>NC_140776.1:131394343-132643990 GCF_044657685.1 Stegodyphus dumicola
CTCCTCCCGAGTGCTTAATGTCACATCCCGGGATATCCTCAGGACATCCTAATCAAGTCCCATCGACAGCGTGCGGGATGTTATTAGGATATGAACTCCTACTTACTACATCCTCAGGATATCCCACAAACCTCCTAAGCACATCCCATTATATCCTAAAAACATCCTATCTATGTCCCATCGACAGCATATGGGATGTTATTAGGATTTAAAGTCCTACTTACTACATCCTCAGGACATCTCGTAATATCCCAATTTCCTCCTAAACTCATCCTCCTGAGCGCTTAATGTCACATCCCAGTATATCCTTAGGACATCCTATCTACGTCCCACCGACAGCGTATGGGATGTTATCAGGATTTGAAACACTAGTTACAATATCCCTTTAACCTCTTAAATACATACTCTCAACTGCTTAGTGTCACATCCCAGTATATATACAGAGGAAAATTCCAGTGAAAGTATGTGAAGGTGTGATGATCTAAAACCTACTTTTTTTTTACACAGATAGTCTCAAATCGTTCTCCTATGGTTACTATGGAAAAATCAGAAATGTTGAAAATATTTATACAACTTATTTTGTTTTTAAATCTGAATTTGTGAATATATTAAAACTGAGCAAGGAACTTAAAATGAATTATTAATACAAAATATTAAAACTGAAAATTTTGCTTTTATTTTTAAGATATTAAAAATCTTTTGATCATTTTTAAACATCCAATAGCCCCCAAATTGAATTATTCATAATTAAATTATTTTACAAAATCAGTTTCTAATTTCAGTTAATTTGTATTAAATTTGAATAATAAAATTACCCATTTAATAATCTTTACATAAATGAATCATCTTTCTTTAAAACATGTAAGGAATTTATAGTGTTTTGATGACACTGTTGGGAAATTGTTAAAAGGAATAAATTGTATTTTTAAAACTAAATCAATTCCTAGCCTCAGAATAAATAAATATGTTTTCGTAACAATAGAATGCTGCAGGCTTTTTTATATATTTAATATTTAGTTGTAAAAATTTGACATTATGTTAACAATTCTTTATATCATTCAAAAGGTAACTCTCCAGAAGCTCTTCTAAAATTCTATCTTTCTGCTCACACAATTAAAAAAAAAAATCTGAAAGGCCTCAGATTTTAGCAGTCACTCAAAGAGGCTAAAAGTTTATGAATGCATAGATTATCAATACAGATGGGGCAGTGGAAATAGCAAAACATTTTATAAGATACTGACACCAGAAAGTTATATATCTTCTATATATTTGAAAAATGAAGAAATATATCATGTAATTATGTAGAAATATTAAAATGTTTTCAATTAGATATATCATGAATTAAATGCATTTTAAATCAATCAGATTAAAAATTAAAAAAAGCATTGTTAAGAACTGTGTGTAATGCTTTTAAATAGCTTAGCTTGTTAGTCAGTAATATATTAGATTTTAAAGGTAAATATGTTAAATTTTGCCAAATGGCAAGACTTGAATGAAAAGCGAAACAAGTTTACGACTGATGATATGAAGTTGAAAACTAATAGCCCTTTAGATTAAAAACAAAAGTTCTGAAAATAATTTGCAATGGTTCATTGGTATTATTTTACGCAAAATTCAGTAAAATGAAATTTACCCGTTGAAATCAGCACCAAATTAAACTTTGTAAATTCTAGCGCATGTTAAAGGTTGTCTCATCCAGAATTTTATTACTAACCATTCATTTCAGAGCAAAATAAAACAGTAATTGCCATTTATAAGACAATCAATATCAAAAATTTAAATCTGCATTTTACGCATTATAGAAAAACTTCAAAAGATCTACTGTTTACCATGCAATTAAGGCATTTTATTCTGCTATCAACTCTACCAATTATTAATTCCATTAAGTATATTCAGTTTACTCTTTCTGCTCAATATATACAATGTAAAATTTTCCATAAATTTATTAATTCATTTTATTTTGAGGTGAGCTTTTATTCAACTCTCAATGTCAACGAGAATGTTTAGTTCATTTTTTATTCGGTCTCAGAAGAGAAATCAAAATATGTGGATTTATGTACGTGTATTTATGAATCAAAATACATGAGAAATCACAGTGAGAAAAGCACTGCTACCTTAAACTGTGATTATATATAACAAATGCAGTGAATTATAGTTAAAAAATAGTGAAAATATTTATATTTCTGAACTATTTCATATATAACATTTTCAGTTTCGCATATGTGGCAATTTAAGAACTTTTTTACATATACCAATTTTTTGAAATATCTGCAAATTTTTGTATCTTCAAGGAAAGCTTATTCTTTCACCTTTAGTATATAAGTAATGGTAATTTACCAGATAAAATTACTTAATGGGGAATACAGAAAAATATCTAACCACTTACCTTTGTGACTTCATCTGCAAAGAGACTAAAAAAGTAGTTCAGCTAAATCTGCTATAATAAATATTTATAATAATGCTAAATTATGCAATATCTATTAATAAATACAAATTTTTGTAAAGCTATTTATTTGGATGAAAAATAAACACATTCAGAAATTTATGGCACTATATTATGATTAACAGAGGAAAAACACTTTTCAAAATTCAAAATAGTTTTTATTAATCCAATTTATCACATTTTATTTGAATTCATGAAAAACAATCTTATATCCATGTATTCTTATGTATATAAGAACTCTTGATAAATTGGATCTCTGTTATTGCCTTTCACAGCACCTAAAATAAAAAAAAAACACTCACAATTACTATATGTGAATATAATTCATAATTAAATTTAAACAAATGACTATTAGAATGCAAATTAAAGGAAGCATTTAAAATATTTTAACATTTAGTACCTATAAACAGAGTAGCAATTATTTGATTTTTCGATTATAGTAAAATAAACATG
This sequence comes from Stegodyphus dumicola, assembly GCF_044657685.1. NCBI lineage: Eukaryota > Metazoa > Arthropoda > Arachnida > Araneae > Eresidae > Stegodyphus > Stegodyphus dumicola. Next base: position 131,397,240 of record NC_140776.1, read on the forward strand.
GGGGATGCTTTTTAAAATTTTTTATGTCAGAAAATAAACTCAAACCACCAGCTGAACATATGAGCAGTTTTATCAATCAGCCACTGGTAGGTAACCTGGATACTGAATCAACATATAAAGTTGCCAAGATAAAGAGAGAAACAAAATTATGATATTCACATCTTACCTATTCATAAAACTATTTTAAATTTAATGTGTAGGCAAGTCCAAAAAGAGTGAGAATGAATTTATTTTGCAACACAAAGTAAAGCCTTGCAGGAGAAAAAAAAAACTTGTCTCATGAGATTGGCAAGTAAAAAATAATTAACTGCATCTGGTAACATTTATCTGACAACACATAAGTAATTGTTAGCTACGTGCAGAAAATAAAATCTGATCAGGGGCATAGCTAGAGGGGAGGCAGGGGGGCATCTGCCCTCGGGTGCAGAATCCAAGGGGCGCCAAACTGATGTTAGAACATTTTAGAATTAAATGTTTTTCATCCTTGGCAAGCAATAGGGGGCACAAAATCTTCAGTTGTCCCTGAGCACTGTAAACCCTAGCTATGACTCTGAATCTGATCATGTTAATGCAATTTTAAACTTTTGAATTTAACCGCAGAAATTTACCAAAGAAGTACTTGTAACAGTAGTAAATGAAGATGTGGCTAATCTTTACTGTATGGTACATCTTGGTTTCTGTCTGAAAAAAAATCGCAAAGTGGTATTAGTTGTTTGTGAAATGTGGAAGCCCATTGCGTCAAATAAGTTTTTCGGTAACCCTAATGTTGATAAAGTTGGCGAAAGTAACCTTTGGGAGAAAAAAAAAACTTTTTTTTTTTTTTTTTCAATAAAAAGGAGTTATTTCTGCAAATATTGCCAACGTGCTGTGATAAATTTAGTTTTGGGCTACTTTTTTAATAGTAAACCTTTTGTACGGTCCCAGGATTTTGGTTCTTACCATTCTTTTCAATTGCTGTGTTTGGTTGCACGGAAGTGGTATAGTCTTGTATTTTGAACATGCTATTTATTATTTTGGTGTGGGTACCATCGTTTGAGTATGTCTGAGGTGACTAAGAGACGAAAAATTTAATTGAATTGCTTACCTGGAGGATGGTGGTGGGAAGCCTAAACATATGCATGTGAAAAAAAAAGGTATGTTAAAAAAATGATGTTTCATTTATTTTTTTGTCTCTGTGTGTTAATTTTTGTTAGAAGATTTGTTGTTTAATGTTTTTATGTTAGGAAATATGTATTTTGGGTAACTTATTCCTCTCTGTTTGTGTATTTTTGGTTGTCTGTGTGTTAAGACAGTGGCGAATTTTTTCTGGTAACTATGATATTTTTAACTTTCTGATTTTCATAAAGTGAAAATAGATCAATGTGTACATGGACAAAGTTAAGGCAGTGCACAATGCCCAGTTTGTGCAGTTCTCTGTTTTAATAGGTCGATGTGTACATGGACACAGTTTGTGTATGTCTTTGACTTCTTATTTTGGTTTTGTGTAGCGGCCACCTTGAAATTGGTGCCGATCCTCTCAGGTGACGATTTTGATATAAAAAAAAGAAACGATTCGCCAAGGGTTACAGTAGATTAAATTTTTACCAAAGATGTTCTACCATAATCACCATTTCAGTGGTTTAAACACTAGTGGAGCAGTATGCAGAGATGAAGATTTGAGTTTTGTTTACACAGCATGATGGTTTAGGCACTCCAGCCATTACAGTGAACAAAATTATAATAAACATAGCCACAATAATTGTCTATAAATATTGATGTATAACACTGCATTAACTAATATATTTCTTATGTTAGTATATACAGAATCCTTAATCGAAGGGAAAATCAGAAGACTGTGCATGCATTTTCCTTTAACTGAAACATGGATTTGACCATACAAATCTCAGTCTTACGGGACATGCCACACTATGCAGATAGACAGTAAAAAGTGCTTGTGTTGTTTTTATTTGTTAGAGGTATGAAATAAATATATTTCTAAATTTTAATTTTTTCTTTTCTTGTTTTACATTTGGATTACCTATCAAAAAGTAAGGAATTTTGATATTATTACAATATCGGAGTTAAAATAACAATTATTGGACATGTTAAAGTAATGAAAATTTTAAATTAGGTTAAAAAGTAACCCTTAATGTGGCATATTTTTGAATTAAACTCTATCGACATTAAAAACAACAAAACGTCCCTCTTTATTAAGGACTTTAATTAACTAATTTTAAATACGGAGCTATGAATGAATTTTTTCCCTTGCATGTTATAATAACTGAAACAAAATTACTCTGATACAGTCAAAATTCCTAAATGCAAGAACATAAAATTTACTTTAGCAATTTAAAGAGATGAGACACACTGAACACATGAATAAATTTCTATCAAAGAATAATTTATTAAATTTGGCCCGTTCCATAGTAAACTTTAACCATTAGATTACATTATTACACCATGTTATCAGTTTGAAAAGCAAGTCATATGCCAGATCTTGGATGTAAAAGAAATGCACAAAATAATATACAGATTATTGAAAAATGATGTATACCAATGTTTATAGATATGATTAAATGTAACAGAAAATTTACTGTCACAACAACATTTTTAAGTGAAATGTATTATTTTAACATTTTACAATATTTAAGGTATGACATTAAATGCAACATTATGTGCCTGGATATAAGTTAGTAAATTAAATAATAATAATAATAATAATCAAAGAATGAATGTCATGAAAAATTTCAAAAACAAGCAGAATTTAATTTAGAAGACCTTTAGACACTTATGATAAATAAATTTGAGAATTCTCCACCCAAAATTAAATTATAATTAACTAAAACCAGTTTGACTGACCTTCTACAAAATCCTTCAGCTGCAATTTTTTCTAGCTTGAAAACCAAATTCTTCTACACATGGTAATAACATTTTAACCAGTTGAAATTCCTGCAGAAAGTTTGATAACACAGTAATAGAATTAATAGAATAGAAAAATTAACACAAAAGTATAGAACATCATTTAAACTTAACATTATTACAAATTTTGGTGCTTTCTGACTATCTGCAAAGCTGTGAAAATTGGCAAAATGGTTAGTTTATGGTTCATATGTACTGCTCTGTTCACAAGTAGTAATTCAAATAAGCACTTTATAAGAAACAAGAAATTTTAGGATGCACACACACAAAAATATACAGTCAAAAGTCGTTAATCCGGACTCGTCGGGACTTCGGCGATTCCGGATTATCGATTTTTCCGGATTATAGATCATCAGTTTAAATCTCGTAAGATGGCATGCAGAAATTCCAAAATTAAAAATATGAAACCGTAATTTATGAAATAAAGAACAATTATGATCTAAAGGGTATCAAAATTTGCAAAAAGAAAAAGCTTAATATTTATTTGTTTACTTTATTAAACATTTCTTTCAATGTAAGTTGTTTAAGTTTTGCTTCGTTTCATGTGACAATACTTTCTCTTTAATTCTATTAAACAGACATAATTTCTTGTTCAGTTACAAAGTTCCGCCGTTCAAGTCCTATAATTGCTGTGTCAAGAACACCGACTAATTTGTCAATCGAAATTTTTTTGTTTTCAATAACCTCTGTCACTTTTCTTCGCTATCGGAAGCGAATTATAATGACGAGGAACTTGTTTTAAATCATATCAAAGACGGAGCATATCGAGATGAAATACTACATTTGGTAAGGAATTATAAGCCAAATAAAATAAAAACATCTACGATGAAGATAAGGATAGTGCTGACAAATCAACTTCCAATTCATTACGCGCCCGCCGCCGAGCAGCGTGAAAATGATAAACAGATTTCGGATTTCAAAACATACTTTCGCTTTAGATCCTTTACATATTAACAAATATATATCGGAAATTCTATTTGATATAATCGAAAGTTTAAGCTTACTTTTATAAAATTGCTCTTACAGTCTGCAAAAAATAATAAGCCGGATGCAATTCGAAAATTAAGGAACAACGCAATCATCAACATTAACTGAAATAGATAATTATTTAACTTATACGTCCATTATACATAAAATGCGCACGCGAAAACGTATTCTGCACTTGCGCACACTCATATGCGCAGTCGTAAAAGGTCTTACGCGCACGCGTGAACGCCTCTGCGCATGTGTCAACGCGGCGCATGCGCAGAAAGTTTTTAGTTTTGATGTCCGGATTATAGATCATTCCGAATTATGGGTGTCCGAATTAACGACTTTTGACTGTATACATTGGGTCAATATTCACATATTTTTCATCCAATGGAATACTATTCAGAAATAAAGATTAAATATAAAGCATGTAAATACATGTGTGTGGTATGCATATTCATAGTTTGCTACTCTTGCTGTTTTAGCATAAGTTGAAGCTGTGAGGGCAGATGATAAGAAAGTATCAGAATTTTTCTTGTATAAGAAAAGATTGCCCTGACAATAGTATCTCAATTGTTTAGCACTGACATTTACATAGCGCATTAGAAATATATAGTAATATATGTATAATAAAAAGATAATTGCATATTATTAATTCATTTTTTAAATGCCAAACTTTAACAATTCTTTCACATATAATTAAACAGAATTCTTTCACATGAACATCTAAAATCCATTCTTAACTAAAGAATAAATAATAAAACCATGTAAATTTCTTATCAAGCCCATCATTTCCGAAATGTCTAGTTCTGAAAGTTCCCAGCATTTCTCAATATATTATTAAATTACTAAACTAAGCATCAATGATCGTCATGTTCGCTAATGTGGCAATATCTTTCACACTTCTTTGTTACCACAAGTAACAAGTAGGCTTCAATAAATCTTTAACTGTTGCATGCTACTTTTGTCTAAAATTTTTACAAATAATAAAATTAAATGAGCTCTTTATAATATGCTCAAAGAAATAATTTTGTATGAAAATTTGTATGTTATATATTGGCCTGATTAATAATTCAGGAAATAATTCGGGTTTTCAAAGTGCTTCCAATAATTCAAATTTCAGCTTGTGTCAAAATAAAATCTATAACACAAAGATAAGCAAATTTCCTTATGAACAATGCATTTTAACATTATTCAATCGCTGGAAATCACACAGTACTGATTGCTTCAATAAACATTACTGTAACTGTGTTATTTAAAAGACTGTAATGTTTTAATTATTTCCTTAATTAAAACATTACAGTCTTTTCCTCCTTCTAACACCAAAAGAAAACCCAGATAAGAAATATAAAAATATCAGTAAAAATAAATTATATTATTGAATGACACTTTACATTAATTACACTTATGCATATATTATTTTATTATAAATTATTTCAAAATCAAAGAAGAGAAGGGGGAGAAACTTTAATATTGACATTTCTAAAATGATATAAACATTAACCATTTAGTACAGTTTGTTATTTCAGGCAAAAAGAATTCACTTTTCTGGATAGCATTCATATTTCCATTTCACCTTCAATAAAACATTAATAAAAATGCATATAATATATATGTTATTATATATAATATATAAACATTATAATATATAAATATTTGGATAGCTGGGCAAATTAAATACTTGAAAAGACAGCCAGCCATTGAGATACACGTAATTCACGACAGAATGGTAACAATTCATAAAGCTGTGAAACATTTAACTGTCAAAATGGCATAAATAACATAAATTCGAAAAGCAAAAAAAAGTAAACATACTGAACTTACCTTTCATGCAACAAAAAATATCCATACAAGTTAACCTCATGGCGCAGCCATTTTGGATTTCGTTTCAAATCAGACAGATGTTTACGGATTTGCGGAAGAATACGAGGAACTAGTAGTTTGCCGGATACAATGTGCAATGACGCGAAAGAATATAGTTCTGTAGATCTTCTTACATTATTCCGTAATAAACAGTACTATTTCCTAATTTTTTCTTTATCTAATTAATTAATTAATAGGGAAATAGTTAAATAATGCCGAATTCATTTTTAATGAAATATAAAATTTTGCATGTATGGGACGACCACCTTCCGTCCAATATTTCTGAGAATATTAAACAAATTTTGGAATCTGAGAGTATCAGTAAATAAATATATAAAATATCGCCTCTCAAACGACCACTTCTGAAAGAGACCAATAGTTCTGAGATTATAAATAAATATTGATATTAAGCATTATTTCTATAAGACGACCATCTCTATATAAGACCAAAGTTTCTAGAATCTTGGATAGTCATCAGAGATGTATCTTTACTGCGAAATTATCGCACGACTGTAATTCAATACCAATAACAGATCGCGCGATTGAAAAACATTTTCTGTCCTGTAATTAGAAGAAAAAAATTTTTCTTATGAGGTATTTCTCCCGCTTTCCTAGCGTGCCTTCGTGGTGTAATAGTTCTGCACGCTGGGCCGGTATTTCAGAGGTCCGTGGTTCGATTCACGGCGCAGGCGGTTGCTAATTTTTCATCTCTACGGCTTCCCAAAAAAATCCTAATGTCTCTACAGTGGCGCCCGAATTAAAAAGGTGTTGGATGAGGTATATCCACACCCAGGATTTAGTGATTGGATCCCCTTAAAAAAAAAGTCGGCCTTTAAAAAGAGAAGTAATATAAGGTATTTCTCCCGCTTTCCTAGCGTGTCTTCGGCCCACCAGCGGCCGAGCGGTAAAGTCGCTGAACCCTGGTAGATCCGAGGTTCCGAGGTTCGGATTCCGCGAACGGGCTGGCTGCATGGGTGTTTTCGTGGCTTTCCCCAAGTGTAACGTGTATACGAGCCAGTTTCCCTTAGAAAGTCCTCCACGAAGACATCCCTCCCCTTACGCAGATAGCCCTAGTGTGCTTTGCCATAATTAAATACACCACCACCACACCTAGCGTGTCTTCGTGGTGTAGTGGTTCTGCACACTGGGCCGGTATTCCCGAGGTCCGTCCTTCGATTCCCGGCGAAGGCAGTTCCTAATTTTTCATGTTTCCTGCTTCCAAAAAAATACCTAATGTCTCTATACCCAAATTTTAAAAAAAAATTCGTTTCCGTAATTAAATATATCTATATCTAATTTTACCTATATTTGTAGTAGAGTTTGTAATCTGTAAGTAATTATACATGTAATTTATACATTTTTTATAAAAAAAAATATATGTTATTTAGAATTTTGCAAATATTCTAGAAAATGCTAATCCATTGAAAAAAATCTTTTCCATGACTAAATAAATTTTTAAAAACGTCATAAAAAATAGCAGTTAAAATTAATAACAAAATAACAAGAATAAATCATCAATCATATCAATATTTTTAATGTACAGCATTTAGAAATAACTTAGTAAAATAAATATGAAAAATAAAATAATGTGAAAGTTTCAGATGTGCAATGTCAAAAAATTAAAACTGGTAAATTTGAGAACAAATATCCTCAAAATGTTTGACAACGAAAGTCCTCATGACAATGCAGAATGAATGTCCTCAGGATGTGAAATTGGTGAACTCCTCAGGACATCTGAGAATCAACATCTTCAGGACATCCTAAGTATGTCCCGGGATATTGCGACTTAAATAGGACATCCTGAGGATGTTTTGTGCTATGGGGGATAAGATTCCGAAAGCCAGTTCAAGCCTGAATTTCATTCTTTCCCGTGATAAACCAGTGGGTCAGATATAGATTACTTTCAGGTCAGGAAGATTATTTAATCGCAGAAACAAATTGAAGAGATTTCAAATATCTATAAAATTAAAAGAGAAACGAATGAGTATAATTGAGTGAGGTTTCACGGAATTGAATTGAAAGAAAGGAATTATTAGTTCAGCTTTACACCACATTGACATTAATGCATAGTATAAGATTGATGTAATGGTAACTAGTTTTTACGATGCTTATTTAGTATCCGAATTCTCAACTACTAACTACTATTGTCTCAAGCTCTGGTTCCACAAGAAATTAGCAGTGTAATTTTTTAAAATTTATTTTTAAAAATTGAATAAATATGAATGCAAAATTTAATAACATCAGTTAATTTCATATTATTTACCCATTACTAGAAACAATCCACTATCCAAAACTTAGATATTTATAGAAGATAGAAACTTAGATATTGCCTCTTAGATAATGGCAATCGCAATACATAAAAAATTATTTCTTTCTGTTGGAAAATGAGACGTACAGTAATAACATAATAAAAAATACCCATTACAAACAGCATTACTGTATTAAATGTAGCGTTCATAAACGCTTTCAATTCGAAACCCCTTCCACCTGAAGAGGTTCATCCTCAAACATTTAAGTCTCGGACATTTCAATAAAATCGTACCAATCTATTATTTTATCTGTTATTAGATCATTATAATGTGAAACCAAACTTTTAATATTTAAGTTAGTGAAAGTCAATGATACAATGTAACCGTCGTGGTCAATCGTAATGAGTTACCTTGCTAGTTCAGCCAGTGTCGATTAAGTCCGGATTTCTCATTGTTAATTTCTTTAAATGATTGGTAAAGTTCCTTTAAAATGATGAAATTTAATCTTGTTCAATTTGTCAATTGTCGTTAAGTAGAGACCTTCTAATATTTTCATCCGACTAATTACTGAACTATTCTGCTGAGATTGATTTTCATCGTTGCTCCTTGTGATTTATGAACAGTAATTGCACCCGCTGGAGCCAATAGAAATTGTTTGCGCTTAATGACTCCGCTAAGATTAGAAATTTTTTCTGCTTACATTTAATAACTCTATTAAGATTGGTTTTTCGATGAATAAATATCCATGGTAAACTATTATCTAAGTATATTTAACTTAAGAGTCGACTTAAGAGAGTTTTTAACTTATGTGGTCGAGTTTTGATTCTTGCTAACTTACCCATAGCAGTATAAGGAGACTTAATCCGCAATGGCATAAATTCGGTTTTATTTTCACCCTGTTCTTCATCCATATCCATTTCAGCTCTTCTCAAAATGTCAATGGCTTCATTTACTAAACCATCTTCAACATCTCTAGTCCAAGGGTATGACAAACTTTAGTTTGAACGAGTCAAGAAGACCAATGAACGACAAACGACACCAAGAGTTTACTTATTGGATAAAACTACAGCAAATTTGGACGATCCGGATATGTGAATCCATGACTCATCGATAACGCAGCAATGAATTTATCATTTTTATACAGTAAAATCTTTAATAAACCGTAGTGTATCACAAACATATCCTAAATCACTGTCCGCAAAATGTTTCGTAAAATATTTTATACATTGTTTCGTAAACAACTTCACAGTTTTTGCGAAAATATTTTCCCGTGTGATCAATTTGAGACATGCCTAAAATAGGATGAAACTGTACTGCATGAATTTGAAGTTGAGGCTCTGTATTTATTTGAAAATAGTCGCTCTTTCGCTTTTTCCTTCCATAGCAAGGCCCACCAACGGCCGAGCGGTAAGGTCGCTGAATACTGGTTCAAGATTCGAATCCCGCGAATGAGCTGGCTTGGTTGAAAGAACGTTTTCGTGTTTTTCCTCATGTAACGTGCATACGAGCCATTTTTCTTAGAAAGTCCTCCACAAAGTCATTACTTCCTTTAGGCAAGTACCCCTCGAGTGCTTTGTCGTAATCGAACAAACGAACCAACCAACCTTTCATAGCAGCGTTTTGCTCGTTCTTTGCGCAACTTTCTTGCTCGCTTCTTTTCTTCGTCACTTATCTGGATATTTGCTCGCTTTCTTCACCTTTTCAATAAATTTTTTCGTTGATTCATTTCAAAATTGCATTAATTTTAGTGAAACAAATTCGCAGACTGTACAACCATTGACAACCTCATCCAATAAGTAAATAAGCCGGACGCACCCACCAGACGGGGAACGTGGAGAAGTGGAGATGCTCGTCAATTCACAGTTCATGCGTGCGCACAGCATATGACATTATCTAAATTCTTGTGATTTTTCGCTAATTTTGTCCCTCAGCTGTGGCTGAATCCTAATTCCAAATTCTAAAATTCTTCTTGTATTTCTTAGTGGGCACTTTCATCTTTTAAAGGAAACCTAAACCAACTCTCTATATTTTGTAATTATGCAGATCCGTAATCCGCAAAAGCTTCCTATTTTTTTCCTATCCACAGACCATTATGGAGAAATCTAAGTCTACGTTAATATACAAATGCTAATGTACTTTGTTCAATAAAACTGTTGGTGAATATGAAGTAAATAAAGTTTAAGCGATAAGAAAAATGAATTTAATACTTTTTTCATTCAAATGTTTCCGACCTGAATTGAATAATTTACAATCATTCCAAGTTACGAATTAATCATTGGTCATAAAAAATATTCATATTTTATTGTAAATGTGGTCAAAATATTGAATAACTATTGTAATATTTAATAATAAAATATTGTATAATGAAGAAAAATACTCAGCTGAAAGACTACAGAAGAAAATCGCCTGAAACGGCAAGCGGCTAGGAGAAACTGACAGCGATCTTTAACTCTCATCAGCTATCGAGTGTTGATACTTGGTGATTGTTCAAGATAGTTTGAACTAGCTAGCTCAGTCAGATCATAGCACAGTACCTCGCTTAAGTATGCGCAAGATGTTGTGTAGAAGTGAACAAAATACAACAAATATCTTCGTTAATATCGCGTTTTAAGAAAATAAATGTCGCCATAAATTTCCAGTCGAAGGCGGGGTGTATCCAGCTTAGTGAAACAATTCTATGTGGCTCTATAACGCGGAAGTTCAAGACCGAATGAATCTTACGAAGGAGAAATTAGAGGAAGTTCACTGTTCATGGGTGTGAACGGGTTTTTATATTTTAAATTGTTATTCAGATTGTTACGTAGAACCCGGGAATAAGTAGGCGGCAGACACAAAGTTACACATAAAACCACATATATTTGATGGCACAACACACAGAACATACTGGAATCACAGGCAGACAAAACACTGAACAGAATGAACAGCTAGTACTTATACATACGCTTGGCTCAGCTTGACATCTGAAGGACGCCAATTAGAGCCTATTTGGCGTAAGCATAAAGCATCGTAAACACAGATATTTTATATATTGTTACGAAATGTACAGGCGCGGTAAGATGGCTTCCCTGTAAAGCAAGTTTAGGGTTGCCATAAAACGGGAAGGGAAGGCAGGATTGCCCCAATTGGAGACAAAATTGGCGATATGCCATGGACGGATGGAGAACCTTCTGGAACGAATTCTTACCGGTTTACCCCAGAATGTTCTCGAACACAAGCCGAAAGCTATATAAACCCTGCTGTTCCGCAGTTGTATGGTGTTTGTGCCTCGTCTAGCGAGCTGATAGCCAGTCATTGTGGTCGTCGAGTGCATCGAAAGAGTCTGTTAGTGTATCACGGTTAGCGCATAGTCGAGAGAGCGTGTTGAGCTCCGGGAACGACTGAACCGAAGAGTCGGGAGCTGTGCTCGTGTGTCGTCGAGTGCATCGCGAGCTGTAGCGTGGAGAGTCTCGAGAGTACGTGGAGTTCCGAGAACGACCAATAAGAGTCGGGAGCTGTACTCTGGTGCTTTGCAGGAAGCTGTCTCCACCGTTATTGCATGACAGTGTGAAGGCTGTGTCGCTGATTGTTCCAGCGTGTTTACAGTAGAAATTAAATAATGAAAAATCTGCATAAATTTCTCACATTGTGGTAAAACAATGGTACATAGAGCCATCAAATTTTGAATGATGTAATCCTAATGCGAATATGGGCATGTGGAAGCTGAAATTCGGAATTTGTTGTATTATAGATTTCATATTTTGTAAAACTTTAACGAATTGTTGATTAACAAACTGAAGGATTCCAAAGCGAGCAATGGCAACGTTGTACAGAAAAAACATTTTTATCTCCAGCGCGCGAGACTGTATATCGGAAATTCTCAAGATATGCTCAATTTAAAACTATTTTGCGATATTGCTCTTGAACTGAATTTTATGGTTTAAATGCGAAAAATGTGATATTTAATAAAAAGGTAACAGACAAAATGTTTTAAAAAACTCGCTTTTGGACGTAATTTAAAATCTGAAACCTTCCATATTTTAAATTTTTTTTCTGTATTACTAAATTAATATTTTATAAGATCTGTTGCTATTTTTTTATTTTAGTTTATCCCTATAAAAATGTAATTTATAAAGCTTATAACGTCATGAAACTCATTTAGGAACGAAGACAGATTTTTCAAAATTTGATTAGGATTACACACGCTTGAACCACATTTTAAACTATAACCTCATTTTTTCCTACATAGCTTTTCCTTTTAATAACTTTAAATAGTTTTAAAAAGATTAGTAAATTTATCAAAAAAAAGGTTAACTTTCGATGTGTTTAGATGCACAATTTCTAAACAACGAAATTAAAGAAAGAATCTAGTCTTCAACTAGGCTTTGCTAGCAACAGAAAAAAATTCACGAAAAAGATTAAGATACCTAAGTAATTTTATCTAAGGCTTCAGCAAACTTAAAAACAAAAGGAGAAAGAAAAGAGGTAATTAGGAAATCTGGACGAAGCTAAAGAAAATGAAAGTGGGTAAAAACCAACACAATTTCTTAACGTCAGCGTAAAGCAAAGATTTTAAGCAGCTGCAAATCTTTCTTACGAAAATAAGTTAACAATCAGTCTTTTTACTGCGATGAGAAACTTTTTTTTTTAATTGGAAGCTTGTCTACTTGTCTTACGATAAGTATTATTCTTTAAATGTCTGATAAGATAGAATTACTCTATAGGATTCCACACTTTATTTTGTTTCTAAAGGAGAATACTATTTGAATTGTTGCATTAAGAATTCCTGTCCAACTGCCACATAAAATGAGACCGTTGCATATACAGATGAACTAGAAAAAAAGCTATTGTTTATAAGGAATTATTCTTTCCTTCCCTATGTATAACTTTCGTATTTGTAGTGGTTATATGTCTAGCTAACTAGCAACTAGAAATTACATAGTTACAATCCCTGCGAGAGAAAGAGTGTTTTTCACGCTTCTCTCTTCAAAATTCTTAGTAGGTTTTACACGCACAGGCTGAAGCAAGACCGATATTCATGCATCCATCTAGGCATTTTAGGTGTCTCTAATCATTCTTAATTGCTAAGCTTCCGCCTCAGAGGGAATTTCAGGTAGAATAGGCGAGTCCTATTCTACCTGAAATTTTTTTATTTATTTCAGGGCGGTCCGAGTGTCTCTCACCCCCTTCCTCTGTCACCAACCTCTTAGAGAGGATTTCGGCATGCCGTGCTTTTTAAATGCCCCTTTGCCGCACAGATACTATATGCTTACAAACATTCAATTTTTTTTTTTTTTTTTTTTAGGATTTGAACCCGTTCCTTTGGTACGGTAGTCATTACCATATATCGTCTGCGTGGATAATAATGTGACATCTGAGTAGGAACCTGTGGTACACAATAACTCGCCAGCATCTGGACTTAGACGAAGAGGCCTCGTGAATCTTCTAGGTTGCCCTCCAAATGTGGAAGACTATAGGAAATAGTCGTATTTTCTCCATGCGTACTTTGGTGTAAATTGTTAGCTTATCCGAGTAACTAGTGAGAGATTTATGGTTAAGTTCTAGCAAAGGCAAAGTTTGTTTTTCACATTTTTCGCTAAGCAAAGCTTGATAATCTCTACAGCATAGCATCTTTCAGTTTTTTTATTCGAATAAATAGTTAATTGCTTGCGATTAAAATAAAAATGCCTAAATACAGCGCATTATTCATTTCCTTTTCACAAAATACAAAATGAAATTTACTAGGTAAAGATTCAAGTTTTTTAACTTCTTCATTTCAAACTATTGAGCTAAGAACTATTTGCGCTTACTCAGAAGACAAATTATTCTAAATTACTGAATTTTGTTTTTTGAGAAAAAATATTAGCAAAAGCATTTCATGAGGATTTCTTAAAGATTCCGATATATATTCAATTATGTACACAACTGCAGTCCAACATGAATTCTGTGCCAATAGTAACGCTGTAATTAAATTACGGAAATAAAATCGATGCAATGCTATATTTGCGATTTCCTTCTGATATCTTGCATAGCTTATTATTTCTCAGAATAGATATATTTTGTTAGAAACTTCTCTCCTGTTAATTGTGCTGTACTAGGGAGAGGATGAAATGTATTACATTTCAAATAAATTCCAATACTGTTTAATTAGTAGTTCTAATTTTTAAGGTAATCTAGAGATGTATCTTCTCATGTTTTAAAACTCTTCGTCTGCTTACATAACCCTTAAAATTATTTATACATAAATAAGCAATTTTAGGATTTTTTTTATCATGGTTTCCTAATCTCCGCATTTGATACCTTCAAATGTACTATTATGACTGATAAAAAAATTGGTACAAAATATACCCTGAAAAAGTTAATTTAAGACAGCAAACCACATTTACTCTTTCATCAATTAATTATCATGGGATATTTCAATAAAAATAACCAAAGCGCAAAGCAATCGATAACAATTTGCAAAATGGAAATTGCAAAAGACAAATAGTAAGTCGTGATTCCACTGAACACTAATTAGTGACAGTTGTCAATTTTCTTTAAAAGAATGGAAAAGAGAAAAATATAAATATCTTAAAGAACAAATTAGTCTTTATAAGTAAGCTAATTTATAAGATGTTAAATTATAAATCCTTGAAAGAAATTCAAAAACTCGTCAGGCAAGACATTTTTCTAAAGGAATTTAATAAAGAAACATCCAATTAATAGGTGTACAAACTTCCGCAGCTCTATCCTTAAAATTACACAAAACTCTGTGTTAGAGTTTCCTGTCATTTTATCGGCCAGACACAGACATAATGACATTGTTATTATCTCGTCATTTTACAGAATAACCACAACACTGAAAAATTTAACATGCGGGTTTTTCTAAAGTTAAATCTTTGGCAACGAGAGAAAATCCACAGACGCGGATATCAATATCGAAGTCTTTAAATACATCTGCAGCAACAATAAAAAGAAAAATAAGCCAAGGTTTACAACTAAAACAATTTAAAAATAGAATATTCACAAGCTTTTGTCGATATATGTGATTCAACACAGAACAATCTGTAGAATCCTGTATAAAAAACTATTTACCACCAAATAAATGGATATAACATTGTGATCCTTGATGAAGGATAAATTTACCTAAATGACTGGAATTACAAATGTCCATTTATTAAATAAAACGAAGAGAAGACTGTGTATAACCCTGGTTCTGTTAATGCAAAGAAAGTGCTAGCAAGGGCTTTATGATTGTCGCAGATTTCGCTTACAACAAGAAATCAAAAATAAGAAGAGGGGGGAAAATGTTAAAATCAACTCATACTATCAAGCAAATGTTCTATGTCCAGTATTTATCAAAAAAATCTCATTTCTTTATACCAATGACTTTCAAAAAGTGAAACTTCATCACGACAAACAACGAGTTATACTTTATAAAGTACCACCGCATTCCTTGAAAAAATGAAGACTAATACAGGTATTGCATATATACCCTTTCAACGTATGCTTGCAAAGTCTCCTGACGTTGCACCTATGGAACTTTAATGCTTCGGTTGTTTCAACTATGGTGCCTTTGGTCTTTCAAAAGAACTCCTTCTAAGCACAAAAGCTTGATGAATTCATGAAAAAGTGGAAGAGGAATAGAAATCTGTACCTATCGAAGTTTTACTTCAAGGCCTTCTTTCATGAAAATTACGATGCAGTCATATTTTCCATAAAGTTGAAGGGGCTACTGCGAATTAAAATCATAATTTTGGTTTACATACATTTTATCATCCATATATATTATAAGGTTTATCTCCCGCCTTCGTAGCATGTCTTCGTGGTGTAATGGTCGGCACGCTCGACGCGTGTTCGAGAGGTCCGAGGTTCGAGTTCCGGCGAGGCATCCTGCTTTGAAATAACGTAATATCTGTACAATATGATATGCTGTATTAAAGGAAGAGAATATTTCTATAATGGTACTAAATTATCAACAGGCATTACCAAATATAATCAATAAAATTAGTCTAATTGACAAAAATGTTTAGTGTATCTGATAAGTACAAATGTAGCAATAGTGGATCGATAAAATTCGGGAATTAAGATTTAAAAATAATAATTAAGCTTATCTTTACCAGCAGTCTCTAGATCACATTAAAATATCAAGTACCTACATTTTAATTTGAGTGAAATAATTTATATTATGGACAATTTTTTTAAATAAATAAAAATATCAAATTAATGTATTCATGAATGGTCTTGTCAGCAGTGGGAATAAATGCTTTACATTACAAAATTTAATTAATGGAAAACCTCTCAACCTAAGTCAAAATCAGAAGACAAGTAGTAAGACAAATCGATAAATAGTAGTTTAAATAAAATTTAATTTAAATACCTGGCAGTCAAGCCATAAGTATGTGAACCTTCCACTTTATCCAAAAATTTAACTTATTCAAGTGAATATTCATTTGAACACATAAAGACATATAAAATACTCAACTTCACATTTTAAACTGCCATGTATATAAAAAATATATAATAGTGCTATATATGACTGCAAAGTTTATGTCACCAACACTGTGCTGACAATTCTAGTTAATAAAATTAAAATTGAACTGTAAGTAAGCTTCATGTTCTATGATATTTTAATCATTAAATAAAATTGTCTTTTAGGAGTATCATGGTTGCATTTTATTCAAAGTTTTATAGAATTCTTTTGAATTATTAAATCACTGCATTTATTTGACATCTGCAGATCAAAGCAGAAAATATGTTCACTGGGGATAGAATAAAATGTAATTTTAGATAAAAAACAGTTCGAGACGAGTTGCTACAAAAAATTCCCAATAAAAGTGTTGGGGAATTCTCTTATACGCCTTTATTTCAAGATTATTATCGAATGTTATACAGAGTGAAACAAATGTTTCTCAATATTGTTAACTCGTTTGAAAGTTCTTTGGAAGAGCAATAATAATTAAACAAATGAATGAAGTGACGACCGTAGAAAAAACTGCGTGAAAATTCAACCAAAGAAGCAAAGAAAAGGAAATGAACATTTGCGTTAACCTTTTCCTGAAATTAATGCGCTTCCGGCATCAATTTTCTTCGCTGAAAATACATTCAGCACCGACGTTTCGTTCTTAATTTATTTTATCTCATTTCACAGTGTTTGAAGAGATGTTCATAAAGTCGTATATCTTTAAGCTGCAACAGCTTTATCCAATCCCAGTATGCTTTATCTAGAATATTCAGTTTGGAATGAAAGTTTGCACACTGAAACCGTTTGACAATTATAATCATTAAGATAAGAATTCAGAATAATTTCTCCATTGTTTCGTGGAACTGCAATTTCATTGCGCTAATACTTTTGCGGACTTAACGGAATTTTCTTAAATTTCGTGAATACTATAATTTTTTGGACATGTCGAATAAAATATAGAGAGGAAGCCGTTTCCTGGTGTATTTTTTAAATGTCTTGCAAAGGTCGGATAATTTTTCATAATTTTTAAATAACTTTTACCCTTTGCTTCATTAGAATTTAGGTAAAAAGTATTTTGCAAAATAAACTTGTTTCAAAATTTAAGTAAAATCGCAGAACTTTAAGTTACTCTTCAATTATATCAAAATTTATGCAGTCACAGATAAAACACCATTTTTTAAGATATATATATATATATATATATATATATATATATATATATTAGAATATTAATATACAGAGTGAAATAGATACAGAGTGAATATATTATCATATTACTATCCTATGAAACGGAAATATTGAACTAATATCATAGCACTCATTGCATTTCTGAAAATTAATTAGGTTACAAGCAGTCGCCACAAAGCCAAAGCCGCGAATTTGCAGCTTTGGCTTTTTTATATTACCATTGATTTTACTATTAGTATAGAGTACTTGTGAAATATTAACTTAAAGTCTTTCAGACTCTACTAGACAGTCAAGCGACTTATAGCTCCATCTAAAACTGTACAACGAAGTTTTATAAAGTTTTAAATACCTTTTCATTTAAGCTTGAATTTAAGCAAAAGTTACAAATTGTTTGTGAAATAAAAATTCCTCAACTTACGGGTGGTAAAATAACAATTAGTTGAATTTACAATTAAAAAAGGTAAACAGGTAAAAGTGCAGGGGACACCAGAAACTTCACTACAGAATCGAACAGGTATTGCCCCAAGATACTGACCAGCTAGAATATGAAAAACTGGAATTGACTGTATGCTTTTTTCCCTAAGTAATATTGAAGCTAAATAGCCAGAAACTACACAAATTTGGGTTAATTAAACTGGCAGAAACTTTAATAGTGCGTTTTAACTTCGGTTAGTAAACGGCCAATGCCGGAATACTAACTGCCAGAGATGAACGATAGGAGAGTAACGCTGCGAGTATCGCTGGTAAATCTAAAACACAGAAAAACCACGCCTAAATACTTACTTGTATCCTGATGAGGCTAACGAGAAGGAGAAGTAAGAGTACGAGTCATAAAAATAGGTTAATGAATATATGTAATTTCCTTATACATTAATCGATATTTTGCATTTTAATCGGAAGAAAGAAATTCACCTTCTATGATAATGATGACTATGATAAATATTATGAAGAATTCCTTACCTTCTTATTTTTTAAATTAAGCTTGTAGTGGATTTTTAAAGATGTTTCTCGAAACAACTGTCTTGCAGATTCGTGAATTTGGCGGGCTGGTGGGTTCAGATTTTCGAAAAGAATAATATAACACTTTTTTAGTTTCCTACTAAATATCATATCTGACAGATATTTCTTTCCTTTAAAGAGAGTAAGTCTTCAGTAGTGATGATTTCGCGAAACTGTTAGCATCTAAGCCACAAACAGTTTGCATCTTTTGTCTGTTTCTGACTCCATCGCCCTGCATATTTTGCCATTTTTTATGTAATAAAATTACTTTTCTAATAGTAATAAATCTTATAACGTTGTGGACGAATGTTCATTGTAAGAATTTTGCTTTTATGTAGCTGATTTTCTTCTAACAGGAAAATAGTTTTTTATAATAACAGAGTAGTATCTGTTGCTAATACTCCTTTCAGAATAAAAAGAATTTAAATAACTGAAATGTTCCGTTCCGTGAATTGGATTCAATTGCTGCTTTAATGTACAAAAGAGATGCAAAATTGGACTTGCATTGATTAAATTTAAATTGGCGGTGGTTAAATAGAAAAGCTTTATCGATTTCTATGATTAGAGGTTCTCTGTTCGTCTTCAAGAAGCAAACACTTTCTGCCTAGTTTACGCATTAAAAGGGATTTCATCAGTGGCATTGTATAAATTAGAAGAATATGAAACTGTTAAAAAGCAGATTATATAATACGACAGAAGAGTTGTAACGTATTTTTATACATTAAATAGCTAGAAGAATTATAACATTTTACAGATTCAGATCATATATTAGAGATTTTTGCTTTTCAAAATAGAAGAATCACATCCCTGTTTAAAACCAAAAAAATAATTTTTCTATAAAATTAATGCGAATAGAAGACAGATTTTCCCCTTGGTATTATAAATGCTTAGCAACGCCCGGTGGCGCAGTGGCTAGTGCATCGCGCATCAGCACCATCATTCCGGGGTTCTATCCCCGCCCCAGGCAAGGTTGACTCAGCCTTTCATCCCTTGAAACAGCCGATAAAATGAGCACCAAGTTCTCTTGGGGACTAAACACTGGGGCTCCTGTGTCCAAGCTGATCACTTGTTCAGGGCATATGCTCACGCTTCCCGGGCTCCACGGTCAAGAAAGCAGATTTCGGGTACTGCAGGCTCACTAGGGTTGTATCGCCACTGAGTTTAGTTTTAGATACTTAGCTGTGTAGTATTACTTATAAATCATTATAATTTTATAAGTGCTAAATTAAAAACATACTTAACAAAATAGAAAGATGATGTAAAAAGGTCTTATGGAGTTATGCAAAGAATCGAATACATCACTGTTATAAATTTTTTCTTTTATATTGACGTTTTAACATTGGCCTTATATTGGCTTATATTAAAACCCCACCACTGGAAGAATTGTAGAGACTGTTGAATACTGAAAGTCCGACATGGATTCGAAACCAGGCGAATAGGTGGTTTTCACTTTTTTCCATGTGTAACGTAAATATTAGCCACTTATAATGTTTTCCAAGAAAGTGTACATCACCTTAGGAAGATAGTCCTTGTATTCTTTGCCCTTTTCAAATAATCTATATAGTCCTTGGTATTTTAAACATCTTATGAACACTGTTTTAGGCTTTTATTCTTGTCTCATTGTCTATGCATTTCGTAGTGTATACGAATTAATACAGAGCTGAAACTTATAAACCATAGACTTATAAAACATATTTCATGTAAGACAAAAGCTCAGTAGAATATGGATATGAATATGGAGAAATGTGGTGGACATCCATTGTTTAGCCATTGGCAATGTGGGAATTGTCCAGCCACACTAGATATCCAGATAAATTACACCCCACAGGACTTACAGGGGATCCTGCCAGGCGTTGCTTGCAATGCTTTGTATTTTACCAGACCCAGGACAGTGCCTTTCTTTTTACCTTAAATATACATTGGTGTTTTTACAGTTGGTGCCTTTTGCACGTACATGCTATGGAGGGCAGCTCCAGGTCTGCTTGCATACTATGTTTTAAGTAACAGCTTTGTTATATTATTCCATGTTGTGCTGCATAGCTCAGTGCCTCTTGTGGACAGAAAGCTCATTATAATTATGATTTTTTTTCGGAGATGGATGTTCTTGGTAGCGTATCTAATAAAGGGAGTAACTTCATTCTCTGAATTCGAGACTTTTAGTTGATGTTCAACTGTAAGGGGGCATTTGAATATATAACGGTCGGAAATGCCTCTTTCTCCACATGCACATTGATCTGAAGTTGCTGGTTTCCTTGCATAGAAGTACGTGGGAAAATGGCCTTGCTCTGATAGTTGATAGTTGACGGGGGACGTGTGCACCATCCCTTTACCGTAATGGTTAATTGGCATATGCAACACGTCCACCTCTATCTTGAGCCTGATGGGCCACACAGGCGCCTCGCACCATACACCGAAACCCAGCGACCAGGCCATCCAGGTGGCAGTCCAAAAGACCAAAGAAGCCCCCAGAAGCATGTTCACACCAACCGCCCGGGCCTAGTATTTATTGAGTCAAAGTTCAACAAATACATGGCCAGATAAGGGCTCAAAAAAATAAATAGATAAATAAAGGGCACATTTGTAGTTTTGACAAAGCATAAGATTACAAAGGTGCAAGTGCCAGTTTTGAATAAATACTATAATCACATAGACATAATTAGAACAAAACACATACAGATAGCGATAACAATAGAAAACCAAAGGAGTAAACAGCATTACAAAACTACTATTGCTACATACTACAATACTACAAAACTACTACTAGAATACTTACAAACAGTACTACAAACTGATACAATGCTAAATATTACAAAACTGCTACTGCTGCTATATACTAGGCTGATAATAATGCTGATAGTATGATATCGATGATGTAATGATCTTAATACTGATGGTAAGTTCAATACAATAGTTAGTGTACAAAGCAAGGATACAATACATAAATACATTATGCAACTATATAAATACCAATGCAAGGTAAAGAGGATACATTATACAACTATTACAACTATATATACATACATACATATACATATACATATATATATATATATATATATGTGTGTGTGTGTGTGTGTGTGTGTATGTATATATATATATATGTGTGTGTGTATGTATATATATATATATATATATATATATATATACATACATACACATATACAGATATATACCAATACAAGGTAAAACGATACTAATGATTCTGTACGAGATGCAAGACAAGATAGATAATTCAATATAAGATCAATAAGCCATATTGTTCAATACAATAGTTAATGCAAAGTTAATAAAACACTGTTTATATTACTATACCAACTGTATATTTCCTATATTAATGCAATTTTATACGACGCATATCTATACGATGCTCACAATTTAATATATATTACACAGTACTGTATTGCAGGGAACTTATAATTCAATTTTATACAAGATGATACATAGTGTTACGAATTCGGTACTTAAAAAGCTAATGTTAGTTCAATTATAAATTAATTGGTTTTATTTCCCGCGCAGTGCAGCGCGTGACGAATATTAAAAGAAGAAAGCTAAGCCGGAAAATTAAAAATACAAGAGCGCGTGCATTAAATAAATAAATATCTCTTTTTGATTTCGAGAAAGTACTGGAAAATTCTAGCGCGTGATTTTAAAAGCTTATAAAAGGAGGAAAACTTCTCAGTTCGTAGTAGTTGCTTAGTTTGTTGTTGTTTAGAAAACTGCTCTTGTTGATTGTAGCGAATTCGCGGATTAGCTTTCTTTAGCTGTTTTGAATTACGTTGCATTGGACATTTGAGTAGTTAAAAGATAACTACTGTGAGATATTGTAATACTGCATGATAATTTGAGAAAATTTAAGCATTTTTGTTGTGATAATAATAAATTTTTGTTCATTTTTCATCTGACTTGTGCATTCATTTCATAACGAACCCGTACGCACGCAACAATTTTTGGTGTCAGAAGTGGGATTTGAATGCCAATAACAAGAGCGATGGAAGAGCAATTAAGGCAGTTAATATCAGCCTTTGCCTCATTTAAAAAAGAAATGAAACTGGGCCAGGAATCCGTTAAGGACGAAATGAAAGCCGTTCAAGATGGTCAAGAAAAGATTGAAGCATGTCAAGAAGAAATGAAAAGAGAAATTACCTGCATAATAGAAAATAAATTTGAAGCTATGGAAGGCAGAATTGACACAGTTGAAAATAAAGTTGGACAAATTGAAGAAAAAGTTTCTTTCATAAAAGATCAAATTGAAGAAAGTGTTTCTTCGGTGAAAGAAGAAATAGAAAAAAAAGTGTCTTCTGTAAAAGAACATATAGAAGAAGGAAGAGTTTGTGCCGTCCAACACCGAACAACAAATTGATGAGATAGTTTCTGCAGTTGCCAAAGAAATGGAACTTTAAAGAAATTCGTAGCGACGGCTGGGAGCAAGAGTGATGATTTTAAATTCTTACCGATGCCTGCTCGTCCATCTCTGAAGCTATCCACATATGATGGGAAGACATCCTGGCAATTGTACAAGACCCAGTTTCTATCGTTGCGGATGCGAATGGATGGGATTCCCAAGCTAAGGCCTGTCATCTCGCCGCTTCTTTAAGAGCCGACGCAGCGGATATCCTTCAGACTCTTCCCGAAAACAAAAGGTTAGATTACGAAGCTCTGTCCGGCGCCTTGGAGCTGCGCTTTGGAGAGAAGTGTTTAAAAGACTACAGCAGGCTCCAATTAAAATCTCGTCAACAGACGCCTACCGAAACACTTCAGGGGCTCTCCACGGATGTTGAAAGGCTGCCCATCTCGCCTTTTCGGAATGCCCGACAGAACAAGGGAAATCCTGTCCTTGCAATACTTTATCGACGGCATCCGGGATACTGAAATACAAAAAGCTCTACGAATGGCGGATGTAAAAGATTTAAAAAGCGCTCTAGTGTACGCCATGAAATTCGAGGCAGCCCAGCAAGCCACTCGTCGAGACCGCCACCCAGTCAGAACTGCTCAAGTCCAGGAGCCAGGGGATCAAGTCACCGCTCGTCTAGACGATTTAACTAGACAACTGAACGCCTTGAGACGGAATATTGGTGAGAAGAAACCGACCGTTAAGTGCTGGAACTGCGGTGCTGAAGGACACATACGACGAAACTGCAGAATACCCCAGGGTACGGATGTTAAGACCGCTTCTAACAAGCAGCAGGGAAACTAATTAGTGGCCATCTCGCGGGGCGGAGGTTGCCAGATAATGAAAAGCACCAGTTTAAAGCGCTTCAGATTTCTGCAGTGAGAGACGGCAGTAATGGACTTTTCATAATAGGACATATTAATGGAGTTCCCTGCAATATGACGATAGACACAGGAGCCAACGTTACCATCATCCGAAAAGATTTGGCTCAACAACTGGAAAGCAAACTTATCTGGACGCCGCCCTGCGTTACCCTACAGACTGTGTCCGGTGAGAAGATCGACATCAATGGGAAAGTAAATGTTAACATCATTTTTGGAAGTGCCACTTACCATCACACGGCATATGTAGCAGAGATCACTGATTCTTGCATACTCGGATTGGACTTTCTAAGGAAATACAATTTTTCCTTGGACTTTAAAAATAACGAATTGCATTCTGCGTCTGAGGACATAAGGTTATTTGGAATTAATAATGAAGAAGTTAAATCTGTCCACAAAATCATAGCACAAGACAATATCACAATACCGGCAAGGACAGAAATTTTACTCCCTGGATCTATAGCCGAAAACAGAGATTTCCGCTACGGCATCATAGAATATCCCAATAACTGTAATAGCCCGAAAGGAGTACTAGTAGCCTCAATACTCGTCGACCTATCGAGAATGGTTATCCCGGTGAGAGTTGCCAATGTAACTGAGAAGGCGAGAGTTATTAAGAAAGGCGACTTGGTTGCAGCATGTACTCCAGTAACCAGCGTTGAAAGAAAGAGCAATATCCAAGAATCCGTGTCCTCATCAGAGAGCATTACATCGGAGTTATTGCAGAATGCGCAATCGAACGATGAAGAGAAGAATGCTGCCGATCGCGTCATTAAAGATCTTCAAGTTGTTTTCTCTCGCTCGTCTTCTGACGTGGGTCGAACTAGTTTGACGCAACATAGAATCGATACAGGCGATCATCACCCGATCAAGCAACATCCAAGACGCCTACCGTTTGCTAAACAGGAAGAGGTACGAACACTTTTAAAGGATATGGAAGAAAGCGATGTTATCGAGCCTTCAGCAAGTCCATGGGCATCTCCCATCGTTCTTGTCAGAAAGAAAGACGGCTCAACAAGATTTTGCGTTGACTATCGCCGGTTGAATGAGGTTACGAAGAAAGACAGTTACCCTCTTCCTAGAATTGATGACATTCTAGACACTCTTTCTGGAAGCAAGTGGTTCTCAACACTTGATTTACAGAGTGGGTATTGGTAGGTAGAAATACAGCCTGAAGACCGAGAAAAGACGGCATTTACTACGGGACAAGGGCTTTGGCAATTCAAGGTGATGCCGTTTGGACTGTGTAATGCGCCGGAAACATTCGAACGTCTTATGGAGACTGTTTTGAAAGGTCTTTCCTACGAAGCCTGCCTGATATACCTGGACGACATCATCATCGTCGGAAAGAGTTTTGAAGAACATTTAGAAAATCTTAGGAAGGTGCTTCAGAAACTGAAAGAAGCCAATCTGAAGCTGAGTCCCGCTAAATGCAAATTGTTCCGAAAGGAAGTGACTTACCTGGGACATGTCATCTCTGCAGAAGGTGTGCGCACAGATCCTGAAAAGGTATCAGCGGTTAAATCCTGGAAACGTCCCGAAAATGTCCATCAGCTGAGATGCTTCCTAGGGCTTTGCACCTACTATAGGAGATTCGTGAAGGACTTTTCTTCCATCGCAAGACCCCTTCACAAGCTGAAAGAGAGCAAGCAAAGATTCTTGTGGACAAAAGAATGCGAGGATGCATTTAACAACTTAAAGGAGGCTTTAACATCTGCTCCTATCCTGACGTATCCTCAGCTCGACCGACCATTTATTCTTGACACCGACGCGAGCAATGAAAGTGTCGGTGCTGTTTTGTCCCAAGAAATAGACGGCCAAGAACGTGTAGTG
Organism: Stegodyphus dumicola; assembly: GCF_044657685.1. NCBI lineage: Eukaryota > Metazoa > Arthropoda > Arachnida > Araneae > Eresidae > Stegodyphus > Stegodyphus dumicola. The sequence continues at coordinate 131,422,929 of NC_140776.1, forward strand.
GCGTACTGGAGCAAGTGCCTGTCTAAACCGGAGAGGAATTATTGTGTCACCAGGAAAGAGTTGCTCGCCATAGTCAAAGCTGTAGAACAGTTCCATCACTATCCATACGGCAGAAAATTCCTGCTCCGCACTGATCATGCATCATTGACCTGGCTTTTAAATTTCAAGAATCCTGAGGGTCAAATAGCCAGGTGGATACAGAGACTCCAAGAATATGACATCACTATCCGTCATCGTAAGGGATCATCACACGGAAACGCCGACGCCCTGTTTAGAAGACCTTGCCAAGAAAGCTGCCGATATTGTTCCAGGGTGGAAGCGAAATACGAGCTGCTGACTCCGGTCGCAAGACAAATTACAACATCAACATCGGCTGATCGAGAACCGTGGAGTGATGATGAAGTCAGGAAAGACCAGCTGGAAGACCGCGACATTAAACCCATAATTGATTCAATGGAGTCATCAACTAGAAAACCTACCTGGCAGGACATTTCTATCTGTAGTCCTACAACCAAACAGTATTGGGCACTCTGGGATTCACTTCACATTCGAAACGGCGTCTTATACCGAAAATTTGAATCGGATGATGGGAAGACGTTCCGATGGCAGCTGATACTTCCAAGATCCCGCATTCCTGATGTCCTTAAAGAACTACATAACAGCCCTACGGGAGGTCACTTTGGAATTATGAAGACCTTACAGAGAGTTCGTGAGCGCTTTTACTGGAATAATGCAAAGGATGACGTGCAAAAGTGGTGCCGATCCTGCGATGCCTGTGCAGGTCGGAAAGGACCGAAGAGACGCAGCCGAGGCAAGCTGCAACGTTACAACGTAGGGGCGCCTTTTGAACGTATCGCCTTTGACATCTTAGGACCTCTGCCACGAACTGCTAATGGCAACAAATACATACTCGTTGTCATTGATTACTTCACCAAGTGGCCTGAAGCGTACCCTGTTCCTGATCAAGAGGCTGTCACAGTAGCTGAGGTAATGATACAGCACTGGATTTCCAGGTTCGGTGTGCCTCTTCAGTTACATTCCGATCAGGGAAGGAATTTTGCTTCTGCAGTAATCAAAGATCTATGCAAACTACTCGGCATTGACAAAACTCAAACGACGCCATTGCATCCTCAGTCGGACGGCTTGGTAGAGAGGTTCAATCGAACCATCCTTAATAACCTCTCATTAGTGGTTTCCAGAAACCAACAAGACTGGGACAAGAAATTACCACTCTTTTTACTGGCTTACCGCAGTGATGTCCACGAGACTACCGGCTATTCTCCATCACAAATGCTCTTCGGTCGTGATCTTCGTCTGCCTTGTGATCTATTGTTTGGCCGCCCTCCGGATGCTCCTTCATCGTCTGAGGAATATATTCAAGATCTCCAGGCCCGGTTTGAAGTGATGCACAACTTTGCACGAGAGCGAGTCAACTTGGCGACGGAGAAGATGAAGACCCGATACGACACAAGAGCTACTGAACATCAATTCCACGAAGGAGACAAGGTGTGGTTGTGGAATCCGACTCGACGGAAAGGACTCTGTCCGAAATTACAGTCACCTTGGGATGGCCCGTACACAGTCCTAAACAGGCTGAATGACGTCGTGGTTCGGATTCGTAAGTCTTCGAACTCTAAACCTAAAGTCGTTCATTACGACAGGTTAGCATATAACTATGGCCATAGTACGTAATGTAAATAATTGTAAATAATGTAAGACCATGGTCCATTTTGTTTTTAAATGTGTATTTGATTTGTATTTGATAGCATTTGATTTGTTTTATGTATTGCATTTATTGTTCATGTTGTTTATTATTGTAATGTAATGCTTATTAATGCATTTATGCCACAGTTGTAAGTTTTGCTTCCTGTCCAGGGATTGTACTGCCCGGGACGTGCAGTCCTTGGGAAGGGGGCAGTGTTACGAATTTGGTATTTAAAAAGCTAATGTTAGTTCAATTAGAAATTAAATGGTTTTATTTCTCGCGCAGTGCAGCGCGTGACGAATATTAAAAGAAAGCTAAGCCGGAAAATTGAAAATACAAGAGCGCGTGCATTAAATAAATAAATATCTCTTTTTATTTCGAGAAAGTACTGGAAAATTCTAGCGCGTGATTTTAAAATCTTATAAAAGGAGGAAAACATCTCAGTTTGTAGTAGTTGCTTAGTTTGTTGTTGTTTAGAAAACTACTGTTGTTGATTGTAGCGAATTCGCGGATTAGCGTTCTTTAGCTGTTTTGAATTACGTTCTATTGACATTTGAGTAGTTAAAAGAAAACTACTGTGAGATATTGTAATACTGCATGATAATTTGAGAAAATTTAAGCATTTTTGTTGTGATAATAATAAATTTTTGTTCATTTTTCATCGGACTTGTGCATTCATTTCATAACGAACCCGTACGCACGCAACAATACTATGAATAACATGGTTGCATTTAAGAATGCTAAAACAGGTTCTTCTGTAGTAGCTGAAATTTAAAAGCTCAAAGCTCTTGTTCTAAAGTGGGACCGAAATAGATTTTGAAGTTTGTTGTCGGTTGCCCTTATCATTTGGCTTTCAGATACGTAACAAAATGCAAAATTTGCTATTGGAATTTAATAGAATATATTTCAGCACCATTTAAAGTGTTCTTAATAACTGTGTATTTAGTAATTGATTTGTATTTTGCATTTGATTTGTATTTTGTATTTGATTTGTTTTATTTATTGCATTTATTGTTCATGTTGTTTATTATTGTAATGTAATGCTTATTATTGCATTCATACTTTAGTTGTAAGTTTGGCTTCCAGTCCAGGGATTGTACTGCCCGGGACGTGCAGTCCTTGGGAAGTGGGCAGTGTTACGAATTCGGTACTTAAAAAGCTAATGTTAGTTCAATTATAAATTAATTGGTTTTATTTCCCGTGCAGTGCAGCGCGTGACGAATATTAAAAGAAGAAAGCTAAGTGACAAGTGACAAGTGACGGAGGACGCGGGCACTGTCCCTTTACCATTAGGTTAATCGGTATAGCACCGCGTCCACCCCTGTCTAGAGACAACATCAAAAAGAGGAGATCTACACATGAGAGCCCCCGGCGCCGAAGCCCAACGTCGGATCCAGGCCCCCGTGCCGTTCACTACCCAAAGAGCCACTGGGAATTTATAAAAATCAAATAAAAATTACATGTCTAAACAAGGGTTAATAATGACAAAAGAAATAATAAACATAAATATTATATGAGATAATATTAAATATGCTTAAGTTAGCCAGATATAATAAGAAATGGTTGAAATAGTAAGTAACTATATGATAATAATTAAATACAATAAATATGGAATTATAAATAAATATGGAATACAAGAAGAATTATAATAACATAAAGGTTTTAACATGGGGAACGGCACCAAGAAGGCATGAACGTTACAAATAGCATTACAAGTATTGAAGTGCCAAGGACATTAAAGGTTGGAAATTAATATTCCAAGTTGGTAGCCGGTTTTGTTCAAATGCAATATATAAAACATACACATAACTATAAGTACAATATAGATTGTATATATCGACGGTATACTTTCAACTCCAACAGTGCAATAGAAATAATAAATTAAAAATACAATGCAGGTAATGTGTGTACTAAAACAATAGTTTCAATGTATAAACATAGTGAGGATATATTTAAAATTGTAAGTACAAGACCATGTTGATGTAATATATTTTGTCTTTTACAATAAGCAATATATATATACTATTATTTACACAGATATTTAAAGCATATATATTTAGTGCAGATACAGATAGTATTGCAGGTGGGACCAATACAATAAGCACTTGCAGTGAATATGCGATGAACAAATACAACACTTAAGTAGGTAAGTACCAGAACGATGAATATACAGATATGTATGCATTATCAATAAAATACACAAAAATAATAGGAGTATACATATGTAGACAATACGCATACAGGGAATATACCTATTATATTAATAAGTACATTGCAGAGAAACATTGTGGTACACATAAATATATATATGCGAAAAGATCGGAGGTGTTTGTTTTCCTGGTTGATACATATAAAAGAATACATAGATTGCAGTTAAATACATTATGCATAAAAATAACAATAAGAAATATATAGAAAAATATATAATACGAAATCAGAAGGATACCAGAAATATATATAATATAATATTCATACCATACTTATAATATAATAATAATATAATAATAAGTGTATACAGTACGATAGTCATACGAGACTTTAAATACCCAAGACTGGGAATACACACATATAAACTTAATACCCAAAAATTGTGCATTAAAAAAAAACCAAAAAGATATATAAGACAATAATAATATTATATATTGAATATCCTGAAGTATGCACTATACAATATGTATACCTACATTAAATGCCTAGGACTATGAGTGCGTACCTATAACTTATTCCCCATATCATTGCAATATTATGGAAGATATCTTTTTGACCAGGTGAGGTTGTTTCACCATAAATTTGGCAAATGCCTGTACATTAGTTGATGGCATCTTAATATGATGAGCACGAGTGAGTTCACACGAAGTAAGATAATGTTCGGGAGTTCCCGTCTCCCCACAGACGCATAAGTCTATATTTGTTGTACGGTGTCTGTGAAAGTAGACAGGGAACGGCCCATGGCCAGAGATGAATCTTGTAAGGTGAGGATTAGTAATCTGACGAGCCGGATCTACGTAAGAAAGATGGTAATAAGTTCTTCTGCCCGTCGTAGCAGAGTCCCATTCAGCCTGCCACTTGGAGACAGTTTGTAAGAAGATTGCATGTTTTAGGTAGGAATATGGCCATTTTATTTGTACTGATTCAGCTTGAAAATTGGCTGCAGCCTCTTTTGCAAGAAAATCTGCAAGTTCGTTACCGGCATTGCCAGAATGGCCTTTAGTCCAGACTAAATGTATGGACGGGTAGTCATGATCATGCAAAAGTTGTTGTATGCTATGTATAAGAGAAGAGGAATGCCGAGGATTAAGAAGTGCGAAGAGGGCTGACAGGCTATCTGTAAAAATATTGACAGAAGACGCTTGTAACGTTGTGGCATAAGCAATAGCTTGTTGAAGGGCCAAGCATTCTGCTTGAAAAACACTGTTATTGGAATGCATATGGCCCTTCCAATGAAAGATGGGGAGGTTATCCGCATAAGTAACGTAAGCACAGCCTGTAGAATTATCAAGTTTTGATCCATCTGTGAAGATATTAATGGTGGTTGCTGGAGGTTGACATTCTCCTTTCAAGAAGACTGATAAACCTTTCCCAAAGGTTGATGGATGTATAGTAAGTGGATGCGCTGGGGTATCAAAAGGAACCGGCGAATGAAAAATATCATCCAAATAGACGGCTTGCTGAAGTTGTTTAACTTTAGTGATTGTAGATTCTTGCAATGCTTTAAGATGCAAAGGAATGAGGCCAGCGAGTACACATAAAGCGTGATTAGAAGTAGTACAATATGCCCTTGTCATGGCAAGGGCAAAAGGACGTTGAATAGACTGCAGAAGGCGTACCTTGCGTGCTTGCATTGGTTCAACTCAGACCGCTGCAGCATAGGTAATAATTTTTTCTATGACGGTCTGGTATAGAATTTTCAAAATAAACGGATTTAAACCCCAGGTAGATCCTTGCATTTGACGAATGTGTTTAGCAATGGTAAGAGCTCGCGTTTTAAGGTGAAGAATATGTGGGATCCATTTTAGCTTTTCGTCGAAGAGAAGGCCAAGGTACTTTAGTTGAGATTCAATTTTAATTCTTTTGCCATTAATTAGAAAAGTCGGCCGTCGAACAAGAGAACCTCCTTTTTTCGGAATTAAAAGAGCACGTGATTTTTCTTCAGATATAGATAATTTTAATTTAGTGCATAAGCGATAATATTGATCGCATGTTTCGTTCACATTTCGTTGCAGTTCTTCCCGTGTTCTGCCTTTTATAATAAATGCTGCATCATCTGCATAGGCATAAATTTCAGTATGCTCTGGCCAGTCCGCCTTCAGAACGCTGTTAAAAGTCAGGTTCCAAAGGTCCGGACCAGCGCAAGAGCCCTGAGGACAGCCACGATCTTGAGGTTTTTGAATAATTCCAGCATTATGAACATAGATGAGATGACGATTAGATAGGTAGTTCTTGAGGACTAGAAAAAGATTCCTTGGGCAGGCGGAGTCCAATAAGGCCTTCCGGATGGCAGGCCACCACAGCGTGTCGAATGCGTTTCGAAGATCGATGCTAATAAAAGTGCTGTGGTAGCCGCCATTACGATTACGGTGTAAAGCCTCAGAGATACCGGACAGAGCATGGAGTGTTGAGCGTTGTGGGCGAAATCCAAATTGCTTATCACTAAGAAAGCCAGTATGGTGCAGGTGAAATTTCAAACGACTCATGAGAAGACGCTCATATACCTTGCCCAAAGCAGACAGTAGACAGATGGGACGATATGAAGAAGATTGTAGAGGGTCTTTATTTTTTTTCAAGAATAAAATAACTTGACCAATTTTGAACGCATGGGGAAATAGACCATATAATAGTAGTTTGTTGAAATAATCAAGGAAGAAATAGGCATCTGCTTGGATAGAAACTTTGATAATAGAATAATCTAACCCATCTGGTCCTGGAGCACGTTTCTTGGGCAAGGTACGTAAGATGGTGCGGAGTTCACTGAGAGCAAATGGAGGATCGTCAGCTGTAGATGGGATGGATGAAATATTGCGAATTGAAGCATGATGTGGAGAGTCATCAGTTGGTCATCAGTTGCTGGAAAAACGGTATTTAAAATACTTTGAATGGCCTGATCTGTGGAATAAGAACTGGATAAATGCATAGGTCTAACAGGAATTTGAATAGGTTTAAATAATTTATCCAGCGCAATTTTGTGATGTAGACCATATGTTTCATTATTAGATGTGCAGTAATTTCGCCAGGAATTTAGCTTAGATTGCATAATTAATCGTTTATACTTTGCTCTTTCGCGTTGATACAGAACCAATGTGTTAGTATCTTGGCCACGGCAACGTTCTTGCTTAAGACGGCGACGAAGAGCCTGGCATTTTTTCTGCTGAATGCGTAGATCATTAGTCCACCAATGAAGAGTATGTAATTTTTTAGTAGTTCTCTGTGGAAGCATTTCTTGGCAGGTAGTTTGAAGACTATGAATTAAAGTATCCGTAAATTTTTCCAACGATTCAACTGAGTCAACCATTGCTAGTTGAGGTTTAAGGGTTTGTAAATTTCGAAAAATCCGTTTACCAAAAGATTTAACTTTTCTACCTGGTAAATTGTAACGCTGGATGATAGGTACAGTGGTTTGCTCATGAAGTTGGAAAGTAATATATTTATGATCCGAGAGGCTTTCTTCCTCCCGGACCTGCCAGTTCTGTACCAGATGTTCAGTGGCTAGTGACGCCAATGTCAAATCCGGCGATCCTTTGGCGAACAACCGATCAAAAGTGGGAATCATATCCGAAGTATTGAGGAGAACAAGATTTCGTGAGGACATGTAGTCTTCTAAAAGACGACCTTTGGGTGTTGTAGTTGCATAACCCCAACTGGTATTATGAGCGTTACAATCCCCACTAATAATTAAATATTTGGAACCCAAAGAAGGGAGAATAGTATTTAGTTGATCTATGGTAAACTGAAGATCATCATTAGGACTAGAATATATTGAAATAAATACAAATGCATAATTCTCAAAATCCAACAGAATCGCCGCATGATCACGAGAAGTGGAGATGATAGAGGGGGACCAGTTAGGGTTGCAATTCACAATAGCTGCTCTTGGAGGTGCAATTTCGTCTTCAGATTGATAAACAGTCCACGAAAGTGGTAGACCGACTATTTTGCCATTGCGCGTGTAAGGTTCTTGAATAAATAACAAGTGAATATCATTGTCTACAGTGAACTGAGAGACTTGCGACATTGCCACTTGTGCTTTTTGAAGATTTATCTGCAGGCAATTGATATTGTCAATAGGATGTCTACGACTTAGGTTGAGAGAACTATTGGTGGTAGGTTGTGAGGTTGCGAAGGCGAGCAATGTGAGACTGGTAGCAGGGACATTGGTTTGCATAGGCAGGATGTTCCGTTGGGACATCTGTGCGTCTGGTGTAGTTGAAGTCAAGACAGTTAATGCAACTTGGTTGTTCTGCAGTGCAGTCTTTGACATCGTGGTTGCCTGCGCAGTATGAGCAGAACTGCTTGCTGCGACATTCGGATTGTAAGTGTCCGAATCTTTGACAAACGAAGCAACGTTTGATGGCAAAGTACTCGGATATAGTATGTCCGAACCAACCAATGTAGAGCTTGGGCTTTCGCATGATCTTGGAGAAGGCGGACGGATGACATTCCGCGATCCATTTAACGTGCTTTCGTTGCTTGAGGCGATATAGGAATCTGATGTTTTGTCCATCAATGCCAAACTCTGTTTCAAAAGCTGCTTCCACGTCCTCCTTAGAGTAATCAACAGGAATATTGTTAACTGCAATTAAAGGTTTCCGGCGTTTTGGTTGTCGAACGTTGATGAAGTTGGAAGCCTTATCAGAGCTAAGCGCAGCAGAGAGTTTATCACGATCTTCTTCAGTAGAACAGGTGACCGCTAAACCGCCCTTTTGAATAGGCTTGATATTTGTGACCTGAACACCTAAAGAGGGCAATGGAAATTCTTTGGTCAACTGAGCCTTTAGCTGTTGACTTGTGGCCTGCTCTTTAGGGTAAACCAAAAGAGTGGAGCTGGAGGCTGCAGGTTGTTGTAGGGCAGCAGCGTATGTAAAAGGGCCAGGAAGTGGAGTAGGTAGTGGCAATGGAGCAGGGTATTGCACAGACAGTTGATGCGAAGGAAAGACGGAGTGATGCGAAGGATGTTCGTGTGAAAGTTCACAACATAGGAAGGTAGAAGTATTAACACCACTGTCCTGCGTATCAGGTCGAGGAATATAATCAGGACCTTGTAGGGCAAACTTATGCAGAATCTCTAGTGAGGCAAGTAATTGCGCACGTAAATTCGTTGGAAGTAAATGTTTGTTACCACGGTAGGTGGTGGCGACTGGACGAATATCGTCTGTCAACAGGGTGACTTTTTCAGAATACGGAATATCTGAGTGAAGCAGTTCAGAAGGATTAAAGTCACTAGAGGAAATATTGGAATCTACCTCGGTGGTAAGTGCAGAAGGGCGAGACATGTTCAAAATACACTTAATACAATATAAAGGTATGCAGTGTGTTAACAGAAAGCAAAGATAATGATCTTAATTAAACATAGATACATAATGCATTTCAATTAAAATAATTAAAAACTGCCATAAACTGATATATATCTTATACAACAATATTAAAACCGTCAAAAGTAAGTAATATGACAGAAAAATGCAGATAAGATCAATAATTAGCACAAGTAAAACACAAATAACATGACCGTCAAAATAGGGAAAATTGCATCAAAAAGTTATTCGACGTCGAGTCTAAATCCGACAGTTGAAAAAGTAAAGACGTCAAATGAAGTGTAACTATGAAGCAGTATGTCTACATTAACATTAGTGTCTAAACCCGGAGGTCCGACCCTGTGGCGTTTCGGACAATATTAAATGAAATAGCGAGAATACAGTCAGAGTCATATTAATACCGAATTATTAAAAAAAAATTATTAGGCCTAAGATACTAAATCAAGAAATAATGCACTTAGACAATAGTTATTCAGTTTAAAAGGTAGATCTTAAGAAACATACCTTTTGTCTGAAGACCAGGCGTTTCTAGGTGCCATAGAACTCGACTATATGATTTTTCAAAAGAATTGATGAATTTCAGGACTTAGAAAAATTTCCGTCCAAAACTGAGGCCTACAAGGGAGACCACGTGTTGGTTAGGCGGAACCCTTCCGTAGGGAAGACGGCTACTGATGTGCACAAAACCCCCGCAGAATTGTAGCAGCCTGAATTCTTTTGTTACACTCACAAAAACACTTTTTTCAGAAAAACCACAAGTCGCACACACTAGAACGATCTATCCATAGATAGAGGAAGGATTCACGCACGTTTTAAGATAAAATTCACTTCTTGCTCTGCAATATTTATGGCGAAAAATCACAAAAAACCAGGAGCGCGAAAAAGTTACGTCTTTCCACGTCGGAATTCGGTGTGTCTCTGAGAAGAAAGCTAAGCCGGAAAATTAAAAATACAAGAGCGCGTGCATTAAATAAATAAATATCTCTTTTTGATTTCGAGAAAGTACTGGAAAATTCTAGCGCGTGATTTTAAAATCTTATAAAAGGAGGAAAACATCTCAGTTTGTAGTAGTTGCTTAGTTTGTTGTTGTTTAGAAAACTACTGTTGTTGATTGTAGCGAATTCGCGGATTAGCGTTCTTTAGCTGTTTTGAATTACGTTCTATTGACATTTGAGTAGTTAAAAGAAAACTACTGTGAGATATTGTAATACTGCATGATAATTTGAGAAAATTTAAGCATTTCTGTTGTGATAATAATAAATTTTTGTTCATTTTTCATCGGACTTGTGCATTCATTTCATAACGAACCCGTACGCACGCAACAATATCTATACTATGCTCACAATTTAATGCATATATTATATAATACAGTATACAGTACAATATGATTTACAACTAATAGGTAAGCTAATGGATGCTATATCATTCAATTACAAAAGTTAATGCAAAATTAATGATACATCATTTATATTACGATATCAACTACACATTTCCTGTATTGCAGGGGACTACAATACGGTTATACGATATAATATAATGTACTGCAAATACGTAAGATATGTGATACAATAGGTAAATTAACATGCTTACAGGGTTAGTATACAAGACACAACAATAGGTACAATACAATACTAAGAGTAAATAAATAGAGTATGTGACAGTATATAGACAAATGCAATGTAGAAAAATACATATTGTCGAGTAATTGGTAATAATTCTATGCAATATGCAATACAAGACATATGATACAGTATAAAATCGATAAGTTACGTCTATGATACTATTTATAATTTAATGGAATATTTAAAGCAAAATGAGACCAAAATACTACTTTAACTTTCATACAGTATTTTAACACAATTGCTAATTCAGTAAAATAATTAATACAATATTTAATTCAGTACGTATCTCAGGGTATAAAAAGAAGTGCAATATATATATTCGTAATAGTATGATGCCTATAAGGCAATGTTCTTAATAACTAAAGCGAATTAAATGCAATACTTTGTATACAATACACAAGAGCAACACTTCAGTACAATACTGAGGATAAAAAAGACATATTTTGCAACAGTATAAATATACAAATGCAATGTATAAAATACCTATGATCAATTCAATATTATTAATTCTGTGCAATATGCAATACACAACATATAATTCAATATAATCAATAAACTAAATCTAAAATCTAAAGTCTAAAATTCTGCATGTAATTCAATAAAATAGTTAATGCCAAGTTGAATCAAGACTACTTATAACGTTATGCTAATAATCCAGCTAATAATCCAGTTTCTGTATTGCAAAGAATTTAATTTACAGTTCCATACTAAAGCATACATAGCGATACGATGTTCATAATTTCAATATGTTGCTTCACATATTCTTAGGGTAGAGCTTATAACTCAACATAATATTACATAACTACCAACTTAATACAATAATTAATACAAGAATTAAAATAATAAGTAAATTAAGTTAATAGACTAGTTAGAATATAATGCAGTACTTAGGGTGCAAATATTGTATATTGTAATTATAATGAAATATGATACAATGCTAATAGTTTGATACAAAGTTATTACAATGCTCGATACAATATTTTTGATATATAACCAGATTAGAATACATAATATGTAGCTTGTAATTCAGTAAGATAGTAATACCATATCTATAGTTTGAGATTGCGAGTATAATACTTATTGTGCAATATCTTATAGTGCATTTAAAATACAATACAATTTTTAATAATATTTGTAACAATACTGGGACTATTAAAAAGAAAGAATATAGTTATAATATGTAAACAGATAAGAATGCAACTGGAGTGTACAAAAATACAATTGTATTATGAAAACACTATGTAAACAGACAAGAATGCAACTGGAGTGTACAAGAATACAGTTGTATTATGAAAACAGGACAAAACCATTAACATTAGACAACCTGACATAGATCAGATCCATAACTGTGGAGAATATCCATAATTTTTGAGAGTTTTCTGATAAGGTACTTCTGCTTAATTAAAAATTTACTAAATGCTAGTTGATTATCCACAGGGAAAGGAATGTGAAATTCCTTCGTTAACGGGCATGTAATAATATAATGTTCGGGTATGCCTAGAGTTCCGCAGACACAATATTCACTATTTGCAATTCCATGCTTGTAAAAGTAGCTTGGAAATGGACCATGCCCCGAGATATATCTTACTAGTTGATTTGTTATCTGACGACATAGATCCACATACGTAATATGATTGTACGTTCGTCGACCGGTTTCATCAGTATCCCATTCTAGTTGCCATTGGGATATAACTTTTAAAAGAAGAGCTTGTTTTAAGTGAGATGTTGGCCACTTAAGAATCACTTCTTCAGCCTCGGCATCGGTATTTTCGGCAGCTGATTTGGCTAACTTATCTACCAAAGTATTACCGTGATCCCCAGCATGGCCCTTAGTCCAAGCTAGCGTGATGTTATTTCCCACTTGATTACGAAGTTCACATTGGATGTCCGAGATAAGCGAAGAAGAATGTCTGGGGTTTTGAATCGCTTGAAGCGACGAAAGACTATCAGTGATAATTATTGCCTCCATAGCACCACTTGTTTTACAGTTTTGAACTGCTTTGAGGATGGCTAGGGCCTCCGCTTAAAATACACTATTATTTCCATGGAGATGACCCAGCCACTGATAAATTGACTGACCATTATGAAAGGCTACAAGGGCACAGCCTGTCTGTTGATCTATTTTAGATCCATCAGTGTAATATTGAATGCTTGGGATAGGTGGCAGTGTTACGTCTTTAAGGAAAATCCGAAGTCCTGTTCCTTGAAGGACTGGATGCACATCCAAATGTTGTGAGGGTTGTTCAATGGTGTGAAAAGTTCATCAAATAGGATGAAAGGTTTTTTTCAAAACCTTGACGGATTGTATTGCTGCTTCCTGCAGAATACGTAGATGAAGAGGGATCAGTCCCGCCATGACATTTAATGCACTGGATGAGGTAGTACGAAACGCCCTAGTTATCTGTAAGGCAAATTGACGCTGGAGACTTTCCAAGTGGCGCACTTTGCGACCCTGCATGGGTTCAGCCCATATAGCAGCCGCATAGGTGACCATTCTCTCGATAACGGTGAGATAAAGAACCTTTTGTATATAGGGACTAATTCCCCATCCACGACCCTGCATTTGACGCAATTTACATGCAATTATAACAGTTCGTCTCTTTAGTTCCAAAACATGCGGCATCCAGTTCAGTTTCTCGTCAAAGATAACGCCGAGAAATTTGAGCTGCGGTTTGATAGGTATACGTGTACCATGAATGGTGATTCGAGGCCGTCGAACCAAAGATCCTCCTTTTTTAGGGATTAATAAAATTTGCGATTTTGATTCGAAAATTGTTAATTTAATTCTAGAACATAAGTTATAAAAGATATCACAGGTTTCAATAGCATTTCTTTGCAACCCTTCTCGAGTTCGTCCTTGAATGATAAAAACTGTATCATCTGCATACGCATATGCCCGGGTACGTGCTGGCCAGTTTGCGGCAATAACAGAATTAAATGTTATATTCCTTAAATCAGGGCCAGCACAAGAACCCTGCGGACAGCCTCTGTTTTGTTGTCTTCTAATAATGCCATGATTAGTGGAGTAGATAATTTTTCTTTCCGACAAGTAACTTTGAAATGCAAGAAATAAATTCTGAGGACAATCAGCTTGTCGAAGTGCCTCCAGTATTGCAGGCCACCACAGTGAGTCAAAAGCATTCTTAAGATCTATACTGATGAAAGCACTGTGGTGACCATTGTTGCGATTACGATGTATATCTTCTGTAATTTTTGATAATACTTGTAGGGTAGACCTACCTGGTCTAAAGCCATATTGGTGATCACTTAAAAAGTGAATTTTGTGAAGATAATGTTTTAAACGGTAGACAATAATTCTTTCATAAACTTTCCACAGAGCAGATAATAGACATATAGGTCGATAAGATGTGGATAATTGCGGATCTTTGCCTTTTTTGAGAAAAAGAACCACTCTTCCAGCTTTGAAGATACGAGGAAATACACCATTAAAAATAACTTATTAAAATAATCAGAGAAGAAGAAGATGTGGGAATTAATGATTACGCGAATTATAGAATAGTCAATCCCGTCGGGGCCTGGGGCCCGTTTTTTTGGAATATTTCGAAGAGTGGTTTTAATTTCTGTAATTGTAATCTGTGGATCATCCTCTGTGTTAGGAATAGAAGTTTGCTGCCTAATTGACAAGTGCTCAGGGGTGTCATCTGTAATATCATCCTGAGAAAGAACTGATGCTAGAATATCATTACTAGTATTTTTAGACCCAGCAAATGATGATTCTGAAAGATACGTTGATGCAGGCTGGAAAAGCTTATCTTGAGCGATCTTATAGGATAAGCCAAATATTTCTCTATTTGATGTGCAGTATTTTCTCCAAGCTTCTATTTTGCTCTGCATAATCATCCGTTTATACAGAGCACGCTCTCTTTGAAAAACTTGAAGAGTATTAGACGTCGTTCAGATTTCAATCGTCGCCTAAGCGCACGACACTTCCGCTGCTGTATGCGAAGATCAGAGTTTCACCAATGTAAAGTATGGAGCTGCTTGGTAGTTCGCTTTGGAAGTATTTCGTGACAAATATCTTGAAGATTTTGCATTAAGGACTCTGAAAAACGTTCAATATCTTCAGATATGGTTAAAGAGTTGATTTGGTGACGAAGACGATTAAGAGTTCCACGAACTTTTCGACTAAACTGATTAACTTTCCTGCCAGGAAGATTATAACGAGGTAAGATAGGTAAAGAACTATGTTGTGTTACTTCAAAAGTGATATATTTATGGTCAGATAATGAAATCTCATCTCTGACCGTCCAATTACTTGTTAAGTGAGAGGTATTGGCGGATGTAAAGGTCAGGTCCAGCCAACCCACAGCATATAGTCTGTCGAAAGTAGGAATTGTATTCGTGGCATTGAGTAATACATAATTTTTAGAAGATAAGAAGTCTTCTAACAGACGGCCTTTGGGGTCTGTTGTTCGATAGCCCCAAGCAACAAAGTGAGCGTTAAAATCGCCGCTGATAATCTGATGTTTATTACCAAGAACTCTTGTATAGTGTGTAGGGTTTATATTTATTTTAACTAACATTTATTTTAAGTTTAAACTATCTTTCCTGTCAAGCCTTACTTTCCCCTGGAACTGCCAATGCCACAGTATGTAAATTTTAGTTGAATGCGCAAGGATTCAAATTATCAGCGGAAGTATTCTGAGTTAAATAGAAAGGAAACGAGTTCGAGGTGTGCTGTTCGTACTTCACGAGCGCGGAGGCAGTTAGCCAGAAATTGAAGAACCCCGCGTTTCGGCCTGTGTGCTTGCCTTGGTGAATTGTTAATCGTTCATAGGGATATTCAAAGTTTGCTGAATTAGCAGCGGTATTGTAAAACGCGGTGAGGTTAGTTACTTTTAGAGAGCCTCGTAGTTAGAGTCTTGTTATTAGTTTCTTTTCAGGTTCTTATTTTTATTTTACCGCCGAGTTGGCGTAGTTTGTGAGCGTCAAGAGCACGCACTTGTAATTTATTACGTTGAATAAAAAGGGACTTAAACCCTTAGCAAGACTCTGTCATTTATCCAGTTTCAACAGTCACCTCTTGGTTGCGTGCAAGTTGGAGGCGCGCAACTCGACATTGGCGCCCGAACACTTATCGAACTGAAATGGCCGAAAATCGGATGGAAGCCGCTGGACAACACCAAGAAATGGCAAGCCAATTGGAAGGATTTGGATACCTCGTCCAGACTTTGAGAGCGTCAATCAAGCCAAACGTCAATTTCGACGGAAAAAATTCGGTGGCGATATTTCTAGAAGGCCTAGAAAATCACTTTCAGCTCTACCCTGTGCCTGAAAGACAAAGAGTTGCCATCGCCACATCCGCACTAAGAGGACAAGCCGTGCTATGGTGGAAGAATATAGGCAAATTTTTATTACGGGAATTTGGAAGCCAGACATATACATTTGAAAATTTCAAGAAATCGTTAGTAAAGGCCTTCCCCATAGTGAAAGATCGAGCAAGGCTGGAAGCCGAACTATATAGTTTCTATCAACGGGATATAGAAGAGTTGACGGACTTTATTCTACGAAAAATTAAGCTGACGGATATGCTGTATGGGAAGAAACCCGATGCGGAGATTATTGAAATAATCTTACCAAGATTGTTACCCGCTGTTCAAGACTACTTCGAAATTAGAAAACCCAAGCACATTGCAGGAGCTCTTCGAATTGGCGGTGAAGTTTCAAAATCGCAGAATAGCGGAAAAAGCTAGAGGGACAACGCATTCTCAAAGTACCCGAAGGAAATCTTCAAATGAGGAAACCAGAAATGCAAATCGCTCTTATGGGGGAAACAGCTATCAACCTAACTCATCGAACCTCGAAGGTCAAGGCCCAAAAGGAAAATTCGAAAATCAACATCCGCGTACCCAGAAGGCACAAATTGAAAGGAAAGCTTTAAACGAATAGAGGGGCCTGTGAAAGGGAGGGTCCAGACCCCGGAAGTTTTTAAAAAACCCTCAAAAAGACATTTAAATACGGTCATCGTAAAAAACTCACATCTACCAATTATACAAGTCCTGGTTGGCGATGTACCAGTAGAAGCCCTCATCGATACAGGAGCAGAAGGAAATTTTATGAGCGAAAATTTCTTCAAAAAGAATTTTTATAGGGTACGATTATTTAAAACCAAAAATACGGAAATTATAGCGGCGCAAGGAAAAACATGTCACTGCATCGAGAAATTATCATTAAACATACAGGTAAAAGAGGAAAGCCTCAAAGTATTAATTTTTGTAGTGAAGAATCTGCAAAATCCTCTTATTTTAGGTATGGACTTTTTAAGGGCCGCGAGGGCCAAGCTGAATTTTCAAGACAGTTCCGCGGTGCTGGAGATGGACCAGAGGGTGGTGGAACCTGTGGAGAAACCGCAAGTGGACCTTAGCCATCTGAATGACCATGAAAGTCAAGCCATCGAGCAAGTGGTGAGTAATTTTTCTAACTTGTTTTCAGAAAAGCCGGGTAGTTGTCAAATAGTTACGCATAAGATACAATTAACTGCCGAAAAACCTTGTAGGACTAAACCTTATCGTTACGACAAACAAAAAGACGTTATCATTGAAGAACATATTCAGGACATGTTAAAGAATAAAATAATAACGCCCATAAATAGTGAGTACGCGAGTCCAGTCGTATTATGTAGGAAAAAGAACGAGTTTCCTCCTTCGGATAAAAGGGCTTGGAGGTTTGCTATCGATTACAGAAAACTAAATAGTATTACTAAATTCCCAGTTTACCCTTTGCCAGTTATAGAGGAAATTATCAGACAGATCAAATCGACAAGATACATGTTTACTTTGGACTTAACGTCTGGCTACTATCAAATAGCTGACCCGAAGACATACATAAAACCGCGTTTATAACAAAATCGGGCACTTATGCATTTTTACGCATGCCCTTTGGGTTGTGTGGGGCCCCAACAACATTCCAGAGAGCTATGGACATTGCTCTAAAGCCTTTCCTAGGAAAATCAACTTTAATTTATCTAGATGATATAATTATAACGAGTAGTACGTTGGAACAACACATTAATGATCTAGAACAAGTTTTTAAATTATTAAAAGAGGCCGGTCTTACAATTAACGCCTCAAAATGCAAGTTCGCAACTAAAGAACTTAAATATCTCGGTTATAAAATTTCGCAAAAGGGTATATAAACGCAAGATTCAAAAATAAAAGCCATCAAGAATTTCCCACCGCCCAACACCGCCAAGAAACTTTCTTCTTTCCTTGGGTTTTGTTCTTACTATCGGTCTTTCATAAAAGATTTCGCTAATATTGTTGAACCACTCTTAGTAATCAAAAGAAAGAGAGGTAAATTTACGTGGACAGCGGAAGCAAATACAGCATTCGAAAGATTAAAAGAAGCGCTCATCAATGCCCCTGTTTTAAAATTCCCGGAGGGGGACGAAAACCTGGAAATTGCAGCAGATGCGTCAGACTATGCGGTGGGTGCGGTTCTTATGCAAAATAGCCATCCTCTGGCATTTTTTAGTAAAACGTTGAATCAGACACAAAGGAATTATACAGCTACAGAGAGAGAAACATTAGCCGTATTAATGGCTGTACACAAATTTCGAGTTTATTTCGTCAAAGCACCAGTAACAGTCTTTTCGGATCATGCGGCTGTTGGTAGACTTTACTCGGGGAAAAACCTAACGCCCAGGTTAATAAGATGGGCTTTAAACTCCAAGAATATAATCTCAGAATAAAATATAAACCGGGTAAGGAAAACAATGTAGCTGACGCACTTTCTCGTATAAAACTGGACGATGAAGGAAATGAACTTAAATGCGCTGTGTTGACTTCAAAAATTTTAGATTCTAGAGATACGATTATCACTGAACTGAAAGCTGATCCTGAATTTGGAAATATCTATGCATATTTGAAAGACACCGAAAGCTTTGAGCACACAGATATCAATGCGATAAGAAATAGAGCAGAAAACTACGAAATAATAGATAATTTATTATTTTATACGAAAACAACAAACGAAAATCTTGAGTACAAACCAGTCATCCCAGCCTCGCTTCGATTAAGCATTTTGAAGGAATTACACGACGCGAAAACAGCGGGTCATTTAGGGGTCAGAAAGACTTTAAAAAGGGTACGCGAGGCGGTATATTTCCCGCAATTATACAAAATAGTAACTGCGTATGTCAGGTCCTGCAATCAATGTCAGTTAATAAATGATATTAATTACAGCCCGGCCGGGTACTTTAGCATTCGCGCTACATTTCCAAATGAAATTTTAGGTATAGATCTTCTTGGTCCCTTCCCCCAGAGCGAGTTAAATAAAAATCGTTTTTTTTAGTAATAGTAGATCATTTTTCAAAATGCACAGAAATTGTTCCACTTAAACGCGCGTCAGCCAAAACAGTCGCAGATGCATTCTTACACAGATACATTTTAAAATACGGTGCACCGATAAAAGTCATTAGCGATAACGGAAAACAATTCATTAGTCAAATATTTGAAAACATATGCAATGGACTTGGCATACGCCATATCAAAATGGTTCCGTATAGACCACAGGCTAACATAGCAGAAAGAGTTAATAAAAGCATAGTAAAAATAATTCGCAGTTACGTGAGCACACATCACAAGCGCTGGGATGGCTACATAAATGAATTAGCTTATGCTTTAAGAACGGCAAATCATGATACTACGGGAAAAACTCCAGCAGAATTATTCTTAGGCAGAAAGTTAATTACGCCTTTAGATAAATTATTCTTTGTACAACAAAGAGAGCAGGAGTTTAAACAAAAAGATGTGCAAAAGCTGATTGATCAGGCGCTTAAAAGCTCCGATACGGCAAGAAATAGGCAGAAAATATATTACGATAGAAAACGCCGTGAAGCAGATTTTAAAGTTGGGGATAAAGTATTGAAGCAGAAATTTTCTTTATCAAGTGCCCCAGACAATTTTACGGCAAAGTTAGCTCCAAAGTTTGAAGGCCCCTATGTAATTCAGGAAATCAAAGGAGTAGTATTATATCTTAAGAACGAGAGAGGGGAAATCTGTAAAGCAAGTCCCGACCAGGTGCAAAAATACTATAATCCAAATGATTTTGAAATCCTTAAAAGTTTCTTGCATGACTCAAGTCTAAACGAAATAGAAGGTCCAAAGACAACAACAACTATTCCACCACCCAAGAAACAGAGAACTGAAGAGAGACCTAGCCCTTCTACAACCCGGACGACGGTACCAAAAAGAAAAAATAAAAACTTTCAAACTCCAGCATTTAAGAAAAACAAGAATGCAGATGCACCGCGTAAAGAAACCGTGGTAAAGAGGAAAACACCACCTACAACGTATCGTAGGAGAAATTATATATCAAGGAGAACGCTCCCATGGCCAGAGAGTCAGGTGCCAGCAAGGCCGCCGTTCCGGAAACTGAAACGGCAACAGGAGGAACGAAAATACCAGGAACAACAGAAGAAATTCAAGAAGGACTCCAGACCGGAGGACGTCAAGACCAGCCGTCCAATGGAAAAACGGAAACGACAACAACCCGACGATTACTCCGCCAAGAGGCCAGCATGTAGAGGACGCAAAAGGAAAACTAATGTGGACGACACTCGGAGGTCAGTAAGGAGAAGATTGACGTCCATGAAACCTATAACTTGGGAACAATATTGCCAGAAAAGAATGACGGAGTTTCAATCATCGAAAACTCAAAGATAAGTTAAAATCTTCTATAAAATTTTTTTTCTCTTTTGTTCCGAAGTGTTATGCATAAGTACGAAGTTCTATGTTTTGACGAAAGTCAATATGTCTCGGTTGAGACTTAGTTTTGTTTTACTTTATTTAGCTAAGGCAAAAGTATTATTTTCTTTAAGTATAAAAGCTAAAAACAAGCATTTTCTGTTGGTCGAAAGACTAATTCTGTTATGTTAAAGCCAAAATTTGGCCGGAGATAAAAATAACTTCGTATTCTTGTATGTACTAATAAGAATTTTAGTTTCAGTGCCGCCAGCTTGGCGAAGGATGAGTAAAGTAAAAATTTATTTTCTCTTATTCATTTTATGGTAAATTGTAAAAAGCATATGTATTAAACTTTTGTAAATGTATGTAAATACTTGCATGTTATGTAAAAGTAGAATTTAGTCTAGAAGCATAAAATTGTAGATGCTAAAAGTGAATGCTTAAAAGCAATGAAGTCAAAATTTAAGTATTAAACTGTAAAGTCATGCTTTAGAGCGAAAGCCTGCATGTTTAAAAGATGAATGAGGGGGAAGTTAGAATGAATGTGTTTTGTAGGGTTCTCCACCTACATTTGAATTTTTAAGAATATTAAAGTAGCTCATTGAGTTGTAGAATGTCGAGTAAGGTGTGTCTATTTGGTTGTTGAATTCTAACAAATCATGGTGGTTAGGGGAAGTGTTGTAAGACTAAAACACGAATATTCCCGTTTGACACCACACACGGTGGAGAGCCAGGGTAAAGTTAAATTAATGCTTGAAAAATTGAATGAATGTGAAGTAAGCAATAACTAAGAAAAACGAAACGTTAAAAACAAAAATTTATTGTGTCAAGAAAGTGTAAATTATAAAGTATGTAGAAAGATACTGATACTTATTCCTTCCAGATGCTGGAAGGAAAGACCAAGATTGATTGATGAAGTCCAGGAAAAGTTGCTGTAAGAAGAGATATTCATAAGTATCAACAGAAATTTAGTATACAAGTTGTTACATAAGATTTTTTTTGTGTGAACGAGGCTCTCGAGAGTTAGTTCAGAATTATAGAAACTTACAACAGGTCGTTTGTAGGACCTGCTTCCAAGTTTTCCAAATTCTGGCAGCGGCAAATGTAGGGTTTATATTTATTTTAATTAACATTTATTTTAAGTTTAAACTATCTTTCCTGTCAAGTCTTACATTTTCCTGGAACTGCCAATGCCAGAGTATGTAAATTTTAGTTGAACGCGCAAGGATTCAAATTATCAGCGGAAGTTTTCTGAGTTAAATAGAAAGGAAACGAGTTCGAGGTGTGCTGTTCGTACTTCACGAGCGCGGAGGTAGTTAGCCAGAAATTGAAGAACCCCGCGTTTCGGCCTGTGTGCTTGCCTTGGAGAATTGTTAATCGTTCATAGGGATATTCAAAGTTTGCTGAATTAGCAGCGGTATTGTAAAACGCGGTGAGGTTAGTTACTTTTAGAGAGCCTCGTAGTTAGAGTCTTGTTATTAGTTTCTTTTCAGGTTCTTATTTTTATTTTACCGCCGAGTTGGCGTAGTTTGTGAGCGTCAAGAGCACGCACTTGTAATTTATTACGTTGAATAAAAAGGGACTTAAACCCTTAGCAAGACTCTGTCATTTATCCAGTTTCAACAGTCACCTCTTGGTTGCGTGCAAGTTGGAGGCGCGCAACTCTACAAGTGTTCCAGGAAAGAGATTGTAGTGCTGATATCATCTGAGGGACTGGAGTAGATCGAAAATAATGCTATAGTAAAATTTTCTAATTCTAATAAAAGTGCTACTTGATCTTTAGTAATAGTAATAATTGATGGAGAAAATTGAGGGTTACAATTAATTATTGCTGAGCGTGGAGGATCTTCTGAATTTTCTTGATGATATACAGTCCATAATAAAGGAAAACCAACCACTTTGCCATGTCTAGTATATGGCTCTTAAACGAGAAGAAAATCAATTTTGTTGCTTAACGCAAACTCTATTGCCTGGGCAGTTGCAACTTGAGCTTTCTGAAGATTAATTTGCAAGAATTTGATGTTAGGAACAGAATTACATGAAATATTATACTGGGCATCTCTGCTCATAGGTGGTGATGCTTCCGGTTCTGTCAATATTACTTTTGTAATAGGTGTTGGAGTTTGCTGCGTGGTCAATCGGGACTTGATATCTGCTGCCGTTGTTATAATCGATGCAATTGATGCATGCTGCTGTATCGGCATCGGCCGAACTGTCCTTGGTATCGTGTTGTCCAGCCCACAATGCGCAATAGTGGATGCTGCGGCAGTCTTTTTGCAGGTGCCCAAAACGTTGGCACTTGAAACATCTTTTGACATTAAAGTGCTCAGTGATAAGGTGGCCTTGCCAGCCGATGTAGATGCGAGGGTTGCACATGAAGGTTTGATATGCCCTTGGGCTGCACTCGGCAACCCACTTGACATTGCGTCGCTGCTTTAGACGAAATATAAGTTTAACTTCGTCACTAGTGAGGCCAAAGTCTTCTTGTATGGTAAGCTGTAAATCCTCCTGTGTCAGATCTGGGGATAAATAATGAATTGCAATAAGGGGTTTTTTTGTTGTGGGATTCTTTACGTTAAATGTAGCTGCGTGATCAGACGTTAAAGTAGCTGCTAATTTTTTCCGATCTTCTTCCGACTGGCAGACCACCGCCAATCCACCCCGTTGGATAGGTTTGATCCGTTTAACTTGGACTCCAAGTTTCGGCAAAGGAAATTCCTGGGAAAGTTTATCTCTAAGCTTCCTGCTAGTTGTGTTCTCTTTTGGATATATTAGTAAAGTAGGTGTAAGAGCTGGCGGAAGGGATTGCTGTAATGCAGATGCGTAAGAGTGTCCAGGAGCTGGAGAAGGCAAAGCAGAGGGATTTGGAACTAAAGGAACTTGCTGCAGAGATGAAATAATATGTGGGTTATGAATAACTTCACAGCAGACCACTGTTGATGTATTCACCTCAGCCTCAACTGTGGCTGGTTTCGGAATGTAATCCGGGCGCTGAAGAGCCAATTGCCGTAACGCATCCAATGAATGGAGCAATTTTTCTCGTGGTTCGAAAGAAAGTGTATACTTTCCTCCTCGATAGAGAGTTGCAATGGCACGAATATGATCGTATAACAAATTAACTTTGTCACTATAATTGTTATCAGTTGCAAGCAATGCAGTAGGATCAAAGTTGTCATTCACTGGGTCATCCGTAAACGAAACTGATTGTTGAGGCATAGCGATGCGTGAATATTACATAAGCTCACACTAGGTAATTAATTTCCCATAAGAAACAGACTGGTATAATATAATTACAAATGACATCAATATGCTTTATATCAGTAAAACATAATGAATGTTCAATATAAACAGAGAAATAATATATTATTATATAAAATAATATATAATCAATCAAAAATATGTATACGATATGTAAAAGCACACAGAAAAGGCTCAGAAAGATATAACACAGTTAAAATAACAGTAAACAGTCTTAAAAACTATGGAGAATACACTGTAAGGAGTTTGTCGAAATTGCACTCGACGACGTGAAGGAGTTGTGTCGAAATTCACAACGTTTCGACAAAATCAAGTATCATGTTTAAACTAGTATTCCGAGCCCAATGAACAGACCCTTTGGGGTTACTAGCATATTTTATAAAATTTCAGACAGCAATCAGAAAATTAAGTTTATTTGTGTCCAGATTTAGCTAGGTTCCAGAAAAGGTTAGCCTTAAAATACTAATATCGAAGATAATGCAGTTATAGCCATATTGAAAATATAATATAATAGTATATGAAGAACTTACCAATTTGCCGAAAACCCGGTAATCCTAAGTGCATTAATTACGAAGATATTGATTTTTGAAAAGAAATCACAGATTTCTGGACTTAGAATTTTTTCGACGGACTTCCTAAGCCTAGTACGGCAACCACGTGGCAACCACTAGTACGGCAACCACGTGGCAACTAGTACGGCAACCACGTGGCAACCACTAGTACGGCAACCACGTGGCCCCCTTCCGTTACAAGGATGGCATATGAGGTGAACAAAATTATTGAACACACTTTTTCACAAATTTTTTGAAAACTACGATGCACACATACTAATGCGATGTATCCTTGGATTCAGCACACATTCACGCACAATTTGATTTATCACACGCACTTCGCACTGTGAAACTTCCACTTGAAAAATCGAAAAATAGCAGGAGCGCAACGCAGCGTGGTCTTCACAGGTCGACTGTCAAAACCGGCTCTCGGCCTTGCTCTGATAAGAACCTCGTTATTTCTTTAGTTATTAAACTGGGAGCTGTGCCTACTTTGGGGAACAACTGATAAGTCCTTCTTCCTTGTTCGGCGTTGTCGCACCAGTTCCGCCATTCAGCTTTACATTTTTTAGTTACGAAAACCAACAAATCTAAAGCTGAACTGCAGAACTGGTGGGACAACGCCGAACAAGGAAGAAGGATTTATCAGTTGCGTCAGTAGAATGTAGGACCACCGCGGACAGCGATGCACGAAGAAACACGTCCGGGCATAGAATCAATAAGAGTGAGGATGCTGTCCTGGGGGATGGCTCTCCATTCTCTTTCAACCATTTGCCACAATTCGTCTTCTGAACGAGGCAGGGAATGAGTCTGCAAACGGCGTCCAATCACATCTTACACATGTTCGATTGGTGACAAGTCAGGAGAGTACGGTGGCCAGGGAAGCATCTGTATATCTTGCAGAGCATGTTGGCAGATACGAGCACTGTATGGTCGATCTGCTGAAAATTTGCATTAGGCAGCCCCTGAAGGTAGGGGATTGCCACCGGCCGCAGTACATTATCCAAGTATCGTTGGACCGTCACAGTGCCCTGAATACGAACTAGAGGTGACCTGGAATCGTAGGCAATAGCGCCCCAAACCATTATACCAACTTGTCGCGCGGTAGGGCATTCCACAGTTACTGCCGGATTAGATCTGTCTCTATGTCAACGCCACACACGCATGCGGCGACTGTCACTGGATAAACAGAAGCGGGACTCATCTGAGAACACAACATTTCGCCATTCTGTCATCCACATCGCTCCAGTCCGGCACCATTCTAAACGTTGGTGTATTTGCTGTGATGTCAATGGCAGTCTTCTTAACGGACGCCGTGAGTGCAGGCCACGTTCAACCAATCGAGGGAAAATGGATCTGTCGACACGGGAACATCTAGGGTATCTTGCACATGCTGCAGAATCGCGGTACAAGTGACTTGAGGGACCGCCACAGCTTGTCGGCGGTTGCGTCGATCCCCGCTTGCTGACGTCACTCTGGATGCACCTGCACACCTTCTCCCAGTATTTCTTTGTTTCAACCATGTTTGCTATAGCCGATGCACCGTGCTCACATCCATGTGGGTATCAGCTGCGAGTTGACGTAAGGAACAACCCGCTCTCCTTAGTGCGATCCCCATACCTCTCGCAAAATCGTCTATCTGCTGGAAGTGACTTTGTGGACGGCGGCCTGGCATTCTCTCCTATTACACGTATCCTCCGGGACTCAAACCAACTTTCTTCGATAATTCGTCTGGCAGAAATAACGACATGAAAACTGCCCATTCTACACGTTCCTTCCCTTATATCTTACTTCACGTGCTCATTCACACGTTCATCTGCTCATTTCACATGATTCGCATAACTCAGTGACGTGCGTCTACTCTAAAATTTGCATAAATTTCTGACCACTCCTTCTTGGTGTTGCATTTTCAATGTCGAGCAGTATATTTTGTGTAAGACATATGTAAGCAAAAGTTTCTAAACTCCCTTATATGGAATAAAAGGTTAATGTTATATAATTAACGCAAAATATTTCAGAATAATTAATATTTTAATTACTATTATTCTATTTTCGCTGAGAAGAACGAGAATTTCTTTCATATAATTAGAGGAAGATAAGAAAATTTTATTCCTCAGCATATTCTATAGTATCTGAAATATCGATGTAGGGTAGTCCTAATAATTTGCATTTACGCTATATAAATTATTCTATGTGATACATTTTATATGTGTTTAGTACCTCAATATATTTGGATAACGTGTTTTCAAAAATATTTCTAGAACTTTACAACAGCGTCATAACATTCCTTCAGAATCTAAGAATGACAGAAATTTACAGAAATTAATAATTCTAGACTATGCCATAAAAATATTTCGTGGAAAACTCTTATCCCAAGAAAAGGAAAACTAACGATCGACCGACTGAGAACATAGTAAATGTTTGTTAACATTAACACGACAGATGGTGCACTTCTGCTTCGTTAACTATGTTACTTTCGGTAATTCCTTTCGCAATATGACTTCCTTTTTTCTTACCACAAAATTCCCAGTAATAGAACGGAATTAAGAGCTCTTCTACGCATGATTTCTTATGTCATCGAGAATTTCCTGTCATGCTTAAGTTGCATCTATTTTCATTGCAAAGAGCTAAAAATATTATAAAGTTTATTCTCACATAGGTTTCTATTTGTTATGGCAGAAAAGAATTTGTTATAACATTTAGTAAGCCGCAGTGGCGTAAAGTAAAGAAGCAGTTGACAATTTTTAATATTTCTAGGCCTCCCACATAAAAAACAAATATACAGATTAATGTAGCATAACACAAAAAAATTATTCTTTAAAATGGCTGGGCATTTGCAGCTTAATGCATTCATCAGGAAATAGCCAATACCGATTGATCGTATAGCCGTTACATCATCGAGAATATTGTCCAAAATGCACCATAGAAGGTGAGCAAATAACACCCATAAAAAAGGGTAAGTTAAATGTGATGAAGAAATACCTCAGGAGACCAATCCGAGGTTTTTAAAACCTTTTCCCTAATTATATATTATTTGTATAATTATTTAGGCAATGAAATAGACGTATATCATCGTAAATTTTGAATAAAATTCTATCGATTCTGGATCAAACAGGCATAACTCCCTATTCATCATTATTATAGCAGTTATTGGAAGGAACAAGTAGAAAGAGACCTTAGCGCCATTTTTCGAGAAAATCAGTAATCGTACGTGGGAAAGCTAAGCCATTTAACGATTTTGAAAGCATTGAAAAGAAATGGTTTGCAATTAACTTTTTTTCTGGCAAAAGAGGGTACATTTTTAAGAATTCAAAGTACGGTTCACCACTTGAAGAAGCTTTGGATAACATTTGCAGAATAAAAGTCGAAATTGTGGTTAAGTTAAATTGTGGTAATTGTTAAATTGTGGCTGACATTATTAACAATAATTGATTTTCATCTACTCGTATTCTTTGGTAGATCTGTATGTATACTCTTTAATGCGAATTTTTAACGCTCCTTTAATTTCGTTGATATGTATGCTAAATCATATTGAAGAAATAAGCTATAAATTTCGGGGAAAAAAAAAAAACA
This sequence comes from Stegodyphus dumicola, assembly GCF_044657685.1. Classification (NCBI taxonomy): domain Eukaryota; kingdom Metazoa; phylum Arthropoda; class Arachnida; order Araneae; family Eresidae; genus Stegodyphus; species Stegodyphus dumicola. The sequence continues at coordinate 131,450,871 of NC_140776.1, forward strand.
TAAAAATTTTAAAACCGCTTAACAGTTATGCTCTTTTTACTTTCTTGTACGAAGTAAAAAGGAAGTATTGTAATCGCGAAAAGTTTCAGGCAGCATATTTCAACGAAAATATCCATTTTGACCGATATCGAATACAATTTAACGATATTTTTGCGTGATATCTGTACGTAAGGACAGAATAAAGTACTCTTTTCCTTTAAAAAGATTATAAAACTGATTTAAAATGAATTTTGAAGAGAATTTTTCGTGGCGTCTGTACGAACGTATGTACGTACGTGCGTACGTACGTATCTCGCATAACTCAAAAACGAGTAGCCTCAGAACGTTGAAATTTTGTATATAGGACTGCTAAAACATGTAGATGTGCACCTCGTATTTTGGTTGCAATCGGCCGCACCAAACGTATATAAATATATTTATATATATATCCACTCTGTTACCCGGCTCAGTGATCTCAGTTTCTTTACTCTTATATGTTTGTAAATTGTGCATTTTTTGCTTTTAAAATGATTGAATTATATTGCTTTTATCTTTCGGTCAAGGTTTTTATGCCTTTAGTAAATCTGTATGCAATATTTTTAGAATTATTAAAATTTTAAAAATATTTAAGTGCTGCGAAGCCTAATAATTTTTTTGATGGCGGCCATTGCTTGTTTACATTTGAAACAGCAGGATAGTGGATTTGTTGCCAATCTAGAGAAACTTAGCTTCGCAACAACAAAGATAAGGCCTTCATTTATTATTGCCAATTAAATCATGCTTAATCCTTTCCGGAATTTTTTTGAGGAAATAAGCGTTTGAGATTTACTTCGTAATTTTTAATATAGATATTTTGAGTTTTTATGTATTTTTGCCTGCTCGCGAAGTGAGAACTGAATTAATTAAATGAGAAATACTCAATCGTCTGTGAAAAACTGTTTCTTTTTTGTTTTGTTTGCTTAATTTATTTTATACATAGTTCTAGCTTTATTATAGTATTTAAAGGAATATGTGGCAACGATTAGGTAATTCTTTAAATGATATACATTTTGTGCATTCTGAGTTATAATATGAATGAAATATAACACTGTTAAGTAAACCTAGCGCCAGAGTGTCACTATGGTAAACAAAGTGAATTTTAAAGAATGCATTTATTCTATTGTGGTTTATGCGCTGTCGGCGAAGTAGGTTTAATTCAATCTAATAAGTTTAAATAAAATGCAAGAAAAAATGCGTATAATTTAATATTTCGTACAAGGAAGTCATGTGGTGTACACATCAGATTTTTTCATACAAGGAAATAATTTGTTGCCCATCCTGATCTGCCCATATGTGACACGTGCATCCCATTTCTAAAGTATTAAAACTTGGCAATGCCATATTATTTATTTTAGTTTCTTTTTTCTGTTTCTAAATAGGGATACCTGACCGTAAGAACAGGTTCAGATTTTGCCCCTTTTTGCTACCAAATTCGCCCTCACAGTGAAACATCTGCTTCCTTACAAATATTTTATGTTGCATTTGCTAAATGTTTTGCTTAATAATGTATTATTACAAATTAATAAACAATCTTATTATTACAAACATACACAATATCTCTTACGTTATATCATTAAAATTTGCATATTTATTTTCGTTCATTCTTTGTTTAAAGTATACCAAAAATATTCCGTTCTTTGTTTTAAAACAGATCAGACCGATATGAAATGATTTTGTATTAATAAATATGAAACGCAAAGTTCGTAAAATGTTTATTGCTACCTATAATGTGTTAAAAATGGTAACATTTATATAAAATAAGCTTACAAATCCTACTCATGTGCATGCAAATCTCCAGCATTACAAAGGTCTTTGTAATTTTTATCTATCTATATAAAACATTTATTTTTGAAATGTAAATTTTTTTTCCTATAGTTCATCTAAATGCAACTTTTTAAAATTTTGTAATACCAAAAATACAAAATTTGTAATTGTGCAGGCAAGCCTCCACATTTATTCAACATCAAGTCTGTTCACTGCGACCGTTCAATGACAGAGCGAGATTGACCACTACAACCGGTTTACTGTCTCTTCTGCTGCTAGACTCCGAAGGAGTAGGACGTGCTTCTGTCTGTCTTTCCTCTGTGTCTGCAATTTTGTACTTTTTCGTGCCTTTCTGACGACCATCTTCATATAGTTTCAAGAGAATGCATTTTGTCAAAAAAATATTAGTAAGTGATATGAAGATTTAACTAAAATTGATCTAGATGCTGGCTTCTGCGTTAAATGAATGACGTTTTACGACTTGAGATGTTCTCGAAAGGAATTCCCGTGCACGTGTTGCATCTGATGCTATAATTGGTCTTCTGTTTCCACAAAAATATATTGGAATAATATTTCAAGTCAAAGTCCTTCGTTATAAAAATTGAATTTCGTTATCATGTAACTTTGTGTAACGAAGATGAACTGAAATTTTTTAGATTGGAACTTTACGCATTTTGTGCACGAAAGCCTAGGATTCAAAATGGTAGGACTAATTCTTACTGTTGTAGTAGTTTGCCGTATATTGTCTTCTGTCTGGCTATATTTTCTTGATTTATACTAGTATTAATTTAAAATTCAAGATGTCAAGATATAATAAATTTCTCGTAATTCACATTATTTGAAGTGTCATCCTTTAATTCCATATTTTTTTCAGATCACACATTTCATCCTGCACGTTATTCAGTATTTCTAGGTTATTGCGGACACTACCCATTTATTAACACATTTGGCACACCCATTTAATATTACAGTAATATAAAAATTTTTAACTGTTTTCTGAAATTTCTAAAGCTGAGAAATTATAAGAATTGAATAATGAAACTAATTCATACGTGAAAAAAAAATAGAAATTTTAAATTATCAAGAATATGAACAAAACTTAAACGAACTTAAAACTTTAAAACTTGAACAAATCAACAAAACTTATTGAATTATTTCTAATATCAGTATGCATTTTATGACGGCAAAAGGAAAAATGCTTAAAGCGTCGAGAACATCCTCCATCAATAGCAGGCTATTTCAAATAAATGGTTTCTCAAGGGTTTGTTTTTCAGAAAAGTTTCTGATCGTCGAGACCATGTTGTACGCAAAAGGCATGTCTTTTTTGTGTAGCAGGATGCATCCGAGGTGTTAAGCACACAACATATCCGTAACAGATCTTTTGTATTAGATAATAAGGAAAATAATAACCATAATCTTGAAATATGGATTGATGTAGCATGCTATCTACTGCTTTTAGTTAACTATTTATTTTTTAGATAGCGCCAATAAAATAAGTTGTTGTTTTAATAGTTTTATTTTCCCACCATTTTATCGCCGTTTCGAATGCGAAAGTTACTGAACTTTTATTTTATGAAGCTATTTTATTGAATTAACGGAATAACGGGTCTCCACCATACTTTAGAAATATAAAGATGAAAGTATTTGCAAAGTAGTACTTGGCATGTCTCGCAGACTCTTTTGTTTCACATTCTCCACAATGATTCAGTTGTTTGAGTCAGCATCCTCTGCATGACTTTCTTTCTTTTCGCTATCGACGGAACAGCTGGCCCACTGGGATAGGTGGTTTTCAGCCTGTTGGATCTCGTCGATGGAATTAAAAACAAAATACATAGATACAGGTAAATAAAGTGTTTAGTACTGTGTCCTCCGGTAATTGGCCACGCTAAACGAGGAACATTGAAAGAAGGACCAGAACATGGAGAGAAGGTGCATGGTGGAGACTGTTGAGACTAAAGTCCCAATTACATTATGTTTCGGTTACGCATGACTTCTCAGAATCCGAAGAGTTCCAGGAACCCAACGTAGCTAGGTTAACAGTTTCACTTACTACAAAGACTTGAACGCCAAACATCGATTATCGCTCAGATTGGGATCACGTGAGGCTTCAGAAGCAGAACTTTCGTCTGATTGGTTGTCTCTACCCGGGACTGAGGTCCAGCCGAGATATTTTCAGTGAGGTTTAAAAAAATCCCAAATAGTTGCAACATTGTTTCCGTAGCTAGGCCGGACTTCGCTTCAGGCGGAGCTCTTTTTCTAAGAATCCTCCCGTTTAAACCATTGCTACCAGAATCTAGTTTCTCAGAAAAGTCCCGTCTAGCAGGGACTGTAGCCATGTGTGATAACGTCTTAAGGGGAACACTTGACTGATAAAGTTCTTTCGGTGGTTGTATATCGCAGTCAATTACAAAAAAGCCATTTGTCACTCATAATAATTTAGACAGGCATTATTTTCCTTTGAATTGTGGGCAATAATGTTGTGAGAACTCTTCGTTCGACAATGAAAAGCTTTATTTCGAATCTTTGACTCCGATTTGTCAAACCAAATATCCAAGGATCTAATGTTCGTTTGTCATGGTTCGCCAACTAAGAAGGAAATATGTAGCCAAAAGCGGTAGATAGCACAATACATCAATACCCATAACTTTATAAATGCAGGTAGAAAATCTACCAAGTATTATTATTATTTTAAGTTTATTTTCATATTTTTCAGAATTTTTCTAAACTGGAAAAGTAACCAGTGTTGCTACGCATTTAAACTCTGCGTTCCTCTTAAAATAAGTAAAAGCAAACGAAATATGTTTGCTTTCTACATCTTCACAGTAGTTAACATTTCGGTTACAAATAATAGTGAAAAAACTGAATGGTAATCGTAAAACATATATATCAAATATTCGGTTGTCGTCTTATGCTGTTTAAGAGCAACATATTATTAATATGTACATAGGGGAAAATTTTCGTTAGTTTAATTATCAAGTAAAAATTTATTTCAGAAATATATACATAAGTGCAGTGGCAGAATTAAAAGGTAGCAGCTTATATAAAAAATACCTTACACTTTTTTCATGGTTTCAATTCATCAGAAATAATGTATTATTCATAAACAAGAATAGAAATAGTACAAATAAATTAAAATTTTAAAAAGAAAATTCAAAATATGCAGTTTAAAAAATACAACAGTATTTAAGGTAATAAGCTAAAACACAAAATTGAAAGTTTTATCGTGAATCCATTCGCAGTAATGGGGATGGTCGAACTCAGTACAATTAATCACGTTCCATATAGGAAATCCATATAGGAAATAGGTGTAAATGTAAAGAGGAAAGTGTAAATGTAAGAGCTTAAACAATATGTATATATAATACATATATGTCTATGTATGTAGTGTTTGAACATTTTATTATTTGCAGTATTTTCCTACTTTGTCAAAAAATGACATCCTTCAAAAGCTAAAGCAACAGAACGTCTTCTGACCATTAAAATCTAATAAATAGGAAATAAATGCTTTTAAACATTCTGAATATATTCCTTGAATACACTATTAAGTGCTATTTTCCAGACAAAAGTGTCAAAAGTCTAGTACTATTTTCAGAGCCTTGAATATACAGTTATAATGACTATTTCCCTCATATTCAGTTTTATTAAAGCAGTAGAGAAATATTTTTGCATCTGACTTGAAAATTGTAAGCTATGTTACTCAAGCAAACATAATCAGTGGATTATGTAATCCCTAAATTAGTTAAATCGATGAAGCCTGTTAATTATTTGAGTAAAGGCCTTACATGGCTTTTCAAAACCAGTTTCCAGGTTCTGACTTTTATTACCTTTCTGTAAATTTATTTATACCTCCCTGATGGAGAGTCACGAATGCAAACATAACCCAGTTTATCTACCGACGTTAACTCTGTCTTTTCGATTCCTTTCAAATTTTATTTTGCTTTTGCTTTCTGACGAAGCAATCATGAATTATTTACCACTTTATAAGGAATCCATGCATTCAAAAATAATGAGTTTAGTGAGAAAATATTGAGCTCAGCAAAGCTTTGTACAAAATATTTAACTATATCCTAAGTTTTTCTTTTTATTCATAAACCTTTAAAATTAACAAAAATTTGTAAAAAAAGAATTATAAAATTATAAAATTATGAATGTGCATTTCTAAATTCAAGTGACTCGTTAAGCACGAACTGGAAAGGGAGCAAAGTTACACGCGCGAAATGAGAGTAGAAACGAAATATGTATATATAAAGGAGAAATTTAGGGAAAGAATGTCTAGAAAATCAAACAAATATTAGACGTTTGACCGTTAACTTAATAAACATACTAATTTTAAATTTAAAAGGCAAAATGCAATCATAAAATGGTTTATAGTCCATAAATTTAAATGTAAAATAATGTTGCTTAAGTAATTTAAATGTCCTCTAAGCAGAAAGAAGTACAAATAGGAAATACCACTGATCCTACAAAAATTAAGCACAAAGCGTTAAGTGCTATGTGATTTTTAAAGCTCTTCCTTCCTTGGGATTCAAAGGCTCTCGCAGTACTCTATTTATTAAATATATATTAAGATTCTTAAATCAATCAAGTTAGTGAAACATATTTAGTTATAGGTGCTTACGGAAGAGGTAAACAGAAAATGATTTACAATAATTTATTTTGAAAGAAAATCAGTTAATTTCGTTTATAAATAAATAGAAAGTATCTTCTTATTTTTAAGTTGAATCCGCTAAAAATGTTGTTATCATTGCTTCTTTACAGGCAGTCATTACATTCACTCTGGTTGTGAAACATATTGAAGAAATAAATATTATTAAAGTTTTGTATATTGTAACATAAACGGCCTTAAGAAAGATAAGCTTTGCCGAAAACGTAAGATAACAGGAGCAAGTATATTTAACACTGAGGTAAATGGTAATCTCGGCGAGGTGGCGCTGGTTTTTGGTGACTCAATTTTATCGCAAAATTTGTCTAGAAACTACCAAAAGTCACCATACTTAGCAACCTTTTTTCGGGTCTCTGTATAACTGTAAATGGTACTATAATTGAATAACTGTAATTCTTCCCTAAATGTACCTGTAACCGTATCCCGCTCTTATATGTAAACCGTGCATGCCTTCCAGGAATTTCAGGAAATGGGAGGTACTAGAAATTTCTTGGTGGTCGGGGAGAAACTGTATTAGACCGGAGAGAATATAGTTCTTGAGCTTTTAGTTAAGAGTTGACTTCTGAGTATTGAGAGGTATCCGTGCAATGCATTGCATTCTATTGTGTTTAACGTTTTTAGTAGTTATATGTGGAAATTACTGAATGGGCACTGGCCCACTGATAGGAGCTATACGAGTACTTTTGTTAAAAGTTCCAGAAATTTAAAGTATTTAGTTTGGGAAAATAAATTAATATCAAATTATCATCGGTTCTGTGTGAAGTCGATCAATTACTAAACCGTACGCACGCAGCAATATTATTATGTTAATCAAAGACATTTACAATTTAGAAACTGAATGAACGAATCCATTACATCTAATGTTCATGTCCACACTTATGAAATTGCAGAACTAGGTTTTCTGCAGCGCGAAACGAGAAAACATAGTTGTACTTTCTTCAGAATTCCAACTATGCATCTTTCGACTGTTAACCAGGTGTGCTATCAGTTACATCACGAAAGCACGTGCAGCTGAAGTCGCTAATACTTTATATTCTCTTCTTTTTCCCTTCGCCCACTTAAAGGCGATTGGGAAGGAAGAAACGAGACTCAATCTGACAAATTTAAGTATTGACGAAATGTAAGAGTGAACGATTTAACATTTATTTGAGCGTCAGTATAGAGACTTGGGGTTTTGGAGGGAGATACGTAAAAAATCATCAAGGTCTGAATATGAATATAGCTATGAATATATGAATATAGCTATGTTCTCATCAAGATATAATATGAATATAGCTATGTTCTCATCAAGATCTGAATCACTGATCTTATGACTGCCAGCTCCTAGTTGGTAAAGTGTAGTTAATGTAGCAGAGGTTTGATGTTGACCGCTCTACCAATTGGCCAGGGTTTAAATCCCCGAGAAGGAATGGATGTTTGTTAACATATAGTATCCATGCAGCGAAGGAGCAATGTTAATACACGACAAACCGATTATTTTCTCGAGAGATTGCTGATAAAGAAGCACAGTGGGAGACCCCCGAACTCTTCTCCCGGGGTGCTCTGCTTTAAAACTGGGGCGGAACTGGGAAAGTCATGCTATCACCTGTATGATGCTCAAGGATGATGCCAACGATGAATCAACGTCGGCAAATTTTAAGTCTTCCTGCAGTTTTTGCTGTTTATAATTGATATAAATGATTTGTTTGAAGTTCATCAGGTTATCAGTTGCATATTAAAATATTAGAGAAGAAATGTTAAGAAACTCTGTTCCTGCTTTAAAGTAATCAGATGTTTCTGGGTTAAATAGAGAAACATTTAACCAATATTTTCGGATTCAATGGTGCTATCAAAAGTCAGCAAAAGTAAAACTGATAAAACTTTGCTATCTGTTAACTTGTTAAAAATACAACATGTAATGAAAAACACTAAACAGTAAGATAAAACAATAAATCGGTAACTGTAAGCCATTATATTTGTTCCTCTTTCTCACTAGATATGGCTACCAGAGGTTTATATATATCAGTCGTAATCAAGTTCTAACACTTTCAAAATGCGCATTAGTCGAAGTCCACAAACAGTCATGGTAAACCAAGCAGTTGATTATTGAATGAAGCTTATTTCTAATATATGTAATTTGCAAATTTTATGGGCTGGTTTATGAAGTAAATAGCGTTAAAGATCTTCGTTAGCGGGTACAATGAACTGGCGGCAGTTTGATCAAATGTCCGTCACATAAGAAATGCTTTAACATTTATCCTGTTTAGATATTATGTCACCTTCTAAACAGATTTAGAAATCACACATTGGGTCTACGTAACACAATTGCTTTCAACAGTTACCATGTTGCCTGATTAATAATGCAATGGTGAACAATATCATAGCTTCTATATGAATGAAATTAAAAATTCATAATTCATCTCCTTAATGGCATATTGCTTTGAAATTTCGTTTCGAATCAATACGCGAAATACCTAAATGAAATTTATGTGTTATTCGCAATATCTAAACACCATTTAATATATGCATTAAAGATCGAGAATACTGTTCACATAGGAGGTTCATGCCATAGCAATTAATTGGAGATAGAACAGATTTCGAATCGCTGAGAAAAGCATTTTGATACAGCGTTTGAGATTAATGCCTTAGGCAATTCCAGCATTTCAAAGGAGTACTTTAAAAATAGTTTCTCGAAATCTTAAACCAGAAAGTCCATTAAATTGAACATTAGTGGAAATAATTCTTTAATGGATTTTTTTGCCTCGTTCTTATCAGAAGATTGGAATTAAAATGAAAATGTAAAAGATTTCTTTACCTGATAGAATAATTGTATATCCCTTTAAATAACAGTTTGGGAATAAGTAACATCGATAGTACAAAAACACCGAGAAAGCGTAACAACATTCTTTTCTAATATTTTTATTTTTTGTCCTTGATGTGAGGCATCAGTTTCAGCTTTTTAATGCAAAGTAATTTCAAAACTGCCATAGCACTAAATAATGTTATAAGTGCTAAAACTGAGGCCTTTCTTTTAATTAACAAAATTTGAAGCACATAAGTAAATTGCATTAAACTGAGATATGCTATAATTAATTTTAATTTATTTGTTATTTACTTTTACTGAATAAAAATTATTATTGTTTAAAAAATACGGTTACTCAATGTGTTGTAATTAATATATGTATGTGATAATGTATGTAGAACCAATAATAAGTCATCCTGTTACAAATGAGTGTTGCATATGATGTAACTAACCCATATTTACCTACCACACAACAATTTTAATTTCAACTATTTCTTTCTTTCTTTTTTGACACTGCAGATAATCTGAATGAGTTTTTTTTTTTTTTTTTTTTTTTTTTTTTTTTTTTTTTTTTTTGTCAAATGATGTACATAAAAAAGGGGCACTAAAAGTATATTTTCAAACATATTATTCGATTCGTCTTCTAAGTCATGCAACATGACGTCCAGCGAATTGGGGATTAACTGAGGAACATATTATCATTTGATTCTTTGGATTATAGAATGGATTTGTGTAATCTAAGAAACGTATTTCACATAGAGAATTTGCAACGTCTGACCGTAAGCAGGAAAGTTGAAATTCAAGTTGATGTATCACAGATAAATATACGCCAAATGAATTATTAATTATAATCATTTGGAACATGATCCTCTTTCGTGAATAATCCATTCATTAGCTGAATTCCATTCATAGCTTTCGAGATTACATGCTTTTAGAATTCGGAACATTTCTAATTACCGCTATTATTGATTGATTTACCACTTTGATTCTTCAATTACAGGATTTATTTATTAAGCTAAATTTTATAGAATCTTTTATGTATCTGATAAAGGTATTTGCATTCTAAAGGAAGCCGTTTTGAACATTTTAGATTTCGCTTCGAAAATAAAAATGTGATTACAAAAACCAGGTCGTTTTCCTAATATTAATATCGTAATTCATTTTAAATAATTTTTTTACTATTCCTATCTATTTCTCTTTACGTTTGTGTTCTCATAGCCATTAAGCAATTAACTATGCAAACGGTATTAGGTCTTTTTAAATAGGAAACATGAAAATCAATTATGTCCTTCACAGGTTTCAAAATATGGATCTTTCATTTTTAACCTGGAGATTTCACAGCAACAAGAGATGGCAATATATTCCCTTACTTTACATACGATAGGTAACAGGAAACAAAAGTATCAGTCAACCAAATGCAAGCAACAACGATTAATGGCCCAATGCATTTTTAGTCCAGAAACTGCAGGACAGACTAAAAGACTTTCAAAACATGATAAAAAAGCTGTACCGTTACCGGGATTAGAACAAGGATTCTATAAAATGGTAGCTCTAAATGCTAAATACTTATACTGGAAGAGCTTGTATGAGGAAATGCGATTATCTCCTCATAACTGTTTTACCAACTTAATTCACTATAATTTCACGCACACTTCTCAACACCTGACAGATTAATCTGGTAATATTTGAAAGATATATACGAGTTTAAGAAGCACCTATAATTTTAGGGAATGCGTTTTCCTTTATGAAATATGAAAATAATTTTTTCAGAACTTAATGAATTTTTTTAAAAACTGATTTGATAAACGGCAATAATGTTTTCGTATTTAGTATCAGAAATATACATGATAAACATGTTAATACACGGTTACGAGTGAAAGCATCACTGGGAAAACTGCGACGACAAAAACATCGAGGAGGATACAAGACAAAAGGTGCAATGTCATAGAAAATATCGTAGCAAATATCGTAGAGAAAAGAAAGCAAGGAGAAAATAATACATTTCTGAAACATGTTTGATAAACACTATTCAGGTATTCTGTTCAATACAAGAACACTCTTCAGCTATTACTATTCAACACAAGAAAACTATTCAATTATTACTTACAATATTTAATTATTACTTACAATTATTCTTACAATGCAAGAACACTATTCATTTATTAATTACTTATTCTTGTTCACACAAATCAAAATTCACCTAAAACTTTATAGTCAGAAAACTCATGCCTGCACGGTTATCATCATGCTGTGATTTACAAGTGCTTTATTTTTTACTAAGATATTTTGTGCGACGATGTTTGATGGCTGCGAAGTTTTTTTCACTGCTTAGTTTTCTACCATGATATCTTAGAACTGCGAAGTTTTTCTCCTTGTTTTCTTTTCTTACACGACGACGTTTTCCCTGCGTGTCCCAATTTTTCCCCGTTTTGATTTTGTCGCGATGCTTTACTGCTGTCACCTAATATTCAAAGGTAGCACTTATTAGATAACAAAAGATGATAATGAACAAAAATTATGAAATAATTCATTTAATATTGAAAAATTAAGTATCACAAATATCAGTGTGTTGAGTCCAGTGAATGAAGTAGCAGGAAACTATACAGAAGTGTTAAAGTACCCTTTTCTAACTCTTAAAATTTACAATGCGTCAACTCGACGCTAACAAACTTCGCCTCTACTTGAGCGGTAACTGAAAGACAGATAATTGAAACTAAAAGTTGACATATTAACAAGTGATAAAACTAGCCTACAGGGCTCAGCGAGATCCCGTAACTGAAACCCCCTTCGAAGCTAGTGGCAGCAGATAAATGCAATTAAGCCACTTGAACCAGCAATAAGCAAACGTACCTACGGCACAGACGGCATCTAGAGCTTAACTCTTCCTTTCTCCTATCGAAACTCGGCTTTTAACTAGTTCCTTCAAATTAGAAAATTTGCATTTCCTTCCGCGTACTACAACATTTAACTATTCTGGCACTGACAATTAGGGGAATGAAGGCTTACAGGAAAGGTCTAAACTCAAACTTTAAATTGTTAGTTAAAATAAATATAAATCCCTACAAGTGGTTGATTTTGATAGATCTACAAATGAAGTACTTATTCTCATTCAGCAAGGTATCTGCTTAGAGTGAACTTATTTCTTATCTCTTTGCAGAACCAAACGTGGCGATAGAGTTTAAAATAAATGGCTTTCGAGGAAAGATTAGTAATTGGAAAAGAAAACGAAATTAGTCAAAATGTACAACATTGCGAGGTTTTACATATTAAGATAACCTAACTCATACAATTCACTGTACATAATTTATAAAAAACAAAGAAAATATTAAAAAAGAACTGAAAGCTTTCAGATTTTAAATTATGCCTAAAGGGGCATTTTTTATTTACACACATATACGCGTTTCAGAGCATTTGGGCTGATGTTCCTTTCGACTAAAAATATTTAAAAACAGCATATCTTTAGAATTCCGATAGACAGACTCGCGCTGTGGAGTTTTACAAAATATGAAATAGAGCAGAGGTTCCTAACTATTTTATGCCTAACAGCACATACTACAATATCTGTTGGACGGCGGGCACCATTTACTTTTTCAAGCTGAATTTATAGTTGGTAGAGTTAATAATATATGCACATAAAAAAAAAAATCGGTCACACTTCGCTTTGTGCTGATATCTGTGTTAGACTCAATTTCCATTTCATTAAAAATGAGAAAACTTTCACTTAGAATTTTACTGAAGACTAAAACATTTTTATTGTGATCACACAGTGGCGAGCACACATTAAACAATCGGCAGGCGCCATTAGTGCCCGCAGGCATAGGTTTGGGAGCCCCTGAAATAGACAATAAAACAAATTCCGAAGTCCAAATTCAGGCTTACAGGTGCTCATATTTGGGTGGATGACTATGTTATTCAAAATTTGATTAATCTAGGCACCATTATCTTTTCACAGCACTAGAAACATACATACATTCATGCAGATTCTTCATTATTTAATTTCTTTAAATATAATACAGGGCTATAATATTTGGTGGCAGCAATTTGAAACGTATTTATAGTGAACCGACGAAAAATGCCATTTTGAGAATAATAGCTCATCTGAGCTAAAGCCCCTTTGGGCTAAATGTGAAAGCATATCCTCAAATTATTAGGCAATAGAAATACATAATGATACAAAAGCTGTACATGTTAAACTTTAAGAAATTGTAAAAGTTTCAAAAGGAAATTAATCGCTAATTCTTTTAATGGACAGATTCCTAAACTCTTACAAGCAATATGTCACTCGAAATCTGAGTTTTGGATTACGCTGTTAGCTTTAAAAATCGTTTGTTTGGTGCAAGATGGAGATAGGTTGTTTCCAAGTAGCAAGAAATTTCATGATTGGACGCCTTCTTACAGAAAAGTTATAGAAACATTTAAACTGACACAGATACTAACTCAAGTATCTGTGAACCTAACGGGACAATGATGTCAGTAACCTAAATTCAAGAAACTGGTCATCCGTCTCTTCTGAGTTCAGACAAAATTGTCGAAATTAAGAATAAAAATTTCATTATCCCCAACAATGAAGAGTGTGAGAAAAATGGCATCGCAATCACATTTATCCACTGAAAAGCATGACTTGGTCATAAAAATTCGTTTTATTCGCGACACATTCTTCTCCATTTTGCACCCATCAAAAGGTTTAAAGCTGACAGCATAAACTGCAACTGAAATTTCAAGGGATACATTACTTGTATAAACATAGGAGTATCATCCATTAAAACAATTTTGCAGTAATATCCATTTTAGAATTTCTACATTTTTGAAAATTTACATTCTTGATATTTCCTTCACCTTGTATAAAGATATTTATGTGCTTGATATTTTCACCTTGACCTAAATTAGAATATAGACATGTCAATTATAATTTGAAATTCATCTAAACAACATAAAAGCAAACGTTTCAGAAATACGTTACTGATTATACAAAAAGTCAGATGAAAACTGAAATGAATCAGATGAACACATTATTGCATTAATTTATTGCACTAACTTGAATAAGGAAGACTCATCTGAAAAACTACAGTAAGTATTGCTTTTATAATTATATTATAGTACATACGAGTACAACGATATGGGGTATACTTTAGCAGGATTAGTTGCATGAATAACGGTTATGATTGAAAACGCTTTTTGCTTTATTTCTTTGTATCACTCAAATGACCATTACATGTGCATACTACTATCATTAGTTATTGGCATTAAAAAGTTATATTTTCTTCTGAGGATGTTAAGTAAAACTCTGTCGATTTTGGTGTCGGTTGACATGTGATTCTTCTTCAAAGGCAAGTGTCATATATGATTCTTTTTAATCTGCTGAAGATATCAGTTGCCCGTTGTTGCTGTTAAAAGTTTATTTGAGATTTATGCTAATCTAAGACTATTTATTTGTATAATTTTACATCTTATAATGTGCAAAATTAACCAACTTCTTTTGAAACAAATGTGAAAAATGAAATTCTCAGACAGGAAAAGTTACAATACAACTCACTTGGTGTTGCATAAGAACAGAATCAATCAACAATTTTCAAAGCTTCGGGCCATCTCAGAGCAATAAATAATTCCTGGATCATAAAATTCTGTCAGACCCGTGTGTCTCTTTATTGCAGCTTGCGAGACCTGTTTTGTATTAGGAGCCGAGATGAAATGCATTTTCTTGAATGGCTAATAAATTAAATTTATTCTTCATTTTATTCACTGCCTTTTCCTTCTATTCCGTACATAAAATATGATTTAAGCAACTGCTTGTTTTGATTACGTTTCGAAAGCATGGCAATCATTTTCCTATCATTTCTTTCTTAAATGGATGACTGCATTTTTAATATACAAATGATAAAAACTAATAGCTGTATTGAATTAAGATATTAGATGGAGAGCTTTAAGATTACATTTACGAACTATTAAAATATGAGTACACATTCTGAAATAAACAAGAAGCATAAATATTGGGTCTATGCAAACGGTATCATGCTTTTCGGAAGATGTGGCAACAGATTTAGCATCTGAAAATGTTTAACCTGAGTAAATCGATGGTAGGAGCGGTATGGGGTTACCGAGTGTCCGGTACTGCAAAAGCCGCTGATACAGGCATTGCGCGTTATGTGTAAAATAATAACAGAAGCAAAACGAGGAAGATCCAGAAAGATAATATCATGCATTATCTTTTGATTATCTCTTGTATGAACGTGACCTAGAACACTGTGGTGACAAAAGCGCATTATTTAGTATATGAAAATGTTTCAAAACTCATATGCCAGAACTGTTTTCGGCGCTTCAAAAATCAAAGATAAATATGTTTAGAAATACCTCAGTTGACAGCGAGGACCTGTTGGAAGACTATTACAGTCATAATAAGACTATAGTGGTAAAATCTATGGAAAATTTTGGATTCCTTAGGCAGCATTGTAAATTTGTGTTAAGAGACATGTAGTTAGTTTGGGCAATTGGTACTTTGAACAAAATTCGTCTCCATAATGAAAGTGGAGGCGAAGGTAGATTAAATCTTCATATTTTCTTTCAGCAAACATGTTGCGGCCACAAACAAGTTGGCCCATTAAATGTTTACATATTTGTGCCAACTTGTTTGTGACCCCAACATGTTTGCTGAAAAAAAGTTTACCTTTTAAATAAATTTGCAGTAAGATAGGGTGAGTGAGTGCACCGCTATGATGGCTTCCGACCACGGACATGAACCAAACGGAATTATGTACCATCACGGCGGAGAAGACTCCAAAGTAACAAGGTTGAATATTATATACTAATAACAGTTTTTACATATTGATAACTGCAGGCACTAAGCGTTATTCTGGTTATCTGCTTTAAGTTCTGAACATTTGAAACATAATATTATTCACGGTTGTTTCTGCTTAGGCAGTGTCTTGAGATTTTCTCTATTTTATCAAGGGCTATTCTGTTTTTGAATGTGTTAGACATCCACATTGCCCAGGCAGTAAGATAGAAAAAGCAGACAGACAGCAGTCCAGCTAGACCAAAGAGATGAAAGCGAGTGCGTTATGTTCAAGTTGAAATCTTAATTCGGACCGAGTTAGTTTTGGTTCTCATTGAATTTTGATTGGATAGTTAATATTGCAATAAAATTACTATTGGCTGTTCGAGTGTTAGTTCCATTTACATCATCAGAATTATATGTGTGTGTGTGTGATTATGGCAAAACCTCGAGGGCTGTCTGCCTAAGGGAAGGGATGCCTTCGTGGAGGACTTTCTAAGGGAAACTGGCTCGTATACACGTTACACATGGGGAAAATCACGAAAACGCCAATGCAGCCAGCCCGTTCGCGGGATTAGAACCTCGGACCGAACTACCAGTGTTCAGCGACTTTACGCTCGGCCACTGGTGGGCCATCAGAATTATGTAAGAGGCATATGAGATGGATTAATCTAGAAATAACACAGCGCAGAGAGAGGTTACTATTTTTACAATTGAGAAGGGAAATTTATGTTGCTAATTCAATCTTTTACACATTCTTTATTTTTCGCTAATTTAATCTTTTACATATTCTTTATTTTTCTTACACACACACTCATATATATATATATATATATATATAGTATTACAAAAATTTTTTTAAACAAAAATATCTCAATATTATTTCTGCGCAACATGCAGCTGAAAAATGAATCATTTATAGATAGAATAGTAGAGAACATAGAAACGAAACCACAAAGGCATGAAAGAAATGAAATTTAAAATCAGTAAAATCCCTAAATCTCCTGATAAAAAATATAAAACTACCCATACAGAAACATACAGAAAATTAAACATACAAATAAAGTGTTTACTGATTAATACAATGATTTTTATTTAATTAATTATGAAATTTAGCTCCTAAAATGTTACATAATATAAAATGTAGTTAATAGTATTATCAAATAATATGTAAATTTCAGAATCGATACTTTAAGACTTTGGCAAACCGTAAAAAATGAAATGAGAGAAATTTCTTTTAAACAACATACATTTTAATTAATTTAAATTTCATAATGTTCCTGCAGATTAAAAAGATATTAAATCATAAAAAATTAAATATGCATGCCACTTACATTATACTACTTTCTCTGGAAACGTTTCACACAGAATACTACAGTCTTTGTTTCTTTTTTGTTGTATATAATCCGCACACAAATTTTGAACACTTGTTACAGACAGTATTAGTTTTAGTGTCTTTACATTGCTTTATCTGGCAACGTTTTCGTTTGCTTAAAATTTCTGAGATAATCCATAGACGGATAACTTCTGGATCTATAACATTTTAAAATGTTATAAGTATAATTTTAGTGCTGAAACTTTGAATAGAAAGAATTCCACCCTAAGAGAGATTTTTAGAAATGTGATCATCCCTAAAGTATTTTATGGAATCGGAGCTTGGGGCTGCCGGGCAGAGGAGGTACTTAGGATTAGAATGAAACTGGACACCCTGCAGAGAGGCTGGATGCTTGCCATTACAAGAGCCTTTAGAACCGTTTAAACTGAAGTTCCTTGCGGGTGTTCCGCCCCTCTCGATTCTATACAAATTATACTACAAAAAGTGTCTATTAGCTAATAAAATTATTATAGATACAGAAATTGGACAAAAAATACTCACAAGTAAGGCCTTTCAACAAGAGAATGAGAATAATTTTCACCATAGACACGATTTGGATTATTTTATGATCTTGAGTTTCCTTCCTTAATCAAAATAGACAAGATAATCAAGATAGGGCAAAATAGACGTTTTTACAGATGGTTCTGGAATTGATGGGGGAGTGGGTAGCGCTGTGGTAATTTATTTTCTTGGAGTGGAAATAAACAATGTGAGAATAAAACTTAAACCAATGAATTCGGTTTATCAAGCAGAACTATACGCATTGACAGAGGCTTTGAACTGGATTAATAAAAAATTAACAGTTCGATGTTTTATAAATATTTATACTGATGCCCTATCGGCCCACCAGCGGCCGAGCGGTAAAGTCGCTGAACACTGGTAGTTCGGTCCGAGGTTCGATCCCGCGAACGGGCTGGCTGCATGGGTGTTTTCGTAGTTTTCCCGATGTGTAACGTGTATACGAACCAGTTTCCCTTAGAAAGTCCTCCACGAAGGCATCCCTCCCATTAGGCAGATAGCCCTAGTGTGCTTTGCCATAATTAAATACACACACACATAGGCTGATGTCCTATCTGCGCTTCAAGCACTCGCCCCACCAGATCATAAAAATCGACTGAATTAATGAAATAAAAGACTTGTTTAAAAAGGCTGAAAGTAACATATTGTTAAATTCCACTGGGTGAAAGTACACAGTGGAACTGTCGAAAATGAAAGAGCGGACGCTCTTGCTAAAATGGCGGCACTTGGGAATGGGACCGATAATTTTGATATCCAAGATTCAAGAAAAAAGACCTTTGCATGAAATGGAAAACTGGATTTATACAGAATGGAATTATCGCTCGGAGTCGTCTAATAAGAAAAAAAGAGTTAAAAAAATGAATGAATATTATAAATAATGTTGATATAAATCAGTTACTAACTTTTCATGGTCGTTTTCCGGCTTATTCTAATCGGTTCCATCTACAGAATAATGATAAATGCTTAAATTTGTGATAAGTTTGGGGACGCCAGGCACTTCGTCGATGAATGCACGCTTACCCGGAGTGCAAGAGAGAACTATAGAAAGAATTTTAAGGAAGATTTTAAAAGGAACTATTCAAATTTGAAAGATTTTGCAGAGACAATTATGAAGATTATGAATACGAACAAAGATAGAGTTAGAATTCAGCACTGAGACTCAGATTTTGGACTTTATAGTTTTTTTTCTTATATTTATTTTTTTTTCTGGCCAGTCCCATTTTTTGATCATACGGCCGGCTTGTGCCGGCTAGGAGGATCGGGGCTGTGTCCTTATAATAATAATAATAACTTCTGGCACTTTTTAAATATATTTCTCTATTATCTTCTCCGCTAATTTTAGAATATATTCTCTTCTGCTCAAATTAGAACCTGTTGTCTCTTTAAGAACTATTCATACATTAAACATCATTAGATCTAAAATATTGAAGAAAACATGCATTGGCTGACGCCTTGATGCGGATATCACGGAATATTTCCTTATGATCCTACAACGTCGACTACAAATTTTGTGGAATTGTAGAAATTTATTATTTCAGAAATTTTCTTCTAATTTTCAGTAACTTCTAATGAAGAATGCAATGTGCTAAGAAGAAGGATATTTTTGTGAAGGAGGATATTTTTTACATTTGTAGGAAGCAATAAAGGTGGTATTGTGCTTCATGAAGGTCGTTGAATATAATTCTTTTTTCGTTTTTCTCAAGGAATTTGGAACGTCTCTTTTCGCTCTATTGTTTGTTCCGACATAGCGCAAACCATTTTCTTTTAGGCTTTCCTCACGTTTAATAGATGTAAAAAAGCTATCACTTTTTTTAGTTCATCACGTCTTGAGGTAAGGCTTTACTAACCGAAAAGCAATAATTTCGACAACAATTAGATCATCAGGAATCATCAATGGAATCATCTTTTCTTAAATATGTTGGTTACCAAATTTTGATGCCAAATTTATCCGATTAGTTTGGTATATATTGCGAAAACCTACAGCCAGTCGTTGACGGAAAAAGCTGCTGGTCAACAGTAATGTTTCCACCTAATTTGTAATATACAAAACAGTTTTCTATAATAATAATCTAATCATCTTATATTAGGAAACATTTATCATCTTTCAATCAATCTGATCTTGCAATGTTTAGATCAAAACGTATATATCGCACGATTTCTAGAAATATGTTCCGATTGTTGAGAGGAAAGTTGTGGTTCCTATGTCTTTAACCAAAGGCTAGTGACGGAGACCCCTTTTGCAGCTAAAGCTCCTTGAACATATAACATTGCAATAAAGGAATCCAGTTCATAAAGAGACGTGCTCCAAGCTTCATTATTTAGTTTTGATCTTGCTTCCACTTCTGTAAATTTCTTTACGATATTCAAAATTTTATCATAGTAATAATCAGTAGTATTTCTTTTGGAGTAAGGTGCAGGTCTCGGATTTTGTTTTAGAATACATTGAATAGGTTGCCGACCAGAAGAAATTGAACACAACCGATGTATTTTCCATATAGTTCCATCTTTTGCGTCTTCCAAATCGCTTTGAAGGGGTGATTAATGTCCTTTATTTTTAATTTTTTAACGCTTGTACAGTTCTCTGTTGTTTTATGAACTCCTGAACTGCATTTACTTAATATATTTTCATCCAGGTAGCTGTCACTTGAAATGGATTCGGAAGATGAGATTATATCCCCAATAGTTCTTTTGTCATTTATAACGAAATTTTAACCATCATCAGATGCATTTTGGTCGCAAGAATCATTTTATGAAAGTTCATTTAGCAATTTCAAAATTTTTTCATTCGAAAGACTTCTACTGCCGGGTGCCATCACTAAACGTTTCTAAAAGTGCAATGCCACTAATCTTTCTTTTCGACCGTGCAGTTTATAACAGGGAAATGATTCTTTTTACTTAGTTTCTAACATATAACAGAGATAAGAATACCCTACAGCATTCTAATACATAGATACAATAGCTTCCAATCAAGAAAGTTCACACATCTGCCTAGCAGATGCACGCCATATATGTAGACACTCCACTTACCATTTTCACCCGATTGTAAAAATAATCTGCAGTACCTCTCCTTATACCAATGCTTTGGTAACTGAAAAATGTACAGTTGAAATAAAAGGAAAAGAAATTATCTCGTTCGGGTTAGCTATGACCCCCCTCCCCATCGTAGTTCTAGGTACACAGACATGTAAATTAAAAAGTAATGGCAGGAAATCAACTAAATTCGTTTTAAGGCATTATACTGAATATTTAGGAAAAGGCCAAAGTTTTTTAAAGTTTAATTTTGAAATACAACTGTGGAGTGAGCAGAAAACCACGTCTGGGATCACAGATGACCCACCTAGTAATTCTAGTGTTATTATCAAAAATTTAATTATTTACTGATTTAAGCAGATTCATAAATATATTGTCAAAATTCTTTTTGTATTTTCTAGTACTATTTGTTATAAATTTAAATCTGGCAGGATTTTGATTAAATTTTGGAACTGCACATAAATTGCAATATCAAGAGAATTTTCCATTTTTAAGAAAGCAAAATTTTTGTTGATTATTGATGTTTCGTTACTTTTGGAAATAATGTATGCTGTTGAATTAGGCAGATTCTTTTTTAATAAGATAATTATAGAACATTATTTAATAAAGCATTAAAATTATAGTTTTACGCACGAAACAAAAGCACATAAGGAAAATTATTTGTAATACAATTGACTCCTTTCAGCCGTTGCAAAAATTACCACTTATGAAAAATAAGAAATTGAAAAACTAATCCATATTACCCTATAAATAAATTTAACATTTTTGTTTCAAGAATCGTTTGAATATTGTTTAAATCAGTGGCAATTTACAGGCAAGGAATTTAGGACTTCATTTAGGACATACTACAAAAACGATTTTGATTGTTACTGGAATTATTCATGCTTTGGTTGATATATTTTATGCTTTACATAAACTGCTTTGCTTAAACTGCGAAGGAAATTTAAATAGACCTAATCAATAATTGAATTTAGGTGAATAAAACGTATGACTTGAACAGAGATTTTACGTTTTCCTATTTTTACTTGCCTAATGGAAAGTCATTTTTTTTATCGTAAAATATTCATTTATTTCAATATAATAAAAGCCGAAATAAATTGATCAAGCTATAGCTTAATTTTTATTGCAATGTTTTTAACTGTTTCAAGTATACACAATCGGTTGAGCGGATTTCAGAATCGGTTAAGCGGTTAAGCATCACTCATGTTCCTCTTTTCGTCGATCATAATCATAGTGTTTGCATGAAAGATTAATGGTAACATCGACTCTAGTTAGTTCACTTGTAAGTGTTGATCAACATTCAAATGTGTTCTAAAGTCTTTATAATCTGATAAATTAACACTTTTTCTAACATGATGGATAGCGGCAATAAAGCAGTATTGTTCCTTTTAAAACGAGATAGGTTATCAGTGTTATATAATCTGAAAAATTAGTCTTTTAATAATTTTAAAACTTTCACATATCATATCGACATTCTTATAAACATTCGTATATCATATCTATCAATCGTATAGTGGTAGTACAATTTAACTTTTAGGTTTGCGTTGTGAGCAACCTATGCAAAAGGAAAAAAATCAATAACCCCAAATTCAGTTAAACTCCATGTTTCTTGAAAGCCTCCCGGCTCAAACATATGGAGGGACATGACAGACCACAGTATTTTACAAGATAAATACAAAAACGCAATTAAATTTTAAACACCCAATTAAATTTTAACACACATTTATTAAATTCTTGACTATATTATATAATTAAATAATGGATAACTGATCAGTAATCCTACCACATATTTTTCTAAGCAAAATAACACATAATATTACACCAAATTACAGCTTACATTAATTAAGATTAACATTATCAAATTGTACTGTATCATAAGTGTAACACTAGTATTTCTCCCATTTCATCTTCTAACTTTAAGTATTTATCAGGGTAATTCACTTTAAGAACACTGATAATGTCCACATCGATTAATTAATTTAAGTAATTGCTCAAATTTCAACAAATATTAAAATGACGACTCTTGCTTGAGTATTAAGATAATTATTAAAGTAAATCAAGTAAAAGAAAATCACTCACGGGGTGAAGTCCATACCGCACACTCGGGAATACCTTTATATACTGATTATTAAGGCGATTTGATTGCTCTACAGATCGTTCAGCGTCCAAAGTTAACTCGAGCGCCACATTATTCCTGCTGTCCTTTATTCACAAAACCCTCATTAATGGAGATAGACATTTCTTGCGAATTTTAAAGATGACTTGGTTGAAACACCACTGAAGCTGTCCTTACAATAAATAAGTTCCAGAGCACGGAAGGATGAAAAAAATCGACGCAGCTGACACAGGCAGAATAAACAGCATCGCACACCTTAGACGGATCCTACACGAGTCTCTTTCGTTCTGGAAGCCTCGAAACGCACGAAAAAACGTAGAGCACCTTTGGAACAAAATCTGATTAGGAAGTCAAAGTCGGTAAAATCAGGAATACCGCATCAGGATATCAAGATTACCAAGAGAATCTGCAGTACAATTCTTGGAACAAGAGAATCGAAATTTTCTGCTGAGTTCTACGCCTTATGACAACGCCAATTCTCGCCAGCTAAACTCCTAGAGAAAATCATACCTGCTGCCCGCTGGTTCACGCGGCTCGCGAGAGCAAGACCCGAAGGGTCAAGCCCCCACTTTTTCTCCTCTTACGCTTCTTGAAAATCAGAATCAGAATAAATTCTAGCCTGGTGCAAGCACACAGGAAATCTCGGTTTCTCCGCCTCTGTGAGTTCATAGGCTTTCAAAAATCATAAAATTAAATCTTACCAATCCCGGAATTTTACGTTATCTAAATTGAGAAAATGACACACCCATGACGAATCAAACACCAGAAAATCTGACAATGCAATATGAAAAACATCTGTACACACAACGTGAGGAAAAAAAGTGGACCCCCCAACTAACAAGGGAAACTAAGCTTTGCGACAATCCAATTACCTAAACTTAGTACACCCCCACTGTCTTGAAGTAAACACAACTGCAACTTTAACAAAGCGACAGGAAGACAATTTCCGTTTCACACGCCATGAGTTAAAAGGGCGACACACCACCCTACTACCGCCATTGTTAGTAAAAAGGCTATAAGCAATAAACCAGATGTGTTTCCTTGCAACCATCTCTCGCCTTTGTTACAATTCCTACTCAAGAATAACGAGTTAAATAAAACCTTAAGAGCTTAAGAATACTTTTTTCCAGATTAAAATACACATGAATACAAATAAAAAAATAGAATAATAATAACTTAAAACACGTATCAATAATTAAAATTCGCGACATAACATCAGCCTGTTGAGGAATGAAAACTAAATTTAATTTTTACAGAATTATTAATTAAAAGACAGCTAGCGTCTTGCTATTTCTTTTAATTTGGGAGTTAGGAATTGACAGAAAAATTTCATATTATTGTGCAAAACTGCAGAGAAATGTATTGTTATGTTGCTTAATTATTTAAAGTTTTTAAGCATATTTTCATTGTTATTTTGAACCTTTAATTTGTTTGCAATCTTAATTATTCGGCACTTGGTTCTAAATTTTGTGAAATTTATTTAGATCTAAAAGAGGACCCTGTTTGAATTAAGTTGAGCATTTGGAGCATCCTATTTTGTTAATTTTAGAACAATAGCTTAGCTGAAATTTTAGAAATTACCATATGTCACGTGTATACAATAAGACACATAATCATTAAAGATAAATTAAGACTATATAGGGATTATTTTGATTTTCTAATGGCTATTTTTTATTTTGAAACCTTTTCTTTTAAATTTTTGTTTTCCACCTGCAACTCCCTGGCAGAATGAGATTTCAGTATCGCATTTTATGTAAATAAATTAATAAAGTAGAACTTGTATTTAATGGGAAGTTCAGTTACTTCCTCAGAAGCGCTCAGAAGTTCTCAGTAAAACGCGTTCAGCCTTCGGGCCATTCGTTGCTTTAAGCCTATGTTACTACATTCTGCCGTATTCTTACTGAATGCTAGGATTCGCCGGTGGGGTTTGGTTACGGCCCAACTCGGTTAATTATTTTTGTACAGCTTTGGATAAAGTTTAGCTAGTTAGAATTAGTTTAGTTCCTTATTTTTTATCTTACGCCCAAGTGAAGGCTTTTCTTTAATCCCCGTAATCCCAAGAGGGGCGTCTGCAGTATTTCTTTGAGTGAATAAAAGGGTATTTAACCTTTCTTTGTACTAATATTATATAGTTGCGAGAAGACCAGCGAAAGTCTTTAGACACTTCACTAAGGTTCCAGTAGCCACGGGCGCATAAAGTAACTAGAACTATAATCAAATCCCCTCTTAAATTATTTTTGTCCAGTTAACACAGAAAGCTTCATATGGTAACTAATAAACTGAACAGGCTTCAAAAGGTGAAATAAAACTATTTTAATGTGTTAAGAAGATTGGTTCCTCGATATAAGTGACTGAAACTCACAGTCTCAGTAGAAACCTATTACAAGTAAAAAGAATTGCTTACAATAAGACAGATTTTCTGATGCTTTCGCAGGGATTATGGAAGCTTTACAAACTACTGCAATCTAATGCCATCGCTCAAAGAAGTTTGTAGCCTTCAAGTCTAACTTTATAACGACAGCAGAAATGAGTGTGAAACAAATAAAGGAATTTACGAACGTTAGCTGATACTGTAATCATTCCATTGCAGTACAAGCTGACTTTACCGATTCTCGAAAACAATTTTAAAACTTTCCAACGGATTTGGCGAACTTTAAGCTGTTTTTTTCTTTTCTTTATGGAACTAAATGGGAGGTCGTTAAATGATTCAGCAAACTGAACTATTATCTTATCAGCTGAAAAGTTCATTTTTGTTCTAATACTCAGCCAGCTATATACTTGAACTTTGTTACATTTAAACTTTGAGCAATAAATGCTAAGGGTAGTTTGAAAAGAGCATTTAACTTAACTCTTCACGAAACGAAGAGCTCTAGCAAAACGAAGAGTTCTAGATCATAATGTGTAGCATTTCCGCATTCGAAAAAAATGTACTTAAAACACTTGGAGAATTAAAGGGGGTTTTAAGCAAGCATTGAAGCTAAGAGTAAGATTTCGCTTTGACAAACAAAGAGCAGAAATAAAAGAAATCAATATTACACCGATAAACCAAATAAAATTAATTAACTTAAAAGCTTACTTTAATTATTTTTCTCTGAAGAGTTTTTTCTATTAATAGAAATAAAATAGTTAATATTTTGATAATAGTTGCAGCTTCAAAATACTAATATTAAGGAAAAAAAAGAAAAGAAAAAAAAAGGTTACATAAAAAACGTTTACATTATTAAAAAGTACAACCTTTTATAGCAGGAATAAGACCTTTCTAAAATCTTTACACTGAAGGATATTCTTCAATCACATTAGATATTAAATGACATTTCACAAAGATAAAGAAAACATTTTTTGCATTAGGTTTCCCTAAAGGTGACACGAATCAAAGCACTTTCTCGAGTCCGAATGCTAAATAATTTCAGAAATTTTGAATCTTTCATTAAAAAAATCATATGATAGAAAAAAAGCGCATCAGGAAAAAAATAAAACTCTCTTGTTTATTAAGTAGACACAAATGAACTTTACGGAAATGAGTGTGTAGTTAAAACTACTGAGCTTCGAGATTCATTTTCCCAACAGAATTTGTCAAAAGTATCTGAATAACACTTCAAGTTTGTATATTTTTCCAGAAATATTTAAATCGAATTTTAAAGTGTAGAGCGCATAGGATTAATTCAAAAGTTAACGCGCGTAAAAATTAAACACGGATTGCTAATTTTTGTACACAAAATAAGGAATGTGCACCTAAGAGCCATCATGTGGCGATATGTTTGATCGAAATTACCTAATTGTTTTGTAATTGTTTTTTTCTGTGTAATGAACGCTTCTATTGCGCGTCTGCAAAACTAATAGTTCCAAAGAGTTTCTAAAATATTTAACGAAATTTTGATTAGGTTTCGAAACGTTCGAAAGAAGAAAACTTCCCGAAGGTTTCATGTTTTGAAATTCAAAATAATTTTCAAGATTTGTGGGATTTAAGGATTCAAATTTCTACTCCCTATTTTCCTCCTTTCTCATACAGCTTTAAATAGCCGCTGTAAGTTTGTGATGATCAGTTTGCCACATGTGGCCTCTGAGCTCGTATTCTGCAGTTTTAACAAAACGTTTTTACTTTTGTTTTCAGGTGATATTCTAATAAATATCTTCACACTTTTTATGATAGTCTACCTTCAGGAACACGTACGCGGAAAGTGTAGATTCCAAAGAGGTACAGATAAAGCCTGATTTTGGTCATTTCGACATTTAGCAGTAGTGTTCACAACGTTTTCATCTACACTGGTTATCATAAATTACGAAAAAATCACAAAAATAGCGATAAATCCCTCAAAGATAAGCCGAACCGTGTAAAATTTGAAACGTTGCCAAGTAAGAGTAACACCAAGTAAAACTGCAATATGCAAATTAGTGGCACTGCACTCGGAATACGCCATCTGCGAGGAGCATAAAAGTCCATGATTGAGAACAAACCCACATATTTTACTGTGATGGTGACATCAGAAATCTGAGATAGCCAATTCGTTTCAATGACCTCCAGGCATCATTTGCCTGCAGAACTACGATGGAGAGCCACTGGGAGACTAGAGGCAGGACAAAGTCAAACAGAGGTGGCTAGATGTCTGAATGTGAGTCCTTCTGTGGTTCATAGCCTTTGGAGGCTATTTCAAACCACAGATTCGGTATCTAGGAGGTTCAGCCAAGAACGGCCAACTGCTACGACGAGCGTCGATGACCGATATTTGACATTATGCGCACTCAGGAATAGAACCGCTACTCCAATTCTTCTTAGATACTCCCTTGCTGCAGCCACCGGAAGGTTGGTGTCAACGTCAACTGTGCGTAGAAGGCTTCACGAAGGTGGTCTGTATGCGAGGCGACCAGCCATTTGCATGCCTTTCACGTCACGCCATAGGAGGGAGCGTTTGCAGTGAGCACAACAAAATGTCCCCTGGACGCTTAATCAATGGAGGGCTGTTCTCTTTACGGATGAGTCCAGGTTTAGTCTAGAAAGTAATAGTAAGCGTTATTTGATATGGAGAGAACCTGGAACCTGTTATCATCCATCAACCATTCGGGAAAGAGATGCATACGGAAGAGGCAGTGTCTGTGTTTGGAGTGGCATCTCTTTGAGTGGACGCACAGATCTCCATGTTTTTCCAAGGGGAACCGTGAATGCTCAGGTTTATAGAGTTGACATCCTTGATGTTTATGTGTTCCCATATGCCGGGGCAATAGGTGATGCTTTCCTATTACAGGACGACAACGCAAGACCACACAGGGCTCGCATCGTAGATGATTATCTTCAACAGGAAACAATTATGTGCATGGAGTGGCCAGCTCGATCCCCGGGCTTGAATCCTATCAAGCACGTTTGAGATGCTTTAGGAAGACGTGTAGCTGCTTTCAATACGCCCCGTCAGACCCTTGTCGCGCTTGCAACTGCTTTGCAAGAGCAATGGTTCTCTCTTCCTATGTAACTGATAGACCGCATAATTGAAAGCATCACACATCACTGTATCTGCTGTATTGCTTCTAGAGGCGATAGTATGCCATATTGAAGGTACGTTTCCTATAGCAAACTAACATCTTCGATTTGCTCATTTTATACATGTGCTAATTTTTATACTACCATATTTGTCTGGTAATTTCTTTTTATGTTATTTGATACCGTACTATGTGTTGTATATTCTGGGTAAGTTTCATTAAATTCTACATGTAACGTTTTCAGTAATCGCGATTTTTGTCATTTTTCCTTAATTTATGATAACCAGTGTATATTATATTTTAAGGATAAAGCATTTTACCAAGCATATATTTAAAATGGCATTTTGCAGGTGTTATCTAATTTTATCGTCAAATAATCTATGTTTCCCATTCTGGTAATATTCTTAAATATATTGACTAAATAAAATATATTATGCCCCATGTCTTAAACAGAAGTTAGCCTTCACTGCTCTCTGCAGTTTTTAAGTAAGTAAAGAAATAATGTCTTGCTTCATTACAATCTAGCAAACCAGGCGCAAAGCTAGAATGCTAATCGGTCAGAAAGAAGTAAGACAAAATTTTACCTTTGGGTAAAAAGCAATATTACCAATAAAATGACAAATTATTCTTTTGTAACACAGAAATATGGCAATACATTATTACAGTTAAATTTTACAATTAACTCGTAATACAATATTTACAAATATTCTTACCACTATAAATAATACGAGACAGAAAAAAAGAATAAAATTTACGATAAAAAAGTCATATAAGTTTGCCATGATTTAGAACAGAAGAAGCTAAATGCAAATTTATGTCTAAATGCTGTACATATATTTTAAGACAAAACCTAGCACGATTTTGATTATTTCACACACCAGTATTCGCTGCGTTGTTATCAGAGTGTTGATGCAAAGAAAGAAGTAAATACGAGTAAAATCAGCCTATTTCTAAACTAACAAAGACATAAACATTAGCTTTATGCTAAGTTTTGAATTGAATTTTACTTTGTATGTATATATATGCTGTATAATCTAAAAGTAACAGAGAAGTTAAAAATTCAATAATTAAAAGTATAGACCAGTGGTTCTCAACCTTTTAACTAACGCGTACCACCTAAATAAAAATTGAAAACCTTTAGTACCACCACTGCACAGTACTACTACTACCACCACTCTTGAACAAAGCTCAGATCGCATAAATTTACGAGTGATAGAGAAAAAACTCAATCAGGACGTTGGGGTTTTAATTTTTGAATTTAATAGTTAAAATACTTTGCTTCTCTGCCTACCACCTGTTTTTCTCTTGCGTACCACCAGTGGTACATGTACCACCGTCTAAGAACCCCTGAATAGACAGTAGCACGATGTGCTTTCATAGATGTGCTCAAGAGGGCAGGGGATGTTTTTTATACTAGAAAACTTTATTGACAGAATCGACAGGTGGTATTCTAATTGTGCTAGAAATTAGTATAGTGGTGTGCAACAGATTTTGCTAGGCAGCTACACTTGCAAGTCTTCAATGTGTCGAATGTCATTCATGAAAATGGTCGTCGGACATCACACAAGTGTATGCACAACATAAAAGAGGGCTCAGCTATAATTCCTGTCACAGAATGATATAATGCACAAGATGATATTATGGCCAATAACGCTTACCGAATAACCTCTGTACATCTGTAATTTCAGGGAAAATCTAAGCATTCTAATATTTCAGTATACTTTTTAAAGTACTGAATTTTAGCTTTTCTGTTATTTTGGTTTGTGTAGATGTAAAGAGACAGAAAGATCTTGGTAAGAAAAAGAGAGCGAAATTGGCAAAATATGAGAAACAGAGTTGTGAACAAATAAAAAATACGGAAATCAAGTTGTAGAGACATTAGGCTAATTGGAAAAGCCGAAGAGATGAAAAATTAGCAACCGCCTTCGCCAGGAATCGAACCACGGACCTCTGGAATACCGGCCTAGCGTGCAGAACCACTACACCACGAAGACACTCTAAGGAAGCGGGAGAAATACCTGATCTCTGAATTATGCAGTTAAGTACATGTAATTTTCTGAATTTATAGACGTTCTTTGATAACAGGAGATTAACCACGGAATCAAAGGGATTTGAACCACAGATCCTCAAATACTAACTGGATGAACGAACCACTTAATCAAGAGACCGCACTGGGGAATTTTATAAGTAAAACCTTTGCGTAGCGCATCCGCTCGTATGCGCTTTCGCAGCGTAAGAGATTAACAATATAGCTAGCAACAGAAAGATTCATGGCTCGAATCCCTGAGAGGGAATGTTAATTATCCCGTTTACTGCTTCTAAAAACATAATCTTTACAGTTGTTGTTGTCTTGAACATATTACATGGAGCAATGATTGATAAAGCCTACTCCAAAGACAGGTTGAACTTCCATTTCCCACCCCAATTTTGAGGGAGAATACCTCGGGGGGATTCCGGTGTTCTCTCACCCCTCTCCCCTTCCACCAGCACACAAGAGCACTTAACCGCCATAACACTTCGATACTATACATTAACAAACTCAGTATCTTCTCCGGGATTTGAACCCGGGCCCTTCGATACCTTAGTAGGATCCACTAAGCACTGTACCATCTGGGCGACAATCTCTGCGGTGCTAAGCTAATTAAAATTTAGTGTATGTCATTTCCTGATCACAGGGATTTGGTCGAGTGGTTCTCCTACATACACCCTGTCGCCTTTTAAGTTAGAAAAAATGTAATAAATTATAGCATTCCCTTGCACATGCTCTTTCACTGAAAATAGTAAGTACATCAAGTTGCCAATTAGCCGATTCGTTACCCGAATCCCTGTAAGAGCACTGTTAATTTATCATATTTCCTTCTTCCAAAAATCGTTAAGCCACTTAAAAAAACTAAGGAGGGGCATGTCTCCACATTTTATATCGGTGTGTGTGTATTTAATTATGGCAAAGCACACTAGGGCTACCTGCCTAAGGGGAGGGATGCCTTCGTGCAGGACTTTAAGGGAAACTGGCTCGTATAAACCATTTTTTATATCGGACCATATATATATATATATCACAATTTATATCGAACACTACAGCGGCGTCTATTGGATTTCTCGGAGCCGAGAAATACGAGAAATTAATTATGACGTCGATGAGAATCTGATCACAGATATTTCTGCGTCCACGGGATATGCAATCCAAGAAAGCCACGAGAACACGTATGCAGAAATGGGGTAATGTCTCATTATTAATGCATTAATGCATGTAATTCTAAGTTTTTTAATTTGTTTTAAATTTTTTATTCATATTTGTTTCGTGTTTGAATGAAATTTTATACTTTATATTTTTATCACTTTGCAACATCTGTTTTGCTTTTATTGGTTTAAATATTTTATTATATTTTATTTTTTGAAATTACCTGTAAATGACTTGTGACAGTTTAGAGCTAAAGACATTACTTCACGATTTTTTTATGTATAGAAGTATTTAGTCCCAGATTTGAGAAATTGAAAAAACTATTATTAGTCCAAAGGTTTGCCCAAAAGGATTATTAATTTTATTTTGGCATTTTGCGTCGATTCACTACAAGCGTTGTTTCACTTTTCAAATTGTTGCCGCCAAACATTGTCGCCCTGTATTATATTTAAACAAATTGAATAATGAAGAATCTGTATAAAAGTATGTTTCTCGCATTGTGGTAAAACAGCGGTACGTACAGCCGTCAAATTTTGAATAGCGTAATCCTCTTGCGAGTATGGACATCTGGAAGCCCAAATTTGAAATTTGGAATTTGTTTTATTATTAGTTTCCTATTTTGTAAACTTTTAATGAATTTTTGATTAACAGACTCACTGAATTTTATGGTTTAAATGCGAAGAACATGATATTTAATAAATAAAGGTAACACAAAAAATTTTAAAAAACGCCCCTTTGGACGCAATTTAAAAGCTGAAACATTTCAGTTTTTTTTTTTTTTTTTTTTTTTTTTTTTTTCAAATTACTTTTGTCTGACCCATGGAAGTAAAAAATAAACTTCTGACCTCAAAGGTTCGAGGTGCAGAGTCCTACTGAGTGCGTGTAGCAGAGCTACTATACGAGCTTAACCTGTGTATTAGTTTCAAATATTAGCGTAGCTTAGGAGTTAGAAAGTGGTGATGAACATTTGCGTCTTTAAAAAGGAATTTTAATTAAATTCTTGTTATATAATTTGATGGGAACATAAGTTAACTAGGAAATCTCTGCAAGTGAGTAAGGTCATCTTAACTTGTAAAGCACTTGTATTTCATATTATATAGTGTGTAGAGTGTTATAAAATCCAATAGTAGTAGCTTTCACGTTTTAAGGTCTTTTTACTTTAAACTGTAAGAAGCAATTTCAGAAAGTGCTCCAATTTTGCATTTAATTTCAACCGGTATTACGTACACAGTAGTGGTGTTTAATAGGTTGGTTAAAGCTGTGTTCGAAGACCTAAATTTGGAAATAATATTAACCAGAGTTTAGAAGAATACCCATTCTTCTTTATTTTAATGCTCGTTCTTACTTCCTTGTACGAAGTGAAAAGGAAGTATTGTAATCGCGAAAACTTTCAGGCAGCATATTTCAACGAAAATATTCATTTTGACCGCTATCGAATGCAATTTAACCATGTTTTTGCGTGATATCTGTTTGTAAGGACAGAATAAAAGACTCTTTTCCTCCAAAAAAATTATAAAACTGCTTTAAAATGAATTCTGAAGAGAATTTTTCGTGGCGTCTGTACGTAAGTACGTATCTCGCATAACTCAAAAACGAGTAGCCTCAGAACGTTGAAATTTTGCATATAGGTCTGCTATAACATGTAGATGTGCACCTCGTATTTTGGTTGCAATCGGCCGCACCAAACGTATATAAATATATTTATATATATATCCACTCTGTTACCCGGCTCAATAATCTCAGTTTCTTTACTCTTATATGTTTGTAAATTGTGCATTTTTTGCTTTTAAAATGATTGAATTATATTGTTTTTATCTTCCGGTCAAGGTTAATCTGTATGCAATATTTTTAGAATTATTAAAATTTTAAAAATATTTAAGCGCTGCTAAGCCTAATAATTTTTTTGATGGCGGCCATTGCTTGTTTACATTTGAAACAGCAGGATAGTGGATTTTTTGCCAATCTAGAGAAACTTAGCTTCGCAAAAACAAAGATAACGCCTTCATTTATTATTGCGAATTAAATCATGCTTAATTCTTTCTGGAATTTTTTCGAGGAAATAAGTGTTTAAGATTTATTTCGTAAGTTTTAATACAGCTATTTTGAGTTTTTATGTATATTTTCCTTGTCGCGAAATGAGAACTGAATTAATTGAATGTGAAATACTTAATCGTCTGTGAAAAACTGTTTCTTTTTTGTTTTGTTTGCTTAATTTCTTTCATACATCGTTCTAGATTTATTATAGTATTTGAATAGAACATGTGGCTACGATTAGATAATTCTTTAAATGATATAAATTGTTGCATTCTGAGTTATAATATGCACGAAATATAATAATGTTAATTGAACCTAGCGCCAGAGTGTTGCTGTGGTAAACAAATAGAGTGAATTTTAAAGAATGCATTTATTCTATTGTGGTTTATGCGCTGCTGGCGAAGTAGATTTAATTCAATCCAATAAGTTTAAACGAAATGCAAGAAAAAATGCGCATAATTTAATATTCCGTACAAGGAAGTCATATGGTGTACACATCAGATTTTTTATTACTATATTTCAGAAAGAATCATAAATACAATTCTGAATATCTTCTGTAAATATAAGCAGAACGTACTCTACTAAAAATATGCTACGATTTCTTCAGTTAGAATAAACAAATAAGTAACTAAAAAAGCAAAAATACCTTGTATTGGCCCAAAGTTAATCTCAGTTCTCCTAAAACCAAACTTAAAGTTATCTAAACAAAAATTGAAAGTCAAAAATGAAGAAGAAGGAAGAAAACTTTGAAAACAAAGTAGGAAGAATGTAAGGAAAAAACAAAATTATCTGAAAACATTTTAAGAAGTGAAAGAGAATTGATTATCAAAGGAATAAGAAAAGAAAGCCACAGATGTTTTATTCCGGGAATGAGACTGAAGAAGTACTTCTGTAGGAAACTTGCAGCATCATATTTAATACGAGTTTCGTAGAAGATGTACAGCTGATGAAATATGACGGGAAAGGTAAAAGAAAGGAAGTTTTATCTCATAAATAGCTGATGAAAAGAGGGAAGATTCTAAGTTGTAGCTATTTCTTAAAATGAAATACTTGAAGTAGATTTTATATGATTCTATACCATTTATCTTTTCTATCATTTCACACATTTTTGCTATGTAACTAAATATGGCTTTACTTGCCGTTTTTGCTCTTTATTCGTTTCCATTTAATGCATAATATTACTTTTTTTGCAGCGCAAATATACGTTATCAAGTCAATAGTTTACAAACATTTTTGTCAGAATGTTAAGCCTTCCAAGAATATAAATACATTATATTAAATAAATATATGTTTTTTAAATATTTATTGACATAAAAAACATGCTTATGTATTCGTATAGTATATAGTAAGTGCTGCTTAATGTGATAATGTTTGTCCAAGGCTACTTTGATATATAACCGAATGATAACATTTAAAGAATGAGAAAAATATCCTTAAAAATAGCAGTGGAATTTAACTAATATAATATCAAGAATAAAATAAAATAAAATAGGTACTTGGGCAGAGTTTGAAGTAGGAAAATACAAAAGTTTGTTTGTCAATTGTTTATAAAGCTTTTGAAAATTTATTGACCGATGTTGTACTCCTGATCTTATTATTCTGTTTTATTGATCGATGGTGTACCCCTAACTTTAATATTCAGAAGGCATCCCTCATTCGAAGACAACATTTTTGTGTAAAATTTTAAATTAAGCAAAACAGCAACCTTAGTTTGCCATACATGCATACACGTTTCAAGAAAATTTTATTTTTCAAGAGAAAAAAATTCTACACATTCTCTTTCCCTCTTGAAAGAATAAGACCGCCCTCAAATTCGATGAGGTATTCCAAATACGCGTCAAAGTGGGTTTCCTTTTCGCTTAATTTTAAATAATTGACAAATGTGGAAATAAAGCTGTGTGTCTATTTGACGACATTTCTCTGTCATTTCGCAATTTTTTCGATCTAATTTGACATTATTTCACGAAATTAGTTTTAGTTGACGACTTTACTTAAGTATCTAAAATTTATTCTATAATATATTGACCATTTGATCAAATTAAGGGACACATTTTCATATTTTTGTATACAAACGGGCAGAACTTCGGCAAATCCATAACATTATCCAAATGATAACATTAACAGCGATTGCATTATGCGACGTCTACTGTATTTATTTATAACATTATGATTTAGTGGTCTACAATTATTTTCATGTAGTAGAATAAAAAATTAATTAATATAAAATCTGTACAGAGCGTCTGAGAAATTCGAATATCTCTGAGTATCACAGAGAGCATTGTCAGTGTAATTTTAGTTGCGTTATTAGCTACAGTGATACTTGCAACATTGCTTTCAATATCACACTGCTTTTTTTGACGAATATGTGAATGGACATTCTTATTTATGTATGCTTCGAACGTGGTTAATACTTCAAGAGTAAGATAAGATAATCATATACCGTGCGGTGGTGTATGAGGACAGGATTCTAGCCTCATTTCATTCTTCAGGTGAGTGATTTTCTAATGAAAACTTTCCAGGCTGTTGTCATTGAAATGAACAAACGAACATCCCACGAAGCTCAGAATTTCAGCATCAGGGGAATAATCAAGTCAAACGTCTTCATCATCAGTATGGGACACATGAACTGCGCAGACGTATGGAAAACTCTTTCGCCCTTCAGATCCTTCAGATGTTCCACAACATATCAAGAACATGGGGTAGCAAACATTTGTGTGTACAGTACAGACCACGTACAATCAATTGGATAAATAGTTCCTCTATGTAGGTACTCATCTTATCAGGGTCAATGTTCCTTCTTACCTTCTTCGGGAACATGCAAGGACCTGACTCGGAACAGAGAGCTTACTAAAGCTATGTTCAAAACTGTGGGAAGTAAACAGGATACACAAGAAGTGTATACAAAACCCTTTATTTTTCTCTATTTACAAAAACTTCCGTACTTCGGAATACACAGACCCGCTACTCGGGGTCTAACGTAAAAGTATAAAAATAAAACTAAACTCTAATTTAACTTTAGAATAATAAACGTGGAAGATTGGCCTTATATTAACAGGAAGCGTATGTAGTACAGAGAACTGTAAACACTACAATACGTTTAAATTTATCAAGAGGATTAAAACCTCTGGACTGGAAGGCAACGAGCAACTGCGTAACTTCTAAGGTAAGCGGCCTGCTTCGACTCACTGCTTCCTCTCTCTCGCTTGGCAAAAAGCCACAACTTAAATACTTGGCGTTCGCCAGACAAATTTTGCATAAAAACCTTAACGCTTATAATTCTGGCCGGAAGTAGAAAATAAGAAATGATAGTAAAGATTTAAAATAAAATAAACGTTAGTAAAACTTAAGATCCTTACAATCTATAATATGTACTAAATAAATAAATTAAAATTATATTCACATTCACACAATAAGAAATATTTAAAACATTTCCATAAAGTGTCATTGTGTAAATAAGTACTTCAACAACACTTCTATCATGTTTCTGGCAACTGGATTTTCACATGAAAACACCTGCTTATTTCATCAAGTAATCAGTAAGATAAAAAAAGAATGGAACTGAAGAAAATACTGTTTCAGTCTTCTTAGTTTGTAAGCGGCATGGCTACAAATAAAGAATTTTTACAACGTTTGCCCTCATTAATTTTCTTCTAAATTAACCACTCGGACAACTAAAATAACTTCAGATTAAATTTTATGTAATAAATATGAAAATGAAACCGAAGAATAAAAAATATTCGGGGAATATTTTGTTTCCCCAAACCGTGAAAAACCTAATGGTGGTTCTGAAGTTTATAAAAAAAAACAATACGAAAGGTTCTAAAGAGTAAGCATGCAAATTTATCCATAAAAAATAAAAGGAAATGAAAAACAACTGAAAATAATTTGACATCACACAATTTCGATGCAGTACCTTCAACGAACGACGAATTTGAAAGTGATGGCACGATATGAACATATACACCTATTCAATAGCCAATCAGAATGGTACTATCAGCATGTTATCGAAACCTGAAGTGATAACGCCAGAAGCAAGCAGAAATGTGGAAAATGAAACATTTACAAGTTCATTACAGTTTATAAATGAATCAGTGAGAAAAACAGTAAAAACATGTAGCGAAAGAGAAGTTTATCGGTAATCTGACCAATAGCACTGGATGATCTTTATGCGTTTTTAGCTCATTTGTACGTTAAAAAAGATGTGGGGTGACTGTACGTGTCTGCTAAAGGAATATAATGTCTGAGGACCTGATTTTGTTATGGTACAATACCACGCAGTAGAGTTAAAGAAGTAAAGAGTTAAAGGTTCCAAGAGTTAAAGGTTTATGAGATTCGACAAAAAGTCTGAGAGAACTGAGACATACAATCGTTCTCCTTATTCAACTTCTGTTTTAGTAATTGTAAATTACTGTTTATCAGTACAGACACAATAACTGTTTGGGTTTCTTTATTTATTGGATTTTGGAAAAGTACGCTAGGGCATTCTGCGTAAGGATATACCTTCGTGGAGGAAGTTCTAGGATAAATTAGTTTGTATATATACGTATTAGTTCACAAAGGGGGAAACCCCGAAAATGCCCATACAGCTAGCCCGTTCGCCTGGAATCGAACCCAGGTTGGAAGATTACTACTGTTTAGTGACTTTAGCGTTCGGCTGCTGGTGGACTTCAATAACTGCAAATTGCTGTTTATCAATATAAGACCAAAAGCGTAATACTCCTCAATACTTCATCACAATGTTTTTATTATAACATAAACCAAGGATTTGGCCACAAACGTGGCATTTTATAGTTCTTCAAAATATGGTGATGGCATTCTAGACCAAATATCTATAAGCCCTTGAATCAGAAAGTCGCAGATACCTAATTAATAAGTTTTATATTATTTCCGTTTGACTGAAATCTGTGCTTAAATTGTTTGCAACGAATCTATGGTAAGCACAGTTACTATAAGAGACTTTTTCTTACAGCAATCTTCGAAATAACTTCTACAAAATCATGTAACTACCAAATGAATTTCATGCTTTTTTCTGCCGGTTTCTGATCAGGAATCAAATTTAAATTTTCGTGTAGAAGTTCAGTAAAACAAGCCAATTTATCTCTTACTAGAATTCCATCAATGAAAAACGGAAAATCGAAAACAACTTTTGTCTTAGTGACAGCATTGTATAATTTGTATATACTTCATTTCAAATTAATATAGTTTATAAATATTATTTTCGCATATTAATTAAGCATACGTTCATGAATACATGTTCATATAGTTAATTTAGTTTGCAAGTAACACAGCTAATATTAGCTTTTACAAAAATTGTGTTTACAATATAAATACAAATAACCAATTGAATTATAGAGGGTAACCCAAAGATACCCATTCATGTTTGAATGAACAATACGCAATGTAACGCCAAACTTTGTTATTGTTGATGTAAAATGTGTGTGAACTAATGCAGTTTATTTTACATTTATTTCATTTGCCATGTCGTCATGGTTGATGGAAAATCATATGTTCAAATATGTTCCCTACGTTAGAAACTGTCATTCAGTAATTGATTTCGGAGGTTATTCCGCTGAAATTTCAGCCTAGGACTGCATGGAGTGGATTCCATATGCAAAACTATCTGTAAATGTTTAAATAGCTTCGAACCACAAGATGTATAACTAAAACACACCACCAACTGCTGAATATACAGTCAGAACACCAGAAAAAGTGCTGAGAATGACAGCAGCATTTCTCCACAGTCACCGACTTTCGGTTCAACATCACTCATTAGCACTGCGTATGAAATAGGAATCAGTTATGAAAGTTTTAAAAGCCGGTCTTAAATTTCCTCCGTATGAGATTATCTGCGCTCGTCAATGACTCGCAAAAAATTTTAGGTAACAAATAGATTTTGCTGTACGAATGGATATGCATTTCGAGATGTAATCTTTAGATACAAATAATATTTCTTTCCACATCAGTACAAACCTACGTCATAAAGTTTGATGTTAACTTAACTGCAAATTATTCATTCCAAAATGAGTACACTTCTCTGTGTCATCCTGCATCTTATGACCTTACCCTTGAGACGAAATAGCTCCACAAGATCAGTTGCTGTTTTATGATGCTCGTCTCAAAATCCACACAGATTCCTTGGATCATACTGTTTTCTAATTACTTATCATGATAGCATCTACGAATTGTACCAGCGGATCCACCACAGCGTATTAAAGCCACGTTTGAAATTTTCTAATGAAGGTTATCTTCAATACATTTCAAATATGGCTATGTTTCAGTATGGTCAGATAGGCAGATAGGATGCATCCTCCAATTCTAGTGCTGGGTACCTGCGATTTATCCCTCTTTTTTATCACTTATCTTTTTGTAAATGAAAGGCATATATGTTTGTTCCACTTTTAAATAGAGCGGCATCATACAATTATTAACTCCCTTCATCGTAAACTCAAAAGGCCATTCGTAAGAGAATTATTTTGTAGAACATTCCTACCAACACATTT
The DNA here is from genome assembly GCF_044657685.1 of Stegodyphus dumicola. Classification (NCBI taxonomy): domain Eukaryota; kingdom Metazoa; phylum Arthropoda; class Arachnida; order Araneae; family Eresidae; genus Stegodyphus; species Stegodyphus dumicola. Next base: position 131,491,091 of record NC_140776.1, read on the forward strand.
TTACTTTGAACCCTCTATTCTAAGTACTTTTTTCTTCTGCTACGTATTTGCATATCAAATTCTTACGTAAAAATGGCACTTGGAACACAAAGCTCTGCCATCTCTCATCCATTCTCACTGGAATTAGGTTCCTCTGCGTAAATTTGTCAAAGATACAATGCGTAAGTAGAAACTATTTTAATCTATTTATAATATTATTTTCTGTTTGAATAACTGATTTCTCATATTTTAATTGTATTTTAATTACATAAACTAATAACAGCAGTAACAGTTTTACAGCAGCTTCTTTATACATTGCGTTTGCAAAGGTAAAATTCGAACGAATAGTATATAGCATGTAATAAAGAAATGTATGTTTCAGAATATCTACACCTAATTAATATTCGAAATAAATTTTAAAATATACTCTCTGGAAAGTTATCAGGTTATGTGTTCCTCTTTACTTGCTTAGGGAACATTAACTGTCCTGACTCGGAACAGGGAGCTTACTAAAGCTATGTTCAATAAATTTGGGAAGTAGACAATACACACAGGAAGGGTATACGAAACCCTTTATTTTTCTGTCTTTACAATGATTTCCGGACTTCGGAATACAGAGACCAACCACTTGTGGTCTGAACGTAAGAATATAAAAATATTACATAAACTCTAACTAAACTAACTTTGGATTAATCAAACAAGTGCCTAACTCCAAGATTGGCCGTATATTAACAAAAAGCCGTATGTAGTACAGAGAACTGCTAACACTACAATACGTTTAAAATTATCAAGAGGATTAAACCTCTGGCCTTGAAGGCAACCAGCAACCGAGTAAAACTACTATGGCAAGCGGCCTGCTTCTAATAGCTCCTTCTTCTCTCTTGCTTGGCAAAAAGCCACAACTTAAGTACTTGGCGTTCGCAAGACAAATTTGCATAAATACGTTAAAGCTTTTAATTCTGGCCGGAAGTAGAAAATAAGAAGTGATAGTAAAGATTTAAAATAAAATAAACGTTAGTAAAACTTAGGATCCTTACAGAGTGAATTTAGAAAAGTTTTTATATTCAAAATCTTTCATTTCTAACTAAATGTACAGTGTTTTCTTTTAAAGTTCAAAAAAGCAGTTTTAATATAGTAAATCTAATGAAATACTGAATATTTGTAATATCAACATTTTGCTTGAGTCCCAATGATTCTCAATAAGAAAAATATTTATTGTATATATTTCTACTTCTGTTTATACTAATTTCTCTTGGGAATTCCTTTCTGTTTTTAATTTGAATGGAAAAAAAGAAAAGAAAGAACAGAAAAAAAAGGAATTTATTTCTATGAGCTGAACTTGCATCTGTTACATACCATTAATTTTGGAGCTTGTAATTTCAAAAAATTATGATAGTTTTCTTCGGCCCGGACTTTATATAACTCAGTACCTGAAACGCCTATAATTCTGAGCATTTAATTTTAGTAACAAATAAAATGAAATTTTCCGATTTCACTTAGTAACTAGATTCTTTGAGTGCCGTGAACAAATTTCCGCTTCCACGAACTTTGGCATTTCGAAAATTTATCGCACTCAAGTATTTTGAGGAAAGTTATTTTTGGACTTATCCCAGCACATATATTTTAATTAATTTTTATCTGTAAACAGCTCGGTCAAATGTTTGATTGCAAAAGTATTTTCTAAACTTACTCTGATAATTCAGAATTCGAACAATTTCACTTTAAGGGAAATTTGTCGAACGTGCTAATCTAGATTTATTAGAAATCGCATAATTAAAATTGGAATTTGATATTTAGATTTTAAATGATAAGCCTTTTAAGAAAACTATTTATATCAGATGTCTGCTTTGTATATATTTACTTATTAAATATAAGTTCTTAGTATATACTTTGCTTTATTCGATGAATGAAAACAGAAGAATACGCTTGAATTTTTATGAATTTATGCGGAATAGGCGCCATTAAATTAATAACAGCAGATACTTGCATAGTATAGTACAAACTAACCGGTAGTGCTAAAAATTCCACACCATCAAACTATAACGTTGCGCGCCTCTAACTAGCACGCAACCAAGAGGTGACTGTGAAAGCTTGTATAAACCACAGAGTCTTATAAAGGGTTTAAGTCCCTTTTTATTCAACGTACTAATTTACAATTGCGTTCTCTTGACGCTTACAAACGGTGCCAACTCGGCAGTCAAAATAAAAATAAAAACCTGAAAAGAAATTAAAGATAATATTCTAACTACGAGGCTCTCTCAAATAACTAACTCACCGCGTTTTACAATACGGCTGCTAATTCAGCAGACTTGAAGCTCACTGGAACAATTGCAACTACTTCCCGCCAAGCACATAGGCCGCAACGCGGGGTTTTTCAAATCTCTATAACTACCTCCGCGCTCGCTAAGTAAGAATAACTCTCTCTCACCGAACTTGTTTCCTTCTTTTTAAATCATACTACTTCCGCTGATAATTTGAATGCTTGCGCGTTCTACTCAAATTTACATATTCTGGCATTGGCAGTTCCAGGGGAAAGTAAGGATTGACAGGAAAGATAGTTTAAACTAAAATAAATAAAAAGATAGTTTAAACTAAAATAAATGTTAGTTAAAATAAATATAAACCCTACATTTGCCGCTGCCAGAATTTGGAAAACTTGGAAGCAGGTCCTACAAACGACCTGTTGTAAGTTTATCTAATTCTGAACTAACTGGCGAAAGCCTCGTTTACACAAAAATAATATTATGTAACAATTAAAATTCTGTTACTCTTCACAAAGGTTTCTTCTTACAGCAACTTTTCCTGGACTTCATCAATCAATCTTGGTCTTTCCTTCCAGCATCTGGAAGGAATAAGTATCAGTATCTTTCTACATACATTATAATTTACACTTTCTTGACACAATAAATTTTTGTTTTTAACGTTTCGTTTTTCTTAGTTATTGCTTACTTCACATTCATTCAATTTTTCAAGCATTAATTTAACTTTACCCTGGCTCTCCACCGTGTGTGGTGTCAAACGGGAATATTCGTGTTTTAGTCTTACAACACTTCCCCTAACCACCATGATTTGTTAGAATTCAACAACCAAATAGATACACCTTACTCGACATTCTACAACTCAATGAGCTACTTTAATATTCTTAAAAATTCAAATGTAGGTGGAGAACCCTACAAAACACATTCATTCTAACTTCCCCCTCATTCATCTTTTAAACATGCAGGCTTTCGCTCTAAAGCATGACTTTACAGTTTAATACTTAAATTTTGACTTCATTGCTTTTAAGCATTCACTTTTAGCATCTACAATTTTATGCTTCTAGACTAAATTCTACTTTTACATAACATGCAAGTATTTACATACATTTACAAAAGTTTAATACATATGCTTTTTACAATTTACCATAAAATGAATAAGAGAAAATAAATTTTTACTTTACTCATCCTTCGCCAAGCTGGCGGCACTGAAACTAAAATTCTTATTAGTACATACAAGAATACGAAGTTATTTTTATCTCCGGCCAAATTTTGGCTTTAACATAACAGAATTAGTCTTTCGACCAACAGAAAATGCTTGTTTTTAGCTTTTACACTTAAAATAATACTTTTGCCTTAGCTAAATAAAGTAAAACAAAACTAAGTCTCAACCGAGACATATTGACTTTCGTCAAAACATAGAACTTCGTACTTATGCATAACATTTCGGAACAAAAGAGAAAAATATTTATAGAAGGTTTTAACTTATCTTTGAGTTTTCGATGCTTGAAACTCCGTCATCCGTTTTTGACAAAATTGATCCCAAGTTAGAGGTGTCATGGATGTCAATCTTCTCCTTGTTGATCTCCAATTGTCGTCCCCGTTGATCTTTCTTTTGCGTCCTCTACATGCTGGCCTCTTGACGTAGTAATCGTCTGGTTGTTGGCTTTTGCGTTTCTGCCTGGGACGGCTGGTCTTGACGTCCTCCGGTCTGGAGTCCTTGAATTTCTTCTGTTCCTCGTACTTCTGTGCTTCCTGTTGGCGTTTCAGTTTCCGGAACGGCGGCCTTGCTGGCACCTGACTCTGTGGCCGTGTGCGCGTTCATCTTGATGTGTAATTCCTCCTGCCATCCTTTGTAGGTGGTGTTTTTCTTTTTACTACGGTTTCTTTACCCGGTTCATCTGTACTTTTGTTTTTCTTAAACGCCGGAGTTTGATAATCATTTTTTCTTTTTGATACCGACGTCCGGGTTGTAGAAGTGCTAGGTCTCTCTTCAGTTCTCCGTTTCTTGGGTGGTGGAATAGTTGTTGCAGTCTCTGGCCCTTCTATTTCGTTTAGACTTGAGTCCTGCAAGAAACTTTTAAGGATTTCAAAATCATTGGGATTATAGTATTTTTTCACCTGGTCGGGACTTGCTTTACAGATTTCCCCTCTCTCGTTTTTAAGATATAAAACTACTCCTTTGATTTCCTGAATTACATAGAGGCCTTCAAACTTTGGAGCTAGCTTTGCCATAAAATTGTCTGGGGCACTTGATAAAGAAAATTTCCGTTTCAATACTTTATCACCAACTTTAAAATCTGCTTCACGACGTTTTTTATCGTAATAAATTTTCTGCCTATTTCTTGCCGTATCCGAGCTTTTAAGCGCCTGATAAATTAGTTTTTGCACGTCCTTTTGTTTGAATTCCTGCTCTATTTGTTGTACAAAGAATAATTTATCTAAAGGCGTAATTAACTTTCTGCCTAAGAATAATTCTGCTGGAGGTTTTCCCGTAGTATCATGATGTGCCGTTCTTAAAGCATAAGCTAATTCATTTATGTAGCCATCCCAGCGCTTGTGATGTGTGCTAACGTAACTGCGAATTATTTTTACAATGTTTTTATTAACTCTTTCTGCTATGTTAGCTTGTGGTCTATACGGAACCATTTTGATATGGCGTATATCAAGTCCATTGCATATGTTTTCAAATATTTGACTAATGAATTGTTTTCCGTTATCGCTAATGACTTTTATCGGTGCACCGTATTTTAAAATGTATCTGTGTAAGAATGCATCTGCGACTGTTTTGGCTGACGCGCGTTTAAGTGGAACAATTTCTATCCATTTTGAAAAATGATCTACTATTACTAAACGAAAACGATTTTTATTTAACTCGCTCTGGGGGAAGGGACCAAGGAGATCTATGCCTAAAATTTCATTCGGAAATGTAGCGCGAATGCTATTTAAGTACCCGGCCGGGCTGTAATTAATATAATTTATTAACTGATATTGATTGCAGGACCTGACATACGCCGTTACTATTTTGTATAATTGCGGGAAATATACCGCCTCGCGTACCCTTTTTAAAGTCTTTCTGACCCCGAGGTGGCTCGCTGTTTTTTTTTCGTGCAACTCCCTCAAAATGCTTAATCGAAGCGAGGCTGGGATGACTGGCTTATACTCAAGATTTTCGTTCGTTGTTTTCGTATAGAATAATAAATTATCTATTATTTCATAGTTTTTTGCTCTATTTCTTATCGCATCGATATCTGTATGCTCAAAGCCTTCGGGGTCTTTCAAATAAGCATAGATATTTCCAAATTCAGGATCAGCTTTCAGTTCAGTAATAACCGTATCTCTAGAATCTAAAATTTTTGAAGTCAACACAGCGCATTTAAGTTCATTACCTTCCTCGTCCAGTTTTATACGAGAAAGTGCGTCAGCTACATTGTTTTCCTTACCCGGTTTATATTTTATTGTGATATTATATTCTTGGAGTTTTAAAGCCCATCTTATTAACGGGGGCGTTAGGTTTTTTCCCGAGTAAAGTCTACCAACAGCCGCATGATCCGAAAAGACAGTTACTGGCGATTTGCCGAAATAAACTCGAAATTTGTGTACAGCCATTAATACGGCTAATGTTTCTCTTTCTGTAGCTGTATAATTCCTTTGTGTTTGATTCAATGTTTTACTAAAAAAATGCCAGCGGATGGTTATTTTGCATAAGAACCGCACCCACCGCATAGTCTGATGCATCTGCCGCAATTTCCAGGTTTTCGTCCCCCTCAGGGAATTTTAAAACAGGGGCATTAATAAGCGCTTCTTTTAATCTTTCAAAAGCCGTGTTAGCTTCCGCTGTCCACGTAAATTTACTCTTTTTTCTTTTGATTACTAAGAGTGGTTCAACAATATTAGCGAAATCTTTTATGAAAGATCGATAGTAAGAACATAGTCCAAGGAAAGACGAAAGTTTCTTGGCGGTGTTGGGCGGTGGGAAATTCTTAATAGCTTTTATTTTTGAATCTTGCGTTTCTATACCCTTTTGCGAAATTTTATAACCGAGATATTTAAGTTCTTTAGTTGCGAACTTGCATTTTGAGGCGTTAATTGTAAGACCGGCCTCTTTTAATAATTTAAAAACTTGTTCGAGATCACTAATGTGTTGTTCCAACGTACTACTCGTTATAATTATATCATCTAGATAAATTAAAGTTGATTTTCCTAGGACAGGCTTTAGAACAATGTCCATAGCTCTCTGGAATGTTGACGGGGTCCCACACAACCCAAAAGGCATGCGTAAAAATGCATAAGTGCCCGATTTTGTTATAAACGCGGTTTTATGTATGTCTTCGGGTCAGCTATTTGATAGTAGCCAGACGTTAAGTCCAAAGTAAACATGTATCTTGTCGATTTGATCTGTCTGATAATTTCCTCTATAACTGGCAAAGGGTAAACTGGGAATTTAGTTATGCTATTTAGTTTTCTATAATCGATAGCAAACCTCCAAGCCCTTTTATCCGAAGGAGGAAACTCGTTCTTTTTCCTACATAGTACGACTGGACTCGCGTATTCACTATTTATGGGCGTTATTATTTTATTCTTTAACATCTCCTGAATATGTTCTTCGATGATTACGTCTTTTTGTTTGTCATAGCGGTAAGGTTTAGTCCTACAGGGTTTTTCGGCATTTAATTGAATCTTGTGAGTTACAATCTGACAGTTTCCCGGCTTTTCTGAAAACAAATGAGAAAAATTACTCACCACTTGCTGTATTGCTTTACTTTCCTGGTCATTCAAATGGCTAAGGTCCAATTCAGGTGTCTCCACCGGTTCCACCACCCTCTGGTCCATCTCCAGCACCACGGAACTATCTTGAAAATTTAATTTGGCCCTCGCGGCCCTTAAAAAGTCCATACCTAAAATAAGAGAGTGTTGGAGGTGTTTCACCACAAAAATTAATACTTTGAGATTTTCCTCTTTTACCTGTACGTTTAATGCTACTTTCCCGATGCAGTGACATGTTTTTCCTTGCGCCGCTATAATTTCCGTATTTCTGGTTTTAAAGAGTCGTATCTTATAAAAATTCTTTTTGAAGAACTTTTCACTCATGAAATTGCCTTCTGCCCCTGTATCGATGAGGGCTTCTACTGGTACATCGCCAACCAGGACTTGTATAATTGGTAGCTGTGAGTTTTTTACGATGACTGTATTTAGATGTCTATTTGAGGGTTTTTCTAAAACTTCCGGGGTCTGGACCCTCCCTTTCACAGGCCCCTCTAGTCGTTTAAAGCTTTCCTTTCAATCTGTGTCTTCTGGGTACGCGGATGCTTATTTTCAAATTTTCTTTTTGGGCCTTGCCCTTCAAGTTTCGATGCGTTAGCTTGATAGTTCTTTCCCCCATATGAGCGATTTCCATTTCTTGTTTCCTCCTTCCTTCTGGTACTTTGAGAATATGTTTCCCCTCTCGCTCTTTCCGCGATTCTGCGATTTTGAAACTTCACCGCCAATTCGAAAAGTTCCTGCAATGTGGTTGGGTTTCTAATTTCAAAGTAGTCTTGGACAGCGGGTAACAATCTTGGTAATATTATTTCAATAATCTACGCATCGGGTTTTTTCCCATACAACATATCCGTTAGCTTGATTTTTCGTAAAATAAAGTCCGTCAATTGTGCTGTATCCCGTTGATAGAAACTATATAGCTCGGCTTCCAGCCGTTTTTCACTATGGGGAAGGCCTTTACTAACGATTTTTTGAAATTTTCAAAAGTATACGTCGGGCTTCCAAATTCACCTAGAAGAAATTTGCCTATATTTTTCCACCATAGCGCGGCCTGTCCTCTTAGTGCTGATGTGGCGATAGCAACTTTTTGTCTTTCGGGCACAGGATAGAGCTGAAAGTGGTTTTCTATACCTTCTAAAAATACGGACACCGAATTTTTTCCGTCGAAATAGACGTTTGGCTTGATTGATGCTCTCAAAGTCTGGACCAGGTATCCAAATCCTTCTAACTGCGTTGTCATTTCTTGGTGTTGTCCAGCGGCTTCCATCCGATTTTCGGCCATTTCAGTTCGATAAGTGTTCGGGCGCCAATGTCGAGTTGCGCGCCTCCAACTTGCACGCAACCAAGAGGTGACTGTTGAAACTGGATAAATGACAGAGTCTTATAAAGGGTTTAAGTCCCTTTTTATTCAACGTACTAATTTACAATTGCGTTCTCTTGACGCTTACAAACGGTGCCAACTCGGCAGTCAAAATAAAAATAAAAACCTGAAAAGAAATTAAAGACAATATTCTAACTACGAGGCTCTCTCAAATAACTAACTCACCGCGTTTTACAATACGGCTGCTAATTCAGCAGACTTGAAGCTCACTGGAACAATTGCAACTACTTCCCGCCAAGCACATAGGCCGCAACGCGGGGTTTTTCAAATCTCTATAACTACCTCCGCGCTCGCTAAGTAAGAATAACTCTCTCTCACCGAACTTGTTTCCTTCTATTTAAATCATACTACTTCCGCTGATAATTTGAATGCTTGCGCGTTCTACTCAAATTTACATATTCTGGCATTGGCAGTTCCAGGGGAAAGTACGGATTGACAGGAAAGATAGTTTAAACTTAAAATAAATGTTAGTTAAAATAAATATAAACCCTACAAAACAATAAGCATTAACTCTTCAGAACCTGTATTAATCACACATACGGCAGCATATTAATTATGCGAAAGAGGAACTTTTTCTTTTGTAACGCATTTTGCTTAATTAACCCATTATCTTATCATTTTGCATTTTAATAGCATTTCTACATTTTGTTAGGTCTTACCAAGATGTAAACGAGATAACTGTCCAAAAACAAAGTTCTTTAAGTTATTCAGAGGGTTTGGGCGGTGACATTGACAGTCGTACTATTCTGTCACCACGTCTGAGATAAAAATATGCGGCGTTAGCTTTTCGCCAGCCGAGGTATTCTCACAACTATTGTTGTTGTTGTTACTTATGATCATTTGTCTATCAGTAACATCAGCCCAAGCCCCCGAAAATCCTCTTGGCAAAAGATAGGCCTGCCATTGGCAACAGCCTTGAGTACCTTACAACAGCCTTGAGTACCGGTTTAGCATAGTTTCGCCTCCAATTTTGATAGAGAGCAAACCAGGAAGGCGGGTGCGAGGGTCTCCTGCACTTTTCCCCTTCCAACAAACCACACGAGAGGACTTTCGGCTCGCCGCATATTTAGAGTGCTGCCATGCTCCACCGACACTATATAAACATCCATGCCTTCCCCGGGATTCAAACCCGAGCTCTTCGGCACGGCATTCAGCGACGCTATTTACTATACCAGTTGGGTGGCTCAGAGCTATAAAAATGTACTAATGCTTATTATCTCCGCATTCGTAAATCTTCAACTTCAATTACTATTTAATTTTAAATAGCAGTTCCGTTTTAGCTTGAAACATGCAAGCAGAGAATGTTACTTCCTATTCACAAGCCGTGCATTATTATGTTATGGTTTAAATAAAAATGTTTGTTAACTTTCTTCTGAGTCTACTGTTGTTTCCATAGAGAGAAGCTCAGTAAAGACCAGGACAAGTTTATGAATTAATAAAACTGTACAATTTCCCCTCCGTCCATGTCTTTTTTATGAGAACTTAATAAGACTGAAGTTTGTATTTGACTCGTTTCATTCTTGTGCTTTTTGATAATTTCCGCAATGGCGTCGTCTTTGAACACGTCTTAGATGATGCTCTGTTGGATTCCTTATTGCTAACAGCTCATATTTTGACCAATTACTGGAGTGGTCATATACGTGTATTTTATTATATTCCCTTCTGTATTAAAGAAATTTTACATTAAAATTGTATCAGTTTTCTTCGCACCGTAATTTGTAGATTAAGCATTTACTGCAATATGTTTAAAACACAGTTTGATTACTTCAGCCTCACGTCATATCGCGACTGAAGTCTGAAGCAAATGATTTTCCAAACAAATAATTTTCAAATTTGCATTAAATCGTATTATGAATTTTATTTCTTTAAACCATTTTAATAAATGTAATTATACACGTGTACAAAAAATGAATAAATAAATTATCTTTCATAAAGAAAAATCTTCCTTTTCAAAATCCAATATTATTTTATTCTGAATTAATACTCAAAATATACGTTTAGTACAGTAGATATACATTGCGTTTACATTAATTTAAGAATTTTAGTGAGCACAACTTGGACCTATAGCACATTTTCAAAACTAAGACTTGGGACATTGAGTAAAACGTTTGGACACTGAGAAAACTGGAGAAACGTAATGGTAGTTTCGGGAGGGAGAAATTTTTTACGGCATCCGATCTAGATAACAATAATACTAAAATAGTATAATAAAGACTGATGAGTGAAAATAATGATTAAGCTCTTCCTAACTAATTCTTTTAGCAAATATTTTTTTTTATTCTGGGAAACTCGATGAATTGAAAGAAATGAAAGACAAGTGACAACCTTAAAACTAACTAATTAATTAAAATGAAACCTACTAGGTAGGATCCTAAAACTATTTCGGAAACATTTTGCCTCAAAAGCGACCTTTTTGTTTTAAATGCAAGTACTGAAAATTTGTTTTAAGTAGAATTTTTTTTACTGGAATGAAATTCAAACGGAGTTAATCCCTACTTAGAAAAATTGTTTGAAAACGATTAAATCACAGTAAATCGTCTAAAAATGAAATACATATTTTTTATTCCGTATTGTCTTAAAATCAATGAATTCTTCGTAAAAGAAGATATTGATGTTTATTGATACATACTAATCATAAAAATACAAAACAAAGCCATATTTAAATAAAACCTAAATCTTGAAAGCGAATTACAGACTTTCTTCGGCTTTATGTAATGCATATCTTCCCTGCCAACTGTTGTCACATTGCTCATGATAGCGTTAAATTGAGGATCCCAGACAGCCCCACCAGATTACCTCATACGGGGAGCCTGTGATGGAAAGCGCGAAATAAAGATTAACGATACTCAGGAGCAAAAGGCGGCATAATTTATACCCGGAAATTGATAACCGCGACCAAAATGACCGGAAATGTGGACCAGACAGAAAAGAGAAATTCTGATGAATGATTATTGCTCGATTACGGGTGGTTCAATTGATGTCAAAAGCACTCGCAGAAGAGAACATCAATGAAAATGCTACATCCGCATTTATGGGATCCCTTTTCCTTCTGTTAACTGTTGCCGGCACTTACCCGGGTCTATGCGTTGAGGTTAATTTTGCCGTTAATGACTTGCGATTATCGATCAGGTGCTGCTCTCTATTGTAATATTCACCGAAATTCATACTTCGGTAGGAAATGTATTTTTATTTTTTTCCAGAACATTTTTAAACAGAAGACTGTCAGGGTTAAGGTGGTAATGTTTATTCCCGCTGTGAAAAGAAATAACTTATATTAGTAGGAAAAATTAAGATTTATTACGTGAAATATATTTCTGAAAGTATCCATGTAAGTAAAAAAGAATGATATCCATTACTATGATTTTCTGTAGGTGAAGAAGAGAATTAGATATTAAAGAATCTCTTATGCGAAGATCTGATCGCAAAATTTAACTTGCAGTGAGTCGAGGGAGAGGAGACACCCCATACGTAAATAAAATTGTACATTTTCATGTACTCTTATAAATAAAAATTTAGGATGTGTTACTATGATTTCCTGTAACTTTTGAAGAGCATTAGTTTCAAAGATATTTCTTACGCATGGATTTGCTCATGAAGTTAATTTCGCAGTATTTCGAGAGGGAAAAATATCTTATGATGTTCGTAAACTAAACCTTGCATTCTCATGTGTTGTAAATAAAAAGAATAGAGTCTGTTACTACGTTTTCCTTCAACTGCTGAACAGAATTAAAACATTTTTTGAGAGTAGATTTGATCACGAAGTCAGTTTTACAGTAATTCACTAGGAGAAACTTATCTCATAGCTTTCATCAACGGAATCTTGCATTCTCATGTGTTGTAAATAAAGAACAATAAAGTCTGTTACTACGATTTCCTTTAACTGTTGAACAGAATTAAAACAATTTTATGTGTATATTTGATCACGAAGTTAGTTTTGCAGCAATTCGCTAGAAGAAACTATCTCATAGCTTTCATCAACGGGAATCTTGCATTCTCGTGTGCTGCAACTTGCAAACTTTCAGAATGTGGAGCTAGTATCAGAATGAGTGCTACATATTTAAAACAAATGTAGCGTGTTTTTGTGTATTGTAGAAATTTTTGATGCATGGTACTTGAACGTTCTTCTTTTTAATTTGGAATGCAAGTCGTAAACCCGAGTTTCTGGATAGATGGTGCGAGCATGCAATTGCAATTCAGAGTTTTAGCTTGGAAGAATGCATATCCAAATGATCATGCGACAGAAAGAATCCAAAACTGAGAACTCTGTGAAAGGACTTGCAGTATCACAGATGCAGTAAATCTGTTATGTCTGTAGCAGCATTATCTAATATCTCTTCTGAAAAAAGGAATGAAACGTGCTAAGAACGTATTGTTGGAGAACTCTCACTTCTCTTTGCCATAATAGTATCTTCACAACCATATCTTTGAATTTACAGTTATGCTATATTCTTTACTGCTAAATTTCACCTTGATAAATTAAGGAGACAGAATGAGCGGTATTTTTTTATTTTACAGTATGTCCTATATATGGCTGTTTTATGTGATTTGAAAATGTGAAAGATTACCGTAGAATGCTACAATGTTTCAAATACGTGAGACATCAGGAGAACGTAAAATAATAACACATATTAACAAAAGCACGTTTTTGGCAGTTAAGAGGAAATAACAATTCTTACAACGATTAGTGCTTGTAAGACCTACATTACGAAAACATTTAATTAAATCACAAAAATTTTATTCTGAACTAAGTTTACCTTAATTCTTTCAGTTGCTAAGAATACTTATAGTTTAAACCTTATTATTCAAGTATTTAATAGAGTTCTGTTGCAATAAAGTATATAAATATTCTTATAATATTTTAGCACACAAAAGACCCAGAAATTGCATAAGCAACTACACTAAACAAAGCCTCGGACCTAGCACTGAGTGAGGCGAAAGCCAGAAAGTAAAGAGTCTCACAAAGAAAGGTACAACCAATGAAAAATATAAGGGCGAAGGAAACAAAATTAATGGATTCTACAGCCTGCTAATGAAATACCTTTAACTATTTGAAGGTATCTCTGAAGCTAAAACTGTCGTACAGAATGAAATCAAATTTTATTTACGGACTTCAGAAGACCTAAAAAGACTAATTCTGAAAAAAAAATATCCCACCAAAAGTCATTGTTGGATATGTTTTATTATTGTCGGGAACGAAAAGGGGTAAATAATAAGAATGAATGAAAGAGAAAATGAATTACAGAAATTGCTGTCAATTAGGATGTCAATTAGGACAAAGCTGTCAATTAGGATGTTTTTAACAGCCTGATTTTAATGCCATTACCATATACAACGGATTTAAAGGTACCACCACAGCCCAAAGTCAGAAAGAGGCCGCCATTCTGTCGGAAAATATTGGTTGATAACTCTTTCATTACGAAAATAATAGATTAAAATATTCTGTACTAAAGAAAGAATAGGTGGTTGTGCCGCAACTTGCATAAATGTTTTCGATTCCAAGCATTATCTTGGCTGCAGTTCAGGAACGGCAGAAGCTGGCAGAATTTGTCAGTATTTTGGACCAGTAACGTTGAAGGTAACAGTATATGTAGTATTGATATTCTCAAACAAGTGCAGTCGTATGATGAAATCGATCATGAATCCACACCGCACGTTTAGTTTTGCAGAATACAATGACACTTGATGGATTATTGTGAATCGTCCGAAATTCCCATTTCGGCAGTTGTCAGTACTAACAGAACCATTCAAATAAAAGTAAGCCTCATCCTCATATTTTTCAAGGCCAAAAACTGTCGATTTGAATTTGGGCAAGAAACGTTAGAGCAAAAGCCAGGCACTAAACATAACCTATTATTCTTATTTTTTGCACGCGACTTAGCTTATACTGCTAAAATGTGGCATTTTCTGTAACATTTTCCTGACAGCAGCATAAGGTCAGGTTTGGTGAGCTAAATGCATGAGTGTTTGGACCACTTATAGTCGTCGAACACTGCAATGGTATACTTCGTCGTCAAACACCGCAATGGTATACTTTGTCATTTAGCACTGCAATGGTATACTTTGCTGTCGAACACTGCAATAGTAACTTTCTATTATTGCATTGCCCCATAATACATTTCGTACACTCGCAAGCTTGAAACCCTAGTAATACAGTCTCCTGGAACTTTTTAATCATACCTCTCCAGAGCTACAATAGACGTCGGAACTTTACTCACGTTATGGAGCCATCTAAATTCCCGAAGAGCTACAGCAACACTGGATTCTCTAACTGTAAAATTGCTATATGAGTAAAGCACACCCAGGTAAGGTAGGACGCACATTAAGCACAAGTCACCATTCAATCAAAGAACTGCTGACTCAATGCTTTCTCTCCCATTTCTAAACGGAATGTACGTACTAGGGTATTTTCATAATCGACGAAGAATCGACTGAGAAGTGACGTAAAAACTTTCATGCAAATTTTATTTAAGAGGTTTTTTTCTGCTCTATGTGATTATGCAAGTTCTGACAGTCTTAGTTTGTTCATTAAATGCAGTATGTATGTGCGAAACGGTGTTTCAACATGAAATTTTAAAAGAAATCTAAATCGAGTTTAAAAAAACTTATTGCATTTTCAGCTATAAACAGTGAGTGTATAAAATTGGAACTCGATAGCTCATTATGAAGTAATTTAAAAATCGGAGACAAACGTTTCACTACAGCAACAAACACCATGAGGGAATTAAATAAGAACTTATAATAAACTCTATGGTCTACCCGTACAGGTGCGCTGTCAACTCTATGTTGTTTTCTATATAAATCATTTGAATAAGAAAACGATGTTATGGAAACGATTGCTCAAATTTCTACACACATTACTGATATTATTTTTTCTATCTGCTGTGCCACAATGCCCTCTGGATCTTCTGAAATGCTAATCTACTGCGCATGTTTTTGAGACAAAGCTAAGTTGAAATGGATAGGAGAGTTAAATAGAATTCGCTAAATTTCTATTCTTATACACTTATCCTTAATTTATAATTTTTTACGTAATGGATTTTATAAATCACAGCATCAAATTTTAAATGCATTGTATGTAGTACAGAAAAGTTTGGAAACAAAACGTAGCTGAAATGAGGTAAAAGAATTTAGAAAACTTTTTAGCAAAATTAATGGCAGTACTTAAATAGATTAAGTCTTCCCAAATACATTGTTTTAGTTACCTACTTCAACTAAAAGTTATTTTGGTTAAGCTACCTAACCAAGAAGATATAACTAAGGCTTAATTCTGCCTTGAGATCTTAAGAGTAAATTATTTTTCAGCTGAAATAATATTGATTGTTAGTCTCAGACCAGTAGTTTGCTAGATAGTCGCTTTGGGACTAACTACTTTTCTTTGAGAGTTTCTGGAAAGAAAACATTAAATCTCTATAATTTGTTCTGAGCCTCTTCTTTGACAACAGCTTCATATTTAACGCTATTATAAAGACTTTCTTCTCCAAGCAAAGTAACATAAATGAAAGTTCTGAGCATTAGGTAATTAAAAGTGATGAAATAGTAGTATTAATCTATTTTCTCATATGTGTATGTATTTTATGAGATAATTAGATTGGCACGTTATAAGAATGCTTACATAGTAGTCAATGAATATTAGGCTTAATATATGTAACATAAGATATGCCCATAAAGTAATCGCTAAATTTCATATAAATAAGAAAGAATATGCTAGTATTCAAATAAATTTATCTCCATCAAAATAATTGTCAGCGGGGTCTACAATTTTCCAACGTTTCTTCTGGTCGTAAAAATCAGATTATTGTTTATAGGCTTTGGAACTAACCGCTCTCAAAATTCGTGCAACATTCGATTTAATATCCAAGACGTTTTCAAATCTCTGCTCTTTCATGGTCATCTTAAGCTTAGCAAAAAGGAAAGACTCAGCTGACGACAAATCGGAAGAAAGTAGTTGGTGATTTATTATTGCAATTGAATGCTTAGCAGGATATCGTTGTACAGACAAAGCTGTATGCGGCCTAGCATTACCGTGTAAAGGAAACCGTTTCCCTGAACCAAAGCGTTCCTTCCTAACTCACCTTATGCTGTTTCTTAATAGAAAAAAATACTTCCTTGTAAAACTACTGATTAATTGGTTGATTTTAAGAAAGAAAATCCTGGTGAATACGTCTTATGTAACCAAAAAATGCAATCAGCATCACCTTAGACTTTTCAATATTTGTGCTTTATATGGGGAAAATCTCTTCTTTTTACTGTGCACTTTGCCCTTTTGTTTCTGGGTCGTATTGTGAACACCAGCTCTCATCTCCTGTTATTATACACTTTAAGAAATTTTGTGTCTCGCAAACAAATCTTCATAGCAAAGATTTTCTATTTTCGTTTTGCTGTTCTGTCAAACTTTAAGCACAAACTTTCCTCATTTTCATATTATTAATTAAAAATTAAGTACAGCTTTCTTTGTTTATCTCAAGCATGTTTAAATTTTGCTACACATCTGTCATCTTTTGCCAAAGAACAAATTTTCTCCACATTTTCCTCATTCTTTCACGCCTTGTCTTAAGTTCATCTTCAAAGCTTTCGAGTAGTGACTCGAAAGCTTGCACCATTCATACAGTTGTGTGCTTCCTTGCGATATTTCACAATACACTTTCATTTAGGTACCATAGTTATCTAATTTGTAACAAACTTTAATGTTATAAGGTTGTTACATCTAGAAGAGAAGTTTTTTATCCAATGTGTTCTCAGTAAATTACAAATGACTCCCGCATTTTAATACGCAAACGAAAAAATAAGCAGTTTTAACTAGCTTTAATAAGAATTGAGATATCACTCTTTCTGAACATACATTTATTATTTCATTTTTCTTTCATAGTTTAACTGTTACTTTATCGGCACACCTTGCATATTGTGCCCTAATTGGTATAGTGATTAGTGTTGCTGCCTGCTGTACCGTTGGGCCTGGGCTTATAGAGGAGATGGGTTGATGTTCATAAGTATACAGTGTTTTGCGCCATAAAGACACTTAAAATGCAAGGCAAGTCGAAAATCCTATTGATTGATTTCATGGAGAGGGAAGAAAAGGGAGACGCTTTAAGATTCATCCCCCAGCGATATTCTTCATTAAATGGGTTTGAATACGTGCAGTATATTTGATGTTGTGATGTTTACCTTTTATTTTTTCAGATGCATTAATTTTACCTTTATTGCCATTCTACAGCTTTTAAAAGTGTTTTATGAAATGAAGATAATGATTTAAGTTAAACATGTTGTAATCCTTGTCTCCTTACGAGGTTGCAAGTGTTCAAGTTTTATACTTTACAAAAGAAAAATTTCACTACACGGAATATCATCCCACAAAACAAAAAACATCCAAAGCAGAATTAAAAACAATGAAAAGAAATTTCCGTTGTAATAAGAGCTTAGTTGCAGCAAAGTTCAAGAATTCTCTGAAAGCTTAGCCATTTTAGCAGCATTTATTTTTTCTTTTATTTTGGATGGGAAATTTATAAAGCTATCTGCGTGAAAGAAAGAGAATTAATTTCGTCTTATCACCCAGTCCCATGATCTCTTATGATGCCGCCAGGCGATACTATAATTTTCCGATTATAGCACTTAATGTCAAGCTTTATCGGTAAAGTTCCATTATAAGATAAAAATCTCAATTTATCCACCACAATTTTAAAGCTCGTTTACTCCGTATCTCCAGAGCGGTATTATGTATCAGTTAAATTCATAATAAAGCAGTTAGAAGCAATTGGAACTTAAGAAATTCTTTCCTTTTAACTCTGAATTCCCTTTAATTCCGAGAATAAATATTAAATATACTCTAGAGTGTTATAATATTTTCTATTTTATAAGTTACAGTTCAACAAAAATTTTTTTTTGTTTTAATCTGTGGTCATGTTTTGAAATTTGAGTAATATAAAAGTAGCGTTATGAAAACTAAAACATCATGAAAATTTTATCTTGCGATAAAAGTAATTAAAGGACAAGAAAATTGAATCACAAGATAAAATTTAGATTATCTTTACTGACTATTATTGTGGCAGAATTTTCATTACACAAAACTAATGCAGTTATCAAGCTCTAAAGAGATCTATTTATTCTTGGTTAAATTGTGTTTGCAGAAACGTTAAATAGATGAAAATTCATTGTAGAGATGAAACCAGACATTTATTTATGCTTGCAATCCTACAAAAACAAATATTAAGGATTTTCCCCCCTAGATATAGGTTAGGTTTTTATTTGCAACTCTGACATATATATATGTCATAGTTGCAAATAAAAACAGAATATATATATATCATAGAAATATATATATATATATATATATATATATATATGTCATAGAAACAGAACTAATATATATTAGTTCTGTTTTGTTATTATTAATTTCTGAAGTTTTAATAATTAAGACATATTAATTATTTTTAGTCTTAATAATAATAATTATTACTTAAACAAACAGGTCCGAGTCCTTTTACTAACAGAACGTATGTCATTGCTAGATAGTGTGTTTATCATTATATTTTCCGTAGTTAAAGTACACTGCATATTACAGTCTTGGATGAGACACTGTACACCTATTTAGTGTATAAAGAAGGGTTTCTTAAACATTTTTCAGTCGCGACCCCTTTTTATCACTGAGAGTTTTTCGCGACTCCCAGGACTCCATAATATTTGCATAATATAATGCGTCGAAACGCTTTCGTTTTTTCCTTTGTCTATATTGTCTTATCTTTTATCTCTTTTCAGATACATTGTGTAAAAATATTTGGTAACTTTAAAATTGTTGTAATAAGTTAAATAAATATCAAAGCTTTTAACATTTTTGGCGACTCCGGGGTCGTGCCCCGCAGTTTAAGGAACCCTAGTATAAAGAATATGAAAGTATTTATGTATATCTTCCAGTTTTAAGTTTGACAAGATTTAATTTCTAAAAAGAAAGTTAGAAGAGGTACGCAAAACCTATTCTTCACGGGCCTTGCTGATCGACTATTCCCGAAGCTGCCAGAAGCCGATGTTACACCTGTGATAAAACAATTATTGAATTAGTTTCCAATTTTGTATCTGTAGTTCCAGAAAATATTATTGAATAAAATCGATTATATAAAACAAATTAAATAGTGTACCTGGCAACGACAGCACACATTAAGAATAAAAACTTTAATGAACATAGTTAAACTATAAATTTAAAACTAATGTGATGTTGAATATTAATTTGCATTGTGATATTATTCATATTAATTCATTTAAAAAATTAAACCTTAAGTTAAAGACTTTATATTTCTAAATCTGAGTCATGAAGTCTAAA
Source organism: Stegodyphus dumicola (assembly GCF_044657685.1). Taxonomy (NCBI): domain Eukaryota; kingdom Metazoa; phylum Arthropoda; class Arachnida; order Araneae; family Eresidae; genus Stegodyphus; species Stegodyphus dumicola. The sequence continues at coordinate 131,510,775 of NC_140776.1, forward strand.
AGTCTTAAGCCTTTATGGGATTGTAACCGGCCGCTTAAAAATAGTTATGCGTATTTTCATTTAGTTAATGAAGAATTATTTCGGCTGGGGGAAAAAGTTAAATATTTTATGTTTACCTAAGCTATTAAACTAAACAAGCACATAATAATCCATACAGTGACTGACAGCTGTTTAAAAAATCTTCAAGTCATGCGCATTGTTTTCATACCTTATCCTGGTAGTTCGATCCGAGGATCGAATCCCGCGAATGGGCTGACTGCATGAGTGCTTTCGTGGTTTTCCTCGTGTGTAGAGTGTATACGAGCCAGTTTCCCTTAGAAAGTCCTCCACAAAGGCATCCTTCCCCTTAGGCAGATAGCCCTAGTGTGCTTTGCCATAATTAAATGCACATACACACACATACCTTATCAGTAGATGAATGGTTAATAGTCTATTTTACTACTAATGGTAGTAGTAATATAGGCTAAAGCTATTTTCCCTTTGAAAATGATTATTTGTTATGCAGTATAAACAGGAACATTTAGAAGGAATTGTGCCATTTTATAAAATTTAAAGTAATAATAATAGATAACTGATTTCATAAATGTTAGATTGTATTGAAATTAAAATCAGGGTTCAGTCATGGATATGGATTTGTTGATCAACAAAAAATAACTCATGACAAAGCGTAAATATAGTAACTGTCAATCATTGTTAACTGCCATCTAGAAAGTATCATCTAGCCACCTAAGGTATGGCAAACTGTATGTTTGTCTATATGACAAAAATGTATTGCTAAATATTTTTTCAGTGTTGCTTTAGGGAAGAAAAAAATGCATCTAAAATTTCCCCTCCAATATAAACAATGACATACTATTTTTATAATTTACTGAAAATGTTCTGAAATTTGTTTTGTAGGAGAGTATTGTCTGTGTGCCATTTAGCATTTAAAAAACCAGAGACTGCGCCGAGATCATACTAAAGCATGAAATAAACTAGCACATCTTAGCAAAACTTAGTAGGAGTGTCAGATACTTGCGTCAAAACTGATGGCTTTTCACAAAATTATCTACCGAGGCTGACAGATGTTACATAATAGGTTCAAAATTTTTGACTTCATATACTTCTAAAGCCCACCAGCGGCCGAGCGGTAAAGTTGCTGAACACTGGTAGTTCGGTCCGAGGTTCGAATCCCGCGAACGGGGCTGCATGGGCGTTTTCGTGGTTTTCCCCATATGTAACGTGTATGCGAGCCAGTTTCCCTTAGAAAGTCCTCCACGAAGACATCCCTTCCCTTAGGCAGATAACCCTAGTGTGCTTTGCCATAATTAAATAAACCAAACCAAGCCATATACTTCTAAAAGAAATGAAGAAAATTTTATTAGTTTATTTTAAGCGTGTTATTTTATCTTAATTAAACTGTAATTCTTTATTACATTTTATGAAATCCAAATCCAATAGTACCATATACATATGGAATCTATGTTCAGAAAGCAGTTTCACAATAGAATATCATATTCATTTTTATACATGCGAAAATGTATTTATGTTTATCAAACAAAATGTTTTTTGCTTAATTAAACAAGTTATGTTATAATATTTTCAATAAGATTTTTATATGAGAATTCTCATGTTTTAAAATATAGGTTAATTTTAACAAAGAAAGAATCCATTTCAATTATAATTTTATACCTGTATTAATTTATGATCTGAAATATTATAGTTAACAAAATATATATTATAAGTTAACGAAATATATAATAAGAATACTTTTTTTTTTCCAATGGCGAGCCCTCAACCGACTTTGGCTTGGCCACAAGGTCAAACGTGGTGATCACATTATTATGGATGCACCTAATAGGTCCCTCTTTGTCTAATATGAAGGGACGGACAGTTACAACCACGCCTTTTCTTGGATTCGAAACCGGATATTGCATTCTGTTCCCTTAACCACTATACAGTATAAGCCGCATAATACGAATATCTGATAATGTAGTACGTGAATAACATGAAGTAACATAAATCGCCCAACTGGGCAAGTGATTTGTGACGCTGATTGCCTTATCAAAGGGCCGGTTCGAATATCGGCAGAAGGCAAGGATAATTATAAGTGTATAGTGTCTCCCCGGTATGGGAGCACACTCTAAATATGCGGCTAGTCGAAGATCCTCCCAAGATGCTGTCGAAACGCAGGTGACATAATATGAATGCATAAGCACATAATATGAAGCTTTTAGAAACATTTCATGTTATTCGTGATTGTAATTAATATTTCCGCTACCTTAGATGCAAATTGTAAATGAGGGAACCTTGCAATATTTCTCTATCATATTTTTAATCAGAATTTATATATAACATTTATAATGCATCGTATTTTATTTTCAGATTTGTGAAGTAGCACTCCTTACATTATTAAACTTGTTACTTTGCGACCGCGGTCATCACATTGAGTAGAAACATTTGAAATATTACATAACTTTAATGATGATTATGAAAGAAAGTGATAAAGTATAAATCGATATCAAAAACTGAAAACACATAATGTTCTTCTTTTTTCTGCTAAATGCAAACTAAACTCTGATATGTATGCTAAGATATATTTAGGTAGTCTAAAATTTAATATCAAGAAATACGTATTCACTGTCATGGAATAAAAACTGTATTTTTATTAAAAACAGTTTGCTAATTTTTTTTTTTACTTATATAAATCATCCCTTAATAGAAATGCGTCGTGTTTTCGAGATTTTACGTAATTGAGGTTTTTATAAATAATGTACAGAAACAAATTTGCTTCAGATCTAGAAGAAAATTAAAATAAATAAATAAATGAAGATTCAATCACCTCAAAAGTTTAGATTTTTTTTTATTCTAAGCTTTTTCAATTCAAATTTTTCTCATTTGCGAGAATATTTTTCAAGAAAAAATGAACCATTTCATGCATTAAATAAATATTAGAAATACATTTATGTAGTTGAGATAAAAAAAAAAAGCTGCTTTTCGAAATTATGACTACGTTTTCTGAAAAACTGATAGATTAAATATATTTCGAGTTTGCTTGTTTTGATCTGCAAATAATACACGTTCACATAAATACAATTTATATATGCGTAATATTTTTAATCTAGCATTTGGAATATTCAATATAAAGTTAATAAATTTCATACTATTATTGCTGCTTAACCTGAGTCCCTTAATGTGGAAAGATCCATGAATACACACAAGACATGGAGGAAATACATCTAGGCATACTACCAGACTTTTAGACGCTCCCTTCCTTACGAACTTTCATAAACATCGTTTTGGTTCATTTGATTATGGAAAAGCATGCGAGGGCTATCTTCCTAAGAGAAGACATGCTTTCTTTCCGGGACTTTCTAAGGGCACCTGGCTCGTATTCTCGTTACACATGGAAAAAAAAAAAAAGCTATATTGAATTTACAGAGTTATTAACAGAAGAAACGAATGTTTTCTATCATATTGAGAGGAAAATATCAGCAGTTTAATTCTATTTCATATTATAAGGTATTTCTCCCGCCTTCTTAACGTGGCTTTGTGGTGTAGTGGTCTGCAGGCTAGGCGCATATTCCAGAGGTCCCTGGCTCGATTCCCGGCGAAATTGTTCTTTAATTTTCAAGTCTTCTGCTTCGAAATAACCTAATGTGTCTACAATATAAATTTTGGAGCGTCATAAAATATCTAAAGTTATTTTAAGAAAATTTTTAATATTTCTGTGAGATGGTATTTATTGCTGTCTTGAAAAACTATTAACTTGTCTGTTAATTTACGTAACGGAAAAGTAAAAAATTAAAGTATGCAAGGGGAAAATTCAGGCTGTACGGCCAACATTTGTGATAAAGACTTCGCTTGTTTGTTCCGAAGTTGGGATCCTTTCTAGTGTTAGGGTGTGTTCAAGTCAGTCGATATTAACATGTTTTGTTGTGTGGATTACGGATTGGTAATACAATATTCTCATCTGAGTTGCATACACACAAATGCAAAGCCGAAGTCAGTGCAAACTTCACATATCTGTGTTGTATATGGATAAGTATGTTCTAATACATGTTATTGCATATTATACTACACTTAATTTTCTACCAGGCTTTAGGAGACGGATGTGACAAAGCAAAACAGACGGATGTTTAGAAAACGGAACTAAGTTACAACAAGATTGGGTTCAAAATGTTAGGGTTTAATTTTTCATAAAGTTCGTTTGGGTATTTAATGTAATAAAGCCTTTTACTTGAAACAGCCAGTGTGAAATTTTACCAAACTTTTACTAAAAGCTAAATTTATATTAATTCTTTTCTTTAGCTTCTTTTCATTACGCATTCGATCTCTAAAGGTTTATGCATATTTCAGAGCAAGCTGAGAGAAAGAATGAACATTCTTCCAATCTCATCTAAAATTCATCAGTACTGCTTATCTTACCAAGTGCTGCTAAAATATCCTCTGAAACAACAACTGTAAACCTAAATTTCATATACGGGAAATGGTTTGGATATACAGAGAAAGCTTACTATTTCAGGTTGGATAATAAAATGTAACTAAAAAAATGATAAATAACTAAGACAGCGGAATAAGATTGCGAATATTACCAAGGAACAAGAAATTGTGCCTGAATAATTTGCATGGCATCAAAGCAAAATGGGTTTTTGGTTTAGAATAAAGATGCCACACGTTGTACACGATATGTATGCAATAAAATGTTATATCAGACAGAAAAATTAAATAATATTAATTATTAATCAATCAGTCAGATCTTATTTCTAGCGTTCGGTTTTGGTTAAATAGAAACTTCTGAGGTTTTTGTTAGTTGAATAGTTCTGAGGTTTTTGTTATTACAACGTACACTTATATTTTATAAAAGATAAAAATCAAAATTACAATCTAACTAGAAACTTCAAAATGAAGAACCTTTCGTAAAATTATTATCTAGTAATAATTTTCACACCAATTTTGATAAAATCGACGTAAATGAGGATATACTCCTTTCTAAGATTTCGCGTTAAATATTGCATCAAAGACATGCATCGATAGCCAGACAATCTAAGGAAAGGTTTTTATTTTTGCTGCCAATATAGAACCGCGGATCTGTCCCCTAGAGATATCCCTTCAAAGTTGAGGCTGCTGCAACTCTTTCTAAAACTGCAAAAGCATCGAAAATAAAACTCTGCAATCGTCTTATCTTTCACGGTTTTTGGCTCATCGATGCCCGGTGGGGAACTGTAAACTATGTTTTTATCTCAGTTCTCATCGGAATGTGATAAAATGAACTTCACGCTCTTCCTTCCCAATAAACTTTAAGAAGCTTAGTGCCTGAACGCTATAATGCTGTAAGCTTCCCAAGTGAGATCTTGCCTGGGATTTCTTAAAGATAAGTATGCGGGATCAGTTTTCAGGAATTCGATACTCATCAATAAATTAAAGATTTTTTATTTGCCCCTTTCTTGGGATCGTATAAAATCCACTACTAAAACTGCAGGGAATAGTGCTAGTAAATGCTAAAGTAAATCCATCGTAATCTCTTTCACGATTAATCAAGTGTTAAGAGAAATATAATTTCAAGTTTTTTTAACTCATCTAAATTAGTTTATTAGTTTTAGAGTTAAAAACCAGTTAAATGCAAAGGATGAGCATACACAAGCAGATTATGTACTGTGCTACTAAAAGACTTCGTAAATATCGAATCTTATGAATAATTATCTTTTCAGTAAGTAGGATATTATAAATAGAAATTACTCGAAGCCTTGTTAGGTTAGTGGGCAAACGCACATGACTGCTAATTTGAGCGCACATTGTATAAAACAGAACTTCTGGAAATATGTAGGCTTCTAGTTTATAACTACCTTATCAGCCCTTGCCGCAATAATGTCCATATTAAGACGAGAAGAGAGCGGAAGTATGCTATGAAAGCTGCCCACGAAAGACATCGCTATTTATGGCTCGCTCTAAAGACACTTTTTTTGGAATGATCGGTGCTTTCATCTTCAGCTGAAAGCCTATAGATAATAAGTTTTATTCTCAGCCGGAAGGAACGTCCAGAAGAACTTGCACTTCATAGGCGCTCTTTATTGGCAAACATTGCCATTAAAATATAGAATTAAAGCATACAAAAGAAGCACTTGATTCACAATATCAGTCATAGATGGCACTACGAAACCAACTAGGCCTAAAATCAGCCAGCGATGAAAACACTAAAGCAACAATGGTCACAGGAATATAAAAAATCTTTCTCAGTGGAAGATCTTGAAATGCTCGGATATGGAGTAATCGCCCAACCGACCAGATTATTAATGCTTTCTCTCATCACATCAATGCATTCCTCATTTTTTTACTTGGCAAGTTAACTTGCTGTCAGTCATTCATCTGCCATTGCCTACTAATCTTTATCACACAAAGAAACATTTCAATGTCCACTCATATTTGACACAAGCGCTTTCTTTCTCGCCGTCACTTCGCATCGTGTTCTTGCTGCTGTTGGCACTGTTGCCTCGTCATAAAGCGATATGGAAATATGATAGCAGAGAATCAAATGGAAAAATAAGCACTTCAGTGAAGTAGAGAAATGTTAACTCTTTGGCAGTTTATTTCTTAGATGTTTGTGTGTTTTTTCGGAATAGAAATCCATAAATAAGGACGTTTCAGCCGTTTAGGAAGAACATATTTTGAGGTCGACAGATGTAGAAGCGTCAAGTCGAATCATATTGCATTAGGCAGATAGAAGCATGATAACTCTTAGCTACCGTAATCGAAGCTTAATTATTCAATCCCAAAAGTAGAAACTGTGTAAAGTTGCCTGCCATCTTTTATGCCTCAGCTGGTAAAAGCAGCTTGATTAAATTGCCTGTTTACAAGTCACAATGCATACCATAGTTTTACAAGGATCTATTAAGCATATTATTCTTCAAAATTATTATTGTAATTACAACTAGGAAGTCACATATTTTTTCAGAGAAATAACTTAATATTCCTATGTAATTCACATTAAATCTAATAATACATTTATTGCTTTGCGAAAGCAATAGCAAATAATTTAAATGACGTTTCAATAATAACATAATAATAAATAATGACAAATAATTTTATATGACATTTTTAGCATATCAAATAATTTGAGGAGGACTGCGCATGTCAGGCGCCATGTCGGCTGGCTGTTCTCATGATCTGCAAATAAAGTGCAATAAAGCGGTAATTATACCAAATGTGTTTCAAAAAGTACTTGTTTTCAAGTTATTCTATGTTCTAGTTGTGATATTTGTGTGGATTATTTCAAGATACTACATATTTCTGAAGATTTGGTTATCTTTAAGGTCGAAGTTGACAGCGGAGTTAATTAGCATTTCAACGTACGCTCTTTCTAGATTTCTATTTTCATATACTGTGCAGCTTGATTCTTTGATTCTATTTTTTTTTTTTTTTTTTCAGTGCCTGTAGGACACAGAACAAGAACGGCACAAAAGCCTTCCACATCTCTTCATTAAAAGAGGGGCTTATTACTCTATCTTCTTCCAGGCAAGTGTCTCTATGTTGGGTACGTAGTCATCAAGGTACCCAAGGTAACGAAAGAGCCGACTCTTTAGCTAAAGAAGCCACAAGTCACCCTTTCATCGACTCAGAGATACCGCTTTCCATAGTCACTGCCAAACACAAGATCTTCTGCACCTTCATGTCCATCTGGCCAGCTCGCTGAGACGACTCAGTTCACGGGTAGACACACCTACTCCATCTTTCCCGTGGTTTCCACCAAAAGGCACGAAACAGATTTCTATCTACAACACGCTTTCACAAATCACAGATTTCCCGCGTAGCTCAGCAGGTTCTGCCATCAAAACGTAAAGTGAGCTTGCGATGCTTCAGCTTCTTCAGCAGACGTTTCACTTTACATCCACAACTGTCCACTTCCTTCAGAGCCTTCCTTCATCAGCTTTAGAGATCATATAGCCTCAAAGACCTTCTTCAGGATTTCTACGGACAGCGGGGCGTCAGAACTATCATAGAATATGTCTATTCTAAGAGTAACATAATCATAGCAGATAATCAGGTCTAGGCACCTGACGAAATGTAAATGCAGCAAGCCTCTGCTCATGTATATATGTAAGTATTTCTAAAGTAACTAACCCTTTTTGCTAATTTTATACTAACATTCCCCAAAAATAGTAAGTTGGAGCACCCAACAAAAGCAGTAACTTAAATTAAAGCTGGTTATCAATAATAAGGTTGAAAAGATAAACAACCAAAAAAAAAAAAAAAAGGTTGCTGGTGCAACGATCAGAATAACATGACTGACCTGTAGCGCCCATTGAGAGGTGAAGCAGACGGAATAATAATAAAGAAATAAAGAAATATCAAATAATTTGTAAATAAATATGTCAGGAGCATTTTTTTTATTTCGTCAAAATAAATTAACTTGTTGCTTAGCATAACAGCATAATTTTATTTATTTATGTTTTGCAATTACCGAACTATTATAATATAGTTCACGAAGTGGGGTTGCAATCATTGATACAACCAACTTTAACTAGCGTTTCCTTCTTGTCGGTGCCCACCAGCGGCCGAGCAGTAAAGTCGCTGAACACTGGTAGTTTGGTCCGAGGTTCGTATCCCGCGAACGGGATGGCTGCATGGGCGTTTTCGTGGTTTTGCCCATGTGTAACGTGTATACGAGCCAGTCCTCCACGAAGGCATCCCTCCTTTTAGGCAGATAGCCCTCGAGGCTTTGCCATAATCAAACACACCACCACCACACCACACTACCTTTTTGTCGGTAATTTTGAGATTAAATGTAATGAATGATTTAATATTAAATTTTATAAATATTACAGAAGCTTAAAATTTAAAAAAAATGTGTTATATATAAATAGCAGTAAAATGATGAAAGAAAATAAATTAGCCATTGTAAAATTATAAGATAGATAATAACGTTGAAATAAATTCGGGAATATCTTAGAGCATCTGAATATGTTCTAGAATATCTGAAGTTTTAGGAATACCTTAAAAGTATACAAGGTTATAGAAAATTCAATAAATATTGAAAGAAATTGTATTCTCAATAATTTGTAATGTGTAGTAATGCAAAGACATAGTGAAGACGTCACATTTTTTTAAATAAGTATTATTTAATTATTTTTTAAAAATATTACAGCATTTATGTTTTCCAGATTATATTTCTTTAAATGCTTTTCTATATTAAATCTCTTATAATGCGCTGCAAATGCATTGCATTACAATTTCCTAAATGTTTACTCATTTGAGTCACCCTTCATATCAGAAACATTATTTTTTACTTTTTAATTAGTTGTGATAAGGTCACATAAGAGAAGAAGAGACTGAAGATTAATGTGGACAAGGACGTCTCGTGAGAATAAGCTGAAAATTATTATTTTTTTAACTTACAAACACGTTTTCAATAGTTGTTAAAATAGTCTTTATTAAAATAATTAAAACGTTGGCAATGCTAAAAACGCAAGCTCGAGAGCCACGAAAATTGCTCTCGCACGTAAAATGTATAGAATTTGATTTTGGATATAGATAGGTTTTTCTCTGCAGAATAGTATGTAGCCATTTTTTTTAGCATTCAATAAATTTTATTATGCTGTGTTTTGTTTTCAACCTGATGTCACAACCCAGGGTTTGCATAGCGGTTTCGGCCACTACACCACATAATGTATTGAAATTGATTTACAAACTTTTAAAATATTAATTATCCCAAAATTCATAAAAATTCTTAAATTTATTTTCTATGAGACTCTTACTAGGCGTTGAAATACATTACAGTTGCAATTTTTCTTACAGTTACAGCATTTTTAACGTTTACTAAAATTGAGTCATCTTACGTTAAAATATCATTTTAGTTTTTTAATTAATAAAAATAGTTTTGGAGAATATTAAAACTTCAAATCATATCTAAAAAAGTTCATTTGGACTATAATTAAATCCAGACTAACATTCCTTAAAACGTTAAATATTTTCAGGTAGTAAATATAGTTAAAACGTTAAATATAGTAGGTAGTGAGTTTAAAAGAATATACATGTTGTCATCAACATTTAAAAAAATACATTTGTAAATATTTAATTATTTCAGTTCATATGATTACATCGTTATTCCCGTGTGTTGTAATATTGTATATACGTTTACTTAGCTATCTAATTTTTGCCTTTAGAGTAATAACCTTGAGGTATATTTTTATGTAATCGAATTTGTGGCAATATATTTTGCACGTAAGTGCTTATTTCTTTTACAGAAATGTAAATCATATGATTACAATCCAACAATGTTTAAACTGTGAAAATAGATCAAGTGGAACATTAGGTGTGGATAAAAACGCTACTGATCGACATGGCATCATATATTTCGCGAGATATGTCGATTTTTCGTCAACTTGAGGAATCGCTCGGAGCTTCGGCAATTCACAATTTCGAAGCTCTAGGAGCGTTTACCGTACTGTGTAGCAAATATGTCTTCCGTGTCAAAATATTGTAAAATCTAACCTTTTCAGCTGTTATACAGTGTGTCTTAAACAGAAAAATACAAACTTCGTGCTTACAACAATACAGATTGCTTGTGGTGACAATTTAAAGGTAATTCAACAATAAAATTCAAAAGGTAAGATAAAGTGCAAGACTATACAATTTAATTTAATCTAACAGTAGCAAACGTGAGCTTTAGTAGGGAAATCACACTCCGTCTAACCTTTCCGTTTCACCCATTTAAATGCCATCGTAAAACCTACATAATTTGCAACCTGGTGAGGAAATGAGAGAGGAAAATAAGATAATTTAGAAAAAGATATCAAAATAAAAATAACTGTTTAGTAAAACTAAAGGTAAATCTACACTATATAACTTCATATCCACGTTTTTAAACATTTACTTTCTTCAACTTTCCTATTTTTCTATCTGTTAACGTTACGTGTCTGTCTACCGGTTTAAGATTTAGACTGCTCTATACTTATTCCGTTGGTTATATAATTAAGCTGCTTGCTTTACTTAGTTTCCAATAAAGCGGCTTGTCTAGCTGTAATCTGAAGCTTCGAAAATGTCGGGCAGTATCATATAAATACAGCTCTGCGAATCTGTTTTAAGAGCGTCTCACCTTAGCATACATTGTGCTTTGCTGGCGTGATTGCCTATCATCTGTAACACATTTTTAACGATGTATCATGAGATTGGCGACTAAAGGCACTATGGGAGAGGAGTAGAAAATTAACAAGCTGAAAATTTTGAAAAGTAAATCTCTTCATGGCATTATTGTAGCCCTTTGGTCTATCAGAAATAAGAATTTGCATAAAGACTTCAACATTGATTACGTTAAGGACTACCTCAGTAAGCGAAACAAAAATGTCTACCCTATTGCCGAAACAACTAATGCTTTAAATTTTGCTCAAATCTTCAACTACTTAATTATTTCAGATTACTTTTCCAGACATTACGCCGCACATCTGTTTAACATCTTAATATATATACATAATTGTTTGTTTACGTCATTATCTGTTCTTCAGAATTTTTCAATGCAGAAATATTTCCTTCCTCATTTTAGGTGTCTTCATCACGCTTTCTACAATGTCAACGTTAGGGCAGTTGATAGCGTTCAGTAATGTATAGCTTGAGAATAACAGTTAGAGTCCAGCTGAGAATAATCATACACTTTTCATCCTTCGCTCATAAATTGTCATTTTTGCATCATCCAGAGTCTGATCTGATCATTTATCAATAATTATAGTTTTTGTTGCATCTGTAGCTCTACAATTAATTTTTAAGGATACGAAATCTGTGAAGGTTTGACTCACAGCTTCATTCAGCAAGCTGATTTAGGTCTCTAAACTTTTCCCCACGTTCTATGGATTTAAGACTTACCCCTGATCCTGTACGTAATTGTATTTAGAATAGCTTATTTTATTTTCTCAATTTTAATTTTTTTATTATTTTACAACTTTGTTGAATTTGTTCCGTACCGTGATGTGGCTAGTGTAAATTCCAGTATTGCCAAGACTAATTGAAGAGGCATAACCATAGAAATGAAACAAATTCAAAAAGAAGAATTTTGTGATAGCAATAAATATGGGATGAAATATTAAACAAAATGCATTAGGAAATAAATGCAAAATAAGATTAATTTAATTTTACGCGTTATAAAAAACTTCAGCATTAATTTAATGCAATGCATAATCATAAACACAAGTGAAAAAAGCAATAAAGACTTCAAATGTTAAGAGAATCACGCATGTAACTTTCGGATTTCTTCATAAAAAGAATGATGCGTGTTATATGGCAAAAGCAATATAAACATTTTTAAAATGCACTTTTAAATTATAGGTACGCGTTATACACCGGAATATACAGTATTCTTTTACTTAAGAATACTGTTTAAAAATTTTAATTTTGCATGTAGAAAGAAATTTCTGTTAATTTCTCGTCGTCAACATAGCGCACGCATTCCTCAGCTGCTGACTATGCGTGGCTGAATTCGGTATTCGTCTCCAGGGGATGAAGGTTACCATGCTAAAACAATGTCTACTGTCGATGCGTGAAACATAAGCTTCTCTAAGGCGAGACACTGCTATCAGCTGTTTATTAACAGTCCCTGCTAGACGGACATTTCTGAGAAACGAGATTCTGGTAGCACTGATTTAAACTGGAGGATTTCTAGAAAAAAGAGGCCCGCTGGAAGCGAAGTCCCCCTTAGCGTAGTTGCGCTAAGGACTAAGGTAAAAGATGTTGCTGCTACGCGGGATTTTTTCAAACCTCACGAAAATATATGGACTGGACCTCTGTCACGGGTAGAGATAAACCAACCAGACGAAAGTTCTGCTTCTGAAAGATCACGTGATCCCAATCTGAGCGATAATCAATTATTGTTTGGAGTTGAAGTGTTTGTAGTAAGTTAACCTACCGACGTGGGTGTCCTGGAAATGATACCCACGTCGGTTCTGAGAATTCCCCCTTTCCAGTCCCGACGTCCAGTTCCGCATAGTCGAAACATAATGTGATTAGAACTTTACTTTAAATTGCAACCCTTCGTGCGAAATGCAGAACAGACTCATTTGCAGTTATGTGCCCACTGAGAAACGTACTTTAGAGAGCCGGTAAGCAGTAAATGATTAACTCTATATTCTAGGCAAAAAGAATAAGCTGGATTTGTTACTCAGTTCGTAGTCAAACTGCGTTTCAAAGAATTGGGCTTTACATTTCAATCTCTGAATGATTTGGTATTTTATGATATTTCGTGTTTTAAAGAAGATTTCTGTGACATTTGGGTCGTCTTTTTGGTATTTATATTTATTTTACTACATATTGTATTTATTACAATGTTTTTTTAATTTCTCCCATTTCATCTGCAGTAATTATTTAAAAATATATGCCCAGACCCCGAAGCTCTCAACAATGTTTTATTCCTTATTTACTTCTTTAATGTTAGTGTAATTCATTAAAACTTGTAATATTTCCTAATTAGTGTGGAGCACCTATAATGTATTGCCGAAAATATATCAAATGTGTCTATTTCTGCCACCAGAAGAAACAATGTTAAAAGCGAAATTTAGCGAAAAACTTGCAGCTGCGTAAAAGAAATCATACAATGATAACTATCAATTCTGCACTGAGAAAAGCAACTGACATGCAAAAGGTGTAACAAATGACTTCTAGTTTATAGCATTACTTACTTTAGAAATCCATTAGCAAAATTCTTGAAAAGCTTAAAGGAAAACGCATATTTGGAATTTTCTGGTAGTTGTACATTCTTCTTCTAGAATAATATTTTATCATTTCCTAGATAAATAAATAAAAAATCATCATCCAATTTTTTGTTTTGCTTGTTTCTATAAAAGGTACTATAAATACATGAACTAAATAAAAACTTTGCTTTGAAGTTTCCTAAAAATATTTATTTTGAACAAATTCTGTGAAAAAGCAATTTGAAATTTTATTCTCAAAGTAAAATCCCTTTGAAAATATTAGGGAAAAAAACTTATTTAACATTGTTAATAATAGCTGAGATCAGAAATATCTGAAAAAGTATCGAAAAAAAGTGTGAGGAAGAAGGATGTTCAACATATTTGATTGATATTTTAGTCATGGCAGCTTTGCTTTAGAGATTGAATCCCGTTTCTGCATTATTTCAATTTATTTCGGGTATATATATGTTTATATTTTCAACTGATGTTTTAAACTGAAAGAAAAATTTAAAACCCTATGTTAAAGTATGTGTAACAAAGTACAAATTTTTATTTCTAGTTTAACAAGTTTAGAAATGTTTGTAAGTGAACTCCATATTTTATTTTGAAGATCATTCCAAATAACGAAATTATTTTTATTTCTTAGAACGTAACATTATTCACAATAACAAAATTAGAAGTGAATTAAGACGTCTTTGTTTCATTTTGTTTACGCCATATTTTAAAGAAAATTTGGTAAAAGTATTTTTATTTTGGAATGTTTTAGCTTTTCCTTCCTATACAATAAGCTCTCTTTGATGAATATATATATATATATATATATATATTATTTTTAAGAACGAATATCTGAAAATTATATCTTGTTCGCATGGAAAATTGTGAGTCATAAAAGGTCCAAATACTTCTTAATTATAATGAGGTGAAAGTAAAAAAATATTATTTCGTATCTCAATTAAAGGAATTATTATCAAAAGTTGTATCTGTATGTTACTGCTTGTTAATTCATAGCTACCTTACGGGAGATTACTTTTAGGGATTATGAAATAGAATTCGGTATTGCTCTTTTCCATTTGTTTCTTTGGGAGGAAAATTAATATAATCCCTTTAAAATAAGCAAAAGCTAGAAAATATTAAAGAAGATGTATTAATATCGACAATAAATAATTACAAACTTTACAAATTAGATGGTATATATTTATTAAAACAAATATATTCTTACCTACTAGAAATTTAAATATTTAAAATTAAATTTACGGAAGTTTTTCACATGTTAGTTAAACTACAGTTAATTGAAATTCTAAATAATTAACACCATTTAAATACCCTTATTTGAAAATAACTAAAATGTTATAACTATGAGTAAGGTGAACCGAATAGATCATTCACAGGACAAGGCAGGTATAGGATACAGGGACTTCAACATAGTAATGTGAGTATAGATCTATCTTGCTACTTTATAGGATATGACAGAAAGAAGAGGGCGGAGACACCAGACTCTGACCAGTGGTTCTGCAGGTATAGCGTCACAGCATTAATCCTACAGCTCCTCCCCAGTTTTGTTGGCGAAAACTCCAGAGGCTAAGTCTCTCTGGAGAACTTTTGGCTCACCAGTATTTTCTGTGACCCTGTGCTTAGATTCTTACAAACATCTATACCTTTTCTGAGATACGAACCCAAACTCAACGATAAAGCAGCAAGCATCGTGAACCATTATATCGATTAGGAAGACTACTGTATTGGGAGAAATGCAAGATGATAAAGTAAACACAATTAGGTAGAACATCTGAAATGATGTATTGGTCATCAGAACAATGTCTTATCACTCTGCTGCAGTAAATACTAGACGTGAGCAAAGGTATTCTTTTATGGGATCAGATCTGACAATTTGCTGACTGAATTCAATCGGCTATTTTTATGAATCATCAAACTTTGGTAGATAAATTAGGGAAGGAGAAGAGAATCAACTGCAGAGTGCAAGAATGAGCAAACAATGAAAAGAATTGAAAGAAGAATGGGGGACTGGAAGAATCGACTCAAGTGAGCTACACACTTAATTCGCTGAATTAATTTCCCTCAATTGCAGTTTTGTGATTCTCTAAAACCTCATTTCTACACAGAACTAAAAGTATAATTCTAGAATAAAAAAATTCAAAAGGTTACGAAATGATGAAATCAAAACTCACTTTTGATAGTAGGAGAAGCCTACTTTTTCCCCTAAAAGGGGAATCGAACATTCCTGGCATGCTTTCAACAAGAGTTTCTGAAGGAGCTACCGCTCACGTTTTCCCAATCAGCGTTCAGCAGAGTGAATCTGTTCTAAGAATCAGTTCGTAAACGAAGCGCACTCTCATATTATAAGCGAGAAGAAAATATACTGCTAAATAAATATATTCGAAATTGCATTTGTAATCTGTCGAAAGGTGGCACTGTTAGAAAGCCTCTGTCAGACGGCACTGAATGAAAAGGGTGAGAGAGCCGCAATCCCAACATAAGGTTGGATGTACATATGTATAACATAAATTCTTTAAATAAACGAAAAGAAATAATAGAGTGCTATCAATGTGGAGAGTCAAGGCAGAGAACATCTGATACATTTCAAAAATAAATTTGACTTCATGAAAATAAAAGTACATGTTTAAGCGATTTCTTATCAGGTACTTATTTGCAACTTCATACGAATATAATGATTATGTAATGTATAATGATTATGAGTTCTTTTTGTAGGAACTTCATCGTATACGTACATACTGCCCAGTCTGTAGTAGGTTCTTTTCTCATACGACTACATTTTGGAATCTTTATTTCCACCAGAAAACTAGTGTGTAAAAATATAAACCATTGGTAATAATCCCAGGACAGTTGAACAGATTTGTTGCATGTAGGGTTTTTAATGTCCCCCGTGAGCAACATGGGTTTCAGTAATTCTTGGAAAGTTCTACAAGAATCAGCCTTGTCGGCAAGGTGGCCAGCGGAGCTAAATCGATAGTGTTGTACCGGGATCATAAACTCTTGCGCAAAATTAAGAGAATTTGCAAATTATGCCTGTTTTACAAAACGTGTTGAACTAGAAGTAGTAATGATGACGCCGAAGAATTATACAAATATGCAGAGTCCAATACGTAAGCTGTCACATGCGTGTCTGCGAAACTCTGATTATGGAGGGTATATAAGCTCTCGAGCATTTCAACGATTTGTGCGCTCGTATTCCTGTATGAAGTTCGTCGTGTTTATGACAAGAGTTGGGTAAATTTTATAGGGTTCAGGTAAAATGAGTGGAATCTGCTTATGGACGGTGGTGGATTTTTATCGAACAGATCTGGAGAAGATCCACAACGGCGAATTAGGATACTCATTTGACAGTTTCAACGCGACGACACAGGACGGTTACAGATTCACAGCTCTACAGAGCTGTGTGCTGCCATAGGAATCCAAATTTCGTTGCTCGAAACCTTTATGAGATAGTGCTGTATGTCGGAAGGCCCGCTGTTTGCGTCCCGTGCACTGCAGCGCACAAGACAGCACGTTTACCATGGTACAGACAACATGCACCTTCAACTAAATCATAGTGGAGCAACGTGGATTTTACAGATGAGTTAAGATTCAGTCTGAGCACCGATTCGCTGCGTGACTGCATTTGGAGAGAACATGGAACACGATATCATCCACCCCACCCTCAACAGGGAAAATAAACACTACGATGGTGGTGTAATAATTTGGACAAGCATTTTTATGTTGGCCAGTCGCACGCCCCTGTATATCTTGACAAAGTTTGTGACTAACTACTCTGAATTATAGAGAGGAGATCTTAGAGCTCTATGTTCGACTTTTCAGGAGCGCATTTGGTCCTCGGTTCCTGTTAATGGACGACAATGATCGTCCACATAGAGCTCAGCTACTCTACCACTACCAGAAAAGTGGAAAATTTCGCCGCATTGATTGAATTTCGCCGCCGGATTGGCCAGCTAGACCTCTTAACCATTAAGAGATAGAGCTCATCTAGATAGCTCTTGGAAGGGCAATTTCATCTCACCATACCCTCCGAGTTTAGTCATGGAATTGAAAATAGTCTTGCTGCTGGAGTGAGATGGGCTACCACAGGGACTCTTCAGTTGCTTCCTGTCAAGTATGCCGCCACGCTGCTCGAACTACCCAGCTGTTTGAGAGAACCATATCTCATATTAGACTCATTTTAATTCGATATTATAACTTGCTTTTTTGACATCCTTTTACTATGAACTTTACTCATAATCAAGCATATATAAAATGACTTTTGGGTGATACTTCTGTTTCTCTGTTACAAATCTAAATTCATATAATAAATTGTATTAAAATCTGGAATTAGGTTTTCAGAAATTCGACATGATATTCAATTCTTTTACTTTTCCATACTGATGTATATCGGGGAAGAGGTGGACAGAAGAATTATTGTTTTTTTTTGCGGCTTGGAGGCACTTGAAATCCGTTGAGACGAAAGTTTGATTAATGATTATTCTGTATCCCTGAAGATTTCATGATTAATTGTGAAGCCATTTTTCTTTACTATATGTAATCTCTTCCATTTAAAAGTTTTGATTTCCCAAATTTAATATACATAGTAGGTCTCTATTATAACAAAATATCGATGATATGCTTTCAAATAGCAAATTAATTGATGATATTGTTGTTTTCTGAAAGAGCCATATTTTCTAAAAGGGGTACTTTGCTTTAACTTCTATTAACTTATATTTAGATGGATGATTTAAGAGTAATATCGCAAGCATTCATGAAAACCAGAAGGAAGCATTGATACCATCCTCGATTTTGGCAATAACTGCTACTGGATGCTTGACTCTTTCCTAAAATTTGTCACCTATCATTGTTAATACATTTTGACATAACCTGAAAAAGCCTGAGTTTTCTATGAGATGATGTTATTCCATTTTGTGAAAGATTATAGCGAAATAAACCCAAATCATGTGCCAAATAATATAATGTATAATGAAACAAAAACTTCTGTTCAGAAAATGAGTATCTTTTCCACAATATTCTCCACACTACCATTTGTAGTAAAAGAAACTTAAAAGATGAAGCATTAAATAAGGACCGTATAAACGTTACTCTCTTACTGAAATATATTTGGAGCATTCTGGTTTGGTAGTATTACACCAAAAATACGTGTTGCGATTATGTATGTGAAACATCATACGACGCTGAACATTTCAGTGCGAAATTTCGTTCATCCAGCAAATTGATCATTAATAGTAATATAAAAATCATTCATTTTGTGAACTGATTTAAGTACTAATTTGCGTGCTTCTCGTAAGGTCAATATTTATTTCAAACACGTCTTTGATGGATAGAAAAAGAGAATTAATAAATAATTTTAATTATTAAAAATGAGAGGAAACGTACAAGGTAATTATTTAATAAAGCTATAACGCACACAATAAAGCTAAACACATAAGAGTATCAATTTTCAACTGTCTTCTTAAAAATGAAGTTTCTGTATTCTTTTTATATTGTTGATAATGTATTTGAATATAAGCGTTATATGATATTAATTAAAGAAACTACCAAAATATTTATGCATTTCTGTTTACATAATATTATCACGAATTAAAATTTCCAAATTTTAAAATAAACTATAATTGAAATTAATTAATTTAGAACTATTTTATTCACTTCAGTGTCTTGATTATAATATTTGTTGAATTTTACAGACCTGCATTACATGCATTCGGAAAGAAAAAGAAAGAATCTATGTTTCGCTTTTAAAATTCAACTAGATATTAGCAAATTTTCAGACGCAAGCATAATTTAACTTAAAAAAAAAAGGTAACGTCTCAAAGAGAAAGCAATTTTAAGCAAGCGTAATTTCTTCATGTGGAGCAAAACACCACTCAGGCATTAAATCATCTCATAAACTGAATGAGAAATATATGCAAATTCAGCCAGATATTTTATTTTGTTGAAAGTATAAGAGGTTAACAGCGGAAGTATTAGAAAACGCTTCAATTTGTTCTTTACAAAAGAAGAAAAAGGGCAGATAAGCGTTGAGAGAATTTTTCTTTCCTGAATAATTTTCAGGAATAGAATTTTGCTTTGATTCGTCCGAAAGGATCCATCTTTTCAAAAATGCTTCATTTAATGAAAAAAAAGACCTTATAAATTAAAATGCTTTGCATTAAACAGATTCCTAAAGGAAGAAACACAAAGTTGGCTCTACTTTGAATTATAGGAGCTAAAAGACTGCAAGAATAGTCCGTTATGTGACCTAAAGCAGATGAGTAAAATTTAACGAAATTATTTTTAGGAGATTTCTATTTAGAAGCAGGAAATATAACAAGAAATTATTCGGCAGGACATTTATTCCATAAGGAATCAATATTTTATCATATATCTGTGATCTGTGCTTCTTCCGAATACAATGTGTATTTCATTTGGAAGAAATATTATCATTGTAGAATTAGGATTTTTTAAGCTGGAAACGTGAGAAATGTGCAGTGCCCTCGCCGGTACTCGAACACTGGATCGCTAGAATACGTGTCAAATATGCTTTCAACTACACCACCAACACACGCAGAAAGAAGGGAGAAAATACCTTATAACGTAATCAAGATTAAAACTATACGAAACTCGCCTTTGCACTGCCACTGATTTTAAGAAAGTGAGCGTATTTTAGTGTATTTTGAGAAAGACATTCGAGAACAACTTCTGCTATTGTCCCATACTATAAGAAATTACGCGATTGATATTCTCTTGCTATGGATTGCAGTAGGCTTAAATGGAAGTTGAGGAAATTGCTATTACCAGTACTTCTAAATTAGCTGAGTATCAAAACTAAATTCAATTTTAAATAGTGATAAGAAAATAGTTGCGATTTCTCTTTTATCCTTCGCTCTTTGCGAAGATAAAATTTGAGAATTTGTTCTAAATTTTACAGGTAGACAAGTGAGACATGTAATTCATTATCTTATTAAAGAGGGTTAGGAAATTTATAAAATATGCAAAATATGTCTTAGAAAAAACCTTAATTACGCTAGTACCTGATAAAAGAAAATGACGAAAGCTTCTTTTCAGCGAAGGTATAAGAACCGATTTACAATTGTTCATTAATTTGCATATGCATCTATATTTCTATAATTTATCATTAGAAAAATTTTAATACCATCTCCAAGGAACAAAAAATCAATTAAAAGAGAAATTACTATAATAAATAAATTTTTATACAGTATTTTAATCAATGTTTTTAAGTAAAAGTAATTATGAGTAAATTAATAAGCCTAAAACTTACTAAAGCTGTTAAGTAATCAACCAATAATGTATTATTAGAAAAGGTGTTCTTATATTATCTCCAAGGCACAGAAATTCAATTAAAGACATAAATTACAAGAAAATATTTCAGTCAGTATTGCAATAAGTATTTTAAATCAGTAAAATCTAGTTCTGTATTGAAAAAAAAAAAAAAAAAAAAAAAAAAACATTTAAAATATATAAAGAAAAATACTGAATTGAAACAATACCAAATTCAAAAGTACAAATTCTAAATACTGAAAAACTAGTTAATGCCATTGATTGCAGATTAACTGACTTGTCAAGGGGAACAAAACAATCTACTATCAATTAATAATTACGCAATTAAGTAAGAGCGTTTCGCCTTTTTTCCAAGTAAGGACTTAATTATTATTTTGTTAGAGCTAGATCATATGTTATGAACAAAACTCAATTAATAGAAAATAATTAGATCTTTAAAATACCTGTAATAAACTAAATGAGTTAAATATTCTTTTCAAATTAAGCTATTAGTTAAGAACAGCATTAAACGAGATCCTTACTTAACCAAAAATATCCCCCGACATTCTCATATTTAAACTCAAAATTAAAAGTAAAAACAATATACATGTATTGTTCATTTTATAAGGCATTTCTCCCGCCTTCTTGGCATGCCTTCGTGGTGTACTGGTCTGCACCCTGGGCGCGTATTCCAAAAGTCCGCTGTTTGATTCCCGGCGAAGGCGTTACTAATTTTTCATTTCTTCAGCTTTCAAAAAATACCTTATGTCTCTACTATTTTACTAATTAGAAACTGATAATGTGATAACTGACAATACTAGTAAGAAACTGATAACTGATGATGGTAAATATCCACATATGATGGTTCTGATTCAAAGGTTTTGTGCAACAAGCTCACCCTCCTTCAAACTGACATTCGAAAACATTTTAAACTGATTTTATATATAAAGCACTTTCCCGACTAATGTTTTTACCCATATAACATTTAACATTTATATATGTTTACTAGAACATGTCAAATAGCCAAAATAGTAGCCTACAAGCCAATTGGATTCCTTTCTAAAATTAAAACGACAGGCCATCGATAGGAAAGCCATTCAGAAAATATTAAAAATTTCAATTTTTTTTTAAATACTGGTAGAGAAGAAAAAATGTAACAAATGATATCAAGTATAGTTTCTAGCTTAGCAATCGCAAGCATATTTCAAACGAAGCGTAAAATATGCTAAGATGGAGAATCTTAAGGATCACTAAAATATTGATCAAGAAAGTAAAATATTGATTCACTAAAATATTGATCAAGTAAGATAAAGAGTGAAAATTTTGGGCCAAACGAAGAATTTTATCATTTTTCTAAAGAATAATGCATATAATCTATAATGCATTATTTATAATTTATGCATCATTTTATTATAATGAATTATTTATTATTTATTATTTAATTTATTCAGTTTTAATGTATGAAATGCCTTTTTAAGTCTTTGACTACAACCTCTTAGGTAATAATACTTATTTTGGGTTTCACTGCATAATTGTGATATGCTGTGAAACAGAAAATTTATTTTAAAGTTTCCCGACTTGGAGCTTGATTTCTATTTAATCAACTGGTTTGAGGTTTTAGGGTAATTCATTAGATTTTGTTGAATATCTTATTAAAAGTAATGCACAGAAAACGAAAAAAACCTTAAATACCCGTTCCTGTTTCTATTTATGAATTTAAATGGCAACTGATTGAACCGCTGATTGAATATATATATACATATCTTTTTCTTTCTGTGTAAAAAGTAAATTCTATGAACCTTATATGATTCATAATTATTACCGTCACTGCTTGATCTTTATACTGTAGTCAATAATAATTCAAAAGAAATTAAACTTGAGGTTACAAACACTATATTAAAATAAACTTGAGATGCCCAAACACGTGCCAGCTATCTGCCTAAGTGGAGGGATGCCTTCTAGGAGGATTTTCTAAGAGGATCTGGGTCGTATTCATGTCCCACGAGAAGAAGACCAAGAAAGTTAATCAAGCATCCAGCCCACTGACCTAAGCTCGAACTCAGGACGAAATAAAAGTATCCAGCAGCCTTTATTCGCACAGACTTTAATGGTTAGATTAATTGATTAAAGCAAAGCAACTCGAAGCATATCTAAGAAAAGGGATGCCTTCGTAGAGGACTTTTTAAAGGAAACTGGCTCATATCTACGTTACACAAGGGGAAAAACCACGAAAATCAACAATGCAGCCAGCCCATTTGTCGCGACTCGATTCCAGGTCGAAATACTAGGGTTCAGAGATTTTACCGCACAGCCGCTGGTGATCTCAGCCACTGATGGGATTAAGGTAATAAATAAATAAATAAAGTTTACGAACAAAATTATAAATTCACTTTTTTCGGTCAAGTATAGGAACATAATAAAAGTAAATGGAAATCAGTTTTCAGCTCTTAAAAATAGCTTTAATTATCATTAACTAAATGATAGACTAAAATTTATATTCATCAGTCCAGCTTCCGCTTACAACTATAAGTAGTTGATATAGGCGCAGGAACAAGTTAAATGCTGGTAAAAAACTATTGCTTCTTAAAATTTTCTCATATGACTGACAGTTAATTCAGATCAAACTTTGGACCATGAAGTTTGACGTGGCAAGGAGAGCAGCAGTGCGTTTGTGGTTGACATTAGCCTTGGGCACTTTATCGGTGACAGAGCGACATTGCCAATTTTGTCCCAATCTTGAAGAAGAATTCGCCAAAGAATGGATCAAAGTATCTCCCATCCTTCTACATCTACCACCAAACCACTCGAAAATGCCATGTATTTTAAGTGTCTCATGCCACAGAGACAAAACACATTTGCAAACACCCAAGTCATTTCAAGGATCCGAAACGGTGCGCAACGATCCGGCAGTCAGCAAAAGTAACCATTATGCCGATCAGGGAGGCATTAAAATGTAAATTAATTCATTCACTATCGAACTTTCATAGCTTACCTAATTTAAATTCTAGTAAAGAAATGTTGGAAGAGAAAAGAGGACCGAACAGAATTAATATAAAAATAACTGCTTAATTTAAATAATAACTTAAAACTAGGCAATAAATTTTTCATTTGGTAGTGTATGTCGCAATTTAATTCAAGGCATCGTCTGTTTGAAAATGTAATAAATCCTTTTATTGAATCCTTCAGTTCTTTCAAAGCTCCTCTGTTGACATTATTCTTTTATACTCTCCCTGATTTTTTTTCTGATTCTCTCTGATATTGGTTATCGAATAAAACATAAAATTTTCTTTCTATATATACATATATATGTGTGCAAATATGTTTCGCACATGCAGTAAAATTGGAGTATATTATCAAAAGAATCCAGAAGTATATAAATTTCTCTACATTCCACTGTTTGGTATTAAATTTACTGCTTCTATGATGAAGATGTTTTCCTGGCATTTGTGTGTTTTGCTTCCGTGGAAGCAAATGGAGAACTGAATTTTATGTCGGAACATTTTCCGAAATATTTTCGTTCTCTATTTTCTTTTTGACTAAGATCTGCACAATATGCGCTTGAATAGATTTTTGTTATTTTTATTGTTCTTAAACCATTTCATTTTACAAGCAGAATTTTATCAATAGATTCTTTTATAAGAAGTAAATGCAAGAAATCCTTTGCAGAAATATACTAAGAAGTCGTGTAAATTGAACACAAATGTAAGTGTGCATACATATGTTAAAATAAGTTTTTCAATATTTTAAGCATCTAGAGTAAATAATGTTGTCTATAATAATAGTGCATTAAAAGGCAAAATGGGATTTACAGAATATATATGTATACATATATATGTAAACAAATACAAAAGCGATAATATATTGGGGTTTTCTAAAAAGCATTGAGCATTTGAAGGGAAAAATAAAGAATACTTTTATTGCTATTTCAAAATACCATACTTATTCACGCGTTTTCCTCCTTTTTTTTGCTATTAGCATAAGAAAGTCCAGATGGAAAAATTGAGCGAATAATTTAATTTCCGAAGGGCAAGGTTGAAGCAAGAACATAATGAACAGTATTCATGGATAAACAACCGTAAACTATCACAATATTATATATTTTAAAAACACATGAATCCAGATTAGAATACATATTAATAGTATTAACATTGAAGTAGCTAATAGGATATCTTCATTTCTATTTTCCTGTGTCTTGAATATGTCTTTCATTGGCTTCAAATCATTCAGTGCTGCTGAAACTACTGTCTATAACAGTGATGGCGAACTTATAACACGCCTGCCACAGCCAGCGCGCAAGCCTTATCAGCCGACACACGACTAAAATATTACTTCCTTAAACAATAATCACAATAAAATGATGCTACGTAATTTAAATAAGTGTTTTAGTCTGTTGAACATACACTTACATACTTATCGCTTAATACCACTGGCATAAAGCCTAATCCTAGATATCATATTTTCATATATCCACATAGAAATGATATGCATATTTATTGACCCAATTTATGACATTTCAACTGTTTGGGCCAATCATATTACTTGTCACACGGCAAAGAATACGTTAAAGTTGAAGGCAGCTAATGTTTGCTAAACGGATTCAAATTTATTGCAGACTGCCGGTGAGTTTTAATACTTTCGTTGTCAAATAGATTCCAGTTTTCATATCTAAGAATTTTTAGGTAATTTATGAATAATTATAATTTGATATCTTAAACGTAATGGCACGCTGCCATTCCATTTTGGGCACGCGGCCAATTCATTTTGGGCACGCGGCCCCATAACGTTTCGCCACCACTGGCCTATGACGACTGATATAGCTGTCAAGTCGCTGCCATCATCACCATCGTCTTCACTGTTGAGTCTGTCTTTCCACGTGCAGTGATCTTCAGAACCTTCAAGAACATCTATTTCCTTTAAGTTTTTTTATTATTATTACTTCACCATTGAGAATCCATGCACTCAAAAATTTTGCCCAACAGTGGCCAAGCTGTAAAGTTGCTGGACATTGGTAGTTCGGTCCAAGGTTCGAATCCCGCGAAAGGGCTGGCTTAGATTTAAGATGACGGCTTTTACATCATACTTCTTGAAAATTACTGGCTTAATGTATAATGACTTTTTAGTAAGAGTCCTTTATTAATGTTGTTTTCTAATTTGAAACTTTTAGTTCACAGCTCTGACAAATCAGGAGATCTTTAATTAGAATCCTGGCATCAAAAAACCTCTGAAAAAACTGCAAAGATCTAAACGACTTTTAAGTGATAGCTAAATGGTACAATAAATGTCCGTTTAGTGTAACAGCCACCATCACCAAAAAATGGTGATGTAGCCTTCAAAATGATCGACACGGTATTGTACGTCCCATATAGAATAAATTATTAATTTTCCATTGGAAAGGAAGAACCAGAGTTTAGAGACAAATTCGTTTTGAAACACCTCCTAAGAAATGCATCCAACTGATTTTTTACGAACAAGTATTGGGTCAATCAAACCATCTCTCGATGATTTCGCTCTTCTATAAGTGTCAAGTTTTTTTTTTTTCCCCTGTCTCTCTAGAATCCTGGTTTTATTTATTACAGACCCATTCTGATGAATGTGAGCTTCGTCAGTGGACCACGCATGCAATGTCGCGTGTAACTGCAAGTTTTAAAAAGCATGCGATGAGTAAGTACCTTCTTTATCAAGGCTCTCAAGATATCAGCTTACCATCTTACACCCGATCACGAAATTAATCATCAGCTACAAGAAAATGAAATATATCAAAATATTAATATTCTGACAGTTGAAATGCAATGAATTATATGTGAAACATTGTAACGCTCAAAACAACAGAAACAATTCAATAATCCAATTTTTAACTTAATCTGTTACATTATTAATTTCAAGTACCCAACTTTGATTCTCATTTTCACGAAAAAAAACGTAGATTTTCTAGCTCTATCAATAATTAATATATTATTTATAAAGACGGCAAAAAAAATGGTTAAAATCTATGGTAGAAACTGCACACTGTTTGGATTAAAAAACTTTCAATATGTTACTGCTCGGCTCTTAAAGATCCTTCAGGTTTTCATAATTTTTCAAAGTGGTAATTTTCTTTCAGTTACGCAATCTTTATTGCTTTCTAAAAATGCTTTAATAGAAATAATTCGAAAATTAATTAGTAAAACATTTCAAAGAAGCATTCATTTCAATAGTGCTTATTTTAAGGTTTAATGATTGATACAGTTCAAAGATTATTAATTTTTACTACCAGTGTAAACTCTATGCTAAAAAAAATCAATCTTTTCGACTAAAACAGGCTATTTTCCTAAAAGTAGAATAATTTTAAAGCTGAAGATGTTCAGTGTTTGCCTTTATTTAGAAATTTTTAAATATAAAACATATTAATGAAGATAAATAATAAAAATGAAATCTGAAGCTAGAAAACTCTTCCCATTTAAATACAATATAACTTTTTCTTCCAAATCAATGAAGCACCATCTCATTGAAATTGTTATTGTATTGAATAATACATAAATACTTATAACCGTGCTCTGACAGAACTTCTCCATTTTCAGGGTTTAATTTTTAACAGTATTTTTCATATACTCACCCGGCGATGGCTTTGTATATCTTCTCAACATTCTGACACATTTCACACACATTCTGCAGTATATGTTCTGTCAACTCCCTGTTATAACTTACCTTTCATTATTTAAGATTCGTGGTTTTATCGCACCCACTTACAATATCCGACTTTCCACTGAAAACATATTTAAAGAACTGCATTCGTGTGAAAAATTAAGAAAAATTGCAAATAACGTCTTTTTCTAAGGGAAATATTGAACCAAATAACGTCACCGAAAAACCTATAATACCGAATATTCGGAGTCGAATACGTAAGTGCTCACGAGGTGTCTGTTGAGCTGTGGTTGTAGAGGAGATATAAGCGCGTGAATGGGCTTCCGCCAATTTGGGGTGCACTCGTATTCCTTCCCAACCTTTGCCATATTTCTCCCAAGACATCGAAACATTTTATGAGGTAGTAGTTAAAATGAGTTGTCATGA
Organism: Stegodyphus dumicola; assembly: GCF_044657685.1. Lineage (NCBI taxonomy): Eukaryota > Metazoa > Arthropoda > Arachnida > Araneae > Eresidae > Stegodyphus > Stegodyphus dumicola. The sequence continues at coordinate 131,538,743 of NC_140776.1, forward strand.
ACATATGGATGACGAAATGAGATGGAGAATGAACGAAAGATTGGGAGCAGGGCAATCACAAGGCAGATGACGTAACAGCGATTGTCACCAGCATTTTGTCGAGACACTTTCAGGACATTTATCCACGTCGATAAGATCCACAACGACGAACGAGGATCGTTATTCGGCACTTTCAGCGTAGCGAGACAGGAATGCTACAACACTCACATGAGTTGTATAGTGCTACTGAAACCCCAGTTTCACAGTTTACAGTTGCCCGATCGCTGCATGAGATAGGGCTACATGCCAGAAGACTCTCTGTTTGTTATCCGCACACTGCAGGGCACAAGAAAGCTTGTTTAGCATTGTTAAGACAACATGCGCTATGGACCATACTTCAATGAAGCACCGTGGGTTCTACAGATGAGTCGAGAGTTAACCTAGACACCGATTTTCAGCGTACCTGCATTTGGAGAAAGCCTGAAACACGATACCTTCCCTCCCTCTTCAGGAAAAAAGATCATCGCAATGACAGATGTGCAAGGGGCTTGGGCAGGCTTAATGCTGGACAACCGCATAGCCCTGAATGTGTTTGAGAAAGGATTCCTGTTTGCTATAAAGTATAGATAGGGGATCTTAGAGCATTGTGTTCGATATTTCAGGGCCGCAGTCCTGGGTTCCTGTTAATGGACGACAAAGCTCGTCCACATAGGACTGAGTCATCTGGTCGATAGTTACTATTTGACTCATTTTCACTTTGATATCACAACATGGATATTGGATATACCTGCACTTTGAACTTTAATAAAACATACATAAAATGACTTTTGAATGGTGCATATCTTTTCTGTTATAAATGTATATTCATACCATAGTTCAATAAAATGTATCCATTATATCATCTCGAATCAATAGCATAAAAGCTTCATTGTATTCAGTAGAAACGGATGGGATAATATTAGGTTAGGTTATTTGACACATGGGCAAAGCAGGCAACAGCTGTCTGCCTAAAGAAAGGGATGACTTCGTGAAAGATCTTTCTAACCGTAAAACTGGTTCGTACACGTTGCACATGGAGAAAAACGCGAAAATCAACAACGCAGCCAGTCTGTTCATCTGAGTTCCACCGAGTTGAACTATCAATATTCAATACAATTTAATCGCTCTGCCACTATCGGGACCAAATGGGATACGAATTAAATGTATGAAACTGAATAATTTAAAAGACAGGAAGCCGTAATCGAGGTCAAGTGACGAGAAAATTCAGTGAAATTTTCGTGTACAATGCTTCAAAAATTTTTCAAGTTATTTTTAAATTAGAAGGTATTTAAACATGACAAAATAAAACTGGAAACTTTTATGTGCTTTGAATGAATAACTCACTCTGACATCAAGAAGCATCAAAATTAGCTTCTTTAAATTATCTTTGGAAATAAATGCATATTGAATTTAACTGAAGCCAACATCAGCAGTAAATTAAATTTGACGTAACAGTAAATCCGATGTCAGTAAAATGAATATAACCTTGTATTAAAGTCAATACCGGAAGGAAACTCAGTTTGTCCTTATATTAAAGACAACTCTAATTATAAGTTGAAGTTCCTAGTAATTACGTCAACTCAGTCTTAAAATTGCTAAAAGATATTTTCTTTCATAGTACATTCCATGCCATGAATTTCCAGATTAGGTTAGCTTATTTGAAAATAACAAATCACTCGAAGGCTATCTGCAAAAGGAAGGATGCCTTTGTGGACGACTTTCTGATAAAATGATTTATATTCACGTTACACATGGGAGAAATCACTGAAAACAACCGTACAATCACTCCTTCGCTTGGATTTGAAACCATGTCAAACTTAATGTCAAATGTTAGCGGGATTAACTACTCGGCCACTCATGGTATCTTTACGGATTAGCATTTAATGTATTATCTCAAATACAAAACATTTGGTTTTTTTTAATGCATTTTTATCTAACGAAATGTTAATTGAGCTTAAAGCTAATTGCAGCTTATATTTCAGTGAGGTAGTTTGTAATTATCAATCTCTTATACTGCAATTTAATTTGATGTAGTTTTCAAATATTAAGCTTTACACATAAGACATATAAGCTTCCAGAAGGACAAATTTGAACATTTTTCCATTTCAGTTTTCCCCTATTTTCGTTCCTTTTTCATTTTCATACTAAAAGAAAATGTATTAATTTTACCTCTTAAAACAGCATTTAGAAAATATTATCTTCCTCGAACACATCTCGAAGTATACTTCTTTAGAAAACAGCTTCAAAACTGTAATATATATTTTAACCAATCCTTTGAGTAATGTTATAAATTTCATGCCATGCATTAGAGATGAAAACTGCAAAATTAATTACTCTGTTTGGGAAAAAGTAAGTATTCAAGGAAAATTTAATTCCTTAATTTAAGTCGCTTAAAATTAAGATAGCTAAATATTGTTTAGACAACGCAATTAATGATGTTTCAATGATGATGGATGAAAGAAGTAATTTCTTTTTCCCATCGGAGCAATTTTAACATGTTTCTTAAGAAAGAATGATTGCAGCTGCGGTAGTTTAGGAGCAGAAATCAGCCATGGATAACATCTCGCTTGAGTCCCCATGCAAGCAATTGCCCATTAATTTCTCGAGCCTCTCGTTTTATCCATCAAAGGTATCACTTGAAGTAAATGAATTTTTCCGGTAAAAAGTAAGGAGAAAGCTAGGTAATCGGTTTATATATATGTAATGTTCGTTCTTTATGACAGATACTTGAAATTATGTTGATTGCAGTCAATTCAAAATAAATAGCTGTGTTAATTTTCTTTCCCGTGGATTTGCTCTTTGCGTAATTACACAATTTAATGCAAATCCATAAAATAATTTAAATAACAAAGTAAAGTTGTGGGAAAGTGCATCTCGAATTATCATTCGATGGATTTTTTTAACTTAATTATTCGTTTAAACCTAAAAGTAATTTTTTCTGAAGCAATCTTTTTGATTGAAATTTCATGATATCTAAATGATAATAAATAGCTGTGTTAATTTCCCTTCCCATGGATTTGCTCTTTGCGTATTTACAAAATTTAATGCAAATCCATAAAATGAATTAAATGACAAGTGTATCTCGCAAGTGTATCTCGAATCGCACTAGAAATGCACTAGAAGAAGATGATAATAGCGTTCCTTTACGAAAATAGCTCAGAAATGAATGGAAAAAGTATTCTGATGATTTAGTTTAAAATAAATCTCTAACAAAATGTTTATTCTTTGAATTTAAATCTAATCGCAACTTACATTTCAGTAAGGTATTTCGCAATTATCAATCTCTTATACTGCAATCCATTAACATATTTAGCTTTAACCTTTTATTAATACTATATATAATTAATCTTGAGTTATTCCTAGCTTAACTTTTGAGATACAACTTGTTGTTTGAGAAATATGTTAAGTAAGTTCGATAGTCGGAATGAGGTTTCATGATAAAATGAGCTTTTCAACTTTTTATTCGTAATGTTGTAGTTTCAATGGGAAGAAAGCTATTACTATAAAGTCTTATGGGCAACAAAAAACTGCCGATAAAAGGAATTTAGTGACAACTTACTTCTTATGCAATCACGATGTAGAAAATGAAAGCAGTATTGTTTTTTAACTCTAGTAAAATGTTTTTACAAGATGCGGCACAGGAATAACGATCTGCCCAAATTACGCCAGAATCACAAAGCCGAGATCCTTCTGCATGAGGCTAATCGATTACAGAGAATATTACGCTTTATGATATAAGAAACATGAAAATCAACTGCATCATCGCCGGAATTCAAATCACGAATCTTCCAACTGCAAATGGATATACTAATTACGTCCATTGCGAGAGCATGCGCAAGGGAATATTGTTATTTTTTACGTTCTTCGCTACATAAAAGGTGATTAGAGAAAGGCACGAGACCCAATCGACCACATTCAGATATTGAGGAATTATTATCCAGAGCAATTCAGTTTGTCAGCCCCTGTAAAGATTAATATTTTTGGTCGGAGCGAAACATGGGAAAAAGTTAACTTTTTAATCGTTGCGTTTCCAATCACTGATCTTCAACTTTTTAGTTTGATTGATACCTATTTGTATCAGAAGAGCCCATACGGGGAATCATGTAATTCTTTATAGTGTAAAAATTTTTTAACATTTATAATTCAGTTTCTAATTACGACTATAGTAATATTTTCTAAATGTACCTTTTTGGTGTGGGTCACTGTATTGGAGTTTAGGAATTTCGGAAGAAAATGCTAATAAAACTTTTGAAAAAGTAAAACTACCAGACATCAGTTCCAATGTGACACAAAACACTTCTAGAGCCATGAAATCACTGAAGATATATAGATGAAAATGCGGAAAGAATGTAGAATACTGTGCTATCAGACAACAACTAATACTGAGGATTATTCGAATCATTTTGCAATGACGAACCCATGGATTAAGGATGAGGAAGCTAGATGCCAAATTCGTTCTTGAAAGAATCAGATTGTAGCAGGAAGAGGCTCACTAAATATATATGGGAACATGCTGCAATGCCTACAGAGTGACAGTAAATTTCTCGAAAATATGATTTTCGACAGAAAATTATTGTTTTTCAATGTGACATAGAAATGAAATGTAAGAGTGCATTGCAAAACAGTTCACCACAGTACAAAAGTAAGGATGAGCAGATCCAAATTCAAGTCAGTGTTGATCTGCCTTTCGACAGTCAGGAAATTATTCCCACGGAATGTTTTCTTCAAAAACAGACTAGAGTCTATTATTGCCAAGAGCTTGTCGAAGGTCTTCGAGAAAGACACTCGAGCACAACGCTGAAATTGTGCGGCATTGGACGATTACCCATGATATTTCCCTTGTTTTATAGGCACTGCAAAGCAAGGAGACAAATTACACCACTACTTATCACTGCAAAGCAAGACACACTATATACCCGAGTACATTAAATGCCTTTTCAAAATTTTTCAATTACGACCTAAAATTATTATTATTATGAGGAAACTTTTCACATATAATAAAAAGGAGATATGTTAGGACACTATCATATCGGTGCAAAACTCATATATTTCAAAAATTATATTAACAACATATGATTTCGGAAACGTAGCAATTGTCTATAAAGTTAAAAATTGGAGAGAAATGTTCTAACAAGATTATCTTGTTAGAACAACATAATTGCCTTGAGAATATAACAGTTCATTGGAAAATGTACAAAATATTTATTAATCAAATAATACTAAAAAGAAATCAGAATGTAGGTACTTGATAAAACTATTAACTTTTAAATAAAGATATGCAAAAGGATCAACGTACTCAGTGTACTGTCTTACTGTTATCATTAAGCATAATTTATAAACTTTTAGTGATATTAGGCCATTTCGAAGCAGGAGATGGAAAAAATGAGCAATGCTCTCGGTGGGACTCGAAACGCAGACCTCTTGAATACGCGTCGAGCGTGCTAAGCACTACACCCCGAAGGCATGCTAAGAAGGCGAGAGAAATACCTTACATGTTCCCTCTTTTAAAAGGCGACTGGGGATTAGGGGACACAATCGTCAAATCCTGGTGGTGGAGAATTACCATTCACCATCTTTTTTAGTTCGGTCGCCAAAGTAGTGATATTAGGTCATTTTGAAACAAGAGGTGTGAAAAATGAGCAATGCCCTCGCCGGGACTCGAACCACAGACCTCTCGAATACGCGTCGAGCGTGCTGACCACTACACCACGAAGGCATGCTAAATCGCCAAGACGACAAGCGCTAATTCTTCACATATATAGTTAAAAGTGAGATTACGATACCATAATATCAAAAGTTCTTAGTTGTTGTGCATATATATATATGTTATTCTATTGATATCAAAAGTTATTTTAAATAAAAACAATTAAGGAAGCTAACATATCGCGTTGTCAACAGCAATGCTATTGTTGCCATTAACATTAACCTAAAACTATAATGTTGTAACATTGAAGTGTTTACCAAAATGCTATACGGAACTGAAACCTTGATATGTCATTTGTAATTCTTGTAATTTGTCAAATTAGGAAACGACATGCTTAATTCAAGGCAACCATTATGATACTTAGATTCTGTGTTATTTAAGAACAACGAACACTTTAGAAAAGTGCATGCACATTTTTGTACATTAAGTTGCTACAATTATCTGGTAAAATATGAATATTAATATTCACCAACATATTAATTGTAAAACCAATTCTAAATATCAACTACATACATATCTTATCCAAGAAATATCGTTCTGAAACACTGCAGTATATACCACAAGATAGAGGGCTGAATAATAATGAGCTCATTGGCCTCAATGCTGCCATTTTCATTATTTTAATTATTTAAAAAGTATACTAACGTCATTAAAATTCATGTAAATAAGTTTGAATTATGTTATTAAGTTGTATAAAAATGACAAATCCATGTTGAAAGAGATTGTAGAATATGCATACGTCTTAATCCACATATATATATATAAATACAAAACATGGCATTGCTATTTACAACATTTACTAAGAACGCCATACCGTAACACTGTAAAGCATTTCAAAAGTAGAATACAAGTTCATCGAAACTAATGCAGTAGAAAGCAGATTATCTGTACAAAAACATAGTTAGGACCTGAACAAATCAGATAATCTTCTAAAATTTGCGTAAGCAAGAAAAGCGAGGTATTAATAATAGTTAAAAAAGGGAATTGTAAATACGTGCAAATATTACAAAAAGAAAATATGGTATCATGCTGGTCAGAATATGCTCTGAACATTAGAGGATTTTAATGTAATTATATGTAAATATATATCTATCTGTTAAGATCATTGCAACGTTTTTAAACCTTATATATCAATGTGTATATGCGCATTCAATATGAAAATGCTTAACATTGAAAGAAAGAATGTCTGTGAAAAATCTCGTTGTGTCGGCTTCCAATGCGGGCCGACAGTACGTGCAGTATGTGCAGTAGTGCGGCGGAGCAATACCCGTAAATTCATTGAGGAAGTTCTGGTGCTCCCTCCCACTATTTCCTAAATCTATCCCTGATCTTCTGTCTCATAAAGGTTTTCCAGTAGTTAGGTACCCCCTTTGTTTTATAGATTTGATTCCGTAGGGTCTTTTCCTTTTCTCAGATTGAAAACTCATTTTAAAAGTATCCGTTTTGATAATACGAACAGCAACCAGAGAAACGTAACAGTATTTGAACGGTTGTAAGTGTCTCAATAACAGTTTGCCTTTTCTTGAATTTGTTGCCAATTTGGGAAACGAAACGAAAAACTCTTAATTCAGCATATTTATCTATATTCTACTTGTTAACGGAAAATAAAATAAAATTATGTTACTCTAGTATGCTTAAGCAAAGATTTCGTGATTGACCTTATAAGGTTATTATTTGAAACTAACGAGGTATTTATAATTTCAGGCTTTACTGTAAATTATCCTTTCGTTTCTTTAAGAAAATTCAAATCAGTTAGACAGTATTTAAGCTGGGAGTTTGGGATTGTAAAAGAAATCTTGTTCTTGCTTCTGGCGGACACTTTACTTTAGTTCTGCCATCTCTGATAAGTTTGTAATTATTCGGCTTTGGGCTATTGCGGCCAAAATTTAAATATGTTGCGACGGTTAGAGTTTTCTGAGCCAACTTAGATTTAAATATAAGTGTATAATCTTTGACTACTAGTGTACGTTTCAAATTTGGATTTTACTGTTACTTTAGTTACCTTGCCAGAAGTGACGGTTGATTTTGTTTGAACAAGATCTGCATTTACAGTGGATGGACAAAAATATGGAAACACCTTGTGAAATGCATGTTTGAAAAGAAAGATTGATTTTAATGAAATATATAGGTGGCGCTGGCGTTTTTGACTACTGACGCCACCTATACAACTTCGTAAATGTGCTAAACAGTTCGGTTGTTGTCGGAGTACTGTTATGTGAGGCTGTCATTGCATTATGTCAGAGTTAACAGACTTCGAACGTGGGCAAATTGTTGGAGCACGTATGGTAGGTGCTTCCGTAAGCAAGGTAGCCGAGCTGTTTAGTGTTTCAAGAGGTACTGTACCGAAGATTTATTCCGCATATTTGAAAAGCGGAAAAACATCATCTGCTAAATCACAGCGCGGACGAAAGTGTGTCCTGAGTGATCGTGACAGACGATCATTAAGGGCAATTGTAACGAAAAATAAGAAGACCACAGCTGCAAAAGTTACTGCTGAAATGAATGTTGCGGTACCGAACCCTCTGAGTACCAAAACAATTAGAAGGGAGCTTCATAAACAGGGAATTTCTAGCCGTGCTGCAATTGAGAAGCCACTCATCAGTGATGCTAATGCCCGTAACAGGAAAAAGTGGTGTTTAAGTCATAAAGGCCTGGACTATAGAGCAGTGGAAGCGAGTAATATGGTCTGACGAGTCTTCTTTCACATTGTTTCCCACTTCTGGCCGAGTTTACGTCTGGAGAACGCCATCTCAAGCCTATAATACAGACTGCTTGTTGCCAAGAGTGAAACATGGCGGGGGTTCTGTTATGGTTTGGGCAGCCATATCGGGGTTCTCTGCTAGCTCCATGATCACTGTGTCAGGGCACATGACTGCCAAGACTTATGTGAACATTTTGGCCGATCAAGTTCATCCCATGGTACAAACTTTGTTCCCCGATGGTGATAGTGTCTTCCAAGACGACAAAGCCCCTGTTCACACAGCTCGCATTGTCCAGGACTAGTTTTCTGAGCACGAGGATGAGTTGTCCCATCTCCCCTGGCCACCACAGTTACCAGACCTGAATATTATCGAAGCTTTGTGGTCTACATTGGAACGGAAAGTGCGTTCTCGTTATCCACCGCCAACATCGTTATCTGAACTTGCCACCGTTTTGCAGGAAGAATGGTATAATATTCCCTTGGCAAACATACAGGAACTTTATTTATTCATTTCGAGAAGACTGCAAGCTGTTTTGGATGCCAACGGGTTTCCTACACCATATTAAGCAAAGAAACATGTTTTTTTAAAATTTTTTCCATATTTTTGTCCAACCCCTGTATGTTCAAAGTTATGTTTTAATAAAAAAATATTTGTTTTAAACCTCTTCGAGTCTCTGAAGTTAGTTAAGGCACAACAATAATTTGCTTTGCGTCTGTTTGGATTCTGAACTTAGTTTATGCTCACAAAGCAAGCCAAACTCTGTAAGATATTCAAATAAATTATCAGTATATTACTTATTACAATTTTTATTTTAGCAAAACTATAGAACAAAAAATAATTCATGAAAAAATACCAGATGATAAAAATAATTCTGTAGGAAACAGATAGACAGTATAGAAAATAACAGAAAGACACGATCTGAGTGACCTTGGTATGTTTTTTGCTCACTGTAACAGTTTCTAATGATTTTGATTGTATGTAAAGATGAAACATTTCTATATAAATTAATTTTTAGAAACAGTATTTTTGAGCAGAATACTGAGGAGAGAATTAAAGTAAATGAATTATGTAAATTTGAGCAACACAAAATTTTACAATTTTTCAAATCAAACATTTAAAATCTTATTGCTGCGACAGTAATCTGCATAAAGTGAAACAAAGCAGCTTTATAAAGACTTTATAAAGAAATCGCGTTCGGAATATTGTGCTGCACTAGAAAATAATTTCATTAGACATTTCAGTTAATATGAAAAGAATCCGAGTGAACTATACCATTTATCCGCTACATTAGTTATTCGTTAAACGACAGTTTCCAGAAGAATTTTAATTGAACTTAATTTGAAGTATATCTTTAAACAGAGCATATTCCTTTTTTAACAATCGCAATTAATTTTTCTTTTTGTTAGTTTAACTTGCCAATGATAGCAAATGTTTAATTTTAAGCAACTGCATTCTTCTTAAATAATTAGATTAAATAGATTACGGGAAAAAAGTGTAAAGGAATGTTTTCTCTAAAAGGATAATTTGAAAATTAAATTATTAGATCGAGTTAAAAAATAAGAGCAAGAAAAATTATGAAAAAGTACAAATATTAGTTGATTAAATATTCATTTAGGGGGAAAATGTGCAAGCTTTTCTGAAAACCAACGTGTAAACAAATACATATTTAAACAATTATTACATTAGAATCGTTATATCGCAAGCATAAAACCATTAGAAAGTACAGCCGATATTTAATATGGATTCAAAACAAACTTCTAAAATGTGTATAACTTCTAAAACTTTTAAAATATGGGAATATTATTGAAGTAAAAACCGTATAATAATTTATCACCCAAACATTTGTATGTTCTTGGATTTTTGTATACTGAGTTGAATTTTGCATTAGTAAATGAAATGTTGAATTTTGCATTAGTAAATGAAATGTTGACAATGTCGTCACTTATCAATCACAACAGTATAATATAATCATTATGTATGATATGTCTTCTTTATGTATTGAATTGTAAACTTTATATGTAACTTGCTAAAATTACTTGCTAGGGTATTGAATTGTAATCTTATGTGTCACTTGCTAAAGTTTTGTTCATAAGTACTATGTTCACACAGATGTAACCATTTTTAATATCTATGTTTTGTAACACTAATCAATGTGCCCTATGAGTGGATCTCGTGTGGCTCTAACATGAGTCAGCTTTAGATAAGGGTGGACGTGGCGCTAAACCAATTAACCATAATGGTAAAGGGGTGGTGCCCACGTCCTCCGTCACTAAACTAAACTATGCAGGTAGGCAATTCACTGGGATTTGAACTGGAGTCAAACCACCAGTGTTCAACAGTTTCACTGTTCGGCTGAGAGTAGGGGATATCTTTGGAGCCCTGCTGCTTGAGATGTCTGTTAGCGGAAATTAGCTGATAACAACAGTAAGAAATGGATTAAGGAACATAAATAATAAAGAAAACGTAACAGAGGTAAAAAAGAGTTCAGTGTACATTGGAATAATCAGAAACATCAGGTTTTTAAGTCAGAAAGGCTATTAGTCTTAAAATGGGATTTTGCGTCAGTTCGCTATAAATGGCATATCATTTTCCAAATTGCTGCCACTAGTATTATCGTCTTGCACTAATTTAAAAGAAATTAAAAAATTAAATTATGAGGAATCAGCATGTATGTATGTATGCTTCTCTCACTGTGAAAAAACGATGTTACTTAGGGCCATGATCCACCTGAGCATATACCCCTAGATTACAAGAGAGTTTACTTTTTGATTTACGTTTATAATTTGAACGTGCAGCCCGATTTTTCCAACGCACACACACTGTTTACTTTATACCGTGTGTGCGTTGGAAAAGTAGGCAATTACTTTCTTCCCGGTAATTTTGTAACCGGCAAAAATGCTTTAAAAAAATCCTGCGCCAAAAAGCTGCACTGCGCCCCAGTATCGAGTAAGAACGTGATAGACACGTTATTTAACATTATGTGAATTTTTGACTAGGCCAAACTTTTCGAGAAAGGTCATTACCGAACTTCTGTCGTCGAACTCGCAGTTGGCTTCATGGCTGCCAGCATGTTTTTACTATGAAACCAAACCGTTCTATCGTGCTTATTGGTACCTGAAGGATTTGAAAGGTAGGATAACCCAATGCCAGTTTTCTTTGCTTTCTAACGCCAAAGTCTGCTGAAATCTTCGTTCACCAAATGTAGGGTTCCTAACTGCTTTTGTCTAAGATGAACGTCGAGAAACCTAGTGAACCATGTAGCGACTTATCGCTGAGTTCAGAAGGTGAGAAGAGTTAAATAACACTTTTATTCACCCAAATAAGAATAACAATCGGCCCTTTTTCGGGCTTACAGGAAGTCCCTATTCGAGCTTTAACTTAGAATAAGAAATAAGGAACTAAATTATACTTAATTAAAGGAGACTTAGCCGAAGCTAAACACAAGCATCTAACGTAGCTGGCCCTTTAATTTAAACTAGCTGGCTAATATCAAAAAGCACGTAATAATACGGCCGAGCGTAACAGCTTCAAGAGTGAGTTAGCCCGAAGGAAGACACGCGCTACTAAGAACTCCTAGCACTATAAATCTAAGTTAGTTGAACCATACTTAAATACGTTGTAGAGACATTAGGTATTTTTGGAAGCAAGAAAGATGAAAAATATGCAACGCCTTCGCCCGGAATCGAACCCCGGACCTCTGGAATGCACGCCCAGCGTGCAGACCAGAACACCACGAAGGTACGCTAAGAAGGTGAGAGAAATACCTTATAAAGTTTTCTAACTCATTTGCATTCAACGCGTTTGTAAAAACTCATTCTGGTAGGGAATTGTAAGGAGAAACAACCATTGATAGGAAAGGGTTTCATAATTAAAATTACTGTTATAAAATTGAAATATACCTTGCAGACTAATATTTTTGTTTGTTTCTTCGAAGATATAGTTCTTTATGAGTATTCAAAATAGGTAAAGCCCACCTAAATATGCAAAATTCTTAAGTCAATTGAAAATATTCAAAAATATTCTTTTCCAGGATATTGCATAAGTATTTTTTAAAGGTATTCCCATCTTTTTACAATTTTACCTTTTTTAAACAGAATATATTTTCTCTTCCTACTTCATCCATCAAAACGCTATGTCGCAGAAAGAGGATTTTTATATGGCGTGGTATTAGTACTCTCTCAGTTGCAAAACCTAAAGCATAATGTTTAAGAATTAATTGCAGTTTGCAGAGCTTAACTCAGTATTATTATCAGAAGTCAGCTTACTTTAACACGTTACTTTCAGACACTGAGAAAGAGACATCTAAGTTAATTAAATAATGTCACCTGCTCGGTATTCATATATGTATTAAAATATATAATAAAACTTATGGCTTTCAGGTGCTGTGTCTTGCAGGTGTGTGCTATTGCCCCATGTTAAATTGACAAATCCAAATTAATCGCATTTTTAAGAAAACGTGTAAATGATCAGTTCCTGAATCTGAGAAATTTTTTACAGACCTGCGTTTCTTGTAATCAAAATTACAAGAATGACTGATTTCAATTAACCTTTTGAAGACGGGATGGCCATTATAGTGGCCATAGAGTCCTCTCTTTGAAACGACGGGGTTGTCCACTTTAGTGGCCGTGTCTTTTCCCCCCTTTTTCCAGGCTGAAAAGTGGGGTGAAATGTCAAATTTGACGTCCCTGGAGTTTTAACTACTTATCGCTTTCAAAGGTATTCCTTTTGCGACATAGATGCACTCCTCTGAGAATCCATTCAACTACACACAAGAATCTTTGTTGCAAATAGGAGGTGATTTCTTAAAGGGGGAAAGCATTCTGTTCAAGATTCCCCGTCCTTTGGTAGCTTTTACTGCTACTAAAGCCCCGGCCTCAAAAGGTTAAGACGAATTCTCGCCATCGTTTAATAGAGGGACTGATTCGGAAAGCTAGTGGCAGATTCGACACTGACGAGAACCAAACGGAAATCGCTCTATGTTTATGAATGCCTCAGACCTAATCAGTATCTAGGTTATGGAATCAGATCCAGATTGCAAGTACCATCACCAAGGCACCGACTAAAGCTGCCCAACATCGGCAGCCCCGCAAAGGATCGAACCATTTTAGAATTAGCAGGCGATAATGCCTGGCCATTTTTGGTTTCATTTGTATATATCGAAACATTTATCCGCTCTTTATTTTGCTACTATTGGTCATTTCATAATATTGTGCATATATGTGCAAAATTTCCTAACAACAAATCAATTACACATATGTTTCTCGTTTGCAGCCTTAATTTTGGTTTCCAATTACACTTGTAATTAGCTTCTTGAATACTGATAACAGTTTGGCACTACGTAGCTGGAATGTGAGCTGAGCTCCTTGATGGCTACGAAAAGCTTAAAGACCTGCTACAACTAATTTACTTTTTACCCATCAAATGAAACTAAAAAGCGAAGAATCTTAACCCCTAGATCAAGGGTACCCATTCAGAGATGAGAGGTAGCATTCTAGAAGGTGCATGATTTTGTTTCATATAAATTAAATAATTATTTAAAAATTATGCTTACGACATTGTGCGTTCAAAGCGTATTTCCAACCCATGCCTCGATAACAGATCATAATGTTAATGTCAGCCGCATTTTATAATGTAATGTATGCTAGCTAATTTTAATTGCTTTCTTCAGTGATTCGGTATTCGTGTTCTGCCCATTTCTTTTCTGTTTCTAATAAACAGTAAATATCCTTATGTTATATAATTTACCAATTGTTATTTTTCTTTTTATCAATTTACCCCATACCCTTAAATTATTATTAATGTTCATGATGCCGATATGAAGAACGTGCGATAACGATTACATGAAGTTTGGTTCACATTTGAACAGAACAACTGATGAACACGCAAAATACCCCAGAGCCTTTCAAGCGGAAATCAGAAGTCGTCTAAACTTCTGAAACATTTCAATAACTGGCACAGTGGTGCAGATTTTATAGGCTATGATGTTGAATCACTGAAAGCTAAAAAGGTCCGATTTGAAGTTTTATCAAAGCTTCCAAAATTAGCTTTAATGTCAACTGCAAAGTCACTGTTGATGGCTTCATATTACGGGATGTATAAAGTAGTCATATGCAAGAAGTTAAAGGTAGGTATATTTTGGAAGCAGCCAAGATGAAAAATTAGCAACGCCTTCACCGGGAATCGAACCGCTGACCTCTCAATTACGCGCTGAGCGTGCAGACCACTACACCCCGAAGGCTCGCTAAGAAGGCGGGAGAAATACCTTATATACTCCCCCTTTTAAAGGGCGACTGGGGTTTTTAGGGGACCATATCGCCAAATTCTGGGTGAGGAGAATCATCATGCAAGACTCTTTTTTAGTTCGGGCGCCACTGTAGAGACCTTGGGTATTTTTCGGAAGCAGGAAAGATGAAAAATTAGCAACATCTTCTTCGGGAATCGAACCGTGGACCTCTCAATGGTGCACTAAGCGTGCAGATTACTGCACCACGAAGGCTCGCTAAGAAGGCTGGAGAAATACCTTATAAAATTAGTGCCATTATTAAATAATGTTTTCATAGCTGACTTAATTTGTGTTTGGACAATTCAGATCAAATTTTTGCCGATGTAAGAGCTGTCTCTTAAAAATCTCTCTCTAGTTGTACTAAACTACTGATGTTGTATATTGCAGTCCATTCATTGCCTTCATGAGGGCGTTGCCGTAATGAGCGATTTTCTGCGCTGTGAAGACATGAAAAGAAACATAAAAAAAAGATAAGTCTCCCACAATGTGGAGGACTCATTGGGAAGTACGACTTGGATACCCAAATATTAGTTTTTTACTGATAATACCCCTTCTATATTAAGATACGAATCAGGATTTTTTGCACCAATGAAACAAGAGATTCCGCACTTACAAGATACCCATCGTTCTTCAATGATGTGCTCTGACATCGAAAACTTTACCTCCAAATTTGAAAAAGTCTTCGACATTTCGGTGAAGACCATCAACCGGATTAGGTATCGCGCTCTGAACCAATGCTTCTTTTTTTGAAGAATTTGAAAGTGAACATTCAATTTCTGCTTTGCATACGAAAGTCCGCGGGCTGTCATTTGGGAATAATTTAATAAGTTTTTTTCAAACTGCTGCGAAACTGCGAGAAGAAACTGTCCTAAAGGAACGAGACTATGATCTCGTTGAAGAAATTATATCAAAAGAATTCAGCCAAATGTTAACCTACCTAGGTGCACTTTACTTATGATCAAAATATATTTTTAATATATTCTCAGATCTATTCGGTTCATAACAACAGTTATGCCAGAATATAATACTGTTGCGGGTGTACGGGTTCGAAATAAATTAAATGCACAAGTCCGATGAAAAGTTTTAAAAAAATTATTATTATTAGAACAAATAAAACAAAAAACTTAAATTTCTTCAGAGATAATCGTACAATATCTCACAGTAGTTATCTTTTAAACTACTATAACGTTCAACAGAACTTATTTCAAAACAGAGAAACGTAGAGAAAGCTAATCCAATATTGCTGCGAATTCGCTACAGTAAACAACAACATTTTTCTAAAACAACTCATAAAACACTTAACTGAATTGAGATGTTTTCCTCCTTTTATAAGCTTTTTAAATCACGCACGAGTATATTCTGGTATTTTCTCGGCTTTTTCGGAAAAGCAAAAGCGTACAATTACGAGATATCTCTTTATTAAATGCGCGTCCTCCTGTATTTTTAATTTTTTCAGCGCAGATTTCTCTTTAAATAAGTCGCGTGCAGCACTGCACGGAGAAATTAAACAATTTAATTACAGTTCTTATTAAAAAATAGCAAACTAAATAAATCAATACAAAAACTGTAACAATACCTGTCTATCGTTTCCTAAACTGAGAAAGGAATTAAAGAAGAGGTGTTATATAAAATTAAACATTTGTTGTTTATGATTTCAAAATCGTCCGTTAAATATTTTGGTTTTATTTTCACCCAAATTTTTATGTTCTATCTTGTGGGTATGGGAAATCATTAACGTATTTGCCATGGCACATGTCCATCCATTAAAAGTTCTCTTTCATTTGCAATACTATTAGAATATGAGAAAGAAAATTTTACATAAATAGGGGATAAATCTTAAATTTTCTGCAATCCGAATCTTAGAAGTTTTTGAAATTTACTAAAACTTTGTAGATGAATAAGAAGAGGAAGAAGAAGGAAAAACCTTTACTCATTATTAAATTTTTTAATTAAAGCAAAGTTTGAAAGCTCCGTTTTACAAACAAATTATTTTAATAACTTCTTTAAAAATACGTCTTTATTAAGGAAGTAAAAATGAAA
The DNA here is from genome assembly GCF_044657685.1 of Stegodyphus dumicola. NCBI lineage: Eukaryota > Metazoa > Arthropoda > Arachnida > Araneae > Eresidae > Stegodyphus > Stegodyphus dumicola. The sequence goes on from NC_140776.1 coordinate 131,555,490, forward strand.
TTTAGTTAAAAGAAGTGCATAAAAGTCTCTTGAATCTCGGGGCTCATTTTCTTAGTATAATATGATAGAAAATGTTTGAGTAAAGTTCAAATCTATTATATATAATCACAATCATTTTGAGTCAGAGTAATTCTGAAGTGAAAAAATTTTATTTCAAGAATTAAACAAACACTGAACACAGAACGTTTAAGATATTTCTAAGAAATTAATGCAGCATTTATGGTTGCTAGGAGACGAAATTAATGATTCAAGTCAAATGATATTGTAAAGAACCCAACTTCTTTTTTACTGAATTTTCTCACTGGATGTCAATAAAACTTACCTTACGAAAATCTGAGTTGTAACTTTCGACGGAATTTTAGATTGTGATTCGAAAGAATTTGAAAAAATGTACGAAAATTAAATGTTCAATTGCACCAACAATTCCTGGTGATAATGGTTTTTAATACATAATTTAAATCGGTCGACCAGCAGACTTTTGAACCCTAGTAGTTCATGCCAGGTTCATATTCCGAAAAGCGAACTGCCTGTATGAGAGTTTTGGTGGTTTTCCTCATACGTAAAGTAATTACGAATCCCTTTGAAAATCTTCGATAAAGACAGCCATTTCTGTAGGCAGATAAATTATGGCAGAGTACAGCGTGGTTATCAAATCCAGTATATAATTAATAAACTCCAAAGGCATGATCTAGTGATAACAATGGAAAACACACAATTCCAGATACCGTTTTGAGCCTAAACATTCTAGTATTTATAACGCCTTCTAGAAAAGGAACCGGCTCGTATTTATTTATTTATCACAGTTGGGCAAATCATGCTGGAGATACCTTTCTAAGGAGAAAATTACTTTTGTTTATTATTTTTTGAAAGAAACTTCTCATATTAACATAAAGCTTACAGGAATCCGCAAAACCGTTCTTTCAGCCAACCCGTTTACTTGCATTTCAGCCAGGATCAAGCTACCATTGTTTGAAAATATTATCCAATCAGTTTTGCATAAGGTATCCCATAGTTCTATACCACAATGAGAAAAGTTACAAATTTTTTGACTGAACCCCAACCGATTTACTACAGTTCTTTAGATTTAATCGCTCGGGCTCTTGTAACCTTAAATATACTTGGAAAGCGAAGTATTCAAAACGCTTAAAAGTATTAATTCCCTTAACACTTTGGAAAAAAGTGGCTGATAGACTAAGCCTTTTCTGCAATTGATAAAAAATTTTTATTTTTAATGGAAATGGACAATATTTTGAAATAAGAAGACATACAGTAAACTCTCGTGAAACGCTGCTTTAGACAATGACTAATTAAACGTTTCACGGCTACGAAGTACAGAGTTTTCAATACCTCTCATTCTCATCTCTTCTTTCTTCATTTGAGTCAATCTCGATCATCTCGTTTAGCTTCTTGTGCGTTAAAAGTTCTTTATCTCCTTCAGAGAGCCCCTGCTTTCACCTTCTGCTAGAATTACAAGATCATCCAATTCTTCATTTGTTATTTCAGTATCGTCTTTCGCGACTAATTTTTTTGATTTCTCCTTCTTCCACATCTGAAAATTGTTCGCCTAAAATTGCTTTTGCGATTTATACGATTTCCTTTGGTTCATTTTCAGTCGGTGGAAATCCTTTAAAATTGTTGACAACTTCTGGCCAGAGCTGATCGTTCCTTGTTGATATATTCATTTGCTCCCATGAGAGTTAAATCATTTCTATGTAGTGTCTTATGCTGAATTTCTTCCAAAATGTTTTTATTGTGTCATGCTTTCTTAACTTTATAGCTCTATATGCAGAGATGTAAAAATGCCTGGCATAATAGGTTTTGAATGGTTTTATAATTCTTTGTTCTACCGGTTGTATTAAAGAAGTAGTGTTCTGTAAAAGGAATGAAATCTCTACATTTGAATGCACTGTTGCGAGGGCTCCAGTACCGTGTCTCGGAGTATAATCGAGAATTAGGAGAAATTTAAACCTCAGTTTTTCCTTTTTTAAGCATAATTTCACTTCTTTAATGAATGAATTTTCAAACCAATAATTAAAGAGGTCTATCGCAAAGCGGTTGACGCTCTACAGCGTACATCCTATGAGTGAAATTTTCGAGTTCGACAAATTAAATGGAGATATTTAAGATACCGCACATACGGTAAATAGCGTTTCGCAAGTCAGCTTTCGGCAAGGGTTTACAGGAAACACTTAAGCAGCAATTTAAAGGTAAGCAAACACTTTGTTGATTACATAGATGAATGTTTGCAACCTTTTGCGTAATACACGCTTCGCGATTGTAATAATGCTGTAAATATTTAAACCATTCGTTAGACGCATAATAAATTTTGTCAAATATTTATATTTTTAAATAAGATATAAATATTTCATTTATTAGCACTAGAAGCGCCAGAGAAGTCATGTTGACTGCTTTCGTCATTCTGATATTCATTGACTTACTTCTGAGACAGTCTCTTGCAAAAATATTTTTTTTTCAGTCGGCGTTATGTCACTGTCCATTTACGGACAAAATTTACAAATTTCAATGTGATTCAATTCTAAAGCAAAATTCAGATGTGTATTTCCGAATTTTACATGCACCTGCCTGCGCGGTTCGCAGAACTCCGCAGATCTGCACTGCATATTGTCATCTACCGATACTTCCAATTTCGATAGTACGTATCAGAGTGAACTATTTTTCTCACTTAATAGGAGCAAATCTTTAACTAGATTCACGTTAACAGACATTAATGTGACCTTAGCATCTCCGAGACGTAAGAAAGCGGACTGCAGTAAAAAAGACGCTAGGTATCCAAAACGATAGATATTCATTATCTGCTACAAAGATATCCTTATGGTCCTATTATTTAAAAAAGAAATTAAAGTATTAGGTAAGATTTTGTGTATTTACTTACTCTTTAAACATATCATTTTCGATATCACTCATATATAGTGTATGAATCGATAATGATAGCGATTATGATATATATATATATATCATAAATCATATGTATATATCATACATATCATTTTTAAATATGTATCATTATCGATATTGTTACATATGATCATTCTGAATGAAATTTTATTTTCCCTTGCAACCAGCACTCTTCTATACTGATGACAATTTGGCCCACTTGATGGACGGAATTTAACGTGCCTGGATTAGACAAACAGACTTTCCTAATTTCCGAATAAACAATTATATTTTATGAAAAGAATTGTTTTTACAATAACAGTTACTTTATTTTTATACACTAAAATACCTTCACCTTTATATATAATAATTCAATTTTTAATGCAGGTCTTTTGAGTTAGAAATCATCAAATATAGAAGAACCCATGCTTATAAATTATTTACTGAGAAAAGCTCTTTTAACAATTGTAAATATTTAAGCAGACATAAGGTATTTTTTGTTATATATGAAAATTCATGTATTTTCAAAAGTGATCATCTCGTTTAGTTAGTTCTGAGTTAATCGAAGTTAGTCTTGGCAATAATACTCACATATAAGTGCAAAGTGATGTGGTAGTAATGTAAATTACGCTCTACTATTCGAAACAGGTTAACTATTGGTTGTACAATACTCAGATCGCCTCTACGATATCTCACATTGCTCGCATGTAGTCCCTATTCAAATACTACATCGGCATAATATTGAAAAACAGGCATTTCCAGTGATTGTTTGCTACAACTAGAAAGATGATTTATTTTTGTAATAGCGTTTCGTGCATACGGGTTCGTAATATATTGAATGCGCAAATCAGATAATATATTTAAAAAATTTATTCTTATTAAAAGAAATATATGAGAAATCTGCAATTTTCCTCAGAGATATTCGTACAAGCATTCACGTAATTAGTAGTTATACTTCAACCTACTAAAAACGTTAAATAGAACTCAATGTATACGGCTTCGACCCTAGGAAGCAGCTTCGAACCTGCAACAATACCGGCAGCTTTCTGGGCAGTCTTTTAGACAGGACGTCGGGGTTTTTATGTGATCCCTTTCCATGTATATTGGGATGTCATATTCCTGGATTCTGTATCCACCTGACTATTTGGCCTTCAGGATTCTTGAAATTTAAAAGCCTGGTCAACCATGCGGAACAAGAATTTTCTGCCGTAGTGATAATGACGGAATTTTTTTATGGCTTTGACGATGGCGAGCAACTATTTCCTGGTGACACAGTAATTCCTCTCTGGCTTGGATAGGCATTTGCTCCAGTAGGCCACGATGCATTCTTGGTCGTTTATTTCTTGGGACAAAATAGCAAAGACACTTTCATTGCTCGCATACGCGTCAAGATAAATGGTCTGTCGAGCTGGTAATACGGCAGGATTAGAGTAGACATTAAAGCTTCCTTCAGGATACTAATGCATCCTTACATTATTTTGCCTACAAAAACGTTAGCTTGCTCTCTGTCAGCTTGTGAAGGGGGTCTTTCGATAGAAGAAACGTCCTTCACGAATCTCCTATAGTAGGTGCAAAGTCCTAGGAAACGCCTCAGCTGATGGACATTTTCGGGGAGTCTCCAATTTCTAACTGCTGACACTTTTTCAGGATCCGTATTCATACCTTGAACAGAGATGACACATCTGAGGTAAGTCAATTCCTGTCTGAATAATTTACATTTGGGGGGACGTAACTTTAGATTGGTTTCTCTCAATTTCTAAACTGATTGAAAGCTACAAAATTAGTAGAATTTTAATTAAAATTATTGTATTTCCCAGTGCAGTGCAGCGCAAGAAAAATGTTAAGGAAAAGCTATTTCAGAAAAGTAAAAACACAAGAGAATTGAGTAAATGGATATCTCGGTTAATTTATATTTAAATTGAATGCATATATTTGAACACTATATTAGCTGTAAACGTAATTCCATTGTTTTGCTTTCGAGAAATTTCGAGAAGCAGAAAATACTAGAAATTCCTCGCGATCGATTGAAAGTTATAAAAAGCCAGCGAAGTATATCTCAGGTCAGTTGTTTAATTTGCATTAATTTGATTTTAGTTGCTTGTTGAGTAACTTAGAAGGCAACTAGCCCCATTTATTCAGGTAGTACGAAGAGTTATATTCATATTACTTTGAAAATCACAAGGCAAGAACAATGACTGATGATTCAGAAATTTAAATGTCTGATATGTTTGAAGACTTTTTGAATCCCTTTATGACGGCTCCGCACGGAGCCCGAAGCCCCTTATCTTCAGGAAGATGGAGTAAGACTACGGCCGTTTTTCGTGGTATGTTCGAGACTTTACTTGGTTTATTGTGTTACCCACTCTTTTATTACCAAATTTTTTCTTGTGGGAACTTTTAAAATACTATGTGCTGAGATGGCGTATCATGATTTTCAAGAACTAAAATTAATTCATTATTGATGCATTTACGAATGAGGATCAAAGGAGGCACGTCTTTAACGATTTCAAGGCATTATCGCAACCATGTTTTGGAGGTGCGTGCTTAGCGATTTCAAGGCATTATTGCAGCAATCTTTTGATGTAAAACGAAGTCATTTGTGTGAAGTATGTTTTAAAAGTTGAAAATGAATGTTGTTCAGTTCCTTCAAATGTCATCACATCTCAATGTAAAGTATATTCAGACCAGTGACAACACAGGTATCGAAATTTTTCATAGAACTATATTCTACAAGCAGTTATTACTTTTTTTATGTTGCATGCATTTAGGTAATTTGGTAGACAAAACACAGAGAAAATGCTTTGATAAAACAGCCGCAATTAAGGATTTCTTTGACAGTTCTGATAAGAAATTCAAACCCTTTCATGGCTGATGTAGGTTCTGTCAACATATGCTAAACAGGCCAGAGAAGTACAGAATCAAGACTTTTACTCCAACTTTTTAAAACTTTTCATATTGATACTAGGGAAATATATTGTGGTACACAACAATGAATGTTGTACAGTTCCTTGTATCCAATGTCGTTTTAGCCGCCATATTTTAGTCAAGGTTTCTTCCGTGAATGAACTTTCTGTTAACGACATGGGATTTTGGGCCATGCTCCACATACAAGACAGATTATTACGTAACCCCCCAAACTAAAAAAATGCATAAATATATAAATAAAATCAGCTCTAAGCATTACATCTGAGAAATGTCGAGCTTACATTCTAATTAATGAATTTATCTGTACCTTCTGTATGTAAATATATTATTCGCACTAATGTATAAATATATTATTGATTCTTGTTTATTTAATTTAAGCGAATACGAAATGGGATTTTTAATTAAAAAAAGTACATGTTTAGCAAATGTTTATATGTAATTTGTACTCGTATATTTTTATCTTATTTACAGCTAATAAATATTACTTTGTGTGCTTTTTCATATTAACCGGCCCTTCGCTTATTTGTCCTGCCCGCAGCTCCGGTGAGGCCAATTATTCGAGATTTCATTGTAGCGGACTCAGAAATATTTATAGAGAATTTCACGTACATTTATCTGCTTCCGTAGATTATCTACACTATCTATGGCCATTTGAAAGTAAAAAAGCCATCATGTCAGTCGGCTACCTGATATATTGTGTAGTATAAAACATGACTATGGAATAATACATATTATTTCATGAAAAATGCAGAAGCACTAAAAGTCGAGTAAATTGTAATACTTAGACTGCGAAACTGAATAGTTTGTATTACATCTATTCAATTTACCTCTAGTTATATTTAAAAACAAATATGGTTATTTGCATAGCAATTATTCAGACTGTCTCTCTGATGCTTTATTAAGTATAAATCTTTCGTTCATTAAAATGGACAACATTCTGCCACAAAAATGAATTAAAATTTACCACTAATTAGGTCAAGTATTTCTTTTATATAACTAAAACCTTTCTCAAACATCTGACGTCAAAAACGGTATGCAGAAAGAAAGAAGAAGTGAAGCTTAAATATCCTTCCTTGGAATTTCAAAGCACTCTTTAATTTAAGCATTTTTGAATGCGAGTTTGAATTTCATTGTGTTCTGATCAAAATAAAATTAATCCCAACCTAGTTACCGTTTTTATATGTATTTTTCCATCCAAGTAAATAAAGGACAAATAGGCACATAGTTTAAAAATGCACGGTAGAGATATAGATTTGAAGTATTTAAATTTCCTCATATTAAAACGCCTTTTTCTAGAATGAAATAATCCAAAATGAGTTATAACTTTTAATGAGAAGAAAAGTGCTGGTTACAATTCCTTTTACTACTTAGTTATGTTGCTTTTAAGCTTCATATTAAGAAAATAAAAGTTATCGATGCAGAGCTATAATATATAAGTTTTAAATTTTTATTTAATTTCCTTACATTTTCATGATTTACATCAAACGTACAGCTGAAAATTAATGACCATACATAAACGTAAAAGATTAAGCGATTTTGAATAGCGTCTGGCTTAATCGACAATTTTTCCAGACTAAAAAAACATTTCTCCATCCTTTCTTGTCAGAAATCTGGCTTTATCTCGCTCTCGCTTGTTTCAAATATAGCAACAAATCAATAAAATCCTTCTTTTCAACTCGAAAATTCACTCGTATCGATTATTATTAATGGATTACGTAACTGTAATCGAAATCCAATAATATTCGCACTTAAAATCGTTTGCTTGAACACTTTTAATCTTCAATGTTGTCATCAGTCTCGGAATGATGGAAGAATGGTGATACAAGTGTCATCCAACAAGCTACCAGATTGGACAGAAGAATTTCACGCCGGAGATTATCATTTTTAGTATACAATTAATTGATGTAGTTCCAAAAATATGTCGATTATGAAAGTTATAAAGAAAAATAGTTTTTCTATAAAAGCTCTTAACCAGAAATATGCCTTTCTGCTCGAAAATTTAATATAATTCATAGAATACTACTACCCTTGCTGACGAATAACTTTACTTCCTTAACCAAATTATTCACTTACACAACTGTTTGAAAGATTTGCATTCATTTGGACTTAGTAACTGAAAATTATCTTCACAAATGAACCAATATTACGTTATTTAACTAGAAATAATATATAAAATGTAAGACAAACTAAGCATTGAAATTAGCTCCTTAACATATTCTGAAGATTATTTGCTTATACCCTGATTTTAATTTTATTTATGTTTTGAATATAACTATATGCTTAAATTTATTTTAAAGGGACTCGTACACTTTAAATCCCATAAGATCTTCAAATAGGTGACTTTTGCAAGAATTGGGATAACTTATTTATTTTAAAAGCAATTACTTCCAATCTCTTACAGCTGACTACATACTATAGCTGCATTCTGAAATAGTCATCAGAAAGGTTGTGTTGTCACAAATACTTTTATAATTTAATCCGCTTTGTGACAAAATTTTTCGTCATGTTTCCACCTTGCGCGCACAGTTTAAAACATTCTGTTGTATAATTTAATTCCATGTTTAATATATAGCTTTTATAACATTTGAAACTACTGTGAACCTAAAATTATAAAAATTTCATGTTAAATTTTTATTTTATTTTGAATTGAGTTTATAAAATGTATTTTATTTAAAAAAATAATGTTTTCGTCTATAAAATTTTTCAATATTAAAATATTCATCAGATTGTTGGTTCAGTTAGAAAATAGTGCCCATATAAAGAATTCTATCAAATTTCAGGTATGTACCATTAGCCATTTTTCAAATATCATGCACGCAAGGTGGAAACATGGCGAAATATTTTGTCACAAAGAGGATTAAATTATAAAAATATTTGTGGTAACACAAACTTTCTGGTTACTAGTTTCCAAAGCAGCTGTAAAAGGTTGGAAGTAATTGCTTTTAAAATAAATAAAATATCCCAATTCCTGCAACAATCACATATTCGAAGATCATGAGGGGTTTAAGGTATATGAGCTCCCTTAAATACATATGGCATAATTTATGTTGCCAATGTCAAAAATTAATTGCGAAAATCATAGGAAACATAGGCAATGATTTTAAAAAGTTCAATATTTATGTGCATAACACAGCTACATTTAACTTTCTGAAACTCATTAGTAAAAGATTCAAATAAAAGTAGAATCTTGATTTTTTAACTCCTTTTGCGAAGTAAAGGAAGTATTGTAATCGCGAAAAATTTCCGGTATCATATTTAATGGAAATATTCATTTTGACTGCTCTTGAATCCATTTGGACGATGTTTTTCGCGTTACATATGTACGTATGGACAGAATAAAGGACTCCTTTTTTGAAATTGGATTGTAAAATGGATTTAAAATGGATTCAGAAGGGATTTTTTGATTTTTTTAATCAATTTTTGATCATTTCAGAAGGGAAATCTTTCGCCGTAGAACATTAAAATTTTTCATATGGGACTGCAGTAACGCCTATCCTCTCAGCTTTTTTATTGCAATCGGATATTATTGTCAATGCATATATGTATACATATACATTTGCAATAATACATTTAGAAATATATATATACATTCACACACTTAACTATTCTGTTTTTTTATTATTTTTTTTGTATATTGGTAAATTGTACATTTTTTCCTATAAAAGAGACTGAATTATGTTGTTCCTATGCTCCGGATAAGAATTTTATGCTTTTAATTAATCTGCATGCAAAGTTGTAGAATTATCAACAATTTAAATGTGCAAGTTCAGCTACGTTTAACGTGACGCCAGTTTATTTACATCCGAAACTCTTAGTAGCATAATGAATTAAGTGAGTTGATGCATCAACTTCGGTGTAGTTCTTCCCATAGGGACTGTAAATTAGCTTTAAATTTTGGTGCACTGTAAATTTTGTCTTTTTGCAAGTTGGTAGAATTGCTTGCTTCTGCCTACAAACTATAATTTTAGTTGCACAAATCGTTTTTTTTTTAACCTTTATTCGGTATTTTCGGGAATTTCATATTTTACAATTTTTAATGAAATGTTTAGAGTTTTATTGTCGCTGAGTGAGAAATGAATTGATTGAAGGAGATATATATTTCTAATTCCTGTATTCGGAAAATGCTGCAACAGCACTTTGAAGATACAGTAAATACTCCCGTAATTTTGCAATTTCTTGGCTACTGTGATCCCCGGACCTCCCTCTGACGGAATTCTGGTTCTGGGATTATTTGAAATATAAGGTGTGTACATCAAATCTACGAGATCTGTCAGAAATGAAAGAAGCCATAAAACATGAAGTTATACATTCTTCCTGCAATGTTAAACTCATTAGTGTTGTCAACAAATACTTTTTTCCAAAACTATTTTTTAGAATCTTTCGGCTATTTTTTCCCAAGCAGAGACAGTATTAAAATGCTTTTTCTGCGTATTAAAAATATTCTTGTTTTATATTATAAAATAATAATCGACATTTACACTTTATATATTTATTTCTAGACATGTCATTAGAAGCAGCACATTTCAAGATCTTCAAACGAAGGCGTTGTAAGTTGTTTCCTTCCTTCTTACCGTGGATATTTGTGGTGTAATCGGAAGCACGTTTGGATAGCAGGCTCAGATTTAAATCCCGAAGAAAAAATTGCACATTTTTTGATTTCCTCGTTTGACAAAAGTAATAGCTATAAAAGTGGCGTCCGAACTAAGATGTGGTAGACCACCAAGTCACCCACCCTCCAAGATTTTGCTATTGTGATGCATTCTTCCCAGTTGCTCTTTAAATGCCCGAGAATGTAAGATATTTTCTTCCTTTTTACCCCTTGCTTTCGTAGTGTAATTATTAGCATATTCGACTAGCAATCGAGAGATTCAAAGTTCGACAGCATTTGATATTTTTCAAGTTTCCTGATTCCGGACACCAAAGGACTCTACATGTGGCGTCAGAACTAAATGTAATAGATGGCAATTTGTTTCACCAGGATCTAGCGATTGTGTTCAGACATCCCCAGTCATCCTTTATGTAGGGAAGAATGCAATTCATTTTCTCTCTTCTTACAGCATGCCTTCGTGGCGTATCTGGAATAACGTACGGGCAACTAGGAGACCCAGACATCAAATCTTGTCGAAAGCATTGCGCATTTTTCCGGTTTCCTTCTGTGATAAATCTAATGACTACTCAACTAAGTAACTGTCACAAATCCCGAACGAAGCACTGCAAATATACAAAAAAAAAAAAAAAAAAAAAAAACTGAGCAATTACATCAGAATGCAAGACAGGAGAGTGAAAATTAACGTATGCTTAGGGTTAAATAACATCATAACAACAGGTATAATATAGATTAAACAATATTTAAAGAAATCCATTTCAGCAAAGCATTTCTTTTAATACTTCTGAGATTAATATGACATCAAATGCAGGTATACATCCAGATTATCACATCCAGCATAAAACGCTTGCACTACACGAGTACAGAATTCACAGGAATTCAAGTCTTTACAAGTTTGCTATGAGAAAAGGTACTAGCAGAAGTTTACGCAAACTTAAGCACCAAAGTCATTTATATTATCTGAACGTTAAGAAGAGATATCTAAGGACATCTTAATATCTACCTTTAGCTATTTTATTCGCTTGCTTCTCTCGTTAGCTTGGAAATAGCACATAAACATCGGCGATAGAATAGATTCCCAGAAAACGATAATATCATCACATCCTCCTGATAAAGAAAAAGCCAAGAGAAAAGTAATCCATCTCAAGTCCGTAGTCCATTAAGTCCATTCAGAGGAAGCTTATCCGTTACTACAGAAGATTAACTCTCCCCTTTCTTTGTTAAAGCAGTCTTAGGAGCATAATGACGATTTTGCATGCACTATTATGTTATTTCTGAAAGCTGAATGTGCAAAACGTGTGAGAGAACCTAAAATGCAATGCGTAGTGTCAAAAACGCTAATTTGAACTGGTTTCCAAATAGGACAAAACACGAAAACTATTGCAGTCAAATATGCATAGGAAAACTTATCACCAATATAGATGAAGTAGAAATACGAAAAGGATTACTTTTTCGCTCTTCATCTTTATCAAAGTAGAGGCTATCTCAAAGCCATTTTTCTTCAGATGAAATCTGTTTTTTTGCAGATTTAAAAATTAAAAATTGGTAATGTTCTTTTATATTAAGAAAAGGAACATAATACAAATTTCGATTCCTGTTATTTTTATTACGAATTTTTGTTTTATAGTATGCTGTCCAAATACATTTAAAATGAAAAAACTTTGGATATCATGTTTGTTAGCATAACTGATGCAATAAACTATAGTACGAACAAATACACTGATGTGAAAAACTTAAGCAACAGTGTAAATTTTAATCAGATAGCCATGAAATGCAGAAAAGTGGTACAATGTACACGCAATTCGGTAAAAAGGTCATGCGTATGCAAATGTCTGGAACAAAACATCATAGACGAAATGAGCGTACGCAAAACGTGTGCAGTCGGTGCGTTCAACTCAAGATTGCAAGAAAAATAAGGACGGTGACGCTACTAAAGACATTCGCTGCACGTGCAAGTGAGTTCTTTCGTGAAATATGGCTGGAAGAAATCACCTAAATGATTTCAGACATGGAAGAATGATCGGAAAGCTGGAGGAGGGATGTAGTGTGACCAGTGTAGCTGACGAGTTCGGAATGAACAAAAGTGTCGTTTCGCAAGCTTGGAAAGTCTTCCAAGCCATAGAAAGGTAGGTGGTGGCCGCCCAGGAAAACAACTGCAGTGGATGACCGATATATAGTCCTGCAGGCGAAAAGAGCCTGAAAGTGCCATAGCTCAGCAACTGCGTACAGCAGCGGGGTGACACTTGACCGCCCTTTACTGTGTCCAGACGCCTTCAAAAAGGTGGCCTATTCGCCAGCAGTCCTGAATGCTGAATCCCTTTGAAAGTTGGCCATCGGCGATAGGTAACGGTAATATGCGCAACTGTGCTTTTGTCATCGTTTAAGTACAAAATGCTGTCTCTCATTTCTGAATTTAATGTCACTCAGATGGTTTCTCGTGGAGTTATGGCCAAAAGAACACCTGTTGCTTAAGTTTTGCACACCATTGTATCTTACTAAAGCCTTATAATTTCGAAAAGTACTAAAATACAAGGTTAGCCGATACAATAACCGGGCAAACCCTCAAATATAAAAGTGAAATAATTAATGTATATTTAGAAAGAGTGACATCTCAACTCTTGCCAGTGTAACACGCTGATTGTCCCAGCAAAATAAGGTAAAATACTTTGCTGGGATAATTTTTAATTCTAGAGTTTTTTCTCTCTTTTATCCTAAAATTAAGTTCAGTACCTAGTTTTACTTCATGATAAATAATATTAATAGCAAAATATGCGTTGAAATCATATAAAAACTTATGGAGCATGCTTCCAGAAGCCGGAAACCAAGAATACAAAGCAGCTTTCTGAATCCGTGGAAATTATCTTAACATTACAATTCTATGTGTTTGTGAAGCACCGGGACGCTCACTGCTTCAAGCAATACAAAGCCTGTGATTTACATTCGATACACACGACTCCAAAAAGGAAGGCCACTACGAATCATCGATGATGCACATGGCAGTCAAGGTATTAAACTGGTTATTTTGTCTTTTGCGTATCAAAATGGCGGAGTTAGTTTCATTGACGGGAGAGACATTGCACAAAAAGATTTATTTCGAAATGGATCAACGTTATAATATTAAGTTTTCTTACTCTGCTACTAAAACGTTATAGATTATTCGAACGGTATAATGGTGATGAATCGTTAACACAAGTTTATGAGTTGTACAACCTGTTTTAAATGTCGATGCGAAAGTTTAGAAGATTAACCAAGACAGGGCGGTATTCACCTTCAAAAAATGAGGAAAATGTAGAGAAAATTCATTCTTTACCAAAAGCTGGTAGACCTGCAACAACTTTACAACTTTCAGATATGTTTCAGATAAGCAAAGAAAGCTGCAGATTAATTGTAATTAAAAACCTGAAAATGAGAAAAATTTGCTCTCGATTTGTGCCTTTGAGTCTGACATAACCGAAAAATGAAGAAAGAAAAGCTTGCTGTGAAGATTTATAATTGGTGTGAGATAGGAAAACAATTTCTTAAAGTGTATCATAGCAGTAGATGAGATCTGGTATTTATCATACGACCCAGAAACAAAAAGACAAAGAGCACAGGGGAAAAAACAGTCTTCTCCCACATACACACAAAAAACCAACAAAAAATAAAAAGCACGGATGTCGAAATCAAAGACTAAGCTGGTGCTGATCGAATTTTTTTATTACAAAAATTTATTTACCATAAATTTGTCCCTGGAAACCAATTAATTAATCGACATTTTACTACGAGGGCTTTTTCGATTAAGAAACAGTATAACACTTCTTAAAAAAATTTTTGATTAAGGGCAATGGTTTCTTTTACATGACAATACTAAGCCACATACAGCATCATTTGTATAACAGCATTTTGCAAAGCTATAAATGCCCCACCATATTTTACTCATCTCTAGCTGGGGTTTTCCCCTTACCGAATCTTAAGATGGCCAAAAAAGGACAGCGATCTAAAAACGTCTAGGTTTGCTAAATCAACTGTGACGGCCAACAGTTAGTTCCAACACCACTTTTGTTTTCCCACTATCACTTCTTACTTAAAACGCTAAATATCGTCGTGATCATTTTGTCTTTAAAACAGCGCATAACTTTCCAGAACGGTATGGCGTGCTCTACAACGATAACTTTAAAACATAATTTAACTGCACTCTCCATCAATGTTTCGCGAATATTTCGAATAATATATCCCCATGGCCCTAAATAAAGCCCCTTCACTCTACGTAGGGATCTGGCAAAGCCGAGTACTTGAGCTAGTGAAATATAAAAAGCTGTATAATCATATATAAAGAACACCGTACAATTAAGTGGAAAATACTGGATATAATTATAACGGCGTTGGAAACGCTCCCATAATTTGATTGGTTGACGTAAATGCAAATTTCTTTAAAAATTAAGTAACATAATATTTAGTTATTAATGCCAGTGTTTAGCATTCGGGCACTGTATTTTTTAAAGCTAGGGCAAATTCTTTGTTTCAAAGTTATTAGTGTAAATATCAATCTGAGCATTTTTTGCGAAATCTGCCCTTTTTCCCTTATAAAATCTATTCCTTACATTTAGAATGCCATAGAAGTAGAAGGTATAGCAACGGTGTTAAATAAAAAGGTATCATACATACATGTTTAAAATACTTTAAAAAATGATTATTTGTTGATTTATAGGTTAAAAGCACTTTGATCATCAAAGAAAACATTACTTTCAGTAGTAAATGTTTTTTCTTCGCTGCCTAACCATAAACCGTATTATTATGTTTTTGTCCTTGGTTTTTAGAGCATTTTTAATTCCATTGTAATATTTATAATATTTTTAATGGTTTCTAAATACAGAAAGAGAGGTCAGAAGGTATCTGAAAGTAAATTAAAAAAATCGAATCTCTTGCATTAGGTTGTCTACTATTCATTTTGTTAATAGGAAATACCTACTAATGTATAAAATATGAATTAATTTAAACTATTTCTATAAATCACTTACAATTTACTATTTGGGAGGCTGATTGTATTTACATATATTTTGAGGTAGGCATTACAATAGACACTTCAGATATGTACTACAGAATTTAGACAGTGTTTATTACTCGATAGTTAGAAGATTGTCATTTGATTTGCTTTAGAAAAATAAGTTTTTAATGAATATATGGTAAGGCAAATGTTTGCAATTTAATTTCTGAACAGCACTTATAAGTATTTATATTTTAGAACAATATCCCGTAATCACAAGTTTCCTAACCGCAAACAAGTAGTAGCGATTAGAAAATTTGTCCATGCGTTATAAGTTGACAATCTTTGTCTCAAATCGAAAAGTTTGCTTCCCATTTGTATTCTTCAATTAATTGATCATGTTATTACTGAATGTTTTAGTGTTTCATAAAAGCAAAAGATAAATCAAATAGGAATTTCTATGTGAAACATAATATTTTAAAATTCAACGCTTATTTTTCTAATGCTGAATGTCAAATATTTTAAAGAATAAATTAAATATGAATTTTTTATGAAAAATGATTTTTTAATTACAAAACTTATTTTCTTGACGTTGAATTTCAAATTTTGGTAAGCATCTCCATTGCTTACGTCAGTTAATTGTCATTAAGAAAATAACTTTGAGTTTTATTAGGAAAAAGTAAATTTGCAAAAACGGTAAATATATGAAAATCGTGTCCCTAAAACAGTTATATTATGTACTAATTAGAGAACAGAGATGGCATAGAATAAAACAATATAGAAGTTCACATGCACAGAGAGATAACATTTCTAAGAAAAAGAAAAATAGCTTCTGAGAAATAAGACAATGCGCTTTCATCGAACGTGATCGATCTCTAAGAGCCTGAGGCAGTGGTAATTATGGAAGACTTATCTTAATAACAGATGCTCAGGAGAACCAAGCATATGGAAGGCAGCATTCCTCTATTTCGACAAATGGGCTTGCAATAGGAAGAATAATTTTGCAGAAGAAAATGGAAGTCAGAAACTGCCACGTGTTACGATTTATAAATTATCTGAAGCATCTTCCTTCTCCCCAAAATACATCACAATAATAGACCAATTTCTAGTTTGTACTCCCCATACTTGATGGGAAATGCCTTGCATTGTTATTTCGTTTATCTTTCTAAAGACAATTGTTCTGTTTTGCTCTTCTCAAATGTTTCACTCAAATTGAAGATGTAATGCGATGTTTTCATGTGTATTTCGAAAAAGGTATTCAACTACAATTAGCATTAAAGCTACAAATGATATAAAATTTAAATCTAGGTAATGAAAGAAATATGTATTCACTCTTAAAAAAGTCATAAATTTGACCTCTAATGTAGTTTTAAAAATTTCTTTCGGAAATAAAGCAGGTTTGAAAAGGTGACTAAAGAAAATTTTTAATATTTAAGGAAAAAGGAATGGGAAATTCAACGCTAATAATATTCCCTAAATGTTTCGGGAATAAATATGTTATGTTGTATGCAAGACTTACAATAAACAAATTAAATGACCTGGTTTTAAAGAATTTTGGTACATTTCTGTTATCTGGACCAGATTCAGATATCGCCAAAAGCTGACGATCTGGCGAAATATTCGAAGTATACAAATAATCGCCAAAATATTTAAATTACGATATATAAAATATGATACGGTTATGGTGAAGAAAAATCCAAGGGAAAAATAACAACAGATATTCGTACAATTAGAAATTTTTAATGAAAATTATAAAACTTGCCAAACAAAGCAGAAAAAAAAATAATTTATGGTTTTTCGTATACTTTTTTTTTCAGACTGAATAATTCCTCGTTCCTCAGGAAACTGTATGGAAGATGTTTCATCATTAGGTAGGTCCAAAGTTTCAAATCCACGGTAAATACATTAATAATAAAAAACACAAGTGACCGTTACATCTTTGAATTTGTATTTTCGTTGCCAATTTTGAAATGACATTCCTTAACTTTTTCTTATAAAAATATTAACACTGTAACGACTTTAGAAGTAAACATTGGCAACTTCATATAAACCAATCTCTTGGCGTGTTTAGCAAAATATTTGGCGACGACACCAGTCCCAATAACAGAATAGTACCGAAATCTCTACCAGAAATTTACAATTTCTACAGGAACTTTTGCGTTTGTTTCGTGAAATTGGTAATAAAAGTAAAAATAAATTGTGGAGTGCCGAAGCATAATACACATTGTTTTCCGTACGGCTGTGCTGTTACAAAAGTGCACTGACCCCCAATTACTGTTTCGTTTTAGCCAAACTCCAGATTTCTATCACTCCAGTCCGCAATGAGTGAGTAATGCAATGAGATGTATTTTACTATGTTTTAAAAAGTCTTGTTTACATTTTTATTGTTTTCACTACGATATTAACATTATGCACCGTGCATTAGTATTTTCGTTAGACTTTGAATTATATATGTGACTACACTATTGGCTGAAAAACCGTACAAATATTATTCTGAGTCAAGAACATTTTTATGCATATATGCAACGCATGTGAGCAGCAAATTGAGGAGACTGAAAAGATATTAATATTCAATATTTAGGTTGTCTTTTGTTTAAGTTAAATGATCTTTCAGATTCTGTCATTTCTGTGTTATTATATAACCTCGCTTCCCTTTTTTCTTTAGGGCCTTTGGATTACGAACTCTTCAATCTGTACTCTTTGTAACTCTGAACAGCCCATGGATAAGGAGCATATCGACGAAAGCACTGCATTATTATCTTTTAATTCTATTGTTCTTATGTGTTGGGAAACAAGATCAAGACTAATGGCTTAGTGACCAAATGTCTGGCTTTTGAATAAATAAATATAACCTGCAAATTATGCTGAGACTAAATGCACAAACGAACATTCCTTCAACTGCGAAAACTATGGGTCACGGTGCAGAATTTTTTTGATTTTATAGATATGATATTTAAATGAAGATGCTATTGGCGAAATATATCTTCAAGGTGTAGAAAGAAGAAAACGTGCTTAGTATTTTAAAAGATTCCTCTGAACAGCATTTTAAAAATTTCAAAGAACTAAATATTAGCTTTCCAAGCTATAACTTACCTAAATGTTACACTGAGATATTGGCATCCAAATCATAAGCAAAATACAAAATACTTTGCAGTTTTTAGGCAGAGACAGAGCGAGATTCACAACTTATTTACCGAAAACATTATGTTGTAACCTGTAATATTACGGGCTATAACCTGAAGCTATGATGAAGTTAGATAATTCTGAATGTTGTAAATTTATTATACGTTTTTCGAAAGCAAGCTTAAAGACAGTCCTTCTTTTAATAGAAAAGAGTATATGTTAGCCTTTCATATGTGCATCGTAAGCTGGCTTCTTTCCTTGCACATCTTAAAGAAAATTAAAAATAAATTAAGTGAATAATAACGCAATTCTTAATGATATATGAAAGTGCTGACTCAGTTTCTTGAAGTATACAACTTGTGTGTCAAAATCTTTATGACTGTTATGGGAACGTCACAGTAGTAACAAAGAAGATACATTAAAAGAAGGTCTAAGATGGAAGACCTGCAATCCAGAAATTAAAAATGTAATTTCTGTATCCATATTTCGTCTTCAAGAAGTAAACATTTTTCCTCTCCGTATCAGACTAAAAAAAATTCTGCTAAGAGAAGGTACTGAGGAACTTAAATTAGATACGAAGCCATACATTGCGTTGGTACAAAAGTTTGTTCTTTCTTTTTGGAAGGAGGGGGAGGATTAAAATTACATTCATGAAAATACTTTAAAAATTAGCGACGAAACTTTGATGTGGCTGAAAAGTTTACAAAATTAATTTTGGACATCATCAAGATGTAATGTAACTTCAAATTTATTTTCTGGGCAACTGCATTGAAGATTCCTCGAAAACGCTCTCCAGGATCATGATTGATTAGCATGAAAAATATTTAAAGAACGATGCATATATAATAAAATATATGAACAATAAGAAATTTCGAAAAAAAGACCGACCAGATTTACACCTTATGGTAATTTTATTTTCACTAAATAAGTTATATATATATATATATATATATATATATATACTCTTTTGCAAAAAAATCGAAGCACCAAGAAGGACTTTTGCGATCGTGACAAAATTTGGTATGCAAAAACATCTTGATCGAATATGGGAATGTTCAAAGTTTCAAGGCACATGAACAGGAATTGCGATCATAGCGTGCATTTCTAGTGCGCAATTCGCAAAGTATAGAACCAGTAACAGAGGCGTTAAATTTACTTTTTTTTTTTTATTTCTACCATTGTAATTTAGTAAAGAAGCAACTAAAATGCCAATAAGATGATATCGAAGACATTACAGACAACTAAACGACTTCGAACGTGGTCGCATTGTAAGGTTGCGAGAAGCTGGGTGGCCATACCGAGCAATTGGCCGCCACCTGCAGCGTACAGGTACTGCTGCGCAAAGATGTGGACACCAATAGTTGCTACAAGGAAATTGCCGACGAAATGAAGGCTCTAGAAGGCCAAGGAGCACAAATGCGAGGCAAGATAGGATGATTGTTCGCCAGGCCTGAACCGCCCCAAAGGTATCATTGTCGGCTATTCAACGCACTACAGCCACGTCACCTTCCGTAATACCGTCCACCATGTCATGGCGATTATCTGAGGCAGGGTTAAGCTCACCTTTAAGACGTTTGCCTTTGACGCCACAACATCAACGGAGTCGTCTGGAGTGGTGTCGCAGCCGATCATCATGGCTGCCATCAGACTCACATTGTATTGTGATCAGCGATGAATCCCGCTTCACTCTTGAAGCAGATGCCGTGTTCGTGTCTAGAGAGGACGGGGCCAGTGGTCGAGATCAGCCATAACCCCTGGTGTGATGCTGTGGGACGTTATTTCTTATGACAACAGGTCATCTTTAGTCATCCTCCGTACATCTTTCACAACTCAACAATATATTGATACCATCCGGCGGCCGATTGTATTTCCCTTCATGGCACGTCATCCTGGGGCCGTTTTCCAACAAGATAATGCCAGGTCACATACCGCTCGCATATCTCTGGACTGTCTCCGTGCGGTTGATACTCTTTCTTGGCCAGCAATGTCACCAGACCTTCACCCAGTCGAGCATGTCTGGGGAATGGTTGGCCACCAGATTCAGGCACCACAAAATATCGCAGATCTGGAGCGACAACTGATGAATACCTGGCAGAATGTGTCGCAGAATGACATTAAAAACATCTACCACTCCTTACCTCGACGAATTCAAGCATGCATTGCCACCAGGGGCGGTTCGACCAACTACTAATTTGAACACTCAATGGGTAATTGTGAGCCATGAACAGGTACTGTGACCTTGATATTTTAATCATTTTATTATTTGTGTATGAGCTATACAGATATTCAATTTCATCAAAAACAAGCACTTCCTTCATGGTGCTTCGATGTTTTTGCAAAAGAGTGTATGTTTAGAATAATCATATTTTTATCGAATACTCAAAAGCAAAGCTTGATTGTAAAACTTTATTTCTGAGTTGAAATCAACATAAAAGTACTATTAGTCAATATTTAAAGCAAATTTATTTTTAACATCTTACTCATTGTTATCAAAAGAATTAATACCAATGATGGAATTTATGTTTCTGAATCCTAGAATAAATGTATTGCAATATGTGCTATATCACATAGATGCGATCTTTATTTATAATAAACATAAGACTTTTAAGATATATGATATTCTACGAGCTTTTATGCTTTTGTTATTAGACTAATTAAACTGGTAGCAAACTGAATTTAATTCTGTCGTTTTTAATCATTTTCATAGTCTGAAAATTAAGTAATTTATAAAATTTTACTTATATAGCACACATAAAATGAAATACTGAATATCCCTAATTTGATATGTAAGCGAATTGTAATAATTTTAGATTAATCTGAAAATGAAGGCGAAAATTCGTATCATATTTCCTTCAATTATTTTTAACGTTTTTTTGTTAACAAAGTAAAATCTCCTCTAAATGGTGCCCAATTACCCGGTATTATCAAAACAGCGACACTTTAGAAGATCTAAATTGAAATCTGAAATTGAGATGTATGAGATGGAAAAAAATCATGTTATACATTAATAGTCTGAAGGCAACATTTGTGTTATGTTTCTGCTACCTAGTGTTACAAACTTTATCGAATCACTGAATCCAGTAATTATTAAGAATATAACATGATAAATTACGTGTGAGATTTGAAGACTGTGTTCATGAGTTTTAGAATCAATTTGCATTGAATGACGCCAGATTTACTTTTGTTTCTTGTTTGAAAAAATGAAAAGCTGCTTTACATCGCTGCTGGCTAAATTGTTGCCTAAGGTCATATTCGTAGATGACAGGTCGAATAACGAAGATTCTTGGTTTTAAAGCCCGTCCAACACTCGTAAGAGACATCTTGGATTTACATATATTCGGAGAAGATTAGTTTTAGTGAACCTGGTGAACGATTACTTTGACAAAGTGCTAAATAACTCTATTATTCTATTCACTTCCCCGATGATGGCGAAATAATTGGACATGTACTTGGAAAAAAGAAAGAAGATGAAGATAAAAAGGACCAGCACAACAAGGAAGAAAGTTGAGGAATGTTTACTGAATGGAATGTTTGGAATGAAAGTTTAGGAAAGCAAAACAAGGAGTTTGAGGAATAAATGCTGTTTCGAAGCTTTATTATATATGCAGGTAATTTCTAAGCTTACTAGAAGAATGTTGCAAGCATGCAGATATTCGAAGTTACATGCCATCGTAGTAAGAAATTTCGAACACATGATATTATAAGCTAACTTTCAAATATTATTTCATTTTGTTTTTCTGAAATATAGAATCATGTGTATGGGTTTTAATTTTAAATAGTCTCTACGATATCCCATATTATTTATTTAATTTTGAGCAGTAGATTGGATAACACGATCGATAAACTTCGAAAGCTGCAGTTTGTACAGATGGCATCGCAAAACATGAAGAGGTAAGGTCTAGAAATATAAATTCAGTTATCGAGAAAAATCTGTTATCTGGAAATGATAAGGTCCCGTTGCTGTCAGTTAAAATTTTTACTGTATTTATCTTAGTGATTGCTAACGTGCTTTTCTCACATTCAAAAATGAAATGGAACAAAATGTTTCTACATAATAGTTTATTGATAATGGCTTAAAAATGAAGAGATGCACCAGTGTAATACATTACTTACAATATACATGGAGAATATAAAGCTCATGGCATGCTTTCAAGTTTCTAAACAGGTTTCAAGTTAAAAAAAAACTTTTTCAAGTTTTTCTTTAAACTTTCAAGTTAAAATTAGAGCGCCGGATGTACTGTTGCGTTATGCTTTGAAATATGAGGAAGAAGTTACTTATTTTAAAGCAGTATTAACGTATGAATAGATACTTATTTTAAAGTAGTAATTAATAAACGCTTCCAAGCCATCAAATTTACAAAAGCTTCTGACATTTATTATCCTGTTCTAAAAGTAAATGCATTCTACTAAAGTGCTGCTACTTATTATGGATATTTATCGATCGTTGGTAATCTCTAAGAAGATGTTTTGGAACAGGAAATGAATAATTGGACCATTGTAATAATTATTGCTTTCAAGCAAGGATCACATAGGAACGCATAGTGTAAGGGTGCGTGCTAATTAATAAATTCAGCACACTAGGAGGTATCAAAGTTGGTTTTGAAGGAAGACAGTAAAGTTAGTCATTATTAATCAGATTTGAATTTTTATGTCTGAAGATAGCGTCTGAAACTTTATGCGGTTGCCCGAGTGATTTCTATAAAATTCAGTTAGTACATTTTTTTATTAAAATTAGGGTAATCAGGAATGCTTAAGGAATTATTTTACTAATGATTCCCAATGTTTACCCTTGAATTCACATTTAACTGAACATCTCTGATCTCTAGGCACATTACATTAATCTAGATTTCTAAACAATTATTATTATATTAAACGGCACTTATTCGTGTGAAATCCGTGCTTAGTGTGTGCGTCATAATGTTTGTTAAAACGGTTATTTTAACCCCCGAATCTTCTTCACATCACGCACCAGCTAGTTTCTATATTTATATATTTTTTCCCTTTTCCCATTCCAGAGAATGTTGATTTATGTAAATACAAGCTTTTCTGCAGCTTTTTATTAAAGTACCACTCGCCATTCTCACTTATATGACAAGTATTGAGAGTATGAATTTGACAAAACTTTCTCTTATGTGGTCTATGTATAGAATGAAATCTTTCGAGCAGACTTCCTCACTCATTTGATTAGTCGTGTACTATGATAAGAACTTATATATCTGTTTATAACTAATGAAGGTAAAACGAATAGTTATTTCCTGTACGCTCATGAACGACTTTGTTTTGAGAAAGGAGTACATTGAACATTCTGAAAGTGTGGTTAATTTAATGATGCGTGTATTTAATAAAAAATTTTAAAAATATAAAAATATAATTTTAAAAATAATTTTAAAACATCAAATAATGCGAATAGTATTTTCTTTGTAGCTTAACAATACTCTTATCTACCGAGTTTTATGCTTTTTAACCAGTTACTGTGCTACATTTGCTTTTACTGTCAGTTGTACATTTTGCCAGCTCCTACCAAGGTGTTAACTTAAGTAGAGAGTTCTTCAGTTCAAAAAGGAGCTTCGACCGTCTTGTTGCTATTTTCTCCCAAATTCTGAATTTATTTGAATTCGGCTTTTGCCTTTGCTAGCCGTATTTGCTAGCATAAATTGAAAGCCTCAGCCAAAACTTGTAGGTATCATTATAAGTCTCATACCTTTTATATAATCCAATTATTTAAGAAGACTATACACATGACCTTTTAGTTTTGAGAATAAAACGTCATAATGGTCGAAATGGCGTTCTGAAAATTCTCTTACAACACATACAAGATAATTACTAGGATAATATCAGGTACTGTAATAAACAATAAGTTTTTTACGTTGTTGAACTTAAAGTCAAGTTCAATGTGTACATACTACAAATTTTCTTGTTCCTTCAAAATCAACTGATTTAGAAAGTAGTTGAATCCGACATCGTGTTCCGGATCTAAAGCCAGAAGCGACTCAGTTTTCATCTCTCCCAGTTCCTTTGTGTCATCTGCCTCTGTCCACTCTGTCGTTCAAACCGGATGCTATGAGCGTCAGTGATACTCTCGGTAATATTTTAGATGCATATTTAATTTAAAGTGATATAAAGTTTTTTGATATAAAGTTTTTATACTTAATATATTCAAAAGAATTGATGCATCATAAAATAGTGATTGAGCTTCTATATGTACGTCATCTTTATACATAAAGTAATTTATATTTCCTTCTTCATTCGCAATGTGTTTCCTTTCTTTATGTTATAATTTCCTAGGCGTAATCGTTTTCGTATTGAACGTCTATATCCGTAAATACGAGAAATACTGGATGTAATGTGTGTTATGCCATTTAAACATTGTTCCTGAAATTTAATGAATAATGAAAGTAAAATAACATCATACAGAGTGGCTGAAATTTGATTATACGAAAATGAAAATTTTGGTGTTTTTCACGTAATTTTAGATTACTTCAAATTAGCGTTAACGTGATTAAATTAACATTTTTATAGGCAAGTAAAATAAAGTAATTTTTATCTTTTGTCATTTGCGCTAGTGCCATGAAAACCATAAAAACACAAATTGCTCGTTTTGTTGTCAAAAATTTAGAAACTAAACCATAAACAAAGGAATTTTTTCTACAATTCGTGATATAAACCTTAATACATTAATCATAGGAAAAAAACAAAGAAGCGGAGAAAATGTTTCGAAAGTGCATTCGTTTAAATAACCAGAACTTCCATTTTCTACAACTGTTAACACATTATTATCAGCTGCACTAAAATACTTTGCATGAATAAGCATCTTCCTTATCCTGTCATCGACTTGATCCAGATACGACTCTAAACTACATTCTGCAGTTAATGATAGATAACATTATCTAAGAATCAGGAGCATGTATTTGCATAAAGATATATCATATAAGTTACATTAAAAATAATAACTAAATAAATAAAAATAGAAAGCAAGAAAAAATCTAAAATCTTCCAGGTTTTATATTACGCCCAAAGAGACGTTATTTTCATTTACACATACAAGCACGTTTCAACAGCATTTGAAGTAACGCCCCATTGGGCTAAACATATTTCAAAACAGCATATCCTTAGAATTTCTGATAGAAACTCTCGCGTGCTGGAGGTAAAAATGTTTTATTTTGTACAGTGTTGCACTGCTCGCTTTGAAGTTTTTTAATCAAAACTTCGTTTAGATTTGACAATATATGAAATTGATAATAAAATAAATTCAAATTTCGGTCTTCCTGGTGCGCATATTCGAATGGAGGACTAAGTTATTTAAAATCTGATGACTGTAGGCATCTTTGTTGTTTTCACAATGCGAGAAACATACATACATTCATTCAGATTCTTCATCCTTTAAATATAGTGCATCAAGCGATAATATTTGGTAATTTATTTGCATTATATGACATTCATAGGGATTTTCTCACTTAGAATTCTAAAATATAATTTAATTCTGCTTATTAGTGTATAAAAATTGATTCTCTATTTTTTGCTCAATGAACCTCAAAATTCTCATCACGTTTTTTATAATATGATCCATTATTAAGTAAGCATTAGAATTCAGGAAGGGTAAAAGTTTATGTAATTTTAACTCTCTAAGCTTTTAAATGTTTTTTAAATGTAAATATTAATAAATTATTTTATGTTTATAACAAACTGATAATGGTCCTAAAATTTGTTTTTAATAATGTGGCCAACATCTTTACTTTATTTACAAGGTGGTGTTTCTATTATCAAGTTTAAAACAGTGAGAAAAGGCCAATAAGCATGAGGGGGACAAAAATGTTTATCAAAACCGAGATTTCAACCAATTACATAGGGCGTTACTTCAATTCCTTCTTAATTTTATACTCAAATTGAGCAAATGGAAATGGAAGAAATTGAGTTGTAGATTTTCTTTCAGCAAGAGGGATTATGGCCCTATATTGTATCATATTCAAGGCAATCTGAATCATCGATATATATATATATAGTTTAGAAATAAAGGCTAACTGGGAGTCTACTATATATGCATGCAGTAGACTCTCAGTTAAACAAGATGTCGTCGAGGCTTTTGTCTCGCTTGAAAATGCAGCAAGAAAGATGGCCTAATCATTAATGAAGACAAAACAAAGTTATGATTGCATCTAACAAAGCTGTTGTTTTATCTCCCTTGGAGGTAAGGAATTATACATTTGAAACCGTAAAACAATTTAAATATCTGGGCACACTGATTACAAGTTGCGATGATATAAAAATTGAAATAAAGAATTGAAAATTTATGGCTAATAGATGTTACTACGGCCTTAAAAAACTACTTAAATCCAAACTAATCAACGTGAAAACTAAATTAAATTTATGTAAAACTTTAATAATGCATGTTGCCCTTTACGGAAGTGAATGCTGGAGACTCAACAGAACAGAGAAAGACCTGATATCAAATTTTGAAAGAAACTCCTAAGAAAGATCTTTGGACGGGTACAACAAAATAACATGTGGAGGATTCTCTATAATCATGAACTAAGTGGAGAGTAATAGAAATATGGTGAAACTGATATTGTGAGAATCGTAAAGACATCTCGTATCAGATGGCTAGGCCATGTGTTTAGAAATGATGATGCATTTCCAACCAAAAAGGTAATCATTTCGAGATTGAGGGACTAAGACGAAAAGGAAGACAACCCACTAGATGGATAGATGATGTCGAGCAAGATTTAAGGTTAATTAGAGTTAACCGATGAAAGGCTATTGCGCCGAATGGGGTCAGGTGGAGGAAACGTGGAGAGACAGCCTTGGTCTGTAACAGGCTGTGAGCTTATGAAGAAGTAGAAGACTCTCAGTTAATCTAGGTAATACTGGGACGACATTCACAGTTAATCCAAAATCATGGTTGGTTCGACAATAGTTAGAAATGTGGAGGAAAAAGAAATAACCTACATTATAATTGACATAAACTATTACTAACAATTTGCCCTTATTTTTAAACAGTTTAGATTAGAGAATAAGTTTTCGGCGTCTACGGAACCATTCAACGCCCGCAAATTTGAAAGCGTCGGAATTCTTGAATCCAAGCACACAAGAGCTATTTTGAGCTAGCGGTAGAGAATTTCGCTTCTATATCATGATCTCAAGTTCTTTATCACAAGAGAACTAGCCTGTCGCACTGCGCTTCTGATTCGAGCCACAGTTATCGCCGCAAGCAAGCCATCGCTGAAACACCGAAAGCGTCTTACAATTGATGAGTAATTTAATCAACCACTGCATCGCGACGGCCAGAAATTCATTTAACCACGTAAATTAGCATTCAAAACAAGAAGAACGCGTTTCAAAACAGAATAAACAGTAATTTGCTTATAATATTCTTGTATTTATATGAGAGTCAATAGGAAAGATAGGTGTATACTTAATATATGTTTTAGCAATTCATTTTTTACGGACAATTTCTATTATTACTGCTGTTAGCTGGCGCATTTTCTTCTGTCTTCTAGCATTTCCCGTAAGAGTTTACTTCATTCTGAAAACTTGTCATAGTAATTTTTCTATCATTTTGCCAAAAGTAAAATTAATAATTTTAGTCAAGGCCCGCTTAATCTTCAGTACCTGTAATCCCTCATTGTATATTATCTATGCGTGTCAGTGTGTATGTCTGTTTGTATGTCTGCTTGTATATATATATATATATATATATGCGTGTGTGGGAAATATATAAAATATAAATGACACTTCATTGGAATTACACTTTTAAATTTCAAATTTGAATTAAGGACAGCCCCCTTCACTTCTGTACTGACGTCACACTTTCTCCGCAGTATTCCGCGTTGCTGAAAGCGTTTATGAAATCATAATTTAAAATTGAAACAAAGAATTTCCGAGTATAAATACTTCAGCTGGCTTGTGCGCATCCTTTCGCCGCTTGCATCATCCTGGTAATTCCTGTCTCTTGGCTAAGCTATATTTCTCCATTGTTTAAAAAATGTAACTGCGTAGTTTAAAATTGTGGTGTGTCATGTAATGAGATGTGTTATGCAATAAGATATGTTGATAAGAATCGACAAGTAATAAAACGATGTTCAGATTATCAAGTGATTTTGTGATTCTTCAAAAGAGATCCAGTTATCTATAATGCCACAGGGGGAAGCTATCTTCTGTAACACGAATGAGACTCAAATGATGTTTTTATAGACCCATTCAAAACATTATCACGTGTCTGTATATATATATTTCCCCTAATGAGTTCTGATTTGGGGTTTCAATAAAAGGAGATTAATTTTTATTTGTATAATTTTGTATATTTTCCCTTTCGGATGTTTATTTTTCGAGGTTGTTCTACTATGAATTCTCTCTTTAATTAGATTAATTTTGATACTGTATTAAAACTCTTGTACAGGGTTGCAATTGTTATATTACAGAGGAACTGCCTTGCTTTTATTCTAATTTAATAACTAATTTAGATGCTTCAAGTTTATATATATATATATATCTTTTACAATCCATGTAATTCCAGGCTTTGTTTCCTTTAAAAAATTATTCATTTTAACTACACCATACTTATGTTACATTAGAAGTTTTTCTAATTTTTTATCAGTAGTAATTAGTTTATAATTTAGAGTTAATCTTATTTCATTGCTTAGTACGTGATAGGCTTAACAAGAGTATTTTGCATCTTGGCAAGTAATGAGTATTTTTTCATTTTAAACCTTTTGCTGCTCTGATGTTACAGATTTTAATAACTAACTCTTCTTTCTATTTTTTGTTTATTTTATGTTTTTTGGAATAAATTTTCATTCGCAATTTTATTTTTTATATGTTGGATTTCATCTGTTTAATGTTTTTGTTTCTTTGTTTATTATTCTGATGCTTTATTACTCTACTTTGCTGTAAAATTGCAAAAGAAATTACTTCGGTTTGTATAGTTTCAAATTATTTTATGTGGATTACTTTTTCAGACTTTTACATATGGTTTTACATATAGTATGTATATGGTTTGTTTCAGTCTGATCAAAATAAAAAAATATTTTTTTAAGCTTTTTAAAATTTTTTATGATTTTGATACTATGATTTTACAATTTTTCACCACATTCTACGTCTTTTAGAGGCTGGCCGATAGTAGCAAAGGTTTTCCGAGATTTGTTTAAGTATTAAACTTAAATCTGTGTCTCTGTTGGTTCAGAAACATGCTGATGTATTTACTTTTTTCGTTGGACCATCACCCTGATGATGGATGATGCAGCGAAAGATGTAAATTTCTGTCGTCTTTCCGTTTTTGGTTTTGGAATGTTTTGAGTCTATCATACAATTTGCCGCTGTTCTTTTGTTTTTATTGCTCATGGTTTGTTCCAAATTGAATGTGGGATCAATTTTAAACGCATTATTTTAATTTATTTTGCATTATTTCTTCCACTTGTTGCTTCAACTTAACTTATTTACATGTAACTACTACACGCACTGTCAATCACGTTAGGTATATTGTTCCTAATGAATAAAACATTGTTTTAAAATCATAAAGTCATAGAAGAATACCTAGGATTCGATTATATTATTTGTACTAACTACGATTCTAATAATAATAAAAATAAAATTAAGAAGCTTAATTCATAATACATGGAAACTGCAAACAATGGTTTTCTTTCATTGTTTGCGGTAAAATGTCTAATATATCACTGGATACATTCGCTTAATGCTTTGTGAAAGACATACACATAACATATCTTCTCGCATGGATGAATCTTTCAAAACAACGTGGAACTGATTCTATTTAATGTCTCTAATTAAAACTGCTTGCCAAACTCCTTTCAATAGATATATGCTTTTACGAAACGTTAGACATATTTGAATTTTACAGAAGAAATCTTTCAAGGTTTTCATTGGAATACATCATTTTAAGAGCTTCATCGTTAACATAATTGACAAATACGATTCTCTTTCCTATGAAGAACTCATATCAAAATGACTTTGTTGACATGAGTAAATGCTGTTCTTTGAAGGCATTATTTTAAAGGTAAACTATTTCACCTGAAATTGCGATTCTTAGAACATGACGTTAACGTTCATATTTGCTGCTGTATTTTTACATAAATTACTCCATTTTCAATCTTTATCACAAAAGAGATTGAACTCGTAAACATGGAGATGTAGAATGCAGGAGTAAAATTGTCTAGATTATATAGTGACTTATATTCAAAGGATATAGACTATTACGTAGTTTGTAAAGCTGCGAGAAATCTTAAATACCTCTCAGGGCGCAGTTTGCTTAGGAAGGTAATTCCTGCTGCTAAGTTGTTGTTTGCTCTGTGGGCTTTTAGTAAGTATAACATAAGAAAAATTTACTAAAGTACATTAAATACTGATGCAAGTGAAACTTCCATCGACCTCACTAAAAACACTCAGAAATTGTTAAAAGGCGTGGATATACACCGTGCTGTCTTAGATGTACTGTGCTTGTCTGATAAAGAAAAATAATTCTTTTTAGTACGATTTTTAATAAAATCAAGAGCATTATATTTTAAGCCAAAATACGAGTAGTACTAACGGAAAATTTTATTCCTTCATTCGTTAATTTGTTTCTCAAATATACCATACATTTTTTCTTCATGACAGTTAAGCATTGCACATCGTAAATAGGATTTTGTTATTTAAAGCCTGAATACTATATGCGATGTAAAAATGTAAAGTGGCTATTGAACAAAATTAAGAAATAAATGGCAAAACCATTTTGTTTCAAAATAGCAGATCAAATTTAATTACATTATTTAATTTCTATATATATTCAAATGATGCTTTTCTGGTTATTTTGCTAATAGAACTTTTGAAATATTTCTATTGTTTGTATCATATTTTGAATACATTTACATTATATACAATTTAATTTGATGATGTACTGTTTCATTTTTTACTACCTTTTGAGAATTTTCTAAAAGAAAAGCAAAAACGTTTTTATTTTCAAATTTACGAACTGATACACAGTTTTATTTAATTTATTTAATGCATAAAGAAAACAGTAGCGAAACATTTATTTACATTTGATTTTTGAAAATGCTTATCTCAAAGATTTTTAGAATTTTTAAAAATAATGTTTTTTAACTTTTTTAGCTTTTAAAAGCAGTGATTTTTTCGGTAAAACTTATTTTCCTCTTTCATTATTATTCTCATCTGTTTATTAATACACGCAGCTGTTTGCATTTACTTTTAACTCTTTTAAATGCACTTCTGTATTTTTTCTTTCAAAGTGGTATTATTACATTACAAGAAGGAACTTTGGCATATCAAGTTAGTAAGCGCACATATTTTATAATTTTCCTAAAATATTTCCTTTAAGAAAAAAAAAATCTTAAAGCTTTCAGATTTTATATTACGCCCAAACGGAATTTTTTTAACGTTCCCATAAAATTCATACCAAACCATACAGTTCAAATTCGACAGCAATATCACAAAATAATATAAAAAGAGCATAACTTTAAAATCTCCGATACGCAGTCTCGCTCGCTGGAGATCAAAATGTTTTTTTTATTCGTGCAATGTTCACATTGCTCGCTTTGAAATCGTTGAGTTTCTTAATCAAAATCTCATAAATGCTTTACAAAATGTGAAATAGATAATAAAATAAATTCCAAGCTCGGTCCTCCAGATGCCCATATTCGAGTGGAAGACTACGTTATTCAAAATTTGATATCTCAAGGTATCGCTGTTTTTTCACAGTGCAAGAAACGTTCATACATTCATGCAGATTCTTCATTATTTAATTTCTTTAAATAAAATGCAGGGCTCTAATATTTGGTGGCAACAATTTGAAAAGTGATACCTCGCTTATAGTGGACCAATGCAAAATGCCAAAACGAAGTTAATAGCTCTTCTGAGAGGAAAATTGCCTCTTTAGGCTAATAAATTCGAAGGAATATATTTCATGAAGAAATTAAATTTAAAAAAAAAGATTTAAAAAATATGTTTTGCGTGTTTATTTATTTATTTATTTATTTTTTCAATAAATAATTTCCGCAACGTGTATTGAACCTTTGAAGTGCTCAGATCGTTAATAAAACAATAATATGAAAAGAAAATAAGGTTTTACATGTATTCATCAATTTTAAATATAATAAAAATTATTTTTGTAATAATAGGTATGTGAAGACTTTAGTCAAGTATATAGTTATATTGCTGAGCTCATATTCTAGTCTCTTGAGTGATGTAATACTTTTCGCTAAGAAACGTGAAAGTAAAAGCTAGCTGGTTAAGAAGCATAAATATGAATCATATCCGATTTTGTTTATCTGATTTTAAAGTTCGGTTAAATAGCTGAATTTGCTTTTTGTTCTTTGTAAGTTGCGCCAGTTAATTAATTTCCAATTTTATTTCTACCA
This sequence comes from Stegodyphus dumicola, assembly GCF_044657685.1. Classification (NCBI taxonomy): domain Eukaryota; kingdom Metazoa; phylum Arthropoda; class Arachnida; order Araneae; family Eresidae; genus Stegodyphus; species Stegodyphus dumicola. Next base: position 131,588,362 of record NC_140776.1, read on the forward strand.
AACACTTAATGGTTAATTTAGTTGCATCGTACTTGTGATTATTATTTGAAGTTTTGTGACTTCAAATAATAATCAAATTTAGTTGTGATAGACATAATTTGTGCTGATAAATAAGATTAGAATAATATTTACGATTCAACTAAATCCAATCTTATAACAACATCAAATTTGTTAATTTAATATATGAAATACTAGTTTGGCAATTTTGAGTTCTGCCACAAGACAAGCAAAACATCTATACCGAAGTTTGGCCTTTTCAGAATGAAACCAAATCTTGTCATAGCGCGAGCGGCGTAACAAGTCCTGCTGCTGTTTAGAAATGATGAAATGTAAATGTGTTCTGCCACGTCTTTCGGATATCCTCATTACGATAGAAATAATAATTAATGTTATTTTAAGCTATATTTTCCATAACAAAATACAGATGATAATAATTTTTCAGAAAACACTTGATATTCCTCTTGAACATTTCGTATTTCGGAAGCATTTTGCATTCTTCATGCATCAATTGTGCGCTGTTCTCTGTAACTGGGTTTACGAGTGAATAATGCTAAAAGTATAAAACTTATGGGACAATACTGAATCAGATCTACACATCTTTCAAACCATAAGCAAATTAAAACAAAATTCCAGCAAAATATCAAGTTATGTATGATTCAGCCTTCTGGCACAGGCTGCCGTACCCAAAGGCGAGTAGTCAACGATGTGGAAACTGTACAGAATGAATAATATTCTAGACATACTAAAAATGATATAAACTGATACATCAATTAGATTTCTGATAAAGGATTTCATATTCGAAATCATGCAAATAATATCTTGTAACCTTGCTTATAATTATTTTTGTAAGTTAATTACTTGCAGTTCAACTCATATTCATGCTTTGGGGCAATGTACTTTGCAGGAGTTTTGATCTTCAGTGTACAAAGTTGTTATCATCATCTGACTTAATTTCAACAGCACTCTCCCCATAATATAATTTCCATCTTCGTTCCATTCCTCGACTTGCACTGTCAGGTTCCGTAGGACATAAGAGCAAGTTTTTTCATTCCATTCACAGGAAGTAACACGCCGATGAGTGCCAGTAGACCAACTGTTCGGGCGATGACAAGTAGAGAAAGAAAATAATTATTGAATTTCGTTTTTATTTCTTCTTTATTTTTATCAAATCCGGGGACCTTTCATAAGATTTCCTTTAATTTTAAAGAGACATTTATTTCTTAGAAACTGCGCAACAAAGTAAAGGAAACCGTTTATTTTATGAGGCTTCTATTTGATTAAAGCCCGAATGTAAAAATGTTAGCTTTAAAATGTGTCAGACATTCCGATATACTAGCTTCCTTTTACGGTATATTTAGAAGCCTTTAAGATAAAACATATTTTATGAAAATATGAATCAATGCAATATAGGATCTAAATACAGATAAAATAAATGAGATTATTGCTGCAGAGGAACAGCAAGCCATCAGCTGCAGAAGGATCTAGTTTATATAAACAAGGCAACTAGGATCTAAGCGGTGGAAACAACAGATTTAAGAGATAATTGCTTGTAAAATATATCATGGAGGAATCAATTCATATATTCTAAATCACGGCTATGAATAGCCTGAAAATCCAACAATAAATATCCAAACCGCAATGAAACAAAATTCAAGAAATAGTGGGATAAAACTTTAAAAAAATTTTCCACCAGACTTTCAGAAATGAAAACTACAAACTATTGCACGAATATCCATAACATAAACAGGAGGGGAACAAAAATCGATGTTGTTATCATCGTGTCCCTGAGGGAGAATATAATTCAATCTCTTACCAGGGATATCGGTCGTCATGTCAACATTGCTTAGGGCTGCAGAGGATCAGGATATCTTCACTGAAGTCAAGAAATTCAAGAAAAATCCATTTCCCATGCCGGCTAGATTCTATTTCATTTTAATAATAACATTGAGTTCTTCGCAAAGGGAAAAAACTGAAGAAGTTTCCAATATTTATGTTTTTTATTCCTTATACATTTAGTGAAAGTTGAAGGAAAATTCAGGAGCTAACGGAAGTTGTATTACTTGAATTTCTGTTTCGTATTAAACTGAGGAAAGATGTTTAAACGTATCTGTTTATTTAAAAATATTTTAGCTTTTTAAACACATCTTTTTTATATGGTTTTTGTTTAATTCTCATTCATTAAGTTATTAACAGAAGAGTGAAATTTAAGGTTATAACGTTCTTTAGTACAAAACGTTAAACTCAAAACGTTCTTTAGTACAAATTTTATATTTTTCATACAGGAATATACTTGCTTGTAACAGGACAAAATGTGGCGCTTTTTCACAATTTCCTTTCGCTTGGTTTCTGTACTTATTCGAGTCAAATCTCGAAATTAATTTCTGCTTCTACACAAACGGCTTTCTTGCCGAGCGACGAACTAGCATAATAAATACTTAAATCAATATCCTTTTTTTTTTTTTTTCCCTCTTCCTCGCCTCTTAGCAGCTTCTCAATTTTAAAGGACGATGATATTAAATTTTTACATTAAACGGAGATTTTAATCAAATTACTCTAAGTTTTATGCTATTGGATAGATAGGAAGACCTTGAAAAACATAATGCCAAGCGTGGTTCTTCGCAACACTAATTATGAAAAATCATTTTCAGAATTTTCGAAGCAAAGATTTTCTTTTCCTTATTGTTTTTTTCACTCTTTAGATTAAACAAATGCAAAAAAAAACTTTTTATATTAAGCTGTTTTATTGAAGAAAATAATAAAACCTAATATCTAGTTACCCCACTTACACTTATGTTACTACAAATAAAACCATGAGGTACCTCTACACAGATTGTATTGTGACTTTCACTGAATTCTAAGGAAAAATAAAAATAACAGTATAGAAAAGAACATGAAAATGATTAAATGTAATTCATTCTAATATCCGTTAAACAATTTCGATATGAAATCTGTCGTTAGCCTCAAGATTTGACTTTTATCAAATGCGAAAAATAATGAAAGTGTAAAGATGATTTTTTTATTCTAAATTCCTTTAAAAATGTTTACACATTTATGTATTTATTTATTTATTTGAAATTATGCATTTCTTTAATATGCAAAAACATATTTCATCATCAGTGGAGAGTTTATTGTTTGACATTAGAATTTTCTCGTGTGAAAATCTAAGAAAATTTACAATATTTAACTCTTGCGTTGAGATCAACAGTTTTTAATATTTTGATTTCTGCATTTATCTATTTCCACTCAAAACTAATTTATGAAATATCTCCATTAAAACTTAAGCACTTAAACAAGTACACTATGTCATACATGAAATTGTATCTACTTAAGTTATTAAGAAAGGCCAGTTTACAAATACCATTTTGAAATTTTGCGCGTGCCTGAGAATGAGTCCGCACACTATCTTCCGAGATTCTTTGCGCAGAATCCGAGGTCATTAATATTCACGGGGGCAGTTAGTATGCTTCACCCGACCGAAGCTCTTCAAACGGCCTTTCATTCAAACGACCATTGGCAGAGATCGCATACTTTGCATAACTTCATGTTTATTGCAGACAGTGCTCTTGTAGATGAATTTTTTTGTGGTTCCTTACCTCTAGGTAAAAGATGACTCAGTATAAGTAGGTGAATCAGTGGCTAATGAAAGCTCTTTCGTTAGGAACTAGAAATGATATTATTTGAAACTTCCACACCTCTTTGTTCGTTAATGAATAGCGGGGAAGAAACTGTTGCGAATCTGAAATGGACTTTGAGTAGTTTTGATATTTTAAGCAAGCAGGTGAGCGAAGGCTTCGGCCTTCAAAGAATTAAATCTTTAAAATATCGAGAACTCCACCAATTATGAAAATGGTCAAGCATACGGCTCTTTATAAAGAAATATGAACGCTATGGATAATTTAGTGACGCATAGGAAATGTAAAGTTAAATGTCAGTAAAGTGGGAAATGGATAACACAATTCAACGAAGGTAGAGAAAACAACGAAGATGAATCGCGCTGTGGTTAGTCATCTGTAAAGAATTAACTCTTTAATGTAAGCAATTAGGACGCAAATTTACACAAAGCAGCACAAGTCAAGCAGACGAAGAAATGAAAACTACTTATGAGAAAGCGAAAACGGTCGTGAATAACTGACTTAAAATGACGGCGGCAGAGTCCTATGAAGACGGTATCAACGACTTGTTATTGATCAAAATAAATGTTTCAAAAGAAAAAAAGACAAAGAAGACAAAATCTATATAGAAAAATAAAAAATTACAAGCAAAAAATAAATATGCTTTTTTACTTCATAATATACCTTACTATTGTGGTTTAATGAAATGTTCAAATTGGAATTCAAAACTCATTGAAAAGTCTTGCTAGCTTTAATTACTAGAACAATTTTCATTGTGGCAGATAATCTAATCCTTGAGGAAAGGTCATCAATTTCATTCCAACAACATCTTTAACCTCTCAAGAGTGCCGTGTAATTTTGTGGAAGTTTTTCTGCGACCCTCTGTAAAGCTTTACAGCCTAAATAATAACTACCATTTATCTTCTGAATAATATTTAAGATTTTTTAATGTAATTACAATTATGTGATAAATGTAATTTATAACTAGGTAATAATAAATGAATAAAGCAACATAAGAAAAATTATGATCAAAAGAAATAAGGTCTGCCCCTAGCCCTGAATAAAAGAAATTTTTATTTCTTAAAATGACTTTTTGAATTCCATATTTATACAGTATTGGAATTATCCGGTCCCAAGGTAGAGTAATATCCTATCACCGGTCTGTAAAATTCGTTTGGACCTGCATCGACAAGATGATTCCATTTGCGAGCATCTCCAAGCCGAAACAGCTTACTCACTACCAAGTACGTCTCCGTGAGTTTTGATGTTGAAAGTACCACCAAAAAATTTTTCACGCCCCCCATATTGGGAGACCACCAGCAGTTTGGTTACGGACCCGTTAGCCGCCCCCCCCCATCCGGAGAACGTTGCCGCCACCGCGCCGAGATGGACTTTCAGAGAGGAATACTAGTATATCCATACACGCAGAGTGATGTGTAAATAATACATGAAGATAATTTATTACTTATCTCTTGTTACTTTAAAGATAATACACTTCACAAGCTTCCCCGGTTATTTAGGTATCTTAACCTTAAAAATACTCTCAGAGCGTAAGTTAAAGCTCCTTAAATCCAGTCCTTTCCTTTCTCCAAAGCATTTTTAATCGTAAAGATTTCTCATATACCAAAGACCAATATCAGAAATTAAAAACATTTAGCCAACTACTGCAGAATCAATATAACTCAACCTAAAAAAGATAAAAACTACTATTCACTTTAATTTCTTATTGTCGATGATAAGACTTGCATTTACTTATTTTTGCATTTATAAAAATGGTAAAGTTATTGTTTTAACGTAATTTAAGCACATAATGCTAGTAAAAAACAACATCGTATTTTTGGTAATCCTACCAAAGAATGCTTTAATGCTCTAAAACGCTTAATCATTCAAAATGAACAACATAAGTCCTTGAGTTTCCTGGAATAAAAAGAGCATTATTCATTAGCTGCTAATCTCCTTTTTATTTTTCATTCTACATTCAATTAACTACTAAACAAAAGGTTAAGCATCTGCATCGGGTACTACAGTTAATTAAATCCTAAGGCGACAGCAAAACACAATATCATGAAATTTTTGATTCATTTATTAAATAAGGATTTGCAATTTTTCACTTTTGTTCAAAATTTACAAAATATCTATTTCTTATTCAGTCATATCATAATGCATGGTTATTTTGTTTAATCCTTTTAGTAGTGTATCCAGTCCACAGTGTTAAATTTGTTTTGGTTTTTCACTTTTTAACATTAGTTTCACTTTTAATCTAGGGTTCTAAATATCTCTCACGCTATATTATAGTTTACTAAGCTATTTTATTTTATTTTTTGACACTGTTTCGAAATTAGATATCATTACTTTGCTTACCCTAGTAATCCATTGAGTAATATTAATACACTGTAAAGTTTCGAATATATTTTTTGCCCATTTAACTGTACCAAAAAAATATTATTGTAGCTGTAAGATTTATTTATTATTGCTAATTATTTTAAAGAAGGGTTAAATATATTGAAATATATTTTATGCTCTGAATGCAATTCGTAACAGAGACACTCTGAAGTACTTAGGGTTCTTATTGGACAAAAAGCTGACATGGATCCCACATCTAACGGAAATGCGCAATAAGATTCATGACATAGTCAACAGCCTCAACAGGTTCATGATGCATAAATGGAATATTAAAGGGAAAATAATGAAGCAGTTGTATACGAGGGCTATTGAAAGATTGATCCTGTACGGATGTCCCATCTGGTGGCATCATACAAAGACGGTTCGAGTTTCGAATAAACTTCTTCAAATCCAGAGAATAGTACTGTTAAGTATAAAAAAAGCGTTCAGTACATCTCCAGCAACAGCACTTCAGGTGCTGGTAGGTGCTCTCCCACTAGACCTCAAAGCGGACCAAGAGGCCAAGACGTTTAAACTAGTGCATTTCAAAGAAGATGTTTCTATCGATACTGGACTTATCTCGGGAGCAGAGATAGAGGAAAAATTTGATATGGGCAGAACCCATCCAGCTGAAGCTCGGATGATTAACTGGCACAAAAAATTACCCACAGGGTCTGGTGTGGAGATCTTTACAGATGGCTCGAAGACTCAGGAACGAGTCGGTGCGGCCTTCGTAGTGTATGATAATAAAATAGAAATAACGACGCAAATGATCAGATTAACAGACAATTCTTCAGTTTTCCAAGCGGAAGCAATAGCTCTCAGATCGGCATTCATATGGATAAATGATTACCTAAAGCATGGCAAGAGGGCGATTAACGTTTTCTCGGATAGACAAAGTGTCCTCAAGGCTATTAACAGTGCAAAACAAACGCTCCTCATTAAAGCACTAAAGGAGCTCATCACAACAGAAAAGACTTTCATCACAACAGAAAACAGTAAACCTGAATTGGATCCGTGGACATATAGGAATTGACGGGAATGCAGCAGCAGACCAAGCTGCGAAAGAGGCTTCAAATAAGGCAGAAGTGGACTGTCTACTACCAACTCCAATCTTGGCTGCGAAAGACAGAATCCTAAAGGATGCGATACAAAGCTGGCAAGAGAAACGGGGACAGAAACTCAGAAACTCAGAAACAGGACGACAGACTTATGAGTACTATCCAAGAGTCTCCCTAAAAAGAATAAGGACTGACTTTCCATTAGTCATGGCTATAACCAATCATGGAAAATTCCCTTCATACTTTAAACGCTTCTTAAGGAGGAATGTCAGATGTGGCTGTGGACTTGAAAGAGCAGATGCAAGACATCTAATATTCCGATTCCCACTACTTTCAGAAATCAGAAAGGAGCATCTTCCAGGATTTGCAGAAAGACTCCCAACACAAGAGTTGTTCTACAATCCATTATGCGCCAAAGGAATAAAACTCATGATGAATTATGTCATCAAAAACGAGGATAGAATAATTGTGGATACCTGAAATCGGCTGTGTAACTGTAATAAATCAATTTTACATCTGTAAATGGCAAACATTGTAACGAAGCATCTTTCCATCTGTTAACATAGAGTGGAGACTCTATTGTATATATGTAAATAATGTATATATTTTCCTAATTTTGTTATGTATTTCTAAATAAAGGACCAGTGGGTCCCGATGGCGAGGTCAACAAATCTTCCAGACAGAGGGGAAGTGTCTTGTCCGGCACGCCCTCAGCCTTGATAGGCCGCGTGGTACTAGCGTACGACCGGCAGCTGTTTCGGCTTTTTCGGCAAGAGGTGTCAAAATTTCTCACTCCCCGCAATGTCCTTAAGTGGACGGGGAGGAGTACAAAATTATTATTATTATCACACATGGGAAAAACTACTAAAACGCCTACGCAACGTGTGCGCTTGCCTGGGATCCAATGCAGGTCTTACCACCAGTGTTCAGCGACAACTACTTCATATCTCAACCGCTGGTAGGCCTGAAAAGATCTAAGGGTATATTGAAATTCATGACTTAGTATAATTTTCAAAGAACACTCATTATATTTATTAACAATTATTGCTTTTATATTTTACTAAGAAATTTTTTGCAAGCAGTCTTGATAAGCTCTCATTAGAATTTTTTAGCTGTTAGTCGGATTTATTCGGCACTGCATTCAATTCATTTTCAGCTGCATTATTTCAGGTTCGAAATTTCAATCCAGAAATGATCTCTCGAATTGCAGTTCTACGAAAAGCTCTTTCATTATTATTTCCTGGGTTAGGAGTTTTGTACGGAGGTATGTAACTTCTGCCCCATTTAAATCTATGTCTTTAAAAAATACAGTTAAGTTTAGGTCTTCGAATGTTCTTAGAAAAGAACTGTATAATTTCAGGATCGCAAGTGTCGAAAATATAAAATGTTTTTGGAGTTAATAATGTTCATTATATCTTCGAGAGAAAGAGTATTTCTATACCTTTTATACCTTTCGCAAACAGTATCAGGACTTGTATTTCGTTTACTGCTTGGCAAACATAACATGTCCTGATTCGACAGTGCGTTTGACTACAAACTATTTCTTGTGGAGTATGACAAGATAAAGGATTAAATTACCCTTTATTTTCCACGGTATTACAGGTGCTCCCGCACTTCGGGACACAAAGACCAACCACTTGTGGTCTAAACGTACAAATATAAGAACTGCTGAAACACAAATGACTAAGACTGGTCTTTTAAATTACTACGTATGTAGTACGCAAACTGTGGAAAACTACAATACGTCTTTAACTTTTTAGAGGACTAAAACCTCTGGCCTTAAAGAAAGACAGAAACTGATTGAAACTGGCGTGAAATACAGTGACAAGGCGGCTCACTTTCTCTCCATCTAACTCTGTTTTTGGCGAAAAGCCTCAACTTAAATACTTGGATGTTAGCAAGTACAATTTGCGTTAACAAATTAACGCGTTTATTCTGGCCGGTAGCTGAAAATAAGAAAAGATAGTAAAGTTTTAAAACAAAATAAACGTTAGTCAAACTTAAGATCCTTACTAGGGAGCGACATTATTTTGCGCGGCTTAATAAAAACACTCAGCACAGCTATTTTAAAGTAGAAAAAATTCTCGTTTTCGAAATTTGCATTTGTTTAATAGAAAGTAAAGTCATGGCCTAATGACAGAAATAAAAATGTGTGCCTGTTATAAAGAAATATATTGGTTTGTATTTGGTATGTGAAAAATAGAACTGCGAATAATAGCTGAAAGCTAAAGTATGAAAATGCTCATGATCGATAAATAAGACGGACATAAAAGCATTTCTCGAAATTTAAAATTCGGTGTACTTACATATTTAATTTTGAGCACACTGAGGCTTGTGAAATATTCATATCTATTACCGAGCATCAATAATCTGCATTACTCAAAAAGGAAAATCTTAGGACACGTTAAACTGCTGTACACGGATGCTTGAAAACATAAACCGAGTGTCAAATAACATCAATGACAAAAATTTTATTGAATATTTGAGTTACTATATCACAGCCAGAGTAGGTTCCTTCAATCTTCATGATGCAATTTAACAAAGTTATTCCTCTTAAAAATGTAACCTGAATGAAAGAGTCCTTCAAAATTTGCTATGCAAATACCGAAGATTTTCTGTTACCTGGACTATATTTATAACCGGTTCTATTATTACCGAGCATCAATAATCTGCATTACTCAAAAAGGAAAATCTTAGGACACGTTAAACTGCTGTACACGGATGCTTGAAAACATAAACCAAGTGTCAAATAACATCAATGACAAAAACATTATTGAATATTTAAGTTACTATTTCACAGCCAGAGTAGGTTTCTTCAATCTTGATGATGCAATTTAATAAAGTTATTCCTCTTAAAAATGTAACCTGAATGAAAGAGCCCTTCAAAATTTGCTATGCAAATACCGAAGATTTTCTGTTACCTGGACTTTATTTATAACCGGTTCTATAATTACCCAGATCACGTCTCTTCTTTGGATGCCAATAAGGATTAAAAATACCGTTGATTAGTCGTTTACAAGCGTTTAATATTTTTATTAATTCTTCCCTGCACCCTAAAAAAACTGTACAGGTGAACTTATTCTTAAGAGATGAGAATGTGAGAATGCTTGTTATGCTATTATAATAGCTAATTAATTTTCTTTAAAAACTGTATTTTTAGAAGCTGAAACATATTTAGATAAATGCATGCTTCATGCTTATTAGCTTGCGATTAAAATTAATTCCCTGTTAGTTGATTAACATATTGTTATTCACCAATATAACATACTGTCATTGATATAGATGCACTGTATTTGTGGTGCATTATCAGCGTATGCGCGTACTTGGACAAATTATAACTTGGCGAAGATCTCGCCGAATGCCCTTTCCTTTCCAAATTGTAATTATATTTTGGTTTATTACGCATAATTATAATGTTTTTATTTATAGTTACATATGAAGATACATTGCTGACTTAATATTAGTTATATTTATAAAGGAAAATATTTTATATTTTGTTACGCTATAGTGATAGTTAGGGCTATCTGCTAATGGAGAGGTACGCCTTCGTGGAGGAATTTTTAAAGGGATATTGGTTCGTATTCTACATTACACATGGATTAAAACCATGAACACTTCATACAGCCAATATGTTCAACGGGATAGTAAATCGGGTCGAACTACCAGTGTTCTGCAACTTTATCGTTCGATCACTGATCGGCTTCTTTAAATTAAATAAATTATAACTATTTAGGTATTGATTTCGTATAATAATGGTCAATATTAAGTTTATATTTATTCTAATTATAGCATTATTAATCAAAAGCTTCGCTAAATTAAGGCTTTTTTGTTTTAATATTAAAAATATATTTATTTTTATAATAATATCTTTGTTAAAATATATGATAATATTCAATTATTGGAAGAAAATTTACAGCTCGCTATATCTAGTTTCGTAACATCATTACATATAGTTTCCAAATTTCTCAGCAGTTGTTACCTATATATTTCCTAATGCTACTTTAAACAAGAAGTGATTATTCTGTTCGCCTTTTTTGTATTTAGAAATAGCAAAATCATTTGCGAAAATTGAAAAAAGGGATATGTTTTCCCTCACGCCACCATTTTTCAATTTCTTCTGGTTTCCTGCCGCTTTATAACTCCGCAAAATGCAAATTTCAGCTTACAGTTTTCCTCAAGAGATATGAAATGAAATAGTGAAATACTAGAGTAGAAACTTTAATTATGTCCGAGGTATTGCTGAAATCTGTCATGAATATTGGATTTTTAAAACGGGATATTTAATAAAGATTGAAGAAAGAGTTTTAGATTCGAATTTAACAAACTCACAGAATTTATTTGATGAATAGGTGATAGACACACAGAGAATAGCCTGTCAATAAATTTTCATAAGTAAAAAAAATAATAATGATCTAGCAAACGCGTATTATTTTTCCTTATTGTTGGTAAAAATTGAAAGTTTTGTTTTAAACCTATGATAACATCGTTTCGTGTAAGTTTCTAGTAAACGATTGCGATTTTGATGTACCCTTTCACAGTTCAAGTTCAGTAAATTTCATTATTCTGCCCCGCAATTATTTTACTTATGAATCTTAACATTTTATCAAGGAAAATGCAAATTTTTAAGTCATATTATACCATTTACAAGTATGTGCAAAACAGATATCAATTAAATGTATGCCATTAAATTCTTGTTCGTTTGCTTAATAAGAGCTCATAACTGATATGTAAGTGAAAAGAGTCTATTATAAAGCTGTCAGAGCAAGAAATGTGAAAACTCGGTGATTCTGAAGCAAATTTTCATATATTCTTCCCTCTTTAAAAAGGGCGGTTGAAAAGCAGGGGAAATCGTTTACTAAATTAATGTGTAGACAAATTGTTATCCACCACACCTTAGTTTGGGCACCATTTAGAGATATTTAGAATTTTCTTTGAAGCCGCGAAATATGAAGAATCAGTTTACTTACGTAGACAATGCTATAATTCCTTGCATTCTCTTTCACGTAAACAGCGATTGAGAAGAAGCATCAGACTGTCACTCAAATCCAAATGGTGCTGAGTACCAATTGTCATAAAATCCAAATCGAGCGGCCGCATTTTAGCTCCTAGGCCAGAAACTACGTAAAAGCAGTAGAGTAGTTAGAAATACCAAAGGAACTCGAGTCAATGTGTAACTGCATTACAAGTTTACTGTGATTATCTCACTAACGGTATTGTAAATATGAAATCAGGTAATATTTAAATGCACATAACTGTCATGAATTTATCCATATACCTCATGTAACTGTACACAAGACAATGTTTGTAATTAACATATCCATCTTATACACAGACCTTATATGACCATGTAATATTTATACATGGAAGAAAAATCCCTTCTGCCAGGATGACGATTAAGGGGACGGTGGACTTTAAAAATTATTTTTTTAAGTTTTCATTTTTTCAACAAGAAATTTTATACATGTACATCTTATAGCATCAGTAAACAAAATATATGCTCAGAATTTCAATTTATTTTAAATTAAAAATTTTTAAAGCAATTAATTAATTATTTTAATTAAAAATTTAAAATGCTCCATGCGCTCTAATTTTTAATATTTTTTCCTAATGTTTGCTTTATGTTACTTATAAAGGCTTGGTAAAAGTATTTGTGTATCCGTTATTGAATATGATGGATAAGAAATTTTTAAAGGCTATTTTTGTGAACTTAAACCCAATTTTCGAAAAAATTTCACCTTTTGTTAAAGGTTTTCACAAGTTTAAACTTCTTAATAACCTCATATCAAAAAATGCATACGCAGATCTACTGTAACATATAACAATATAGTTTCTTCCAAATATCATCCATTTTTAACTAAAAATGAGACGCATGGAGCATTTCAAAACACACAAATAGCGAAAAAATTTGTTTTGAGAAAAATGAATTTAAAGTTTTCCTTCAAACTTACCTTTAATACATGGTCATGAGAAACAGCAAATTAACTTTGAATATAAATTTGTAAACATTCGATAACATTTTTGTAAGATTTAACTATTTTTAATCTCATAATATTAAATATGACAAAAATAAACATATGACAAATTGCTAGGTGATTCGAAGTTATACAGGTAAAAACAATTTATGCCGTATGCCCAATGAAATTTTTAAAAATCACCCGCACCATATGTTTTACCTTCATTTGCTACTATTGCATTATCGTTTAGTGATTTACAATATTTTTTACTATTTCTGTGTTTTTTCCATGCAGGTAAACTTCTCTTTTTACTTTGGTTCAAGCGACGCTGATCACGCTTTTTTTCAATGAGTAAGGAAAACGAGTTCACTTCTTCCTGTTCTACGCTTATGGCATTTACACAACCAAAGTTAAATTCATTAATTGTTGATAATACTGACATTTCTAGCCTTTTTTTAGAAATAAACACTTCTTTAGGGCAATTGTTCCAAATTAAACTATGGATACTTTCATTAGCATTTTGTGTTTTACCAGAAATGCATCTGGACAGCAATTCTGTGCTAGCTAGCCTTTGATAAATTGGCAAGATTTGAGAAAGAACACTTTCAGATACTTTAGTTTTCATGGCTTTATGTGCTTTCGGCTGCTCTTCATTTGCTACTGCACGTTGATAAAAACACCATGACAACGTACCGGTAGGACATTTCGAATGTTTTGGTGAGACATCAGTAGATGAACAGTGTAGTAAGCTTGCATAAATTGCAGATTTCATTTTGTCTATATCCGGTATGTTATCTTTTATGGCCTTTATGTAATAGTTTGTTAACTTTAAAATTGTAGTTTCCTTCAGATTACCTTCTTTTCGTCCACCGATACATATACCTCTGGAACGCAGCTCTTTAACTTTATTGCGCAATCCTGCCCCTAAACATTTTGCCACATGATTGATACATTCTTCTTTACTAATTTTTACGTCATTACCATAAAGATTCAGAGTTAATAAATGTTGATATGTTTTCGCATCCCCATCAGAAAGTATCCCAACATATCGCATATTACATGTACTGATGGACCGTTTCCATAAAATTTCTGCGGCTTTCATTTCCATAGCATTAGACGAACCAGAAAAATTTTTGGAACACTCTGGTTTGTGGCTTTCAAACCATATATGAAATTCCGCACTGTCAGCACCCATATCTCTTTTCGCGCATACACATTCAGGACAATATTTTGACAGAATTTCATAGTCGATAACTAACCCAGTCAAGACATCTACGACGATACCTATTCCATACAGTGACGTATGCCCACGTTTTTGCCATGTGCCATCATACGACACTATGATATCTATACACTCATCATTATTTATATTAATTAATTTTTTATGCTTGTTTCGAACAATATTTCGAGAAAACTGAAGGAAATCACCTTTTAGTTTCCCCTTTTCTTCAGACAAACTGTGTAAACATTTAGCAAATGTCTTTTTGTCCATAGCATGAATTCCCATAATCATGGAAAACACTTCTAAGGAGGCGTGGCCTTTGCCTATTTTCAAAAATGCTTCGACAAGTTTCGTATTCACATCAAATGTATTTGACCGTTTTACCCGCTCACTTGAAAATGTTGAACTAAATATTTTATCACAGTTTTTACAAACTAATTCAAGTTTTGTAGAATATCCATATATTCCTTTCGAAACAATATCTAAAGAATTGGTTGAGCACTCGTCACACTTTATATTACATAGCAATGGATTCCACATTTTACGATTTATCAAAATATATGAATCATCATTTCGGTTATCACCACAGTCAGACGTTCGTAATAAACTTTCATTCAGTTTCTTTACACTGGCACTTATTGAAGTACTCGCTTCAACTATAGAACTTTCAGAAAAAAATTGTTTGTTTATTTTTGGAAGAAACTTCTTCACTGTTCAATGTCACGTCATTTTCCGAATGAGCTGCCCATCGTTTTTCAATTTTGCTGACAGCTGCAAGTTTTTCCTTCGATGGTCGCCCTTTAGGCTTACGGTAACGACGACTTATGGCATGCATAATGTACTACAATAAATAAATATATATATATATATATACTTTTACGCAAGAGGTTATAAATTAATCTGAAGTTCTTCCAGTCCAAGAAACTCAGTTATAAACAGTCCTGCAAAATGTAGTTGTATAAAACACAGCAAAACACTTTTAGCAAAAGAACTAAGGAAAATAGCGAGGAACACTTTTAAACTGTAAACAGTGAAATGGCAGTTACAGTTAAAACGTTATATTGCCAGGTTTATAAAGAATTAAATATGTAAGTATATAAATATCAGCAAATAACTGTTGAAACATATTTGTTTACATTTTCGCCAAAATTTAAAGGGCAAAGTTTATGTTGTTTACATATTTTAAATGCTTGTAACTTCGTTAAAAATTAGAATATTTGAATTCGGTTTTTTACATACGATGCAGTTAAGTATATGTAATACAACGAGAGTAAAAAAAAATTTCAATATTTTGGTCGATTTTTAGCTTTTTCAAAGTACACGGTCCCCTTAACACTGCAAGACCTTTACAACAAAGACAGGACAATGGCTATCCCAGACAGTGTTCTGGCTTGTTGGCAATAAACACGTGATTATCCATTGCGTCATGTATTCTTGCGTCACTCCACCTCCAAAGCTCTCAAACTGGCTTTCCTGTTGATATTTTGGAAGAAACTCGGGATTTCTAATGCAATGGAAAGAAATCTCATTGCAAAGCTTAAAAGATTTGAGAACAATTGATGACTGAGGGAAGGGGAAGAATTAGTTTCTAATATCAAGTAGAGAGGTGGTTCTGCAGATCAACAGCAAACTCCATCAAGAGTTGTCCAAATAATAACTGGAGTTCAGTTTTGAAAATACTTGCAGAAACCCATGAATGCGTACTAGAGCAAAGCATACTAGAGCTCTTTGTATAAGGGGAGGGATGATTTAGTAGAGGACTTTCTGAGAGTAACTGGCTATATAATTCTGAGGGAAACTGAAATATACAATTGCACATTGAGAAAAACGCGGAAATGCCCATGCAGCCAACCCATTCGCCTGGAATCGAACTCAGGTCGTAACGACCGGTGTTCAGCTACTTTACCTCTCGTCCAGTAGTGGTCCCAGTGTGTGTGTATGTGTATAAAGAAATCTCATTTGGTTTTTTTGAAAAGGTAACCGGCAAAAATCAACTACGCTCTCTCCGGGATCCAAAGAGCAGATCTTCCAGTTGATAGCTGGTTGTGCTAAATTACTTCCATCACTGTACCGTCTGCGGGAAATTGAGATAGTTGCTTAGCCTTTCCTTTCATCCTAAAAGTATATGGGAAAGCCGAGATAATCGTGTAGTTATGTGTTCAAAACATTATTTAACTTTGACACTACTATACGCATCATTAAAATTTTAGAGGCAAAAAACGTAAATAATCAGCCTCTTATTGGAGCAAAGGATCCAGAGATTGCTAGTTTGAGACTACGACAAATTACACTAAGACAGTTTGTAAAGTATAATGCTAAAATTCCTTTCATGGAACCAGATTTTTAAAGTTTGTTAAAATAAGAGCATTAAAGGCAGGCAATTTGTCTGTTCTGAAATATATTAAATTAAACCCGTACTATACTCGTACTCGTATCTTGCAAATTTATTTAGGTGCAGAGAGACTTCAAAGAAAAGGGCGTTTAGAACAAATTTGTATTGAATAGAAGAAAAAAAAAAAAAAAAAAAAAAAAAAAAAAAAACGATAACGATACTTTATAATTTGAATGCTTCCAGAGTTCATAGCTATCAAATTAAATTTTGGGAAACTTATAAAAGATAGTACACACACAGGCCAATGAATTATAAACTGAAGATCAATACTTTATTGAATCACCTTTTGCGCGGATAACTGCTCTGATTCGTTTGGATTCAAGTCTACATGCTTCTAATGATAAATGAGTGCATTTATGTCCAGAGAATAACATGCATTGACTATGCAGCTTTTTAGATCTTGTAAATTAGATGGAAATTAGATCTTGTAAATTAGGTGGAAATCTTGTAAATTAGATAGAAATTAGATAGGAGAGTGCTGACGGATAATTCTTTCTACCATACCCCACACATTTTCTATGGGTTTAAGATCCGGACTATGCAGTGACTAGGGAAGGTGTTGTGGAAGTCAGTCTGATGTTCAGCGAACCAAATTTGAACACGTCTGGCATTATCATCCATGAAGTATCCTTCGCCATCAGGATAAAAATGCAACAACATTGCAGGGTACACTTGATCTGCAAGTATATCTGTGTATCTCATGGCTTTTTGTTTACCCTCGAGAAATTCCAGGGCACCATTTCCATGCCAACAGAGCATGCCCCATGTCATGGTACTCCCAACCAGACCCTTGCACAGTGCGAGTAAGGCAAGATGGATTCATGGCTTTCTCGCCACATCTGACGTTTTCCATCAGTGCAAAATAAGGTGTAGCAGGATTCATCTGACTACATTACCCGTTTCCAATCCTCAGATGTCCAGTGTCTTCTTTCTCGACACCACTGGAAACGAATTCTTGAATATTGGGCAGAAATGAATGGTTTTTCTCGCAGTCATCTTACTATGCATTCCTATCCTCTTGAATTCTCTGCGCACGGTTCGAGCTGAAATCTGTTGGAAAGAGCCTTGGTTGCTGATCTGTGTCGAAGCACAGTACAGTTCCTGCTCGGCTGTACAATTCCTCGGAGACGAAGCAGATCACTCTTTTGGAAAGGTATGCTCAAGCCGCTGTTACGTCTCCTAGAGAAGGACTATGGGTTCTGATTCCAACTTTTGAAAACCTTTAATATGGCTGCTTTTGAGAACTCAATGAGATTTGCTGTCTTCGAAATTGGGGTCCCTACTAAACGGGCACCAACAATAAGCCCTTTCTCAAATGGTGAAAGATCTGTCGTTTCTCCCATTTTACTTCATTCATCCCGAAAAGCACTCTTACACCTTATTTATACTAGCAGTCTAACCACGTTTAACACACGTCATAAAAATTTGCATACTTCATCCCTAATACGCATTCAAATGAAAATCTCAAAGGTTTTTAATTCATCGGCTAGTAAGTGTATCTCAGTTGTTGTGAAGAAATTTAATTAATAAATTCTCATTTCATTCACAGCTTAGTTGAAATTTTTCTATGCCTCATTTCTTGTTTCAATGCAAAACCTCAAGACAAAAATTGTTTCCGAATTTAAGAACATGCTGGTGTTAGCAATGTAAAAACAAGGAAAGGTTGCAGATTCAATTTATTATTTTACAATAGACTCTTCAGGGTCATTTTAAGCTACCCGGCTTGCTTGGTAAGCATCCTAATGACATCTGTTGCAGATAGTAGAGGCCCTTAATTATTTTTTCTCTCACTTCCGTTCAGCGCCTTTCGCTTCGTAAAAAGCATATCTTCTTGGGCCAAGACGGAAATATTCTCCAAGACAGGAGTGGCTTAATCAGAATGAAGTTTATTTTACCGGAGCTATCTACTCACGCTTAATACATTTCTACGTACAAAGCGAGACAGCTGACGAACCTATTACGAAGGTCATGTCATGAATTCAAATTTGTTTGAGACCACGTTTTATCGTATATCAAGGTATATCAAATCTTTAATTAATTCCACCTAATTAATCTTGATTTCTAACTTTCAGTGTACATTATTAAACTTAAAAACTGATGTAACGATTGAATGCAACAAATTACTTTTTTTTATTCTTGCTTATAAAAATATTTTGGCTTTAATCTTTTAATACAGCCGATAAATTTTTATTCCCACTCCGCTAAAGGAAAGTTCATCTAAATATATAAATCTTCTGAATTCGGTAAACTCCAGACACTAATAATAATTTTATTGTTAATCCATTTGAAACCTCTGTTAGAGAAAATCAGTGTTCTGTAGTGACAACAATATACGAGATAAGAAGGGCGAAAAGACTTTGAAGGCAACTCAAAGACTAGAGACACTCCCCCTATTCGAGATCTTTGGTAACATGTTTTAATTCTTGCTTTGTGTAAGTAGTAGGAAACAATGTAATTAGACAATCGCCATGCCGTTAGTTATTAAGTCTTCTAGCAGTTAGGAAAATTGACTGCTACAAATGTTATTTAAAATAGACTCCTATAACTTTTCAGCATAAAAATCTATTGTTTTTGGGTTAGGTTACGTTATTTGAATTGGGGTACTTGAATAGGGAGTACAATATCGATTCACTTCTTAGCGGTGCACTCTGGCAACGTCAAGGGGCCCACCAGCGGCCGAGCGGTAAAATCGCTGAACACTGGTAGTTCGGTCCGCGGTTCGAATCCCGCGAACGGGCTGGCTGCATGGGAGTTTTCGTGGTTTTTTCCACGTGTAACTTGTATACGAGCCAGTTTCCCTTAGAAAGTCCTCCACGAAGGCATCCCTCCCTTTAGGCAGACAGCCCTAGTGTGCTTTGCCGTATTCTCAATATTCTCAATACTGGCAACGTCAAAATACGGCTAAGTGATCGATAAACTCGTCATGTGTTGCCTACTGATTTCATCTCTACAGCCATTCAAAATTTTAAAAAACGTTTATTGAAATATGGCAAACGCACTGTCTAAGAGATCGGATGCCTTCGTGGAGAACGTTTTGCGGAAACTAATTTGTATTCATATTACACCTGTCAGAAACAACGGAAACCAGCCATGCTGCGAGCACATTCGCCTGGGTTCGAATACAAGCCAAATTGAACTACCAATATTCAGTGGTCTTAACCATTCGGCAACTGGTGGTCTTGTTATGTCTGATTAATTCTTATTTGCTTTGTGTTCTTAAATTAGCGGCCTTGAAATTTGACCAGTAAATTTTAATTTTCGTTACTCTAGGAGACTTATAAACATTTTTAGATTTATTTCTCTACTTTTACTCTAGTTTATGGAAATACATTAAGGGCAAAAGGCCCAACTATCATATAATCTGTACCTACGAAGCTGGCTACTTGTAGATTTAAGAACAGCAAAAGCCTGAAACAATCATATATAACCCTATTATAATTTATAGCATGCCCCACCATATATTAGGATTTATGATTATAATTCATAAATGATTGAATATTTTTTTTAAATCTGTTTCGAAATTATTCACGAAATACTTTTAAATAGTATTAACTTATACTTCCATGATAATAACATATGTTAGCTCTTTAATTTGAGCTGTAAACAAAACTAATTATTACAAACTAAATACCTACTTACAGAAAATTTCAGTATCTACCTATTAAATGAGACTTCAGTAATTTTCTCAATGAAATGGATTTCAGGTGAAAGAGGATAATCTCTAACACTACTTCCTTGCAGTTAAAATGAGCCAAACCATTAAATCACTTTTCTGAAGCTCAAATCGCCAATTAAGTTGACATTAATTACTTTGCCAAAAGCTAGATTTCAATGGTTAAGTAAGGAACATAAATTGCCGAGCAGTTTAAAAATACCGCTAAACCTAACCTTTTCAATCTACTCTTCTAATAGTAGGAAACGTGAAACGGTGGACATTTCCTTTGTTGTCTAGCATTTAGCGAGAGAATTCAACAGTAGACCTTAACAGCCTAACAAAGGAATAAATGCTATAGAAGTTTCTATGAAATTGGAAATGTAAATCTGCTAATAAATTCAAAATTCAGTTTTATAAGTTCAAAGTTCTGTTGCAATAATTTCTATACACACTGGTGTGCACAATTAAGAGAATTTGCATAAATTGAATTTCCGAAAATCTAATCGAGAGATTTTAATGAAATTTAGTTTGAATATACATTTATAACAAAGAAAGAAATATTCCATTCAGAAGTCATTTTACGTACGCATGATTATCAGTAAAGCTGACTGTGCAAACATATTCAGAATCCACTTTGTAATATCGAAAGGAAAATGATTCTAGTATGGTCCCCTGTCATACCCAGATAAGTCTATCAACGTGATGGTATACTGGGTAGAAGGCAGTTGAAGAGTTCCTGTGGCACTCAATTCTCCTGCAGCAAAACAGTTTTGAACTACGGGATGGTTCTCCGAGGGAGATGGCCAGATGAAATTGCTCTCCCATGAACATCTCAGACATTCTCTATAGGGTTAAGTTCAGGAGATCTCGTTTACCAATCAGCGCGGTGAATATCCACACTTTCAAAGCAATCATCCACTTGTAAGATCTCCTTTCTATGCCTCATATCACTCTGGGAGCGTTTTTCAGCAAATAGGTGTGCTGCCGACGATCATAAAGCCTGCCCAAATCATCATACCTCCACCACTTTAATGATCTTTTTCTCCAATGAGAGAGGGATGGTATGGTGTTCCAGGCTTTTTGCAGATGCAGGTACGCTGCGAATCAGTTCCAGGCTGAATCTCAATTTAATGTCTTAGAAGGACGGTGTTACACTGAAGTCTGGTTCAAGATGTTGTCTGAACCATGCTAAATGCTCTCTCTTGTGTGCAACAGGTCATACAGCCCTATCTCACGAAGCTTTCGGACAGCTGTAGACCGTGAAACTTGGGTTCTATTGGCAGCATACAGCTCCCACGAGAGCTTTGAAGCAGTAGAAATCTTGTGTCGCCATTCTGAAATGTTAAATGAAGACCCTCAATCGTCGTTGCCGTTGTTGCCGGATTTATTCAGATCTCTTCAAAACTGTTTCTACAAATTGCATATCATACTGGGAGTTACATTGAACTCTGTAGCCATCTGCACTTGTGATTGGCCTCCCACAAATTTTCATCTACTTCTGTCATCCATAGGTTGGAGGGCAATTCATTTTCTTGACACCTTCTAAAATTAATTCAAATCTTGTGACAAACACTACGCAATCCTACAAGTACAAGAATACAAGTACAGGAAATCGTGAATAGTACAAGAACACAAAAACACAAATCGCTTTCATGAGCATATATCCCCTCTATATTCGTAGTTCTGCATGTACGCTTACGTAATCAAAACAACATTTGCATAATTCTTTAGTTCAATACTTTTCGTAAAAATAGCAAATTGTCTTAATTTTTCACACAAGTTTTTGTAGTATAATGGATTTTGTAGTATAATAGTGGATTTTGTAGTATAATTTGTAATAGATTTAAGAGATTAGTTGTAACTGATTGGAGAAGGTATATTGTGCAGACAGAACGACGAAAGCAGACGTGGCTGAATTCAACATGGTATTATTACTGGATAACGTAAATCTTGAGACGCAATATTTGATTCGCACATTATCATTATGGGTTCGATAAGTGTTGCATCAGGTTCTTCTATTTACAATAAAATTAATGTAAAATTCCTTACCTGCTGCATCTTCAGTGTTCACGACGCCAGGCTTCTAATAATCACGTTTTCAGTAAGAGTTTCTATTACTGCTAACAAGCCATCTTTTCTTTTAATTATTTATTGAAATAAGACAGTAATATACACTATTTACAAGGTAGGTAATAAATTTTTTAAGACAGTACATTTTTAATTCTGAGTCTTTACGCTCCTCAGAGCGGTTCCAATCTCGACTGGTTCTCGGAACTTAATTACAGCAAAAGTAAAGGAAGAGATGCCCGCCATCTAGTTGCAAGAATGTGACATCCTCACACCTTTTGATTTTACCTCGATAAGATGGGAAAATCAAAACAAAATTTATCAATAATAAAACAAAAATTCAAATACAACTTTCACAAATATGAAAAGTAACTAATGCTTTAAAATTAATACTTACAAAGAAAGATTACACATCTAAACATTTTCTGCATTACATTCATACCATATCCAGATAACATATTCCAATTGACTACTGTTAGGACAATTAAATTTCTAAAATACTGAAAAGAAACAAAAATTAGTATAGCAATTTAAAAATATGTAACAGGTTTTACAGTTTTACGTCCATATCTAGTTTGATAGTTCATATCACTGTCACACTTATCGGCAGAGTTTTTTCTGTTCATGGTGAAGTCACTAAACAAGTTAGGTCTATCAAGTTCGAGAGGATAAATACGTTTCACAGGTCTTAGGAGTTCACCCGTTGCAATTTTCACTTTGACAACACGTACTTCGTTGTCTTTCCCAGGATATAGTTCTACAACACGACCTATTGGCCAATCTATTCTCTTCTTGTTGTCGCTGCCGACAAACACCAAGTCATTTTTGTTGATAGTCCGAGTAGATCGTTTAGATGGTTTTTGCACTAGGATAGCTAAATATTCATCACGAAATCTTTTGCGAAAATGTTCTCTTAAGTTCTGCAAGAACTTGTATCTTTTTGTCAGATTAATGGTATCCAGGTAGTCTAAGTCTGGTACTCCGACGTCGTGCACATCTTGTAGAAACATTGAAGGAGTTAGTGCCGTAAGATCATTTGGATCTTCTGAAAAGGTACGTAAGGGGTCTTGAGTTAATCACTGATTCTATATCACAAAGTATAGTCAACATTTCCTTGTAAGAGACACAGGACTTTCCAAGAACATTTCTCAACATCTTCACTGTTTGTACCAACCTCTCCCACCAACCGCCCCACCATGAAGCAGTTGGGGGATTAAACTTCCACTGTATTCTCATACTAGTTGAATGACATTCTATTTCTTTCCAATCTATCGATTTTAACAGATTTTCAGTTCCAACGAAATTAGTGCCATTGTCGCTGTAAATAATGCTTGAACGACCTCTTCTGGCAATAAATCTCCTTAATCCCAAGATGAACGCATTTGTTGATAAACTTTCTATCAGCTCAAGATGTATCGCGCGATAGATCGCGCAAGTAAAGAGCAAGATCCATGCCTTTTTTCCTTTTCGTAAATAAAGAGGACCGGCTACATCGACTCCGGTCACTTCAAACACCAGAGCATCTCTAACTCGATCTTCAGGAAGAGGTGCTGGAACAGTCTCTATATTCTTTGCGCTATATCTTCTACAGCGAACACACTTCATAAGAACTTTACGTACTGTTTTTCTTCCTCTCAGTACCCAGAATTTCTGTCGAATATTGGCTAGTACGAATTGCACACCAGCGTGGGATAGTCGTAATTGGTAATCTAAAATTAACCTATGAACTAAGTCATGACTTGAGGGAAATACAATTGGACAGAGAAAACTTTCTTCTTCCTCTCTTCTTCTAGTAATCTTGGTCTTTAAACGAATAAGGCCATCTGAGTCAAAAAAGGTACAAAGGTTTCTAACTTTAAGTTCTTTGCCAAATGCTTCTATTTGTATTATCTTGCATATTTTCTTTTCTACAGTTTCTATTTCAGGGACAGTGAGTTCTCCTGATTGTTTAGAATCTGGTCTTCTGCAGTTGTTGATAAATCTGCATATCCAAGCAGTTATTCTTAACATTTTATGGTAAGATGAATATTTCTCAAAACAATTTTCTACCCTTTGCGTATTTAGTGCAGAAATGACTGATTTCCTTTTTTCTGAATTCACTATTTCCATATCCGGTACTTCTCTTTGTCAAGGCCATTCTTCCTGATTTTTCTTCAGCCAGTCGGGGCCCTCCCACCATCTAACTACTAGAAGTTGTTTAGCGGTGCAACCTCTTGATGGGAGGTCAGCTGGATTTTTTGTTCCAGCAATATGTTTCCACGTTTTTGGATCCGTGAGTTTTCTTATCTCTCTGACTCTGTTTTCCACAAAAACAGCCCAGACAATCTCTTCCCTTTGAATCCACGTCAAAACTGTTGTAGAATCCGTCCAAAAATGCGTTTCTACATTTTGCCATTGTTAACCATTTAAAACAGAAGAGCATAGTTTGGCACCTATCGTGGCAGCTATCAATTCCAGAAGAGGGATTGTAATAGATTTCACGGGAGGTACTCTAGACTTCGATGCCAACAGATGAACTTCAACTCCAGAATTCGTCACAGTTCTCAAGAAAACTGCAGCAGCATACGCATTACTACTGGCATCACAGAATGTGTGAATGCTGCAGAACTTCCTATTGTCCTTGCTGGAATGTATCCAACGTAGGAGGGATATTTCTTTTAAGAGAAAAAGGCTTTTATACCAATTCACAAAATTTTGTTTTGTACTCTCGTCGACTTCAGTATCCCAAGAAATTCCTGTTTTCCATAAGTTCTGCAACAATACTTTAGGATACAAGAGAACAGGACTCACAATACCAATAGGATCAAATATTTTGTGTGTTACAGCGAGAATTGTTCTCTTCGTTATTATACCCATTTCAAAATCTTCTAGCCAATTCAGATTCAAAGTTAAATTATCTTTCTGAGAGTTCCATAACAGACCCAATACGGGTGAAATAGTTTCCTGTTTCAAGTTATCTCCGTTATGTAACCAACCTCGAAGATTAAACTTTCCTTCATACATGATTTCTCGAGATTTTTCGATAAACTGGATCATCTCGGATTCTTTGTCAAAACTGGCAACAACGTTATCTACGTAGAAGCTACGCAAGAGTTTAGCTATCATCTCAGTATCATATGAAGAATTTTTCATGTACCTTTGTAGATGGAATTCTATAACAGCTGCCAAAAGGAAAGGACTACTCTTAACCCCAAATACTACTCAAGTATGACGAAATACTTTCGTTTTCTTTTCTTCCACATCATTCCACCAGAAAAACCGAAGCCAGTCTCTATCTTGAGGCCTTACACTGATCTGTAAGAAAGCCTTTTCAATGTCTGCTATAGCAGTAAACTTGCCTTCCCGAAATCTCAACAAAAGAGAAGGAATTAGTTCTATCAAATTTGGTCCACACTCGAAACACTGATTTAGAGAAGGAGACGATTGTTTCCTCGCAGACGCATCAAACACCGGTCGAATTGGTGTTGAGCTATTTTCTTTGATCACCGGTCTATGCGGTAAATAATGTCCATAGTCAACCGCTATATTTTCTTTAACTTCTTCGATCACTCCTAAGTTACACCAGTCATTAAAAACTGCATTGTATGAAGAAATAAATTTTGAGATAAAAGTTTCTGGGTGGTAGATTGTAGACGTTTCAAAGCTAAATCCTTGTGGGTAGAAAGTGGTACATGATTCTCCGCCCACGGAAGTGCGACTTCATAACGCCCCTCTTCGTTTAGAGTTCCAGAATTTTCGAACTGCAATTTTGCTTGCAAATCCCTTTCCTCTCTGGAGCCTTCTTTGTAACTGGATCTGTTATTCCGATAACATCAAGCCTCCACAGTTCTGACAGCGTGGCATCAGAAATATGTAAAGATAAGCGTAGATAAACGAACGTGGCGTGGCAACGAAAGCGTGGAAAAGGAATTTTCTATTTCCTAATTGTCAGTGTTCGCTTTCCCCATGACTGTCCACCCAAGTCTTGTACTTACAGCAACTAATCTTCCCCAAGGAAGAACTTCGATTCTACCTGTAAATAAATTTGCAGCAACATCTGCCCCTAACAACAAATGAATCTCTTGGGGGTTCTCCTGGAATAATCTGCAATTTCCATTTTCAAAAACATCACTGACGTAAATACCTCTTCTTCTAAGTTCCCTAATCCAGTGTATATTTTTGATTTTAGGGACCGAAGAACATATTTTTCTTTCATCCAATACATTGATTTCGCAATTATACCGTTTATCTACGCTACCCAATTTTATTCTATAACGTTTATGTTTTTCCGAAACTTCCATGCCACCGAAAAGTCCGTGGGTTACACTTTGTTCACCTAAGCTTCTTAATTGTAACCTTTCTGCTGCATACCTGCTTATGTATGAGTTTTGACTTCCGGTGTCAATTATCGATCGAACAAATTGGTTATTCCCTCTTCCATATATGCGAACAACTAAAGTTTGCAAATATACTTCTGAACATCCTGCTTGATTTGAAAGTACTTTATTTTTTATCTCTTCGTCTTTTTTAATTTCCGAAACCTTGACAGAAGGATTTTGTTTATTACACATAATAGTTGCATATTGTTTTTTACAAATAGAACAAGTTATTTTTGTTCTGCAGTTTCGCACCAAATGATGTAATTTTAGGCATTTATAGCAAGCACATTTTCTTTTTAAAATGTCCCTTGTTTCTTGTAATGATAAGCCGGAAACGAAACTACATTAATAAATCTTGTGGAATTGATTACAGAAGACGCAGTTCATATTTTCCTCTCTGCACTCGGATTTTGTAAAGAAATCTGTAGCGGTCGGAATCTTTGGTTTATTATGTCTATTTGAGAGACCATATGCGCATTTCGTTGCAGGGGGAGGAAGAAGACTGTCGCCGATTGGATACTTTTTGCTGTTGCGAAACCGTTGACCTCGTGCGTTCACGGGATGAAAGTTCTGCATGTAAAAATGACATTAAATCTTTTATGTTATAATCGGTGCCAACATTTTGTGTTCTATGAAATTCAAGCGTTAATTCTGAAGGCAATAACTTCAAAATCATCGGACACAGCAAAGCGCTGTAAGATTCCGATACAACATCTAACGCTTTGAGACATCTATTCTGCGTTTGTACTTTATCATACAAGTTACGAAATGTTTTTATGTCATTCGCATTTTTAATGATTCAATATTCAGCAAATTATTCATGTGCGCATTAATAAGAATGTCTCTCCTTCCAAAACGGTCGTGTAAGATTTGAATTGCTGAATCATAATGTTTCGGCGATAACGGAAATCCTTGAACACAACTAGCAGCTGTTCCTCCTAAATATGCTTTCAGGTAATTAAATGTATCTACTTTGTTCAATGATTCGTTATTATGTATTGAAGACTCAAAACTATTCCAAAAAGTAAGCCATTGACTACTGTTTCCATAAAATACGGGAATCGAAAGTTTTGCTAATTTAACATTAGGTGTATCTTTTATATTTTGCTGAGTGTTTGGTGCATTTGAGTCATGATTAAGTTCCTTAATCCGTTTCTTAAGCCTGAATTTCCATAACGTTATCTTCTCGCGATATTGTTCTGTAATTTCGAATTCATTTTCGAATTCATCTACACTCAGAATTGGTTCAACTTCTACATCGGCATTAGAGAGTGTTTCGGTTTTAGCATTAAGCTGTTCTAACAATTCTTCGAGCTCATTAATACTACCTTCAGATTTATTTAATTCACTTTCGATTTTCTTAAATAGTTTTGTAACGGCAGTTCTTAAGATACTTCTTTTCTTTTTTAATTTATCTACTTCTGCCATTATCTTTCTTAGATTCAAACACATACACAAAAAATATACGTCTCATGAAAAACAAATATTTAACTCTTACTTAGAAAACAAAATTATTCTTTTGCTGAATACTTCAAGAACAAGTACTAAAATCTTTAATTTTAATATTCAGCTTTTGAATTCACTTTATTAGAACTTTTCAAAAAAAAAAAAAACCTGGCGTCCCTGTTCGGGCGCCATAAAAATGTTGCATCAGGTTCTTCTATTTACAAGAAAATTAATGTAAAATTTCTTACCTGCTGCATCTTCAGTGTTCACGACGCCAGGCTTCTAATAATCACGTTTTCAGTAAGAGTTTCTATTACTGCTAACAAGCCATCTTGTCTTTTAATTATTTATTGAAATAAGACAGTAATATACACTACTTACAAGGTAGGTAATAATTATTTTAAGACAGTACATTTTTAATTCTGAGTCTTTACGCTCCTCAGAGCGGTTCCAATCTCGACTGGTTCTCGGAACTTAATTACAGCAAAAGTAAAGGAAGAGATGCCCGCCATCTAGTGGCAAGAATGTGACAATAAGCATCCCACGATTTCGTTGATGCAGGCAATGAATGATACAGAGAAACAAACGGCGTGTGTTAGCAAGAGTGAAGCAAAGCAGGAAAGGGAACTAGGCATTCAGGAAAAGCTGGAGAGACAAAGTCAAAATATTTCGGTCTCAACTGAAATATTTGATTTGAGAAATAACATCGGCATTGCTGCATTGCGTAAGATCGCAAAGAAAGAATTCATTTTGAAATGAATCACTTTAAACTGATATATTTATTATAAGCAGTTTCTTTTTAGTAAAAAAAGGAGAAATGCCCAAATTAAAATGAAAAATAAAAGGGCTATTTTTAAATTAAAGTTAATAGTTCGCTTTTATATTTTACATCTTGCATATACATGCATATAAATATCGCATAGAAAAGATTGAGTACATGAATAAAAAGCATATTTTGGAAGTTTAAATACTAATAAAAATAAAGATAATATAGATATTACAGAAAATATTAATACTTAATCAATTATTAACACTTCTTTTTTGTAATAAACTCTTATTTGTTGCAAATACAAATTAGAAATATCCTTTAGAAATTAGAAATATTCTCTTGTACTTTGCTATTAATCGAAATTATATTACGTATTTTATGTATTTTAATTGTAATAAAAATACCTTGCTCCTCTTTATCAAATGAATAATGAAAAGCCTTTTATTTATATTCCTAAATAACATAATGCGTTAAGTATTAGTTTTTTTCTTAGGTATAATAATTACATACGTTTCTGATACTTTTTTATAATGGCTGATAAACTCCCAGTTGATCTAATCCGTATCACCTACGTCTGCAATTCCATTGAAAGATGACGAAAAAATTATACAGAAATATATGGATTGTTGACATATCTTTGTATTTGCTTTTTAATTCCATTTACACAATGCTATAAATTTAATTATTTTGATATTATTATTGTTTATACATTTTAAATTCCTAAAAGGATATATCAGGACTTACGTTTGCTCATTTTCGGCATTAAAAACTTATATTTAATTGTTGGTAATAATAAGATATTTTTTTAAGAAAACGCGAAAATACTTGTTTAAGGTATTATATTACAATTTAAAATTTTATAAAATTTACATCCTACCCATGTTAAATTGATTTTCACGATGCGTCCTAGCATAGGCAAAACCGTATATCCATTCGGCAAAAATGCCGACCAGTGGCAGACCGGCAAAAGCCACTAAACACGAGTAGTTCAGTCTCAGGCTCTAATCCCGGCGAACGGACTGGCTGCATACTCGCTTTTATTGTTTTCCCGATTTGTAACTTGGATAAAAGCCAATTTCTCTTAAAAAGTCGTCCACGGAGAATCCTTCCCTTTCCTCGGGATTTCAAATAGTACATTACAAAATTACTAAAAAATGCAAAAATAGATAATCAGACGAAATAATTCGGTTTATTTCCCATTTTTGTAACCCCTTACTAAAATTTACTGTAACCCCTTTTTGCTACGTGACACACAATAACTATTCAAACCCACATAAAATCGAAATGGCGAGAATGTTTCCAGTAAATAGAAAACAAAGAATGCCAATGATTACACAGGAGGGAAATCTTAGAAACATTCCTTTTACTTGGAAATTTGCAATAGGAACAAACTTACTTGGCAATTTTTCATCAAGAACTCTAGATCTGCATCTTAATTTGTACAAGGAATTAGAAGGTGACAGATTTGTATCTTCCATTCTACACGGCCGATTAACGAAATTTAGCTTGCATTTCTCATACCGGAAAAGCGCGTCTTTCGCAAACTTGTATAAGAGTTTTAACACAATATTAAAAATTACCCAAATTGAAACAAGAATTTTTAATTGAACAAACTCGAAAAATAAAAATGCGAAAAGGAAAATAAACAATAAATCCCCATTTAAGGAAGTCGCTTAGTAAAAGTAGTAAAATTTTCTGAGTTACATGAAATTCGAATTCAAATTACATTAATTAACTAAATTAATTAACTAAATTGTTCTTTATTTAAAATCATTCTCTGGGATCTGGATATACTTATGGATTACGAGGAAATGGAAACCCTTAGGGCGGAGTCTGAAGTCTCGTAGTTTTGCCTCAAATGCCAATATTTTAGGATTCATGCAGTTTATCAAGAATAAAGCTTTGAATATTATAATAAATCATCAATGAATAATAATAAAGGAAAGTCTTTAATACAAATGAGATGACAAGACGAATGATAAAAATTTTGTTGGAGAGCCAAAAGTATTAATTTTACATTTAATTTTTAATAAAAGTCTAAACTTTATAACGGGTTCGAAATTTTTTGAAATGGTAAAAATAAATGAAATTGTAATGAAAAATAAAATCAAAAATTTAGAAATAAGTAAATCAAATACAAAATTAAGATAATAATAGTAATAATATTAATAATAATAAAATTAATGCTAAGCAAAATAAAATATTAAGGAGAAAGAAATATAAAATTTAAAAAGTAACAATAAGAAAATACAAAAAACATAAAAGTAAATATTAATAAACAAATAAGTAAAAATAAAATAGCATTTAAATGGGAATATGATATAAACATAGAAAAAATGCATTAATATCAAAAATATAATAAAAATAATTCTTAAGCTTTAATTAAAAGCCTTAATTTTGGCAAAATGCACAGTTTAGTCATAAGTAAGCCGCTCCATTGGCTCCCCAATTAATCTCTCTTTTATTAAATAAATATAGGTTCAGCTTATGAGATCAGTTTTTCAGTCAGTCAAGGAGATCATCACATGATCTCTCGCAGGTCAGAAAATGTCCAATTTTTATTCAATCAATGAGATCGTCACTTATTTAGGCACTGGTCAGTCAATGTCCTATATTTATTCAGTCACTTGAGTCACTGGTCAATTAGTGTGATCGTCACTTAGTCAGTCTCAGAAACCTGGCGTTTCTCGTCAGTCAATTAGATTGGTGTCATTTCGAACAAATTTATCACGAACATAAATTGAAATTATGTAAACTTAGATTTTGATATGATGCTTTAAACTGTTATGTTAATTTTTGATTTTTTTTAAAGCGAAAATATTTCAGTAAAGCTTTTCTTAATTGTGAAATTGTGAAACGCTTGCAGGGCTGTGATGAAGGATGTTGAGTATTCTCGTCATCAACGTAGATAACAGCGACGGTATCAACGACGATATCAATAAGGCGTTCTTGAAATTCTTGAATTGGTTTCACTTCTATTCTGTCTACTTGATCCATTTTGCTATTTATTTCTGGTTCATTATTTGTGTTGATGAGATTGCCTAAATTGATATCCCCTTGTGCTCCAAGATCGGTATGCGATGCAATGCATTCAGCATCCAATGATTTAATAGAGGCATTCAAACTGGGGTTTTCCTGGTTGAAGATGGTTATACTGCTATTCATGCCTGTATGATTACCTGAGTTATCAGGTTTTGGGTAATCAAAATTCCTTTCTGTTTCTTCATGGAGGTAATTCAATTGATTTTCATCACTTATATGGTAAACTTCAATGGGATTATTATTGAAATCTTTGGCAAAACTTTCGATGTGGTCAGTGTCACCATCAATATGCAAATTAAGAAGATTATTATCAAAAGCTTCGTTAGAAACTTGGAGGAGATGGGTGTCATTGTCTATATGCACATTAAAGGACTCGTCGTTAAGTTCATGAATATCAGCATATGAATCAAGGAAATCTAAATGATGTACCTTCTTTCCGGCATTATAGTTGTGTTCATTACGGTTAATGGTATTTTCATCGTTACTTTTTCGAGTTTTCTCTTCTCTTCGAGGAAACAAAATGAAGGCAATCGCAAAACAAATAAGTATGCCCAATAGGCTGTCGATAAACGGTGTTGGTATAAAAACGTAACATAATACTGTCAATAAAAAGATGCCCATTTCTAAAAATGGCCCGAATTCGTTTTCAGTAGTAAAAATAACAAATTTAAGCAAATGTGATCCACACGTAAACTTTTAGTACTTTTAGTACCACTAGATTTGATATCTCTAATGATTGTGGTTTATTAGCATTGTTAAAAAGTATTCATTATCTTTGTTGTAATTCAACAAAAGCCTAAAACAAGTATTGGTAACTTGATTGTTACAAATGTTATTAAA
Organism: Stegodyphus dumicola; assembly: GCF_044657685.1. Classification (NCBI taxonomy): domain Eukaryota; kingdom Metazoa; phylum Arthropoda; class Arachnida; order Araneae; family Eresidae; genus Stegodyphus; species Stegodyphus dumicola. The sequence continues at coordinate 131,621,161 of NC_140776.1, forward strand.
AGGATTCTTTGAATATGTAGCAATGAAAGATGTTCTGATATATAACTCTACTCATAATAAAAATTAAGTTTCTGTGTGTATTTCTTTCGTTTATGCTGCGTGTAAGCTAGTAGACCCAGGGCTACGAATTTGGTACATAGGTTTTTCTACACAAAAGCCGGTATACCTCGAAAAGAGTTTTAAGATCAAAAATATGCTTCCATAAGAAACCATTATATCAGACGACATTCTGACATCATATCAGGCGACGACATTTCATACGACCATCATAACAGACATTGTGAACATTTAAAACCGAGTGAATAGAACATATCGTTTCAATTCTCTACATTCCTCAATAACAAGATATAATAAGTTAAGACAACATGGCGTTTTCAGAACGCTTACCTTACTAAGGCATTCAGGGAATGGAATTAAGGTATCTCGTGCGATGTTCACTTTCTCATCCAACAGATTATGACTAGAGAGCGGAAACGAGAAAGTGACTTATATTTCATCTTCCGTGAACCAACACAGCTAAACTATGCGCCTGCTTAATGCTGTTGGCTGAACATCCTTCTAACACTTATACACATGTCTGAAAAAATTCCTGAGACTTAGAATGGAAATCTTTATTATCTTCACTGCTTATTGTGTCACAATCACAGAGTTAAGGGAACTGGGAGTTTAATTAAACTATTCTTTTGCCTTTTCTCTAAAATCAGTGCATCGTTTTCAGAGTATTATATTCGATCTAAAGGTCTCACATCGCTCTTCCTCCTACTCAAATCTTTTGATTTTTATTTATATATATAATCATAAATACTTTCGCTCACCACTTACCTAACATGAACGTATATTTAATTTAGGTACATGCACCCAATAAAATATCTGATGTGGCCACCACACGCCTTCTCTGTAAGGACTATTAAAACACCTTCATTAATAACTGTAAAATATATAAAAATCTAAAACGTTTATTATAGTTAAAAACAATTTTTACACTTAAAATTAGAGTTTCTGTATCCAAACAAGCAAATCAGCCAACAGGCAGAGAGACCAAAATTTTGGTATACAATATTGAAATTTAATGTTTAGTCTCCCTTTGCAAAAGGGCATGGAAGTTGGCGCAACAAATGACTTAATTCACTAACTCTACTAACTCTTTCAAATGCAAATAAATGGTAGCCTCGTTGCGCCTACCATCACTTTTACATTGCTCATAAATCGATAGCTATCCCATGCACTAAAGTTGTAAAATCCGTAACCGCAACATAAGAACAACATAATTCTACCCCTTTAAAAGGCAAAAATGCAAAATTTACTAATAGATAAGAACACGAATACAGAGCTGAACAAGCCGGTGTAACAGGACAGGAATATATATATATATTTATACATGTTAAAGTGACCGATTGCCACGAAAAAGCGAGGAGTACAACTCTCATTCTCGAGTTATTCGAGATACGTATTTCTTGAAACGAAAATACTTGGAAAACCCGAAAAATCTCTTTTCTGAATTCATTTTACAGTCCGTTATTGGAAAAAGATCTCCATATTTATTCTGTCCAGATACTATGCCAAAAAAAATTATTCCAATTGATTTAAAGTGGGTTAAATTGGGTCACAACCACAGAGGTTTCTTGAAACCTGGTATTCTAAATTTTTTGCAATTACAGTTCTTACTTTAATTTGTACAAGGAATTAGAAGGTGACAGTTTTGTATCTTCCATTCTACAGGGCCGATTAAAGAAATTTAGCTTGCATTTTTCATACCGGAAAAGCGCGTCTTTCGCAAACTTGTATAAGAGTTTTCACACAATATTAAAAATTATCCAAATTGAAATAAGAATTTATAATTGAACAAACTCGAAAAATAAAAATGCGAAAGGGAAAATATACAAATTGTAAACATGTAACAATAAATCTCCTTCTAAAGAGGTCGCTTACCTAAAGAAACCTTTCTGAGTTACATGAAATTCGAATTCAAATTACAAGAATTTGTTAACTAAATAGTTCTTTATTTAAAATCATTCTCTGGGATCTGGATATACTTATGGATTACGAGGAAATGGAAACCCTTAGGGCGGAGCCTGAAGTCTCGTAGTTTTGCCTCAAATGCCAATATTTTATGATTCATGCAGTTTTTCAAGAATAAAGCTTTGAATATTATAATAAATCATCACTGAATAATAATAAACGATAGTCTTCAATACAAATGAGATGAAAAGACAAATGATTAAAATTTTATTGGAGAGCCAAAAGTATTAATTTTACATTTAATTTTTAATAAAAGTCTAAACTTTAAAACGGGTTCGAAATTTTTTGAAATGATAAAAATAAATGAAATTGTAATGAAAAATAAAATCAAAAATTTAGAAATAAGTAAATCAAATACAAAATTAAGATAATAATAGTAATAATATTAATAATAATAAAATTAATGCTAAGCAAAATAAAATATTAAGGAGAAAGAAATATAAAATTTAAAAAGTAACAATAAGAAAACACAAAAAACATAAAAGTAAATATTAATAAACAAATAAGTAAAAATAAAATAGCATTTAAATGGGAATATGATATAAACATAGAAAAAATGCATTAATATCAAAAATATAATAAAAATAATTCTTAAGCTTTAATTAAAAGCCTTAATTTTGGCAAAATGCACAGTTTAGTCATAAGTAAGCCGCTCCATTGGCTCCCCAATTAATCTCTCTTTTATTAAATAAATATAGGTTCAGCTTATGAGATCAGTTTTTCAGTCAGTCAAGGAGATCATCACATGATCTCTCGCAGGTCAGAAAATGTCCAATTTTTATTCAATCAATGAGATCGTCACTTATTTAGGCACTGGTCAGTCAATGTCCTATATTTATTCAGTCACTTGAGTCACTGGTCAATTAGTGTGATCGTCACTTAGTCAGTCTCAGAAACCTGGCGTTTCTCGTCAGTCAATTAGATTGGTGTCATTTCGAACAAATTTATCACGAACATAAATTGAAATTATGTAAACTTAGATTTTGATATGATGCTTTAAACTGTTATGTTAATTTTTGATTTTTTTTAAAGCGAAAATATTTCAGTAAAGCTTTTCTTAATTGTGAAATTGTGAAACGCTTGCAGGGCTGTGATGAAGGATGTTGAGTATTCTCGTCATCAACGTAGATAACAGCGACGGTATCAACGACGATATCAATAAGGCGTTCTTGAAATTCTTGAATTGGTTTCACTTCTATTCTGTCTACTTGATCCATTTTGCTATTTATTTCTGGTTCATTATTTGTGTTGATGAGATTGCCTAAATTGATATCCCCTTGTGCTCCAAGATCGGTATGCGATGCAATGCATTCAGCATCCAATGATTTAATAGAGGCATTCAAACTGGGGTTTTCCTGGTTGAAGATGGTTATACTGATATTCATGCCTGTATGATTACCTGAGTTATCAGGTTTTGGGTAATCAAAATTCCTTTCTGTTTCTTCATGGAGGTAATTCAATTGATTTTCATCACTTATATGGTAAACTTCAATGGGATTATTATTGAAATCTTTGGCAAAACTTTCGATGTGGTCAGTGTCACCATCAATATGCAAATTAAGAAGATTATTATCAAAAGCTTCGTTAGAAACTTGGAGGAGATGGGTGTCATTGTCTATATGCACATTAAAGGACTCGTCGTTAAGTTCATGAATATCAGCATATGAATCAAGGAAATCTAAATGATGTACCTTCTTTCCGGCATTACAGTTGTGTTCATTACGGTTAATAGTATTTTCATCGTTACTTTTTCGAGTTTTCTCTTCTCTTCGAGGAAACAAAATGAAGGCAATCGCAAAACAAATAAGTATGCCCAATAGGCTGTCGATAAACGGTGTTGGTATAAAAACGTAACATAATACTGTCAATAAAAAGATGCCCATTTCTAAAAATGGCCCGAATTCGTTTTCAGTAGTAAAAATAACAAATTTAAGCAAATGTGATCCACACGTAAACTTTTAGTACTTTTAGTACCACTAGATTTGATATCTCTAATGATTGTGGTTTATTAGCATTGTTAAAAAGTATTCATTATCTTTGTTGTAATTCAACAAAAGCCTAAAACAAGTATTGGTAACTTGATTGTTACAAATGTTATTAAAAGGATTCTTTGAATATGTAGCAATGAAAGATGTTCTGATATATAACTCTACTCATAATAAAAATTAAGTTTCTGTGTGTATTTCTTTCGTTTATGCTGCGTGTAAGCTAGTAGACCCAGGGCTACGAATTTGGTACATAGGTTTTTCTACACAAAAGCCGGTATACCTCGAAAAGAGTTTTAAGATCAAAAATATGCTTCCATAAGAAACCATTATATCAGACGACATTCTGACATCATATCAGGCGACGACATTTCATACGACCATCATAACAGACATTGTGAACATTTAAAACCGAGTGAATAGAACATATCGTTTCAATTCTCTACATTCTTCAATAACAAGATATAATAAGTTAAGACAACATGGCGTTTTCAGAACGCTTACCTTACTAAGGCATTCAGGGAATGGAATTAAGGTATCTCGTGCGATGTTCACTTTCTCATCCAACAGATTATGACTAGAGAGCGGAAACGAGAAAGTGACTTATATTTCATCTTCCGTGAACCAACACAGCTAAACTATGCGCCTGCTTAATGCTGTTGGCTGAACATCCTTCTAACACTTATACACATGTCTGAAAAAATTCCTGAGACTTAGAATGGAAATCTTTATTATCTTCACTGCTTATTGTGTCACAATCACAGAGTTAAGGGAACTGGGAGTTTAATTAAACTATTCTTTTGCCTTTTCTCTAAAATCAGTGCATCGTTTTCAGAGTATTATATTCGATCTAAAGGTCTCACATCGCTCTTCCTCCTACTCAAATCTTTTGATTTTTATTTATATATATAATCATAAACACTTTCGCACACCACTTACCTAACATGAACGTATATTTAATTTAGGTACATGCACCCAATAAAATATCTGATGTGGCCACCACACGCCTTCTCTGTAAGGACTATTAAAACACCTTCATTAATAACTGTAAAATATATAAAAATCTAAAACGTTTATCATAGTTAAAAACAATTTTTACACTTAAAATTAGAGTTTCTGTATCCAAACAAGCAAATCAGCCAACAGGCAGAGAGACCAAAATTTTGGTATGCAATATTGAAATTTAATGTTTAGTCTCCCTTTGCAAAAGGGCATGGAAGTTGGCGCAACAAATGACTTAATTCACTAACTCTACTAACTCTTTCAAATGCAAATAAATGGTGGCCTCGTAGCGCCTACCATCACTTTTACATTGCTCATAAATCGATAGCTATCCCATGCACTAAAGTTGTAAAATCCGTAACCGCAACATAAGAACAACATAATTCTACCCCTTTAAAAGGCAAAAATGCAAAATTTACTAATAGATAAGAACACGAATACAGAGCTGAACAAGCCGGTGTAACAGGACAGGAATATATATATATATTTGTACATGTTAAAGTGACCGATTGCCACGAAAAAGCGAGGAGTACAACTCTCATTCTCGAGTTATTCGAGATACGTATTTCTTGAAACGAAAATACTTGGAAAACCCGAAAAATCTCTTTTCTGAATTCATTTTACAGTCCGTTATTGGAAAAAGATCTCCATATTTATTCTGTCCAGATACTATGCCAAAAAAAATTATTCAAATTGATTTAAAGTGGGTTAATTTGGGTCACAACCACAGAGTTTTCTTGAAACCTGGTATTCTAAATTTTTTGCAATTACAGTTCTTACTTTAATTTGTACAAGGAATTAGAAGGTGACAGTTTTGTATCTTCCATTCTACAGGGCCGATTAAAGAAATTTAGCTTGCATTTTTCATACCGGAAAAGCGCGTCTTTCGCAAACTTGTATAAGAGTTTTAACACAATATTAAAAATTATCCAAATTGAAATAAGAATTTATAATTGAACAAACTCGAAAAATAAAAATGCGAAAGGGAAAATATACAAATTGTAAACATGTAACAATAAATCTCCTTCTAAAGAGGTCGCTTACCTAAAGAAACCTTTCTGAGTTACATGAAATTCGAATTCAAATTACAAGAATTTGTTAACTAAATAGTTCTTTATTTAAAATCATTCTCTGGGATCTGGATATACTTATGGATTACGAGGAAATGGAAACCCTTAGGGCGGAGCCTGAAGTCTCGTAGTTTTGCCTCAAATGCCAATATTTTATGATTCATGCAGTTTTTCAAGAATAAAGCTTTGAATATTATAATAAATCATCACTGAATAATAATAAACGATAGTCTTCAATACAAATGAGATGAAAAGACAAATGATTAAAATTTTATTGGAGAGCCAAAAGTATTAATTTTACATTTAATTTTTAATAAAAGTCTAAACTTTAAAACGGGTTCGAAATTTTTTGAAATGGTAAAAATAAATGAAATTGTAATGAAAAATAAAATCAAAAATTTAGAAATAAGTAAATCAAATACAAAATTAAGATAATAATAGTAATAATATTAATAATAATAAAATTAATGCTAAGCAAAATAAAATATTAAGGAGAAAGAAATATAAAATTTAAAAAGTAACAATAAGAAAACACAAAAAACATAAAAGTAAATATTAATAAACAAATAAGTAAAAATAAAATAGCATTTAAATGGGAATATGATATAAACATAGAAAAAATGCATTAATATCAAAAATATAATAAAAATAATTCTTAAGCTTTAATTAAAAGCCTTAATTTTGGCAAAATGCACAGTTTAGTCATAAGTAAGCCGCTCCATTGGCTCCCCAATTAATCTCTCTTTTATTAAATAAATATAGGTTCAGCTTATGAGATCAGTTTTTCAGTCAGTCAAGGAGATCATCACATGATCTCTCGCAGGTCAGAAAATGTCCAATTTTTATTCAATCAATGAGATCGTCACTTATTTAGGCACTGGTCAGTCAATGTCCTATATTTATTCAGTCACTTGAGTCACTGGTCAATTAGTGTGATCGTCACTTAGTCAGTCTCAGAAACCTGGCGTTTCTCGTCAGTCAATTAGATTGGTGTCATTTCGAACAAATTTATCACGAACATAAATTGAAATTATGTAAACTTAGATTTTGATATGATGCTTTAAACTGTTATGTTAATTTTTGATTTTTTTTAAAGCGAAAATATTTCAGTAAAGCTTTTCTTAATTGTGAAATTGTGAAACGCTTGCAGGGCTGTGATGAAGGATGTTGAGTATTCTCGTCATCAACGTAGATAACAGCGACGGTATCAACGACGATATCAATAAGGCGTTCTTGAAATTCTTGAATTGGTTTCACTTCTATTCTGTCTACTTGATCCATTTTGCTATTTATTTCTGGTTCATTATTTGTGTTGATGAGATTGCCTAAATTGATATCCCCTTGTGCTCCAAGATCGGTATGCGATGCAATGCATTCAGCATCCAATGATTTAATAGAGGCATTCAAACTGGGGTTTTCCTGGTTGAAGATGGTTATACTGATATTCATGCCTGTATGATTACCTGAGTTATCAGGTTTTGGGTAATCAAAATTCCTTTCTGTTTCTTCATGGAGGTAATTCAATTGATTTTCATCACTTATATGGTAAACTTCAATGGGATTATTATTGAAATCTTTGGCAAAACTTTCGATGTGGTCAGTGTCACCATCAATATGCAAATTAAGAAGATTATTATCAAAAGCTTCGTTAGAAACTTGGAGGAGATGGGTGTCATTGTCTATATGCACATTAAAGGACTCGTCGTTAAGTTCATGAATATCAGCATATGAATCAAGGAAATCTAAATGATGTACCTTCTTTCCGGCATTACAGTTGTGTTCATTACGGTTAATAGTATTTTCATCGTTACTTTTTCGAGTTTTCTCTTCTCTTCGAGGAAACAAAATGAAGGCAATCGCAAAACAAATAAGTATGCCCAATAGGCTGTCGATAAACGGTGTTGGTATAAAAACGTAACATAATACTGTCAATAAAAAGATGCCCATTTCTAAAAATGGCCCGAATTCGTTTTCAGTAGTAAAAATAACAAATTTAAGCAAATGTGATCCACACGTAAACTTTTAGTACTTTTAGTACCACTAGATTTGATATCTCTAATGATTGTGGTTTATTAGCATTGTTAAAAAGTATTCATTATCTTTGTTGTAATTCAACAAAAGCCTAAAACAAGTATTGGTAACTTGATTGTTACAAATGTTATTAAAAGGATTCTTTGAATATGTAGCAATGAAAGATGTTCTGATATATAACTCTACTCATAATAAAAATTAAGTTTCTGTGTGTATTTCTTTCGTTTATGCTGCGTGTAAGCTAGTAGACCCAGGGCTACGAATTTGGTACATAGGTTTTTCTACACAAAAGCCGGTATACCTCGAAAAGAGTTTTAAGATCAAAAATATGCTTCCATAAGAAACCATTATATCAGACGACATTCTGACATCATATCAGGCGACGACATTTCATACGACCATCATAACAGACATTGTGAACATTTAAAACCGAGTGAATAGAACATATCGTTTCAATTCTCTACATTCTTCAATAACAAGATATAATAAGTTAAGACAACATGGCGTTTTCAGAACGCTTACCTTACTAAGGCATTCAGGGAATGGAATTAAGGTATCTCGTGCGATGTTCACTTTCTCATCCAACAGATTATGACTAGAGAGCGGAAACGAGAAAGTGACTTATATTTCATCTTCCGTGAACCAACACAGCTAAACTATGCGCCTGCTTAATGCTGTTGGCTGAACATCCTTCTAACACTTATACACATGTCTGAAAAAATTCCTGAGACTTAGAATGGAAATCTTTATTATCTTCACTGCTTATTGTGTCACAATCACAGAGTTAAGGGAACTGGGAGTTTAATTAAACTATTCTTTTGCCTTTTCTCTAAAATCAGTGCATCGTTTTCAGAGTATTATATTCGATCTAAAGGTCTCACATCGCTCTTCCTCCTACTCAAATCTTTTGATTTTTATTTATATATATAATCATAAACACTTTCGCACACCACTTACCTAACATGAACGTATATTTAATTTAGGTACATGCACCCAATAAAATATCTGATGTGGCCACCACACGCCTTCTCTGTAAGGACTATTAAAACACCTTCATTAATAACTGTAAAATATATAAAAATCTAAAACGTTTATCATAGTTAAAAACAATTTTTACACTTAAAATTAGAGTTTCTGTATCCAAACAAGCAAATCAGCCAACAGGCAGAGAGACCAAAATTTTGGTATGCAATATTGAAATTTAATGTTTAGTCTCCCTTTGCAAAAGGGCATGGAAGTTGGCGCAACAAATGACTTAATTCACTAACTCTACTAACTCTTTCAAATGCAAATAAATGGTGGCCTCGTAGCGCCTACCATCACTTTTACATTGCTCATAAATCGATAGCTATCCCATGCACTAAAGTTGTAAAATCCGTAACCGCAACATAAGAACAACATAATTCTACCCCTTTAAAAGGCAAAAATGCAAAATTTACTAATAGATAAGAACACGAATACAGAGCTGAACAAGCCGGTGTAACAGGACAGGAATATATATATATATTTGTACATGTTAAAGTGACCGATTGCCACGAAAAAGCGAGGAGTACAACTCTCATTCTCGAGTTATTCGAGATACGTATTTCTTGAAACGAAAATACTTGGAAAACCCGAAAAATCTCTTTTCTGAATTCATTTTACAGTCCGTTATTGGAAAAAGATCTCCATATTTATTCTGTCCAGATACTATGCCAAAAAAAATTATTCAAATTGATTTAAAGTGGGTTAATTTGGGTCACAACCACAGAGTTTTCTTGAAACCTGGTATTCTAAATTTTTTGCAATTACAGTTCTTACTTTAATTTGTACAAGGAATTAGAAGGTGACAGTTTTGTATCTTCCATTCTACAGGGCCGATTAAAGAAATTTAGCTTGCATTTTTCATACCGGAAAAGCGCGTCTTTCGCAAACTTGTATAAGAGTTTTAACACAATATTAAAAATTATCCAAATTGAAATAAGAATTTATAATTGAACAAACTCGAAAAATAAAAATGCGAAAGGGAAAATATACAAATTGTAAACATGTAACAATAAATCTCCTTCTAAAGAGGTCGCTTACCTAAAGAAACCTTTCTGAGTTACATGAAATTCGAATTCAAATTACAAGAATTTGTTAACTAAATTGTTCTTTATTTAAAATCATTCTCTGGGATCTGGATATACTTATGAATTACGAGGAAATGGAAACCCTTAGGGCGGAGCCTGAAGTCTCGTAGTTTTGCCTCAAATGCCAATATTTTATGATTCATGCAGTTTTTCAAGAATAAAGCTTTGAATATTATAATAAATCATCACTGAATAATAATAAACGATAGTCTTCAATACAAATGAGATGAAAAGACAAATGATTAAAATTTTATTGGAGAGCCAAAAGTATTAATTTTACATTTAATTTTTAATAAAAGTCTAAACTTTAAAACGGGTTCGAAATTTTTTGAAATGGTAATAATAAATGAAATTGTAATGAAAAATTAAAATCAAAAATTTAGAAATAAGTAAATCAAATACAAAATTAAGATAATAATAATAATAATATTAATAATAATAAAATTAATGCTAGGCAAAATAAAATATTAAGGAGAAAGAAATATAAAATTTAAAAACTAACAATAAGAAAATACAAAAAACATAAAAGTAAATATTAATAAACAAATAAGTAAAAATAAAATAGCATTTAAAAGGGAATATGATATAAACATAGAAAAAATGCATTAATTGCAAAAATATAATAAAAATAATTCTTAAGCTTTAATTAAAAGCCTTAATTTTAGCAAAATGCACAGTTTAGTCATAATTAAGCCGCTTCATTGGCTCCCCAATTAATCTCTCTTTTATTAAATAAATATAGGTTCAGCTTGTGAGCTCAGTTTTTCAGTCAGTCAAGGAGATCATCACATGACCAGTCGCAGGTCAGTCAATGTCCAATTTTTATTCAATCAATGAGATCGTCACTTATTTAGGCACTGGTCAGTCAATGTCCTATATTTATTCAGTCACTTGAGTCACTGGCCAATTAGTGTGATCGTCACTTAGTCAGTCTCAGAAACCTGGCGTTTCTCGTCAGTCAATGTACAATTTTTGTCAGTCAATTACATTGGTGTCATTTCGAACAAATTTATCACGAACATAAATTGAAATTATGTAAACTTAGATTTTGATATGATGCTTTAAACTGTTTTGTTTATTTTTAATTTTTTTAATGCGAAAATATTTCAGTAAAGCTTTTCTTAATTTTGAAATCGTGAAACGCCTGCTACGATGTGATGAAGGATGTTGAGTATTCTCGTCATCAACGTAGATAACAGCGACGGTATCAACGACGATATCGATAAGGCGTTCTTGAAATTCTTGAATTCGTTTCAATTCTATTCTGTCTACTTGATCCATTTTGCTATTTATTTCTGGTTCATTATTTGTGTTGATGAGATTGCCGAAATTGATATCCCCTTGTGCTCCAAGATCGGTATGCGATGCAATGCATTCAGCATCCAATGATTTAATAGAGGCATTCAAACTGGGGATTTCCTGGTTGAAGATGGTTATACTGCTATTCATGCCTGTTTGATTACCTGAGTTATCAGGTTTTGAGTAATCAAAATTCCTTTCTGTTTCTTCATGGATGTAATTCAATTGATTTTCATCACTTATATGGTAAACGTCAATGGGATTATTATTGAAATCTTTGGCAAAACTTTCGATGTGGTCAGTGTCACCATCAATATGCAAATTAAGAAGATTATTATCAAAAGCTTCGTTAGAAACTTGGAGGAGATGGGGGTAATTGTCTATATCCACATCAAAGAAATCAACGTTAAGTTCATGAATATCAGCATATGAATCAAGGAAATCTAAATGATGTACCTTCTTTCCGGCATTACAGTTGTGTTCATTACGGTTAATAGTATTTTCGTCGTTACTTTTTCGAGTTTTCTCTTCTCTTCGAGGAAACAAAATGAAGGCAATCGCAAAACAAATATGTATGCCCAATAGGCTGTCGATAAACGGTGTTGGTATAAAAACGTAACATAATACTGTCAATAAAAAGATGCCCATTTCTAAAAATGGTCCGAATTCGTTTTCAGTAGTAAAAATAACAAATTTAAGCAAATGTGATCCACACGTAAACTTTTAGCACCACTAGATTTGATATCTCTAATGATTGTGGTTTATTAGCATTGTTAAAAAGTATTCATTATCTTTGTTGTAATTCAACAAAAGCTTAAACAATTATTAGTAACTTGATTGCTACAAATGTTATTAAAAGGATTCCTTGAATATGTAGCAAAGAAAGATGTTCTGATATATAACTCTACTCATAATAAAAATTAAGTTTCTGTGTGTAATTCTTTCGTTTATGCTTCGTGTAAGCTAGTAGACCCATGGCGACGAATTTGGTACATAGGTTTTTCTACACAAAAGCCGGTATACCCCGAAAAGAGTTTTAAGCTCAAAAATATGCTTCCATAAGAAACCATCATATCAGACGACATTCTGACATCATATCAGGCGACGACATTTCATACGACCATCATAACAGACATTGCGAACATTGAAAACCGAGTGAATAGAACTTATCGTTTCAATTCTCTACATTCCTCAATAACAAGATATAATAAGTTGAGACAACATGGCGTTTTCAGAACGCTTACCTTACTAAGGCATTCAGGGAATGGAATTAAGGTATCTCGTGCGATGTTCACTTTCTCATCCAACAGATTATGACTAGAGAGCGGAAACGAGAAAGTGACTTATATTTCATCTTCCGTGAACCAACACAGCTAAACTATGCGCCTGCTTAATGCTGTTGGCTGAACATCCTTCTAACACTTATACACATGTCTGAAAAAATTCCTGAGACTTAGAATGGAAATCTTTATTATCTTCACTGCTTATTGTGTCACAATCACAGAGTTAAGGGAACTGGGAGTTTAATTAAACTATTCTTTTGCCTTTTCTCTAAAATCAGTGCATCGTTTTCAGAGTATTATATTCGATCTAAAGGTCTCACATCGCTCTTCCTCCTACTCAAATCTTTTGATTTTTATTTATATATATAATCATAAACACTTTCGCTCACCACTTACCTAACATGAACGTATATTTAATTTAGGTACATGCACCCAATAAAATATCTGATGTGGCCACCACACGCCTTCTCTGTAAGGACTATTAAAACACCTTCATTAATAACTGTAAAATATATAAAAATCTAAAACGTTTATTATAGTTAAAAACAATTTTTACACTTAAAATTAGAGTTTCTGTATCCAAACAAGCAAATCAGCCAACAGGCAGAGAGACCAAAATTTTGGTATACAATATTGAAATTTAATGTTTAGTCTCCCTTTGCAAAAGGGCATGGAAGTTGGCGCAACAAATGACTTAATTCACTAACTCTACTAACTCTTTCAAATGCAAATAAATGGTGGCCTCGTAGCGCCTACCATCACTTTTACATTGCTCATAAATCGATAGCTATCCCATGCACTAAAGTTGTAAAATCCGTAACCGCAACATAAGAACAACATAATTCTACCCCTTTAAAAGGCAAAAATGCAAAATTTACTAATAGATAAGAACACGAATACAGAGCTGAACAAGCCGGTGTAACAGGACAGGAATATATATATATATTTGTACATGTTAAAGTGACCGATTGCCACGAAAAAGCGAGGAGTACAACTATATGTTATAGCACTCCCATATACTAAAACATTCTACGTCTACCCATTCTCGAGTTATTCGAGATACGTATTTCTTGAAACGAAAATACTTGGAAAGCCCGAAAAATCTCTTTTCTGAATTCATTTTACAATCCGCTATTGGAAAAAAGAGCTCCATATTTATTCTGTCCAGATACTATGCAATGTAGCCATTGGAGCACGGATGCTACAAGGGGAGAAAAATGAAGATTACACTATAAAATATGCCAGCCGCTTGCTGACCGCATCAGAACGAAACTATTCCACCATAGAAAAAGAAGCCTTAGCAGAAGTATGGGCATTCAACAAATTTAGAGGATATGTTGAAAGCCAGTCTATCACAATCACCTCTGACCACCAACCATTGAAGTGGCTGATGTCTTTAAAGTCACCAACTGGTAGGCTCGCAAGATGGGCCTTACAAATTCAATCCTACAATCTGCCTATCAGTTACATTCCTGGACGATTGAACTTTATTACTGATCTATTATCTCGTTTTGTACCGATATTCCCCTGATTCGAAAGAGGAAGAATCTCAACTAGTTATACCTGCCCACCAGCGGCCGAGCGGTAAAGTCGCTGAACACTGGTAGTTCGGTCCGAGGTTCGAATCCCTCGAACGGGCTGGCTGCATGGGTGTTTTCGTGGTTTTCCCCATGTGTAACGTGTATACGAGCCAGTTTCCCTTAGAACGTCCTCCACGAAGGCATCCCTCCCCTTAGGCAGATAGCCCCAGTGTCCTTTGCCATAATTAAATACACCAACAACTAGTTATACCTCAAAAAAGAAATCATGATTCTCCAACGGCCGGACACTATGGATCTGAAGGAACATTTTATCCAATAGCAAAAAGATACTACTGGGTTGGAATGAGAAAGGATATAGCAGAATATGTCAAAAGCTGTCTAGAATGCTGTCGTTATAAAGCCACAAATCAAAAGCCATCTGGCTTACTTCAAACTCCAGTCTATCCTCAACGTTTTGAGACCTTGTCAATTGATCTTTTCGGTCCTCTTCCTGAAACACCGTCTGGTGAAAAATGGATTTTTATTGTGCAGGACTGTGCCACGAAGTGGACAGAACTATTTGCTTTAAAGGAAGCCACTACCAGAGAATGTGCCACTATTCTTTTGGAGGAAGTCGCCCTTCGATTTGGGTTACCCAGGCAAATAATAAGTGATAATGGTACCCAGTTTACTAGTGCTGTTATGCAACAACTATGCTATATCTTGAACATTGATCAAAGTCTTACTCCTGTCTATCATCCACAATCTAACCCAGTTGAAAGGAAGAATAGAGATGTAAAACCACGTTTAGCAATACTTGTTGGTAACGACCATCAGTCATGGAAGGATAAGCTGCCATTAATAAGGTTTGCTTTGAATACAACCAAATGTGATTCAACTGAACATTCTGCTTCTTTTCTTCAATTTGCACGAGAGTTACGAACCTTAGATGATGTAAAGCATGATATAAAAGCCGTAATTGAGAACGATAATTTTGTTCCAGAAATTACTCCATATTTGACACGTTTTGCAAGAAATGTACAACAGGTACGAGAAAGAGTCGAAATGCATCAAGATAAGCAGAAACGATATGCTGACAAAAAACGAAGAGAAACACCGAAATTCGTTCCTGGAGATAAAGTTTGGGTCACCCTCCACCCAATCAGCAAAGGTCCACTGAAGAAAACTGCTAAATTCATGCCGAAGAAAGATGGTCCTTATATGATAGTGACTACAAGATCTCCAACCACTTATGATATTGCCGATCCTCACGAACCAGAAAAAATTATCGGCAAGTATTATGTTTCAGCATTGAAATCGTATCAAGATCGAAGTAAGTTTCAAAACTCAGCTCGTGTAACTCCAGTGGTTCCCTTAAAGAAAAGAGGTCGCTCGAAACGTGGAATACCACCCGAATCTGCACCTATTGCACAAGGTGCTGGTAACGCAAAATCTACTGCTCGTCAAACTGGAGCCCATTCATCTGATTCTCCGCCCGCTGCACAAAGTAGACAAATGTCAGTTCCTGACTTCTTGCCGAGACGTCTACGAAGTCAGAGGGGGAGGATGTAACAGAACTTTTTAAGTGTAATTGGACTATTTTATTCAACGCCATTAACTCATGAACTGTAACCGAATTATTTTACTTAAACGCAATCTCGTGACGATATGAAAAAAACGTCAGTCGACTTCCAGCCGCCATGATGATAGTTTACTATGCTATTCAAATGTTTGATGTTCCATTTATGTGATGTAGCCGTTCCTCAATAGGCACTAATGCCAGCTAGCTTTAAAAGGATTTATTAACAGAGCACACAGGAACGGTTACAAACAAAAGAAATATACATAAAAATGAAACATATACCAAATGGAACATCAAACATTTGAATAACATAGTAAACTATCATCACGGCGGCTGGAGGTCGACTGACGTTTTTCATATCGCCACGAGATCGCGTTTAAATAAAATAGTTCGGTTACAGTTCATGAGTTCATGGCGTTGAATAAAATAGTTCAATTACACGTAAATAGTTCTGTTACATCCTCCCCCTCTGACTTCGTAGATGTCTCGGCAAGAAGTCAGGAACTGACCTTTGTCTACTTTGTGCACCGGGCGGAGAATCAAATCGATGGGCTCCAGTTTGACGAGCAGTAAATTTAGCGTCACCAGCATCTTGTGCAACAGGTGCAGATTCGGGTGGTATTACACGTTTTGGGCGTCCTCTTTTCTTTAAGGGAACCACTGGAGTTACACGAGCTGAGTTCTGAAACTTATTTCGATCTTGATATGGTTTCAAGGCTGAAACATGATACTTGCCGAGAATTTTGTCTGGTTCGTGAGGATCGGCAATATCATAAGTGGTTGGAGATCTTGTAGTCACTATCACGTAAGGACCATCTCTCTTGGGCATGAATTTAGCAGTTTTCTTCATTGAAACTTTGCTGAATGGGTAGAGGGTGACCCAAACTTTATCTCCAGGAACGAATTTCGGTGTTTCTCTTCGTTTTTTTTTTTTTTTTTTTTTTTTTTTTTTTTTTTTTTTTGTCAGCATAACTTTTCTGTTCATCTTGATGCAATTCGACTCTTTCTTGTACCTGTTGTACGTTTCTTGCAAAACGTTTCAAATATGGAGTAATTTCCGGAACAAAATTATCGTTCTCAATTACGGCTTTTATATCATGCTTTACATCATCTAAAGTTCGTAACTCTCGTGCAAATTGAAGAAAAGCAGCAGAAATGTCCAGTTGAATCACATTTGGCTGTATTCAAAGCAAACCTTATTAATGGCAATTTATCCTTCCATGAACGATGGCCGTTACCAACGAGTATTGCTAAACGTAGTTTCAGATCTCTATTCTTCCTTTCAACTGGGTTAGTTTGTGGGTGATTGACAGGAGTAAGACTTTGATCAATGTTCAAGATATAGCATAGTTGTTGCATAACAGCACTAGTAAGCTGGGTACCATTATCACTTATTATATTCCTGGGTACCCCAAATCGAAGAACGACTTCCTCCAAACAAATAGTGGCATAATAATATTCTCTGGCCGTGGCTTCCTTTAAAGCAAATAGTTCTATCTACTTCGTGGCACAGTCCTGCACAATAAAAATCCATTTTTCACCAGACGGTGTTTCAGGAAGGAGACCGAAAGATCAATTGACAAGGTCTCAAAACGTTGAGCATAGACTGGAGTTTGAAGTAAGCCAGATGGCTTTTGATTAGTGGCTTTATAACGACAGCATTCGAGACAGTTTTTGACATATTCTGCTATATCCTTTCTCATTCCAACCCAGTAGTATCTTTTTGCTATTGGATAAAATGTTCCTTCAGATCCATAGTGACCGGCCGTTGGCGAATCATGCTATTTTTTCAAGATTTCTGCTTTTCTTTTTTGAGGCATAAGTAATTGAGCTTCTTCCTCTTCCGAATCAGGGGAATATCGGTATAAACTCCTCTGTTCCTAACATAGCCTCTGCCAGTCCACGTTGCACAGTCTGCTTCTTTCTCTGGATTCTCAAAAGTTTCGATGATCTTTCAAAGATCATCATCTTCTAGCTGTGATTGTCGTAATTCTGCAGGGCTAATAGTAGGGATTTCGACAGAAACAGCACAGTCTTGACAAGAATCTGTACTTGAGCGCTCACAAATAGGACGAGATAATAGATCAGCAATAAAGTTCAATCGTCCAGGAATGTATTTGATAGTCAGATTGTAGGATTGAATTTGTAAGTGCCCATACTACTGCTAAGGCTTCTTTTTCTATGGTGGAATAGTTTCGTTCTGATGCGGTCAGCAAGCGGCTGGCATATTCTATTGGGTGTTCTTCATTTTCTCCCCTTGTAGCAACACTGCTCCAATGGCTACATTGCTAGCATCTGTGCGAATGATAAAAGGCATCGTTCCATCAGCTTGCTTAAGAATCGGTGAGCTCATTAATTTGGATTTCAGCTCTTGGAAAGCATTTTCTTGTTGTGCTTCCCACTTCCGCAATGCTTTTTTCTTTGTTAAATCCGTTAACGGTTTGGCTATTTGAGAAACATTTGGAATATATCGAAGATACCAGGAACACGTTGGTACGAACGATTGCACTTGCTTAACAGTTTTCGGCGATGGCATTTCTGCAATGGCAGCAGTCTTGTGTGGATCAACAGCTATACCATGCTTAGTAATGTAATGGCCTAAATATTTCACTTTTTCACAACAGAAGTGGCACTTCTCACGGTTAGCATTGAGCTTGAATAACGATAGACGTTGGAAAACTTGTTTTAAGTCAGAAAGGTGCTTTTCGAAGCTAGATGACAGCACGATAATATCATCTAAATATGGCAAAGCAAACACATTATTAAATCCAGAACGGAACTTATCTATCAATCTAGAAGAAGTGGCAGGAGCGTTTCGCAATCCGAAGGTCATTCGAGTAAATTTATATGTACCAAAAGGGCAAACAAAATCAGTCTTATTTCGATCTTCTTCAGCTACTCTCAACTGATGATAACCGGATCTCAAGTCAATAGTTGACATATAAGGTGTCGGCTTTGCTTCACTCAGCAAATCATGTATACGTGGCAAAGGATAAGTGTCTGGAACGGCTTGAGCATTTAGGTTACGATAATCAATGCATAACCGTACTTTTCCATCCGCCTTGAGAATCAGAACCACAGGAGAGGCATAAGGGCTTTCACATTCTTTTATGATACCTTGTTTTAGAAGGAATCATGTTCCTTTTTCAACAGTTCTTTCTTACTTGGGCTCATCCGATATGGAGGGACTGAAACAGGGGTGCTGTTTCTTGTCTTAATATGATGTTCAATGAATGGAGTGGCTTCTCCCCTACTTTGAAGACAGAGTGATATTTGTTAAGCAATGCATCAATTGCAAGCTTTTGGGCTGTAGATAATTGTTGTCCTTCATTTTCTCGTAGTCGGCAGTTGTTTACAACAACTGGGATTTCTTCCAGTACTTGGGATTGATGAGGTTTCACGAAGCTATATGTTCTTCGAGGTTCATCACAAAAGTTCCACTTATTTTCAGCAAGATTTAAAACAATTTTAGCTTTTTGAAGAAAGTCAATTCCTAAGAGTCGGGTTGATTTTGGCATCAGGCAACACAAGGAGCGGAGTTTTGAACTCTCAGCCTTCGAGAAGAATAATTTGTTCGGTGCGAAGTACTTCTTTTTCAGATACCAAACCATCAGCGAAAGACACCTGTAGTGCTGTCTTTTTAAATACTGCATCTTGTTTCTGCAGAATATGATAGAGGGATTCACTTGCGATTGAGTGACTAGCACCCACTGTCGGCGAAAGCTGTACCGGAAACACCACCAATATTAATTCGAAATACAGCAGTCCGAGTGGAAGATAAACAGGATCGGATTTGGATAGTGCCAAAATTTAATGAATTAGAAGTCTTTGAGGGGTTACAGTCTGGACATTTAGACTTGATAAAACCAGTTTTTCCGCACAAATAGCATGTTAAAGGAGGTCGCTTTTCCTCTATTTGTTGCTGACTACGATTTAAAAAGGTTTTATGAGTTCTCTGTACGTCACTTGTTCGATTTTCTACTTTGCGTTTGAATGGATTAGTCGGTTTGTAAGAATAGTTCCGACTACCAGGAAGTTGAGTTTTATAGTTCGTATTTTTAACAGTACAGCTTCATAATCATCCAATTTCTGTACTAATTCAGATGAACTCTTTATTTTTCCCCAAGTATCAATAAAATGCTCATTAACAGCACTACTGACTCTTCTTTTAACCCATTGCCGGTTTTCACTTTGACGGCAAAAACAGACCAAAATGTCTCACAAAAGTTTTCACTTTTGTCCTCAAAACGGGCTTGCCTCCAAGACTCAGGATGTCTCAAAATGGCTTTGCCTGGAGCAAAAACATTTCTTCCCCCTATTCGTTTTCCGTCTGTTAAGCATTCAAGAAGAGAGAGTTGTAAAACTGAAGCGTACTCAAAGCCTAGATCCTCCTAATTTTCCCCTCGGATTATTTGGGGCAGGGATGGACCATAAAGACTTCAACTTGCGTTCTGTAAAAACGTTAGCCCGTGTCCCTGACTTATTCTATGACTGAGACGTTTGTATGAAGCAAAAATTAAGGATTAGAGTCTCTACGACGTTTCAGCAAGATAGCCTTTCCTATTAATCTATATATTGCAATATAAAGCAATAAATGTTTCTATGGAAACCCTAAAATAATATTTAATTTTCATTTTATGCTTCTTATAACCACATTTATGAATACAGAAGTTTATTATACGATTATAGTTCCATTAAATATTTGAAATTAATTTCTGTAGAGATTTTTGTGGAAATTAAACTATATATTAAAAAATGTTTCCTGCGAACTGATTCTGTAAAGTATTATTAAGTTGGGTCAAAAATAAAATAAAGGCACTTATTTCTGTTACAACTAAAATTATTATACTTATTACTATTGTTCTATTTAATTTATCAAGAAATATAAACACATCCCATTTCTTTCACGATTAGTAATATTGTATCCTCAAAATTTTTGTTATAAGAAGGAAATATTTTTTACCAGGTTGGATGTCAATTACGTCAAATTATGTGCATTTTTGTTTTATTTATTGGTTATTAATAATAAAGCTTCATCTTAAAATCGTCCAGTCTTTGATTCATGCCTAATTGCTTCAAAAGAAATGCACAATATTGTCATTCAGGTTGAATATTTGTTAAAAATTTCACAAATGTCAAATTTATTAATACTACCTTTAAATTTTTAAGTTCTAAATTAGAACTGCGTTTTAACTTTCACAAGGATTGCTGAGGTATTTGTCTATGCAAATTTAGTGAATTATCACAGTTTTAATTCACAAACTTAAAATTTTAACTAAAAATTTAATATTCTATAATGTTATAATTATTCAGTTTTAAGCAACTTTTTTTATTACAAAATAAAATGTTATATTATTAACAACTTTTAATAAGCAAGCAATCTTAATGCCATCGTTTAAATATTTCAGTGTCAGTTGCTGTATAAATTTGAATGAAATGATGAAAACATTTGAATGAAATGATTTTCGAGTTTCTTTCCCTGCTACTATAATATACAACTTTAATGTACATTATAAACGATATTTCTGTTTGAAAAATTAGTGACAGTAAACTTCTAGAAACTATAGACTATGTTTTAATGTTACATGCAGCATGTTTAATGTTACGTATGCAGACTTCTTTCCATCACATTCACGAAATATTAAATTTTGAACGTTCCAGAGAAAGTTAATATGAAACATTCTGCGCTTATAATAGAGAGAAGCTTATTATCCGCGTCAGGTTGCAGTTCACGGATATGAAAACTCTCCAACACAAAAATAAATAGTGGAAAAAATACGAATTCACGTAGATTTTATGTAAAGTAACATCGATTGATCGATGTGTATTTTTTGCATTGAAGAGGGGGAAAAAAAGAAAACTGCAGTTTTTGACACCATTAGGAGTCATACATTAAAAAAAGATATTCTTCTGTCTAGTAGAAAAGGTTATGCTATTAGAAAATGACAGAGTAGATAAGGGCTATTTGCATAAGATGAGGAATGCTTTCGTGAAGGATTTTTGTAGGAAAACTGACTCCGTATTCGCATTCCACAGGTGGAAAACCACGAAAACAAATCATGCGCTCAATATTTTCGCCTGGGATCGAATACCGGTTGAACTACCAGTATTCGGCTGCCACATGTAGGACCTTTACACTTACAAAGAGCCTTTCGCTTAAGAACTGTTTATCATCTCTTTCCTTCCCCGATGTTAGATTTTTGTCGTTATTAGGGGACGTTGTTTACTGTTGTTTGATTTCAATGAATAAAGGCAAATCAGACAAAGCCTCTCAACCTGAAAGATAAAATGCCTTCAGGCAGGATTTATAGGAAACTGGTTCGCGTTCGTTTAATGCATCAGGGAATTGCATGCATCCGAATTTTGTTTACGTTTCTTTCATTTAGCTCAAAACATATGAGGACTCTCTACTTTAAGAAAAGAATATTTTGGGGGAGTACTTTATAAGGCTAAATTACTTGTATTAATGTTACACATGGAGGGAAAATCACGAAAAGATCCGTACAGTTAGCTCGTTCATCAGTATTCGGAGCCATATTTAACTACTGTGGTTCAATGACCTTAATCACTTGTGTTCTAATGGGCCTCATGAGCACTGCATTTTTGTTGATCAGGCTAATTTATGTCAAAATCGCACGAAATTTACCAAAATTTAAAAAACTGCTTTCTCACGAAATATTTCAGTAATTTTGATTTATCTTAAATTTCGAAATGCGTCAGGTTTCTGGAGTATGTGTACATGTGAGCATATAACATTTAAATTTAGTCATTTTAAACATAAATCAGATAGCATATCTTTTATGTTACATTGAGTAATCCAGTGCTATGTAATTAATTCCCTAAATATGAAAGTATGTGAAACTTAAATTAACTACAGCAAATCATTCCATAGAAATATGCTATGCTTGTATTAGTCTAGAAAGGATCAATTATGCGTAAATATTGTATTATGCATGTCAAGTAACAATTTGTCAGCGGTATAGATATCATTAATTTAAAGGAGATAATTACGATACGTGTGACTTTTGTTTTAGCACAGTTTTGCTCCCGTTACTTTTAAGCTAAACATATCACTTGAAATAAATTTCTTTCTAAATTCATAGGGATATTATTAACAATTCTTCTTTATAAGTATAAAGTTTATCCTTTATTATATAAATAATTGAAATGCTTAAATTTGACATTCTAATAAATATTTCATCTTAAGTTTCTGAAAAATTGAATTTCTTTTAAAATGTATGAAAATGAATTAAATCCTTAATTTTTTCCAGTCTTATGATAATAAAATTTTAGAATCATCAGTTTGCATATCCGTATATATTATAAGAAAGTATCTCATTCTTTTTTGAGGGCTGTTGTGATGTAAATGATAGTAGATCGGACTAGCAGTCGGAAGGTCTGCGGTTCGTATCCGTGAGAGAGTATAGAATATTTTTCGTATTTTCTCCTCAGAAAAACGGAATATATGGAAACGTGATAGACGATAATTCGTGAACACATGAATTAGGCCGACAGTGTCTCGTGCTTCTTGTCTTTCGCCCTATAAGTGGGAAAAAATAAGGAATTATTCCATTCTCCCTATCTTGCTACAAATGGATGTTCTTCCAATTAGAATTTGGAAGACTTTGTTGGTAGAAGAATAATGACAGCCCTGCTGAATTTTCGCATTTCTTGCTTCGAAAAAATCCAAGGTCCGCCTATTATTCAGCCTTTCGCAAATTTTTCAAATTTACTTTTTGTGGTATCGCTTTTCCATTACAGTATGTTGATAGGTGAAACAACCCCGTAAAACGTTTTTTACATAATTTACATTCAAGTTAACTTTGAAACACAACTTCCTACATACGGGTTCCCTCTTTTTTGATACTTCTAGCAAATTTATATTAAGAGATAACATAATCAATATTTCTTCAGTAAATAAATTATTATTATCTTACTTTGCGCAAGTATTAGAAAAACTTGTTTTGAGCTAAGTGAATTTTAGATCATTTAACATTATACCTTAGAGAGTACATCTTTTCTAGTAGATTTCGTATTGCTTGAATTTTGAGGGAAAAGGAGAGTCCAGATTTCTACAAATTAAAAAAAAAAAAAGAATGTACTTTCCTCCGTTCAGTGCTGTATCTCTTTTACTGACGAATTAAAACCAATAGATAGGCTGTTTTCTCCCGAAAGTTCAGCCTTTGTGTAAACGATTAGGGGAAACCGGAAAAGAAATAAAATAATTTTTCACTCATGAATCGGCATCTTCAAGAAGCATCGACTCCCAGTGAGTAAAAGCGACCATCTGGGAAGATGTATTTTAGCATAAAATGGTTTGGAAATCCAAATAACATTAATTTAGAGAACTTTTTATGGATGCAATATATAATTCTTAGATAAAAGTATAAAAGTAAGTAAAAGGGGGCGATGTAGGGTGTTTTTCGCTACTTTTAATTTTTAGAATAGGGCCCCAAACATATTACTGTCGACCCTGTATTTGGATTTGCTAACTTTCTCGATAACCTACCGGGTTCAAATTTTGTACTCGGTAGCACGCGATATCTATCTTCTAAGATAGAAATATTCCACTTCCGAACTTTCTAAGGAAAGCTTACATGCATTTAAGTTTACATATAAAGAAAAGTCATGAAAATTCCATGCAGCTGATCTATTCCGTCGCTGAAAATAGAAGCCTACAAAAATTGATAGTGTTGTGTTGCTTCAGCGACAAATTTCTCACTTTGATGTTGGAATTAGAAATATAATTACAAAGATCTCCACTAGAGGAGATGATAATTCATTATTTTTTTCACACATATAAAATCTGGTTAAATATATTTCCTCGTTTATAAATTACAGAAGTTTTTCTTTGAATAATTCCTGATATTTTAAAGGAAAATTTTCATGTATTTTTTTTTCTTGTAGCAGGTTTAAATAATCGTTGATTGAAACCACACTAATTTTAACTAACAATCTGAAAATGATACAAATGACGTGAACTCTTTCATAATTATATTACTCATTAGCATTAAAAAACTTAACTTGGGTTGAAGATTTCCTCAGAAGATTTTTTTTTAATTTCTTAATTTAGATGCATACAGTCTGGTAATACATATTTAATAATACATAATAATAAGTCTGGTTATATTACAGTCATATCAGTGGCCGATAAGACCGCTAAATACTATTAGTTGTTCGATTTGGATTCAAACTCAGACGAATGAATGCGATGGCTGTAAGGTATTTTTCTATGTATAACATGAGTATGAGCTATTCGTTAGAAAGTCCTCTATGAAGGCATCTTTCTCCTTAAAAGCAGATAGTCATCGTGTGTTTTCTTGTATTCAAATAATCCTAACCTTCAAACTACGGCACCTATCACTCTAAATCAAGATGAAAGCTTTCTAAACAAGATTTTTAAATCGGGCTGGGGGGGCTCCAGTGGCCAATCGCTAAAACCGCTGAATATTGGTAATTCGACAGGGGTTCAAATCCTGACGAACGCGCTTGTTCTATGAAAGTTTTCCGGGTATTTTCTACGTTCAGTGTGGATGAGATCTAGTTTTCCTTAGAAATTCTCTCCATGATAGTTTCAGTCCTCTTGCGCAGATTCCAAATCCATTAAATTTTCTTTATTAAATACAATTATAATTCTTTCTTTTTAGAGAAATCGCAGGGAAAAAACTGTAAACATCAAATCGAGTGCGATTACGAATATTTTAAAACAGTTAAAATTTTGAGCGGAAAAGTTTTTTTAATACGCTCATAAGCAACTGAAAATTAGGGGAAGAAAAAAAATTTTAAATTGGCATAAAATTTTGTCGATTTCTACAACAACCTATATAAATGCGTTTTCAAAAAATTCTGCTGAAATATGAAGAGTTGTATTTGTAAAGCATTTATTAGTGAGATCTGTAATTATATACTCAGCTTTTAGTTTTCATAACTTCCATTCATCAGAATAAAGTCATTAAGCGTAAGGGGGGCGAAAAAAGAATTTTAAAGAAAAGATTATTTTTTAAATGACTCAAAATTTCCTGAGCTAGTATAAGTAATTATGTAACTCAAATAATTAAATATTTGCGAAAATTTTGTTGACCTCTCTCGGTCTTACCAATATTTCTGTATAGATATAGAACATAATTACATATCGATAATGAGTATCATAGACAGTGGAGGATGTAGAACATCACATTATATAATTGTGCTTGTCGCAAAAGCAGCCACTTTGATAAATGAACATAACTGTCGGGAATCGCGTATGACTGTCACATACATGCTTTATAATACCAAGAATGTTATAAAAATGACGGTTTTCTGATATCAACATTTACCGAACTTTCCAAAATGTTTAAAAATATTATGTTTAAGAGTCGGCAAGTTTGTTTAAAAAATTGTATGCATTTCAATCACGGTGTTTGTCGCTATAATCAGAAGCTCGTCATCGATATTTAGACTATTTCTTGATAACCTACCGAGTTCAAATTTTGTACTCACACCGTTTACAGATGGAAATACGCGTGGTAAACCGAGTTTTATAAAATTCGATTTAGAGGTCTTAAAATTTAATGTTGAAAAAAATTTTGCGCATATTTCCATTTAAAGAATAAACTAAAAATCTCACAGATTTAAAGTTTGCATCACTTTACAGAGCGTAAAATAGTTTTTGAAATAAAATCTGCATAAAATCAATATAATTTCTGATTTTGGGCGAATTTTTAAAACTTTACACTTTTATGAGGTAAGAGGAATTTTGAAAATAAAAAACTACCAAAAGGAGAAAAATAATTTATCATACAGATTAATGGGAATAAGAGCCCCTTTGAAAAATTCCTGTACAGTTTTATAAAAAGAATAATAGATTCTTAAATAACGAGATCAAATATCGAATCGCATTGTCAAAAGTATAAGATTTATAAATTTATCAAGAGAACAGCACGTTTGTTATTCGTGATATAAATTTGTCGAAATTTTTTTAAAGAGAATTATTTAATCACGTGTTCCCAGTAAATTATATAATACATTATTTTTCTCATTTCAATTCATTAATAATTTTATGAGTCATAAATAAAAGTTTATTTTGTAAAAACTTGTTTATTTTATTCAATAATTGTTCTAAAACGAAAATTCTTAATTCCTTTTATATATACATTCACTTTGTAACTGGTAATAAATTTGTTTTCTTAGAGTCAGTGTAAGGCCTTTATCTCAAAACATCAAAAAGACTTCTCCCCGAGATAATGACACCCATTACCCATTGTCGTCAGGGGTGCGTGGACCCTTGTCCCCTTAGGCAATGGGGGTTGGACCAAGGACCAAGGCGTTTGAATTACGGAGTACCTTTGCAAATAAATGCAATAACCTCCACATCATCGTTCAGAGAAATGAAATAATTAAGGGAGAAGCAGTAGCTAAAGTTAATGGAAAAAGCAGATAAGCTAAAATTCAAGAATCGTTGAGAGTCCTCTTGTTTGGACACAGGAGGTAGGTAGGTAGGTAACGGGGAGCACGGGCACTGTCCCTTTACCATAATGGTTAATCGGTATTGCACCGTGCCCACCACTGTCTAGAGCCAATGTGTAGGAGCCACATTTGCGCCCAGCACCAAAAGCCGAAGCCCAACGCTCGGACCATCCAGAGGGCAGTCAAACTGACCAAAAGCGCCCTCCACACAACGCTCACCCAACCGTCCAGGCATTAGTACATATGATAGCAAATACTGAGATTGGACACAGGAGGAGAGAACAAGCGTTGATCCCAATTGAAGGCGTTTAGCCCCCCTGGGGGTTGGAAGACGTACAACAATACGGGCTAGTCGTTTTTGGCGCATTTTTTCGCTAATACAAAAACACGGGACAATCCGTTTTCGAGGGTACATTTAAACTTACAATAATCCGTAACGAACCGTTAAGAGACCTGCATAAAAGAACGAGATAATCCGGATCAAACCGTTAAAGGGTTAAGCTGATCCGTCAGGACTAAGTCTTTGAGTGATTCAAAGTCTGTAACATTGAGACTACGAATCCACTCTTCGAGATAATTATTTAAATCGTAAGCAAAATCTTTCCAGGACTCAGGGTGTTTTTGGTGTGTGATAAGTTTAATTCGAAATGATTCGGCATTTAATTTGAATCTTTGTAGCAGAATTTTCTTGATGTAAGAGTAATCTTCTAATTTGTCTTTTGGTTCCCTTAAAATAATTTGCGAAATGTCTATAGGCAGAAGAGGTAGGAGATGAGTGATGTAATCTATTTGTTTTATATTAACTTTCTCACATTGTCTTTCAAATTTGCAGGTAGGTTGCAATGTCAGAAGTTCCTGTAAATTTAGGGATTAGGTGTTGAATATTTGTTTCAATAGCTGCATTTGAAGCAAAGGCGGCATAGTTAGGATTTGAGCTAGCAGCTGCTAGGTTTAATTTTAAACGTTCCAATTCTAATAAGTTCTTGTTCTTTTCTTTGTCGTGTCTCTAGATCGTTGCTTTCACGTTGTTTTTGTTGTCTAGTTTCGATTAAAGTTTCCAGAAGATTCCTGGTAAAAGCTACATCATAAGTGTCAGAATTGACGATAAGATCTTTAAGATCTATTACTCGCATAGTGTCGTTTACAGTGAAACCCAGTTCTGTAGCGAGAGTTTTTAAATCCTCTTTTCGTGCTTAGGGAAGGTAAGCCATAATTATATGAAAGGTCAGGGGGGAGGGAAAAGATGAAGTTGAATTTGTTGTTATTTCGATTTTATTCACAATACAGTATTTTAGAATTAATAATTATACCTTTAAGTAAAATGTATATACCCCTATTAAACAGCATATATACATGTAAACAATGTTACTCGTACATTTATATACCACTATTAAACAGCATTTATAAATGTAAACAATAATACTCACAAAGTTTATTATTTCTGAGTCGTAAAAATATCATAAAATGCCCTCATAAATTCAACTTGTATCCAGAAAATAACATATAATAAATTGTTCAAAAATTGTTTACTACTTAACAAAACATACAAAAACATACATAAATGTCTAACCATAAGCTTTTATATTTAAGCTGAATTCTTCGAAACCTAATCTTAACAAAATATTAAGCTAATTAAGCAACACACATTTAGTAACTCTTTTACATTAATTAAATAGTCATTTGATTTTATTCATAATTATTTTCTTTCGCTTCAAGAAATATTTTTCAAGACATGCATTCATCAAAGGAAAACAATGGTATTTTCTTAAAGTGTTATACTATCAACAAGTACAATATTTTATTTTATGTAGAAAAAAACATTTAATGAGGAACAACAGCACTAAAAGGAGATAAAAATAATAAAAGATTTGACGTAAACACATCATAAATCATTGCTAGTCTAAACATTTCCGCGGGGGGAAAACATCTGCTGCTGTAAGTCAGAATCGAAACTAATAAATTCTAATGAACAACGTCCATGAATATATCCAAACTTTAACATCAAAACAGGTAAACAATATTATCCACAAATTAATTTAATATGCGCATTAACATTTTAAAAAAACAAATTACAATTCAAGAAATAACGTTTGGTTAACAGAAAGCCGTTTGCTTTCGTTTAATACTCTTATGTAGTATCAAGAAATCAGATTTCAGTAAGGAATTTGCATTTGCTTTAAGAAGCAGCTTATAATAAATAATCATTTTAAAAGAACTTTAAACTCAGATTAAACGATAATGTAAACGAAACTTATCTTTTCCGTTGAAAGTGTGAAGTTGATGATTCGATGTGCTAGCAGCACGGCATAACAGTTTTAATTCCAGAATTGGTTTCCAGAATTTTTGACCAGAAGTCCACACCTGAAAAGAAACTGAGCCGATTTGCAGCAACTAAAAGTTAAATTCGGGAGTAAGGGCTGTAGCCAAACAGAAATTCTAAACATTTTGTTGCGCCATTTTGGATTCAAATTTAGTTGGGCGCCAATGTGATGTAGCCGTTCCTCAATAGACACTAATGCCGGCTAGCTTTAAAAGGATTTATTAACAGAGCACATAGGAACGGTTACAAACAAAAGAAATATACATAAAAAGAAGCGCACCAGGGAGTTATTCGAATGGAACGAAAATCGGTACATGTTGATGTACATATTTTGAAATCGAAGCTCTAACGGAAAGCTACAAGATTACAAGAGCTGCTCAGCTATAAGGAAAAAAAAATAATACTTCGGCCTATCTCAGCACCTGATGCATAGACGTATATTTAATCATGGATCCTGGAATTATGCATATAGATATACTACAGAAAGCAGAATGAACTGTGCGACCTTATTGTCTAGGTATTGATGAAATCAAGCACGTACTTATTACTCATGGAACGTACGCAATTACTCATGGAAGTTTAGTTATGCAAAATGTAGTTCTCTGAATTTCGTTTAATTCAAGTAAATATATGAAAGCTCTACTGCGAAGATTGCAACAAGGTTTGAAAAATTAACCACAGTATAATTTAAGTACAGGAGAAAGTAAAATGTATTAATTAGTATTAAATCGGCATGGAAGCGAAAACGAAATTCGTTAAAACTAGGTTTATTGATAAATAGGGAAAGTTTAGAGAAGGGAAAAACGAGATTAACGAAAGAGCTATCGATAGGTAGCCAAGAGTTTTAAATCCCTTTGAAATGAGATGGCGCTACCATAGCTACTTAATCTAAACCAGCGCTACTTAAATTGTAAAAAAGAAAAAACTGTTTATATTCTTCTTTATTATTATTATAACTGCATGAGCGTTAGCCACAGTGTTGTTCCACAAGACTGAAACATAAAATGATTAAATATATTTAGTTTAGTTATTTATTGAGAGTTACAGTTCATCGTTTAGTAATTAAGCTGCACCATTTTGAGTGGTCCATTACAGACGGAGCGAAATCAGCTAAGTAAATAGATAAATTGTAGAATGGGTGAATTGCCGCTATATTAATTTGGGGAGAATATTTATATTTATGGGTTTTACAGCCAGATACGTTTTCCATTTTTAAGCTCAAGCCATAAATACTGGCTTCCTGAACATCCAAATACGGCCGTCTGTGAATATCTTGAATTAAAATAAAAGGGTATTTTAACCCTTCTTATGAGTTGATACTTTTCAATAGAAACTTGGGGAATTGTCTCTCAAATTTCTTCTACGTTCTAACATTCGAATAACTTCGTTTTAACTAGAATATTACAATGTAATTATAACTTCCCTGACAAAAATTTGGAATCATATTTCACTTCTGAAGGAACAGGCTGGAGTTACATTCCTTCCAAGTCCCTACTCGAAACCTCTTACACCGAATTATAAAGATTCTGACTATTATGAATGCTGGATGTCGGGTCATTTTTTAAGGAGGCAGATCGATAAACGCAATTTCCAGCCAAACAATAATTGACGTAAATAAGAATCGTTTAAGTCGCTGGCAGAGAACAACAAAGATTATTTGGAATAAATGGTCGATCGATTATTTGGGTTCTTTACTGCAAAGAAAATCAATACTTCTGTTGATACCATGGTACTTGTCAAAGAGCACTACCTATCAATTTGTAAATGGATTTTAGGGATTGTTGTTGAAGTCTATCATGGTTCTGATAACAACGTATGAACTGGTAAAATCAAAGCAATATGTAGAAAATTTAAAAGGGTTATAAAAAAGATCTCAGTGCTTCATACATAAATTCGAACTTTTATTTTTGCTTGCGTAAAAATTGCATTTGTTTCCAATACTGTAAGGTAATAGTAATTCATGCTATATGTAAATATAACAAATAATGTAATTAAAACTTTTAACAATATAATTTGTAAGATTTATCCTTAGTTTATAACAGTTATTTAAAGCTCCTTTCCTATCTCTTCTAATTTAAACTTACAAATTCCTTAACAGAATGTGCTTTTAGAATCGCGTTTAATGCAGGTGAGAAGGAATAGTATTAAAGTCAAAGTTCCCCTGAATTCGAGAGACAGAATCATAGTTTCTGACTAGCGCGCGTTTGCCTTTTGGCCACATCTCTCTAAAATGTTACTACGCTCGGCCGTATTACGAGCCCTTGATAGCTTCGCTAGCTAATTTCATACTTAGGGGCCAACTACTTAGAATTGTGTCAGCTTCAGCTAAAGCTCTTTAATTAGTCATTAATGAAGCTCTTTTTTCTTATAATTTTGAGTTTAAGCCGAAGTGGGGGTTTTGTTGTACATTCTGAGAAAGGGGCCATCTGTTAATCCTTATTTTGAGCAATAAAGGGTAATGAACCCTTCTTGAGTTTTACGTTTCTGTTACTGAACTTAAGCGATTATTCGCTTAGCTGTTCACTAGGTTCCTCCATACTTAGTTCTTAGATAAAAGGGAGGAACACTACAAATTAAAAGTGTATTAATTTTGCTTTCAGAATGACGTTTTTTCATAGATTCTTGAAATTTTGAAATTTCAATTCGGGAAAGTGTTAAATCCCTTTGAAATGAGACGGCCCTTCTATATCTACTTGCAGAATAATGTTTACTTTACTTTTTCTTGCGAAGCTGTGTTTACGTGGACGCTACGGTGTCGTTCTCCAAATTTGCAGTCAAATGATTAAATATATTTAGAATGGTTTAGTTAATTAATGAGTTATTGTCCATTGTTTAATAATTAGCCGGATCAAATCGTATCAATCATATGAGCTTTATCTATATCATATATATATATATATTATGTCTATATTTATATATCATCAATCCTTGACCAGAAAAGATCGGCAGAATACACTGCTTAGGATATGTACACCCTTATAACATAAAAAGAAGCGCACCAGGGAGTTATTCGAATGGAACGAAAATCGGTACATGTTGATGTACATGTTTTGAAACCGAAGCTCTAACGGAAAGCTACAAGATTACAAGAGCTGCTCAGCTATAAGGGAAAAAATAATACTTCGGCCTATCTCAGCATCTGATGCATGCTGTTGCCCGACTAGGCACTGACAGTTAGAATTGGCGGATGCCCTCCTGAGAATGCTTTATCGGGGCGATCCAAGGACAATCACAGATACTTGCTCATTACAGCCTAAACGTGTTCTATTGGTAAAAGATCTGGAGATCGCGCTGGCTAGAGAAGTATTGGAGAAGTACGAAAATAAGAGTAGAAAGGAGTGCGATGTGCGCCGAGGTCTACCCTGATGAAATATAAGCCCAAGCGTCGAGGAAACAACTGTAACACTATGGGGCTTAGAATGTCTATGTGTGGTTTGGTTATTATTGATGATAGACAAAGGAGTCCGGCTATCAAATCAAATGGCACCCCACACCATAACTCCAGGTTATGGAGCTGTGCGGCTGACGACAGTCGGGTCAGCATCCACTGTAGTCTCTAACATCTACATATACTTCTTTGCTCATCGGGGTTAAAGTCGAAGCGAAACTCATCGCTGAAAACAATTCTACTTCACTCCGGGAGACCCCAGGTGGAATGCTCTCGAACCCACTCAAATGTGCCCAGAGGTAGTAGATTTACACTTGATAAATGACCTAAGTTATTTGAGATATGGGGTCCTTTAAAGTCTGTTATAATATTTTAATACTTTTTAGACTTTATTTTAATTATGGGGGAACCCCATGAAAGTGGGGGCCCTAAGCTATGGCTTGTGTAGCTTATGCGTATATCCGGCCTTGAATGTGCCTAGCGATGTCACTGAGAGGAAAGTCAGTGCATTGACCCTCATGACATCATTCCCATTCCAGTAGTTGCTTGTTAATGGCCATTGCAATCACTAGATTTTAATATGCAACATGATACATGCACTATATTTTATAAAGTTACAAGTTTTCGTATTTCTTAATTTAAAAAAAAAATACTGAAATTAGAGATAATTTAAATTTTGGGTTTACGGAATAAAGGCGATATGTACCTTTAATTTGGCATAAGAATTTAAATTCTAATTTATATTGTTACGACGTTTCCGTGCTGGAAACTTTAAATATTATTGCGTGGGTTGCGCCCGCGAGAACGAGGTCCCACGGACGTACCCCAAACTCTGAATGGGTCCCACATAATGAAGACCTGGGACGTCCTTTGTCCGGTGTGTCTGTGTCTGTATTTAAGAATATTATTGTATTAAAGGATATGCTCCTTTTATTTTTTGCTTCCCTATTGAATGCTTTTGCTGGTGTAGTAAAACTTCTATTTTTATTCAATAAAATCTGTTGACATAATTTAGACACTATTTTCGTGTTTTGCTTGTTTGTCTGATACTGGATGTAATATAATACGGGAAAGTATACGTTTTCTGTTGAATGCCCACTTTATTTTCATGTTAATAATTACGAAGCTTTCCTAGACAAATGTCACTTGAATTAATGAAAAAATTCATTCCAATAAATATGCTCTCATGCATCTTATTAATCAGTATCTTATAAAAACGCAATAAAACTTATTTGAACTCAAGAAATATTTTGCATATAATATATTTTATTTCATTAACTTTAAACTGATCGATATTAATAAATTTTATACGTGCAATCACTCAAATATCACAAATTTTAGCTTTAATGGATGTGATAATCTTAAATAAATTAAAAACATTAATTTATTTACAATCAGTTACATGATGTACGCAAGTAAAAGAATTCAAGTCAAATATGATGTAATCAGATTTCAATGTTTTAAGGTCATTTAAAACATATCATAATCAAATCCGTAAACAAAAACAAAATCTCTCACCTTTCAACTCGCCTCTTAAAAAGGTCTATAAGCAGAAGTTATTAAAAGCTTATTTTCGCCTTTCACAGCTCAGTGGCAAGAGATTCTATCCATTAATAAGAGAGATTTTAATTCCCAACAGTTTCAACTCCTAGCTAGAGGCCAGTTTCTTACATGGATACTATATAAAAGTATTGTCACCGGATAGCATAAACATATCCACAAAAATTTCATTTGACTCAACCACCTTCTTTCACAGATGAAATGGTCAAGTACGAAAAGTACATACGTTCAAAGAATGGTAAATCCTCCATCAAGGAAGGACATTTTTGAGCTCAGACCTTCAAGGATAAGATATTTTGTTTCTTCTTCATTCATATAATCGGTGCCCTCCTCAAACGATATCGTGCTTCCAAATACTAACCGTTATACAGTAAATGATCTCCTCAGAAGATATTTTACTTCAAATAGTAGTAATCGAATGTTAAATCTGACACTAGTTTACTTCTGTTTCAATTAACTTATTGCTTCATTACCAGAAGAAATCATTTATACAGAGAAAAACATATTCTATTTTAGTTTCATTAATTTAAATAATTCAAGTATCTTGCCCACAAAGATAAAAATAAATAATCGAATAACTTCAACTATCCAGAGAACAAGCCATGCTGGTTTCGATTCTTGTTTCAAACAAATTAATTATGGTATTGTCAGATGAAACACAATTTCACTAAATCCAAGTATTTATTAACCTTTATAGACCGCTACCAAAATCTAAATCCAAGGGCATAAATTAATGAAACAACAGCAAATGCAAGCATATTTGTACTTCCAGCTGGAAATTTAAAATTGAAAGGTTACAGAACTAAGTGAGTGAGTGTGAGTGAGCGCCACCAAGGAAGACCACTGACCTGGCCTTAGCCTCACAGTGTGTTATCTTCCTGGCAGAAACCATCTACTCTCTGCTCCATCCTGCTCCGGGAACGCAGCCGAATAGACGGCTAAGAGCCTCATATAGTCTACATATAAGCTTGGATGTTGTTGTACGGGGAAAGAGTATCCTGTTAGGAACTACTTAAAATTAAGCAAAGAAGCAATCAAAAGATTGTTAAGAATCGCTGTTAGAATAGACAGAAACTTGTGTTAGATAAAGTAAAGATAGAAGGACTTTGCCTGAAAAATTAACTGCCGTGGATTTTCTGGACTTGCTAAATGTCTACATGCGGGTGCTTATCGTGACACAACCGTCATATCTTTATGGGGCTTCTGTGAAATCGTTGGTCCTGCATGGAGGAAAGTTGTAACCTATTAAATTATTGCACATAGTAAACTTTAAAAAAAATAAATAAAAAATAAAAAAATAATAAAGAGAGAGATTAAAAGATGATTAAAAAAATCCTAGCGCCCAAACATAATTTAACGCAGTTTACTTTCCATATGCCTGACTATTATGTAAGAACATTTAAAAGATTGTGTACCTGTTATCACTAAGATAACAAATTCCTGCATAATTTAGTTCTTTGCGCATACTTAAACTGTAGTTGTTTTACAAATTGAACCATTCACCTACATTTTCTTTCGTAGTACTTGCAGACAGGATAATACATACATAAGTACAAAACTGAATATTAAAGTGAAAAACTAACATGATACTGAGTACAGAAATACAGAAAGCTGATCCCTAATGCCTGCATACATAACACTTAAAAATGCATACATAATACATGAAAACTAAAAATAAAACTGATAAGCATAATACATAAAACTGATAAGCATAATACATAAAACTGATCATTAAGTACTGTAGTCTAAATCCTAGCCAAGTACGAACTGACCTTCATAGTACATGCTGAGAAGGAATAAATACAGACTTGAGTAGTGAACATAAACAGAAAAGTACAGCACCATACTCAGTAAAACTGATATCTGATTCCAAACACTTGAATACATAATGCTGATACATAATTACAAAGAGAAACTTACCTACATTAATTCCATAGTTAGTTTTATCACCTTAGAACATGCACATAATTTATACAAAACATAATTAAGAACGTAATACTGATCACCAGGGAAGAGATTCAAACATGCAATTGATCACATAAATACAGATATTTCTTCCCTAAGATTTGCATAAAAAGTTGAATATTTATTAAAATTAAGAATGCAAAAATGCCATACCAATAATAATATCATTCATAAACTTGAGGTGATAACATAAGTTGACCTTGCCCTTCTTGAACCTATTTATCACAAACTTGTAATTTAAATACACGATTAGTAAGTGTAGGAAAAACTCATTGCTGTTGAAGATTTTACTGGCACGATCTGGTCTTGCGAGTCCTAGACCTGTACATTAATTGCAAAAGTAAACATTATAAAGAATATAGGCAGGTTGTTGCCATAGTCCTAATTATCTAAGTTAGTCTTGGGTTGAGAGGTTCGAGGTGTGTGCCCAGATTGATTTAGTGTGATTTATACATTTTATGATTCAGAGCGCTAAGCACTTGATTATTTCTATTTGGGGACACTTATCGTCGTATTAGAGAATACTTTCTCTGACAATGGCTGATTACCGCTTGTAGCTTTTTATTTGCTGTTTTGTTTGTTCTCATATTTGCCGCCCATTGTGGCCAGTAAGCTTGACTTGGCTTTCTTATATGGTACTGTGCCGTGTTTATGCAGTGGAAGACGTAGTGGTCTGGATCACCCACCTCTCCACATTGACATCTTTCTGTGCCACTCAGGCTGAATATATGCAGATAGGTCAGGAATGGGCCATGACCTGTATAAAACTGTGTCTGACTACCACTATTGCAGTTTAACTCTAGCGTTGTTTTTGGGAAGAACATATACGTTCTCCTTCCTGTATTTGCTGTGTCCCATCTGGCTTGCCATCTGTCTATCAGTTGTTTTAGAGTGATCTTTTTGAGATGAGACCTAGGTAATTTATCTGGCAGTTCTGTTCTTGAGACCTCCTTTGCCGCTTCTTTTGCCAGGGTGTCTGCTTCCTCATTGCCTTTAATGCCCACGTGAGCCGGAACCCACGTGAGGCATGGCCTTTCTGATGGTGGAAGACTGAGGAGGATTTTTCTAATTTCTTGGACATACTGGCTTCTACTTTTGTAACCTTTGGTTGCGTCAAGGCTAGAGGCAGAATCACTGTAAATAGTAATGTGGAGAAGTCTGTTCCTCTTCACATAATTAATTGCTGCTTTAAGTGCTGCCAGCTCAGCTTGGAATACTGAGTTCCTACTGCCAAGTTTTCTTTTCCATTTATACACAGCTGTATTACCTTTTAGAACGCAGAAGGCACTGCCAGTACCCGTCTCGGTTTTTGAGCCATCTGTAAATATAGCTGTGTGGTTATCTTTTGGTGTCACATAGTGGCCTAGAATACACTTTTTTAGATGTGTTTCAGCCGGATGTCCTTGAGTCACTGGCTTGTGTTTTTCAAAGTCTTCAGCAAAGTGGTGTTGTTCCCATAGAACTCCATCCTCACCTAGCCTTAACACTCTTGCAATTAACGACTCCCTTTCCGCTTGCAGGTCTAGCGGAGGAATTCCTGCTAGAACCTGCAGAGCTGTCGTTGAAGTAGTTCTGTAGCCTTTGCAGATGAGCAAGAGTTGCAGCCTTTGCATGGACAGAAGTAATCTACGCATGCTTACGTTGAGTGTATTTCCCCAGATCGCTACGCCGTAGAGAACAATTCTTTCTGTTATTGCTTGGTACCACCTCTTAAACACCCATGGTGGTGCTCCCCACTGCAGTCCTGTTGTGCGTAGCATTGTGTTTGTGAGTGCGATACATCTTTTCCTGAGTTCTTTTAAGTGGGGAATCCAAGAGAGATTATTGTTGAGGATAAATCCTAGGTATTTTATGTTTGAAGAGCATTTTATTGAGCTACCGTTGAGTCTAATGGTAGGATTTCTTTTCATTACTCTTTTACGCCCTATAAATAGCATGGTAGTTTTTTCTGCTGAGATCGTAAGTTTATGTGTTTGTGCCCACTCTAAGAACCTATTTAGTGCATTTTGTGTAATTTTCTCGATATTCTTTCTTCCCGAAGTTACTAGAAGGAAATCATCCGCAAAAGCCTGCAGATGTATTTCGCTCTCCATCTCAAAAATTAGCTACTAGGTTCCACAGGGTTGGCCCTAGACAGGAACCCTGTGGACAGCCTTTCTCCAGTTTATGCTGGATTATTCCATCGTTTGTAGTTACTTGGACTTGTCTGTCTTCAAGGTAGCTCCTTATCAACTTTAAGATCTGAATTGGGCAGTTGATTGAATCTAATTCTTTTGTTACATCAGGCCACCAGACATTATCGAAGGCTCCCTTTATGTCAATAGATATTACTATTGAGTGATTGTCTTCCTCTCTGTTCTTTTTCAGCACTTTCAGGAGATCTGCTACTGCCTGTTCCGTAGATATTCCTTCACGGAAGCCATACTGTTTTTTATTAATTACTGAACTTTTATTCAGGATATAATTTAGCCTCATTAGAATGATTTTTTCTAGAACTTTGCTAATTGTGGGAAG
This sequence comes from Stegodyphus dumicola, assembly GCF_044657685.1. NCBI lineage: Eukaryota > Metazoa > Arthropoda > Arachnida > Araneae > Eresidae > Stegodyphus > Stegodyphus dumicola. Next base: position 131,660,255 of record NC_140776.1, read on the forward strand.
GAGACTTGCCGGGCGGTAGGAGGTCGGATCCGAGGGATCTTTCCCCTTTTTGTGAAACAGAGCGATCTCTGCCAGCTTCATATCTTTCGGAAAGTGTCCTACTTTCCAGGATGCTTTGCAGACTGAGTGGATCAGCTCTGGAAACTCATTATGCAATGCCCTTGAGTATTATATTGTCTGGGCCATCCGGCCCCGGTGCCTTTTTCCTTGCCAAATCATTTATGATTAGGTCTACCTCCTCTATTGTTGGTGGGAGATAGTCTCCATTTATGGAAGACCAGAATTTTTCCTGAAATTGCGTCCTTATTAATGTATGCGTTTCTGAGTCATTGGCGGGATCATCTGAAGGAAAAACCGTTTTCAGTATTACCGAAAGAATATTTCTTGTATTTGGTGCGTCAGGGGCCACATTCGCAGTCAATTGAGTCGGTCTAAAGACCTTACCTGCGGCGATTTTTTTGTATTTTCCCAAAAATTTCCGGTATTCTACTACAGTGTTCCTGCCAGGAGTCGGATTTGGCCTTTATTATCTGTAGTTTGTATTGCGCAAGTGCCTTCTTGTACGTCTGCATTTTTTGGTCCCTTTGTATGGAATCTGTTTCTGACTGTGCCAGTCTTCTGAGCGCCCGAACTCTGCTTCTGTTTGCCGTTAGTTTGTCATTCCACCAGGAAAGTTCTTTCTTCTGGCTGGGTGTTTTTTTCTTATACGTTTGTTTTGCTGCACTTGTTAGAGTTCCAATTAAATGCCTGTAGGCATCATCCAGTCCGTCTATGGTGTTGCTTGCTTGGAAGTTGAAAATCAATTGACCTACATAAGGACGAAGCAAATTAAGGAACTTCTGATGTCCTCCATAAGCTGTCTTGAACCTCTGTTTCAGAGTATAAGTTAACTGAGCGCCCATTAGATAGCTGATTATTCTGTGGTCGCTCAGAGAGGGAATGTCCATAACATGCCATTCCGACATTTGATTTGCTAATTGGGAAGATACCATGGTTAAATCCGGCCAACCTTCCGCCCTTATAGTGCGAAAGGTGGGCGGTGAGTCTGACGTGTTTATGATGCTTAATCTGTTTGTCATTGCATATTCTAAAACCATTTGCCTCTTACGTTTTCCACTCGCGCCCCCCATAAGGGACTTGAAGCATTGAAATCACCTGCTAATAAGATTTGGTTGTTCCCTTTTCTGACGACAGTGCTGATTTCTATTAATAGTGGATCTAATTCCTCACTTGGTGGAAAGTACACATTAGTAATTTGAAGGTGTCCCGTAGTTGTCTCTAGTTTAATGGTAACTGAGTGTTGCGTCTGAGATGTAAGGAGGGGAGATAGCGGACCATTATAAATTATGACAGCCTGTTGAGAGGTTGACTGGAACGTCTTGCTTGTGGGTGGAATTCCTGGCAGATGACTATGTGCTAAGTACGGCTCTTGTATGAGGGCGATATCGGCATTTTCCTTTGTCATAATATCCATGAAGTTAAGTGTTGCAGATCTAGCTCTCTGCAGGTTTGCTTATTATTTGCTTATTACAGAACTAAGTATTTGCTTGTTGCAGCCGAGATTGCAAAACTAACTTTAAATATTACAAAATAAAATGTTAAGTAAATATATAATAAACTGTCGGGGGCTTCTAAAATTTAATTACATGCCAAGTTAGCATTCACCTAAACATAGCTGTTCAGTAAATAGGTGAAAATACTGAAAGTTACAGAACCATGCAGTGAACTGCCAATACTCTTTATCTAAATTTACATGCTCTCTCCTGTTTTCTTAAATTAACGTACAGTTAGTCACAAAAGTCTGCTTACAGACTAAATTTTAAATTGAAAAAACACTTAAAGCATAGAAAAATGTATTTTAATCATTGCATTTTTTTCTTCTATTAGCTGAAATTGTAAGTTTAAATAAAAAGTAAATAATATCAGTGTAATACTTTTTACATTTTTTCAAAAATATATTTTGTCAAAAAAACTCAGAAATTCCCTCCAGTAAGTCTGCGTACACTTTCAAAAAAAAGCAAAATATAAGTTTTTTACATTACTTCAATACTTTGTAGGATATCCTTTATTCTTCAATACAGCTTGCAGACGTCTGGGCATTGACTGAAGTCAAGTTTTCAATGTCATCCGACGTAAATTTCGCCCATTCTTCCTGCAATTTACTAATTAGCTTATTTCGCGACGTAATATTGTGTTTTCAAATTCGTTTCTGCAATTTTGCCCACAAATGTTTGATTGGATTGAGGTCTGGTGACTGTTGGAGGAGTACGCAAATGTCTTGGAGTGTGATAGAGGAGATATTCCTTCACAATTTTAGCTGTATGTTTCGGGTCGTTGTCTTGTTGGAAAATAAAGGTATTAGAAAGGTTTAAATTTCGGGCACTGTCTCGTAGATTTTTCTTCAGAATATCCAGATAAACATATTTATCCATGACTTTATCAATAATGTGAAAATTTCCAACTCCTTTCGACGACATACACCCCCATACCATCACACCGCCAACTCCATGCTTGACAGTTGGATTTAAATTTCTCAGATTCAATTCTGTTCCTGGTTTTCTCCATACAATAGGGTGGGCATTAACTTTAAATATTGTAAATTTACTTTCATCTGACCAAATTACATTGTTCCAGAAGTTTAAATATGTTTTGGGAAAAGCAATTCTTTTCTTTCCATTTGTCTCGGAAATGTATGGTTTAGACCTAGGTTTGCGTCCATGATAATCGGACTTTCGCAGCACTTTTCGTACAGTTTCAGGAGAAATTTCCTTGTTGCTAGTTAAAAAAATGTCTTTTGCAATGCTTGCAGCAGAAAGTTTGTTTAATTCGTAAAAGAATTTTTCTTTCTTCTCTCTGCGTTAGCTTCTTCGGTCTCCCACATCTTGGTTTTACAGCAAGACTACCAGTGTCAAGATAGTTTTGAATAACTCTTTGCACCCTAGAAAATGGTTTTCCAATGGTTTTACCAATATAACGAAGAGTTTTACCTTTATCTCTCAATTTGATAATTAGTTGTCTAGTAACTAAAGGAATTTCTTTATTGGTTGTCATTTTCGTCAAAGAAAATAGAAATATCAACTTCCAATCAACGTGAAATTTGCTTCGGAAGTCAATGACCTTGAAAGTGTAACCTTCTTTGCTTTCTCAAATTTGAAGTTTAAAAGTTAGATAAGAAATCCCCCGCCTCTTTCGCGTTGTACGCAAACTTTATTGGCTTTGATTTCTGACCATTTATCTTTTAAAAATTAGTGTGCATAAATTATTAGATATGAAAATATTACAGTTAAATAATTTCAAATTTCCTTATTGAAACTAAATATTTAAAAAATGAAACTTTAAGAAACTACCCTTTTCGCACCTTAAAATTTGGATTTGATATTACTTTTCTTGATATACGCAGACTTTATTGACTAACTTTAAGTTGAATTTCAGATAGTATTGACTGGAAATGTAGAAGTGCAGGAAAGATTCAAATGACGTGTTAATAATAAAGGTATTATATTTATAGGCGCAGCCGATGTGCTTATGAAAGCAATTTGTAGACTAAAATATGTTTGGATTCGATTTAGAAAAATAAAAATATAAAAATCTCCCGAAATGTTAGAATGAAAAATTTGGGATAAATTCTCAACTCTTATAATGAATTTTGTATTTCCATATTAAAAATTCTGGTTATATTTCGGTGATAGATATATTATGTTTGTAAAGCTGTAATAGTTCTGGCAGAATTTCAAAGTATATCACATTTTCCAAATATTTAATTTATTTAAGAGTGAGCAGTTTTGAGCACCTTAAACGAAGTTACTGAAGTTCCTACACATCCCTACTTAGGCATAAATGTTCTACTTATACAAAGAAGTGAATAAAGTCCGAGTATTTATTGAAATTTTAATAAATACTTCATGTAAGTACAGGAGTCTGCAGCTTTGGTGAGTAATTTCACCGCTTAAGTGTGAATATTTGAGTTTTTCAGAAGTTTTGCATTCGGAGAATTTTCTGTTTCAAGAACCTGTTTTAAAACCGATATAATACTTGTAGTATTCATTCTTGTGTAACAGCACTTTTCAGATGTATCTTCAGTGATACTCAAGATAAGTAGTACTGATACTTTTTCCTTTATCTACCCGCAATATCGTAAAATCGTAAGAACGACTTATATGATACAATGAAACATAATAATTAATGATAAGACAATGATAAAAATAAATTTAATTATACAAAGGATAGAAGGAACGTCGCTCATGTTAATTAGAGTTTTTTTCAGATGGAAACCGTTTAACTATTGCCTCTATAATGGAATTAAAATAATTCCTTCCGCTTACTTCTTGTTTCTTTTTCCAAATAAATTCTGACAGATAGAAGGTGAGATATTATCTTGCAATACCGCGTTGTATTTTACTTCTTAGACTCAAAAAGAATGCAAATGGTGGCCCAAAACATAATGAGATATGACTGCCAGATTTGCGGGCAGGTAAAGGAAAAGTACTCTTATATTATTTAGTATGTTGTGGTAAAACAGGGTTAGACGTTAAGGCTTTCATCATTCATCCACACTTTTCCCGTTATTAGCTACTAATCTCCTCATTAAGGAGATCAAATATGAACTTCGGAACAATAAAACAATGATTAAAAATAATATTTTAAGTGATTACTTATAGTTTTGATCTTTTGTCAAAAACATTTTGAAATTTTCATGAAATCTTTAATTTTGAAATATACTGTAAATATTAAATGCTTTCCAGCACGATATCCATGTAACTTATTTGTATGTATAAGATAAAAATTGCATCATATTAAAATTTTGGTTTAGACATTAGAATGTAAAATGATTCTCAGCTTTGTTTGAAATACAAGTTACTAGAATAATTTCCTAAGCAAACAAGTTTCAGTATATGTTAATTTGAAATTTTCTTTACTCATTCGATTTATTCACATTATGATTATTCTTACTGTGGCTATACAAGAATTTGAAATATTCCGATTTTCCTTAGAGTGCTGTCATATATCACAGATGACAGAAAAATCAAAATGTCATTATTTTGTAGAATATTTTTGCTTCGAGTTAATATATCTAGAGAAATAAATCGATTTGGTTTGCTATGGCATTTCTCTTCCTATATCGTTGTATGATACCATTTTAAATTCTTCATATTTCTCATAGTAAGCTATCAAGGTACAATTTTCTGATATTACAAAAATTGTTCCTCTGTGTAACTATATATATATGTCATATTAAAAGCGCAAGGAAAACCCGGAGCAGTGTCGATGCGTGATGAGATAAAAGCACAAGGAAAGACGGAACACTGTAGATGCGTGATGAGACCCATATTGAAGAAGATTTTGATTGCGTAGTATTTAAAGAACTTGGCAGTCGAAGCAGTTTTAATTCCATTTTTATTTCCAATTGATAATTGTGGCCACAATAACTTGGCACTCTAATCGTGCCTTTACACAGAAGATTTACATTTTTAATATTGTTGAGATAGAAAGCAAGCCAGCGAAATTATATCTTAGCAGAGTAAAGAGCAAATCTGAAGTGCGTCGTTAACAAAATTGAGGACTTTTGCAATTATAACTTATTTATTTATCAGTATTCCATATTTATTATGTTATAGTCTTAAAATTAGTCATATACTATATATTTATTTATAACTCATTGTTTTAATGTTCAAAATTTCATACGCTATAAAGTCAAAATTTTATATGAGAAAGTCATGAACTATGATAGGCCATAGTTAAAGCTTGTACGCTATGTTCTGGATGTTTTCATGTCTTTTCTCATACTTTTGCTTCACTCCTGTACTAATGCTTTTCTCACCCCAGCCTCTCGTTTTGACGGGGGGGGGAAGATGTAAAATATAAAAAAAATACGATGGCTTTGCTCTTTGCGAACCAGCAACCTTTAATTAATTTTCTGCAATTCAGGATCGTCCCCTAACCCAGTACCTGCTAGAACATTCACGCCTATTACATAACCTCCTCATATAAATGATTACGTCATCAGAGCTGCGCCGATCATAGAGTGATCTAGAAATGACGCAATGCAAAGAAGTTATTACGATTTTAGAATAGAGAGGAAGAATTAATGTTTATAGTTTAATCTATAATTTTGATTCATATATTTTTATCTTACATATATATATATATATATATATGAATGTATGTATGTATTTCTCTCCAGTTACGGCCTTATGGAGATAATTTAGTTTGCGATTTTCTAGAGATTATAGTTTTTTCACTTTTTAGATTTAATGAAGTGTTAGAAATGACAAATCCACTGGTATTTTTCAGGTTCCTTTGACTACGAATAAAATGCATTAAAAATATGCTTTGACATAAAATTTGCTTCCTAAATTCAATATTTAAATATTAATACGGAGTTCGAAATATTTATGAATTGTATTTATACTAATAAAAATGTCTCTGTGCCAAATTTTCATGCTAATATCAAAGAATTATAAATATTTAACTGTACTTACCGAAACTCCAGTCGGCCATTTTTGCCTATTAAAGAAAAGCGCGGTTTTTCGCAAAAAATGGAAAAGCGTACTTTTCTACACTCTGGGTTTGGTGTAGTAATCGAGGCTGCACCTTTTTCGAAACTGAAGATATCGGTGATTTCGCGAGTTGAAAATTTCGCGAAATTTGGTAAGTGAAAAATTTTTGATTTTTTATTATTAGTATTTGAGGCGAAAAAAAGTATTTCGCGAGACTTAAAATTTCTCGCGAAAATTAAAACCTAGCGAAAATAATTGCTTTTACAGTATAGCTCCTTAATAAAAAATAATGGAAACTTTTAATAAAAAATTAAATATAAATAAATGATAATATAATATATTTGAAAGAAAAATAAGAATAGAACTTTGTTTCTTGTATATAAGTAAATTTGTAAATAATAAAGCGTATTTTTTCTTGTATTAAATAATGGGTTTTTTTAAGTTTGGTGCGATTGGCGCCGTCTCTTATGGTCGACCGGATTTTCCGTAAGTACCTATTTAACGTATCAGTTCTACCATTACTGGAAGCGTGGTGTCTACTAGTGTAAAACATGAGTATTTAATACTGAGGCAATCTGGTTTTGCCCAAACTTGCTATGCTTGATTGTCAATAATTATATAACAATTACCGACTGTTGAGGATGTATTCCTGCCAACTTAGCCACTCATAAAAGAAAAACAATTAGACTTATTTGCTAATGATGCAGGTATCTTTACTCAATATGCAAAAATACTATTCAAAATCACGTGCAAATTTATCTGAATACTCTTAAAAAGTGGTCTTCTGAATAGCTGTAAATATTCAGAAATCAAAAATAGTATTTCCTAGAAAGGTAATAATAAAAAAGAAATTGAAAGAAGAAAGGAAATAACATATTTTGGTATTACTTTTCCTATCAAACTTGTTTTGAAATTACGTTTTCGAAAATGCATTCGAAAATTCAAATTCAATTTTGTCAGTTTAAGAATATAACTACGCAGGAAAAGCAATATTTTATAGAAAACAAGTTAATATATGAAATGAAGCAGATATAGACGTAATATTGTAGAAACATTGACAGAGCAGATGCGGAAGTTGTTGCACTTCGTAAATGTGGAATTCGTAAAAGCAACTTGACAGCGAGGCCAATTAAATATTCATTTTTATTTCGGTACAGGTTTTGTGGTTACAAACAACATGGCACTCTAATTCCTGCCTAGTTTAAAACGCTTATATTTGGTTAGCTTTACGATAAAAAAAGAAGTAGTTAGTGAAGGGAAAAAATCAAGGGAATTGTGTTCAGTATGAAATCTTAATTCTAAATGAGTTAATTTCAGTTCTCAGTGCATTTGATTGGATAATTAATACTGCTATAAAATTATTAGCTGTTTGAGTTTCAGTTTCATTTACGTCACCAGCGTTATGTAAGAGTCATATGGCATGAATTAGTCTGGAAAAAAGTATTACTGTTTTTAGAATAGAGAAGAGAAATGCCCAAATTAAATTTAAGCATTAAAGGTTATGATTAGTTTAAGTTATTATTTACATATCTTTTATCTTTTTTACATTAGGATATATAAATATAGATACATAATACAAAACAATTTTAAGATCTGCAGTACTATATGCAGTACTTACATGAGGACAAGCAACGCACAGTTTGAATAAAAATATAACTATTAATTCTTGTCATACATCAAATATGAAATAACGACAGATTACTAAACGGTTGTACATTAAGAAAACTGTTTAATTCCGTTTCTTTCACATCAATGTTTTATACAATATCCTGGGGACTATATGTATATTTTTTCCTTCAGGTTATTTCTTATCACCATCATTCGTCACCGATTACTTCTTTGCATCCAAACCCAGCAAGTGGGGGCATTGTAATTTTATCAGATTTGACTTTCGATATATTTTACGATATGCGTGCTTATTCTAAGCAAATATATTCGTGAAATCTCCCTGTAATCATCATACAACGCAATACATGCACCAGTGCCTCTCTCCCGGATATGCAAACAATGCTCATTTAATACATAATTAATTTATATTGTATAATGTGTATACTTATCAGTTTGTTTAGGCCGCTTCGGTATGCATGCGCAACTCCTAAATTACCTCAATGCCCCTATACCTCCTCTTTGGGAACCACTAATTTAGAGCTTAATTCTGAACAGATACAGCAATTTTGTAATTTCCGTTCTATTCGGTATGTTAACTTGTCACATTATTGCTTACTTAGTAAAAGCCGGGATAACGTATCTGGCGTTTTATCGCCAATGATCAACAGAAATGGGATTCTTGCGTTTTTCTAAGTAATTTTAAAACACTGCAACTCATAAAAAGTAGAACTAGTTACCATTTAAAATTAGATAAGAAAGCAAACTAATACTGGCATAGATTTTTCAATAAATCATTACCGATTTTAAATTCTATCGCATTTTTTTTCATGACAAAAGTTCTTCTGAACAAAGACGTATGCTTGATCACTCTCAAAATCAATAGATTTCTTTTTCAAAAAGTATGCCAATTTCAAATTGCTCTTTCCCCCCTTAAATTCTACGTTGGGACCGCCCAGACGGTATATTGGTTAGGAGAGCCGACTGCGATACCAAAGGGCCCTGGTTCGAATTCCGGAGATGGCATGGTTGTAACTGCTCGTCCCTTCATAGCAGGCAAAAGTGGCCCACCTGTTAGGTACCTCCATAATAAAGTGATCGCCAATTCTGGCCTTAGTAGCGCCCAAGCCGAAATGGGCTGAAGGCCCGCCATTGGGAAAAAAATTCTACGTTGGCGGTTATCCTCTTCCAGTTACTGAAGTCTCATTTACTGAAAATTACTACCTCTAGATGAAAACCGTAAGCAACATCAATATACGAGTGTTGTTGATAATGCAACAGCAAAACACAGAAGATTCCTGTGATGTTTGAAAGAGCCAATACTGAGTATTCTCAGTAGTAAAAATTACAAAATTTACTTCAGCACAATCCAATCAGTTGCATTTGCATAAAAGTTGAAGCTAGGAGTACCAGTAAGGCTGATAAAAACATAGTAATGTTTTATCAATGAAGTTTTAAGTGTCGGCTGGGAAAATAAAGGGCTGATAAAATTCGTAACACATGCAACAAATATTTTATTTAATTCTGGGAAATTGTAATATTCCTCCCGGATTTTTTATTTGTTCGTTTACTTATGTGCATGAGTAACTTTTGTTTTGTTGAATATTATGTAATTACCTTTTGTTTTATATGTTTAGAATATTCTTTCGGCTTTTGGCTTTTTATACCTATTGATTGGCAGAGTTTTGTGTTTGTTGAAATTGCATTTATTATTTTTTAAACAAATAAAATTACGTATAATAGAACAGCAAAACTAATCTCATAAAATAATGTATGATTTCAAATAAAGTCGATAGAAATATAATTCTTAAGCGGGGTTACGCCTAGAGATTATAATGGCTAGAAAACTCAAAGATAAATAAAATTATGTAAAAGTACAAAACGTTACCAACTATTCATGAAAAATCCAAGCCTGGTTTCATAAAACCATTAGGCTTGACAGAAAACAGTTTTTAAAAAGGAGTCATGACCAGGGAAGAATCGTTGCCTACAAAAGTCAATGACGAACAGAATTGGGTAAAAACACAGAAACTTATCTACCATAAACGAAAAATCTAAAACTAGTTTCATCAGACATTTAGTTTGAAACAGTCTTGATGGAAAAGTAATACTTAAACGCGGTCTAGCCTAGAGAAAATTCGGTGATTAAAAGCTCAAAAGACGAATTAAATATGTGAAACTACAGAGAGTTACCGAAAAATCCAAAAATGGTTTCATAAAACCATGTAGTTTAAATTAGGTTAGATCGAAAATACAGGTTCTTAAAAGGAGTCAAGCTTTCTACAAAAGTCAGAAACGATCACGATTGTACCAAAGTACCAATCATTAGCAGCCATGGACGAAAAATCTAAACCGTGATGTACAGCTTGAAACAGGGTGAATGAAAAAATTCGTAAAAAATTATTTTTAGATAGCATGATAATGGATAGCCTAAATAATAGTCAATGCCTAGGAAATTCAGACTTTAGACGGTTTGAACTCTAACTTCGCGTTGTTCTGAAGTTTTCAATACAACTGATCTATCATGCTATCTATTATCATACTAGGACAGAGTTAAGGAATCATCTTCCTACATTTTCCATCCATGTATTTCAGAAGGCAGAACCGAATCAAATTAAGGGAAAATTAAGTGGTATCTTTAAATTATAGTTACTATTTAAAGTGCTAATTTTTAAAGCAATTATGAAAAATTATCGATTTATAGCAAATTAATGCAGAACATGAAATTCGGATATGCTTACAAGCATACGTTCAAAAAGATAGAAGTACTATGAAGAAGAAAACGAGTAAAATTACGAAATTCTTTGATCTTTTCATTCGACACTAATTATGAACACATTTTGTATTTCGCTTTTAATCATATGAAATTCCACACTCAGAAAAAAGTTACTTTAAAGAGACAAAGGAGGATCGAAAAGTATATTAAAAATTAACCCTTGAAGAACGAGTTATCTATGAGTAAATTCCTCATTTGGAATGTGATATCAGATTATCACTACACTTTACAGTATTTTTTTTCTAAAAACATCACAAACTAATGATTGAATAGCTTTATTTAATTAAGCATTTATAATAAGATTAAAAATAAAGAACATTGTATTTTATTTTTTACAGTCTTTCGTAAAACTCTCTGTGCTTTGATGCAAATTTGTTATTTGTATTCACTTTCGGTAATCGTATATTTACAAAACATCCGTGTTTTGAAATTCTTATTGAAATAAAGTAAACAAATAAGCTATCGAAGAAATGTTATTAATTTATAAGAATCATGAGACATTTTAATTAAACAAGGATTTCTACAGATAGAAAATAAGTTCATGTTTTTAATATTGCGTGATTCATTTACTTATTAAAGAATTTTTAATGCATGATTAATGTAACACAAAAATATAAAAATTACTATTGCACCTGTTTAGCAAGCATCGGTTGGTTACGCGAAAATCTATTAAGAGCATCGAAACATAAGTTTTAATATTTTTAAATAGTCGTGCTTGTATGCTTCATCAAATATTGCAAAGCATGCAAGGGTTATGAGCTCGAGAGAAGGTATACCTTTGTGGATTCTTTTGGTTTTCGTTAATTATGGCAAAACACACTAGGAATATCTGCCTAAGTTGAGAGATGCCTTCGTGAAGGACTTTCTAAAAGAAACATACTCATATACACTTTACGCATGGGGAAAACCACGAAAACGCCCATGCAGCTAGCCCGTTCGCCTGGAATCGAACCCAGGTTAGAACTACCAATGTTCACCGATTTTACCTTTCGGCCGCTGGTGGGCGATGCTTTTATGGAAAACCTTAGTGAAACTAGCTGGTATACAGGTTACACTCGGAGAAGACTACGAAAATAAATGCGCTAGAATTCGAAGTTGAACAGAATTGTTAGTATATAATTTTCTCTTCTGCACGGTCACTGGAATAAATAATCGTAAACAATGAATAACTAACCAGAATACTGGAATAAACAATATCTGCTTTTAAAGAAATACAAAAGTTTCCTTGTGGAAGGAAAGTTTCTTCTAGTTTTAAAGAAATTTCAAAACGGATAAAATTGCACTTAAACATTTCCTGTTCATAAATGGCCTGCTATTTGAAACTTCAGTTTAAATGCTAAAATAAGAATAAAATTGAATGTGATTAGTTAAAAAATGCTTACAAGTTATTAAAGAGAGAAGCCATTTTTTTCTGTCTGCTTCACCTTTGGCTTTATATTGAACATGTAGGAATTCAAAAAAGTCATGTTTCTATTTTAAGCAGCTTCTTGTAGGTTTCAATTTTTAACTGTTATTTCAGAAAGCCTAGTTACAAATCGTAAAAGCCTTACATTAGTCCTGAGCAAAATGACAGGCCCTCTGTTACTGAATATTTCAGCAAAATATTTCAGTGACTATGTGCGTATGACAAGCTTTACTTAAGTAATTGCAAATGGTAAAAATTGCCTTTTCAGTCTCTCTCTGATATATTAATGACTCACTTTCAGGAATTTATCTTCAATGATCAAATATGTCTCACTACAATAAGTAGCGAATTTTATAAAATGGTATACAAGGGGAAGTTTGGAAAATGAACAAACTTAAAAGACTGTTGCAGATTCTGCAATTTCGGGAAGTAGCAATACCATATCGTGGATTACATTCAGTACGCAGAAAGAAAGATTAAAACGCACTAACTAAAAGTTGGACTATTATTTGTCTGCACTAAATCATCAAATTCGTTCGCGGAAGCCACAAACCTAAAGTGTGTATTCTAAGCGGAAATGCGGCATTTTTTCCATTCAGAAAGCTTACCACCTCTTTGTGTAGAAGAAACGTGCATATAGAGACTTTACATTCGATAGTACTAGACATTAACGTGAAACTGAAGTGATCAATAGATTACAGAGCTATGAAAAGAATACAAACTTCATATCTGGTCTATTCTTAAATTGGTCACGATTCGGTGTGCATCTGAAGGTGCAATAACGTATGGCATCTGTAAGAAACGGGTTTATTAGATTGTGAGCAAATTTGTAATAAGCAGCATTAACGGTGCTTTTTTGTGTCTATATCAGCTAGTCAAAAATGGTTCACAGATAGCAGTAAAGCATAGATAACAAATACATATGAGTCCTTTTTTAAGTTTTTTTTATTTTTTATTGACGGTTATGTACGGGAAAACAAATCATTACTGCTTTTAGATATCTTTGAGGCTGTGAAGTGTGTGGAGCAGCGTTGAAGATTAAGGGAGAATGAGCTATCTTTATGAAGTCGTCTGGTCATAATAAACCGGGACAACTGTCATCTGGTTGCTGTGCGCAGTTGCTGAAAAATGTTGCTCGCTAGCTGATTTTAATATTCTTTCTCCAGTGAGGCGATATATATCCGTCATCATTTACTGTTATTTTTCTTGCCTGACCACCATTAGCCATTTTTACAGCTGTATATGTCGTTTGAAGACTTTTCAAGCAGTGAAACAGCACTTTCATAACTTCCAATCCTTTGAACAACAGACGTTAAACTACGTCCTTTCTCAAGCTTACTAATCATTCTACCACGTCTAAAGGCGTCTTGATTTTTTCTGGTAGCTATGCTGCACATACAGTCTCATTTTCACTTGCAGGAGAATGCCAGAAAAATATGTCTTCCTTTCTTTTTTTCAAGTTGCTTTGCACGGCGCGCGCTGCCACTGACTTACATTCTGATATCATGGGTCTGATATCTGCACCTTTCTACTGAGTTGACTTTACCGCAAAAAGCCCTTTTCAACTATTTCACGGTTGTACGTTATTTCAGGGTAGTTCGTTATAAATTTGTTGCTTATATTTTGCCCAGTGGCGTATTAAACATATATGAAACATAAAAAGAGACTGGGCTAACTATTTTCAGATAAAAAAAATCTTGTGACACCTAATTTGGCTATATAAAGATACCTGAAGACGGAAGAAGATTTCTGTTTACTTTCAGCTTCTACTTCCTCGATGTCTGAAGCATGAAGATAGCTGGGATCGTTTGCCTTTGGCTCGATGCTGAAGAATGAAGATAGCTGGAATCCCTTACATGTCTAGAATAAATTGCATAGTCATACGCTTTTTTTCTTCATACATTCCAGCAATTGGAAAGAAAAGTGCTAATCTGGAAGACATTAAAACCATATACAAGGTATAATATGGCAGACTGCTTAAAAATAAAGAGAAATTACAAAAGAAAGAAATTCATTAGAGAAAACTCTCCAATCAAAATTTATGCAATAAGTTATGTTAATAATCTGAATACAATTATTGTATAGACTTTATTTGTAAATCAGCCACAATATAAGGACAATGTAAAAATTTTAGAGTTTAATAAATACTAGGCAAGGGCGGACGTGGGCATATTTAATTAACCGTAATGGTAAATAGATGGTGCCCACGTCCCCCGTTACTACTACTACTACTACTAAATTCCAGCAAGACCATATCGGAATGGACCATGGTTACCAATAATTTCGAGTCGCTCGGTGGGCCCATCGATTCCAAGTTTTTTAGTGTTTTACCTATCAGGTTAAAAGGCTCGGGTGGTTCTTTTGTTGCAAACCTGTTAATGTCTTAAGGTGGCAATTCATTTACTATAGTAATTTCAGTGCTTTATGGGTAATTAAATAAAGACGTTGGTAAACAGGTGACTTAACTATCCATACGAATATGGTTTGAATGCAAAGAATACTGGAGGGCAAAAATAGTAATTCTTTATAGAACACTTGTTTCTTATTGGCAGATTTCAGTTTCAAACTTATGGCTTTTGCACAGGTATGTAACTGTGGATTAAACGTAAGTCGCGTATTGAGTAAATAGAGGGATTACTGTACCACAAAGTTACAATCAATATCTGGCATAAGACGTAGAGTGAAAACGGTCTTAAAATTTTTATGTCCACAGTAAAAAATCATTCTTTTAGTTCTTAATATCATGGGCAGTTTCATATCAGTTTAAAGAACATCTGAAATGGAATCCTTAATGTGATATTTTCTAAAGACATATCAATATTCAGTTTATAGGTAAAGAGATAACATGCATTATAAACTGCAGCCTCAAAGTATAATCCAAAATACCAGATCCCATGTGAGATTATAGTGAAGACAAATGAGGGTTTGGAGATGCTCTTTGTATATGTAACTGGGACATTTAATAGAAATTGATAGTCTGTTGGGCGCGGTAGCTTACAGAAGAACACAGTATTGCTTCATGCTCATTTAGTCGTCAAAAGGTCTGTTATTCTAAAGCTTGATAACCATCTTAAAACATTCGATAAAAATCATCGTGCCCTGATGCAAAAACAGAATAACAACAATGAAATAACCTAGTAAACTGCCTTCTTGAAGATTATTTATTGGATATACTAAAAACAGAATAACAAAAATGAGCTAATTTAGTAAGTTTTTTACTTTAAGACTACTTGTGAGATATATTATTAGAACAGAGAAGAGTAATTAGCATTTCAAGAAACACAGCTGAAGAGTTTAAAAAATTCATGGTCAGTGGACCTCAAAAGCATTTCTTTATGAACTTCTTGCCTCAATGCCTCTATGTTGTAAAGCATAATTAATGGGAACTATTGTACAAATAACACTCACATGATGTACAGGTTCGTTAAGTTTATTTCCTTTAATTTCTTCTGACTGTCAAATTTCTGTAGTAATGAATGCATTTACTAAGATGCCTTCGTTTGAATGAGTAACGTTACAAAATCGAAATAAGCAAATTAAATTTAATTTTGTAATTAAATTTTCATAACTTAGCAATTTTATGTCGATACTATATATGCGTAAAAAACGTTTATTTACTCAAATATTTGTCTATCTTAAAAATCAAAATTCCACCTCTTTCATTAAAGCCCTTAAAAAAAGTTTTATTTTTAAATGAAAGAAGAAGAAGAAAAGGACCTATCTGCGTTGTGGTAAACCATTGAAAATAATTCGTATGGTTACGGATGAATTTCCAAGACGATGAATAACAGATTTAGAATGTGTAACTTTAATTTAAATACAAATATTCGAAAATCAAGATAAAGACAAGCAATGCGATATAAATCTAAAGAGTGCTAAAGAGACATTTTCTTGGAAACGGATATCCGACAGGAAACTAAATTCAGGAAAAGGTCGGGATACCGGAAGTTCCGCTATCTAAACAATCTGACATGCTCGTATGTCAAGAAACAATCAAAACGAGTAAAAAAGAATCACAATAATAGTGCACATTGCACAGTGCCGAATTGTATGTATTTGGCAAGCTTCCAGGCCGTTTTCTTTTCTAAAAAATGCTATATTTAATTCGTATAGCAATTACTTTTTTATTTTATTCAATAAAATGTCTTTTTATTTTTTCCCTTGAGTGAATCTAATAATATGTCTCAAATCGGTACTCTTAGCAAAATGTCTTCGAAGGTAAGGAAGGAAAGTTTGAAACTAAATGCTGCCATTTTAAGAGTTATAAATTCTGTAATTTGCTTTAAATTTGGAACTCTACTTTTTGTTCATTAAAACTGGTTATCAGAACGTTTCTAAGCCCTTTTTTTGTATTCGTTTTCACCTAACGTTTTAAAAAGGGTCAGGTATCTTAAAAATAACCAAAACGTGTCCAAACTGCTATAATACATTTTGAAGCTCGATAAATTTTTAACGAAAGAGTTTAATTATCGCGATATTTGATATATTTGCTTATTTTGATATATTTGATATTGTATTTGGATTTACACATTAATTTTAAATACTAAAATATTTTGAATACAGTACCTTCTTTGCCATAGATATAAAATTGCAATATGCGTTGCATGCTGAATTTTGGAATTTTGGATAAACAAACTTCTATTTATAATCGATTTTTTGTAGGTTTAAAGAATAATATATAATTAACATGACTGTTTTAAAAATAGTCGAATTTTATTTTCTTAAGAAATAATATATTTTACTTTTTAGGCCTCCAAATCAAATATTTTAAAAACAAAATTAAAACAAATTTTTAAAATTTTCATACGAGAAACACTACAGTTGGTAACTTTGTACTTACATAAAGTGAATATTTTTGGTCAAAATTTACTGAAATTCCTGACGAAGGTTTCAAATATAGCAAACAAGAAAAATGATAGTTTTCAAAAATCTTAGCATAAAGGTTGAATTACCTTCAGATCCTATAAATGCACATTATTTTCTTAACATTAATGAATAAATTTAAAAAACAAGTTTAAAATTAAGTGTACATAATTATACATATAAACAATTTCGCAGCAATAATCATGACAGATTTAAATTGAGCCAATTAAAAATGTTGAACCGAAATGTTCATATAATTTCAAACTTAATTATAGTTTTAAAAGTTCTGATCTCAGAAGCTCAATAGTTGGTGTTTTATCCAGATGCAGCGTATACAAATTATTCAAATTTTCTTGAAAATCTAATCAGCAAATTCAGAGAAATCATGCGCACAAGCAGGAACATCTCACTTTTAACAAAATCTTAATTGAAAAATGAATTTACCTTTGAAACCTTGTAATTCTACATTATTTATTTGAATTTCTATTTTTGATCTTTGCAAAATTGGTTCTAAATTTATTTATGTATTTACTGATCAATTTAAAATTAATAAATATATAAATGAATATGCTAATAAGTTAACTTTTCTCTTATGCGTTATTGTACATTTGTATAAAACTTCATACAGAAGCAATTTATTTATAGTTAATGGAATTTAACACGAGGAATTGGCTGATATACAACCTTAAACAAACCAGCTGGTCTTTTTAAATGACAAAATCTTAGAATTGGTGATTTCAAAGATAATTTTTTCTTTGAGCGATATAAGGTTCCTTTTTTTACAAATTTTGTAAGTCATATTTGGTTTTAGTATAAAAACATAAATAAATTAAAAGTTTATTTAAAGCAAGGGAGGTTAGAATAGAAGGAGGGAAGGTTCAATTCAAACGGTGAAGCTCGGCGGCCATATTCCTATTATCGCTGTGACTTGTGCAAGATGTCTGTAATTGCAATATTTTTTTTCTTTTCCTTTTGAAGCATTTTAGCTTGTGTTGCATATGGATGCACAAATAGATTTTCGAAAAAGATTCGTAAGATTACTTTTTATTCGTTAAGTATTGATTTTTTTAATGTTACTTGATAAATATGTTAAAAAATATCACAGTGTCACGTTGTTTTCTTTCCAGATGTGAAAAAAACGTACTTAATAATAATCAAAATACCTTAAATACATTTTAATGTTTCTGTTTATAACTGGTATCTTCGTTCCTTAACATACAATGATATATGCTAGGATTCAAACTCTATAAGAACGTTTTAGGTAATTCGCTTTGTAATTTTCATTAAAAGTAAGAAATCAATTGTTACTATTTTTATGAATTGTAAAGGTGTTAAATAAAGTAATGCTTTTCTTTATGTATTAATTATTATTCATTTCTATGTTTTGTGAACTGTTAGGAATATAATTTGTGCATTTGATCAAGATAAATTAACTCTTCTGTTGTTAAAACATTTTTTGCATAAATTTACAAATTTGGGTGCAGTATAGCGATAAAAGTAAGTAAAATAAATACACAACTGAACATGTGGAAAGATGTATCCAAAACTTTATGCAGGTATATTCCTGTAATTCAGCTTAATTCAAGGCAACTTCTTCGAGATTCATAAATATGAAACGCGCGTAAACTGAAATCACTGAATTGACATAAATCTGTTTTATTTGATTAATATTTATTTTCTTGTTGTTATAAGGTTGTTGGTTGTGAAAAGAATCCATTTAAAACTTTCATTAAAAAAATAAATGCAACCTGTGACTATTTCTAGATAATTATCTGCTATTAATTTCAGGTTAAAAATATTTTAAATGATTCTTTAATACATTATAATATTGTGAATAAATCAGAAATATCACTTCTTAAAGGAAAAATTGGAAAGTACATCCAACAGGTTGCTAATAAAACCTAAACAAATTCTTGAAATATGCAGAAACATCATTTTTAAAGGCTTTAATGTAATGCACATGCACTTAGATTTCGAACTATTTCTTAATGATTTTCTGTAGGTAGTAAATTACGGATCTCATCTTTATAACTTTAAGACATAAAACTAACAATAGCGAAGCACTTTACTATAAATTTAACATATTTTTACTGGTAAATACATGCACGAAACAGCTTATAAATACGTACGTTTCACTGCCGTAATGCAATGTTTTGAAGTTACAAACATGGACGCCGTTTGTTCGGTGGAATTTCATTCCGCGATAGTGGAGGAAACTGCGAACCCTCCCTGCTTCTATTCTAACCTCCTTGATTTAGGTATCTGACCCCTTAAAGTGACTTACTTTGCGTCTTAAAATCTTACGTTGCATTAAAAGACTCATGTTGTATAAGATGTTCTGCTTGATGGTAAGCTCTATGGACATACATGATTTTGAATATGTTATTAAACTAACTCATAACAAAGAAAACGATGCTGTTTTGATATACACTTTTCAAAATAAAATTTTCTAATGCATATCTACAACTGATGTACAGTTTTCAAAATAACATTTTCTAATACATTGTTAACTTATTTCTGAGCAATCAATTCTAATTAATATGCTATTTCTTGGGTAATACAGTAACTCTTTGAATTAATGAGCAAATATGCACACAGTACCCTAAATCCTCGAATTAATGAGTTAATTTACTTACAATATACAGTAAACTTTATAATTAATTATGTCAAATTTCATATTAATCCTTGATGTTGAGGTATTTTACTGTTTGGCGAAAGCGTTATGAAGTCTTAAGAAATTTCTTTAGATTATTCTTACAAGCGTACCAAGTTGAGCCAGAATTCCCTGATACTGGTTCCATTTGCCGATAGCTTTAAATCTCAGTACATCATCTAAATGATCTCGTTTGTTTGAAATTCGATTTGTCATTCATAATCTCCGAGCGAAATTAATATAGTCTTAAAAACATAACTGTTGTATTTACGTGATAAACTGATAGTGTTTATAGTTTTCTAATGAAATGTGTATGCGAATAATATTCGTTGTTCAAATATGAGTGTGACCAAGATAGGCTCATCTCTGTGTTTTTTCACTATTAAAGACTTTAAATTGTTTTAGGAAAAAATATCTATTAAATTAATGATCTTAAATTAGACAAGAAAGTGACTTTATTTTAGTATAAGTTTCGAATGAAATTTTACTGATGTTAAAAGAGTTGTGTCAAATGAAAATTTCGTTTGGTTTATTTGACTATGGTAAAACAGACAAAGGTTATCTGCCAAAGGATAGAAATCGCTCCGTGAAGGTCTTTGTAAAGGAAACTAATAGAATCGACGTTACACGTGAGGAAAATCACATGTCAAATAAAAGTCAATTAGCCCCAGTAATAGTGGGCATTTCAAAATATTGAAGAAAATACTTGCATTTGGTCAGTAATTTATGTTTTCATACGCATTTGATCCAACTAATTTCAGAAACAATGGACATTCATAGTTCTTTGAATTCTAATGCGTTCATAATAATAATTGATCGTTTTGCCACATTATGTCACTAATACAAGAATCAGGTTCACCTATGCATAAACTTCACTTCAGCACCCTTATATTAATAAGATTCCAGCAACCTGCAAAATATCAGTTTTTATCTAGGAAAATAAAATAATCTTTATAAAGAAATCTTTGTTTAGGATCACCCTTGTATAAATAGTATTTTCGTTAATCTTATTAATTAAAGGCAAACTAAAAAGCCTGCATATATCGTTGTGCCACTCGGCATTTGCTCTCTTCAAATTGAAACATTTTCGTCAGATTGTTCACACATTCGACAGCCAATGCTATGCTGGGAACTTTTTAAATTGATTGTTTGCATTTTTTAGATTACATAAAATCTTTTATTACACCATGTATAAGCTCGTTGCTTTGAAGAAATTTCTAAAACACGTCAGGAACTAGAAGATAGATTTATATTTTATATTTATTCCTTAGAAATTGACAATTTGTGTTCAATAAGATCTATTTTGCATGTTTTGGTAGAAAACATTTTCATAACTCAGTGCAACGTTTTTGCCAATGATATAAGAACACGTATAATTAAGATTTAAAGCATATTCCTAGTATTTGATCCTAAGCATTAAAGCAGTTATTAAATACATAATTAATATTTTCTTAGAAAATTTTTCAACATGAAACATTTATTTGGCAGATTCTTTAAACATGTATTCTGAACTTAGAACCATAAAACGAAATTAGCATGTTCCCGAACCGTCCTTTTGGCATGTCGGTAAAGGAGCCGATAACCAAAGTCTTAAGCCTGGGACAAAATCCACAGAAGACATGCATGTTTGTGTCTGCGGCATGGGGCACAGACTACTATCGAGGCAAAAGCCTTCTTGAGAGATTAGTGTGAGGTAACTATAGGATTTTGGCTGCCCTGCTCCGGGAACTTAATCCCACTGCAGGTCTACTCTCCCTTTGGGCACGTCGTGGAGGTTCAACCTCCACTATTACCCTCCAGAAGAGCAGCGCACCACCTGGGGACAGGCCCCAGGCAGCACCGGTCGTCTAATGCTCCTACCAGTCGCTTGGGCGAGCCCGTCGCAGCGGGACATTACCCAGCGACCCCGGGTTACTAGATCCACGCCGCGCTAGGACGTGCCAGACTCCGGGGCCGGCCAATAAGTGACCTTTCCCAGAGCCTTCAGAACCACCAAGTTCATAAATTTTATACCCCCGTGGCCGAGACTGCCTAGGTACAGATCCTAGCCAGTAGCTTCGCAGAGTTCTCTACGTCGACCCCCGGGGGGTAGTGTGAGGTAAAGATTAATAAGAGATTCTTCTTCGAAGTTGGTCGAAATTGTCCTGTCATCGATAAGGTATCCAAGGCCTAAGCCAATGATAAGAAGCAACCCTTTAGTTTTTCTACTAACCCTTCTTTATTTTTGGTTAGTTATTTCATGTTTTCTGTGATGTTTTATCAGCATTATTTTTAGAGTAAGTGAGAGTTGGAATGCTGATTGTATATTTTTAAGTTCTTTTTGGTTTCTTTATACTAATGTTTGTGTACTCGGGGCTCGGGCTTTGGGGACCCGTTTTTAATGTGTGGTTTAGTTGGCTTTTAAATTAATTTTTTGAGAGGAGGAACTTCGGGTCTCTGGTTGCCATCGTTTTGGTTTGGAGGAGGGTTGACCTGTTTTTAATCATATGGTTCCGCTGGGACAAGGCGGATTGGGTCTCCCTCGAATAGTTCATCCTTTAGTTCTTTGCCAAAATGAATTTGTGAAACTGATCTCATTTTACTATCCGAACAACATATGTTTGATCACTGTTCTTACTGTACGCATTTCAGCATATAAATTTAGCAGTGCACATGATAATAAGATTTCACAATCTAGCAGAAATGTTTACAATTACTACGAACTAATTTCATTTTTTAAAGATAGGATATATTGTGCATGTATTATTTCCGTGTTTTATTCTCAATGTTCTTTTAAGAAAATGCATCAAAAGAACTACGTTATTAGGATAATTGCAGGAATAAATGATCCTGTCCTATGCAACAGAATTAGAGAAACGCAATAATAAAACATGATTAACGCCTTTGTTATAATGGATTTAATTAAGAGTTACCATTAAAAGGAATTTTTTTCTTTCTGTAAAGCCTGGATATAAAAGCGTGTTTTTATTTCGTTTTATGTGATTGTTTTCTTACAAACTCTCCCATTAAAATGCACTTTTTTTATACAGTTTTGCTTTTTCTTTCGGGGGGAGCAGAATGTGTGTTCAATATGGACTTGGATCTAAAAACATTACATAGATATACATACTTACGTGTGTAGAAAAATGAAACTAAAGGATCTTATTAAATGGGAGTTCCTGAAATTGCACCCGTTTGCTAAACTGCTGAGATAAATATTATCTCAGAAGTTTTTTTTATTGTTATTGAATATAAATTAAATAAAACGATTAAAATAGAAAATAAAAAGAAATAAGAAATGCTCTGAAGAAACATTCAGTGATATGACTTTTATATTTTGCTTATTAGAAACATTTATAAGATAAATTATGATTGCTAGAAGTTTTCACTAATTTATTTTCGCGGATTAAAAAAATGAGATTTTATCTTGAATGTTCACCTTTATCTAGAAGTTAAGTTATGGCAGAACATTTTATATTTATTATAAGTATATATTACATTTATTGTAAAAATTTAATCGCAATGTATACATAAGTTGGTCATGCTTCTTAACACCAATGTTTTAACACCAATGTCACCAATGTTTATCAGTTCATGCTGACATGAGTTAAGAACATACGCTTAGTAGGCTAAGTACCCCAAATTTATTTTACTTTGCGTCGAACATAAATATAAATTCTCTATAGTATGTGTCTTAAACTGTCGGCCCGCAAATATATTTTTCATAAATTAATTAACTTTGTTAATACAGGAGCTTCAAGAAACGTTTATGATTTAATGATTTGGAGTCCCATTTTAGAGTATTTCCATTGCCATTAAAAACGACAGTGAGTAACGCTGCAGAAAATATATAAAAACAGGTACTCCTCACCTCCTTTAGCGATCGAGTTCCGTTCCGACGACTTGTTGTTAAGCGAATTGGTTGATAATCGAGGTGAAGAATATTTTTTTTTCAATGGCGGAGACTTTCCTATAATGGCATTGGCCAGTACTAAGGCCAGAAGTGGTGGCCTTTTTACTGTGGAGGCACCTAATAGGCAGCCACCTTTACTTCCTTTGAAAGGGCAGACAATTTTACATCCATGCCTTCTCCGGACTCGAACCCGAACCCTTCGGTATCGCAATCAGGCTCTCCTAACCACTGTACCATCCGGGCTGCACACTGGGAGTATAGCAGGGTTACAAAATTGTAACAATTATGCAACGAATTTGAAATTTATTCACGGAAAACAAACATATGTAGTGGTAATACCTTCTGCAAAAGACATCTAAGAAACTACTTGAAAGGCCAGCACATTTAATTACATTTAATGTATTTACATTTTTAACAAAGAAGTTACTATAAACTGAATTAATATTTTAAGGTGTTTTTTTCATGAAACATTATGAGTATAACTTTATGAAAAAGATGAATTTATTAATGACCATTGTTAATTAACTACGTAAATTAAGAATTATATTAAGTTGTATTAATTTTCTACTTATTTATGATTTTTAAATGCTTAAGTTTCCTTCTTACTTTTTCAGCAAAAATTTATTATTTCACTCAAAAATATGAAATATAAAAGTAAAAATAATCCCTCTTTCCTTCCTGCGCTCCCGAATCATTATGCGAAAAATGCATTTACAGCTTTTAAAACCTGCAAAACGCATGTGTGTGATATTATCGTCTTGCGATGACTTGTAGGTACTTTATTTTTGGCCAAGATATTTTCGACGACAGTGTTTTTGAACTGCGAAGTTTTTAAACCGCTTTATTTTCGATGACGCTGTTTTGTACTCCGATGTTTTAGAACTTGATGTTTTCTCTTTGCTTTCTTTTCTCCCACAATGTTTTGTACCACGACGTTTTCACCTTTCGTTGCTTTCTCCGCAACGTTCTCGTCCGCAATGTTTTTGCCTCGATGTTTTCGGCCGACAGCGATCCTTCAGGCCTTCTAACAGATCGCTCAATGCTAAATGTGACAAGTGCGAAGAAATTTATTTTTGGATAAACAGGAAGCAAAGAAATTATGAAGCAAGTGATCTTCAAAATAAACCCGTATTATAAATAGGAAATTGATCTTAAAATTAAAGAAGAACATAATTAATTTATACTGCAATCAGTACAAGAAAACAATTTTTAGTCATTTATTAACTACGCCGTTTTCCAATCAACCGGCAGAATACTAGCTTTTTATATTGGTTATGAGATGGTAAATTCAATAACTAAGTTTGTTATAAATTGGATTTGTTTGTGCATATATATTATACAAAAAATATTTTTTCGAAATACATAGATAGATATGTACACGTAGAGCTCTTCTCAATATGATACAGCACAATTAGTAGTCGCCACTTCAAACTACTAAGAAACTTGAATACAAGGTAATGCAAAAAGTCTCAAATGCATAAGCTCACACTGTGATCTCTGAACTCCGAAACTGATACTTCTCCGGTCTTATTCTTTCTCAATGTCGATTTTTAGTATCGGATCATTTCATTATGCTTCATATTAAATCTTACTGTTGAAGAACTGAAGATACAGTTAAAGGCAGAGATTTCAAGAGACCCGGTAGACATTGGGCTGTGAGAAATTTTCACGCTCATTTGGCTCAGTGCGTGCACGCGAAATGGAGAACACTTCTAGAATATAATATCTTAACTTTAACATCACCATTATAATGATCTTTCATGTTATGTTCAATAAATGCTATGACACGTATTTTCTAATAAAAATAAATTTAACATAGGATGCAGTATTTTCATGATTTCACTAACATTAAAAAATCGCTTGATTCTTTGACGCGCCCTCTAGTTGCTTATGTTTGCAAAAGTAATTTTATCTCATTTACATTCAACTAGCTATAAATGAAATTAATCACGTAACAGCTCTACATTACATTCAGATTGAACATCTTAATGTATGCGTTAGCCTTTTCGTAGAATGTTCCAGTCTTCTTGCCATAGGGTAGGTGCTCTATTCTTCTTTTCATAAGGTGGGGAGTTTCTTCTTGAGTTGATATTTGAGATAACAATGTGGTAATGAGAAGATTTTTGAATATCAGTGTTACTTTTACTGACAGATAGCCTCCTTTGTAAGCTCTTTTGCAATTTTATTATCTGTTAAATCAGTCATATTTTATTATTATTTACATTTTTAACAAATTAGTATAAACGGAATTAACCTCTTCGATACATTTTTATTTACGTCTTTTTTGTCGTCGTTCTTTTAATTTGAATCTTGGGTTTTTACTCATCTAGTTGCCAACTGACAAAATGAAAAATAAAACATTAAAACAATTATACGATTAGCAATTTGTACGCCCTCTGATATTCAAAACTGGCACTACATACATAATATCATTCTTTGGTTATGTGGAGCTATAGAATGCCCGGACGAGGGCTATGTGTGCTTTTATTCAATGGAGATTGATGTGATATCGCTGCAGTCTTCGTTGGTCATGCTGGACTTCTATTATTATTGGTCAAATATGCTGTTGACGATAGAGTAAAGGTTGGACATATTGTCGTTGTAAATGTGTGGATAGTGTAGTATGTTTTCTTCAACGATATACTTAAGTGCTTTTGATATATAGAGTTACGAGTGGAACCCGGCTAAGAGATAAGAATCGAAGGAGTATTTTCTAATTTTCTGAATGTAAGTCTTATTGAAAGTAAGCATAGCGTGTGCTAGGTCTTCGAAACCTTTCTACACATTGAATATCGGAAATTCGAACAGAATATTTACGGCCCATCTACAAGATACCAGTACCCCGAAATTATAACTTTATTCCTCGAACTGAAGAGTTATTTCCCTTCGCTTCAAAAATATTTTTGATTCCTAATTTTTTCAACTGCTCGTTGAATAAAGAATACCTACACCTGATACAAAACATTTAATTATCGTCTTAAATCATGAATGTATTGCATCTACTTCAAATGATACAATAGCCAAGACGATAAATGAAATATTAAAATAAAACACTAAGAACTAAACCTGCTAGGAAAGAAGTATTTTCTCGTAATGCATTAGGTTAAAACTGTTTCTCAATGAATAAACTCATATCATGAAAAAGAGCTTCTTGCAAATTCTGCTATTTTATGCGAGTATAAAAATGTATTTGGCTTTTCTTGAATTAGCATTAAATGGAAATTCCTAAAGAAATATACCACTGTTAATACTCTTACTCTCAGCAATAAAAACCTTTCATGAAGACAATAAATACCCTGGATTCTCATGAAATTAAATTCGCCTTTGAATAATTGATTAACTGAAAGCGCATCCGGAATGAAAGGAACTTAATTACTACGCCACAGAGAGTCTCTTATTCGTAGGGAAATTCTTTCACTAATTAGTGAAGCTGATATCTGGTAAAATAAGAAATTCCCTCAATCTGGCGGCAGTCCTCTAGAGGCATTTAACGTAATATTAAATAATGGGGAAAGTAAATAATAAGATTCGAATTCTAGAAAACTGACGGGGAGCGAAAAGAACATCCTTGATGAAAAGAAGTATCCCAAGCAACATTTACATATTGCTAGAAACTGAAGAGGTACACGTGCAAGTTTAAAATTGGGTTTGCAGAAACGTCATTGTCCTGTCACGCAGACGTTACTGTAGATTGTGAAGAGCTACTAATCATGTATAGCGTAGAATGAAATGAGATAAAATAACTCATTATTGTTCTCTGAATTGCCTGCTTAATTAGGAATTTCTGGAGACGAATTTAACTGTATAGCAATACATTTCTTTTTGATTTTCTACCTTTAGTAATTTAAACACGACAAGATGTAAAAATCGAAATCTTAAGTCCGTCCCTTTCTTATGGAACTAATAAAATAATTTAAATAGAAAACTTTATTTAACACCTCTGTATTTATCTCATTTAATACCCATGGATGGCATAGAAATTAAATGTTTAATCAAAACGTATTGAAACTCAACATCAATACAGGCACTCAAATATCAGTTATTTGTTGCTCATTGCAAAATCTTCAGACAGAAACAAAGAAAGCGATTATTGATGTATCCAGTATCTAGAAATTCATATCTAAATTTTCATATGATCACCTACAAATATGAAATTTTGGCCTTAAATTAATACTTGAAAATGTTATAATTTAACATCGTATGTTTTTTATACGTCGGAAATTATTGTTTATATTCTGAAAAAACCCATTAACCAGAGGTATTGCTTAGATAAGAATCCAAATAATTCACTTCAATAGAACACCATTCAAATATTTAATTAACTAGCTAAGTATCTGGATTAAATCAAAATAACAATATAAATGGCTTTATTTGATTAAGGCAAAGAACGCTAATACTATTGTCCTAGGGGAAGGGATGCTTTTGTGGACGACTTGCTATTAGAAACTGGCATGCATTCACATTACACATGTTGAAAACCACAAAACTAACAATGGAACCAGCTCTTTCGCCTGGAATTGAAACCAGGTCGAAATACCAATGTTTAGCAAATTAACCGCCTGACCGTTGGTAGGTAACTTAAATGGAATTTATTGAAAGAATAATTAATGTTTCAAACTCATTTGATGTTCAGTTTTCATATATTCTATGGCAGTTTAAAACCTGGTTCCAAATTAATTTCTGCTTTGTCTCAGGTAAATATGTCTGAAATCTTTCAGAATAACTAGCAGTTGTGTTCGCCACAGCAGACTGTTTTGTATAAAGAACTAAAACATGGGTTATGATAGTTTTTAACTATATCTATAATATTGCCAGTTGTACCGCCAAGCATTAAAACTGATTAAAATTTAATTCTTTACAAATCGATTCATAACTCATTATATTTGTTAGTTATATCTCAAAGCCCTAATAACTTATAAAGCAGTAATTTATGCTAGGTTATTGAAAAATAACATATCTGCCTAAGAGAAGAGATGCTTTTATGGAGGACTTTCTACTGGAAACTAGATTGTGTTCATATTACTCATTGGAATAGCCATGCAATCCATCAGGCAGCCAAAAATTTGATCGAACTCAGATCGAAACTCCTAATATTCAGTGGTCTTAATCGCTCAGATTTTTGGCTCGCAGTATTTTAAGTGTCCCTTTGACACACAGACACAATACATTTACAAACATCCGTAGCATTTTTTAAGCTTAGAACCCGGGCGCCTGCCTCGCTAATCACTGTACCGACACAACTGCTAAAAGTGTTTTACATTAAACATTTAAAATTCATCTCATTACATTGCCTGATATAAAGAGAATCTTTGTGATTTCCAAATAACACCAAAATGTGCGATGCACATATTTTAATTAACTTTATGCTATCAATACCATGTTATTTTCATGCTAACACTGAGGGGAAAATGATTTAGACTAATTCTATCCAAAATCAGTTCATATAAAAGCTTGTAACAATACAGCGGTGCCATCCACTAAAAAGTGGGCCGTTAATATGTAATTCATAATTTCCACAGGCTCTGGAAATTTGATTTTTGAATTGCCTTGTATATAAAAAATCGCCTTCTATACATTCCGTTGCTTGGGTAATATAATGCTTTGCTTATCCTGGAGTGAAATTTTATATATTTAATTTGAATGTATACTGAACAAAAAAAGGGACAGTTGTATATTTCCCGTTCTACTGGACCGATTGCGAAATTCAACTTACGTTTTACATGTCTTGAAAGCACGACTTGGGATATATATTACACTCATGTCCATAAATTAAGGATAATGCATAATCAGGCAAAGGAAGAGTTAGAAGCAAAACAAATTTGACTTATTTGTAAAGCTTATTTATTAAACAAAAGGTAAAGAGCAAAAAAGATCCTATATGTTTGATATTATTAAAAAAACTAACGATTTTTCCTTCCTGGAGCAAATTACAAAAAAAAAAAAAAAAACTATTTACAAAAAAAACCAATATTACATGGTTGGTATGATTGTTAATACATTGTATGTCTCCCAGACGATGCAATACAGTCCGTACAACGCCTAGGCATGCTGAGTATCAAATTATCGATCTGATCTTGGGGGATATTACACCACTCAAAATGCAATGCTCTCCGAAGTTCCGGTAGACATGTAGGAGGAGGTTGATGGGCTGCAACTCGTCGGCCAAACATGTCCCACACGTGCTCTACTGGATTGAAATCCGGTGAGAATGCTGGCCAGTCCATACGGGTGATATGCTCCGATTGAAGGCATTTGTTTACGATGTTTGCACGGTGAGGACGGGCGTTGTCATCCATAAACACTAATTGTGCGCCTATGGCGCCCCGAAACGAACGTACATGTTGTTCCAGAATGACGTCCCTATAGATTTAGCTTGTCATGGTTCAATTTGAACATGCAGGTCAGTTCTACAACCCAGAATAATTCCACCCCAAACGCAATTCTGCGCCACCGTAACGGTGTCGTTCAATGATGTTTTCATGGTGGCAACGGATACCTGGAGCTCTCCATATGAAAGTCCGGCGAAAATCAGACTGCAAGCTAAACCTGGACTCGTCGGAAAACATCACACAAGCCCACTGTTGTAGTGTCCACTATGCATGCTCTCTACTCCAGGCTAACCGCAGGCGACTGTGAGTTGCAGTAAGTGGAACGCATCTGACAGGTCTACCTGCATATAGACCAATCTGTCCTAAGCGTCTGTACACGGTCTGGCTTGAAATTGTAGTACCAGTGGCTGAAGAGAGCTGACGAGACAGGTCTGAGGCTGTGCTCCGCTTGTTTCTTTTGGCAGTAACTGCCAAATACCTATCCTCATTCGGCGTTGTAACGCTGGGGAGACCTGTGCTGCAACGTCTACTCACATTACCATCATCTTCGAATCGTTGCCGAAGCCTGGACATGACACTTTGGGCAATTCCAAGTTCGTCTGATACTTCCAGTTGGGTAAGCCCACACTCCAGACACCCGATAATTCTACCACGTAAAGCATCATCCAAATGCGTCCTTTGTGTCATAACTATTCGGTTATTGCACTGAAATGCTTATAAAGCGCCTGCAAACAATTTTACTTCTTTGCCTGTATTCCTTATCTATCACTTTCTTACACTCTCGTCATTGTGACGTACCATCGGTGTCATCTGGTTTCTTCCTGAAATTTGCACAGGATTCTTGAAGATGTGTGTAGTGATTTTACATGTGATATATTTATTTTAGAGTTCGATTTCCGCGTGACTCCGAATTATCCTTAATTTATGGACATGAATGTAGATTGATTTATAGCATTGTTCCAATATAGGTATTTTAACATAAAATCGGACTTTTTCTGAAATAACATACCAATTATTTTCCATATTTCGATTCTACGACTCAAATTACGCCAAACTACCAAGTTTTATAAAAGTCGCACGAGTAGTTTTCCAAAACTTAGCTTTCAACATTTTAGCTCCTCAATGTTAACTAAGTTTGGCATATATTTATTAATCTCTCTCTTTTTATTAAACTTATTTGATTCTTCCTTTCACATTTCGAAATTTAGGTTCATTCCAAATAAAATTCACTCATTTTTTAATTTATTTTTAAAATTTGTATATTTAAATAATCTTTATTAAATTTTCAAAAAATTTTTTGAATTATAATCTCCAAAATTTTACCATTATCTTAAAGTTGACGTATTTCTAAGCACACATGCAAAAAATTATAGTTTTTACTTTCTTGTACGAAGTAAAAATGAAGTATTGTAATCGCGAAAAGTTTCAGGCAGCATATTTCAACGAAAATATCCATTTTGACGGCTATCGAATGCAATTTAACGATGTTTTTGCGTGATATCTGTACGTAAGGACAGAATAAAAGACGCGTTTCCTCCGAAAAAAATTATAAAACTGCTTTAAAATGAATTCTGAAAAGAATTTTTCGTGGCGTCTGTACGAACGTATGTATGTACATATCTCGCATAACTCAAAAACGAGTGGCCTCAGAACGTTAAAATTCTGTAAATAGGACTCCTATAACATGTAGATGTGCACCTCGTATTTTGGTTGCAATCGGCAGCACCAAACGTATATAAATATATTTATATATATACCCACTCTGTTACCCGGCTCAGTGATCTCAGTTTCTTTACTCTTATATGTTTGTAAATTGTACATTTTTTGCTGTAAAAATGATTGAATTACGTTGTTTTTATCTTCCGGTTAAGGTTTTTATGCCTTTATTAAATCTGTGTGCAATAGTTTTAGAATTATCAACATATTTAAAGTTGTTTAAGTGCCGCTAAGCCTAATAATTGTTTTGATGGAGGCCATTGATTGTTTACATTTGAAACAGCGGACTAGTGGATTTGTTGCCAATCTAGAGAAACTTAGCTTCGCAACAATAAAGATAACGCCTTCATTTATTATTGCCAATTAAATCATGCTTAATCCTTTCTGGAGTATCTATATTAAAACTTATAAATATCTATATTAAAATTGACTTCGTAATTTTTAATATACGTATTTTGAGTTTTTATGTATTTTTGCCTTCTCGCGAAGTGAGAACTGAATTAATTGAATGAGAAATACTCAATCGTCTGTGAAAAACTGTTTCTTTTTTGTTTTGTTTGCTTAATTTCTTTTATACATCACTCTAGCTTTATTACAGTATTTGAATAGAACATGTGGCAACGATTAGATAATTCTATTCTTTAAATAATATAAATTTTGTGCATTATGAGTTAAAATATGAACGAAATATAATACTGTTATGTGAATCTAGCTCCAGAGTGTCGCTACGGTAAACAAATAATAGAGTGAATTTTAAAGAATGCATTTATTCTATTGTGGTTTATGCGGTGTCGGCGAAGTAGATTTAATTCAATCCAAGAAGTTTATGAAATGCAAGAAAAAATGCGTATAATTTAATATTCCGTACAAGGAAGTCATGTGGTGTACACATCAGATTTTTTATTCAAAATTTCCGAAGATATACGTGAATTTATATATTATTGCCCTTTAAAATTTCGCATATTTGTTGAAGGCGCTAAAAATCAAAGATGGTTTAGACACTCTTCTAAAATTATTTGGAAGTAGAAACGATGGGACTTTTTTTCCGCTTATGCACAATATAAAAAGTGGGAAAGCGGTACCTTTTTCTTCGCTCCAGCATAATAGAAAAGAGAGGAAAATTGGTTGCTACATATTAAGAAATTCCCCAAGTGGAATTATTCATCGCGAATACTGAAAAAAATTGTGCCAAGATAAATGTTTGATAAATTTCCGTAAACGTCGCACCCAAATTTCACAAAATTTAATATCTAGTCGTAATTTGAGTCGTAGAGTCGAAATATGGAAAACATTGGTATGTTATTTCAGAAAAAGTCCGATTTTGTGTCAAAATACCTATGTTAGAACAATGCTATATATAAATCTAATATATATCCTAAATAAATCTGATATATATCCTAAGTCGCGCTTTCGAGGCATGAAAAACGCAATTTGAATTTTGTCAATTGGACCAGTAGAACGGAAGGTATAGAACTGTCCCAATTTTTTTTTTTCGCAATGTACATGTGAATAGAAATCTGGAAGACCAAAAAGCAGATCGATTCCCGCAAAGAAAATATAAAATAACGCACGAGGAGATAAAAATCGGAAGAAAGAGTAGGGGCGCAACTAAAACGAATGAAGTGAAAAAAATCGGAACAAACAGTCGTGGCATAACTAAAGGAGGTATTGAAGGTATTCTGTCTTTGATGGTGCATTTCTGAAGGCGGCCTGTTTCACCTGAAGCATATTTTTACACAGGCTGATTTTATAATATTTTAGAGGATGGTGTGGTTTGATTTATGTAACTATGGCAAAGCACACTGGAGCTACTTGCCTAAGACAAAGGATTTCTTTGTAGAGGATTTTCTAAGGTAAATTGAACTGAACTCATGGTACACACGAAGAAAAGCACACTGGGGCTACCTGCCTAAGACAAAGGATGTCTTTGTAGAGGATTTTCTAAGGTAAATTGAACTGAACTCACGGTACACACGAAGAAAAGCACGAAAACGCCCATACAGCCGAACTGTTCACCTGGAATGGAATCCAGTGAAATTCTTAGCATTGAGCAACTTTACGGCTCGTCCATTGCTGGGCACTAGAGAATGGTGAGAATCTTTGAGGTTAACAGAATAATTAATCACAGATGAAGAATCACGGAGTTACAGAATTTTGAGACGAAATCTCATCAAGGAAAGAAATTGTTTTTGCACTAAACTGAGTATTCAAAGAACTCAGAACGCTATTTCAATTATTTCCGTTTAACTCCATCAAAACTTTTGAATGGAAAACACGAAACCGAATTAGGAGTTAATGGTTAAACCACAAATATGATCACAATGACATTAACAAAGAACAGTTCCTCCTTCATAGAGAACTTTATTTTTATTATTTAGGAAAAACGAACTGAGACGTGGAAAAGTAGTTGCAAGAAATTTGCAGTTTGTTCTAAATTGCGGGTTCCAGAAAGCACAATTTCAAATACTCAAATATTTTAATAAAAGTACTATTGAGAAATTTTATCACAACTGCTGAAAATGTTCGTAGTTTTCAGAGAAAATCAATTAGGACCCATAAAATCATTTAAGGGCCTTAAAATAAGTACCTTGCAGTTAATCAATCTTTTTGTGCAGAACAGCAAATAAAATAATAAGTTAGTATTCTACAATATCAGTAACAGTTTAGTCAACAGAAAACAAACAGAATAACGTTTCGTATTGTCAAAATGAACGTTTTATTTCAAAAACAGACAGAGTTTTAACTTTAATAGGGCATAGTTATCTATTTGCCTATACGCCATTATACACTGTGGGACCGTTCCATACGGCAAAAGCTCTGGCTATCAGTGGTACCAACCATGGAGGTAGGAAGTCAGATGGAGTCGACCTGAACAAGTTTCTCCATACCCTGCTCTGAAGC
Organism: Stegodyphus dumicola; assembly: GCF_044657685.1. Classification (NCBI taxonomy): domain Eukaryota; kingdom Metazoa; phylum Arthropoda; class Arachnida; order Araneae; family Eresidae; genus Stegodyphus; species Stegodyphus dumicola. The sequence continues at coordinate 131,694,892 of NC_140776.1, forward strand.
ACCGGCAATCCCTACGTGATGACCAAAACATTGGGTCATTTACCATTGAGTTCTATGGGATTTGACGCGTTCGGGTGTAAATATTTTGTAATTACGTCGCAAATATACATATAAATGTATATATTTTCTTTTTCTACAACACCTCAGAGTCCTAAGTATGTGAAAACAACATATTTTTAAACAACATTTCATTCTGAACGGAATTAAATGCTATACTTTTCACAGGACAGTTTTCTCAGAATGGTTTAATTTGAATGAAATATTTTCAAAAGTTTTCGTTAATTACATTAGAAAAAAAAATTAAGGTAATTCGATTTTATTCGGTTAAGGTACAAAAATTAAGATCAAAGTTTATTGTATTATTAATATTAAAATTATGCATTATTTCTTTTCTATTTATAGAGCTTCTTCCTAAAATACTTTCTTAAATATGACATGATTTTTTGGCTTCTTTTAAATCGAAAAATGTAAGTCAATTTATAATTAATGCTCTATTCGGTTCATTTTAAATTAGAGAATTATTAGGAATTAGCGAAATACTTTAAATGAGCATTTCGCTAATTCCTAATAATTAAATAGGTATTAAATAGTATTTGACTTTCTCTGAACATTTCTGAAAGGGAATGAAATAAGTTTTTTTTTAAGTATTATTTAAAACTTGTAACTGAGTTATTATAAAATGTAAAGGGAATAATTCTTTTAATTATACTTATCAGATTTTTTTTTTACCCTTCATTTCAATAAAACATATTCCAAAACTCTTTATTCAGTTCTTAAGTGCGCATCTCATAGCATTTGCTTTACAATACCTTTTAACAGATTGATTTCGAATGCGAACAATTCTTGCTTAAATAGTTTTATAACGTATTTGTCAACAGGATTTCAATTTATGTTTACAATTCAATATTAAGGTTATTATATATTTAGATAACATTTATAATCATTATAAATTAGATACATTTAATCATTAGATTTCTTCACAGTACTTCCACAGTTGTTTATAAGTGAATAAATTCTTCATTTCAAATACATTTATAAATAATTTAATGAATATTTAAGTATTTTGTCATAGTATTTATGTAAGTATTTTGTCAAGGCAGATACATGCTTTTTGCAAGCACATGCACCCATACATATTTCCTATTTATCATTTCCGGCATGTGCAAATCTTTCATTTCTGTGCATTTTTTCGTGCATTTTTTTAAAAATATTTTTCGTGTAAAGTAATTTACACTAATTTAGCATACACCCGAAAGTTTTACATAAAAAATATATATAAATATAATTTGAATGAAAATTATAAGTATTATTTTTAATACCCACTCAAAGGTCAGTTTTTCTTCAAAATTCCCCCACGATGGCATCTCTCTCTTTAGGCAGATAGCCCTTGCATGCGTTACTCTATTTAATAAAAACTTAATCTGACCTATGTGCCTAATTACAAATATTTTAACATACATAATTTTATATTTACATTTAGCCATCAAGTTTCAAACTTTTCAAATCTTCTAGAAAATAAATTTTGGCAGATCTCTTTTAGCAATTTTCTTAAAATCTATATTTTTGTAGTGCAACAGCTTAGAATTTTATAAAACAAATTCATAATCAAAATCGCTGTTGTTAGTTATCGAAAAATAACCAAGATGTGATTTTTGCGTAAATGCCAGTAAACTATACAAATTGCTATTATCCATCCCACTATGAATGTTTCTTTCATGTGAGAGTGTCCCTTTTTCGATTTCTATGGAACTGTCGTGTGTCGAAATACTATCAGAATCTTGTCAAGCGAGCTTCTGAATGTAAACAAAGAACACCCCGTCTGGTGACCCAAGCTTCAAAGCAGTGCTTCACTTCTAGCGCGGAATGGCCCCTCCTCCCTTTCCTACCTCCATGGTACCAACAACGACTTCTTATAACAGGTAGACGGCTCACCCACAGAGAATTCGTCTGCTAGGATGTCTCCAACATATACCACGTGACTAATGCTCTTGGCGCTATTGGGGAGTGATAGCTTAGACTGTTCATCGCCAGTTTGGCCCGCTTTTGATATGGCAAGTAGTGCTTTTTATTTCCGTCTCCTAGCTGTCAGCAGACAACGACCTCGAATTAGGTTGTTCGATTTTTTACAATTATATTTAGATATAACTATTTAGATATAACTTTTAGATATAACCCTTTTTTTCTGAATATTTTATCTATATTTTTAATAAATTATTTGCACCATTGTTTAAGATGTTTAGGTTAAATAATTTTAGGAAGAAAATCTAAAATAAATAATAAAAAATGAGATGGAAACTTTAATTTGAATAACGTTAAAAAATTAATTGCACTACTGTTATAATATTTGAGAAGGTAAAAAAATCTCGTTTAATTTTAATGCATTGCATCCTAAAGAGACAAAGAAAATCACATTGTATTACATGTATTTATGTCATTGATGAAATATATACTTACAGACTGTTGACTTTCAGATGGAACTATAAACTATTACTGTCCAAACTTAATATAGTTTATGATACAAAAAGATAAATTATACTGAATTAATTAATTAAAATTATGTTTACTTAAATATATGAATGTAAAATATTAAAGAAAAATATTTTACTTTCATATATTTAAGTAAACATAATTTTAATTAATTTAAAGTCAGAAATAGTTTTTGGAAGACTTTCATTTACTTTTGACCTCTCGGTGTTAGCAATAGTACTTGCATTATGGAAATGTAGGATAGTAAAGAATTTTTTATTTTTAAAAAGATCTTTATTAAGTCATTGATTATGCCCATTTTATTCAGTTACTTGCATATTAAAGTGCTTATAAATTCAGCAATGTCCAGAAAATAATTTCATGCAAACTTGGGAGCTACTGCCTTAACTGTACATTAAATTTAGTAAGATTTCATATTTTGCAGATCAGCTGTAAAATGTACATTTTCAAAATAAAATTTTCTTTCTGAATTATAAATTCAAACATGACAATACATATTCTATTTTATTCCTGTATCCCAATTAAATAAACACATTATGAAAATGTTCATTTAAATATAGTATTTACTATAAAGTAAGTGGCTTAATTACAAATAAACACTCAAAAATTAAGTAAAACAAAAATATACTACTTATCATGAACACTAATCTTTTAAACGTGAGCAGAACGCACGTTTTGAATAAAAAGTTTTCGCTCTTCACCAGCTGCAAAGGATCCAACTTGCATCTGATAAAGAAATAAAGCTTTTCGATTGAAAAGCATGTCCTGCTCATATTTTAAAAGTTTGGTGTTCATACAAAGTAGTATATTTTTATTTTAAGTGGATTAATGCTTTATTTTATTTATTAAAATTATTTATTCTAAAGTATATCAAGAACAAGTACTAAAAATCACCTACTCAAAATGGTAGTCAAGTATATTCCAAATTTCTTATTTTTGATATGTGAATAAGTAATGAGCTTTTTAAAACAAAAACACACAATTTGGCCAAAATATAGAAACTAGTTATTGTTATATACTACATGAATAACTTTATGAAATACAATAATGCAATATAATATGAAATACAATAATAATAACCTCTTTTTTCCTGAATATTTTATCTATATTTTTAATAATCGCTTTAAATTATTTGCACCGTTGTTTGTTGCACCCTATATATGGCTCTGATATGAAAAATTTGACTTATCAAACTTTTTTTATTTATTATTATTATTTTTGGAGATGGTATATATTTTTAAAAAATTAGCTTGTCGAACCATTGAAATCTTTATAGATATATAAAGAATGTGATATTTACTTTTAAAAAATGAATACATAAAACAATGTAAATAAAATACAAACTACAAATTAAAAATACATGCTTTTATTTTTAAAAATACAGGACTTGAATAAAACTTAAAATATTATTGTCCCTTAAAAAGTGTAATTTTTGTGTTAACACTACGTACGTTTTTGTTCTGAAGTTTTTCTGTTTCAACTTTACCTGCATAGTACAGTCGTATTTTCAGGTATTCAAACAGAATGGCTTTTATCAAGGAACTTCTATGGTTATCTAAAGGCTCATGATTTAAAATATGTTCATGCATGCCTAAAAATATATTTGGAGAGTTTTCTATTATACATTTAACACTATCTGAAATTAATGAAGCCATAATGTTTTTTCGAAAACATTATTCGAAAAGATTTCTCAGCTGCTCTACATATCTTCACAACACTACCAGATGGAACTATTAATCCTCCCCTATTTTTTCTACCTAATAATTTACTTTGTGTATAATCAACTGTTAAACCAACATCAGACAGAGAATATATACAAGTATCACATTTTAATGCATTTTTCAATTTTTTAACAACACTACCAGCAATGTATGCAACAACATCACTAACAAAGTCTGAGAATTGTTTACAGCTTGTTAATGCAAAAGAATGATCTTCAGTAACACAATTCTCAGAAAAATTAAAATCACCTTTAAAGGTATCTGTGGAGTTGAAATTGATTGACTTCAAGTACATATTAGTGGAACTGCTCACATTTAAAATATTTGTATCGTCTAAAACGATGCAATTTGCACTACCTGATGTCATTATGTGATGGTGCATCAGTAAGTGAACATATGCTGCTTTAAATTGTTTTGCAGTAGGGTTGTTGTTGTGACCACCTTTCGTGCGTATGGCACTGAAAAATAACTCAAGGTGGTCCTGTGATAATTTGTATGTCAGGAAAAAGTTTAATGGGTGAGGTGAAATTTCACACAGCTCAATATATAACGATTTAATACTATTGATGCAAACTAAAAATCCTAAAAATCCTGTTTTCCTGTTGCTATGCAATATGTATTCTCCAATTTTACTTGTTCTTAAGTTTTTTATGTATTCTTGTGCTGTATTTAAGAAATTTAATATAGTATCTTTATTTTGGGGCTTAATTGGAGATTTAAAATCTTTACTTAATAGGTTTTTGCTGTTTAAGATGTCAAAAAGGCTATTGAATATTTTTAAAAATTTTATGGTTGGAGCACAGCCAATGAATGTGGGGTGTTTTAAATCGTTTTCTAAATATAAAAGAGCATCAGCAACACTATTACTGAGAACCTGGGCTGCAAGTTTAACCTTCATTTTTTCACGATACCATTCTATGTGCCGTGCCCGTAACTTTGTTGCAGCATGAAGGCCTTGCTCCTTTTGAAATTTTTCTAAATTGATTATATGCTCCCACAAAATGAAGCCACTGTCACCATCAACAATGGATCCTTTTGATGCCAAGCAATTTCTAACAAGCTTCAACATATGGCAAGGATCCATTATGACATACACATTGTCTCCGGTGGCAGGGTGTGGAAAATAATTGATTAAATTATTGCTTTGTAAATTTGCACCTAATACATTTGCAGTTGCAATATTGCTACTGCAACCATCAAATGTCAAACTTATAATTCTAATGCCAGTCTCTTGAAGATAATGAAGGGCCTCATTAATAAGATTGGCTCTTTCTAGAGCATTTAACCCATTTATCAAAAAATACGAAACTGGAACCTTCCAGCTTCCATTAATGGCATTCACCATGGAAACTAAAGCCTTTTTTGCATGAGGCAGCTCATCATCATCTATGTCAGTACCTAAGTCAACATATCCAGTAAAACGAGTTCTATCCCATTCAATATGTTGTCGTATTGCCATTTCATCGACAATAAGAGCTCCATAAATGGTTTTGTTTATCTTTAAAGCTTCTTCTGCTTTAAGTTTCAATGATTGTAGGGCTTCCTTCGTAAATCCAGGAGAACCACTAACTTTACCATACCACCTTCTTAAAGTAGAAGGATGGGGAAGACTGTCGTTGAACATTTGTCTGACATAATTATATGCTTTTGCCGAATAAAAATTTAAAGTCATGGCAAATGTTCGGAGGTCTTCTGAATATTCAGCTCTTGAATTACTACATTCAAGTCTTTCTATGAAGTCCCCTGCAGCTCCAGACAACTAGAGGAAGGGAGCAAAAAAATTAAGATTTTAATATAATATTAAACATAAAAATTTTAAATATAATATAATAAAACATAGATGAGTTTTAGCAATAACTTATAACATTTTTATGTAATGGTCACCTCAAAAATATTTAAAAAAACCTACAGATGTAATATTTTCATGACACTAATGGAAATACAACCTGTGACATTGCATCCTGCACGTCATTTCCTTAATCAAAGAATTACTTGATTAGACATATATTTCTGATTATTACATTTTGAAAATTCTCAGCAAGTATTCATTATATCTTAGGGTGCATGATAAGGGGCCATCCAAAAATGATGTCACGCTCTGATGGGGGAGGGGGTTTGTGCAATTGTGACAAGGGGGAAGAAGAGTAATAAAAAGTGTGACATCACACACATTTTGGTTAAAAAACAGCATTTAAAATCAGCTGATTAAATTTTGAAATTACAAAAATTGAGGGTATTTCTTTCTATTGGGGCTAAAACAACTTTCCTGGGATTAATAAAAATTCTACTGATTCTTACTAAATGATTTAGATCAGCATTTCCCAGCTTTAAATCAGAAGTGAAAGTATATGTTTATGTAATAGCCTGACATTTGGCAAGGGAAGGAGGATAAAAAATTTTATGAAAATGTGCAACATCATTTATGAATTACCCCTAAATTAAGTTATAGTTAAAAACCAAAACTATAGTTAAAAGCACAATTTCTCTGGGAAATGATGGATAAAATAATTGTAAGAGAGATACAAAACTGGATATTGTAAAAATTTGTTAAGCTTACCCCTAAAATTGTTGACGATTGAATCAGATATTAAATTCTGAGTTTTTAACTCAGTCAGCAGCTCGTCTAAAGAGGCCACACGCTTCTTCAGTCTTTTGTTCTGTTTATCTAACAATTTAATTTTTCTTTTCATGCTGATATTTTGCTGCTGAGCTATTTCAAGAACTTTTTTTGCTTTACTTGGAGATGTAACATCCTCATCATTAAAATCTCCCAAGTAATGCAGCCGTTTCCTTCTTTCAGGAGTTACAGATGTACTTGCTGAACCTACAACAGATTTCAAGACGAAATATTAAATATAAGTGTTATATTAATAATAATTATTATTATTTATAAATCATACTCATATGGAGCTTAATAACACATTTCAGTAATTTTATGGCTAATAATTTGATTTGGTGTGGAGGAAAAGGATTTTTTTATTTGTGTAATGTCTTTCTGAGAGGAAACAGAATTAAAAGTTATGAAACATGAATATTTATAGCAAGCAAGGAGATTTTGAGGGTAGTTTGCCATCTTAAATTAGTAAAAAATAAATAATGGGTTTTTTTTCACAAGCTTTCAATACCTTGCAAAATATTAGAGTTCAGGCAAGATGTTGTAGATATAAACTAAATTAGTTTTAAAAGTTCCCATAATCTCAGATTACTTTATCGTGTAATAGTTCAAGTGTTTTAGTTGCTTTAATTAGCAATTGCATAAAATTTTCAAGCTAAGTTCATTAAATTTAATTTACAAATGAAACTGAAACATAAACATAAATAAAAAAGTAGGCTAAAAGTAAATTACAAGCATTCTGGAAATTCTAAACTGAATATAAGTCTAGAATGCAACAAAATTCACCTACTTACAAAACTATTTTTCTCTCTAAAAATGCTATTTAACATATTGAAACCAATACAATTAATAGAATTCAAAGAAAAAAATTACTACATCACAGCATGTTATGTTAGACTTAATCAAAGTACAATTTCTTCCTCGACTCTCTCTCACATACATAAATAAGTATGTTAAGTACATGATACTGAAATTGAAAATAGAGCATCACTTACTTTCTGAATAGTGCATAGACTCTTCTGGATTGGGCTGAAGTGGCTTTTTTGACGACTTTCGCTTGTAAACATTTTTTTGTAAGTGAGAAGGGAAATTAAATAACGTTGGAATTGCTGTGGCCTTTAACCAGGTGCCTCCAAACTTTGTTCTATCGAAGCAGTCTGATGTAAAATGTTTCGAACATAACTTTGAATACTTGGTTACTCTAAAGTTTTCCCGCCGCAGTTGTACTTCCCATTGTTTTTGCCATTCTGGATCTTTAGGGAAACTATAAATGAAAAAAAAAAAAAAAAAAAAAAAACTTAATTGTACTAAAGTAGCAAATGAAGTATTAAATTACACACATATATGTATTCCAGGTCATACAGGTATACTGCAGAAGAATGGTAATTTTTCAGAATCATTTAAGAATTCTTTAAGTACATGCTGAAAAATATCATGAAATTTTAAAAGTGTAGTAATTTTTCATTGGAAAGAAATGTAAATATACCTACAATTAGAGTCAAAACAATAATATAATTGTCTGTATATGGGGATGGCATTTTTCCCTTTAGCCTTTTTTTACATGAGAATTCTTATTTCGTGATTCTGTATTGGAATAAAAATCAAAGGGTTCTTTTGGACCACCTTAAAGTTCTCTTAAAATTATTTTACAATAGTACGTACATTCAAAAACACAATTTGTAATACATCAAATTTCAGGTCAAAAGGTGCCTTCTAGAGAAAAGAGGGTCAAGTGAAATTTAAAAGAAAATGAGTCACTTTCAAATTAGATTGTTAATGATGGAAAAAATTTGTGCTCAAGGCAATGTTGAAAAAAGTTAGTTTGATTTTGTCATCAACAATTCTTTCTTAATAAAAATCTATTAACAAAATTATATTTCACTGCATGCAGGTTCAACTTCTAAAATGAGCACCACCTCTCTTTTCTTGAGATTATATTACTGAAACATAATAATGCACTCTCTTTTCTTGAGATTATATTACTGGAACAAAATAATGCAATCTTAATTACTGATTTCCACACTCATGTGTATGTCATGGGGGGATGAATACATCTTATTAACTATACAAATATTTTATATTGAATATGTATCAAACGGTAACAAACTTCAACTCAGTATTTATTATTAGGATCAAAACGATATTACAGTTAAAAATTCTCTCACTCTCCTTTTTTTTTTCAAATACTATTTAAAATATGGTTAAGTTTTTTACATCACATTTTTTCAATTACATTAAATTTCTAACAGCATCGTAGATGAGACAGAATTATAATCCAGATTATTTTTATTTTAATTGATTTTATAGAAAATAATGATACAGCATTGAGCTCTATAAAAGTAATCTGATTTTTAAAATAATGCTGTTTAACTGTTTATGTTCAATGTTGCATGAATCAAGATCTTCAGTTTTTTTTTTTTTTTTTTTAACAAAGTAAACATATCGCACAATCTTTTCTCAATAATTTAATGCTAATAACAGCATTTTTCTTTTTTTATCGCAAGCAGTAATTGTTTATGAAATCAAAACGCGTACGACTTGGCGAAAAAAAGTTAACGCCAATTGGCGCAGCTTTCTATTTCAACGGAATACACGGAAAAAACATATAAAATTCAATTATTTGTAAAGGATGAATCCAGTAAATAGTGTCACAGTATTTAATACATTTTGATGTTAAAAATACATGCTGAAAATGTCATATACAGCGGCAATTTTCTTGTACAATATGGCTGAAAATTTCCAACCAATTCAACAGAGATAGTAAAACGACAGAAATACTGAAAATAAAATAATAAATCATGCAGTTTTAACTTACCTATGAAAGGTTACAGGTCCTCCTTTCACGAAACTTTCTTTACATCCATAGACGCTGCAGCGAATAACCATTTTTACTTAAATTTTATGTGACCAAGCAGAGCAGCAGTCTTTCGTCCCATAGAAAGCAATGTAAAGTATTTCCGGACTTTCGGAATTCGCGCAGCAGTCACGTGACACTAATGTTGGAACCGATTGAAGGTTGCAATAAGCTCTTTACCAGTATATTATCTCGTTGGGTACCAACGTGGGCATCCTAAAATTGCGAACATTGATTCCTTTCTTTATTATAATTATTCATTATTCTAAGTTACACATTACCTATATGCAAAAGATTTATTTTGGTTTAAGCAAAGCATATAAGAGCTATCTGCCTAAGGGAAGAGATACCTTCATGGATAAGCTTTTTAAAAGAAACTGGCATTAGAAACTATTTTTATTACTTTAAAGGGAATTTTAAGCTTAAAAATTCTCAAGATTTTCCCCTAAAATAGCATAGTTGTGATTTGATTCTGTAAGATTTCTTTCCTTCGTCAAGCTCAAAACCCATCTTAAAGTAGTTATTTTGGATAACTTTTATGCAGTTGTAGAGAGGAGTTTGTGAAATTTCTCAAATTAGCATGTTCGGAGAACAGCAGAGGACAGCAGTGTTCCTTTTTTATAAATAGGGCTAACCAGTAGCTACACTTTAAGTACACTAGCTGCTGGTAGCTAGCTCTGCGTTGAAATCCTTACTAAAAGATTGGCTGTTTTTGAATGAATATTCGTGGTTTTATCGTAAGGTTAGTGCAAATTAGTTTCCCTACGAAATTCTATTACAAAGGCATCCTAGGCATAGCTAGCTGATCAACAAAGTTCTCCTTTTCATTTACATTTTCATTTTCCTTTTCATTCACTTCTCCTTTTCATTTACAAGGCTATCTCAACTGGAAAAGCTTCATTTTTAGACTTTTACATACTTTAGGACCCTAAGGGAAACCATTTAATAATCTGGAAAAAGCAGGAGTAGTGCATCTTCCGCTGCATGCCAGAATAACCAACAAAGTATCAAAGTATCAAAGGCATCCTTTAGACAGTCATCGTTTGCCTTGCAATACTCAAAATGATCTAATCTGTTATATGAAGAGTTTCAGTAAGAGTAAAAAAAAGCAAGAAGTAATATGAAGAGTAGCAGTAATTTATGCATAAGTAGTTATGAAAAGTAGCAGTAATTGATACATTCGATCACAATGTGTCTGATTTGAAGATGCTAAACTGTAACTGCATCTATATTCAACAAAGTACTTTTCTAAAACCATTCTCATTACTTTCGTAACAAACCTAACATTATTTAAAAAAAAAAAAATTGCTTTTATCGTTAGGATGTATGGTCGTTACTGTGAATAGCTCAGTCAGGTTTGTGGTTTGTGTGTACTAATGAAAAGCAAGCATAAAATCATTTCTTATCAGTCATTAGTAATTAGTCATTTTATATATGTACGTAGATACCAATGATTGGCATTTCATAATTATATTTGGAATAACATATTTTTCGTTTGAGTACTATAATAAATGATTTCAAATTGGCATCATAATGTGTTTTTAATGATTATTGCGGTTGATCTTTACAATATGGTAACTGGTAGTTTGGCGACATTTTGGAGGCGATAAAGGTTACTACCTGGGACTTTGGTAATAATGTGAGCAGTACTCAGTTCCGATTACGCATTATTTTGTGTGAGGGAAATGAGAGATCATGGGATATGTCATGTGATATTAATGGACGAATCACGGTTCTTTAATCGGAAAAGGGGGGAAATCGGGAAAAAATCTGGAAATTTTGTATTTGGCTTTATTCTGTGTTGTGTGAAACAGTGTTCGTGAATTTTTGGATCCCATGGCCGTAACTAAAGTGAATTCGAAATGGGTATTTATGTATGTATTAATTTAATGTATGTGCTCATTTATATTTTAAGTAGTGTTTTTGAATTTAATTATATTTTAATTAAATGATAGTTATTTTGTGAATTTTATGTTTGTAGGAATTTGGTATACGTTTTAGTTGAAGCAAACGTGCATGGAAATAATTTAAATATCTGACACTAAGTATTTGTAATGGTTGCGGTATGAATTCGTTGGTGATGTGTATAATGTAATAGATGATTTAGAGGTAAAAGTTTTTGGATATTTTATTTATTTTATATGTGGAAATGTTCATATTTGGAAAGGGTAAATACTTTTTCGCGATCAGGTAATTTCATATATGTTCTTTTTACCGGGTTTAAAGATTGAGAAAATTGTCATGTATTTTCGTGAAATTTTTCTAATTTATGAGAAAAAAGCAGTGTACATGGATATAGTGAAGAGTGTGCGCAATGCCATTTTTGTGCAATTCTGGGATGTTTTTTTAAGTAAAAATAAGTCGGCGTGTACATGGTTTAGTGATATTTTAATTAAATGATAATTATTTTGTGAATTTTATGTTTGTAGGAATTTGGTATACGTTTAAGTTGAAGTAAACGTGCATGGAAATAATTTAAATATTTGATACTAAGTATTTGTAATGCTTGCGGTATGAATTCGTTGGTGACGAGTATAATGTAATAGATGGTGGTGGTGGTGTTTTTAATTATGGCAAAGCACACGAGGGCTATCTGCCTAAAGGGAGGGATGCCTTTCGTGGAGGACTTTCTAAGGGAAACTGGCTCGTATACACGTTACACATGGGGAAAACCACGAAAACGCCCATGCAGCCAGCCCGTTCACGGGATTCGAACCTCAGACCGAACTACCAGTGTTCAGCGTCTTTACAGCTCGGCCGCTGGTGGGCTCTAATGTAATAGATGATTTAGAGGTAAAAGTTTTTGGATATTTTATTTATTTTATATGTGGAAATGTTCATATTTGGAAAGGGTAAATACTTTTTCGCGATCAGGTAATTTCATATATGTTCTTTTTACCGGGTTTAAAGATTGAGAAAATTGTCATATATTTTCGTGAAATTTTTCTAATTTATGAGAAAAAAGCAGTGTACATGGATATAGTGAAGAGTGTGAGCAATGCCATTTTTGTGCAATTCTGGGATGTTTTTTTAAGTAAAAATAAGTCGGCGTTTACATGGTTTATGTGTATGTGTTATTTTGAAAAACGCGTAAGGAGTATGGTATTGTGCACTTTTTCCCAATTTTGCAGTGAATATTTGTCATGATTAAGCAGTTTTGTTAGGTAAAATTTCTAGCATAAGTGTAATTCGGCTAGTAGATTGTTGGAAGAAGTGTTCAGTAGATAAAAAGAAAAGAAACATGTCTTTACTTCGTGAAGACAAAATGGCAGCGGGAAAAAAAAAATAGAGGGTTGCTGTAGGAGAGTTGGTCGCCAAATTTTCGCCAAAAAAAAGCCAAGTTACCATAATGTAAAGATCAACCATTATTGCTTTTATCCAATAAAATGCCAAATAATTCTATATTACATGTAATACATTTACTAATAATGCATTTTTACGTTAAACTTTTCTTGCGTATCTTCTGGTTTGAAACATCGCGACACTAGTACCAGACGAATATGATACTTGCAATAAGAGTAAATTAGATTAGTTAAATACGGCAAAGAAAATGGGGGTTATTTGTCTAAGGAAGCGAGGCTTTCGTGGAGGACTTTCAAAGGAAAACTAACTTCGTATCCACTTTACACACGGAGGAAACCGTGAAAATCAATCATGCAGCTAGCCATAATATCGAACTTCCATTATTCAGCGGTCTTAATCACTCGGCTATTAGTGGAGCAATTGCAATGAGAAAAGTAAGCCTTTCACGTCAGATACATAGCCAGAGTGAAATGCAACCGGTATCTACTACAGATTATCTACTGGGAGCCGAAAGAGGGTTTTAGAAGATGGTAGAAGATTAAACTGAGAGTTAATTGCTCAGATAATTCGCATTGGGTTTTGTTGAAAACATGAAATACCGTTCTTTGACCTTTGAAATCTGTGGAAATCATATGGAGAATTCCAGCGAATCAAATATTTTCAAACTAGTAGAATCCTTACATTCCATTTCTCATTAGCAAAACTGGCAAACATTTTACATAAATTGTTATTGATAATATCATGTTAAAACAATTAACGGTTTTTATTTATTTCTGTGAGTGCTTTTGTTCCGTTAATTAAATGAGGAAAGATTATCAACGATTATCTGCCAAAGCAGGAATTCTAGCCAGTCGTTAATCAGACACAGAGAGGTATTTAACAAATGCCAAAGAGTTAAACCTCATATTAAATAATACTCAAAGAGTTTATCCACTATTTATAATGCCCTTATTTTAAAACAGAATACATTTGGCTTTAAATTGATTAATTTAAAATATTTTATTGTAATTAAGAGAGAATACATTACTTTCAAAGCATAATTCGTATGTTTATTCTGTTTTTTAACACTGTCTCTAATTTTTTTATCTTTGAAATGCTGTAGAAATACAAGTATCTGGATTAACTAGAAACATAGTCTATTCAGATATTTCAAAAATCCAGATTACAGGAGTTGCCTTATTTTCTCTACATGTATAATTTATTTCAGTGCGCGTAAGGGAAATACTGAAACTTTCTTCTTCATTTTATTACATTTCACTGAAAATTACACGGTAGAAAAATCAAATATTTTTATTATGCAAAGCCAAATACACGTTTTGGACAACACTACAAAATGAAATAACTTAAATAACAGGAAGCAACTGACTGCGTCTATGGACATTTAAAATAAAATTTCGGTAAAAGTATATTTTAGGGTACCCCTTGGCGAAATTTGGAGATTTGGCGGTACATGGATACAGAGTTTGTGCAATTCTTTGACTTATTATTTTGATTTGCATAACGGCGATTTCTGCTCCAAAAATCACCGCTACACAAAGCCAAAATAACAAGACAAAGAATTGCACAAACTCGGTATCCATGTACACATCGACCTATTATCACTTAAAAACAAAAAAACCCCGAAATGCACAAAAATGGCATTGCGCATTCCCTTGAATTTATCCATGTACAAGTTGACCTATTGTCTCTCAAAAAAATCCAAGAATTGCACAAATTTATATAGCGCACTCCCTTCACTTTGTTCATGAACACATCGATATATTTTCACTTAAAAAGTCAAAGGACCACCCAATTCTACAATACAGGCAAAAGAAAATACATAATCTCAATAAACTACATTTTAAACCAAACAATAAAATAACATTAAAAAGGAAAAACATGTTATACATTTAAGCACTGCAAAAAGCAAATATCCACTTTCTCTATTTAGAAGTTCGTCTTTAGTCTGTGGCACACAAAATTCCATAACAGCATCCAAAAACTTCATAAAATTAGGTGAACTCGAAATCCGTATATCGACGTCGCCATATCTGAACCTTTCTTCCTACAAACACATTCAAATTCATCTAAACGGTTTTTGCGTACGACTAGACGCATATCCTTCCTACATACTGGACACTTATAATGGCTACTAAGTATTAGAACACCAGTCAATTAACGCTCTTTTCCCTTTTCGTTCCAAATCGTACAGAAATTTCAAATTAATCTTACTATATTCAGCCATTCTACCGTCTAAAGAATCAAACCAACACACACTACAAAAACTCTTACAAAACATTCCATGATTCAAAATTTCCTAGTATCATGCACCCGATTACGTCACAATAGGGTTTTCATAACATTCAACTACTCAGACTACCGTAAATGAAACAGCAACTTGGCGATAAATGAAACAACAACTTCGCCATAATACAAGGGGTACCTTAAAGTCTACTCTAACCAAAATTTCTTATATACGAACAAAATGAAACTTCGTCCAGTCATCTGTTTATTCTTCGTTTAGGTAAGGGATATTCCTGTTATGGCTAAGGAATATCTGAGTAAATAAGGAATGGCACACCTGCACAGAATTCATAATTGTTTTTATATTAATATTTTTAAAAGCTACATAATTGTTTAACATGGTAGACAAACTTCATGTTGTACGCATGCTTCCATGTTTATTTAATGGATCTTTGAAAAATATATACTTGGTTGTTCTGTGATTGTATATTCTACAAATAAAACAAAAGATTTAAAAGCATTTATATAAATAAACGTAATTTCTTTAGCCTAGGGAGAAGATTAATCGATCCAGACAGTTGGAGTTTTGAATGTGTGGAATCAAAATGATTGATTTTTTTACTGAATTTGTTTTATCTCAGATCCTTTCGAATACATTCAGCCTCCATTAGTGCTAATGATATAAAAATTAGTTGCTTATGCACATTTATTTTTTCCTTTCCAAAATCAAATGTTAATTAATACTTTTTCCTTTATATTTTAGCACTTCGAAGCAGAAAAATAATATGATTGTTTCTTCGTTTTTGAAAAGGACTACTAACTTCCGACCAACAAAGAAAATACTCTCGATTATCATATCTATCATTACTGTGTACCCATTCTGAAGATTAAAACTATTAAATACAAGACCAAATAAATTCAGACTATCAGAGTCCTTTATTTTATACAGTTTTATTTTTGTATAATTAAATACTAACGACAATCTTTCTACCACTGCAGAAATATATTATGTAGTTTTATTATTTGCAAGAAAAATTTCGAAGTGTCTTGAAGCACATTGCTTGAGATTAAATAAATAAGCAAATAAGATGGAGTATTCATTAATTCGCAGAATAAAAAAATTGAATATGCAGTTTTCTCATTATAGCCATAAAAATGATCAGAATTAATTTGTATACATTAAATTCTTTCAGCCAATAAAAATTTCAATCAGAAACTTCTCATTTTTAATATTACACTATAAGGTATTTCTTCCGCCTTCTTGGCATGCCTTCGTGGTGTGGTGGTCTGCACGCTGGACGCATATTCGAGAGGTCCATGGTTCGATTCCCGGTGAAGGCGTTGCTAATTTTCATCTTTCCTGCTTCCAGAAAGTACCTAATGTTTCTACTGTGGCGCCTAACTAAAAGGGTGGTGAATGATAAATTTCCACACCCAGGATTTGGCGATTAGTTCCTCTAAAAAACCCCAGTCGCTATTTAAAAGGGGGGAGTATATAAGGTATTTCTCCCAGCTTCTTGGCATGCCTTCGTGGTGTGGTGGTCTGGACGCTGGGCGCGTATTCCAGAGTTCCGGGGCTCAATTCTCGGCGAAGGCGTTGCTAATTTTTCAATTCTCCTTCTTCAAAAAAAAAAAAAAAAAAAAAAAAAAAACCCTAATGTCTCTACAACACAATAAAATCTTTCAATAAAATAAGTCGAATTACTTAGGAGGGATAGGTTTTGGATAACCTATTATCAAGTTTGCTCTCGATGCAAAATGGGAATGGCTCATTCAGTTTATACTTCTTAGGATAATTTTATTTCGAATGCATTTTCGTCAGTATTACTCTAAGCATTTTATTTTCATTTATATCAGTCATGCGAGAAGTAATACGGACTTGTATATATACTTTAAAAAAGATAATTTAATTTTAATTATTACCCTGCTTAAAACATCTCCAGGAGCATCAGTGTTAAAAAAATCACAATACATATAAATAACTATGAATTTCTAACTTCAGAATCCCTTTACTGAAATATTACGAAAGGCAATAATAGCTCATTGGATTATTTCATTATAAAACGGTACAGTTTATTTGAATTGCTTTAAAACTTTCTATCATGTTTTATTAAAAACCTTCAATGATTCCATTTCTGTAGTTTACTCATGTTCAAGGAATTTGTTTAATGCAAACAATTTTTTTATATAATCCATGACTGAATGGTTTGGTTTATTTGACGATGACAAAGCTTTCGAAGGCTTTCTGCTAAGAGTAAGAATGCCTACCATTTGTTCTAAGAATTTACCGCACCCATGACTGAATGAAAGCATTTAAATGCTTTTCTATGGACAAAACTTTCAGAGTTTACAAAAGTTATGTTAAAATCATTTATTTAAGAAATATCAAATTATGATAAAAATATCCTTTGTTATCAAACTGTTTCAGAAATGATTGCCTTAAAACATATGTCCATTTATTAGCCACTGCTTGCTACATCTCCATTAAAGCAATCCTTTCGGATAACAAAGTTAACGTTTCCTGTAAAGCTCTAAAGTGGTTCAAAATAATTTCTGCAAACCCCTTCAGGTCATGTAGCGAATCTTTATAATTGTATCAACACAGTCAAAACGGAAAACGTCACACTGTGCCATATCAAATTAATGCAAATATTCCAAATATAACAAATAAGGGGATTTATTATATTTTTCGCCAAGAGTTCATGAACAGCAAAATTATTGTGAGCAACTGTATTATCATGGTACAACATCCGTGAATTATCTCGCCACAATTTAGTTCGTTTCCTACGAATTGCTTCACAGAAATGCTTTAAAACACTCAACTAATAATTTTTGTTAACAATTTTGTCATTGGTAAAAGTTCATGATTCACAACACCATACCATTTAAAGATAACGTCAATGATACCTTTGATTTCTAATCGATTCTAGATAGGTATTTTCTTTGCTCCACTTTTCAATCGCCGTTCGCTTCTTTTTAAATCATTTCTCTATCAAAAACGTAGACCCATGTTGTCTTACTGGGTCTAAAGGAATCAACTTACGTTGCTTTTGGTTTTGTTTGCTAGATTATGACAAACAAACTCGGACTACCTGTCTAAGAGGACAGATGCCTTCGCGGAGAACTTTCTAAAAGTAAGTGTCTCGTATACACGTCACTCATGGGGAAGACCGTGAAAACGTTCATGTAGCCAATTCGTTCACTTGGAATCGAATTTTATTCGATTCCAAGTGAACGAATCCAAGTGAACAAGTCGAAATATCAGTGTTCATCAATTTTACGCCTTGTTCAAGACTTGTTTCAGGAAAGCAACTTTTTGGGCAGTTGAACATGGTGCGATGGTTTGAAACGAAATGGTCTTTAAAAAATGTTTGATAGGATGCAAGTGAGATAGGGATTTGTTCAGTTAGCATCCTTAGTTTTGAAGCGACAATCATTATCTACAAAATCTCTGTTTGTCTCATTAGTTGCGATAAATTATCTACGAGAGTGTGATTATTTTTGAAGCATTCGTTGCCATTTTAAACGTCTTCCATCACTCTAAAGAGCCTTAATTTCCCTAAAGTGCTGTCTTCAAAGGCATTTTTCGACAATTTCCCGGCCATGATTTCATTACGAAAAACAAATTATGTTTTTTTCCCTCAGTTACATGTGGAATACTGCTAAATCTCCAAAACAATTTTTTTATTTATTGGAAACGAATTGTTTCAAAAATGATAAAAGAAATACGAAAAAATAATACTGAAAGAGCGATAAGAAAAATATAGAAAAAAAAATACGAATATTCCCAGCTGTCCATGAAAGTCGTAACAACTTCTGAAGCACATGCTTATTGATAATTTTTGTCACTGCATTATTTAATTAAACAATATTATACTGAAATGAATTAATTAAAAATACAGATAAAAGACGTTCGGACACAATTATTTAATGGTTATCCTTCTCCACCAGTTTGTCTAAGAAAGGATCAAACTTGTTTCCTGAAATTTAAGAAACAGAAAAGCTGTACCTACGTATTATAGCAACCGCCTTAGCGCAGTTTGGCGAAATTTGCGGACAAAAACAACAATTACTTTTACTGTAACATTTAAATATATATGAATTCAAAGTTTCAACTACAGTGGGTAAAAAAAGTATTGGCAATTGCCTACGATTGATTATATTACCTAATAAAGGAAATGCTTGACAATTTGAGATGGACATAACGAACACAGGAGGCAATAAATACACAAATCCTAATGAAACTTTCAATTTAATATACCTTTCACACAAAATATACAACATGAACGTAAAATTGCATGTCAAAAAAGTGTTGGCAATGTTCTAACTGCTATGCAAATTTTGTTACGTTGAGATCACGTGTTTAGACTGATAAGAAACCCTGTTAGTATAAAGTATGTAGTGCTACTTAAACTTTTAAAAACTTCAAAGGACTTGGATGTTAATGTTAAAAACATGATTATTCAGTTCAGAAATGAGGGTTTGACTTATCGTGCTATACGAATACAACTGAACATAAGGTTATTTACTGTTAGAAGTGTTGTAAAAAAGTTCAAAGAGACAGGATCGACGAAAAATAAGATTAGAAGTAGACGGCCTCGAATATTTTCTAAAAGGGAAAAGGTGGCATTATCAGCTGAGAAAACCCCTAAAATAAGTGCACCCTAGTTAGCCAAAGATATTGCTAATACTTCTCATAAAACTTTTAGTGTACAGACTATACAGAATGCCTGACATATGGAAGGGCATTATCCTCGGTGTTAATTGAATTTGATATATATTTATTAATATCTCTTTTTTTATTAAACTCATTTCTTCTTTCCAGAATTTGAAATTTAGGATTAACTAATCCGCACATTTTTGTGAGTTATTTTTAAGTATTTTTTATAATTTTTTTGAAAACCTTTTCATATTATAACCTATAAAATTTTTAGCATCGTCTTAAAGTAGATGCATTTCTAGGCCCACCTGTAAAACTTTAGAGTTTCTTATTCAAAATTTTCTAAGATAGTACATGAATTTAAATATTGGAGCGTTTAGAAATTTAGAATATTTCTTTTTCTTTTTGAGCGATAACACAACCAAATTATTTAATGACTTTTTTCAAGCTCATTTACAATGAAAAAGAAAAAAAAAAAAGAAAGAAAGAAGAATAATAAAAATCTGATTTCAGATTTTAATTTACGTCCAAAGGGGCATTTTCTTAACGTTTCGTGTGTTACCTTTATTTATTAAATATTATGTTCTTTGCACTTAAACCATCAAATTCAGTTCAACATCAATATCGCAAAATAGTTTTAAAATGAGCATATCTTCAGAATTATCGATACACAGTTCCGCGCTCTGGAGATAAAAAGGTTTTTTTCCCCCGTAGAGTGTTGCTATTGTTCGCTTTTAAATCGTTGAGTTTGTTAATCACAAATTCCTTAAGTTTTACAAAATATGTAATCGGTGATAAAACAAATTCCAAATTTCAATTTTGGGCTTCCAGATGCCCATATTCGCAGTAGGATTACATCATTCAAAACTGGATGGCTCTAGGTACCGTTGTTTTATCACAATGCGAGAAACATGTATGCATTTATACATATTCTTCATTATTTAATTTTTCCAAATATAATAGAGGCCGATAATATTAGGCCTCTATTATATTTGGCCTCTAATATATTTTTCCAAATATAATAGAGGCCGATAATAATAATAATCTTCATTATTTAATTTTTCCAAATATAATAGAGGCCGATAATATTTGATGGCAACAGTTTGAAAAGTGAAACGTACATTCAGAGTGATTCGACGCAAATCGCAAAACGGAAACAATAGTCCCTCAGGGACAAAGCCCTCTTGGACTAAAAAGGAAAATAGGTTGCTGTAAATTAAGAAGTTCACCAAGTAAATTATTCTTGACGAAAACTGAAAAAAATACGGCAAGATAAATTTTTAATTTCTCCATAAATTTCGCACCAAATTTTACAAAATTTTATATTTAGGCATAACTTGAGTAGTAGAATCGAAATATGGAAAACCACCTGATATGTCATTTCAGAAAAAGTCCAATTTTGTGTCAAAATATCGATGTTAGAATGATGCTATATATAAATCTAATATTCATATGCTATATATAAATCTAATATAAGCTTTCGACACATGAAAAACGCAATTTGAATTTCGTCAACTGGCGCAGTAGAACGGGTGATAAAAGAATCTTTTTAGTCCAAACGGGCTTTGTCCCTGAATGACTATTGCTTTCGTTTTGCGATTTTACGTTGTTCACTATAAATGTCCATTTCACTTTTCAAACTGTTGCCACCAGATGTTAGAGTCCTGCATTATATTTGAACAAATTAAATAATGAAAAATCTGCATAAATGTATGTATATTTCTCGCATTGTGATAAAACAACGGTCCGTAGAGCCATCGAATTTTGAATGACGTCATCCTCCTACGAATAGTGGCATGTGGAAGACCCAATTTGAAATTTGGAATTTGTTTTATGATCGATTTATTATTTTGTGAAACTTTAACGAATTTTTGATTAACAAACTCAAGAATTTCAAAGCGAGCAATGGCAACGTTGTACAGAAAAAAACATTTTTATCTCCAGCCGTAAGACTCTGTATCGAGAATTCTAAAGATATGCTGTATTTAAAACTATTTTGCAATACTTCTGTTGAACTGAATTTTAAGTGCGAAGAACGTGATATTTAACAAATAAAGGTTAAAATGTTAAAAAAGCGCTTCTTTGGACGTAATTTAAAATCTGAAACATTTCAGATTTCTTCTAAAATGCAGGCTTAGATATTATAGGTCTTTTTATTTTTAAGTATACGTACCAATTCAAAACACGTGTTTCCTTAAACTGGTTGAGTATATGAAAACGAATGTTGAAATATGCACTAATAAATTCAAACAATTTCACCCTAGTAAACTCAGTGCGTGAAATTAACAAAAGAAGAATTTCTGAAAAATTTCTGAAAGTTTTTCTTGACCACAGTTTATCGTTATCGCTTGAAGAAGCAAGTTATTAATAATATTCTGGTTATATGACATCCAAAACCTCTAATGACAATTATCTTGTAAATCATGATGAACTCTGAGTCATATCCCTAAACCTACCCAGCCTGACTTTATATGAAATGTATAAAAAGGATTTGATGTATAAAAATTATTCCAGTTATTATAGGACGTGACTAAACATTATTTGAAAGAATAATTTTAGCGACTTTCGGGGAAATACTATTTATTTGGCAGTAATATTAAATGTGATAATGGTAGCGGTAGTAAAGGAGAAAATGGTAATAAATCGAGCGTGGCAGTTTGTACCAATAACGAATTTTGAAAGTGTCCAAGTATGGATAAAAATCGCTTGTACTTCTTTGCCAAAGTAGCCACCGTATAAGCATTTAGCGACAATTTGTGCGTTGGCTGCTTTAGCACAGAAATATCAATTGTGAAAGTCATTCAACATATCTCTATTAAAATTTATATCACAATAAGCACTTCATTCTTAAAGCGGTTGCTAAGCCAGCATTTGGCGAATTCTGAAATTTGCATTTTAAAGATAAGAAAATTGATTTTGCTAGTTTGGGTGAAAAAACGCAATAGCAACTTAAAGAGCACTGAATTTTTAAATATTTACAAGCAATCAAATATTAAATCTCTAGCGAAATGCACTGAAGAATTATCTTAAAAGGAAATCTAGTTTTGGTTCTCCCTAAGACACCCTTGACGACATTCAAAAGTTTTGGCTAAGCTGATGAGCAAAGAGTAAACACAATTTTCAAACTGGCGGCTCGCTAGCAGTTTCGTGAAAGAATAACTGATCAATAAAATTTAAAATATAAAATGGTAATTAAAAGGGAATTATCTATAAATTAAATTTATTTTTAGTTTGTTTCCTGCTACGCAGGCCATGATTTATTATTTCTTAATGCATTCTGAAAAGGCAGGATCAAAGATCTCCGCATTATTTCTCTGCATCTTACATCACATAAGTTCGACAAATAGGAATTTAATTAACTTGGAAAAAGGTGCAATGAAACTTGCCGATGATCATGTTTTATTCTACAAATTTTCTGTCATTCCTCTGAATCCAGCATTTTGTATTTTGAAGAAATGAGCGCTTCATCTGTATACTCAAGAACACTTCTTATAAACTTCCTCAGAATACTCTTTCATTTTTTAAACCTACCAAGGACACTTCCAAACAAATAACTAAAACACTTCTCGAACTGTGTTAACCAGTTTATCGAATTTTTGAAATTACTGCAACTAAATGCTGTGAAGAAGAGAACTTCACTTTTATGAAAGAACTAGTTGCGTACTAGAGCAAGCATTTTCATTATTCGGCAAAAGACGCATTTACTAAATACAAGAAAAAAACATTCTGTTCTTATTTTTCTTTCAAATTTATTATATTATCATTTATTTATATTTAATTTTTCATTAAAAATTTCCATTATTTTTTATTAAGGAAGTATACTGTAAAAGTAATTATTTTCGCTAGGTTTTTACTTTTCGCAAGAAAATATAAGTCTCGCGGAATACTTTCTTTCGCCTTAAATAATAATAAAAAAATCAGAAATTTTTCACTTACCAAATTTCAACTCGCGAAGTCATTGATATCTTCATTTTCGCGAGAGTTCAAGGTTACGCCAAACCAGCGTGTTTGAAGAAGACTTTTCCATTTTTGGTGAAAAATCGCGTAGTTTGGCGTCTTTTCTTTAATAGGCAAAAATAGTCGACGGGATTTTCCGTAAGTACCCATCTTTATTTTTAGGCATATTTTAGTAGAAAAAAAATTAGTACTTCGCTCCCACAGCTCCCAGCAGTCGAATTTACCATAGAACTGAACAGTGTTATAAGCTATCTCGTGCGCGCGCTTTTGTGACGCCATCAAAATATTGCGCATTTTTGTCTAACTTTGAGACTTTTGTCTAACTATGGCTCAATTAAAATTCCAATTTTCAACATTCTTTTTGGCTCATAAGAGTCTCCTTTAACTATCAAATAAGCCATTACCGAAAACTATAGCTTTTCAGTTGATTGAGAAATAAGCGCTCTACTAAGATGTTTTGTGTCTTTAAACTTTTTTAAACGAAAAGTATGTCTTTTGAGGTGATTTAGATATAAGCGTTCGACTAAGATATACATTGAGTTTTAAAATTTTGTTGCCATTGATACCATCATTGAGAAACGTATTCCAACGTTAAAATATTAAATTCAATGGTAATGGAGACCCATTGCTACACCAGTATAGTTCAAAAGATAAAAGAAGGCCGCGTTTGTTATTTTATCGCCATTCTTTTTTTTTTTTTTTTTTTTTTTTTTTTTGTTAAAATCTCAAGGATTTATTCTGGAATTAAAACCTATGGGGATAGATTCCATAAAATACGAGTATATCAAGTATTTTGAATAAAAATTTCTGTACAATACTTGGACAAAACGTAAATTTCAATAAATGCAATAAATGTCAAGCAAAGGGGCGAAAGAAACAAACTAAGTTGAAAATGTTTCAGGTACTTTCTAATTATCCGCAACCCCACGAAAAGTTTCATATGCTTTTAAAAATAATATAATAATTCTTAATAAATAATAAAGGCAACTTTTCGTGAAGTTGTGTGTAGCCAAATAGAAGGGTTAATTAGCGAAACTCATTTCTTCATTGGTTTACTTTACGACTCGTAGCTTTTTATTGCGTAATAATAAGTTACCGAACATTTTGAAATGAAATGTAAAGCTTCTGAAAAATCCAAAACACCATATATTCTTTGTTTCAAGTATAATTAAATTATTAGTTTTTTTTTAAATTTATGATGCAGTTATGCAGAAAAATATCAAAATGACTGCTTTTGAATTTATGTCACTGTCAATGAATTGCATTTCTTAGAGAGGAAATACGCCTTTTCCGGATGAACAAGTGAAAATAATATATTATAATAAATTTATAACCTTCCACATAAATGAGGCTTATTCCAATTTCTGGGAATTTCATACCACACTTGAAAGTAGTCAGGGAGTTCCATAACACTC
Source organism: Stegodyphus dumicola (assembly GCF_044657685.1). Lineage (NCBI taxonomy): Eukaryota > Metazoa > Arthropoda > Arachnida > Araneae > Eresidae > Stegodyphus > Stegodyphus dumicola. Next base: position 131,720,126 of record NC_140776.1, read on the forward strand.
TTAGATAGACTTTCCTTAAACTTTTCTGCTTTAATTCTTCGTCTCACAAATTGTGCTAAGGCCTTGTCTGCATCCTGAGTGTAACTCCCACCACAAAAAAACTCTCTTCCAGGTATATACCCTGTATACCCAGGTACCATATTCTGTCTTCTTAAGGGATTTCTCAATGTAGTTTCGTGAAGTTGGACATAGAAGTCATCTTCAACTATTTCTTTTCGCATATTGCATTTATCATTCACATGTCTTCTTTGATTCAATAAAGGATCGATCCTTAGTTTATTTGGTATTTTGTCGCTGGTGCGTTCATAGCAATACGTATTAATCTCATCAAGTTTATGCTTGCGGTACTTGTTCTGCATTCTTTAAAGAAGTGATTATATTATTCTTTGAGATATTGGTATTCAGAAATAATAGTAAGTGAAGGCAGTGTCTATAAATGTTGCACCTAGTCCTCATATAAAATTACAGAAAGAAGCCGTAGGTTATATTACTTGAATGTAAACTTATAAAACACGAGAAATATATAAAATTGAAAATATTCGTATGACGTCTGTCTCGTGTGCAGTTAAAGCAAATGTTATATGAAACAGAAATAGATACATTTGAAATATTCGTATGAAATGATCTCACGCGCAGTTAATGTGCCTGTGTTATGAAAACGAGATGAAAGACGAAAATGTTGAATGAGAAATTATTTAAATGGCAATATCTATAAAAGCATGCGCAAAAGTTGTACATTATTTGATTACATTACGTCTTGCACTTATAAGTTCCTTAAGTTTTATACGAGTACAAAAATTTCAGCTTGAGAAGAAACTATAAAAATCATGAAGAACAGTTACACAGTTATTAAGAACACTTTAAATGGTGCTGAAATATATTCTATTAAATTCCAATAGCAAATTTTGCATTTTGTTACGTATCTGAAAGCCAAATGATAAGGGCAACCGACAACAAACTTCAAAATCTATTTCGGTCCCACTTTAGAACAAGAGCTTTGAGCTTTTAAATTTCAGCTACTACAGAAGAACCTGTTTTAGCATTCTTAAATGCAAGCATGTTATTCATAGTATTGTTGCGTGCGTACGGGTTCGTTATGAAATGAATGCACAAGTCCGATGAAAAATGAACAAAAATTTATTATTATCACAACAAAAATGCTTAAATTTTCTCAAATTATCATGCAGTATTACAATATCTCACAGTAGTTTTCTTTTAACTACTCAAATGTCAATAGAACGTAATTCAAAACAGCTAAAGAACGCTAATCCGCGAATTCGCTACAATCAACAACAGTAGTTTTCTAAACAACAACAAACTAAGCAACTACTACAAACTGAGATGTTTTCCTCCTTTTATAAGATTTTAAAATCACGCGCTAGAATTTTCCAGTACTTTCTCGAAATAAAAAGAGATATTTATTTATTTAATGCACGCGCTCTTGTATTTTCAATTTTCCGGCTTAGCTTTCTTTTAATATTCGTCACGCGCTGCACTGCGCGAGAAATAAAACCATTTAATTTCTAATTGAACTAACATTAGCTTTTTAAATACCAAATTCGTAACACTGCCCCCTTCCCAAGGACTGCACGTCCCGGGCAGTACAATCCCTGGACAGGAAGCAAAACTTACAACTGTGGCATAAATGCATTAATAAGCATTACATTACAATAATAAACAACATGAACAATAAATGCAATACATAAAACAAATCAAATGCTATCAAATACAAATCAAATACACATTTAAAAACAAAATGGACCATGGTCTTATACTATTTACAATTAGTTACATTATGTACTATGGCCATAGTAATGAGCTAACCTGTCGTAATGAACGACTTTAGGTTTAGAGTTCGAAGACTTACGAATCCGAACCACGACGTCATTCAGCCTGTTTAGGACTGTGTACGGCCCATCCCAAGGTGACTGTAATTTCGGACAAAGTCCTTTCCGTCGAGTCGGATTCCACAACCACACCTTGTCTCCTTCGTGGAATTGATGTTCAGTAGCTCTTGTGTCGTATCGGGTCTTCATCTTCTCCGTCGCCAAGTTGACTCGCTCTCGTGCAAAATTGTGCATCACTTCAAACCGGGCCTGGAGATCTTGAATATATTCCTCAGACGATGAAGGAGCATCCGGAGGGCGGCCAAACAATAGATCACAAGGCAGACGAAGGTCAAGACCGAAGAGCATCTGTGATGGAGAATAGCCGGTAGTCTCGTGGACAGCACTGCGGTAAGCCAGTAAAAAGAGTGGTAATTTCTTGTCCCAGTCCTGTTGGTTTCTGGAAACCACTAATGAGAGGTTATTAAGGATGGTTCGATTGAACCTCTCTACCATGCCGTCCGACTGGGGATGCAATGGCGTCGTTTGAGTTTTGTCAATGCCAAGTAGTTTGCATAGTTCTTTGATTACTGCCGAGGCAAAATTCCTTCCCTGATCGGAATGTAACTGAAGAGGCACTCCGAACCTGGAAATCCAGTGCTGTATCATTACCTCAGCTACTGTGACTGCCTCTTGATCAGGAATAGGATAAGCTTCAGGCCACTTGGTGAAGTAATCAATGACAACGAGTATGTATTTGTTGCCATCAGCAGTTCGTGGCAGAGGTCCCAGGATGTCAAAGGCGATACGTTCAAAAGGCGCACCTACGTTGTAACGTTGCAGTCTGCCTCGGCTGCGTTTCCTCGGTCCTTTCCGACCTGCACAGGCATCGCAAGATCGGCACCACTTTTGCACGTCATTCTTTGCATTATTCCAGTAAAAGCGCTCACGAACTCTCTGTAAGGTCTTCATAATTCCAAAGTGACCTCCTGTAGGGCTGTTATGTAGTTCTTTGAGGACATCAGGAATCCGGGATCTCGGAAGTATCAGTTGCCATCGGAACGTCTTCCCATCAGCCGACTCGAATTTCCGGTATAAGACGCCGTTTCGAATGTGAAGTGAATCCCAGAGTGCCCAGTATTGTTTTATTGTAGGACTACAGATAGAAATGTCCTGCCATGTAGGTTTTCTGTTTGATGACTCTATTAAATCAAGTATGGGTTTAATGTCGCGGTCTTCCAGCTGGTCTTTCCTGACTTCATCATCACTCCACGGGTCTCGATCAGCCGATGTTGATGTTGTAATTTGTCTTGCGACCGGAGTCAGCAGTTCGTATTTCGCTTCCACCCTGGAACAATATCGGCAGTTTTCTTGGCAAGGTCTTCTAGACAGGGCGTCGGCGTTTCCGTGTGATGATCCCTTACGATGACGGATAGTGATGTCATATTCTTGGAGTCTCTGTATCCACCTGGCTATTTGACCCTCAGGATTTTTGAAATTTAAAAGCCACGCCAATGAGGCATGGTCCGTGCGGAGGAGGAATTTTCTCCCGTATAGATAATGATGGAAATGTTCTACAGCTTTGACTATGGCGAGCAACTCTTTCCTGGTGACACAGTAATTCCTCTCCGGTTTAGACCAGCACTTGCTCCAGTACGCTACTACACGTTCTTGGCCGTCTATTTCTTAGGACAAAACCGCACCGACACTGTCATTGCTCGCGTCCGTGTCGAGAATAAATGGTCTGTCGAGCTGAGGATACGTCAGGATTCGAGCAGATGTTAAAGCTTCCTTTAAGTTGTTAAATGCATCCTCGCATTCCTTTGTCCACAAGAATCTTTGCTTGCTCTCTGTCAGCTTGTGAAGTGGTCTTGCGATGGAAGAAAAGTTCTTCACGAATCTCCTATAGTAGGTGCAAAGCCCTAGGAAGCTTCTCAGCTGATGAACATTTTCGGGACGCGTCCAGGATTTAACCGCTGATACCTTTTCAGGATCCGTGCGCACACCTTCTGCAGAGATGACATGTCCCAGGTAAGTCACTTCCTTTCGAAACAATTTGCATTTAGCGGGAGTCAGCTTCAGATTGGCCTCTTTCAGTTTCTGAAGCACCTTTCTAAGATTTTCTAGATGCTCTTCAAAACTCTTTCCGACGATGATGATATCGTCCAGGTATATCAGACAGGCTTCGTAAGAAAGGCCTTTCAAAACAGTCTCCATAAGACGTTCGAATGTTGCCGGCGCATTACACAGTCCAAACGGCATCACTTTGAACTGCCAAAGTCCTTGTCCCGTAGTAAATGCCGTCTTTTCTCGGTCATCAGGATGGATTTCTACCTGCCAATACCCACTCTTTAAATCAAGTGTTGAGAACCACTTGCTTCCAGAAAGAGTGTCTAGAATGTCATCAATTCTAGGAAGAGGGTATTTCAGTATCTCGGATGGCGTCGATAAAGTATTGCAAGGACAGGATTTCCCTTGTTTCTGTCGGGCATTCCGAAAAGGCGAGATGGGACAGCCTTTCAACATCCGCGGCGAGCTCCTGAAGTGTTTCGGTAGGCTTCTGTTGACGAGATTTTAATTGGAGCCTGCTGTAGTCTTTTAAACACTTCTCCCCAAAGCGCAACTCCAAGGCGCCGGACAGAGCTTCGAAATCTAACCTTTTGTTTTCGGGAAGAGTCTGAAGGATATCCGCTGCGTCGGCTCGTAGAGAAGCGGCGAGATGACAGGCCTTAGCTTGGGAATCCCATCCATTCGCATCCGCCACGATAGAAAATTGTGTCTTATACACCTGCCAGGAGGTCTTCCCATCATATGTGGATAGCTTCAGAGGTGGACGAGCAGGCATTGGTAAGAATTTAAAATCATCACTCCTGCTCCCTGCCGACGCTACGAATTTCTTTAAAGTATCCATTTCTTTGGCAACTTCAGAAACTCTCTCATCAATTTGTTCTTTTACAGAAGAAACTCTTTCTTCTATTTCTTCTTTCACCGAAGAAACTCTTTCTTCAATATGTCCAACTTTATTTTCAACTGCGTCAATTCTGCCTTCCATAGCTTCAAATTTATTTTCTATTATGCAAGTAATTTCTCTTTTCATTTCTTCTTGACCAGCTTGAACGGCTTTCATTTCGTCCTTAACGGATTCCTGGCCCAATTTCATTTCTTCCTTAACGGATTCCTGGCCCAATTTCATTTCTTCCTTAAATGATGCTTGGCCAGCTTCCATCTTTTCTTGGAATGCAGCAAAAGCACTAATGAGCTGTCTCAATTGTTCTTCCATCGCTCTTGTTATTGGCATTCAAATCCCACTTCTGACACCAAAAATTGTTGCGTGCGTACGGGTTCGTTATGAAATGAATGCACAAGTCCGATGAAAAATGAACAAAAATTTATTATTATCACAACAAAAATGCTTAAATTTTCTCAAATTATCATGCAGTATTACAATATCTCACAGTAGTTTTCTTTTAACTACTCAAATGTCAATAGAACGTAATTCAAAACAGCTAAAGAACGCTAATCCGCGAATTCGCTACAATCAACAACAGTAGTTTTCTAAACAACAACAAACTAAGCAACTACTACAAACTGAGATGTTTTCCTCCTTTTATGAGATTTTAAAATCACGCGCTAGAATTTTCCAGTACTTTCTCGAAATAAAAAGAGATATTTATTTATTTAATACACGCGCTCTTGTATTTTCAATTTTCCGGCTTAGCTTTCTTTTAATATTCGTCACGCGCTGCACTGCGCGAGAAATAAAACCATTTAATTTCTAATTGAACTAACATTAGCTTTTTAAATACCAAATTCGTAACAGTATTATACTGCAGCAAAAATTACAAAATGTACTGCTATCAACAAATAGACATACTGTTACATAAAGATGTCTAAAATTTAATTTCTCTGGGAAGCAGTGCGTGCATATGTGCTGCAAATAAAATGTGTGACATAATTAAAGAAGCTCCATTTACTTTTCTATAATATAGTTCATCATAAAATAAAAAGAATAATAACAGCATAAAATTTATAGGAGTTTTGGCTTTGTTTTCTGAAAATTAATTCATCATTCTCTGATTTAGTGGAAGTGGTTAAAAGCATCATAATCAGATCAGAAATGCTTGTTCGATCTTTTCTTTTCGTGTTCTTCATTCTTGGAAACAAATTAAACTTTTTCTTTTCATTTGTTTCATTCCTTCTCGCAAAAACATATGCTTCTGAAAGATGATGACATGAATAAGACATGATTGCGTAGAGCGAAATAATTTTGAAGAAAGCAAAGTTTTGTAAAAGTCAAAGGGATAAGGGGAAGTTTTTCTTTGAGAAATGTTCCATTACTTGCACCTCTCAATCTAAAAGCTTGCATAAATTATTTACGTCGAATAGAAACAAGAGTGGCAAACGTATAAAATATAGATTTCCTAACAATCACGAAACCTTTTTTTCTAATTCCAGTATCATAACAGTAAACCTGCGTATGTTTCATGTCCACAGGAATATTTTAAAACCAAGTAATTCCAAAACTTTTATGCTGCTATGGATGAAACTGTTTTTCATAAATTATGCATGCCGTAATTTAAGTCTCACTTCAAATACTTTCGCGATAACTCAGTGCTTTACCATCAGACATCTACAACTTTAATGACTATTCTAAAGACAATAATTATTTTTAAAGCTTTAATGCATAAATTTCTTGAAGTAGAATGCATTTTTCATCAAACGCCACCTACCGGCGGCAATTTACGAGAATAAAGGCTAAAATTATTATAGTAATATTCAGGATTTTATACGATAGTCAGAAATTCCTAAATTAAATCAGAACATGCCTGAAACTGTTACAAAATATCAGTGTAAGTTTTAGAACATGTATGGAATAACTCGGAAGATGCATTGAAAATGGATTTGGCCAGCATTTTAAAGGAAATCGAGAACGTTGGCGAAATGCGAGCTACAAAACGCACATTGTAAACTATCCATGGCAAAGTTCTCAAGCCCCTTGGGTGACTATATCTTTTACGATTAGAATGGAGCCTTTTCTACAATCACTTTGGAAAAAGAGATTTGGTTAGGATGAAACGTTATCTAATGATTTGCAGCTGGAAATCAACGAATGGTGCGTAGAAATCAACCACTTGGAAGATTTGGCTATTAAGAGAACCTGCTGCAAAGAAATGAGATGTGAGATCTAAGGCAGAAAAAGCGTATATATTTCTAATGCAATTTTAGGAGCAATATGGAGCGTTAGCTCACTTCAAAACTAGATTTAGAGCAGGCTGGAATACGATTTTCATTTTAGCTAAGTCTCGAGTAGTGCCAGTTTAGGAAATTACATTTCCACTACTCGAAATTCTGGAGGTCTAACAGCGACAAGATTAGTAAATTGTACATTGTTCATATTTGCATTTCTTACAACTAGTGATAAATTTCTTCTGACTGATTCACAAATACGCTTTTACCGGATCAGGGGATGTGCTGGAGTTCCAATCGTGTTGCAGAAATCCAACAAAAGTCGGAAACTCAAACTTAGAATTTTTCTTAGGAAACTTAGGGAAAGAAAATACAGCCGATAAGATTAGACGCAGGTGTAAAGCGCTTTACTCTGGTGGAATGGACTTGGCTGTCTTCAGAAATCTTACAACACCAAATTCGAGACATGAAACCCTAAAATGTTTGAATCGCACTGAAATCGAAAGGCAGTTAAATATGGCGCAGATGACATGTGAAGCTGAATCAGAAAGCGAACCGCTATTAGATTTGAATAATTACAGTAGCCTGCATAGGATTACTTGAGTAACAGCGTAGATAAAGAGGTTTGTTCACAGTATCAAATCGAATTCTTGAAAGATAAAACGGTTCTTGATAGAACAAGAATTTGACGATGCTGAAATGTTCTGGGTTATGTTCAAGAAAATGAGTTCCTAAAAGGTTATTATTGCAATTATCTCAAGATAGGCGGTGAATAGATTTTCTCGATTAATTGGCCTTCACCCGACAGTGAACGAAAACGGTCTTACACGTTTAGCAGGATGGCTTCAGAATTCATAGTTAACTGCTAGTCCCTAACACCCCTAGATACTTCCTAGAAAGTATCGCTCTTCGGAATTGTTAATTATACAAGAACATCAAAATGAGCTGCATCATGGTGCTTCCGAGACACTTATATAAATTAGAGATCGTTATTGGATAATGAAAGGTCGTCAAAGCTTTAAAAGTGTTTTGAAGAATTCTAACAAATGTAAAATGTTAAGGCACGACCAAGGAACTCAAATAACAGCTCGACTGCCTCTTGACCGAATTAAAAACCTGTACGTTTGAGATTACGGGAGTGTAATTTATGTAAAAAAAAAAATTATGTGGAACCAAAACCGCTTTAAGTAAAAGCTATAAAGTAAAAAATCAAGAATTGGCGTTTTCTCATATGCAGTACCATTTATTTAGAAATGGTTTCGGACTTAGCAAATGAGAAATATCTTCTTGCGGTTCGAAGTTTCATAAATAAGATGCGGATTATGTAAAACTTTATGCAGTGACGATGCATTTTCCAAAAATTGCGAAATTCAGTTACACATGATCAGGTTATGGATTATTACTGTAGAAACGCGTTGAAATTCAAAAATTCATCACAAACAGCATGTTATAGTTTATAGCTACATTTTTAATTACGGTATTGGTAATGATATTTTTAGACGCAATCTCAAAAGTTTCACTTTTTCTTGGGCAGCATTCATTCACAATCGTCCTGCGTTGCGAGCTGGTCAAATTCAATTACAGATTTCAATCGTGCTCGTGCTGCCATCTATGAACGTCGACGTCATCAAAATTAAAGTAAGGAATAATAATCAAAAGTACTGCTGCCATCTATCGGTGTCAGGTGCTACTTAAAATTAAATTTCGCACATGGCAATAGACAATGTTTCAATTTTGATAGATAAATAGTGCGATAAAATTCAAAACCACGGTTGAAAATTAGCATAAAATGTTAATAATGTTCATTATTATAATAAAACGGAGTATAAATTATATGTTCATATTATTGTTTCAATATTTAACAGCGTAATGCCAGTGATATACGAAAAAGTAACTTTAAAATAATTATTTGCGCATTTATAATTTTACGAACTGTGACTAAAAGACAATTTTTAAAAGAAAATGAAATTAATGTTTTACTATTCTTTGAGGACATCAAACTTCTTAAAGAGTAATTAAAATCGTTGTTTTTTTCGAGGGGGGGTAGTAATAAATGGATTCAAATTTGAGATATCAATGAATTTAATTTAAGTTTATATTAAATCAAGACTGAAAATAAATTCAAAATTTAGTCTTAGACGTTCGGGCTATAATCTAACACTTCGAAACATTTTTCATTAAAGTTTCGAAAAGATTTAACATGTTATTGAGAAAAAATAGAGGAATCAAAAATTTAAAATGAAGAAATTACAAAATTATTTTAGTTATGAGATTTCAGTTTAACACCTCACAGATTTTTAAACTAAGCAATTAGGAAATGTTAAAGAGCAAACATTATGTTTTCACCTATTTAATAGGGTATTTTCAAGAGATTTTAATGCAAATTTTATGTGTAATTTACTCAGAAGGTGATCAGAAGGGCTTTGATCAGAAATCAACCACTTAGAAGGTTTGACCATTAAAAGAACCTACTGCAAAGAAATGAGGTGTGAGATCTAAGGCAGAAAAAGCATATATATTTCTAATGCAAATTTAGGAGCAATATGGAGCTTACTTCAAAACTAGATTTAGAGCAGACTACGAAAGATTAAAGTTAATATAAAACATTGTAAAATATATGCTTGATTCGAAAATAAGGGTAGTATTTTAACAAGGAAAAAGTAGTCTTTTGATGATATGAGATTTCTTTAACTTAAATAACCTTGGGGACATTAACAAAATGCCAGAATTAAAGCAAGATGTGATCCCTGTCAGAAAATAAAGATGTTTCTAGGTATTTTTTTTAAATATAACTTTGTAAAAATGGATTATTTAAACGAATTGCTGCCATATTTATAGAAGAACTTAGAAGAGCTCTGATAATTTGTTGAAAAGTATAGTGCTTTGGCAAGATGAAACCCCTGTGAACAAATGAATCTAAATTTAAGTTTTTCATTCAAAACTTTCTCAGTATTTTAATATGTGATCAAATGAAACGTAGTGTCAGGAATGCATAAGTCTCTTTATCAAATAGGAATTTTGCAGCTTTTAATTTTGGGTTTTTTAGAGTTAGAGATGAAGGAGATGTGAGTACATTTTATAAGAAAATGTACCAGTAAAACATTCCATCAAATCTCTATTTATTACAGTGTATACCAACTAAGAATTATTTTACTAATCTAAGACCTTATCATTCACAATGCAAGAGCATACATATATACAGGGTGATTCTAAATTGTTTTTACAAATTAAGAGGGGTGATAGTACCCATCCAGACGAGCAATAATTATCATAGAACATAGGGCCGCATTCCACTCTGAGAGGAAGAAAAGAGGAATATTAGAACTCCAGCCTTAACTTACAACAGTGTCGGGAAAGCGAATGAACGACACGAAAAGTTGCTCAATCAGATATATTATTTAGTGAAAAACTCACAGAAAGTGCTCAAATTGCCTACAACTCCCTCTTCCATTTCTGGCGTTCGCGAACGTCTTGCATTGCTTTTTGAGATGGCAAAAGAACTGGTTTCTTGCAGTCTTCGATCAACACTGGAAAAAGGCTGTGACATGAAATCCGACGAGTTGGAAACCGTTGGTCGTACAATTTTCGTGCTTCGCGTTCATTCCCTTTTGCTTCACCGTATGTGAAGTGAATGAATGTCTGCCAATTCCGCGTACGTATACTCCGCCACAGCATTTACGAAAAGTTTCGGACTATGTTACCAAAGTAATATTTGAAACCATGATGTTGTGCCGTTTTCAGTGACACCGTTTGCTCTGATCGGTTTTCTCCGGTACCAACTAAGAACAAAATGTTTCTTCTTTTGGGTGCAAATGTGCGTAATTTCTTGATAGTCTTTAGGAGATAGTCTCCTTGTTGTTCCCTCAATGCATTTCTACTTTTCTCTTTTCTGCCTCTCAGAGTGAAGCACCACCCTATATTCTATGGTAATTATTGCTCGTCTAGATGGGTACCATCAGCTCTCTTAATTCGCAAAAACAATTTAGAATCACCCTGCATATATATATATATATACTATGTAAGTAATGAATATAAGAAATATTGACGGTAGGTTCTCTATTTTTAGTTTAAAGAGCCGCTGGTGATTAATGCGTAGGATTACTAACGAAAATGTGCTAGAACAAATAAAACAAACAAGCGATTTTACGCACATTCATATATTTTATTATATTTTATTTCTTTTTTTTATTTATTACATATATTCATTCAGAATGATCTTATGTAAAACTGGTCGATTATGTGAGAAATAAGAGACATAACTTGAGATGTCTGCAGTTATATTTCTAGTAAAGTTAAATCTATAAATGTATTGCCAACTCTACTTAGTTAGTTACTGGGCACGACATTCAGATTAAGATGATGTTTCATAAAATAAAATGACTTTTCATTTCGTTTGAGGTTTACATTGAAATCTTCCATCATAATAATAGATGTAACCATTAAACAATTACATAAATCATACAAATATCGTCTGCTTCTGAATCCTATATTCTCTTACGCTTCTTAAAAGTAAATTCTATAACTACACTATCAAATTTCTATAAATCACAACACCACCCAGCTTGGTGCAATAAAGTAAAATACAGCAAACGCCACACGAAAAAAATGACAGTCTACGCGCGACTGTCTACCAGACGAGCTTGCCATTCACATACCGTTGCGTATGCCCACGAAGCTTCACCAAAATGTCGCTATTTTTGACGCGTTGCTATGCGTACACCCACTGTTCATTTTTGTGCGTGTTTATTAATGTGTACTTTCATCTATCTAAGGATGTATTTAGATTAATTGTAACATTTATAGTTTCGAACATATAAGAATTCGCGCCCACTTCAAATAGGGTCTTAATTTTTGTTTTACTATTAGAGCATTATGTAGGAATGTAATCCTAGTTAGAAAAAAAAAATGACTGGAATACTGACAAAATGACTGAGAAATCTATTTCACTTAATGCATGAAATTTTGTAGATTTAAGCACTTAAAAAAACAAAAATTATATCAAAAGACACTAAATGACTATTTTTTCGTTTATACTCATATATGTTCCTAATTTTGTGTATGAGCGGGGGTGGAGGTGACTCTGTTCTAGCACCACTCATCTTAGACTTTGGAATAAACTCGCAGTTAAATTTGAGCATAATTAATGATTACTCAAGAAATTTCTCAAAAATACCTCTGAAAATTACGGTTATTTTCATTATGCGTGCTTATGTGTTTCCCAAGATACAGAATTCTACTAACCGCTGCATGCAATACTATAACACTTATTGATTAAATAGCATGTATGTCAATTTGAATTGCTGTTGCCAGAAATTACCTCACGCAAACTAATGACTGAACTTTCCTGTATTCATGCCTTCTTGGTTTCACAACTTTCTTGGCACAACTTTGATTGAATTGGTATTTCTGTATCTCTCACGCACAGCTGAGTTTAGAGTATATGTTTCTGAGTTTATATTCAGCTGTGTTAGAATCAGTTACTCATTTAATGCGTTAATTGTACTTTGGCTTCACATGATATAGCATATCCTAAAGTAGCTCATTTTAAAAAAATTAAACTTAAAAAATTGAAAATAAATTAATATATGATATGAAGTTAGTTTTGCGTCAGCATCAGTGCGACTTTCTCATTATCCGCACCTCCGAAAAGTTGCCAGCTTATTGGCGAATTTGTAAATGCGCCAAGAACTTTTGTTTGTCTCTTTTTACAGCCATCAGTATTGTTTTAACCAGAAAAAATAAAAGAAAACACTTTATAAAAAGAAAGAAATTTAGTGAAAAAGAAATTTAGCAAACAGAAATCTGTATAAAAGGAATTTACATTTTTACAGACGTTGAACACGGCTAAATACAAATCGCGGAAGTGCATGTGATAGTCAGACGCATGTGCGTTATGCGAGTGTCTGTGCTGACTATTTTCGGATATGTACTCGAAAATGTAGAAAAACCTTTCCTACAGGGAATTCTATCGGGTATTTAAACCAGGGAATCTGAGAAAGTGCACATTAATTTTATGAAACAGAAAATACGAGCTCAAGAATAAACGGAAAATTAGATTATTTGAAAATCTAATTTCGCTATATCATGATAATTTTGGTTAAAAAGAAGTCAAACTGTCAGTTAAATAATCAGAATTTTTCTTTCTAAAGATGCAAAATATTTTGTTCTATATAAAAAACTGATTTTAACAAAAATAGCGAATTTTTATTTGTACATATAAGCCATAAAATAATAGCTGGGAATTAAAATAACAATTTTATAACTTTCAATTTTATTTTAAAAAAATCTGATGTGTACACCACATGACTTCATTGTACGGAATATTAAATTATACGCATTTTGTTTTGCATTTCATTTAAACTTATTGGATTGAATTAAATCTACTTAGCCTACAGCGCATAAACCACAATAGAATAAATGCATTCTTTAAAATTCACTCTAGTATTTGTTTACCAAAGCGACACTCCGCCCTACATTCACTTAACAGTATTAATAATTATATAACAGTTAACATATAATTATATAACGGAAACTAAGTTAACAGTTATATAATCCAATAATTATATAACAATTAACTTATATATTTCGTTCATATTATAACTCATAATGCAAAAAAATTATATCCTTTAAAGAATAGAATTATCTAATCGTTGCCACATGTTCTATTCAAATACTATAATAAAGCTAGAACGATGTATAAAAGAAATTAAGCAAACAAAACAAACAAGAAACAGTTTTTCACAGACGATTGAGTATTTCTCATTTAATTAATTCAGTTCTCACTTCGCGAGAAGGCAAAAATACATAAAAACTCAAAATATCTATATTAAAAATTACGAAGCAAATCTGAAACACTTATTTCCTCGAAAAAATTACAGAAAGAATTAAGCATGATTTAATTGGCAATAATAAATGAATGCGTTATCTTTGTTGTTGCGAAACTAAGTTTCTTTAGATTGGCAACAAATCCACTAGTCTCCTGTTTCAAATGTAAACATCGATGGCCGCCATAAAAAAAGGCTTAGCGGCACTTAGACAACTTTAAAATTGTTGATAATTCTAAAAATATTGCGTACAGATTTACTAAAGGCTTAAAAACCTTAACCGGAAGATAAAAACAACATAATACAATCATTTTTAAAGCAAAAAAATGTACAATTTACAAACATATAAGAGTAAAGAAACTGAGATCACTGAGCCGGGTAACAAAGTGGATATATAATACGTTCGTACAGACGCCACGAAAAATTCTCTTCAGAATTAATTTTAAAGCAGTTTTATAATTTTTTTTAAGGAAAAGAGTATTTTATTCTGTCCTTACGTACAGATATCACGCAAAAACGTCGTTAAATTGTATTCGATAGCGGTCAAAATGAATATTTTCGTTGAAATATGCTGCCTGAAACTTTTCGCGATTACAATACTTTTTTTTTATTTCGCACAAGGAAGTAAAAAGCATCAGACACGTAAATATTTTAAACAATAATGGATTTAAAATTTCATCTATTTGCTTTTTAAACTGCTTTTTGGAGAAAGTCTAAACTGTTTTTTGGAGAAAACTCTTTCCGAAATGTTGTTTGAAGATTAATTGAAGAAGTAATTCAACTGTCAGAAATATTTCGAACAGCCAGCCATACAAAATGATTATAATGCCGGGTTATTTTTTTCATGCCAATTAAAGGCCTAAAAAACATTTTTTCCAACCTCGAAATTTGAGTTCGAAAATGAAGAAGGAAATATTTCAAGGAATGCTAAACAAAGCGAATGGGATAGTCAAGGTGAAGAACGCTTTGAATTCCGTTGTTTACCTGGAGTTTCTCTTCTGTGTTTAAATTTCCTTATGATGACATCAAGTATATGAAATTAGTTCCTGCTTGCAGTGAAAGGAGTCAGAAAATTGGCTTTTATATAGTAATTCTGATGAAACAGTCGAATTGTGGAATGTCTACAGACAGTGTTCCAAAACGTCTATAGTTTTGCAATTATTGCTAGTACATGTCACACATGTACAGCTTTAAGTCACAAAAACAATTTAAATAAGAAATTATTCATATTGTGGCATTTTATATTAAAAAAACCAATATGTAAAAATTTCAAAATTTAACATCTTGTATCGCTCTCCGGTCTTTATGATTATTTTAGCAATATATATATTTTTAATGTAAAAAATAAAATTCAATTAAAAATGAAGTGTCAGATTTAAAAAAAAGTTCTTCTGTTAATGGATTAAGCGACGAGCACCTTGCAGATTATTTTTTTGCCAATATTTTGCGCAGATTGTTCCACAAAATGTTCGTAAAAGTAATTGTTTTAAAGAGAAGATCATATTCATATATATAGAATTCTTGTTATATAGACTTCTTCTTCCAGAAAAACGTAGCAAACTTTGGCACATGCAGATTACATTATTTGCCTAAATTAAAATATAAATCTTTCTTAGTTTAGGGAATGTTTTGGATATTATTAGATATGCTTCTAAAGTAATAAAAGTGAATGATAATAATGCAAGTGAATAATAAAAAAAGTAAAAACATTTGGGTTCTAAAGCAGTAGTTTTCAAACTTCGTCGATTAAAAGCAGGGTTTCTTAAACTGTGGGTCGCGAACCCCAAGAGGATCTCGGGATCTGCGACAGGGAGTCGCCAAAAATTTTAGCAGTTTTGATATTTCTCTAACTTATAATAATTTTACAATTACCAAATATTTTTACACAATGCATCTGAAAATAGATAAAGATAAGAAAATACAGACATAGGAAAAAACGAAAACGTGTAATTAAATTAAATTGTATCGAATTGTAATTAATAAAATTATCGAATGTAATTAACATTTTCACATTGTTCTACGTCTCAAAATTAGAAATTAAAGTTAATGACCTAAAACTGCAATAGTATATTACAGTACAAGTAGAAAAATTGACAGAGCGGTCGAGAGGTAAAGTCGCTGAACACTGGTAGTTCGGTCCGAGGTTCGAATCCCGCAAACGGGCTGGCTGCATGGGTGTTTTCGTGGTTTTCCCCATGCGTAACGTGTATACGAGCCAGTTTCCCTTAGAAAGTCCTCCACGAAGGCACCCCTCCCCTTAGGCAGATAGCCCTAGTGTGCTTTGCCGTAATTAAATACACCACCAGAAAAATTGACAGTTTCACTCACGCGTGTGTCGGATTTGCGCAATACTTATGGGGGGTCCCACAAAATTTTGTAAATATTATAGGGTCCTGGTTTTCGGGAAAAAATCTGAGTGATGAAAAGGGGTCACGACTGAAAAAAGTTTAAGAAACCCTAAACGAAAGGAACCTTTAAAACCACCGAGTGTTTTCGTGGAGCCCCATTCCATCACCAGAAAAATATATCTTAATATAGTATATTATATTATAGGTACTTTATGTTAAGTAAAATTAAAGAAAAGTATTATATTTTTTATTACAACATAACTAAAGGTCAGCAATTATTAATTAACGACTAGAAAATTATAAATAAATGAAAGACTAGCAAATTGTGAAAGAATATCACCAAATAATATAAGAGAAAAAATCAACCTCAAAAAATCAATTAAGTATCTGAATTCTTTTTTAGCCAACCCTTCAAGGCAAGCCGAAATGGATGTCAAAGTCACAAATTTTGAAATTAAATATCTCAATTACTTTGATATGTCAATAAATTACTCAGCCTTACGAGATTGAAATTTGGGGCGCTTAAATTTTTACCTATAGTTGCAAAAGTAAAAATAATACGGAGATTTTTGTGGACATGGTATCATATGGAAATATAAATTTGTCATCTGGGTTATGGACCATATTGTTAGCTTAACTTACTTTCTTTAAGAAATATTCTTCCCTGATGTTAATAACTCTTTATTCTCGCATTACTTACATATCACTGAGACGATACAACTGAAATTACAAAATTACTATACGCACTTCAAAAAACATTACCGTTCAAATATGGTGTGATTTAGGAATTTTAGAAACTGGTATGAAAGTTGTGTAATGATGTTCATATGCAATAAAAATACTCTTCTTTTTATTAATGTAAAATTAAAAATTTTTAGAAAATAATAAAAACTGCCTAATTACGGGTATGTAAGAAATTATGTCGTTACGTAGCAATAAGGTGATTTTATAAAATGATAAAATTGAAATGTTTGACAATATGAATTTAAATTAAAAAAATTTTTTTTTATTTGTATAAATGCTAAAGCTTAAAAATCTTTAAAAGTATTGAAGCTGTATGAGATACAAGTATTAGAGACTACGACGTTGTTCATCGTTTTAATAACTGGTAGAATTAGCTCGCTGTATGAAGGAATTTTGAATATAAACTATTTATTATACTTATTTTCAATAATGCCTAAGCTTAAATGTCATAAATGTAAAATTGAAAATAAACAATTTCACGTTAATTTACAATAATAAACAATTCATTATTATTCATTTTTAAGAGAAAATAGAAAGTACGCGTAGTGTAAATGAGAGAATACATTGTGACGTCACAAGCTTAGTCCCTCCAATTTATGGACATCACACAGCTCCAACCTCTCAACTTTGTTGAAGCAGCCTATTCTGCGCTTTTACCAAACATAACATAAACAGCTTATTATAAATGCATTTACCTCTCTACCTTCAGTTTTGGCGAGCTTAAGCATTCAGTTTAGGCAAACGTACATTAAGATAATATGTAGTACGTTGTTAAATCCTAGGTAATAATTCTAGTTAATCCCACTTCTGAAATGTTACCTTAACTTACTTTCTTTAAGAAATATTCTTCACTCATGTTAATAAATCTTTATTTCCGCATTACTTACATATCACTGAGGCGATACAACCGAAAATACAAAATTACTATGCGCAGTTCATAAAAACATTACCGTTCAAAGCGGGTGAAAATATATTTAAAATAAAATTAATGCGTTGCGTTTAGAATATGTTACACGTTAAAATTGTAATTAACTTTTTTCTAATTATTTAGGTAAGTGTGTGTGTGTGTTTGTGATTATGGCAAAGCATCGAGGGCTATCTGCCTAAGAGGAGGGATGCCTTCGTGGAGGACTTTCTAAGGGAAACTGGCTCGTATACACTTGGGGAAAACCACGAAAACGCCCATGCAGCCGGCCCGTTCGCGGGATTCGAACCTCGGACCGAACTACCAGTGTTCAGCGACTTTACCGCTCGGCCGCTGGTGGGCCTTATTTAGGTAAGAGAAAACTGTAATGTTAAATTTTACATTATCGCAATATACGCTTTTCCTTATGTTCGTAAGCTAGTACTATGAAGATTAAAATCAAATTCGCAGTTATATTATTAAGAACGGAATTTCTCAGCTAGTGCATTGTTTATTTATGCAAAAAGTCCTAGCGGGAAGGCAACGACAGAACTTTGAATAAAGAAAAAAAAACCTTAGCTAAGGGAAATAAGATACAAATGAACTCAAGTTTATTTATTTTTTTACAAATTTACATAATAATATTTTGGCTATTGCGTTACGCTTTTTAAGGCTTATGGGTTATTCAATTATGGCAAAGCACACGAGGGCTATCTGCCTAAAGTGAGGGACGCCTTCGTGGAGGACGTTCTAAGGGAAGCTGGCTCGTAGACACGTTACACATGCGGAAAACCACGAAAACACCCATGCAACCAGTCCGTTCGCGGGATTCGAACCTCGGACCGAACTACCAGTGTCCAGCGTCTTTACCGCTCGGCCGCTGGTGGGTCTTCTCTTTTTAAAAATGCTTTCCAATAATCAGACAATTACAGCATAAGTTTAGCGTAAATATCTGAAATTTTAGGCTCAGTGGTGACAAACTGCGCTTCTGAAATTAAATTAAATTTATAGCAAATTCAATATGCTTCAAGGTTCATAAAATGTAGTTTAAGCAACGTTTCAAGTTCCTTGGAGGAAAAATTAAATTGCTTAAAAATTCACAGAAGAAATATTAACCAGTAATGAGTCAGCAGATTCCAAAAAAAAAAAAAAAAAATTGAGAAAAATATGTAAGGAAATTCTGCTTCTTTGCCTTTCTCCTTCATCGTAGCATAACTGGAAGCACGTCCAGCTAACATAGAATGATCCGGAGTTTGAATTTCGAAGATCGCATCGCTATTTTGTTTCTGTTCTTCGCTCTTCCCCCCCCAAAAAAAAATATCTTTCTATCCCCAAAAAATCCAAAGACTCTAGAAATAGCACTGGAACGAAAAATGTGGTGGATGATAATTGGCGAATGACTGCTTTGTCCCCAGTCGCCCTTTAAGGAAAGGATATTGTAAAGTTTTCTCTTTCTTTACAGCGTGTCTTCTTAGTGTAATTGGGAGCACGTTTGGCTGGCAATATGAAGGTCCGGATTTAGAATCTTGGCGAAGGCATTGCTAATATTTTTTATGTTTTCTGCTTCGAAATAAACCTAATAACTGCAAATATACACCACAAAATTCGTTATGTTCCTAAACTTTGGTGGCAGACATATATTTCCGATTACAAAAGTATTTTAAATTATCCTTATAGTATTTGGTAAATGTTTATACGTGTTTTGAAAAAATGAAAAAAAAAATTTCTTAATTTATCACTTACATCATTACTGAATGATTATGATTTGAATTTTTAGTTCTAAGTTTTCCATTAATTACATATGTTCCTGTCAGACTGTTAATCACCAAATTTTGATTTATTTATTTATTATATCTTAATTATATATATATATATATATATATATATATATATATATAAGTATAAATAAATAAGAAATAAATAAAAATCAATAGTTAAAAAACATAAAAAATAAAATGTAGATAATCTGGTATTAAAATGTATTAATTAATTTTCAATTAATAAATTAAAAAATGGTACGGATTAATTTAAACGATACAGAGTCATAAATGGCAAATATTTAATGGGTTCTTTTGAGTTGAAAATGAACTTAATTTAAATTTAATTAACATCACAGTTACATTTCTTCTATTTTTTAAATTAGGCAGATAGCCCTCGTGTGCTTTGCCATAATTAAAATAATCCAATCCAATCCAATTCAATATATTTTTTAAAATAAAAATTGTTGTCGTTATTTGTTTGTTAATTAAAATAAAAATTGTTGTCGTTACATTAAAACAAATGCTTTTAAATTTTTAACAAAATAATATCGTGATTAAAAGTGGAATTTCGAATTATCAGATCTTAAGTTAAAAGTTCATAGAAATTCTCTTCTCGCAGGTAATTTACTCATAATTGTTTAATCTATTCTTTACTATTAACTACTGATGTTGTCATAGTAATATTAAAACTTTGATTTATTAAAATCACTGTAAATAATATTCTAATTAAACCTCTGCGTTCAAGAAAAATTTAAATTATATTGGTATCGCATCTATACAATTACCTTTTCACTAGCATTTTTTAATGTAAATTATTTTATCCCTGAAAGGAATCTATGCATTCAAATATTTTATTCAGCTCTCTTGTATTCACATATATACTGCATCCCATTTTTTCCTCTTGATCTTGTCTCCCTTTACATTTTAGTATACTGTTTTCTTTCGCCCAGTCTGACAGCTCCTTTCTCAGAAAATTGAGTTGTGCATGTAAAAGTTGCGGCATATGAATGACATTTTGAAGAATAATGGCGGAAATCTGAAGCACGGCGGAAAGATTTCTCAAGGACCTTTCTTAAGCAAAAAAAAAAAAACAAACCGAAGCAAGTCCGGAGGAAAAATTAAACTGATTATAATTTTCCTTTAGGTCACGTCTAGCGCCTCAGCCCAATTTTATCACAGTATTTCGTTTGTTTTAGTGTTTCGCTTTGCAAAAAGCAATGCGTTTGAAATTTCTCTGTCTCCTATTTCTCTTGAATGTTTCGTTGAGGGCAACTTTGGCCCAACAAGTTAATGTGACAAATGAAGTAAATAATGTTACAGAAACTACAACCGTGGTTCCGCAACAAACTTTCAAAGAAGCGGAGAAAGAAATTACAGATTTTATTAATTCCTTGTTAAGGTCGATACTTCCGAAAGTGGTTAGTGGTTCTGGATCTGCTTCATTATCGCCAAGATGCACTGCAGGGATGATGAAAATTTTCGGAAGCATCCGACGACTCAAAGGATGGACATTAAAACGTAAGTATATTGCATTAAATTTGTAATATATTGTAACATTTCCAATGCATAGGAAGCAAATATTTTTGTTTTACATAATGCAATAATTGAGACGCATGAAATATTCTTACATGAAATATTCTTATTTCCGAAAACTTTAAACATATATACATTCAGGGCAGAAGAAAAACATACCGAAGTAAAACGCAAAATTAAAAAAGCAACAACATTGTGTTTGGCACAGATTTTAGAGAAGACATAATTTCATAAGCAGTCTGGTACCGGTCTCTCTTCATTAGCAAAGAAATCTGGGGGATTCTTCTCCAGATTTCTTTGCACCTGATGAAGAGGGATCTGAACCTGTTTGCCGTCAAAATCGATAGAGTTTTAACTAAAATCCAGGAAAAACACAAAATTGTTGCTAAATTTATATATACATTCCTTTCATCAAGCAGTTAGAGTGAAATATTATAATGTCTTTAATAAAATTTGGTAGGATTTCTTACTTAATATAGATTTGTTTAAACGAAATTATTCTCTCTATTATTTTTCTCTTTATAAACAGCATCTCTGTCCTTCCGGTAATATAATTTCTTTCCAATAAGACAACAAAATTATTCCTAAACTAATAGGTCCCATTACTTAAAAACAATTGAAATCAATAACAATATATATTAATAATGCAAATTTGCTGCAATTGCAACAGCTGTTGTCTATTTCTTTTAATGAAAGTAAAAGCTAAGAGTCATTAAAATTTTTAAAAATTTATGTGTTAACTAATTTAGAACATTGTAATCCGTACAATGCATCATCATAAACGTTACAGTTAAATAATTTAACATAACTTAAAGGAAATTCCACTTCAACAATGTGGTGTAATTATTTTCATAATCCTTAGGAGCTCAAGAATTCGATGGAATTATTTTCATGATCTTTATGTGAGTGAATTTAGTTATTTCATGAAAAAATAACTTGTAACTCTTACAAGAAAAAGCTTGAAATTTTATGTAGATTTTTCTTCCATGAGAAATAACTTGTAATTTTTATTATGTTAATACATTACCATTTCGCACTCTGGAAACTAATGACTGTACATTCATTAGATCTTAAGAAATGTGATTTAAATAACTGATTTTTCTAATTAAATAGGCTTAAAATATAGTATAATATTTCATACTGATTTAGTAAAATTCTCTCAACTATGCATTAATCTTTGAATATAACTTTCATTTCTGGTATTCTCATACATTAATTAAGCAATCCGTAACATGTATTTTATTTAAACTATGTTGCAAAGCATTTTCACCCTCCTTATCACCTGCCTTCCAGGGGTAAGTTAAAGCATGTCTGAGTAGCAGCTGGGAGATCGGGAATTAAAATCCCGATGAAGGCATTGCACACTTTTCATGTTTCTAGCTTCGACAAACCTAATAACTCTATGTTAAATTATAGTAGTTTTATAAAGAAAAACCAAATCAGTTGTAAATTTCTCTTTGAAAGTCCAAAGGCTTTATTATAAGAGATCAGATGAAAATCTTTCTAGGATAGTGTTCATTATACGAAACTTTCTTTACACGAGACACTGTTTCTAGTATGGGAATAATTGAATTCTGCCAGGTTCAAAATGCAGAATACTGTTAAAAAATGTAGAATTGTAAAAACAGCATGAATGAAAAAAAAATGTTGGGAGTTTATTAACTGTAAAAAGCATTCACATGTACTATACATGCGTACAGACTTAAAGTTTTTATTTCAATATAATTTGAATTTTTCGAGTGTTCCACCATAGGCGGAAGATAGTTAGTTATCCTTGAACTTCTCACACTTACCTCTAAGGTTTTTTGACTGGTCCAAATTTTATAAAGTTGTCTCAAATCACATGCACTTAATTCTATTTAATGTATAATATTGCCATGATACATTTCTGCATGTTTATTCATTGTATATTGAGCGAGATCCTATTACTTTGCTGCCCTTCAGGATCCCTCGTGTCCTTGAAGGTTATTTTACATACTGTAGAGACATTAGGTATTTTTGAAGCAAGAGAGGACGGACCTACGCGTGGTCTAGTGGTCTTCGTGGTGTGGTGGTCTGTACGCTAGGCACTTATTACAGAGGTCCGCGGTTCGATTCCCGGGGAAGGCGTTGCTAATTTTTCTCTTCTTCTGCTTCCGAAAAATACCTAATGCCGCACTTCGATGGGGATTTAATAAAAGAGGTTTTGAGCACGCCGCCCCCCTCCCGAAAAAAAGGATTTGGGCAAGTGGCCCCGAAAAGGTTCGCCATCACTGCCCTAGACACACAGCTGTCTCTTCCGTGGCTACAGTTTAGGAAATGAATTTAACAAGGTTGAATTTTGTATTAAAATTTCCAAATGGCAATTTTAGTCATGTCATTAATTTTATTAAAACTATATGACATTTAACTTTTTGTACAGATTTACACCGATGACATTACATTACTAGGCAAAAGGAATAATAAAATTTCTCAAAAATATGTAATTTTAATAACTGTCTTCCGGAGGAAATGATCATAGACCTGGCAGCTATATAAAAGCAAGTTTAATTAAATATCAAATTTTGTACAATGTTTCTGTATTTTATACTGTACTTTTATACTGTAAGCATTTATACTGTAATGTGTATTTTTATACTGTACGGGGAAATTTTAATTAGTAGAACCTGGGTAATTTTGATAAGAAAAGTTAAGTTCTTTCTTAAATATTTAATTTGGCCATGGGAAACATTTTTCTCTCTGGCATTTTCCCGTGGAATTTATAACAAAATATCGTATATACTCCTGCACTTTCCTCCTTGAGTATTTTCTTCTCTCACTAATTTCTACCACAAAATGCTGAATCTTTTGTAAATATTCATGCAATTGCCCTAATCCTCAACGAGTTCAGAAAGCAAGCTCCTCTAAATTTTAAAGTAGGGTCAGTCTATAAATTCGTGTGCATTAAGAGTATGCGTGGAATTCACTATGACGCATTTACTAAAACAATACAATTTTGAACCTGTTGAAACTTGTCATCGTTTGACTAACATATTATTCAGTTCATCACCAACTTTCGTAAATATCAATGCATAGAAGATGAATATAGTAGATACCCATAGAAAATGAATATAGATAATCAGTACAAACGTACTGTGCTACATTTTTTATTTTCGTGCAATGAATCTGTCAGGTTTGCAGCGATAAAAATTAATAGTGTACATGGTGAACACACTGTTAATGTAAGGACTGCCCAGAAATGGTTTAAAAAATTTAAAGTTGAAAAAAGCAGCATTGATGATGAACCCCGTTTTTCAGGACGTTTTGAACTGTTAGAACCAAATCAAGCGATTAATTCAAAAGTTTATAGTGAACAACTTTGCTGTCTAAACTCAGAATTGATGAAAAAACGCCCATGATTAGTGAATATCGAGAAAGTGTTGTTTCATCATGATAACGCTAGACCGCATACGGCTCGAACAACGCTGCAAAAAATTAGTGAATTTAATTAGGAGGTTTTGCCACATCCTGCTTACTCCCAGATATTGCCCCAAGTGATTTTCACTTATTTCGTGCCTGACAAAAGTTTTTAATGGAAAAAAAAATTAAATTCTAAAAAGGATGTACGCAGTGAACTTTCAAGTTTTTTTGCATCAAAACCAGAGTCTTTCTATAGCAATGGCATAAAAAGCTGCTTGTAAGATGGCGAGACATTGTAGATAATGGAGGAAAACATATACTTGATTAAAATGTTAAATTGTGTTTTTTTATATTATTTAAAAATTTACCAAAAATGCGCACGAATTTATGGACTGACCCAATAGATTTGTCCAAGTATTGCTTGTTTTTGTTTTGATTTGCTTGAAGATCTGGGTAGAATGGTCTCTGAGTGATAAAACAATAATGTTAAGCTTCAAGAAAATTATTTCACTGAATGAACTTGATGGGCCTGAAGATCAGTGTACTGGAAAGACAGGCTGAATGGTGAAGAAAGCGATGGCATGCAAGCTATAGTATACGGCACAGTTGGTTCCAGCAGCACAGAATCATTTGAGGCAGCGTAGTAGTGGATAAAGTGAGATCAGACTATATTCAAAATACAGAAAAAAAGAAAAGTAGGTATTTTATTAGATATTATATAGCTAATATTACTGTTTATTCTTATGAAAACACGGGTTTCTTTTACAAAATAATATTGTGACAATGTCGGTGGTTTATCATGAATACTTTTTGTGTATGATTTTAATGTAACCGTGAAATTTGAAAATTAAATTATTCTCATTATTTCCTACTCGTCAGTTTCGTACAGTAAAATTAGTAAAAACTTAAGCTAAATTGCCTGAGTATATATATGGTATATACGTTTTTATAAAACTGGGACCGTAGCACGTATACGAGTAATAACAGAAAATGAAAATCTAAAGTTTTAACAATTTTATTAAGTTGAAAAAACTGGGACCGTAGCACGTATACGAGTAATAACAGAAAATGAAAATCTAAAGTTTTAACAATTTTATTAAGTTGAAAAAACTGGGACCGTAGCACGTATACGAGTAATAACAAAAAATGAAAATCTAAAGTTTTAACAATTTTATTAAGTTGAAAAAACTGGGACCGTAGCACGTATACGAGTAATAACAGAAAATGAAAATCTAAAGTTTTAAAAATTTTATTAAGTTGAAAAAACTGGGACCGTAGCACGTATACGAGTAATAACAAAAAATGAAAATCTAAAGTTTTAACAATTTTATTCAGTTGAAAAAACTGGGACCGTAGCACGTATACGAGTAATAACAGAAAATGAAAATCTAAAGTTTTAACAATTTTATTAAGTTGAAAAAACTGGGACCGTAGCACGTATACGAGTAATAACAAAAAATGAAAATCTAAAGTTTTAACAATTTTATTAAGTTGAAAAAACTGGGACCGTAGCACGTATACGAGTAATAACAGAAAATGAAAATCTAAAGTTTTAATAATTTTATTAAGTTGAAAAAACTGGGTTTGTTCATCTAGAAATTTTAGGGACGTGTTGAACTGAAATAACCTTTGAATGGATTTGTTAAACTGGAAGTCTATAGCTGACTAAACTTGAAGTCTATGACCGTCATCTCAAAACTGGAAATTAAAATAATCTTCAGACGGTCCTTTCATTTAGTGTCTGCTCTCTCTTCCTCTACTAAATCTTGGAGTTTCCTCAGCACTACTTTCTATCTAGTTCCGGATGCTGCGGTGACCGCTTTTAGACCGTTGACTGTACACGACTATTTCTGAGCCCATTTACTTTGTTTAAATCTTGTCGATTCTTCTGTGTGTATTTTGTGTTCCTGGACAAGATATGACGGCTTCTCCAACTAACGAATGCTATGTTTTATTTTATTTTAATTGTCTCGGGTAAAATATTGAAGAGCACGTAATCTAATGATATGGTGGCCAATAAGTCATGTGCTGGCCACATAAGATTTTTTAGCACCAGAAGTGCTATTAGTCTCGAAATTCGCTTTTTTTTTCGGTATCTTTTTTGTGCTCGTATGACGTTTGAAATGTTGCAACCAAATATTATCGCCATTTATTATTTTTAAAGAAATAACATAGAGAAAATAAAACAAAATGTTTTATGTAAATAAGGTTCGTAGAAAGTAATGTTTAATAATAAAGCTAAAAAGAAAAGAAAAAAGTGTGTAAGACATCACATTAAGAAACTAAACACTGATATGAGAAAAGACTGAAAAAAAAAAAAAATCTTAAATGTTTCAGATTTTAAATTACGTCCAAAGGGGCGTTTTTTAACATTTTGTGTGTTACCTTTCTTTATTAAATATCATGTTCCTCGCACTTAAACCATAAGATCCAGTGCAACAGCAACATCGCAAAATAGTTTTTAAACGAGCATATCTTTAGAATTTTCGATACAGAGACTCACGCGGAGATAAAAATGTTTTTTCTGCACAACGTTGCCATTGCTCGCTTTGAAATTCTTGAGTTTGTTAATCAAAAATTCGTCAAAGTTTTAAAAAATAGGAAATCGATCATAAAACAAATTTCAAATTTCAAATTTGGTCTTCCACATGCTCATATTCGTTGGAGGATTACGTTATTCAAAATTCGATGACTCTATGTACCGTTGTTTTGTCACAATGTGAGAATTATACATACATTTACGCAGATTTTCATTATTTAATTTCTTCAAATATAATGGACTCTAACATTTTATGGCAACAGTTTGAAAAGTGAACCGACATTTATCCGTCCGACGCAAAATGCCAAAACGAAACTAATAGTCCTTCGGGATTCAAATCCCTTTGGACTAAAAAAGAAAAATGTATTACGAAACTTAACATTTAATTAGGAATACTAAATATCTACTGCTTTTAAACTTTTTATAGTTTTAAAATTGAATTATTAAACTTTATATGATGTAAGTGCGAAGCAAATTATGTTTATTAATAGAGCTAAAAAGGAAAAAAAAAGCATTAGCAGGACTAAGTTCAGTAGCAGTTTCGTCAACAGCGAGCTTAGTGAGAGTATAAAGAACTTTAACAAAGGTAGTGCAAAGTTAAAATCTGAGTCCTTTCAGATTTTCATCTTTTCTCCTTTCGTTTTTCGGTTTGTTTTGTTTAATGTACTCACGCAATAAAGTATATTTCTTTTAGTTCTAGACAGCATGGGCAAACCGACTGCTGGAATTTTAACAGGGACTTCTTATTCCATGGGCAGTTATGATGAATGTATTAACTTAGCTGTGACGAAAAAAGGAGAGGAAACTACGGATCCTAAAGAAGAAATGTTCCGAGGAATGTATTGCAAGATAAGGGTGCGCTTTTCAGATCCTGTAATTGAAACTGCTAAAAGCTACCAGAAAGGAATGGTCAATGCTTCAGACCTTGGAAAGCTGAAAGATGTAAGTAGTAACTTAAGTAAATAAGATACAAATTATATCTCTTTCATGAATTTAATGCACACTGCGCACACACAAAAAAAAAGTGGGGACGACAGTTCTATTTCTCTCGTTCTACTGGGCCGATGGACAAAATTCAAATTGCGATTTCATGCCTCGAAAGCGCGACTTAGGGTTCATATTAGATTTATATATAGTATCGTTCTAACGTAGGTATTTGGACACAAAATCGGACATTTTCTGAAATAACATACCAATGTTTTTTCATATTTCGATTCTACGACTCAAATTATGCCTAGATATTGAATTTTGAAAAATTGGGTGCGAAATTTACGGAGAAATTCAAAAATTTATCTTGGCGATATTTTTTCAGTTTAGCCAAGAATAATTAACTTGCGAACTTCTTAATATATGGCAACCAATTTTCTTTTCTTTCCATTATGCCAGGTCACATCGCTTCTACTTCGAAATAATTTTAGCAAAGTGTTTAAACCACATCTGATGTTTTATCGCTTTCAACAAATGTGCCAAATTTCAAAACGCGCCGATATATGAATTCGCGTCATCTTCGGACATTTTGAATAAAATATTGTAATTTTTTGCAGGTATGTTTAGAAATACGTCTACTTTAAGATGATGGTAAACTTTTTATAGATTACAATTCAAAATTGTTTTTGAAAAATTTATAAAAATTATTTTAAAATGCAAATTAAAAAAATCATAAAAAAAAATGGATGAATTTTATTTCGAAAGAACCTGAATTTCGAAATGTGAAAGGAAAAATCAAATAAGCTTAAATTAAGAAAGAGAGATTAATGAATATATGCCAAACTCAATTAACATTGAGAAGCTAAAATTTTGAGAGCTAATATTTTAAAAGCTACTTGTGCAATTTTTGCAAAACTTGTTAGTTTGGTGTAATTAAGTCGTAGAGTCGAAATATGGAAAAAAAATGGTATGTTATTTCAGAAAAAGGTCCGATTTTATGGCAAAATATCTATATTAGAACAATGCTATATATAAATCTAATACATATCCTAAGTCAAGCTTTCGAGACATGAAAAATGCAAGTTGAATTTCGTCAATCGGCCCAGTAGAACGGGAGATATCGAACTGTGCTTTTTTTTTTCGCAGTGTATACGTACTTTGTTGATATAAGAATATTTTGTTTTGGTGGATCTCGTAGGAGCATAACATAATAATGCATATTTCATTAGGTATATAATGCGAAATAAAAAAATTATAACTTAAAAAAATTAAATCCATACAGCATGAGAATTGCATGAAAGGTGAGATTGAGTTCAGTACATTATATGCAAAAGACTAGTCCTCGTTGAAATTTTCCCGTTGAATCTCGGAAGTCCGTGGGAGTTGAAACTGATAATGTAACTACAGAAAGCGAACTGTCTTTGTTGAAAAGATATAGACTTATCTTAAATCCCTCTATGAATATTATAGATATGTCAGTTGCTCTTACATCATCTAATTTATTGTCTAAGTTCATAGGAAGTACCTTTTTGTTTACACCAGTATCTTAAATATGTTTCGAGATACTCGCTGAATGAATTTAGCGTTATTTCGACACATACGTCGAAATTTGGTGACATTGTAGGGTTTATATTTATTTTAACTAACATTTATTTTAAGCTATTTTTCCTGTCAAGCCTTTACTTTTCCCTAGAATTGCCAATGCCAGAGTATGTAAATTGTAGTAGAACGCGCAGTATATTCAAATTTTAGCAGAAGTAAGTTGAGTTTAAATAGAAGGGAAACGAGATTGTATGTGTGCTTCTTGAATCGCGAGCGTGTAGGTTGCTAGGTAGAAATTTAAGAACCGCGCGTTTCGGCCTGTGTGCCTATTTCGGCAGTTCGTTGAATCTTCAACTGCTTAATCAGTAAGCTTGCTGAATCTCAGCTGTATCTTAGAACGCGGTTAAGTTAGTTACGATTTTAGAGCCTCGTAGGTAGTGATCTCGTTATTTATTCATCCTGTCATTTATTTTTAGTTTCACATTTCTTTTTTGTTAAACCGCCGGGTCGGCGTAATTTGTGAGCGTCAAGTGAACGCAGCTGTTATTTCTAAAGTGGAATAAAAAGGGATTTAAATTCTTCTTACGAGTTTGTGTAATTTTCAGTTCATAGCAGTCACTTCCATAGTTGCTGACAAGTTGGGGCCACGCAACACTATAACATCTATAATCATAATAGCTTTTAATTAATTTAATTTAATGTAATTAGAAACTTAAATGTTAGTTAAGTTAAGAACTGTTAGTATGCTTTCAATTCCTCACCATTTAATTTTAAATGTCACAAATCTTTTAAACCATACGTTTAGCAAATACAGGGAGGATAAATTAACAGAGGACTTAACTGTTAAATTACACAATAACACAGGGGGTAAGTAAAATTTCGCTGTTCTCAGATTCCATTCAACAGATAATTAAATGTTATCAAATGATAAGCAGATAAAATCAGGTAGAAGATGTTTAAACATAAACTATTGTCTGGTTGATAGCTTATAACAAAGTTATAAGAACTATATTAAAGTGAATTAGGCATTCAACTATGGAGGACGATCGTCATATTTAATGAATGTAAGGGCTGTAATCTCCTCGAATTTTGTCGTTTTGTATATTTTGAGGTGAACAGCATCATGGAAAAAGTTAGCAAAGCATGTCGATAAACACTTCATTTTCACTCTCCTCGAAGTAATTTTCCATTACAATATACCTAAAGCTTTGCAACGGCTTTGAAACAGAAGTTTTCCAGCTCCCGATTCACGATTTAGAGGAAAAAAATCACCCTTGTCATTTAGAAAACTCCATCTTACATAGGAGGTATGTGTTTTCAGTAATTCGTCAACAGCACTGGATATGATAACATTTGGAATCTGTATAACAAAAACTCCAAATTAGAAAACTCCATCTTACATAGGAGGCATATGTTTTCAGTAATTCGTCAACAGCACTGGATATGATAACATTTGGAATCAGTTATAACAAAAACTCCAAATTAGTAGTAAAATAGTAAGAACCATTTAACAACGCAGGTAAATGATAACGGCATGTTTGACTAAGCTCTAGAAAAAAGTTTGACATAGGAGAAGATTTGCCAATCTTATCTGAGGTCTTTTCTTAAATTCGTAATGTTATTATGATTTTAATTAACCAGTAATTATGATTTTTTCTGTCTCTCGAGGTCACTTACTAGGATTATCCATGCGATATTGCTGCCGATATTTAAATCATTACACCGATTAGAAGTTTTGAGCCAACATCGCTCTTTAAATCACTTGTGCAGCCTTTGACTGCTAGATTCAGTTTATCGTTTGACATGACTGCTAATTAAGTTGCATCTTTCCAAGCACGAGACGTGTCTCTATGTTCAAGTTCTGTTTTAATGGAAATATTGTGTAAACCATTTCAGGATTATGTTGTTACTTCAGACCAGCAATAATTCTCTCTACATCTGTTAGGAGTTTGATACTAACTTATGGTACCAAAAACCTCAAATTCTATCACGTATTTACAAAAATAAGGCTCATATTTGTTCTTATTGAATAGTAAATTTCTCGAGACCGACTTCCAACTAGTCGATTAAAAACGTGCGCGTTCATACACAAGTGGTAGAGAAGTAAGCATTTCAAATGGGTATTAGCATTAATTACTCATTAATTACTGAAGATCAAAAGAAATATATCTATAGTTTCGCTTTCATAGAAAATTAAATTCACTTTACAGAGCAATTCCAGATATACTTTGATCTTGGGGTAAAGAAAATGAAGCTTCGCCATCATGTAATATTACTAAAAAGATACATTTATTGGGACAGAACTTTAAGCAGATGCGAGCATTATATATGCTTTCCAGAGGAAGTATAAATGCCAGAAAATTTTAAAATGAAATCTTATTTCTGCCTTTATGCAGTTTTTTGTACTGATGCTCTCTAAATTGAATTCATCCTCATCAAATTTTATTGGTAGATTAATAACTTCAAGAGAAGAGGATCATACCATTACACTTAGCCAAGCAGTTCTTTTAATTTATATTTTTCGCTTGAGTAGTAGATCTTAAAGAAGCAAATATTGCCTTCAAAATCAGGGTCACTGAAATTTTATGCCAGGATTATAAAAATCAGCCTCTCAAAGTGTGTAAATTATATCAAAGTGAATTAGGCATTCAACTATGGAGGACGATCGTCATATTTAATTAATGTAAGGGTTATAATCTCCCCGCATTTTGTCGTTTTCTATGTTTTGAAGTGAACAGCATCATGGAAAACGTTAGCAAAGCATGTCGATAAACACTTCATTTTCACTCTCCTCGAGGTAACTTTTCATTACAATAACTTTTCATTACAATATACCTTTGCAACGGCTTTGAAACAGAAGTTTTCCAGATCCCGATTCACAATTTAGAGGAAACAAATCACCCTTGTCATTTAGAAAACTCCATCTTATATAGCGGGCATGTGTTTTCAGTAATTCGTCAACAACACTGGATATGATATCATTTGAGATCTGTAGAAATTATGCAGAGATAAACTGTTTTGAGATTGGCAACCAGAAATAATGAAGTGCATATAGAAATGTACAGAAGAACCTTATTTATTTAAATTGCAAATATTTTAGATATTCCTAATAGTTTGTGAGTTATTATATTTCATAAGAGGTGGGTTGTGATTTTACAGCATGTTTTTATAATTCTTGCATTCCATAACTCTATGCTTAGTTTTTTAACAATTTTAAATATTAGTAACAGTAGCATGACACATAACTGCAATTTGACACATAACTATGAGAGAAAGTTACTCAATGTTATTTCAATATCTCGGCACTATAATTTATTAATAATGCCAAATTACTCCTTGTGTTGTAATTTTTAAAATAAATATATGGTTTAGTATTTTACAAATTTTAGGTGGATTAATTTTTTACAAATTTACATAGTTTACAATATAACAAAATTATTAACAAGACTTATTCAAATTAATTACTTATTTTATACCATACTTAAATGATCAGTAGTTCTGTTAAAGATCGTGCGTATTTACCAAAATATTATATTTCATGTGCTGTGAAATTTTATTTTATTTATTAATTTCAAAATAGCATTCTAGCTGTAATAATGTAGTATTTCTGATTTTATTTATGTATGTGAGTTGTTCTCGTTGTAATCATTTCATAGATTTATTTATCTTTCAAATGTTATTTAGATGATATTCTGGAAACTGATGTTAAGGAAAATATCATAAATTACTTTAAAGTGAATCTAGGAAGCAGTAAAAATCACTCAGGCAGAAAAGCTATTTAATGGAGGTTAAGAAAAAATGCAATTTAAAATTACGCAATTACTACAGGTGTAGGAAAAGGAAATCCTTTTAAGCAACATCGTTTTCCCATTAAATCCTAAATAAAATCTAAAACTAAAATTTATAGTAATAGGCAAACATTATGTAAAGAGTGTGAATATTTTGAAAGCGCTGTAATATTTTTTCTGAATCATATAATAAATAGTTATTTATATTGGGAAATATAAATAACTATCGATTATGAAATATAGAATTCCTAGTTAAATTTCTGACCAAATTTTGTATTATGTTGAAAAGAACACACTAATTCTAATCTAACACTGAAAACACATTTAGAGTTATTACACTTGTGCTTTAAAAAAATGAGCAACAAATGCTAAAAGAAAAGGTACAAATGTGAAAAAGGGGAATTAAAATATAAAATTTACACACGGAGTAGAGGTTATATCACCGAATCGATATAGGCAAACAAAATTCATATAAAACGCAATCCCCCAATCCCACCACAACCCTTAAAAAGGAGCATGCCGTACTTAAGTTCAGTTCGCAAGTAACGATAATACCGTGTAATTCAAGATATTCAAGTTAGAAAGCATGAGCAGGAGACACCATCTGCAAGATGAAATGTGTTGGAGATCTGTCGGGATGCTGCAAGCTGGTGCAAGACAATTCGCTGCCGTAAAGATTAATCGAAACTCTGCTAACCGCAAACGTAAAGGAATTACAGCTGGGTTATTTCCAGTACCCTTGCAAAGCCAGTTCCTGCGAAATGATAATCACAGGGAGATCAACTTAAAATCAGCCGCTTACTCTCTCTACTACTGACGAATCAAAAGTGAACATCCGGGATGTACAAAATCCGACTAATCAAAGTATGCTCGTTGCTGCAGTCACAACACCTTGTAGAGTTCCTCACTTCGTAAATGCTAATTTACAGTTGAGCGTGAAGGATCTTGAAAGCTGCTAAGGGAATAATCGCTTAAGTTCGTGTGATAAGAAACAACAAAATGGAAGGGTAAATAACCCTTTATTATTCAAAAAGATTTAACAGAATTCCGTCCTGGAGTGTACAAAAAAAGCCGACACTTGGGCTTGAACTTAAAGAGGCTAAGAAATAAACTAAAACTAATCTAAGCTAAAAGAGATATAGCCGAAGTTATCAAGATTCTAACCGAGTTGGCCTCTTAACGCTAATTGACTGCGAAGCTATCAAGGGCCTGAGTACGGCCGAGCGTAATAACAACTTTGAGAGAGAGTAGCCAACAAGGCGGACGCGCGCAAATCAGAAACTCTGTTTCTCGACAACTCTACGAGAACTTCGCGGTTAAGTACCTCTTTTCTTCATTATGTATTCAGACGTGATTCTAAAACTACGTTCTGGCCGGAAGTAATAAGTTGAAGTTAAGAATTTGACAGGAAAGGAGTTTAACACAAAATTTAGCTGGTTATAAAATTAACATAATCCTTACCACCTAAGTAAGGAAAGGAAAGGCCTGAGGCCGGAGGTGAAATGAAAACAGATAAGATAACTACACAGCTGACCACCCAAATTGCAACACCAAGAAAAACAAGAGATATCACAAAATGTATTTAGTAGATAACATGTTGACCAAGTATAAAATAATTAAATTTATAGACTTCTGTGAAGTGTGGTTCCTTCCAGAATCAGTAGCCAGAGTAGCCGCCATTGTTGGAGATCACCGCTGCCACACGCCTCAGCATTGATTCAAAGAGACTTTGGATGTGTTCTTGGAGTACAGCATACCAAGCAGCTTCCGCACGTTGCCAAAGTTGATCTGGTGTGACAGCTTGGGATGTAATCTGGGTCAATCGTTCAGAAACCATGGACCACATCTTTTCTATCGGCGAAAGATCCGGAGAGCTAGCCGGCCAGGGAAGCAATTCAATCTGGCGATTGACGAAGAACCCTTGGACAATGCGTGCCACGTGTGGTCGCGCATTATCCTATTGAAATATGGCTGTGGGCAAGCCCTGAAGGTAAGGAAGGGCAACTAGCTCCAGTACCTCGGAGATGTAGCGCTGGCTGTTTAAAGTACCGGTAATGCGTATTAGTGGAGTGCGAGAGTGGTATCCAATACCATAATATCCAATACCATAATACCGCCCAATACCATAATACCCGGTGCAGGACCAGTGTGGCGGTGCATAACGCAGCTGTTCAGCATCCACACTCCACGGTGTCTCCAGACTCGAATCCTGTGGTGTTGCAGACAGAAGCATGACTCGACAGTAAAGACAAATTCATTCCATTCTGCCGTCCACATCCTTCTTTCATCGCATCATTGGCAGCGGAGACGTCTGTGGTTCTGCCTCAAGGGTAGACGAAGCAATGGACGTCTTGTGGACAGACCATTCTGTTGTAAACGGCGTCGAATGGTGCTCGCAGACACTGAAGTATGCGTTACAGACTGAATGTTCTGTGCTATGTTCGTGATGTGATTGAGCGATCCATCACTGCCATGCGCACAATGTTTCTGTCATCACGTGATGTGGTGCACTGAGGTGGATGCGATCGAACACGTCGGTCTGTCGTATCCTCTTGCATCCAACGGTCACATATCCGCATTACAGTTGTTTGGTTTCGTCCAACACGACTACCGATTTCCCTGAAAGATAATCCACACTCTCGGTAGGCCACTATCCTTCCTTTGTCGAACTCGGATACTTGAACAAACGATGATCACTGTTTAGTACGAGGCATAATTGATCGTTTTTTTTTTTTTTTTTTGAAAAAAAAAACCACAAGAAAAATACAATTGCCGAACTTGAAATAATCGAAAACTCCAAACCTTAAATAGCGCTTTGAAGTGGCGCCACAAGCGCGGGTGATGTGCGTCTGCGCTGAAATTCTAATCGTTTGCATATCTCACCTCCGCTAATGCATGTTGTAAATTTCATGTTATTTTCATGCTTCCTTCAGGGTGTTGCCTTAGTGGTGGCCAGCAGTGTATTTGTTAAAAATGACGTGGATAAATATACAGGAACTTTAAAAGCCGTGATTAGAAGACTAACTGAAGTCACGACTGAGGACGAAATTTAAACAGAACTCCACGAAGAAGTTTTTCCAGTTATTAAAGTCCTCAGTTCATTAAGAAAACTGAAGAAACTGAACTTAAACGTACTGTATTTTTCATTTCTTCGAAGAGATACGATACGGGCGGAAACATATAAGAAGACAATTCCCAATCTGAGAGTGAATATTGTAGGATATTATTGCCCTTATTGTGACGTATCTCACTTGCCTAACAGTAACATCAGGACAAGCTCATGAAATTCATCGTGACAAGGAGTGCAAGGCTACACCTGTCGTTGGCAAGAACCTTGTTTGAGCAAGAGGCTTGAGTTCGTGAGCATCATACAGGTGACAGTACGACTTTGCTCAGTTCCGCTGTTTGGATGGAGAGTACCCCGTGTGGGATGGGTCCGAGGATCTTCCACTCGTCTTCTCCCTCCAACAACCTCTCGAGGGGACGTTTAGCTCGTCGCATATTTAGAATGCTCTCATGCTGCACAGACGCTATACATTTGCAAACATCTATACCTTCTTCGAATCTGATCAGCGTCTCTAACCACTATCCCAGTTGGCCGGCATTGGAAGTTATAAAAGTAACAGGAGCACCATAATGTGTTTTCGCTTTTAACAATATGAGCATAGACAGATGTTCTAAAACAATTCCCCAACATGTCTCAAGTGCGGCCAAAATTAGTTGATTTACACTTGTAAGCTGTCCAAAGGAGAAAAACCGATTTACTCCCATTGCAAGCTAGATTACGTGATCTCCTCAAAGTTATGTGCATTTCGCTCAAAAATTCGCAAAATACAAGCTGATATAAAACAAACCTCGGAGCCGACTATATCTGCAAGAGTTACTTCAAACAGAAATAACATTACTACTAATGAAAATTCTGCTGCACAAGTACAGACTTTCCAAACAAAACGTTTTCGGATGTGTTTCGGAAAATTTAAAATTATTCGTCTGAAAATTCATCGAATTTGCCTTGATGTACAAGATATAGTCTGCATAAAAAAAATATATCGTTCTTTTCCTCGGCATGGTAAATGATGAATAAAGCAAAATGTGAATCCTCTGTTGACTTCAAAAGATACAGATCTTCCTGGTAGATGGTGCCCCCTTATTACAGATATATCTCTTCTATTTTCGAGGTACTGCGTCCCCCTTTTCTCAACTGTTACTGCCTCTACTTTTTTGGAGTACTCAACGAATTTTTATGTTCGTTACGTTTTACGGTACTTAGCGTCAGCGAACTTTCCCGTTTCACATCCTTTGGACTTTATTTTATCGAGTCGGACACATTGCATTTTAATGAAGTATTTGCAGCTTAATTTCATCACTCAGTCAGTTAGTCCCATTCTTCTGATGAAGATCAATTATGCTTGATCGCCTTCGAAATCTATAGAGTTTTGTTTTTGTATTTTCAAGACGTTAAATAACGGTAAAGAGAAATGTACACGTATTGCTGTATTAAAATCAAAGATTCAGAGGAAAGTTTGATGAAAGGTGGTAACCGATTGCATAAAAATAACATGACTCAGAATTTTCTTTTATACACACCGTAAAAGGAACCTGCAGCTGGTCACGAGAAAGTAAAAGGAAATAATTCGAAAACGAATGCTTTTCTTTTATGACCCTTTTATGTAACTGTTAAGGAAACAACATTAAAATCATACCTTTCCTCTTGTTTGCAGCAATCTTTGATACATCTTATTATACGAAGGAAGCCTTGTCAGTAATCGACAACAGGCAATAAATATTTAAGTTCTTAGTAAAATCATTTTATACTCTACTTGACTGCTACGTATATCACAGAACATATCGCTGCCTGTCTGCCCATGCGAGAAAGGGTATACTCTCTAGTATAATAAAACTACCTCTGACTTTGGGGTTTGCATAATTATGTTTCCGTGAAGAAGGGAGCATATGAATAGTAATAATTAGTAGAGACATTAAGTAATTTTTGATAGGAGAAATGAAACATGAGCAACTCCTTCGCCGGGACTTGAACCACGGACCTCTTAAATACGCGCCGAGCTTGCTGACCACTACACTACGAAAGCATGCTAAGAAGGCGGGAGAAATACCTTATAAACTAATAATATATATGAAGTTTTAAATGTTCCATTCATAAGAATATAGCCTAACTATTTCTGAATGTTTTCATTACATCTTTCAGTAAGGATGCCCACCAGCGGCCGAGCGGTAAAGTTGCTGAACATTGGTAGTTCGGTACGAGGTTCGAATCCCGCGAACGGGCTGGCTGAATGGGCGTTTTCGTGGTTTTCCCGATGTGTAACGTGTATACGAGCCAGTTTCCCTTAGAAAGCCCTCCGCTAAAGCATCCCTCCCCTTAGGCAGATAGTCCTAGTGTGCTTTGCCGTAATTAAATACACCAAACCAAACCAAACCTTTCAGTAAGATATCGTTACCAATGAACCAAAATCTGAGTAACTACAAACAGATAACGTAAATAAGGTTATGGTAAACGACAACAGATAAAGCAAGTAATTATTTATAAGCAATAGAAACTTTTCTAATCAATATAAACTTTTCTAACAATCTATTTGACTCTAAAATTACATGATGGTCTAACTAAAATATATCAAATTTAATTAAACTCATTCTTTAAGGAAGCCAAATTCGACTTGATTAGTAGTTAATAAAGTAATAAAGTTTATTTCGCAATAATTTAAAAACGTCGGATAGAAATTCAACGAAATGATCATTATTATGCTAAGATCATAGTACATCACATCTAATCATAAGTTTTAAAACATATCCTTGTTTTTCGCAGCGACAGCGACAGTAGTATTTCAATGCACTCTAGTACTCATCTTTCTAAAGATTTCCGAATGCAACTCGTTTATTTGCATTTGAAACTCAGGTTTAAACTCCTTATAAAGAATTATTTAAACAGCATTTATTTGCTGAATTTGTAGAATTAATTGTTTTGACTATGCTTTCATAAACTTAAAGATAATTAGATAACTGGAGGTGCTAAAGCAACAAGAATCTACGTAATATTACTGAATTTTGCAGAACTAGATTAGAAGGTTTAAATATAGAGCCTTATTCTTCAGCTGCATATATGTAGTGTCATCTACGCATCTCACTTGAATAAGCTTGCTTATTTAAACCTTCGAAACCAGTCCTGCAAAAAAATTTTAGGAATATTGTACTCGTTCTTGCATCTTCCGCACCTCCAATAATCGTTATTCGGCGTTTTATTCTAAATCATAATAGTTATATCATTAAAGAATACAAAAAAGAGTACTTGAAACATTAATTTGATAAATATATCAAATGATAAAAAATTCTCTTGACCGGACAAAGATGGCTTAGGCTGTTACGTCACGTTTAAGAACAAAGAACCTTAGTTTGGCATAGATTTTGAATAAAACTGCATCAGTTTCAAAGTGAGCTGATATAGTCTTATTTTTAAAGTGGAGAAGAGTTCATTTTAAAGCTACTAAACTTTTATTCAAAATCTATACCAATATAAGGTTAATGGAATTTTTTTCACGGGAGAGGAGCTAATTTTAAATTCTTCATTGCCACTTCTTTCACTTCTAATTAAATGAATTTTTAGTAATTAAATTAATCCTATTGAAGCAATTTTTAGAATTTACAGATAAAGATGATGAATGTTTTAACTCAATCAGACATTTACTGTTTTACTATTACTAAAAGAAAAACGGATATAGTTTGAAGGAAGCGAAAGTATGTATTTAAATGTATTAGTTCATGCAGAACACATTTCGATAAGTAATTTCAAAATTAATGAGTGGGCAAGAATTTAGTGTGAAATAAAACTGTTTTCTTCTGAACAAAATCAATCAAATATCTTATATTCTGTTCTGTGACTATTTGTAATCTTTATTGTAACTTCATGATTCCGTGTTCATGGAATTTCTGGTATTCTTTAGCAAAAACCTCAACCAAGTAAGATTTGAGGTCATCGTTATTACTGAAATTTTTAACATTTAAGAAGGTTTGGAAACTTCGAAATAAATTATAATCCGATGGTACAAAGTCTGGGCTATATGAGAGATGCCATATTAATTCCCAACCAAGCTTCAATAATTTCGTACGTGTTGCTAAAGATGTGTGAAGCCTCGAATTGTTATGGTGGAACACGATTCCTTCGCAATTTGCCATTTCTGCCCTTTCTTCTTTGATTGCTTCCTCTAATTTCACAGAGTGTTGGCAGCAAACATCTGAGTTGATCATTTGGTTGCCGGGAAGCAACTCAAAATGCGCACCACCTTTGTAATCCCAGCACACTGACAGCACGATCGTTTTCTGATGTCATTTAAATTTCGATAAGATTTGTGCTGATTCTTCTCGCTTGGACCATGATCTTTTTGATTAATATTATTGTAGACGATCCATTTTTAATCACCAGTGCCACTTCGTTAAAAGAAAGTATCGGTTGCATTACGTTTGAAATGCGTATCGCAAAAATTGATTCCTTGTGTTAAGCGAATTTCTTTCAATTCATGCGGAATCGAATATCGAGCTGCTTAACTACTTCAAGATATTTTTACTTGTTGTATGTGGTACATTTAATCTTTTTTGCTATCTCTCCCGCATTTACATAAAGATTCGATTCAATTAAGTATTTAATTTTCTTATCATCACCTTCAGAAAGTCTGTCAGAACGTTAGTCATCTTCATGCGAAAAATCTCCAGAAAGAAATTTTTTAAATAAATCTTGACATATGCAATCTGTTAACTAATTGCCACTATAAACTCCATATACTTCTTTGTGAGCCTCAGCCGCTTTCTTGCCTCTATAAAAATTAAAAAAAAACTGTGTGCACCACATGACTTCCTTGTACGGAATATTAAACTATACACATTTTTTCTTGCATTTCATTTAAACTTATTGGATTGAATTAAATCTACTTCGTCGATATTGCATAAACCACAATACAATAAATGCACTCGTTAAAATTCACTATATTTATTTACCATAGCGACACTTTGGCCCTAGCTTCAGTTAACGGCGTTACATTTCATTCATTTTTTAACTCAGAATGCACAAAATTTATATCATCTTAAGAATTATCTAATCGTTGCCCCATGTTTTATTCAAATACTATAATAAACCTAAAACGATGAATAAAAGAAATCAAGCAAAGAACACCACCAACAAAAAAAGAAACAGTTTTTCACAGACTATTCAGTATTTCCCATTCAATTAATTCAGTTCTCACTTCGCGACAAGGCAAAAATACATTAAAACTCAAGATGTCTGAATTGAAAATTATTAAGTAAATCTTAAACACTTATTTCCTCTTCCTCGAATAAATTCCAGAATGGATTAAGCATGATTTAATTCGCAATAATAAAAGAAGGCGTTATCTTTGTTATTGCGAAGCTTACTTTCTCTAGATTGGCAACAAATCTACTATTCTGCTGTTTCAAATGTAAACAAGCAATGGACGCCATGGAAAAAATTATTAAGCTTAGCGCCACTTAATCAACTTTTAGAGTGTCGATAATTCTAAAAATATTGCATAGATTTACTAAAGGCATAAAAACCTTAACCGGAAGATAAGAACAATATAATTCAATCATTTTTAAAGAAAAAAAAATGCACAATTTATAAACATATAAGAATAAAAAAACTGAGATCACTGAGCCGAGTAACAGAGTGGATATATATATATATATATATATATATGCATGTATTTATATACTTTTGGTGCGGCCGATTGCAAACAAAATATGAGGTGCAAATCTACATGTTATAGCTTCAAATTTCAACTTTCTGAGGCTACTCGTTTTTGAGTTATGCAAAATACGTACGTATGTAGGTATGTACGTATGTAGGTATGTAGGCACAGCCACGAAAAATTGTCTTCAGAATTCATTTTAAATTAGTTTTACAATTTTTTGGGGGGAAAAGAGTCCTTTATCCTGTTCTTACGTACAGATGTCACGAAAAACATCGTTAAATTGCATTCGATAGCGGTTAAAATGGATATTTGGGTTGAAATATGATGCCTGAAACTTTTCGCGATTACGATACTTCCTTTTTACTTCGTACAAGGAAGTAAAAAAGTAAAATATATCTAAAATGTTTATTTTTGCACCCCATGTTAAAATTGACCGTGAACGTTTGTAAACAAAAATACATGGAATTTGCTTCTACATAAACCCATATTAATATATTTGAAGTAAAAAAGGTAAGCGGTGAAACGCGGAATAATAGCACAGAGAACCTAAGAAGAAACGCATAGATTCCGATATGGATGTTAGTTTCTATTTCATTCCCATTCGTTAATTAAAATTTTAGTTACTAAAAATTAACATTGTTGTTGTCTAAAAGACTTCCGCCGTTATTTAATGAGCGTTATATAAGTATACACAATGAGTATTATATAACAATCATATCATATAGATTAAATTTCGAAATGACCCACCCAGTTCATAAAGTTTTTTAAGATAAACATATTTTTTTAAGCTAGAAAAGGTAAATAACTAAATTTAAAAATGAGAATCAAGAATTTGTTGCAAATTAAAGTTAGAATCTCTTTTTACGTATACTTATCTTACATGTATAAATAAATGGTTACATGTCAAAATATAACTTTTTACTTCAATCATGAATATATGAAAAAGTTGGCTACTTCCATGAAAATGTCTGAGTGAACCGGTGATTAACATTTTCATTTACGTCGAATTCACTGACGCGTAAAATAAATGGAGAATAAGGTGATTTTACTAGGTCGTTGAATTTGGAAACTTGAGTAGTTTGCGGAGGGGCATTTCCAGATTAGTAATCGCAGTTTAAAATGCTAACCGAATTAAGAAGGTGAAAGTTATCTTAAATACGCCATCTGAATGAGGTTGTAAGGATCTTAAGTTTTACTAACGTTTATTTTTATTTTAAATCTTTACTATCACTTCTTATTTTCTACTTCCGGCCAGAATTAAAAGCTTTAACTTATTTATGCAAAATTTGTCTGGCGAACGCCGAGTACTTAAGTTGTGGCTTTTTGCCAAGCGAGAGAGAGGAAGGAGTTAGTCGAAGCAGGCCGCTTACCTTAGCAGTTTTACTCGGTTGCTGGTTGCCTTCCAGGCCAGAGGTTTAATCCTCTTGATAAATTTTAAACGTATTGTAGTGTTAACAGTTCTCTGTACTACATACGGCTTCCTGTTAATATACGGCCAATCTTCCACGTAGGCCCTTGTTTGTTATTCCAAAGTTAAGTTAGAGTTTAGTTAAATATTTTTATATTCTTACGTTCAGACCACAAGTAGTTGGTCTCTGTATTCCGAAGTACGGAAATTATTGTAAAGAGTGAAAAATAAAGGGTTTCGTATATCCTTCCTGTGTATCTTGTCTACTTCCCACATTTATTATATCCACATTTAACATTATATTATCCACATTTAACATAGCTTTAGTAAGCTCCCTGTTCCGAGTCAGGGTCTTCGCATGTTCCCAAAGAAAGTAAGGCGGAACATTGAACCTGATAAGGTAGCTTACCGAAAGCTGTATTAAAAGTAAAATTTTAACCTTTAAGATTAAAATATTCGTCATATTTTTAATATTCATCAATATAATTTCAGCCCTACTAAATTACGAAGTCGAAATTTAAGCTCTGCGTGTTTACGAGAGCAAAAGTTACTTCATTGTCCCTTCGGCCGTGTGAGTTTTAAAATCACTTCTAAATATTTCTAAGCATTTCCTCTCAGGCAGCTTGAATTACTTAGAAATAAATTCAACCTGACACATATTAGGGAAACATAACATATACATTGTTAAAACGACATTAATCATAAATGCCACATAGCCAGTAATAGAAAAGGATTTTAAATCTTAGCCACTAAAGAGAATCCTTATGATAAAAAATCTGATGTGGATACCACACGACTTCCTTGTACGGCTTACTAAATTATATATACACTTTTTCTGCACTTCATTTAAACTTATTTCCTCAAAATATTCTAACTGGGTGACCAATCCTTCAAAACAAATTAAAAGTAACATCAGAAATTGCGAATTTTGAAATTAAATATCCGGTTGATTTTTGTCGTGCGAGAGTCGAATTTCCCAAACTTCCTTTTTCATAACGGGTATAAAACTTTCCCAAATATAAATATAGGAACAGAGGGACCACATTAAAATTTATATTTCGTTTTTTAACGAAAAAAATTCTTTTTTTAATTTCACATTGCCAAAACATTAATATTGTCGTCATTTAAAACATTCCGGTAATGACC
Source organism: Stegodyphus dumicola (assembly GCF_044657685.1). Taxonomy (NCBI): domain Eukaryota; kingdom Metazoa; phylum Arthropoda; class Arachnida; order Araneae; family Eresidae; genus Stegodyphus; species Stegodyphus dumicola. The sequence continues at coordinate 131,764,694 of NC_140776.1, forward strand.
ACGGATAAGAATAATAAGGATATAACCATGACTAACGATTACTAAAACGAAGGCCAACCCGGTATATATATGTGTGTGTGATGTACCAGCTTTTGTCAGGAATAAATAGATTGTTGAAGAATCATAAATGTAGTCGTAGCTTAAATTATCAGACGATAAGTTTAAAAAACGGGATCCATTTATTATTGGTCAGGAGAAATAGCAGTTACAAAATCAGATATCCGGAGTAAATAAAAAAGAATTACTAATAACTTTTTGTATGAAGTTTACTGCATCGTGACATTTAAGAAAAAGCCCCCGATATTCTTTTGCGAGTCCTTTTATAGCCTCTAGAAAGGCGGAGCTTCCAAGAAATGACGTCAGCCTCGTCAGCCAATCCAGTTCTCTTTAAATATTTCCAGAAAATTCTATAACTGTACGTGTAGAAAAGGCGGGAAAAACAACTTGACTACAGGGCTGTGGATTTAATTCCACGTACTTTCAAATAAGAGAACGTCGCCATTAAAAATGAAAAGAACATGCAGTTAGAATTTTAAGTGTATTCTTGACTATGGAATTTTATTATTACATATATATATATATATATTGTTACGAAATTTAGGTAGGTAATTTTACTAGAATTATAATTAAAATTGTTGCATTTCCTTACGCAATGCAGCGCGAGACAAATTTTAAGAGAAAGCTATGCCGGAAAAGTAAAAACACAGGGGCACGTGTACTTAACATTGAGTAAATGGATCTACCCGTAATTTGTATTTAAATTGAATAAATGTGATTGATCATTATGTTAGCCGTAACCATAATTCCATCCTCTTATTGCTTTCCAGTAATTTTGAGAAACAGAAACTACCAGACATATCTTGCGACAGGATGAAAGCTATAAAAGGCCAGAGAGAGCGTCTCAGTTCAGTTGCTTAGTGACTGTTGTTGCGAGTTGCTTAGTTCCACGTGAACTGAGATATTAGATCTTTCTTCTCTTTAGATATGCTTTGCATTGCGTTTAATTTTACCGTTTTTAGTAATTTGAAGTACAGTGATTATACTGTGTGATATTGTCAACACTTGTATGAATATATTTCAAGTCTCAAGTGCGTTTATTCGCGACTGAATTACGGAGAAGAAAGAATAATATTGTTATATGTTCAACATTCACCATTAGTACATGGTGAATGTCGACATTGACCGGTGTAAGTCAGAAATAAGAGTATTTGGAAAATATGTCAGACATACACCAAGAGACTATGTGAATGTTGACATTCACCGGTGAAAGTCGACACATTCTCCAGATTTCGGTGTTTCACCGTAACATATACATATAGAGAGAGACAGAGAAAGAGAAACAAGGAGAAAAACTTTAAAATCAATTAATCTTCTATGTTCGGGATCTTTCAATGGAATCAGCAATGACTCTCTTTTTGTTTTTAATTCTTTGGTGTAGCATTTGAACTAAGAATTCATTTTTAATTAATTACAAATTCCAATTTTTAACGACCACCAGCGGCCGAGCGGTAAAGTCGCTGAACACTGGTAGTTCGGTCCGAGGTTCGAATCCCGCAAGCGGGCTGGCTACATGGGTGGTTTCGTGGTTTTCCCCATGTGTAACGTGTATACGAGCCACTTTTCCTTAGAAAGTCCTCCACGAAGGCATCCCTCCCCTTAGGCAGGTAGCCCTAGTGTGCTTTGCCTTAATTAAATACACCACCAATTTTTAAATGCCACAATAGCACACATTTAATATCTAAGTTTCCCTTTATATTTACTAGGACATAATTTTTCATTTATGTATTTTCTCTCTATTATGCAAAATACATATATACGTATGTCTGTAGAGACGTCAAGGAAAACTCCCTTTTGAATCCATTTTAAATTCGCTTTAAAATTCGTTTTGGAGAAAAGAATCCCTTATTCTGTCCGGTACGCGTAATGGCAAACCGCACATTGAGTTGATCAATGCTACCAAATTTTGTTTACTGCGCATGCTCAATAGTATACCGTTGGCGTGGGAGGAAATCCTGGCGACTAAGCATAAGCAACCCTACACAAGGCTGTTTGTTAGTCATGTTGGGGGGGGTACTTTTTTTTTGTACAATTGCATTACTATAGAAATATGTTGCGTGCTTATTGATATGCTTCTGTTTCATTTAATTTTGGCTTATTTTGTTCATATATATTACAATTAATATCAGCAATTTGACTTTAATTCAGCAATTTAAATGAATTCAGTAATTTGAACTGAATTTATTCCTTAATTTGATAAAATATATACGAATGGAACGTATGGTAAATACACAACTGCTTTTAATTCCTCAGAAGTATAATCAATAAGCATTCAGCTAATATATCTTGTAATGTTTCCTGTTTTGTTATCCTTCTTAAAATAAAATTTTGCGTAGTTTACAATCGAAAGTTACGCTCTAAATAAAACTTACAGCCTAACAACACAGCAACTTACAGCCTAACAAGTTTTAAAACCCTGAACGGTTTACGCCCAGATAACACAATATCAACCATATACCATATTTATCTTCTTTTAAAATAATTGTAGTTGCGCCAAATTCTATTCTGAGCATGCGCAGTAAGAGAAATTCATTTAACATTGATCAACTCAATGTGCGGTTTGCCATTACGCTTCCGGTACAGACGTCACGAAATATATCGTCCAAACAGATTCGGGAACATCAAAGCGGATACTTTCAATGAAATGTTTAATTAATGAATACTTTTACACGAAAGTTTTCGGGACAATACTTTCTTTACTTCTTTACAATACTTCCTTTACTTCTTTACAATACTTACTTTACTTCTTTATTTCGTATAAGGATGCAAAAAGCCGCTGCATATTTGGAAAGTATGTCTTTCTGTAAAAATGCGAGTATTATAATTTAGTGCAAAAAAAAAAAAAAAAAAGAGTCTGCGGGGATTATAATCAAGTTTTCAGCTTCTTAACAAATACATATATTTTCGTAAAATAAACTCTGAAGTTTTATTTTTATTGTATTTTGCTTTGCCAGACTGCGAAAGTATTTTAAATAGGCAAGGGGAACATGCATGCTACTTCCTACTACTTATTCTGCTACAAGGAAAATAAACGAAAGAAAGCATTTTTATTCTTATCTAAGTAGCATCAGCCTCCGTGTCGTTTCGAACGCGACAAGAATAATAAATCTGCATTCGAATTACGTAAGGGCATTGGCTAAATGTTTGCCCTTCAATAACATTTCCTTGATAAATTTTTATTTGCTCTGAAATTAAGTCTCGAAAATGTTGTGTGTGCTAAAGTCTTTGTGTGTTCTAATGTGCAGCTATAAAGTCTTTGTCTATAAAATGTCTTTGTGTTTTCGCTAATGTGGAGCTGTAAATTGGTCAAACGCTTCCTATTATTAAAGGATTACACGTGTAATTGAATGATCCGAGCAATTATCCAATCAACAGGACATAACAATGTAACACATATGTAATCTGTTTAGATCAATACATTCCGAAGGCGATGATTCAATAGTATCTTAATGTGCCTTATGGAACATCTTGAAATCAGTGTTTATGCACTTTCATTTCACTACCTAGACATAAACATTACAAGTACTACTGAAACATGAAAATTCGAATACCTTATTCTTCATACTGAGACTTGCATTCCTTAATCATGGAAACATTACACTTGCACAAAGAATTATTCTCATTATTTGAAGAATATTTGCAATAAATATTACCTAGTAATAATTTCATTATTCGTTCTAATAAGAGAACTACTGTCCGTAAAAGTACCAAGCAATGATTTTATTCACTACTATGTAAGGAACATTCTCCTTCCTTATTCTTTACTGCCTATGTTCTTGGAGTAATCGGAAGAACGTCCAACTGGCAATCGGAAGATCGGGGGCAAATCACAAACATTTTTGAAGCAAATCACATGTCGTTTCAAAAGGTTTAATGCACATTCTAATGTCTTAATGAATTTTACATTATGACGTATTATAGGAGTTAAGTTATTACGCTTTTTAACTTTTGAAGGTAAAACTATTAAATAACACTAAATTCCTATTGAATTTAGCAGCTTTACTCAACTTGTAGTACGCGTCCTCCTGGAAGTACATGACGGCTTAATCAGGATTACGCGAAAAATTATCAACAATGGCGTAAACAACAAAGAGTTACAGTAAATGATTCTAGATCAGTAAAATATCTGGAAGTTTAAATTCACCATTGAATAAAAGGAAAAATATTTTATCCTTTCTTTCTTTCTTAAAACAGTTTTTGACTAGTTGATACTTTGAAAGAGGTTTTAAAAAAGAGCTTATTTCTTCTTTTTGAATTTCAAAAGAAAAAGAAGTAAAGACAGAATGTTACCTAAGTTTGCCTAAATTACCTAAATTAAAGACAGAAGGCTTTAAATTTTCTGGGCTAAGTTCTTGGTGGAAAGACCATTCTTAACTTACACCTATACGCAAAACAAATATTAATAAACAAGATGCTTTCCTGATTTAAGACTTTACTTTTTCAAATTTGGTCCTAACTTCAAAGCTTTCGTATCGACCAAAGTGGGTTCAAATTAATTCAAGACTACATTATTAAGGTTGCTTTTAATGACATTTTTATCAATGTTAGGATATACAATATGATACAGTATTATCCATTTTGTTTTCAAGCGTAATAAATTTTAAATATGCAATATGAGGTAGTATTGTTCATTATGAATTCAAGTGTCAAGCTTATTACAATGGTTCAAACGTAATGCCTATGTTACAGATTGCGTCTTAGTCTTAAGTTTAATGTTTGCAAAGTTATATTTGAATTTATACATTATATTTTTAAGTATTTTTCTGTGATGCAACACTATTTCAATAATGCTTGGAGTTTTCTATTTCCTTGCATACCTTGTTAATAGTTAATATAGTCATCAGATCACTCACTTTACTTCACAATCTCACTTAAGTCTTATTAAAGGATACCGCGAAAGAAGAAATGTTGGGATCCGCCGACTATAGAATAATTTAAACGTATAAAACAGCGATGAAGATAACTATTATAAGAATTACGAATACTATCATCACCACCACCATCACATCCTCTACTACTACTAACTACCATTACTATACCTAGTGGCGTAGCTAGAGCTTTTGCAGCCCTTCTCAGTGCGCATAAAATATTCATATCTGCAAAATGTTGAAATGACATTCGGGAAAATTAATGAAAGCTGTGTTTTAATGTTTGGAACAAAACTTTAATTTCAGAATTTTAAAGTATTATTTTGCTTGCTTCTCTCTTGGCAAAATCGTTGACGACATACTAGATATTTTTCATCCCTCCAGTTGCTCTTTGCTAGACAGTGTAATATTTATTAAATACAGGAAATTCATTTCAATAATCTAAAGTTCTTCTTAACTGATTTGTATCTATAAAAACTCTCCTCACAACAAAAGTAATGCAACAGTTGTGAGGAAAATTCGAAGTAGAATTACAATATCTGGAATTTCATTTTAAAGACTGTATTTTAAATTAAACCGTGAGAGCTCAAAACGATTGACCCTCCCCCTCTCCTTTTGTCTTCCTTTGTCTTATTAAACAGTAACAAAAACAAAACTGTAAACTATTTCTTTTTCAGTGTGGAACTCCTCTTTGTTTATGTCACTTAATTTCCATTCGTATACCTGTTCCATTCAAAAGTCTCTATGAAGTAAAGGAGGCCAAAAAAGGAAAAAAAAATCTCTGCAATTTCTTTGAATATTCTGTGTAGTGCAAAAACAATTCTCTCCTCAATTCAGTTTGGTGTCGCAATTTCGTATTTTACGATTCTTCACCTCACCAATGACAGAATGATTAAAATGGCTAAATGGTGGTAGTTCGACCTGAGGTCATATCCCAAGCAACGAGCTGGCTGCGTTATGTAATTTATTTTTTGTGTAAAACAGCGGATGTTTACGCATTTTTGGGATGATTTCGAAGCCGTTTAATTAATGTTTAAAATGTAAAATATATATTAATTGTTCCATCTGATAGCTGTTTCTGTACTATAAGTCTACATCGTGATTCTTCTCGTAAAATTTCTAAGGGTATTGATTTCCATTCCTCTAAATAAGTAGTGAATTCTGATAAGTAGTGGTCATTCTGATAAGCAGTGAATACTTATCAGAATCCATCATTATGGTAGGTTTACGTTGAGAAAGAGCTCATTTCAAAGGCCAGATACATGAAAGTCCACAGGTAAAACACCAGGGGATTTGGCAAGAATACATTGAAAAGGTATATTTACAATAACTATATCAGTTTCCATTTCTTCAAGGAATTCAGAGGGCCATTTCTAGGTATGACTTCTTGCTTTTCACATTTTGAAAGTCACTAGATAAAGAAATGAAACTTATGCTGTAAATATCAGATGCAAAACTTTCTCTTGATGGTACTTGAGCTGATTTTAACATTTTATTCCACTCTTCTTATTTTTAATTACTGGAAGGCACATATGGTTAACTTTACATCTAAAGGCCCAGATACAGTTACAGTTGCGTATAGTGATCAATTACATTTATTCAATTATAATAATCAATTACATTTATTCAATAATAAATAGATAATGCCCAGAGTGGCAATGAATTTGGCTTCGTTCGTCTTTGCAAGTATATTAATAGAAGTTGCCTAATATTCTGTATATTATAATCCATTCAATCCTATTGATGCAATGACGTATATGCAGTTGTAAAGTTGTCCTCGTAATGCAGTTATTTTGCTATAAAATAAGGTATCAATATGTCACTTATGTCTTCACTATTAGACACATTTGGTCAACAGTTTAACGACGTCGATGCGCTGATTTAGAGGCAGAAAAAAATTCCATTTGTTTCTGTTTATACAGGAATAATTACAATTTAAGCATATGGTAGTATTATTAAGTTTGGAGAATTGTGATCACAAAAATTGCTGCAAATAGATTTGCATGTCATGCTTTCTAAATAATTACCAAGTCTTAGAAGATAACTTAAACGTTTAAAATGTATTACTATAAAAGAACTGACTTCAAATTACTATTGGTAGGAATGTTGAGATTGTAGATTTTTCAGTTAATGAAATCAATTCCAGGCCACCCTTAAAACGACTCGCTTCGATTTTTTTCCACTCTTGGCGTAAACGAAATTTACGTCATAGAATAATATTAATGTGAATAAACTAGTACAGTTTGTAGAGTCATTAGTTTTTTTTTTTTTTCAAAAAAACATGACAAATGTACAATGCCCTCGCCGGGACTCGAACTCTTGACCTTCCGAATACGCTTCGAGTATGCTTCCAGTTACACCAAGAAGGCATGCAAGTACTTAATTTAGTAGCTTAAGGTATTAAATAACTAAATGCTTAACATATTGGAAATACTATATTAGAAAATAGAATCAATACTTAGGTTTTGCTTAAATTAGTGCTTATAAAAGAATTGAAATTATTACTTAATTTAGTTATCAAATTTTGCATTATATGTGGAGCACGTATGGTATCGACTAGTGAAAGGTTTATTGCAAAGTAAAAACTTGGAAAGGCTCTACTCATCAATAGAAAGATGACACTGCAGACAGACGTAGCTGTAAATTTAGCATAATTTTTGAAGAAATAAATGAGCCTAAATAGATTGTAATATCAATGTGTAAGGATCTTAAGTTTTACTAACGTTTATTTTATTTTAAATCTTTACTATCACTTCTTATTTTCTACTTCCGGCCAGAATTATAAGCGTGAAGGTTTTTATGCAAAGTTTGTCTGGCGAACGCCAAGTATTTAAGTGTGGCCTTTTTGCCAAGCGAGAAAGAGGAAGCAGTGAGTTCGAAGCAGGCCGCTTACCTTAGAAGTTACGCAGTTGCTATTTGCCCTCCAGGCCAGAGGTTTTAATCCTCTTGATAAATAAACGTATTGTAGTGTTCACAGCTCTGTGCTACATACGCTTCCCGTTATTATAAGGCCAATCTTCCACGTGTATTATTCTAAAGTTAAATTAGAGTTTAGTTTTATTTTTATAATTTTACGTTAGACCCCGAGTGGCGGGTCATTGTATTCCAAAGTACGGAAGTCATTGTATATAGAGAAAAATAAAGGGTTTTGTATACCCTTCGTCTGTATCCTGTCTACTTAAGACAATTAGTGAACATAGCTTTAGTAAGGTCTCTGTTCCTAGTCAGGTACTTGTATGTTCCCAAAGAAGGTTAGAAGGAACATTGAACCTTATAGTGGCGCCCAACGAAGAAGAATAACCATGGCCGAGTTTCAAGAAGAACCTGTGCTGCCTGCAGAAACGGCTCAGAATCCAGAAATGCCAGCTGCCGCCCTGGAAGGATTCGGTTACATCGTCCAGACCATGCGCGCTTCGATGAAACCAGAAGCAACGTTTAACGGAAACTCACCGGTAACCAGTTTTTTGGAAAAATTGGATGACCACTTCATGCTCTACCCCGTGCACGAGTTTCAAAAAGTTACCTTAGCTACTAGCGCTTTCAGGGGCCAAGCGCTTAACTGGTTCAAATGTATCGGCAGAAGTCTCTTGGGTCAAGCAGGAAGTCCCACCGAAACTTACGAAAATTTCAAGTACTTACGTAGTACTTCAAGTACTTAGTCCATACTTACGAAAATTTCAAGACTGCCCTACTAAAAGCCTTCCCTGTTGTAAGGGATCGTGCGAAATTAGAAACGGAACTTTTTAGTATATATCAACAAAGAATCGAAAACCTCTCGAGCTTTATTTTAAGAAAAATTCACGTTTTCAAGCTCTTGTATGGAAACCGTCCGGATCCTGAAATAATTCAAGTGATTTTGCCGAGGTTACTGCCCCAAGTGCAAGACTTTATTGAATTAAGAAATCCGACTACACTGGAAAAGTTATTTGAGCTAGCAATCCAGTTTGAAAGTAGAAGAACGGCGGACGTCGAAAGAAGAGGCCAATATCAACAGCGAAACCAATTTGGTACGCCAAGACTACAGCAAACTCAAGCACATGGCTACGGAGAAAAAGCGAATCAGTGGGCAAGGAAACCCGAGCATTCAAAAACAGCCGGCGAACGTCGACAGTTCAATAGCAACCCAGGAAAAAAGTCTCAAGGCCAGGGGAAAAAGAAGGAAAGCACGGAAAGGAAAAATAATTTAAACTAAAACGGATTTCTGCGGACGAGAGGGTGCGGAAATCCGAAGGCCACGAAAACCCCTCTTCCTACAAGTTAAATACAGTAATGGTGAAAAATTTGACTCTTCCGAAGATTGAAGTCTTGGTGAATAATATCCCGGCCACCGCACTCCTGGATACCGGCGCGCAGTGTTCCTGTGTGGCAGAAGTCTTTTTTAGAAAGTATTTTCGCAAATACCGCATATATAATGCGGATAATACGACAGTATTAGCGGCGCAAGGAGAAAAATGTATGTGCGTAGGTAAAGTACCTTTGTATATCCGTATCAAGGACGAACAAGTAATGGTGATGTTTTTTATAGTAAAGAATCTGCAAGCACATTTGATCTTAGGAATAGACTTTCTTTCAGGCGCACAAGCTACACTGGATTTTAATGAAGCGTCCCTTAAGCTGACAATGAAACCAGTGCGTGTAGAAAAGGTTGAACCGCCAAGGTTAAATCTTGACCACATGCCTAATGACGAGCAAGATAGAATCCGACAAGTGGTAAGTGAATTTGCTTCGTTATTTAGTGATATTCCAGGATTTACTCAGGTTACTAACCATAGTATTGACACCGGAGATGCATTGCCAGTTCGTCAAAAACCATACCGGTATGATAAGAATAAGGAAAAAATTATAGAATGGCATATTACCGATATGCTACGTAAAAAGATCATAACGCCCATCTCAAGTAGTTATGCTAGCCCGGTGGTTTTATGTAAGAAAAATAATGATTATCCTTTGGAGCATCCAAAAAGGTGGAGATTCGCTATTGATTACCGTAAATTAAATTCCATAACGAAATATCCGGTATATCCCTTCCGATCATAGAAGAAATTTTAAGGAACATAAAATCAACCAAATTTATGACGACTTTAGACTTAACGACTGGTTATTTTCAAATAGGGGTGAGGCCTGAGGACGTGCCTAAGACTGCTTTTATAACCAAGTCTGGCACTTATGCATTTTTGCGTATGCCGTTTGGCCTTTCAGGGGCCCCAGCAACATTTCAGCGATGCATGGACATTGTGTTAAGACCTGTTCTTGGAAAGTCCACATTTATCTATTTAGACGATATCATTATTACTAGTGATAATCTAGACCAACATGTACAGGATTTAAGACAGGTGTTTTCTTTATTAAATGAGGCCGGTCTAAAAGTTAATGTCGAAAAGTGCAAATTTGCAGCCCCTGAATTAAAATATTTAGGTTACAAAATATCTCAAAAAGGGATCGAGACAGATGAATCAAAAATAATCGCTGTACAAAAGTATCCGACTCCAAACACGGCAAAGAAGCTCTCTTCTTTTCTAGGACATTGTTCATATTATAGGTCCTTTATAAAAGATTTTGCGGCTATCGCTGAGCCATTGTTAAAATTAAAAAGGAAAAAGGCAAGATTCTCGTGGACGGCCGAAGCCAATAGTGCTTTCGAAAAATTAAAACAAGCATTAACGCAAGCCCCTGTGTTAAAATTTCCTGAAGAGGATGAAAATTTAGAAATTTCAGCGGATGCTTCGGATTATGCGGTAGGAGCGGTACTTTCGCAAAATCAGCAGCCCGTGGCATTTTTTAGCCGAACTTTAAATCAAACACAAAGAAACTATTCCGCGACCGAGAGAGAGGCACTTGCAGTTCTGTTAGCAGTGCAAAAGTTCCGAGTCTATTTTGGAAAGGCGCCGATAACAGTATACTCTGATCATGCGGCGGTAACTAGATTGTACTCAGGGAAAAATTTATCCCCAAGGTTAATAAAATGGGCACTCAAGCTGCAAGAATATAATCTGGTAATCAAGCATACCCCCGGAAAGGAAAATATCGTAGCACATGCCCTATCACGAATTAAATTAGACGAACAGGGTAATACCGTAAAAGTTGCAATGCTTACAGCGTGTGCAATAAATTCCCGAGAAACTGTAATAACAGAACTGGGTAAGGATCCTGAGTTTGGAAGTATTTATGAGTATTTGAAGGATCCTGAAAATTTTAGCCACCAAGATATTGTGGCGATAAGAAATAGGGCGGCCCATTACGAACTAATAGATGGTCTATTATTCTACACAAAAACTACGAATTCCAACAACGAATTTCGACCTGTTATCCCAGCTAGTCTTAGATTAAATATCCTGCTTGAGCTCCATGACAGCCCTTTAGCTTCTCATGCTGGTATTCGAAAAACTATCCAACGCGTACGCGAGGCAGTCTACTTTCCTGAATTGCAAAAGTTAACAAGGGCGTATGTCCAGTCCTGCCCAACATGTCAAGCCGTTAATTATATTAATTTCCGCCCGGCCGGGTTTCTAAATAGTATTAAATCCGAATTTCCAAATGAAATAATTGGCATCGATATATTGGGCCCTTTCCCAAAAAGTCAGTTAAATAAAAGTCGCTATCTCCTTGTTATGGTTGATCATTTAAGTAAATGGACCGAAATTGTTCCCTTAAAACGAGCCTCCGCGAAATTGGTTACCGATTCTATTTTAAATAAATATATTTTAAAATACGGGGCGCCCCTAAAAGTTATATCGGATAATGGTCCTCAATTTGTAAGTAATATATTTGAAGACATGTGCCAAAAACTGGGCATACGTCATTTAAAAATGGTCCCGTATCGGCCGCAATCAAATATAGCGGAACGGGTCAACAGAAATATAGTGAAAATTATCCGTAGTTATGTTAAAAATTTTCATAAAAGCTGGGATAACTATGTCAATGAATTTGCTTTCGCCCTTAGGACCGCAAAACATGATACAACGGGCAAAACTCCTGCTGAGTTATTTCTAGGCAGAAAGATTATAACACCGTTAGATAAACTATTTTATGTGCAACAAAGAGCCCCAGAATTTAAAATGGGTGATATAGAAAAACTAATAAAAGAAGCAAAAAATAATACGGAAGTAGCACAAAGAAAACAGAAATTATATTATGATTTGAAGCGACGGGGAGTAACTTACAAAGTAGGGGATGAAGGTTTAAAAATTAAGCATTCACTTTCTTCAGCACCAGAAGATAAAACTGCCAAATTTTTTCCACGATTTGAAGGACCATATGTTATAGAAAAAATAACTCACGCTGTTGTAGTGTTAAAAGCCAGAAATGGTGAAACCTGTTCCGCAAACATTGATCAAATCAAGCCCTACTTCGATCGTAATAAAATGCAAATCTTTTCAGATCTTTTGCAGGATCCGGCACGGCAGACACCGCAGGTACAAGTTCCAGAGGTGGAAAAACGACAAGTACAAGGGCAAGCCAATGAGAGACAGAAGCAAGTGAAAAGAAAATTGCCCCGCGGAAAAATGGAAGGTAACAAGAAAAAGAAGCCGTTCCACCGTCCAGAAAACAGAGTTCACGAACACCCCAAGAATGAAGAAGGGAGAAGGACGACGTATGTGAAGAGGACCAGGAGAAATGACGGCAACTATAACCCGGCTTTAAAACGGAAGATCTACTCATCCGACAGAACTCTCTGCAGCAAAAGTCGCCGAACTGCGGAAGGGCCATCAGCGGCGGAGGAAAAGTACAAGAAAAATTTGAACGGCCAACAACGAGGTCCAAGCAGGATCACGACAGAAGTTTCCCGGTTCCGCCAAGACCAGCTGCCATCAAACGGCAAAGACCACAAGCATAGGAGAAAAGGAAAGTATTCAAGGGTGGCCGTACTGGTGAAAAAAGGAAGCTTCCAGAGGAAAGCACTGAAGGGCGAGCCCGTACAAGAAGGAGGATAAACCAAGCTACTATCTGCAGTACCTTTAAAGACTGGGCCCAGAAAAGGATGTCCGAATATTACAAAGATAAGTAAAATTTTATGTTACTTTGCAAACTTAAGTTAATCTTTCATTCTTACTGCAAGTGGCAGATTTCAAGAAGTTTTACCTCATGCGAGGTCTACCTTTATCGCCAAAAGGGCGAGAAATGAGTTGTGACCGATTTTCGTATTATGTTCTTAAATTACTCGTGCGTAAAACTAAAGTTGATGTATAATAGCGTTGTGTAAAGACTTAAATATTGTAAAAAGTTATTGTATAAATTTTATTTAAAACATTCTAGCAAGAAAGAAGTTTTAGTCTGAAAGACTTTTTGAAATGTAGTATTATTTCAATGTAGAAAGAATTGGCACTTGCTTTGAAAAGAATAGAAGTTAACAATGTACTACTAATGTATGTTTTCAAATGTGTAAAATTAACGGCATGTTGATATGTTCTTATATACATGTGAACTGTTATTTTAAATGTTAAGAAATACCGTGATATGGTAAAAGTGAAAGTAATGTTAAAAATTTGTTATTCGTGTGACTGTAAAGATTAAATCATGGCGAATATGTGGTAAAGGTTGAATGATGTAGTTAGGCTATCTGACGCTACACTTTAGAGTTAGCCACTTTTAGAATAGTACCTCTGGGTTTAGAGTTGAAAGTAGGGTGTGTTAAGAGGTCTCGTTATGTTGAATTTTAACACGTTAGTGTTTTGATTGTAGGAGGAAGTGTGGCACACGTAGACAGAAACACATTCGTGTTTGGTGTTCTTTTACAACACATGTCAGAGAGCACGGGGAGAGATAATTAAAATAGTCATGAATGAAATAAGAATGTTAAGAGCAGTATAATTCTATATGTTACTTGCCATGTCATTGTGTAACATTTCATTAAACTAGTTTTCCTTCCAGATCTCTGGAAGGAACCAGAATTGAATAAAAGCTCCTGGTTAGATGCAGTACAGATGAAAAAAGATTGTTGTATATCCTGGGAGCTGCTATTGTAACAAATTTCTTTCTTTTAAATTTCTAGTTTCTAGCTAAGTTATGTTTGTAAAAGGTTGGCCTCGCGTTAGATTCTAGAGCTAAAAGTTTTCAACAAGGTCGTTTTAGACCTCAGTTTCAAACTAATTAACTCTGGCGGGAAGTATGTAAGGATCTTAAGTTTTACTAACGTTTATTTTATTTTAAATCTTTACTATCACTTCTTATTTTCTACTTCCGGCCAGAATTATAAGCGTGAAGGTTTTTATGCAAAGTTTGTCTGGCGAACGCCAAGTATTTAAGTGTGGCCTTTTTGCCAAGCGAGAGAAAGGAAGCAGTGAGTTCGAAGCAGGCCGCTTACCTTAGAAGTTACGCAGTTGCTATTTGCCCTCCAGGCCAGAGGTTTTAATCCTCTTGATAAATTAAACGTATTGTAGTGTTCACAGTCTCTGTGCTACATACGCTTCCCGTTATTATAAGGCCAATCTTCCACGTGTATTATTCTAAAGTTAAATTAGAGTTTAGTTTTATTTTTATAATTTTACGTTAGACCCCGAGTGGCGGGTCATTGTATTCCGAAGTACGGAAGTCATTGTATATAGAGAAAAATAAAGGGTTTTGTATACCCTTCGTCTGTATCCTGTCTACTTACTACAATTAGTGAACATAGCTTTAGTAAGCTCTCTGTTCCTAGTCAGGTACTTGTATGTTCCCAAAGAAGGTTAGAAGGAACATTGAACCTGATAAATGAACATTTTTAATGACAGAAATTAACTTAAACATAGTTGCGTACAGCAGAGAAAAGAGGCGAAGAAGTAAAAAGAATGGTATACATATACATACATACGTAATAAACAGTTACGTCATAATTCATCACCGCGCGGATAAACGCGAACGGCGCATGCGTCAGGAGAACTCTCTTAAGCTAAACGTCGTATTATAATTTACGATACAACAATCCCCCTTTCGACGTTTGGCGGCTGAAAAAAAATAAACATTAATCATTTACAGTTATTCCAATTAATTTACAGCACTTGGAATGTTTCGAAGCAGTCAATGTTTTTGTCAGTACATCAGCAGGCATTTTCTCTGTTGGCAAATATTTAACGTCTATTTCATTTCTTTCATAAATTTCACGAATGAAATGATGTCTAATATCTATGTGTTTAGTGCGTGAGTGATAAACAGCATTTTTCATAAGCTTCTGTGCACCTTGATTATCACAATATATAATGGTTGGATAATCAGCAGTAAAATTTAATTCTTTAAGGAAACGACGTAAATAAACTGCTTCTTTGGCACTTTCTGAAAGACTGATGTACTCTGCTTCAGTACTTGATAATGCAACAGTTTGTTGCTTTCGTGATTCCCATGTTATTGGATTTCCAGCAAACTTGAATAGGTAACCTGTATACAATTTTCTAGTATTAACATCAGACGCCCAGTCGGCATCGGTATATCCAATAAGTGCTTTTCCAGTCTTTCGAAATTTTAAACAATAATTTTTAGTTCCTTTTAAGTATCGAAGAACGCGCTTTACAGCCAACCAGTGTAGTTTTCCAGGATTGTTATTAAATTGGCTCAGGTGACTGACGGCATATGTAATATCCGGCATAGTAAACACAGAAAGATACATAAGCGAACCAATTAGACGGCGATAAGGTACATTGTTCACTTCTTCCTTTTCGGTTTCAGAAGGACATATTTCTTTACTTAACTTTACACTAGGATCTAAAGGACTTGCTACTGGTTTTGCATCTTGCATATTAAACCTTCGTAGAATATTATCAACATATTTCTGCTGAGATAAACTAATAGAATTATTATTTACATCTTGATTAAATTCTATTCCAAGACAATAATGAAGTTTGCCTAAATCTTTAACATGAAATTCTTTAGAAAGATAACCTTTAAGTTCATATAAATCACAGCTATTTGTTGCTATTATTAAGTCATCAACATATAAAATTAGAATTAACTCACCTTGAGATGTTTTCATCCTGTATACACACATATCTGATTGTAATGGTTGTAATCCAAAGTTTTTGAGTTTTTTGTCTAATTTTTCATACCACTGTCTTCCACTTTGTTTCAAACCATAAAGAGACTTTTTCAAAGCATAAACATAATCAGGATTATTTTGGTCTTCAAAACCTTTAGCTTGTTCCATGAAAATTTCTTCTTTTAAATCTCCGTTAACATAAGCCATAACAAAATCTAGTTGATATAACATAAGGTCTTGTTCAGCACTGTATGCAATCACAGTTCTTATAGAACTTGCTCTGGCTACTGGAGCAAAGGTTTCATTAAAATCAATTCCAGGTTCCTGTGCAAATCCTCTAGCAACCAATCGAGCTTTTCTCTTTTGAACTGTTCCATCTGCATTATATTTCGTTCTAAGAACCCAGCGACATCCTATTACCTTTTTGTTCTGTGGTCGCTTTACCAATTTCCATGCACCATTTTAACAAGTGCTTCATACTCAATTTGCATAGCCTTATGCCATTCTTCAGCATAACTTCCATTTAATGCTTCTTCTAATGTCGGATTTGTATCTCCTTCAGCAATTTGTGCGTCTTCCTTTTCTGTGTTTATATTGTGGTACTCCTTATTTTGGTCTTCCTGGCTTCCCAATCTTGACTTTCTTTGGACGACCTGGCCCCCTTTTAATCTGCATTTCAGGTAGTGCTTCAGAATCAGAATCTTCATTATCAGATGATTCAGCAGATGCTTCTGCCATATTTGAGGGGTCTTCTGTTATTTCATCAGCCGATGTTTGATTTACATTCAGAGATTCTTCCTTCTTTTTATCAGGAATATTTTCGAGAAATAAAACTTCTAAATCTTTATCATAATTAGTAGAGTTTTCAAATTCATCAATGAATCTAACATCTCGGCTTATAACGATTGTTCTGGAATTTTTATTCCACAGCCTGTATGCTTTCGATTCATTTGAGTATCCTACAAATATATGTTCTTCTGATCGAGGATCGAATTTCCCTTTAGACCTTTTATTAAGTACAAAACATTTTTGTCCGAATACTTTGAAGTGAGATACAGTTGGCTTGATGCCAAAAAATAACTCATAAGTTGTTTTGTTTACTCCCAGGCTTCGATTTGGGCAACGATTACGAATATAAACAGCACAGTTCAAGGCTTCAGCCCAAAAGGATTGGGGAAGATTACTTTGTAGTAACAAACATCTGGCCATTTCAGTTAAAGTGCGGTTCATGCGTTCAGCTCTCGAATTCTGTTGAGGAGTCATTGGTGCAGAGAATTCTCGTTTAATCGCGCATTCTTGAATATATTTATTAAATTCTTCTCCGCGATATTCAAGACCGTTATCAGTCCGAAGGATTTTTATTTTCTTTCCTAGACGATTTTCGACCGCAGCTTTGTATTTAATGAATGCCTTTTTCACTTCATCTTTAGTTTTAAGAAAACTGACTTCGACATAACGCGATTTGTCGTCTATGAAAGTAACAAAATAACGCGAACCAGCATGGGATGGGACTCTCATAGGTCCACACAAATCTGAGTGAATCAAGTTCAGTAATTCATCACTTTGAAATTTTGATTCTTTTTGAAAAGGTTGCACAGTTTGTTTACCTCGGATACAGACTTTGCAGTCTTTTAGAGATTCAGTGTCATTAAAATTTAAATTTCTAACCATGTTATCAGACTTAAGTCTTTTCAAATCAGACTCATTTAAATGACCTAATTTAAGATGCCACTTTACAAAATCACTTACCTGTGCTATTGCAGCTGTTTCAGTGCTTGGATGTATATAATAAAGATCACCATGACGAATAGCCTGCAATAGTATAGATCCATTTGGTTCTATTATTCTAGCATGTCGTTCTGTAAAAATCACTGAACGATTATTTGCAGTAGCTTTAGATGTTGACAGCAAATTACATTTTAATTCCGGAACACATAACACATTTTTGAGCGTAAGTTTAATTGTCTTATTTCCGTTAGGAACTGTTATAAGGACAGTTCCAATTCCTGTAATTTTTGCTGTTTTGTCAACTGCTAACTTTATGGCTGAATTCGTTCGAGGGTGAAATTCTGAAAATAACCTTCTGTCATTGCACATGTGAGATGTACAGCCACTATCTAGGCACCATGAGGAGGTCTTCTGATAAGCATTGTTTACTGCTAAACTAATCTGCTCTTCATAATTAGAAGCCATCATAGAACCTTGATTTCCCTTATTTGATTGCGCATATTTTCTATCAGCTATTTTCTTTCTGCATTCAGATGCCTTGTGCCCAATTTTCGAGCAGTAATTACACTTCAAGTTTCGAAAATTTCTTTCAGCTGGAAAATTTTTGTTTGAATTCACCTTCCATTTTTCCTTTTTCTTCTGTTCTTGATTTCTTCTTTTATAATTAGTATAGTATGCATTCTGTGAATCTTGAGACGATTTCCCTTTTCTTGCTTCCCATTCTTCTAACATTTTGATTTTCAAAGATTCGGGACTAGGTAACTGATCTCTTGATTCGATGGCGCATCTAAAATTTTCAAAATTTTCTGGAATACTATAGAGCAGAAGAATCGATAATAAATCGTCAGCTATGTCAATTTCCATTTGTTTAAACTTATCAACTATTTCGAAGAAATTATTCAAATGTTCAGACATCGTTTCGCTTTCCACCATTTTTCTAAATAAAAGCTGTTTTAATAATGTAGCCTTCTTCGTAGGTCCTTTCGATTCATATACGGCTTTGAGTTTATTCCACACAGCATTTGATGTCACACAATGCTTTATATGACACAGTTCGCTAGGATTAATAGCAAGAATTATATCTGCGCGAGGTTTTTGATCAGCTTGGAGCCATTTCTTTTCGTCTTCGGTTCCTTCAACAGGTTTTAGCGCTTTACCGGTTACATAATCGCAATGGTCGTTTTTAATCAATACTGCTTCTATTTGTAATTTCCAACTGTCAAAATTATCTTTTCCGAGCTTTTCTATAATAGTCAAATGCGACATAATTTATACCGTAAAAGCGCAGAATAGGCTGCATCAACAAAGTTCAGTAGGAGGAGCTTCGTGACGTCATTAAATGGGTGGAACTCAGCTTATGACGTCACAATGTAGTCTCGCATTTACACTATGTGCACTTTCTATTTTCTCTTAAAAATAACAATAATAAATTGTTTATTATTGTAAATTAATATCAAATTCTTTACTTTTAATTTACATTTATAACATTTAAGCTTAGGCGTTACTGATAATAAGTATAATAAATTGTTTATATTTAAAATTACCATGATACAGTGAGCGAATTCTACCAATTATTAAAACGATAAACAACGTCGCAGTCTCTAATAGTTGTATAGCTTCAATATTTTCAAAGATTTTTATTAAATTATTATTTTTTTATTAATTTTTTTTATTTATACAAATAAACTTTTTTTTAAAATTTAAATTCATATTGTGGAACATTTCAATTTTATCATTTTTACAAATTACCTTCTTGCTACGTAACGACATAATTCCTTACATACCAATAATTAGACAATTTTCATTATTTCTAAAAATTTTAAACTTTACATTAATAAAAAAAGAATATTTTTTATTGCATGTGAACATCATTACACAGCTTTCATATCAGTTTATCAAATTCCTAAATCACGCCATATTCTGTGTAGGTATGCTAGAATTCTACGCATTAATAAATAAAAAAATCTAATTTCTCAGAAGATCTCTCAAAGAAAATAATATAATAAAATAAATACTACAAACTTGGAACACTAAGTAATGCTTCATATACGCGCACACACACATATTATCAATGAACTCATATTATCAAGTGCAATTACGATACCAAACACTACGTATTAAAATATGAGGTAAACGTTACTTCAAGGGTTAAAGTTTACAATTTTGCTACTGTTGAGTCGATCGTCGAACTATCCATATATATCGTAAGTCGGAAAGCGAAACGATATGTTAAACATTGCACATAAATAAAGTTACATTACTCCTCGACATCACGCACAACCTCGTTTTCCCTTTTACACAACGATCAGTATTCCCTCGAAAAACTTCAAAGAATTCCCCAAACTCGGTGTCCATGTGCTCATTTATCTATTTTCACTTGAAGAAAAATCAGAGAATTGCTCAAACTCGACATTGCGCACCACATTGGCTTTGCCCATGTGCACATCGATCTATTTTCACTTAAAAAAACATCCCAGAATTGCACAAACTCGGCATTGCGCACCACATTGGCTTTGCCCATGTGCACATCGATCTATTTTCACTTAAAAAAACATCCCAGAGTTGCACAAACTTGGCATTGCGCACCACATTGGCTTTGCCCATGTCACATCGATCTATTTTCACTTAAAAAAACATCCCAGAATTGCACAAACTCGGCATTGCGCACCACATTGGGTTTGCCCATGTGCACATCGATCTATTTTCACTTAAAAAAACATCCCAGAATTGCACAAACTCGGCATTGCGCACCACATTGGCTTTGCCCATGTGCACATCGATCTATTTTCACTTAAAAAAACATCCCAGAGTTGCACAAACTCGGCATTGCGCACCACATTGGCTTTGCCCATGTGCACATTGATCTATTTTCACTTAAAAAAACATCCCAGAATTGCACAAACTCCGCATTGCGCACCACATTAGGTTTGCCCATGTGCACATCGATCTATTTTCACTTAAAAAAACATCCCAGAATTGCACAAACTCGACATTGCGCACCACATTGGCTTTCGAGCTTTTCTATAGTAGTCAAATGCGACATAATTTAATACAGTCTCTCACAGCCAAAAAAAAAAAAAAAAAAGATTGAGCGCTATAAAAATAGGCTTAACTGAACGCTGATCAGTTCTTACCGTTGATTAGACGTAACAGTTCTTGCACTGAATTAGGCTTAAGAGTTCAATGCTCGAAAACTTCAAAATGTTCATTCTAAAATAAGTATTTTGCTAATTAAGCACAGTTGAAACGTTCCTGGGCCCATAACCATTGAAGAAATAAATGACCCTAAATAGATTGTAATATCAATGAACATTTTTAATGACAGAAATTAACTTAAACATAGTTGCGTACAGCAGAGACGCGCGGATAAACGCGAACGGCGCATGCGTCAGGAGAACTCTCTTAAGCTAAACGTCGTATTATAATTTATGATACAACAATTTTATTAATAAATAAAAAAAAAAATCTGAAATTTTTCAGATTTTAAAGTACGTCCAAAGGTGCGTTTTTCTAACGTTTTGAGTGTTACCTTTATTTATTAAATATCATGTTCTTTGCACTTAAACCATGAAATTCAGTTCAAGAGCAATATCGCAAAATAATGTTAAAGTAAGCATATCTTTAGAATTTCCGATATACACAGTCTCGCGAGCTGGTGATAAAAGTATTTTTTTTTATATATAACGTTGCCATTTCTCGCTTTTAAAGCATTGAGTTTTGTAAATCAAAAATTCGTTAAAGTTTTACAAAATATAAAATCTATAATAAAACAAATT
This sequence comes from Stegodyphus dumicola, assembly GCF_044657685.1. NCBI lineage: Eukaryota > Metazoa > Arthropoda > Arachnida > Araneae > Eresidae > Stegodyphus > Stegodyphus dumicola. The sequence goes on from NC_140776.1 coordinate 131,786,065, forward strand.
CCAAATTTGGGATTTCAGATGCCCATATTCGCAGTAGGATTTCGTCATTCAAAATTCGATGGTTCTATGTACCATTGTTTTATCACAATGCGAGAAATAGACAATCATTTATGCAGATTTTTCATTATTTAATTTCTTCAAATATAATGCAGGACTCTAACATTTTGTGGCAACAGTTTGAAAAGTGAACCGACGTTTATGAGTCCGACGCAAAATGCCAAAACGAAAGCAATAGTCCTTCGGGACTGAAATCCCTTTGGACTAATAAAACAATTCTTTGGAAGCAGGATCTGATTCACACATCCTTATGCGTGCAATATGCGGACCATCTTCTTAACATTCTTCGAAATTTACACCTTAAGATATGCGATGAATGATAGAGGTAAGCGATAGGATTTTAAAATGAAGCAGGTAAAGCAGAAGAGGGACCTTGCGTTCAAAAAAAGAGTGGGAAAATCAAAAGGTTCCGGTCCTTAAATAGATGTTTCGGTTTGTGATTGAATTAAAGGTGTCCAATATTAGAAGTATGATGAGGCTTAATTTTGAAATGATGCATTTTAAATTGATATGTTGAAAAAAGTTACTATTCTTAAGATAGGAAATGGAAGTATCGAAAGTAAAATGAAGAGCAAAGATGCTGTTGTGAAATTAAAGTTAGTACTTTGCTTTCATATTTTTTATCTTACATGTATATAATACATAGCATATGTAATATACATGTCTTGTAATTCTTCTCATAAATGTAGTCTAAGTACACAAGTTGTGTAGCAAAACTGAATAACCCAAGTGTTACCTCGTCCGTATGCTCATCTGTAATGGTTTTAACTTGTAATAAGTAATTTATTTATTTTAATTTTTTAATTCTACATCATGGAACCCCACTGTTTCGAGGAAGAGCATTTAGGAAAGCTTACCTGGAAAAATATCAAGTAGCTATCTATATATAAAGGCGACTGTAAAGGAAAGGAGAGGTTCGTTGGAAAAAATATGCAGATATAAAAGTAAAGTTATATCATATTATGTCTGATTGGACAAAAATAATTCAAAATTTTAAACACCGAATTCTCATGGATTGAGCGAAGATTTGTTCGCTGCACTGGTAGTTGCTTTCAAGGGCGTTTGATTGTTGCTTTGAACTGATTGAAATTTTAATTAGTGAATTTATTGATTAAAATTGAAACACACATATAATATTCCATTTTTCCGAATGGTAATAGTCTGGACAGCCGGAGATAAAAATTTTTCATTTCGAAATGTAAACCACTGCTCGCTTTTAAATTACTGAGTTTGTTAATAAAAATTTATTACATCATACAAAACGTGAAATAAAGAAAAAGCAAATTCTAAATTAAAATTCGAACTTCGAGGTGCCCATGTTTGGGTTGAACACTACGTGAACTGAACATTCGGTGACTCTAGGCGCCGTCATTTTACCACAATGCAAGGAACATACAAAGGTTTTTTTTATTATTATATAATCGAAAAGAAGAGATAAAACAAATGGTAAAAAATCATAAAAAAACTGGAAACAGAATTTAGTTTAATTAAACTTACGAGTTATGTTTCCAGTTTTATTTCTGATATTTGTTTATGGATTCTATTTCCAGTTTATGAAATTTAAATTTTAGTAATTTCTTTATAATATATGAATTGTTTAAAAATAACTTTAAGAGCTCCCACAATAAGAAAAAGTTTGGAAAACCTCGTACCAATTATGCATTAAAGAAACTTTACCTTGATCAGAATCCTAAACAGAGAAAGAGCTTTCTAAAGCTAATATGTCTGTCTGTGATGTGGATATATATTAATGTTCGAAAATGTTATTATCTGTAATTTGCCAAGAAAAGTATTTGTTAAAAATTATCTTGAAATTTTAATTTCTTTCATTTTGATATTACTTATTAGAAATTCGCATCTAATTTAATGTATTTGGGAAATCATTTCAACATACGATGAATTTTCGAATACTAGAAACTATTTTTTTATGTAATTATTAGCTGAACTCGAATTTTTATGCGGTAAAGGAGCAGGATCTAAGAGTTTTACTGGACACATACTTCAGGGGAATTAAAATCTCATTCATAAGAAAAAAAATTTAATTTTAATTTGCTGCAATTTTACTGAACCAGAAATTTCAGAAGAGCATGAGAACGTGATTATTTCCTTGATGTGATTCGTTGATATAAGAAAATGTGTTGCCACTGCCTGAAATAAAATACTGTTATCTCCTACTCGCCATGTGTTACCATTCAGCAAAGCGTAAGGTCCAGGTATTTAATGTCCAGATTTAATCTGTCTATTATTGATTTAAGCGATTAAGCCAAGCGATTTAAAAGCTATAATAAAAAGCAGGTTTTAAGACTATTTTTTCTACTTTTTAATCTTGTTGATTTAAATAAAAAATGCATTTAAATCAGGAGATGTCTAAGTTAAAAAATTCAATATTTTTATGAAATTACATTAAGGCGGTTGGCCGCACAAGCAGCTAGTATTATAAACGCCATTACGCCATATGAAGGCAGTTTCAGACATTTTACATTAATTTTCTGAAGAATTCTCACATTGTAAAAAATCAAAAATTTAATTTTGCATATGGTTTTCTAATTCCAGATTATTCAAGAAATTCCGTACATTCCTATAACTTCTGACTACATGAATCACTATTTAGGTATGTGCCTTCCATCTTCGTGCAATTCAGATGATGTACGGCAGCTTATTAAACTCAGTAAGTACAAGCACATTAGCATTTGTTTACTTTATAAAGTTTATCCTAAGTTTTCTAACAGTTAATGTATAGTTTAAGCCACTTTCCTATCGCTTCTTAATTTCAGCTTACAACTTCCGGCCAGAACGTGTTTTTAGAAGCGCGGTTAATTGCAAATGAAGGAAGAACAAGTACTTAACTTTGAAGTTCTACTGACTTCGTTAGAGAGCCAGATATTCTGCGCAGCGCACGTTCGCACTTTTAAGCTACTCTCTCTCTCACTTAAGTTAATATAACGCTCGGCCGTACTTTAGGCTCTTGATAGCTTCGACATTTAGTTAGCGTTATCGGGCCAACTCTGTTAGAATCTCGATAGCTTCGGCTATATCTTTTTATTTAAATTTAGTAAGTTTTACTTCTTAGTATTCCTGAGTGCAAGTCCAAGGGGAGGCTTTGTTGTAAACTCGAAGAAGGAGTCGTCTGTTAAATTTATTAGTAATAATAAAGGTAATTAACCCTTCGTACGTTTACGTCTCTATCGCTCTAAACTAAGCGATTATTCGCTTAACAGTTCTTAAGTTCCACACAGTTAGCAGTAAATCAAAGGTTGAAATTTTACAACTTACTTGATCGAAAGACGGATATCTGAGGACAAGCACAAACATTTTATTAATAATTATATCTTAGGACATGCGAAGCACGTTATTATCATGATACTTTATTTATAACATTCTCACGATTATTGTTATATCATTTATAATTGAACTGTGATTTTGTTTCCATAGTATAGCTTAAAAATAGTTTCCTTACATAAATTCATTTCATTTTATAAAGACTGTGGCTCTATTTTTTATCAAAGAAGTTACAATTGTGAGTGTTTTATTTTCTTCTACCTACATGATGTTGAAAATAATAATAATCAATAGAGAATCAGCGTAAATTGCCTAAATTTGCAGGAGTATAATTTTGGAGTGCAAATACAACCAACCTTCTTCAGCTTCAGCAATGACAATGACAACAGAGAAACATCTGCTTGCGCGTTAGTACCAGACAGAAAAATTCCAGAGCGTTGCAACGAAGCGAGAGGAAAGGAACGAAGAGAGAGTCAGAGCAGCCATATGTTTGTAAAAAAAGGAATTGTAGCAGCTACGAAATAATTTTTAAAAGCTTAATGTAAAGATGCATTAGAATTGTGATGAATAATCAAAAGCGAAAGATCTTTATGAAAGTAAAATGCTTTTCGGGAATTTAATTTACTAATAGAAGATGATTTTTGAATAATTCAGCCTGCAGAGAAACTGAAAATAAGATTTTTCGACCAGCAATGTTGAGCAATTGAGGATTTATGAATATTTTTTCTCTAATATATGTCTCATGCTTCTTAGTGTGAAGGCTTTACTTGTTTGACGAACAAATATTAAGCCGTAGTGGCAAGGAATACTGTGAATACTCCAGGATATCTATTTTTGACCAGCAATGTTGAGCAATACAGGATTTATGAGTTCCCTCCTAACATATATCTCAATCTTCTTAGAACGAAATCTGAATGCTTCCTTGTTTGGTCAATGTATATTACGCATTAATGCCAAGAAATAGTGTAGGTGCCAAGAAGTCACATCCTCAGCCTAAAATTAAAGATAGAGTAAAAAGAAGACAATATGTTAACCAAAGTAAACCTTTCCCCTTAGCCTAAAATCTAAAGCCTATTACTAATATTCGGCTAGTGAGACAAACAAATCTGATGCGTTAAACGAATGTCTTGCATAAAAGTCTGGATATTAGCATAAAAAGACTTAGTATATAAAACTTAATAAATTAGTGCGGAATAAATATAGGTTAAAACGTAAGTTTTTTACAACATGTTAAAAAAGAATGTTAGAGTAAGTTGAAATCATGTCAGCCTTTCGCTCTGTTGGTGATTAATATTTGAAATATATACTGTATCACTTTGGAAGTATTTCTGAAGAGTTCTTCTTTTTACATTTAGTTTATAAATTTAATAATATTTCTTACAACATTTCCTTTAATTTGCATTCAATTTATATATTCTTAAATATATGTACATTTATATAAATAGAGAACTGAATTTTGTCTAGAAAATATATTTTATTCTTATTTGCTATTTTAATATTTTATTTTTATTGTCCAAATTGTAATGCCAAATATTTAATAATTTCTTCAGCTGGTTTTCTGGAAAATATTTTTGTAGCTTATTTACATTAAAATTTCTCAAATTTAGTATTTATATGTGAAGGTTGAACTATTTATTTCGGATGAATAATTAGGCTTAAAGTTTTATAGTTGATTAAATAATATTTATTATTTCTTTGTTTAGTGTTTACTACAACGTATTTCTTAGTTTACGGTTTGAAATAAATTTTATTTCCTGTACTTGTTTTTAATTTAGTTTTTAAATGATTTATTTCACTTATTAACATAAATGTTAGTGCTATATCTGATCTAAAGAAAAAAACTACACGAAAAATTCATTACTATAAAATAACATTGAGCACCTATACTTGTGCTGTTGTCTATTGAATAATATTTGAACTAGTAATACTCAACATAAAATTACATATTTTTCAAAAGATGGTTTCAGAACTTTAGCTTTATCTCATCCCAATGAAGCATCCAATGAATCGCTTCTATTATTGTGTATTTGACTGTGAAACTTATTATACATATATACTTACAAAGAAATTCTTATAAGTATTCAATTCTTACAATAGATGGCAGCACGTCACGTTGTAACCTTAAAACTTGAAGTTCCCAGTTCTGTTAAAGCAGATTCACCAACAATAAATAAATAAATGAGAAGTTTGCCTGATCGAAAGACGGATATCTGAAGACATCAAGATTTCAGATTAATATTCTAATAGCTTAAATGAGATGATGGTTTTTAAAATTTCAAAATTTTTTAAAAGTATTAAAAACTAAACATGTACAACATCATGAAGCTCAAAATATTGTTACGAATTTGGTATTTAAAAAGCTAATGTTAGTTCAATTATAAATTAAATGGTTTTATTTCTCGCGCAGTGCAGCGCGTGACGAATATTAACTTTTACTGGAATAATGCAAAGGATGACGTGCAAAAGTGGTGCCTATCTTGCGATGCCTGTGCAGGTCGGAAAGGACCGAAGAGACGCAGCCGAGGCAAGCTGCAACATTACAACGTAGGGGCGCCTTTTGAACGTATCGCCTTTGACATCCTGGGACCTCTGCCACGAACTGCTGATGGCAAAAAATACATACTCGTTGTCGTTGATTACTTCACCAAGTGGCCTGAAGCGTATCCTATTCCTGATCAAGAGGCTGTTACAGTAGCTGAGGTGATGATACAGCACTGGATTTCCAGGTTCGGAGTGCCTCTTCAGTTACATTCCGATCAGGGAAGGAATTTTACCTCGGTAGTAATCAAAGAACTATGCAAACTATTCGGCATTGACAAGACCCAAACGACGCCATTACATCCCCAGTCGGACGGCATGGTAGAGAGGTTCAATCGAACCATCCTTAATAACCTCTCATTAGTGGTTTCCAGAAACCAGCAGGACTGGGACAAGAAATTATCGCTGTTTTTACTGGCTTACCGCAGTGCTGTCCACGAGACTACCGGCTATTCTCCATCACAGATGCTCTTCGGTCATGACCTTCGTCTGCCTTGTGATCTATTGTTTGGCCGCCCTCCGGATGCTCCTTCATCGTCTGAGGAATATATTCAAGATCTCCAGGCCCGGTTTGAAGTAATGCACAATTTTGCACGAGAGCGAGTCAACTTGGCGACGGAGAAGATGAAGACCCGATACGACACAAGAGCTACTGAACATCAATTCCACGAAGGAGACAAGGTGTGGTTGTGGAATCCGACTCGACGGAAAGGACTTTGTCCGAAATTACAGTCACCTTGGGATGGGCCGTACACAGTCCTAAACAGGCTGAATGACGTCGTGGTTCGGATTCGTAAGTCTTCGAACTCTAAACCTAAAGTCGTTCATTACGACAGGTTAGCTCATTACTATGGCCATAGTACATAATGTAAATAATTGTAAATAGTATAAGACCATGGTCCATTTTGTTTTTAAATGTGTATTTGATTTGTATTTGATAGCATTTGATTTGTTTTATGTATTGCATTTATTGTTCATGTTGTTTATTATTGTAATGTAATACTTATTAATGCATTTATGCGACAGTTGTAAGTTTAGCTTCCTGTCCAGGGATTGTACTGCCCGGGACGTGCAGTCTTTGGGAAGGGGGCAGTGTTACGAATTTGGTATTTAAAAAGCTAATGTTAGTTCGATTATAAATTAAATGGTTTTTTTTCTCGCGCAGTGCAGCGCGTGACGAATATTAAAAGAAAGCTAAGCCGGAAAATTGAAAATACAAGAGCGCGTGCATTAAATAAATAAATATCTCTTTTTCATTTCGAGAAAGTACTGGAAAATTCTAGCGCGTGATTTAAAAATCTTATAAAAGGAGGAAAACATCTCAGTTTGTAGTAGTTGCTTAGTTTGTTGTTGTTTAGAAAACTACTGTTGTTGTGATTGTAGCGAATTCGCGGATTAGCGTTCTTTAGCTGTTTTGAATTACGTTCTATTGGACATTTGAGTAGTTAAAAGAAAACTACTGTGAGATATTGTAATACTGCATGATAATTTGAGAAAATGTAAGCATTTTTGTTGTGATAATAATAAATTTTTGTTCATTTTTCATCGGACTTGTGCATTTATTTCATAACGAACCCGTAAGCACGCAACAATTTTTGGTGTCAGAAGTGGGATTCGAATGCCAATAACAAGAGCGATGGAAGAACAATTGAGACAGCTCATTAATGCTTTTGCTGCATTCCAAGAAAAGATGGAAGCTGGCCAAGCATCATTTAAAGAAGTGATGAAAGACTCTGTTAAAGCAGAGATTAGATCCGTTAAAGCAGAAATGAAATTGGGCCAGGAATCCGTTAAGGAAGAAATGGAATTGGGCCAGGAATCCGTTAAGGAAGAAATGAAATTGGGCCAGGAATCCGTTAAGGACGAAATGAAAGCCGTTCAAGCTGGTCACGAAGAAATGAAAAGAGAAATTACTTGCATAATAGAAAATAAATTCGAAGCTATGGAAGGCAGAATTGACGCAGTTGAAAATAAAGTTGGACATATTGAAGAAAGAGTTTCTTCGGTGAAAGAAGAAATAGAAGAAAGAGTTTCTTCTGTAAAAGAACATATAGAAGGGAGAGTTTCTGCTGTGGAGGAACGAACTGAAGGAAGAGTTTGTGCCGTCCAACACCAAATCGAACAACAAATTGATGAGAGAGTTTCTGCAGTTGCCAAAGAAATGGATACTTTAAAGAAATTCGTAGCGTCGGCAGGGAGCAGGAGTGATGATTTTAAATTCTTACCAATGCCTGCTCGTCCACCTCTGAAGCTATCCACATATGATGGGAAGATCTCCTGGCAGGTGTATAAGACACAATTTTCTATCGTGGCGGATGCGAATGGATGGGATTCCCAAGCTAAGGCCTGTCATCTCGCCGCTTCTCTAAGAGCCGACGCAGCGGATATCCTTCAGACTCTTCCCGAAAACAAAAGGTTAGATTTCGAAGCTCTGTCCGGCGCCTTGGAGTTGCGCTTTGGGGAGAAGTGTTTAAAAGACTACAGCAGGCTCCAATTAAAATCTCGTCAACAGAAGCCTACCGAAACACTTCAGGAGCTCGCCGCGGATGTTGAAAGGCTGTCCCATCTCGCCTTTTCGGAATGCCCGACAGAAACAAGGGAAATCCTGTCCTTGCAATACTTTATCGACGCCATCCGAGATACTGAAATACAGAAAGCTCTACGAATGGCGGATGTAAAAGATTTAAAAAGTGCTCTAGTGTACGCCATGAAATTTGAGGCAGCCCAGCAAGCCACTCGTCGAGACCGCCACCCAGTCAGAGCTGCTCAAGTCCAGGAGCCAGGGGATCAAGTCACCGCTCGATTTGACGATTTAACTAGACAACTGAACGCCTTGAGACGGAATATTGGTGAGAAGAAACCGACCGTTAAGTGCTGGAACTGCGGTGCTGAAGGACACATACGACGAAACTGCAAAACACCCCAGGGTACTGATGTTAAGACCGCTTCTAATAAGCAGCAGGGAAACTAATTAGTGGCCATCTCGCGGGGCGGAGGTTGCCAGATAATGAAAAGCCCCCGTTTAAAGCGCTTCAGATTTCTGCAGTGAGAGGCGGCAGTAATGGACTTTTCATTATAGGACATATTAATGGAGTTCCGTGCAATATGACTATAGATACAGGAGCCAACGTCACCATCATCCGAAAAGATTTGGCTCAACAACTAGGAAACAAACTTACCTGGACGCCGCCCTGCGTTACCCTCCAGACTGTGTTTGGTGAGAAGATCGACATCGACGGAAAAGTAAATGTTAACATCACGTTTGGAAGTGCCGCTTATCATCACACGGCATATGTAGCAGAGATCACTGATTCTTGCATACTCGTATTGGACTTTCTAAGGAAATACAATTTTTCCTTGGATTTTAAAAATAACGAATTGCATTCTACATCTGAGGACATAGCGTTATTTCTCGTTAATGATGAAGAAGTTAAATCTGTCCATAAAATCATAGCACAAGACTATATTTACAATACCGGCAAGAACAGAAATTTTACTTCGTGGATCCATAGCCGAAAATAGAAATTTCCGCTACGGCATCATAGAATATCCCAATAATTGTAATATCCCAAAAGGAGTATTAGTAGCCTCAACACTCGTCGACCTATCCAGAACGGTTATCCCGGTGAGAGTCGCCAATGTAACTGAAAATTCGAGAGTTATTAAGAAAGGTGAAGTGGTTGCAACATGTACTCCAGTAACCAGCGTTGAAAAAAAGAGTAACATCCCAGAATCGGTGTCCTCAGAGAGCATTACATCGGAGTTATTGCAGAATGCACAATTAAACGATAAAGAGAAAAATGCTGCCGATCGCGTCATTAAAGATCTTCAAGTTGTTTTCTCCCGCTCGTCTTCTGACATGGGTCGAACTAGTTTGACACAACATAGAATAGATACTGGCGATCATCCCCCGATCAAGCAACATCCAAGACGTCTACCGTTTGCTAAACAGGAAGAGGTGCGAACACTGTTAAAAGATATGGAAGAAGGCGATGTCATCGAGCCTTCAGCGTGTCCATGGGCATCTCCCATCGTTCTCGTCAGAAAGAAAGACGGCTCAACAAGTTTTTGCGTTGACTATTGCCGGTTGAATGAGGTTACGAAGAAAGACAGTTACCCTCTTCCTAGAATTGATGACATTCTAGACACTCTTTCTGGAAGCAAGTGGTTCTCAACCCTTGATTTAAAGAGTGGGTATTGGCAGGTAGAAATCCATCCTGATGACCGAGAAAAGACGGCATTTACTACGGGACAAGGACTTTGGCAGTTCAAAGTGATGCCGTTTGGACTGTGTAATGCGGCGGCAACATTCGAACGTCTTATGGAGACTGTTTTGAAAGGCCTTTCTTACGAGGCCTGTCTGATATACCTGGACGATATCATCATCATCGGAAAGAGTTTTGAAGAGCATCTAGAAAATCTTAGAAAAGTGCTTCAGAAACTGAAAGAGGCCAATCTGAAGCTGAGTCCTGCTAAATGCAAATTGTTCCGAAAGGAAGTGACTTACCTGGGACATGTCATCTCTGCAGCAGGTGTGCGCACGGATCCTGAAAAGGTATCAGTGGTTAAATCCTGGAAACGTCCCGAAAATGTCCATCAGCTGAGAAGCTTCCTAGGGCTTTGCACCTACTATACGAGATTCGTGAAGGACTTTTCTTCCATCGCAAGACCCCTTCACAAGTTGACAGAGAGCAACCAAAAGTTCTTGTGGACAAAAGAATGCGAGGATGCATTTAACAACTTAAAGGGAGCTTTAACATCTGCTCCAATCCTGACGTATCCTCAGCTCGACAGACCATTTATTCTCGACACCGACGCGAGCAATGAAAGTGTCGGTGCTGTTTCGTCCCAAGAAATAGACGACCAAGAACGTGTAGTAGCCTACTGGAGCAAGTGCCTGTCTAAACCGGAGAGGAATTACTGTGTCACAACCAAAGAGTTGCTCGCCATAGTCAAAGCTGTAGAACATTTCCATCATTATCTATACGGGAGAAAATTCCTCCTCCGCACGGACCATGCCTCATTGGCCTGGCTTTTAAATTTCAAAAATCCTGAGGGTCAAATAGCCAGGTGGATACAGAGACTCCAAGAATATGATATCACTATCCGTCATCGTAAGGGATTATCACACGGAAACGCCGACGCCCTGTCTAGAAGACCTTGCCAAGAAAACTGCCGATATTGTTCCAGGGTGGAAGCGAAATACGAGCTGCTGACTCCGGTCGCAAGACAAGTTACAACATCAACATCGGCTGATCGAGAACCGTGGAGTGATGATGAAGTCAGGAAAGACCAGCTGGAAGACCGCGACATTAAACCCATAATTGATTTAATGGAGTCGTCAAACAGAAAACCTACCTGGCAGGACATTTCTATGTGTAGTCCTACAACCAAACAATATTGAGCACACTGGGATTCACTTCACATTCGAAACGGCGTCTTATACCGGAAATTCGAATCGGATGATGGGAAGACGTTCCGATGGCAGCTGATACTTCCAAGATCCCGCATTCCTGATGTCCTTAAAGAACTACACAACAGCCCTACGGGAGGTCACTTTGGAATAATGAAGACCTTATAGAGAGTTCGTGAGCGCTTTTACTGGAATAATGCAAAGGATGACGTGCAAAAGTGGTGCCGATCTTGCGATGCCTGTGCAGGTCGGAAAGGACCGAAGAGACGCAGCCGAGGCAAGCTGCAACATTACAACGTAGGGGCGCCTTTTGAACGTATCGCCTTTGACATCCTGGGACCTCTGCCACGAACTGCTCATGGCAAAAAATACATACTCGTTGTCGTTGATTACTTCACCAAGTGGCCTGAAGCGTATCCTATTCCTGATCAAGAGGCTGTTACAGTAGCTGAGGTGATGATACAGCACTGGATTTCCAGGTTCGGAGTGCCTCTTCAGTTACATTCCGATCAGGGAAGGAATTTTACCTCGGTAGTAATCAAAGAACTATGCAAACTATTCGGCATTGACAAGACCCAAACGACGCCATTACATCCCCAGTCGGACGGCATGGTAGAGAGGTTCAATCGAACCATCCTTAATAACCTCTCATTAGTGGTTTCCAGAAACCAGCAGGACTGGGACAAGAAATTATTGCTGTTTTTACTGGCTTACCGCAGTGCTGTCCACGAGACTACCGGCTATACTCCATCACAGATGCTCTTCAGTCATGACCTTCGTCTGCCTTGTGATCTATTGTTTGGCCGCCCTCCGGATGCTCCTTCATCGTCTGAGGAATATATTCAAGATCTCCAGGCCCGGTTTGAAGTGATGCACAATTTTGCACGAGAGCGAGTCAACTTGGCGACGGAGAAGATGAAGACCCGATACGACACAAAAGCTACTGAACATCAATTCCACGAAGGAGACAAGGTGTGGTTGTGGAATCCTACTCGACGGAAAGGACTTTGTCCGAAATTACAGTCACCTTGGGATGGGCCGTACACAGTCCTAAACAGGCTGAATGACGTCGTGGTTCGGATTCGTAAGTCTTCGAACTCTAAACCTAAAGTCGTTCATTACGACAGGTTAGCTCATTACTATGGCCATAGTACATAATGTAAATAATTGTAAATAGTATAAGACCATGGTCCATTTTGTTTTTAAATGTGTATTTGATTTGTATTTGATAGCATTTGATTTGTTTTATGTATTGCATTTATTGTTCATGTTGTTTATTATTGTAATGTAATGCTTATTAATGCATTTATGCGACAGTTGTAAGTTTAGCTTCCTGTCCAGGGATTGTACTGCCCGGGACGTGCAGTCTTTGGGAAGGGGGCAGTGTTACGAATTTGGTATTTAAAAAGCTAATGTTAGTTCGATTATAAATTAAATGGTTTTATTTCTCGCGCAGTGCAGCGCGTGACGAATATTAAAAGAAAGCTAAGCCGGAAAATTGAAAATACAAGAGCGCGTGCATTAAATAAATAAATATCTCTTTTTGATTTCGAGAAAGTACTGGAAAATTCTAGCGCGTGATTTTAAAATCTTATAAAAGGAGGAAAACATCTCAGTTTGTAGTAGTTGCTTAGTTTGTTGTTGTTTAGAAAACTACTGTTGTTGATTGTAGCGAATTCGCGGATTAGCGTTCTTTAGCTGTTTTGAATTACGTTCTATTGGACATTTGAGTAGTTAAAAGAAAACTACTGTGAGATATTGTAATACTGCATGATAATTTGAGAAAATTTAAGCATTTTTGTTGTGATAATAATAAATTTTTGTTCATTTTTCATCGGACTTGTGCATTCATTTCATAACGAACCCGTACGCACGCAACAATATAATTAAATGGTTAAAATATGTATCGATTTCTTAACTTAGAGCATTAGAGGCATCTTTTATCAATCTTAATAAAATTTTAGAGCTTCATAAAATTTATAAGTTATACTTATTACATATTAAATTAAATGTATTTTAATAACAATTAGACACATTACTTAAAAAAGGAAAATGCAGATTTAAGTTCTCAAGAATTTCATGCAGTGTTTTTAAACAGTTGAGTTTGTTAATCTTTATTTGGTTCTAGAAGGTAATAGTTTACGGACGGTTCCGAATTTAGAAAATGTTTCACCATTTAGCACGAAAAGCATTTCATTATAATTTTAGGAAATCTATGGAGCTGAAGCGAAATAATAAACAAATGTTTTTTAAACCAACTTAAAAATTTTGGATGTTAAATTTAAATTCTTATTTTTTAGTTCCGTTTCCTGGATCGTCTGCTCTTGAGAGATGTGAAGTAAAGTCAGAAGGAGAAGTGGACAGAACTCATATGGCCATAATGTGAGATATTCCTAGTTGGTGATTCTTCTCTGAAATGCATGTCTGTCTTTTGATAATAATGATGTCTCTTAATAATAACATAATCTGCCTTTCAATAATTTGAAAAAAAAGTTTGTTAAGACAGAATAAATAAAACATAAAATCAACAAGAAAATGTATGAAATTGCTTTATTAAAATTCCAGTAGAAATGCAAACCTTATTATCGAATATTACCTGTTTATACAAGCTACAACTGGATCTCAGTCTCCTGGTCTAGAATTTTTATTAGTCCAAAGGGATTTCAGTCCCGAAGGACTATTGCTTTCGTTTTGGCATTTTGCGTCGGACTCATAAACGGTTCACTTTTCAAACTGTTGCCACAAAATGTTAGAGTCCTGCATTATATTTGAAGAAATTAAATAATGAAAAATCTGCATAAATGATTGTCTATTTCTCGCATTGTGATAAAACAATGGTACATAGAGCCATCGAATTTTGAATGACGAAATCCTACTGCGAATATGGGCATCTGAAATCCCAAATTTGGAATTTGTTTTATTATAGATTTTATATTTTGTAAAACTTTAACGAATTTTTGATTTACAAACTCAATGCTTTAAAAGCGAGAAATGGCAACGTTATATAGAAAAAAAAAATACTTTTATGTCCAGCTCGCGAGACTGCGTATATCGGAAATTCTAAAGATATGCTTAATTTAACATTATTTTTTTGCGATATTGCTCTTGAACTGAATTTTATGGTTTAAGTGCAAAGAACATGATATTTAATAAATAAAGGTAACACTCAAAACGTTAAAAAAACGCCCCTTTGCACGTAATTTAAAATCTGAAAAATTTCAGATTTTTTTTTTTATTTGCTTTGTTCTTGAATTTAGTTTATTTGAATAATTTTATGAGAGATTTTTTATAACTTACAACAATAAATAAGTCATTACAAATTTAAAAGACTGGAATTGAATGTAATGGGTTATGTCCTTAAAGGAAGAAGCATTTTCGTGGAAGACATTCTAAGAGGAAAATGACTCATATTTATGTTACACATGAGAACAACCACCAAATTTACAGAGTAGCTAGCTCTTTTATGGTGTTTTGAACTAGTTCTGGACTACTGGCGTTCAATTTTCTTATGCATTCGTCTCTTTAGCACAAACTGAAGGAAAAGAGACAAAGAACTTCTCAAGTGAAGCTTCTTGAAATATAACGCGAAAGTTTCTTTATGTAAAATGTGTTCGAAATAGCTTCTAAACAAAACAACTTCTAAATGAAAGAATTTTAACTTCTAAAAAAAATAACTTCGAAACAATAATTATATTAAAAGTAGCCTATTTTTTTAAGTGAATTCTAAAATTTCAAGTGAAGAAATTCTTCTAAATATAAATTTTTACTTAACTCTTACAAAGAAAAATTTGTAATTTTTTCTAATCTTCTAATAAAGACTTCTAGAAATGTGTCTTTTACATTAAAGACTTAGTTATGTTAGGAATAATGCTATTAATTTGTCTTCTATATTAAAGAATTAATTATATTATGAATAATTTTTAAATAAAATTTTTTGAGCTTTTAGCCATGTAGTTTATTCTTCTTTAATTACTAATTAATGCAATCGAAACTGCAATTAGTATATTGTCTAAGTAAAGTGAGTAAAAGTAAAAATGAGTTTTCTAAGTGAGTAAAAGATTAGTAATTTTTAATAATACTCGATACAACATAATTTGTCATAAATAATCCATAGGCCTCGTTTTCACATGCATATACTTTATTAACCCAAAGAAGCAATTTGCCAAAAATGCTATTAATTTCGTTTTGGCATTTTGAGTCTTCCTCTATAAAGCGGCATTTCACTTTTCAAATTATTGCCACCAAATATTAGTATACCACCTGTATTACGTTTAAAGAAATTAAATAACGAAAAATCTGCATGAATGTATGTATGTTTCTCCCCTTGTGAAAAAACAACTGTACCTACAGACACCAAATTCTGAATAACGTAGTACTCCACTCGAATATGGGCATCTGGAAGCCCAAATTTGGAATTTGTTTTATTTGTAAACGTTCAAAAAACGCCCCTTTGGGCGTAATATAAAATCTCAACCCTTTCATATTTTTATTTTTATTTTTAGTCCAAGCGGGCAATTTGCGTAGAAGGAATATTAATTTCGTTCTGCCATTTTGCGTCATTTCATGTAAAACAGCACTATTCCAGAACTAGTTCAAAACACCGTAAAAGAGCTAGCTACTCTGTAAATTTGGTGGTTGTTTTCATGTGTAACATAAATATGAGTCATTTTCCTCTTAGAATGTCTTCCACGAAAATGCTTCTTCCTTTAAGGACATAACCCGTTACATTCAACTCCAGTCTTTTAAATTTGTAACGACTTATTTATTGTTGTAAGTTATAAAAAATCTCTCATAAAATTATTCGCTTTTCAAATTGCTCCCACCAAATATTAAAGCTCTGTATCATGTTTAAAGAAATTAAATAATGAAGAATCTGCATAAATGTATGTATGTTTCCCGCATTGTGATAAAACAAAGGTACCTAGAGCCATCAAATTTTGAATAACATAA
This sequence comes from Stegodyphus dumicola, assembly GCF_044657685.1. NCBI lineage: Eukaryota > Metazoa > Arthropoda > Arachnida > Araneae > Eresidae > Stegodyphus > Stegodyphus dumicola. The sequence continues at coordinate 131,802,302 of NC_140776.1, forward strand.
TCTTAGAATATGGGCACTGGTAACGTAGAAGTAGCAAAATTTGCGCAACCCGCGATCTCCGCGGGGATGAATTTTTGCCGTCTATTTACTGTGCAACTAGCTCTTTCCTAGTTCAAGGTTTCCTTTTGGCTTTTCTGTGATGTTTAATTGTTTATTTAGATGTATACTAACAGATGGTGTTAGTTGTCCACATTTCTGCCAAATATACAAGAATAGGTAATGTAGCATTTTTCGCGCGCTTTTCAAAATTCAAAGATGAGATGTCTGGTAGGAAGCGTTTCGCGAGTGATATAACCTATATTCCTTACGATATTTCCGACACTGATAGTAGTTTTGTCTCTGATTTCAAGTATATTGAAGATAGTTATAGCGAAACTGATGAGAATTTCTCGGATTCCTCTACAGATAATGATGAATCTGAAAATTCAGTTTCTATTGAAAATGGTGGACAGTGGTTCAAAATTTATATGCAAAATATTACATTATGCAAATATTTTCACTAGTACATATGTTTTACCTTTGTATTTTATAAAATAAATCATAATTTAACCAATATTAATTTTCAGAATTTTCCTCTTATATATCATTATTCTTCAATTTCAGTATTCTGACAACCTTTTTCTATGATCTAATTCTATATTGAAAAAAAAAAAAAAAAAAAAAAAACTCTTTTACAAAAATTTTTTGTATATTTTAACTCTAAAATATACAAAAAATTTTAACTCTAAAATATATGCAGATTTGAAATATGTAATAAAAAAATACGCAATTTTTTAATTATTTTGAAAAAAAAAACATAGAGGGTTAATAACCAAAGGTTCTGATACGACTAATTTATTTTAAAAAAGGCGGGATGCTTAAGAAATCCGTTTTACAAGAGGAAAAAGAAAACAAAAATAAATAAATAAGAAAAAATAAAGAGAAAAGTCGTCATGAGTCACGTAGGCTGGTGTGATTGAATCGCATCCGCTTGCTTTTATTGGAAAGCGCAAATTATTCTTAAATGTGACATATTTTATTTTTAAAACATAACCAGTTTCAGAAACATTTAACAGTAAAATTAAGGCAGTAGTAGAACACGTTATAAATATAGTATTTCTCCATTTTTAAGTAGTATATTTTGCCTTTTATAATTAAGTAGAAAAGTATTATTTTTCACTTGTATATAGGAGTATTATACATACTATATCACTTGTATATAGGAGTATTATACATATTATATCACTTGTATATAGGAGTATCATTTTTCACTTGTATATAGGAGTATTATTATATAGTATAAAAGTATTATTTTTCACTTGTATTATATACTCTTACGGGAAAGGCAAAATAACTACATCATGATTAAGCAACCATGATTTTATATTTCCAGGTGCGTTTTTATTTTCCTATTCGTCCTTGTTTGTGCTAGTACTTTTATCGACTGGATTTTGCATTCTGGAAAAGAAAACTTGAAACTTAACAGAGACGACAGTAAGTCTAGTCTATCTGTTACTGAAAATTTCAACATTGCGTAAAACGCATTTTAAAACGAATTCTAACGATGAATATTCATGTTTCAGAAAGATGTGTGTCGGTCACAGTTGCATTTTCTTTCTGCAACAACACCAAACGTCTACTTAAGAATATAAATGATGATAACGAAGGACTGCTGTTGGGAAATTGTGTTCGCGGAGTTGTGGTCGCGTCAGTGGCTTGGATAATCTTAGGACATACTTATGTCTTCCCTTTCAAAGCATTTTATATGCAAGCAAGTATGTATAACACATTTAAATAATTAATTTTCTCTCTTGTTCTATTTGTATGTTACTGTGTAGCAAGGCCAGCCTTAAAATTTTGCCTCTTGATGAATTTCCGAGCCTCCTAAAATTCTGGCACTCGTGTTTTATTAAATTCTAAATTTTTTAACAATATTCTCCCACCATCCAATGCAGCCTAAATTACACTACCCATGCAGCGGTCCTAGTTGCTCCACCTCTGGGGCCAAACTTGCTATGTAGTTTTCTTTGACGGTTTTTTCTTAATTACATTAAACTTTTGTGTGCGATCGACAAAACAAACGACACGTTTCTTCTTTATCTTCAAGAAAGATCTGGATATAAACTGAAAGCACAGGCTACTTTTCTCAATTTAGTGCCTTGAGCAGAATTCGTATTAGTGCACTATTCTAAGAACAGAGAGCAATCATTATAGGAAATTTCACATAGATGCCTTTAATATTGCTAAGAAAACTTCATTATTCGCTGTGACACCTGTACATTCAGCTCTCATGCAAGCGTAACAAAATTATGCCTCGTTGAACACTCAAAGATACAAGGCAGGTATTTTACTACCCTATTACTTCGTCACCTGACTGTATTCCACGCCTTGAGCTCGTCTTAATTGAACATATGATGAGAATCTTAGGCCAATTCCCGAAACTAGAGTTACAGGCAAAACCAGTAAGAATGCCCTCTAACTCCCTTAACTTAAAAAGGTTGTCACTTCTGCTAGACATTTTTGAGAAACGAGATTGTGGTAGCACTGGCTTCAACGGGAGGATTACTAGATAAAACAGGCCCGCTGGAAGCGAAGTCCCGCCTATCTACGGAAACTATGTAGCGGCTAAGCGGGATTTCTTTCAAACTTTAGCGAGAATGTCTCAGCTGGAGCTCTGTCCCGGCTAGAGATCAACCAATCAGATGAAATTTCTGCTTCTAAAGGATCGCGTGATCCAAATCTCAGCGATAATCGATTACTGTATAGCGTTCAAGTCTTTGTAGTGAGTGAAAATCGTAACCTCGCTACGAGCGTGGAAATGTGCAGGTTCTAAGAATTGTCCCTTTCGACGTCCAGCCCAGCGTAGCCGAAACATAATGTGATTGGGATTTTAGATGTCACAATCTCCGCCGAAAACATCGCGGAGAAAATAACGCAAGGCAAAAACGTCGTGGTACAAAACATCGTGGAAGAAAATAAACCAAAGGGAAACATCGCAGTTCTAAAACATCGTGGTACAAAATATCGTTCTCGAAAATAAAGCGGTTTAAAACACTCGCAGTTTAAAAACATCGTCGTCCAAAATATCGTGGTAAAAAATAAAGTACCTACAAATCCTTGAATGACGATAACATCGCAGATACGCGTTTTTCAGGCTTTAATAATTGTAAAAAGATACTCCCATAATCATTTGTTATCAAGATAGAAAGAAGAATAACTGTTACTTTCATATTTTTTATTAACTAATAAATATTTGCTGAAAATGTAAAAAGGAAACTTAAGCATAGAATGTTAATTCAAATTATACCACTTAATACAATTTTAAACTGACATAGTTAAATAACAAAGGTCATTAATAAATTATTTTTTTATAATGTTTTACTGGTAATTTTTCATGAAAAGTATAATCTAAAAAAGAATAGAAAAAGAAAGATAAGTAACTGCGATATAGCGGTTATCTTGCTAAGTTAATTATGATATTATTTTCTTCACCTTTGTTAATCCGATACTCTTATAGTGAAAATTATTTCTGGTTTTGTTTAAATTTCTTGTTCTGTTTTTAAAAAACTATTAGTTTACAAAAATAAGAAAGTACATATTACTCTTCTTTCCATCTTGCGCTCACAAATCATTACGCGAATATCCATTTACAATTATTAAAACCTGAAAAACGCGTTCTGCGATGTTATCGTCATGCGATCATTTGTAGGTCCTTTATTTTTTACCACGATATTTCTGAAATACGAAGTTTCTGAACCGCATTATTTTCGAGGATGATATTTTGTACCATGATGTTTTTAGAACTGCGATGTTTTCTCTTTGCTTTCTTTTCTCCCACGATGTTTTGTATCAGGACATTTTTGCCTTGCGTTGTTTTCTCCACGACGTTTTCATCCGCGATGTTTTCGGCTGTAACCCTGAAAAAATATCTTCTGTATATAATTTTTTCTATTTATTTTTTTAGAACGTTTACGCTATTTTGTAAGAAATGAGCTATTATAATACAAGGCTAATAAAAAAGATTTATTCTGTTTCAAAACATTGTATTTTTTAGAATATACGGCGCCCAGGAAAGAAATTTTCGCATATTCCGATACATATATGCGAAATCAATGTGTCTATTGCACTGTGGCTTGCATAGCTGTAAAAAATTATGCGAGCGTCATTTTTAGCTCGCCTTATTGCCTAGTCTAATGGTCTTGTATGCAAAGGGGTACTTGGGGACATGCCAAAGGAGTAGGCTCATGTTACTTGCAAGTTATGATTGTGTATCAAATGAATGCGAAGTCCTCTCTTGTAAATAATGAAAACATTGTCTCTTGTCTGGTTTCACTAACATCTGAGGAATTCAACCTTTAATTGTCTCCTTAATGGCTCGGAAAAGCGTTCTTTCTACTGATAACAAAATACTCATTATTTATAAGGCTTTGTTGCGTCCCATTCTTACGTATGCCTATCCTACCTGAGGTTATGCTTGTTAGATTTCAATGCGGAAGCTGCAAATACTTCAAAATATTGTGGTCAAAGAGGCGGTGGGTTGTCGTTGGTTCATTAGGATCTCGGCAGTCACCAGGAGCTTAAAATTCCTGAAATATATATGTATATAACTATGTTAGCGAAGTAATTCTTTTATAAAATTCCTAATGTTCATAATATCATCACACCTTATGATGTTAATAATCATGGAAACCGGAGAAGGCCACTCATAATCCTTCGCCCCCTGAATATGAAAATCGTCATCTGTTGTATGTCTTTCTAAACTTTGATTATGTTTTTTTTTTTTTTTTTTTTTTTTTTGACTTTTGCACTTGTTTATATACTATTTCTTTGGTTTCTAAGCTCACATTACACAAAGTCTAACACATTATTAGAAACAACTATTTGTGATTTTGTCATTTCTTTTTTGCTTACTATATACTTGCGTATTGTTTACGTCCTGCCACCACGGCTGCTTTTAGAATCACTACCGTCATCTAAGTCTGCTGCAATTAAGTATACTGCTAAATGCTGTCTGTCGGAATCGTGATGTTTTCCTGCCATGTGCGTTTTCTTTCATCATATGATATATAACTACTCGCGCTTTATGTGATATTTCGGTATAAACAACTTTTAATTAACTCATAAATGTTTGAAAATCGACAATTGAACTTATTTCGGAATATTGATAAAACGCGGGACCACTTTCCAACGAACTACAAGTTTGTTTGAGCCGCGGAATTCAACATAACTGCGCCGGTTTCAACCCTCTGACTGGCAGGGTCGCATATATGTATATATATATATTTGTAAAATGTAACAAAATACAATGACTGCTTTAAAAATAATTGATGACCTCAAAATTAACTATTCTAGATTTGGTGTTCTCCCCGTAAATTCCTCTCTTCTCCCGAATTCGAGATTCTTCCACGTTACATAACCACCTAAAATTATCCAATCATAGCTTGTCTCTACAATTGCATCTACTTTGGTATAAATACCGCTCGCAAGAAATGTCATTCTTTTCCTAGCTTCGCCAATGCTAACATAACCCCGCTGCTCTGTTGGCACGTCTAAAATGATGTCGCCACCGTTAACCTGTGTTATAAGAAATCATTGTAATTGCTTATGATCTAAAAATAGTTCATCCACTAAGAAATGACCTAGAATACTTTTTTGTAACTTTTTAAGAAAGTTTATGAACATGCATCTTGTAATATGTTGAAGAAATTAAGGCAAAGTATTAAAAGTACATAAATCGACTACAATGTACCCACGACCTTTTCGCATTATAACTTCTTTCTCAAGCCAGTTCTGAAAAAAATTGAGTTCTCTTAGCGAAACTCCGTGCGGGTCAGAGGGTGTAATGTGCATGCACATTACACCACATGTATTGCATTGCATTACGTTATATTTTATTACATTATATTACATTATATTTTATTAGATTATATGATTTGCAATGCAGCAGGGATTTTCGTCTTAGGGATATGAGATGCAAAATGTTTTTGGAAATTACTAGTAGAGACGATACTCTGTTTCGTTCTACTAGGTTATCCATAGAGATTAAGATTAATTTCGCTTAACAGAGATTAAGATTAATTTAAACGACATACATCCAAGCGGTGGTCAGTTCGGTCCACATTTTTTGTAGCAATCTTCTGTCAATTGTCATGCCAGCAGAAACGCGTTATCTGAGCTCTAGCAGTATTGTTAGCGATAGAAGGTACAAAAGCATAATCCTTAAGCGAAGCCAAAAGAAGAAGTTAAACATCATTAAGGCAAAGAGGCATTGAGAGGATCATGCTACAAGAGTATGAATCGAACTATTAGATATATGCATATAGTTTGCGACTCTCTATGTCGGGTAGCCAACAGAGCACATTTGTAATATGAGGAAAACTTGGTAAGTTTCTGATTTTTTTCATGTACCAGACTTCAAAAAATACAATGATTTGAATTTCAACGAATCATTTAGGGTAAATTTGTGTTTCCAAATTAGTTACCAGGAATCATCATAAAAATCGGTGTTTTTTGAAAAAATGTACATGTAACCTTTTTTCCAATGAAACCTATACATCTGGATTCTTTTTACTTTCATTTAAAAATGTTTGAGATAACACAGATATTATATGAGTAGAGTAAAATTATTCCGTTGTGTATTTATTTCAGTAAGATAAACCAAATATAAAAGAACATTAATTTCCAAATTCAGCTTTAGTATGAAATGCCTTTCAATATAGTTCTTACAGAATAACTATAGTTTATATTTCATTTTCAACATTATAATGCTGTTAGATATTCTTTCGAAAATATTATAAATGGTATTAAAGTTGTTCATTAGAAATAATATCATTATATAGAGGTTAAAAATACAATGCTTTAAATAACATTGATGCTGCCATTAAAATCTACATATACATACATAAGCATTAACGAAAAGATTATCTGTTTGATTAATTTTATGCAAATATTTGCTATAATTATAGATTATGAAATCATATATTATGCTATTTCTATAATCGTTAAATTTTTATAATTTTGTAACTCCAAAACATTTTGTATTCAAAAATTTATATTTATTGCTAAATTAAAATTAATTTTGATTTAATAAAATTGTAAAATGGCAGCTTAACTTATAAAAGTTAATCCTTTCTTCACTTATTCGCCATTCATAAGATGCAGGAAAAATAAGTAAAATAAAATACTTCACACTTTTAGTTTCATAATAGGAGACTCAACGAATTTTAAGGAGTTTTTTCTTCTGTTTGCATCAGGTAATAATTTATATTTGAAACTAAACTAAGTTTTCATATTTCTCTAAAATTAGAACTGCTTTAAGAATAAAGGAAGCTACTGTAGATGAAATTTACATATGAAAATAAAGTGAATTTTTCTTGAATTTTTAACTAGATATTTGAGTTCTATAAAATCTGAATACTGAACTTAATAAAGTCTAATTATTTATAATTCAATATCGTATGTTGAAGTTGAAATATAATACAATATAAGATTCATTTTGTATGCATTATACTTAAAAAATAAGACCTTAAAAGGGTAATAAACTGACTTTACTAATAATTCCTGATTACATGATTATGATAAAACTTATTATACTAAAACGAAATTTAATATTATCAGTTTTCGAATATGCACACACACACACACACATATATATATATATATATACAAAGTAAATCTTTAAAGCAGGTTACTTCAATAATTTACACACTGAAATATAATTAAAAATAGGAGACAGTTGATTTCAGAGGCAGGAAGCAAAAATATTACAAATTTAATATGAGTATCAGGCTGAAACTTATGAAGATGATAATGCATTTGTGAACATATATTTGTGGCGGAGATTAATTAACTAACTTTCAGCCTTAAGCTAATATGTAAGTTCAATATTGATTTCTAATTAAATTTTTGTTATTTAAACGTGGAAACTCCTAGAATATTAATTTTCACTTTAATTCATGATTTTTTGTGCGTAGGTATTCCGAATATTTCTTCAAATAAAACAAACATGAATTATACTATATTTACCTAATGTAGTTAATTCTTTTTCTCCAGGCTCATTGGAATACCTTCGAAATTACTTGGAACAGTATTATTTTAGTTTCATATTGAGCTTTCCCCTAGCATATGATGCCTTGTTTGTGTGCAAGTGAGTATCAACATATTAGCATTACGTAATAGAAAATAATATTACATATTATTCGCATCTATTGGAAAATCATACTGTATGATAGCTGAATGGTAAAATGGAAACTAGTTTTTCGTGCATATATCAATTTAAAACAATATATTTAATATTCATTAAATATATTGATTAATATTCATTAAATATATTGATAATATTCTATATTTAATTGTCATTAAAAAGCATGTTATTGCATTACGTACTGCAATGCAGTATATCTACTATTATTCGGAATACCTCTTCCTTCAAAAAGTTAGAAGAAAATTTATATGGCTTACGTGTAATCTGTAATAACGGAATTTGACTGTCAGAGAATATTACCCTATACCTTATAGAAGAAATCATAAAGTGGCATCGTTTGGGTTAACATGTATTTAACGTAGGAGTGCAAATGCAGTTAAGGTATCTTTTAGTAGTTGGGCTGAGTGTTGCATTTGAAACGATGTAATGTTGGTTTCTTAAATCAGATGCCGCAGCTAGTTTGTCATATTTCTCATTTTGTAACACTGCTGTTCTCTCTTATCAAGATGGTTTTAAGAAATGTACGCTTTTAGGAAATTCTATCTAGCCAAAGCGAAGCCACGAGCAATCTGGGACATACACAAAAGAAACATTTTTACCAATTATTCCAGAAATAACAGGAGAGCCCGAGCAAATTTATGTATTTCGATGGAAGTAGCTTCGACAATGACCAGCTAATAAATTTTAAGTTTAAAATAGAACTGCCCTACAAGCATTTTCCGAAAATCCTTTAAATAAAGAAGTATTGTAAAAATGTATTTTTATACCGGCAACTATTTTAGAAGAGATACGTTAGAAGTTCGAATCTGCAAACGGTCTTGTTTGAAAGATGAACTTTTCTTCTCCCTTTTGCACTCCGCTCTTATTTAACACAGGAAGTTTTGATGTTTAATGCAAGAGGAGATAGATTTTTTCAGCTCTCTATTTCCATTTTAAGCCTTGAAAAATAATAAGCCTTTGCAATCCTTTATGAATTTTTTGTTCTTTTCTTCTTTAGCCGTTAAAGCTGTTTGCAATGAATACTATATGTAGAGTATAGTACTCTATGTAGAAAGGAAAGTAACGATATTGTGGGAAACGTTATGTCATGATATTCCCTAATCTCCTACTGTATGACGTATGCATTGCGTCAGCAGGTGTTTCCCGCCTTCGGAAAAACGCGAGGATTAGCTGGCGAGCGGAGCAGACGTCGCTCGATCGCTCGTATACCATTTTCATTAATTGTAATCCTAATATAATCTATATTTGTAAATAGTAATAAATGTGTGTTATCAACTATGGTCGTTGCCTTTCCCCACATTTTGGGGGCTCGGCCGTGCCTTTTGTGCATGCGTTATAATCGAACCCTAGACACCAGCAATCACTAAAGACGTTCAGAAAGCTAACAAAGGCAAGACGTGCCTTTATGACGATTTAATATTCTTCTTCAAGCTAGACGACGTATGTGAATGAAGACGTGCCTTTATGACGATTTAATATTCTTCAAGCTGGACGACATACTATGTGAATGATGTTACATGCTACTTGTCCATTCTTCTGATTTTGGACGTTAAATCGAAATTTGATTTTGGATTACATTGGATTGGCCAAGATATAGTATATTGGATTATAAGGACTGCCCCGAAGTTAGGTAGGCCCATTTTTCCCTAATTAGTTCATAATTTATTAGTATTACGATTTTAAGCTGTGTTTATACTGTTTAATTCTCATTCATACATACCCTATTTCATATTCATATTGTCCTATTTTACTGTTTAAAGAACTATGGCCCTAAAATTAGGTGATACCCCACTGATAGCGAATTCTCTTAAATATGGCACAACACGAGTTATTAAATTATTTAATACCGTGCTCGGATATTCCGATTTTGATCATTCTTCGCGAAAGCGAATGCGAAATTTTGCCGCGTTCCCGGACAGTTTCGATTTGGCAAAACATAAAGAACTTCTATTAAAAGATTTTTCTTTATCAGATTTTATATCAGTGGCGAATTTATTGCATTTGGAAGCTTCCACTAGAATGTGGGAAATGTTATGTCATGATATTCCCTAATCCCCTACTGTGTGACGTATGCATTGCGTCAGCATGTGTTTCCCGCCTTCGGGAAAAGGCGAGGATTAGCTGGCAAGCGGAGCAGACGTCGCTCGATCGCTCGTATACCATTTTCATTAATTGTAATCCTAATGTAATCTATATTTGTAAATAGTAATAAATGTGTGTTATCAACTATGGTCGTTGCCTTTCCCCACAATATAATAAATAGATAAATAAATAAATATAATTAAAATAAAAATTTATAAAAAGAAAAGAAAATTCAAATGCATCATTTAACTTATATGTACAAGAATATTTCAGCAATTAAATACAGTCTGAATCTTAACACTGATGTAGCAGAGTGAAGCGAACTGAAGAGAGGTGATAGGAGGAGCTTTAAACAAAAATACATAGATATAAGATTTGAGAGAGATTGAAAGTTTAGGACAAGTAAAACCGTGAAAAATTCGCAGTCTTCATCTGGAAACATGTCTATAGATTACCCGACAAATATGCTGGTATTTATATCACTTAATTTTAACATCTTCCCACGTTAATGGAGAGGATATGGAAAGGCAAAGTCTAGTTAATCATTCTAAGTTGGTGAAGATTTACTGTACAACCTTTTAATTCAACGGACAACACAAAGCCATTAGAGAATTTTTAACCAAAGATTCAACAAAGCTTCACTGTACTCTCAGCTACAAAAAGGACTTTCAGCTACAAAAGGCATATACGAAAAATGGTGTTAATTCCTTACAGTATGTCTAACAGGGGATTAAAATTTTGTTAAATAGCTAAACATTCCCATAAGCTCTCCTTATCTTAAAGAAATTACCTCCTATTTTAAGTCAAGTGTTGAATTGATGAACCAGTTTAAAAGTATCCTTCTGATAATATTAGATTATGTTCTGCTATATATAAAAGTTTATATGAAGTTTCCTTTCAGAATCTGTAATCATACGGTTGGAACCTTCAAGCTTTGAAGGATTTTTCATACAACTAATAATGAAAAACTCCACTATAAGATGTTATACTGCAGAACTAGGACACAGGTAAAAGAATACAAATTCTGAAATTACGAAGCATGCTGCAGTCTACTTCGATTACCAAAGTTAGAACACTGTTCTGGATTAACTGCAGATCTCAAATGCTCGAGAGTAGAATAAGACGGTGATGCACGTGTAATAGTTCCAGTTTATATTTCTTGCGGATAAAAATAAATTTAGGATGCAGATGGTAGCAGTATGTCTCACATATTACAAATAAGTCTCACATACTTCTATTACAACTTATTAAAAACAATAAGAGTTTTTAGTGCAACTAGGTGTTTACTAAACGCAAAGATCGACTACATGGATCATGAGAGTACATGTTATATACCTCTTTACAGAGTTACTGAATGGGTGCATTGCATTTATTAGACTATGACAAAGCACACTTGGATTATCTGCTTAAAACCTAGGATAACTTCAGGAAGGATTTTCCAAGGCTCTATTTTTGCAGATTTTATTATTTATAATCTATCACACTAGTTGCTTATTTTATTTTTATATGCCATATTATATTGATAATCATCATCAATAAACGTCATGTACTAGTAATATATAACTTATGGCATATTTGTAATGTATTTTCAGTGGATTTCTTTTGACATTTCCTTTTTGGTATTCTTCAAGCAAGAGCCAAGACGTTAGCGTGAATGTAATTTACTTGGTAATCAAAAATTATATCAGGTAAGAAATAAATTACACCATCATTTTTAAAGTATTTGCAACCATCATGAGGGAGCATTGAATTTACTTGTCTAGAATGTGACGGTATAGTTTTACATATACCATTCAAGAGGAAATGTTATTCCATTTCGAATAAAATATATTTTCGTATGTGATTTCAAACTATTAAGATTTCTGGATCTAAATTTAAAATCGTAACATATTTTAAACTACGAATCCATAAGCGTTATTCAACAGATTAAGTAAAATCATTTACATGTAACGTTATTTTATTTCATGTTGAATTATTTTAATGAAGAAGTATCTAAATAATTCACAAAGATAAGTAAGCAAAGCCAGTCTACAGGAAACATGGACCTTATAAGAAATAGACTAACCCAAACGGGTTTTCTCCGTCGTCTGAGGCGTTGCCGGCTGTCACCTTGATCACGTCCGGAAGAGTAGGGACGACTTGCAGAAATTTAACATTGGTTGCCTATTGTAGCTTGTATAATTGTCAAGAAAAAGCTGGTTGTAGCGCCTCATTTCACAAATTAAAATTTCTACATATTTTTATTTTTGAAATTGAGATTGATTTTTAAAAATTTAGCATATTTATCAAGCATTATTATCGTTCCAAATAGTTATAAAGCTATTGTATGTTTTCAGGGCTGGATATTTTTTTAGCTTTTCTTATGCTGTAAGGAAATTTGTAACTAGTTCTTTTAGAAAATAATATTTTAAATCTGAACTAATAGAAAATTTCAAACAAGCAATTTTCTCTTGCAATTTTTATGCTTTTTATTGGTGTAAATAAGTAAAAAATACTAAAATATTTAAAAACGAATTTTCGAAAGTTTCGTTTAAAATTCTAAATTGTGCTGCTTTTTTAAAATTATAGATGAGTATTATAGCACAATTTCTATAAAGAAATTTTATTTCAATTATATTTCATAATACATCATAGTGATAAACACATTTGAGTCCTTAAAAATTTTTATACATTTAATTCTAATATTAAAATTGTATTTAACCGTAATAATTAGTTTTGCTTGTATTTTATAGTGATTATTTTTTTCAATTTATTTTTAGTTCTGCATAAGATTTTTTTTTATTTACTGTTAATTTAATTTATTAGCCCAAAGCGGCGATAGCCTAGAAAGGCTGTTAGTTTCGAAGCGGCATTTTTCGCTGTTTTACTATAAATGTCCGTGTCTCCTTGCAAATTGTTGTTACCAAATATTATCGCCCTGTATTATATGTAAAGAAATTAAATAATGAAGAATATGCATGAATACATGTATGTTTCTCGCACTGTGACAAAAAAGACAGTATCTAGAGCCATCAAATTTTGAATAATGTAATCCTCCACTCGAACATGGGCATCTGGACGGCGGAATTTCGAATTTGTTTTAATCTATTTCACATTTTGTAAAACTAACGAATAATTGATTAAGAAACTCAACGACTTCAGAGTGAGTACTGTACGGAAAATAACAGTTTTATCTCCAGTGCGGAAATTCTAAAGATATGCTGTTTTCAAATGTATGTGGTTTACAGCGAAGAACATGATATTCAATAAATATAGGTAACACACAAAACTTTAAAAAAAGGTTCCTTTTGGGCGTAATATAAAATCTGAGTGCTTTTAGATTTTATTTTATCTTTTTTCTTTTCCTTCATTACGCTCAGAAAATTTTATGCTCCGAAATTTATGAATTATTAAAATAACTAATCCACTTTAATGTTAATAATTTAATGATCATATAGTCAAATAAATATGATCGTTTCGTAATGTTATTATAGTTTGGAAAATCACTACCTGAAAATGTTTATTAAATTTTTTAAAAAAATTATCAGATCTTGTTTAATTTTACCTTATTTATTTCAAAGCATCACGTACTATCAATCTTATTTAATTTTACTTTATTTTTACGCAAAATTAAGTTTATAAATTTTGTGCCTAGAGTTTTCACCGCTTTACCAAAGTAAAGATGTTTGTACAAGAATTACGCGTTAAAAAAATGCGCGAAATTCAGTAAAAAGTGCTTTAATGAGATATATTAAATCCTATTTGGAAAAAAACTGTGGCTTTCAAAATCTCATCACTATACAACGTATCACATTTAGTAATTAAAAAGAGTTATGTGATACAAACGCCATAGGTTTCAGTGTTAAAGTAAACCAGATCGTCCCTACTCTTTCTTGCCGACATGTCGGTGTCGGGCGCCCCGCCCACTGGGTTAGTCTATCTCTTATAAGGTCCATGACAGGAAACTCTCTCTTAGACAATTACCCCATATTTCCATATAATTTCATTCTTCTGTGTATATTTTCTCAGAAGTACAGGCCCATTTTTCAGAGATTATAAATTTTAGCGAACTGTTAACCAAGACAAGACTTACTGCAATGTTTGTTTTAAATTTGAATTACTAACTGTAATTGTACTATAATGAATCGTATTTTGTTTTTAGATTTAAATTACTGATAGAACTAAAACTAAATATGCTTTTATGATTAACATAAGCTATGAAGTGCATTAATCTAATTAATTAATTTAACAACATATTTCAGTATCTCATAAGGTTTGTTTTATTATCGTAGTTTATATACACATATACATTTGTTTTATTTAAGAGCTATGCTATAATTCTTATTTTTAAATGATATCGTGCTTGCATAAAGGTTGTAATATTAATTTAATATTTCTATGCTGTTTGTCAAAAAATATTTAACCTTTTAACTGTCATGCCCGAGCCGAGTATTACTCGGGGTAATTTTTTTGAGTGTATCGTATTGTTATACCCGAATATATATCGGGAGACGTTTATTTCGGCTTCATTTCTTTGTCAAACCCGACAGTATCTCGGGAAAAGTTAATGTGCGCTCAATTCAATAGATGACAGCACTTTACTGAAGATTTCAAAGGTGAGGTTATAAGTTCTTTGGTTCAACGTGCACGGTATCTTTTTGTTGTAAAATGGCGTCCAGTTCTTTGAAACGTTATATAGATGATTTAGATTCTTCAACCGAAGATGAAAGTTGTGTGTCTGATGTGCAGTATTCATGATATTTCCATGGTCAGCCTCAAAAAAAAAATGAAGATATACTCAAGCCGAAGATTGTTTCTGACTACAGTCTAACTATGGTGTAGATCGCTGTGATTAGGAAATATCCTTTCATCCAACAATCCGAAAACGTCAGAAAAAATATTATAAAAAGATATTTTTACATTTACTAGACAAAGTAATTTGGAACTCATATTTACTCTATAAAAATGTAGTTGGGAAACGTATTGCATTTTTAGAATTTCGAATCCAAGTTGTAGAAGAGCTTTTACATAAATATGATGATGCAGCTTCTGGACAAAAGAATGTTGGCAGACCACCTACAATAGATAACCCTGCTCGTCTTACTGAACGACATTTTATTTCCTATATTCCTCCTACTCCTGTGAAACGTGAGCCTACAAGACTGCAAAGTGTGTTGTTCGAAAAAGGATAAAAATGCGAAAAAGATAAGGAAGGAAACACGGTTCTGTCTGGTATAGTGATTGTGGAGTTGGTTTGTGCTTGGAAAAGTGTTTCCAGTTGTACCACACAAGACTGAATTACTGAACTACTAATACGTATTCACTTTTATTTTTATTATTATTTTTTTTTTCATTTCTTAATTTTTTATAAAATAATTAATTTTCTTTCATTTTTAGAAAATAATGCTCCACTAGAAGCGAACTTTACAACTGCCATGTTGTAGTGGCAGCCGCCTCAAGCAAATACGCAGTGGCTACAAAACTTTAAAAATTTTACCCATGTACTTCAAAATATCAATTTTTAACTACTTAAGTATATTTTATTTTGTACTAAACATTTGATTTTTCCAATAAAATAATTTGACAATTTGTGTACCCAAATCATCAAAATAACTCGACAGTTAAAGGGTTAAGAAGGTAACATTTTCTTCTCGTAAAAATTTTTAATTTCTTTTTATGCATATGCATTTAAATTCGATGGCAAATAAGTTACGGACACAAAAATCTTAAAGCATTGATTTAACAACTAATCTTTTAATTACAACCATTTGATTATAATGAATATAATAACTGCAACCTCACGATGGTTGCATTTATTAGCTCTGATTATGTGATTACATTGGACTAGTTTTGTTTATTGCAATTTTTTGTTGCATTTCTATTTAATTCATCGTTCAATATAATCCATGCATTTTTTTGGCATTAAATAGGCTTTGTTTACCTTTGCTGCTTTGCCTTGGGATCACAGTTCTGCTACCACTCATAGGATCTGGACCTTTCTGGAATGAAATTTTAGGTGAGACGGTATCTAAATGTAAAGAAAATGCATGGGCACACATAGGAATGTATAGTAATTTCTTTTCAGAGAAGGAACAGGTAAAAAAACTGAAGTGCTTTACTTTCTCGTTGATTTAATTTCAAAAACAGTAGAAATGCATAATTAGTAGTAATAGGCATATTTGCTGAGATCATATAGAAATATTTAGTGAGTGAGATCCTACTTATTGCGCTCTTAAGTAGGTTAATAAAATGTATATGAGAGCCAGATATTCTTTGGGTTTAGTTATACATCAGCTAGATATATTTTTGGTTTAATTATGCAACGGCTAGACTACCTAATTACGAAAAATTGAATTCTGTAGAGTAAAGGTCACTGATACGCTTTATATATTAACTTTCAAGGTAAGGATATTTTTCATGAAAAAGTTTATTATTTGAAATCTGTATTTTATAATACTCAAATTTAATTATACCAAAGTATATCCTTCATTTTAGCAGATAATACCTGAAGCAGCTTAATTAAAATTATGTGATTTGCACTGGACTTTCATTAAATTAATTAATAATTTATACATTTATGTATTATTGTGCTTTTCCAATCCATGTTCTTTTAACATTGATAAGAAATTGAGAACACATACAAGAAGAAAACAGGAAGAAAAAATGAAACATTATTTTGAAAAGATGTGAAAATGGTTTTTAGCATCATTCTTTTCAATATTTTCTCAATTACTTTTATGTTTTAAATATGATATAATGTCCGATCAACAATGTGTGTGTTGTGACCTATCTCACTTCTCTGGCGCATTAGAACCAGTTCTCGAATTTCATCATGGAGAGAAGCACAGAATTGTGTATGACTTTGTCATAAGTCTTGGACACCTTGTAAATAATAGCATGAATCTCTCCTGCTCCACCCCAGTTTTGATGGAGAATTTCTCGGTAGACGGGTCCAAGATCTCCCACTCCTCCTGTCGTACCGCCAAGCCACATGAAACCATTTTAGGCTCTACATGCATATTTTAAGTGCCTCCATACCATACAAATACTATAAATTTTCAAACATCCAAGCCTTCTCCGAAATCTGAACCCAGGTCTAACGATATGGCAGGCAACAGCGCTAACTACTATACCGACCAGGGTGGAACTATGCAAAATCTTTATTCATAGTCTTCAAATTATGCGAAAAATGCGATAACAAAGAACATAGTGATTAGACTATTGATAAAATACGATAAAAAAGAGTATAGTGATTAGACTATTGATAAAATGCGATTAAAAAGAGCATAGTAATTAATGATAGCCGCCGGACGGTATAGTGGTTAGGGTAGCCGACTGCAATACCGAAGTATCCGGGTTCGAATCCCGAAGAAGACACGGATGTAAATTGTATGTTCTCTCATAGGAGGTAACGCTGGCCGCCTATTAGATGTCTCCAGAATAAAATGGCCACCACTTCCGGCCTTAGGAGTGGCCAGTGCTAAAAAGACAAAAGCCCGCGGTAAAAAAAAAAAAGAAAGAAAAAAAATTAATGACATGAACACGACTGAAATTGCTGTAATAAGTGAATGCAGAACTTACAATGCTGTAGTCGATTTTAAAACTTTTCGTGACAGTACATGATTTTAAATTTTATGGGCTGCTGAAAATTAGCAACTCATAATAAATTTAAAATGCATGTGCAATGTATGTCCAGTGTGTAATATAGAATGCCTTTCTTTCAGTGTTTACCTCATTTGTGGTACGTATCTTGTTTGGCTCAATTGACATTGATTGGAATTTTATTTGCATGGATCTTGTCAAAGTAAGTCAACTAGCTTAATGACTCAAAATCTTTTTCTATCATAAAATACCAAGTTCAATTATGATTAGACGATATGTCATTTTAATGATCCGAGTCATAGAGAATTGTACAGATGACAACTTGCGGTATCTGTTTAACAGCTGATCGTTTCACCATTTAATAAATTCACGCTCAGAATGGTTCTGGAAACTTGGCTCTAACACGTTAAGTAATTTTCTTGTCCAGTCTATGACTGCCATTAAAATATTTAATACATCAGCTACCCTCAACCTCGAATTAGTTCAGTTTTATATCTGTCAATATATATAGAATTTATGGCAAGTTAAAAATCTCTTCAAAATTCCCTAATTTTGAAATTAAATGTTTTGGTCAGTTTTATTCTACAGTAACCACATTTTATAGTTTTATTTTTTACAATGCTTATTATAGTTTCTTTAAGCTTTCCTGAACAGAGATTGGAGAGGCATGAAAGTTGCATTCCTTAATTTTACGAAATTAATTTTTTTAATAAATAATCTGAAACATAAATATGTGCGTTCTTTTAAAACAGTTTCGTATCTGAAAATATCTACGACCAAGGGTTGGCAAATTAAAAGCCAAATAATCGATGTTTGTGAATAAGGTATATAATGCATACTATTTTTAAATGCTAAACTTTCTTTTTATGTTCTTACATCCTGTATCCTGAAAAATAAAATTTATAGCTTGGTTTCTTCTAAGAGGTTAACTTCTAAAAAATACTATGAGACCTTACTATTAAGCACCGCACTGAATTATTGCCTACATGTACAAAATGAAAATTATTCTGAAAATTTATGGGAATCTAGCCGTAAGAAATAAAAGTTTTGTCATTTAGTAAAGGATATTTAAGAGGTGTATGTATAGCGTTATCAAATGTTCATAAAATGTTTATGATTATGAGCAGTTATTTTAAGTACTTTTAAATGTAATCTTTTTATTATTACAGGAGTGCGAAGTTTGGTATATTTCTAATAGTGATAACAGTAGCTGGCTGTAATGCAGCAGTAGGAATTATTACTTTGAAAAATGAATTTCCACCTTCATATATTGCCTATTTTACTGAAAAGTAAGTCGCTTAAATTACAATATAGAGAAAGATTTAAAGTTATTAATATGTGCTTTGATTAAAGAACTAATGCGTTTTTTGTAAAAAAATCTAAAGTTTGGTAACAAACCTCTAAAACACTTCTAACAAGCATTTAAAACTTACTTTGCTTATGATAAACTATATTTATTGTTATGCTTGTAACTAAATTTATTATAATTGAAACTGTAATTATCAGTACTGACTAATGTGATCTATGATGTCACACAGCTAAAATGTCTCTCATTTTTATCAAAATAAATCGATTTCTTTTTTCAAGACCATTACTTGGATAACCCTTATCTTAAGGTATTTGAAAAGATAATACGTATATATTTGACCGAAAAAAATTTCAAATTATTTGAGAGAAAAATTTTGATTTTTTTGTCCTGTAAGGATCTTAAGTTTTACTAACGTTTATTTTATTTTAAATCTTTACTATCACTTCTTATTTTCTACTTCCGGCCAGAATTATAAGCGTGAAGGATTTTATGCAAAGTTTGTCTGGCGAACGCCGAGTACTTAAGTTGTGGCTTTTTGCCAAGCAAGAGAGAGAGGAAGCAGTAAGTCAACGCAGGCCGCTTACCTTAGAAGTTACGCAGTTGCTGTTCGCCTTCCAGGCCAGAGGTTTTAATCCTCTTGATAAATTAAACGTATTGTAGTGTTCACAGTCTCTGTGCTACATACGCTTCCTGTTATTATAAGGCCAATCTTCCACGTGTATTATTCTAAAGTTAAATTAGAGTTTAGTTTTATTTTTTTACTTTTTACGTTAGACCCCGAGTGGCGGGTCATTGTATTCCGAAGTACGGAAGTTATTGTATATAGAGAAAAATACAGGGTTTTGTATACCCTTCGTCTGTATCCTGTCTACTTACTACAATTAGTGAACATAGCTTTAGTAAGCTCTCTGTTCCGAGTCAGGTCCTTGTATGTTCCCGAAGAAGGTTAGAAGGAACATTGAACCTGATAGTGGCGCCCAACGAAGAAGAATAACCATGGCCGAGTTTCAAGAAGAACCTGTGCTGCCTGCAGAAACGGCTCAGAATCCAGAAATGCCAGCTGCCGCCCTGGAAGCATTCGGTTACATCGTCCAGACCATGCGCGCTTCGATGAAACCAGAAGCAACGTTTAACGGAAACTCACCGGTAACCAGTTTTTTGGAAAAATTGGATGACCACTTCATGCTCTTCCCCGTGCACGAGTTTCAAAAAGTTACCTTAGCTACCAGCGCTTTGAGGGGCCAAGCGCTTAACTGGTTCAAATGTATCGGCAGGAGTCTCTTGGGTCAAGCAGGAAGTCCCACCTATACTTACGAAAATTTCAAGACTGCCCTACTAAAAGCCTTCCCTGTTGTAAGGGATCGTGCGAAATTAGAAACGGAACTTTTTAGTATATATCAACAAAGAATCGAAAACCTCTCGAGCTTTATTTTAAGAAAAATTCACGTTTTCAAGCTCTTGTATGGAAACCGTCCGGATCCTGAAATAATTCAAGTGATTTTGCCGAGGTTACTACCCCAAGTGCAAGACTTCATTGAATTAAGAAATCCAACTACACTGGAAAAGTTATTTGAGCTAGCAATCCAGTTTGAAAGTAGAAGAACGGCGGACGTCGAAAGAAGACGCTAATATCAACAGCGAAACCAATTTGGTACGCCAAGACTACAGCAAACTCAAGCATACGGCTACGGAGAAAAAGCGAATCAGTGGGCAAGGAAACCCGAGCATTCAAAAACAGCCGGCGAACGTCGACAGTTCAATAGCAACCCAGGAAAAAAGTCTCAAGGCCAGGGGAAAAAGAAGGAAAGCACGGAAAGGAAAAATAATTTAAACTAAAACGGATTTCTGCTGACGAGAGGGTGCTGAAATCGGAAGGCCACGAAAACCCCTCTTCCTACAAGTTAAATACAGTAATGGTGAAAAATTTGACTCTTCCGAAGATTGAAGTCTTGGTGAATAATATCCCGGCCACCGCACTCCTGGATACCGGCGCGCAGTGTTCCTTTGTGGCAGAAGTCTTTTTTAGAAAGTATTTTCGCAAATACCGCATATATAATGCGGATAATACGACAGTATTAGCGGCGCAAGGAGAAAAATGTAAGTGCGTAGGTAAAGTACCTTTGTATATCCGTATCAAGGACGAACAAGTAAAGGTGATGTTTTTTATAGTAAAGAATCTGCAAGCACATTTGATCTTAGGAATAGACTTTCTTTCAGGCGCACAAGCTACACTAGATTTTAATGAAGCGTCCCTTAAGCTGACAATGAAACCAGTGCGTGTAGAAAAGGTTGAACCGCCAAGGTTAAATCTTGACCACCTGCCTAATGACGAGCAAGATAGAATCCGACAAGTGGTAAGTGAATTTGCTTCGTTATTTAGTGATATTCCAGGATTTACTCAGGTTACTAACCATAGTATTGACACCAGAGATGCATTGCCAGTTCGTCAAAAACCATACCGGTATGATAAGAATAAGGAAAAAATTATAGAATGGCATATTATGATATGCTACGTAAAAAGATCATAACGCCCATCTCAAGTAGTTATGCTAGCCCGGTGGTTTTATGTAAGAAAAATAATGATTATCCTTTGGAGCATCCAAAAAGGTGGAGATTCGCTATTGATTACCGTAAATTAAATTCCATAACGAAATATCCGGTATATCCGTTACCGATCATAGAAGAAATTTTAAGGAACATAAAATCAACCAAATTTATGACGACTTTAGACTTAACGACTGGTTATTTTCAAATAAGGGTGAGGCCTGAGGACGTGCCTAAGACTGCTTTTATAACCAAGTCTGGCACTTATGCATTTTTGCGTATGCCGTTTGGCCTTTCAGGCGCCCCGGCAACATTTCAGCGGTGCATGGACATTGTTTTAAGACCTGTTCTTGGAAAGTCCACATTTATCTATTTAGACGATATCATTATTACTAGTGATAATCTCGACCAACATATACAGGATTTAAGACAGGTGTTTTCTTTATTAAATGAGGCCGGTCTAAAAGTTAATGTCGAAAAGTGCAAATTTGCAGCCCCTGAATTAAAATAGTTAGGTTACAAAATATCTCAAAAAGGGATCGAGACAGATGAATCAAAAATAATCGCTGTACAAAAGTATCCGACTCCAAACACGGCAAAGAAGCTCTCTTCTTTTCTAGGACATTGTTCATATTATAGGTCCTTTATAAAAGATTTTACGGCTATCGCTGAGCCATTGTTAAAATTAAAAAGGAAAAAGGAAAGATTCTCGTGGACGGCCGAAGCCAATAGTGCTTTCGAAAAATTAAAACAAGCATTAACGCAAGCCCCTGTGTTGAAATTTCCTGAAAAGGATGAAAATTTAGAAATTTCAGCGGATGCTTCGGATTATGCGGTAGGAGCGGTACTTTCGCAAAATCAGCAGCTCGTGGCATTTTTTAGCCGAACTTTAAATCAAACACAAAGAAACTATTCCGCGACCGAGAGAGAGGCACTTGCAGTTCTGTTAGCAGTGCAAAAGTTCCGAGTCTATTTTGGAAAGGCGCCGATAACAGTATACTCTGATCATGCGGCGGTAACTAGATTGTACTCAGGGAAAAATTTATCCCCAAGGTTAATAAGATGGGCACTCAAGCTGCAAGAATATAATCTGGTAATCAAGCATACCCCCGGAAAGGAAAATATCGTAGCAGATGCCCTATCACGAATTAAATTAGACGAACAGGGTAATACCGTAAAAATTGCAATGCTTACAGCGTGTACAATAAATTCCCGAGAAACTGTAATAACAGAACTGGGTAAGGATCCTGAGTTTGGAAGTATTTATGAGTATTTGAAGGATCCTGAAAATTTTAGCCACCAAGATATTGTGGCGATAAGAAATAGGGCGGCCCATTACGAACTAATAGATGGTCTATTATTCTATACAAAAACTACGAATTCCAACAACGAATTTCGACCTGTTATCCCAGCTAGTCTTAGATTAAATATCCTGCATGAGCTCCATGACAGCCCTTTAGCTTCTCATGCTGGTATTCGAAAACCTATCCAACGCGTACGCGAGGCAGTCTACTTTCCTGAACTGCAAAAGTTAACAAGGGCGTATGTCCAGTCCTGCCCAACATGTCAAGCAGTTAATTATATTAATTTCCGCCCGGCCGGGTTTCTAAATAGTATTAAATCCGAATTTCCAAATGAAATAATTGGCATCGATATATTGGGCCCTTTCCCAAAAAGTCAGTTAAATAAAAGTCGCTATCTCCTTGTTATGGTTGATCATTTTAGTAAATGGACCGAAATTGTTCCCTTAAAACGAGCCTCCGCGAAATTGGTTACCGATTCTATTTTAAATAAATATATTTTAAAATACGGGGCGCCCCTAAAAGTTATATCGGATAATGGTCCTCAATTTGTAAGTAATATATTTGAAGACATGTGCCAAAAACTGGGCATACGTCATTTAAAAATGGTCCCGTATCGGCCGCAATCAAATATAGCGGAACGGGTCAACAGAAATATAGTGAAAATTATCCGTAGTTATGTTAAAAATTTTCATAAAAGCTGGGATAAATATGTCAATGAATTTGCTTTCGCTCTTAGGACCGCAAAACATGATACAACGGCAAAATTCCTGCTGAGTTATTTCTAGGCAGAAAGATCATAACACCGTTAGATAAACTATTTTATGTGCAACAAAGAGCCCCAGAATTTAAAATGGGTGATATAGAAAAACTAATAAAAGAAGCAAAAAAGAATACGGAAGTAGCACAAAGAAAACAGAAATTATATTATGATTTGAAACGACGGGGAGTAACTTATAAAGTAGGGGATGAAGTTTTAAAAATTAAGCATTCACTTTCTTCAGCACCAGAAGATAAAACTGCCAAATTTTTTCCACGATTTGAAGGACCATATGTTATAGAAAAAATAACTCACGCTGTTGTAGTGTTAAAAGCCAGAAATGGTGAAACCTGTTCCGCAAACATTGATCAAATCAAGCCCTACTTCGATCGTAATAAAATGCAAATCTTTTCAGATCTTTTGCAGGATCCGGCACGGCAGACACCGCAGGTACAAGTTCCAGAGGTGAAAAAACGACAAGTACAAGGGCAAGCCAATGAGAGACAGAAGCAAGTGAAAAGAAAATTGCCCCGCGGAAAAATGGAAGGTAACAAGAAAAAGAAGCCGTTCCACCGTCCAGAAAACAGAGTTCACGAACACCCCAAGAATGAAGAAGGGAGAAGGACGACGTATGTGAAGAGGACCAGGAGAAATGACGGCAACTATAACCCGGCTTTAAAACGGAAGATCTACTCATCCGACAGAACTCTCCGCAGCAAAAGTCGCCGAACTGCGGAAGGGCCATCAGCGGCGGAGGAAAAAGTTCAAGGAAAGTTTGAACGGCCAGCAACGAGGTCCAAGCAAGAACACGAAAGAAATTTCCCGGTTCCGCCAAGACCAGCTGCCATCAAACGGCAAAGACCACAAGCAGAGGAGAAAAGGAAAGTATTCAAGGGTGGCCGTACTGGTGAAAAAAGGAAGCTTCCAGAGGAAAGCACTGAAGGGCGAGCCCGTACAAGAAGGAGGATAAACCAAGCTACTATCTGCAGTACCTTTAAAGACTGGGCCCAGAAAAGGATGTCCGAATATTACAAAGATAAGTAAAATTTTATGTTACTCTGCAAACTTAAGTTAATCTTTCATTCTTACTGCAAGTGGCAGATTTCAAGAAGTTTTACCTCATGCGAGGTCTACCTTTATCGCCAAAAGGGCGAGAAATGAGTTGTGACCGATTTTCGTATTATGTTTTTCAATTACTCGCGCGTAAAACTAAAGTTGATGTATAATAGCGTTGTGTAAAGACTTAAATATTGTAAAAAGTTATTGTATAAATTTTATTTAAAACATTCTAGCAAAAAAAAAGTTTTAGTCTGAAAGACTTTTTGAAATGTAGTATTATTTCAATGTAGAAAGAATTGGCACTTGCTTTGAAAAGAATAGAAGTTAACAATGTACTACTAATGTATGTTTTCAAATGTGTAAAATTAACGGCATGTTGATATGTTCTTATATACATGTGAACTGTTATTTTAAATGTTAAGAAATACCGTGATATGGTAAAAGTGAAAGTAATGTTAAAAATTTGTTATTCGTGTGACTGTAAAGATTAAATCATGGCGAATATGTGGTAAAGGTTGAATGATGTAGTTAGGCTCTCTGACGCTACACTTTAGAGTTAGCCACTTTTAGAATAGTACCTCAGGGTTTAGAGTTGAAATGAGGGTGTGTTAAGAGGTCTCGTTATGTTGAATTTTAACACGTTAGTGTTTTGATTGTAGGAGGAAGTGTGGCACACGTAGACAGAAACACATTCGTGTTTGGTGTTCTTTTACAACACATGTCAGAGAGCACGGGGAGAGATAATTAAAATAGTGATGAATGAAATAAGAATGTTAAGAGCAGTATAATTCTATATGTTACTTGCCATGTCATTGTGTAACATTTCATTAAACTAGTTTTCCTTCCAGATCTCTGGAAGGAACCAGAATTGAATAAAAGCTCCTGGTTAGATGCAGTACAGATGAAAAAAAAAGATTGTTGTATACCCTGGGAGCTGCTATTGTAACAAATTTCTTTCTTTTAAATTTTCTAGTTTCTAGCGAAGTTATGTTTGTAAAAGGTTGGCCTCGCGTTAGATTCTAGAGCTAAAAGTTTTCAACAAGGTCGTTTTAGACCTCAGTTTCAAACTAATTAACTCTGGCGGGAAGTATGTAAGGATCTTAAGTTTTACTAACGTTTATTTTATTTTAAATCTTTACTATCACTTCTTATTTTCTACTTCCGGCCAGAATTATAAGCGTGAAGGATTTTATGCAAAGTTTGTCTGGCGAACGCCAAGTACTTAAGTTGTGGCTTTTTGCCAAGCAAGAGAGAGAGGAAGCAGTAAGTCAACGCAGGCCGCTTACCTTAGAAGTTACGCAGTTGCTGTTCGCCTTCCAGGCCAGAGGTTTTAATCCTCTTGATAAATTAAACGTATTGTAGTGTTCACAGTCTCTGTGCTACATACGCTTCCTTTTATTATAAGGCCAATCTTCCACGTGTATTATTCTAAAGTTAAATTAGAGTTTAGTTTTATTTTTTTACTTTTTACGTTAGACCCCGAGTGGCGGGTCATTGTATTCCGAAGTACGGAAGTTATTGTATATAGAGAAAAATAAAGGGTTTTGTATACCCTTCGTCTGTATCCTGTCTACTTACTACAATTAGTGAACATAGCTTTAGTAAGCTCTCTGTTCC
Source organism: Stegodyphus dumicola (assembly GCF_044657685.1). Lineage (NCBI taxonomy): Eukaryota > Metazoa > Arthropoda > Arachnida > Araneae > Eresidae > Stegodyphus > Stegodyphus dumicola. The sequence goes on from NC_140776.1 coordinate 131,828,737, forward strand.
GAGTCAGGTCCTTGTATGTTCCCGAAGAAGGTTAGAAGGAACATTGAACCTGATAGTCCTTACTAAATATGTCATAAGTCCTCCACTACCAAAATTTCGATAGTAACTCTTAAAGTATTTCCCGCAGGAAAAAGTTTACTCTGTGAATTTACAATGCGAATTAATTAATTGAAATATGCTATTAGAATATATGTGTTTAAGTTAATGTTGTACAATTATTTATTCAGACTTAGCAGCAATTCCGAGGAAATTCAGAGTAAGAAGGCGAATTAATATATTTTATATCATAATTTCTCAAGCTTCGTCTGTAGATCTAAGGTATAAGTTTTCCTTGTCTAGCTTATCATGTAAGCAAAAAGCACGGTCCCTGAATGAAATAATTTTGTCCTCAGGAAGCATTTTTTGTTTAGCCTCCTAGATCTCTACATAACACAAACAATCTACTATCTGCTTCACTAACGATAATTTGCATCTACTTTTTTTCACTTACAGTTTTTCATCCACTCAGGACATGCTGCTGCTCACTCACAAGCATCTATAATCTAATAAACGTAGAACTAGATCATTAACGACGCCATTCAGTAGAATTATATGCGTACTTGCGTAGCATTTCCAATTACCAGATGTAATTCTAGAGAGTTTTTTCCTTTGAGGAATTTGTCAAAAACATTGTCTTCTTGATAGAGAAACATAAATGATGTTCATATCCTTGTAGGGTTTATATTTATTTTAACTAACATTTATTTTAAGTTTAAGCTATCTTTCCTGTCAAGCCTTTACTTTCCCCTGGAATTGCCAATGCCAGAGTATGTAAATTTTAGTAGAACGCGCAGAGTATTCAAATATTTAGCAGAAGTAATTTGAGTTAAATAGAAGGGAAACAAGTTCGTAAGTGGGCTTTCTTGATTCACGAGCGTGAAGGTTGCTAGGTAGAAATTTAAGAACCGCGCGTTTCGGCCTGTGCGCCTACTTCGGCAGTTAGTTGAATCTTTCAACTTCTTATTCAGAAAGTTTGCTGAAATCTCAGCTGTATCTTAGAACGCGGTTAAGTTAGTCACGTTTATAGAGCCTAGTAGGTAGTGACCTTGTTATTTATTCATCCTGATTATTTATTTTTAGTTGTACTTTTCGATTTTTAGTTAACCGCCGAGCCGGCGTAGTTTGTGAGCGTCTAGTGAACGCATCTGTAACTGCTAAAGTGGAATAAAAAGTGAGTTAAACCCTTCTTAAGAGTTTGTGTACTTTCCAATTCATAGCAGTCACTACTATTGTTGCGGGCAAGTTGGGGCCACGCAACATCACATCCTGAAGGCAAACTTTTGCAACATCTGAATCAAAAATGCTTCCAAAAACATAATGAGATTATCTCTTCTACAGATGTTTTTGTGCCACTACTAAATATGAATTGAATTCATTATTTGAATCTTTGAAATAGTATTTATCTCGATTTTAGTAAATAACCGAATCTTTGCTTCTAAAAGCTTTTAGAAATTTAAAAGTTTTTAGAACCACATAGCAAAAAAAAGTTCAAAATTTTCGAGAACCTCTACGACTTTTACTTATATTTTGGTAGTATCTAAAATGGTTTTTTTTCTTCTTTAATAACCAGCTTAGTCATTTGCCTTAAGAATTCCTTAATTGTTTCGAATTTAAATCAACGATTCATCAGTGGATTTTCCTGAAGTTACTTTGTCGTAATATTTTGCTACTTTAATTCACTTGTGGTATTTTTCGTAGCTTTCTGTTTTTAATATAAGGAAAAATCTTCTGCTTTATGATGGAACGATGTATTTTACTTTAGAAGATTTCTTGAAACTTTAGGCAACTCTACGAAACTGAGAAACTTCTGTCTTCTAAATGGATGTTTTCTTTAACTTAGCTAAAATTTAGCTACTTACATATTACATGAACCATCGTGGTACAGTTCTCTGTGTTTTCTACAGATAAAAAGGTAAAAATTACTAATCGGAAGCAGTCTAGCGGTTTTCGCGACTTTTTTTAAATATTACCAAACTACTAACATTTATTGTAAGTCGGCAAGCATTATCAATATATCAAAATACTTTAAAAATTTTAAAGTATATTTTAATTATTAAATAAGGATTAAATGATACATTAAAAGAAATAAAACTCTTGCCTTTTTCCTTCAAAATCGTTCTCTAATTTTTAGAGTTGTTGTCCCTATGTACACAGCGATTTGTTTTTACTTAAATAAAATCACAAAACTGCACAACATCGGCATTGGTGATCTACCAAATACATCCCATTATTGTCTCCTCTAGTGATTTTGTTGCACAAATTGTATTCTTGCAAAGTTGTGAATATAGTTTGTTCCATTACTGGTAAATTCTACAAGAAATATTTCAAAATTGAGTTGAACACTAAAAATATCATTTGTCCTTAAAAAACGATCGGAGATTGAAATATAATAAAAAGAACACACATAAAACTGACATTATTAAAATGAAGGATTAGTATAAGCATAGTTGCATGAAGAATATTTATGTATGTGGTTGCTATATTTTGGCACACTCTGAAATTTCGAAGACTTCTATTAAAGGTGACTACAATAATACGTAAATATCATTTATTTAATCGCGGATACGATACAAGAGCTGGACTGAAGATGCGTGTCTGTAAAAATTGTCTAACCTTTTATATTAATTTTCATATGCATTTAATGCCCATTTATGTGTTAGTTTAAATTTTTGATTCATCTTGTAGCAGCTCATCTTTATTCTGGAAGATAAATTTAGCTCTACCTCTAAGCCATTTTGGACCTTATGCGGCAGGTATGCTTACTGGAATACTAATTGCCAGGAGGATTCATCATAAAATCAGATTTGTAAGTATCGATTTATATGCTTGGGTATTTATACAAAGCACAAGGTGTTTTAGCTACATATGGCGCATAAAGAGGGGGAAATCATTTCGATTTTAGATGGCGAAATTTATTTATAGATCTGTTAGTATTCATCTTGTTGGGAGCATAAATATAATTCTGCTAGTTAAACAAACAATACAGTAGTCTTACAAATTACAAAGTTTCATTCGAAATGAATAAACATACCTGATCAGCTGAAATAATTTTTAACAACAGATTAATTTCATTCTATATCAATAATGGTTTTCTAATTAAAAATTTGGGTACTTTCTTATTATATCAGCTTCTAACATTACGCAGCTATGATTTCTCCGACCCCGTGAAGAGCGAACGTAAAAATAAAGAACATAGTATATAATAATAACAATAAAGCTCGCATGTTGTTTCCTAACACTATTTTTAATAATCGTTAAAGTGACTGGAACCAGTTTCTTCTAGCTGGTCCGTTTTATATCCATTTCAGAAATTTGAATATCATTATTCCATCTTGCAAAGGCTGAATAGTTTCCCTCATTCAGTGTACCAGCATTTAAATTCGAGATCTGAATGCAAAAACACTCCCATCTTCCCGGCATATTCCTCCAAAAGTCCACTGTTTTGGGAGTACTCTGCCGCGGTTGTTCTTTCATCGGATGAACAAGCTCTCACCCATTTCAACTATAGTGACAGCCTATTCGCCTACTGTACCTTTGCATCGGATGCAGAGAACACATTTCTCGAATGAAACTATTCTTATTAATTGCAGCATTTTTCCACATATTAAGCTGGTTGTTAGTCACAACGTTTGATGGACGTTCACTGCTCAAAAATACATTAAACTAATAGTAGTGACCAACAATATTCTGGAACACTAAACCAATTTTCAGCAAAGAGGCCCTTCTTCTTTTTAGGATTTTTAACATTACATCTCCAAAAGGTTTCGTTATTAACGTATAGTTTCCTGTTGTGGTTGTTTTCGCATATTCGTTTGTCAAGTAAAAGACATCTTTCTTGAAAAACATGATGCGACATCCACCTCTTTATTTGGTAAATAAAGATTGTTAACCGCATATTCACAAAAGCAAAGACTAGATTTAGAAACCAGTGGGGATTCGAAAACCTTAGCAAACATGAAACACTATGCTAATATAAGAACACGTGGCGAGATTTTAGCGAGATGTCTCATTTTATTAGCAATTCACTCTCAGGGGCCACTATAATGCAATACAAAGAAGTATCGAAATTTGCGGCATAAGTGCTTTGATTTCAAACAATGGTCCATTTTTTAACTGGTCTAAAGTTTTAATACTTTAAAATTATCGGAGTAACAGTGAGAAATCGCCTGTCATGGGAAATTTTACTGACCTGTAATATGGAAAGTTTTACTTCATGCAGTCCATTGCTCCACTTTTTATCTGTGTAATCTTCTCATCTTCAACTGAGCGTTACGGTGATATCCAACTCTTTATTATTATTATTACTTGAAGCCTAGAAGACAGCTTTTAGTCTCCAAACACGATTTTTGGATTGAATCACTTTAAATATTATTCGCTTTAAATGCATTGTTTCAATTTTAATTAGAGTCTCTTGCCAGTCGGCAAAATATAAGATATTTATCTTTAAGATTTAAGCCCACCAGCGGCCGAGCGGTAAAGTCGCTGAACACTGGTAGTTCGGTCCAAGGTTCGAATCCCGCGAACGGGCTGGCTGCATGGGTGTTTTCGTGGTTTTCCCCATGTGTAACGTGTATACGAGCCAGTTTCCCTTAGAAAGTCCTCCACGAAGGCATCCCTCCCCTTAGATAGCCCTCGAGGCTTTGCCATAATCACACACACACTTTAAGATTTAATCTATCTGGTTGTTATTGAGTAACAAACTAAGCTACTGAAAAGCAGCAGGCGCAGTTATTAACAGTATTTTGGGGTTTTACTTTTTAATTCGATTGGGGTAAATAAAAACGCATTTAATTCATAGCATATGTAATTAAAGCGTTCGGTGGTTTGGGAGGAATTGAATCAGCTCTTCATCCAATTGGAAAATTTTGACGATGTAACCGACACCCTGAATTTAGAGATGGGATCTTTTGCTGATATTATATATTTGGTGTCAGTTTGGGATCTTGTCTATTTATTTATCATTTACCTTTAACGGAAGTTACCATTTAAAACCTTTGACTTAAATGATCAAATGGCGGAAGAGAAATGGGCAACATTGCCTAAGCTCTTTTTCTTCTTTTCATAAGAAGGAAGCGCCACTAATGTTATGTTATGTTATATGCAATTAAAACATTAAATATTCTTGTAGAATAACGTCCTATATTTTTCACTTATGAAATATGCGGAAGATATATAAGGATTTCATATCAGTCTATATATACATTCATTTAGTTTTCTAAGGAAATGTTTCGCCATTACACCTCAGCCATCTCTACTAATAATCTCTACTTATAGACCATATTAGACTTCAAAACAGTCCTTTAGTATGACGGTTGAAATCTGAAATTTCTAGATTTTTTTTTACTTATTTATTTATTTTTCTTACAGTTACTGAAAACCATGTTAACAATTTTCAGTTTGCCATCGATTGAGAAACAAATCATTCCTTTCTTCCAAACAATAAAATTCATGGAAATCACTACGCAGAACTATAATACAGTAAACAAGCTATCAGATCGAATATTAAAAAAACACTTTATGTTTTAAAAATTAATTAAATGGAATAGAAATCGTTTTAAATATGCGCAAACACCGTCTGTGATTGTAAGCTCATCACAAAATCTAAAATAATTTTTTGAAGTTCATTTTGTCATTCATTCATTTGTTGATATGTATTATAAGGTTCCTTAGGATCAGTAGTAAAACGTTTTGAGAAACACATAAGACTAATTACTTGGATTTAGTATATATATTGAGAAATTTAAATTATTCGCAAATTTCTTCTAGTGTGTTGGCGGACTTGGTTGGATTGTCTGCGTCGGACTAATATATGGAATTGTGCTAGTGACATATAAATACAGGGATGATAGTCTGAGTGCCTATTGGTCTGCAGTATATGCCAGTAATCACAGAACAATATTTGCCCTCTGTGTTGCTTGGATCATGATTGCATGTTCTTTCGGAACTGGAGGTAAGTATATACATTTTCAAATTAAAATTTCGTTACAGTAGTACGACTGTATATGATTAATATTCGTATTTTCTAGTAGAAAATAAAATGGTAAAAGTTCTGTTTTAGACCATGCTCTCTGTGATAGAATTTATAGCGCATTATACTCGTACAATTCAGTACGCAGTTATTTCTATGAATTAAAAATAAAATGTTTGATTTTTTTGTTTACATACACGCAAATAAAAGGTCATACTACAGTATTACTTTAACGTTTAACACATTAACTAATAATACGTATTATACCTCAACGATATTTACTCCTAAACTTGGTATAGTCGTAATACAGTGAGGTTCTCCGTTAAAATAACACAACTCATAAGTACACCGATAAAACAATCCAACAGAACAACCTCAAAGCTTGCCCAACAAAAATATAATAATGCCAAAATAACTCTTACCAAAAGGGCTCACCTCATGCCAAAACTGTCCCAACAAAACGGCTTTCTTGAGTAGATAGTTATAGTTCAATTAATAAAGGAGACTAGTTACAGCTTTTACTAGGTACCTGACAAAATAGTTAGACAAGGTAGTCCAAAGAAATATCCCAAGACTAAGCAACCTCTGTCTTAAAAAAACCCAGAAAATCAGCTCAAATCCGAATTCTGAATATTTATTAAAACTTATTTTGAGTAATATATATACAGCATATTATATCTATACAGTAATATATTGAATATATCGATCTCTGTGCAATGCCATCTGAAATGGAAGTGGAAATGCTTTCCTATTTCCTCTCTTTTTAAGTGAAATCTTACAAAGCTCTATACAAGACAGGCTGCTACAATTTTATAACACCTGATGTCGACCATTATAGCCTATTTATTGTAATAGTAGTTACTCTTTTGTAATAGCTGAACATTATTCTATTATATATCCACCCCAATATAATTTATTTTATTATTCCTGACGTGGATCATTACGGCTTATTAGCTGGAATAGTAATTATTTTCTCTTAAATTACTATTTCAGTTAATTTTTATAATACCTGACATTAATATGTTGTTGTGTAAAAGCTGTGAATATTCTCGTTGTGTAAAACATGTGAATATTCTCGTTGTGTATAAACTGAGATATCTTCCTTGGAAATTCAAACATCTGACTGTTTATAAAATTATTGAAAGCCATTTTGTAGGAGCTATTTTGGCTCAGGCTATTTAGTTTTTTGGCTGTTCTGTCGGGGTTAGTTTGGCTTGAATTATTTTGACGTGACACAATAAAAATAATAATTTTATAAACAGTCAGATGCTTGAATTTCCAAGGAAGATATTATGGTTTCAAATGTCGACAAAAATTTCATCGACAATTATATTTGTTTTAAATATGCTATGAAATAACAAATTACATAATGAGTAATGGGTTACATGCACAACGAATTCCCAATGATTCGATTTTAGTGTTTTGATTTTATAACGAAAGCTATACGGATCCAGTAGTTACTTCCAAATAGAAATAATGCGATGTGTGTAGAGAATAATATGAATAAGCTTGCTGCTGTATACGCGTTATATGAAATAATTTTGCTTAAAATGTATGGAATTAAATATGTATTTTCTTGAAATCTCTGTGGTTACGAAAATTTAAGCGATTGTTGATGTCTCGGCGTCTTCGAACTGCTATCTGTAACTTCACCAGAAGACAAGAAAACTGACGAATTTTAACTGAAGTGTTTCCCACATATCAGCAGTTAAATAGGAGTCAATGTTTCTAATGATTTTTTTATTTTTATACAATATATTAACAGTGAACATCCGCGTCTTACTTTCAATGCGACACTCAAACAATTTTAATCTTAGTGCAAAAGTTCAACCTCACAAAATATATTACAGACGTTAACAGGAGTATAATAATTTATCGATACAAGTATAGAGAAGGTAGTATAAAACATTTTTATTATAATTACAATAATGAACAATTATAACAATGCTCAGTCAGTCAGTAATGTAACCGTTTCTACTGTCAATGACCAATTGCCTTATTAAGGATGGAGTGCTATGTCTGACCTCTAGAACTGCTTTGCGTTCTAGTTGAAAACCGCAGTTAGCCAAGTTATATGAGCAGCTTCATCAGGAAATATAATCCACTGAAAGTGATTGAACAGAGAGAGACTGAGAGTAACAGATATGGACAACTATTTTTGTAATTGTCATGTATGTGGTACTCATGAGCCGACATTCTGTATCTTAATCATCCAATGAACAAACGCACAATAGTAGTCGAACAGTCACATTCTAAAATTTGTGCCAGTTGTTGAATTATTTAATGACGATTCTCGTGAAGGTATTGATTTAAACCACCTTCATAAAAATCTGAGGGTCTTCTTGAATATGAACATTAAATAAATCAAATCGATTTTCGCGGAACTGAGAACGTTTTCTTGCCGTATACACAAGGCAAATTTTTTGTACCATTTGTGTTGCATTTGATCCTTGGTTAAACGGAAAACATACAAAAATGTCCACCTTTGTCTGCTTAACAATCGATTTCGTTTTGACTGCAAAAGAGTCGAAATGTACTAACAAGTCTTGCACGCATTGTGTTCACGAATACAAATCAACAAACTAAGCAATAACAATGAGATAACGGACAACGAACATTTAGTAACACTGTGTTGAAAACCCATAAAAGTAGCTTAGAATATCTGACCCAGTAAATAGCATATCCAATGCTTTATAATAAAATCAACTTGCGTTAAATTGTAATATTACATTATAAGGTATATCTCCCACTTCCCTAGCGAGCCTTCGTGGTGTAACGGTAGCACGCTGGGCCGGTATTCCAGAGGTCCGTGGTTCGATTCCCGGCGAAGGTGGTTGCATATTTTTCATTACTCCTGCTTCCAATTAACCTAATGACTCTGCAAGTGGTGCCCGAACTAAAAGGGTTGCGGATGATGATTCTCCGCACCCAGGATTTGGCAACTAGGTCCCCTAAAACCCTAGTTGCCCTTTAAAAAGGGGAGTATATAAGGTATTTCTCCCACTTCCCTAGAGTGCCTTCGTGGTGTAACGGTAGCACGCTGGGCCGGTATTCCAGAGGTCCGTGATTCGATTCCCGGCGAAGGTGATTGCATATTTTTCATCTTTCCTGCTTCCAATTAACCTAATGACTCTACAACACTTTTTTAGTTATTTTAAGACAGTTTAAAGTATACTATACAATTATATTCGGGATTATAGGTCTTATTAATTATATTACCTTATCCTCAACTTTATCTTTACCTAAAATATAAGTCAAGAATGCATATCAGTTAAAAAAATAAAATATTTATATTACTTAGTGTTTGATGAAAATAACAATTAAATTTTTTAATATTAAAATTATTTATTTTCATTTTATTTATATTTTATAAAGTTATAAATATATTTTATTGCATTTAGGTTTCGTAAACGCTATATTATCTTGGAAAGTTCTGGATCCATTGTACAGGTTAAGTTACTACGCATTTCTCTTCCATTTCGTTCTGATTGCAACGGTTGTGGGTGTTGCGAGAGAAAGATTCTTCTATTCGCATTTGGAATTGGTAAGTTCTTCATGTAGAATAAAATGAAAAATATTTTATATCCATATCTGAATTGTAATTTCATAACATAATAATTCACTGAAGATGCTAAAGAGAAGTACAGAGAATATGCAATGCGTTTGCATTTAGGTCTGGTATAAAAATTGTTCTCTGAACACGTAAGCCAATATGTTTGTGTACTATATTTGCAACAATTAGCTACTACTTTCTATTGGTCTGCGTTCATGAATTTAGCTAATGCATATTTACATATTTCAAGGATACAAAACCATTTTTAAGCCTAGAAAGTGTGGTAATTTATGCATAAAAATGTATTAATTTCAACAGAAGTTTAAAATTATTCAATAATTTTAAATTTAAGCTTTAAAATCGAAATTTTTATTATTAGTTTCACTTCAGAAATTTTTTAATAGAATGTGTGTGTTTCCTAAGATTATGGAATTCTGGATATTATTTGGAATCGTTAAGGAATTTTTCAACAAAATGTGTAGCTGAATATTAGATGCTTCGCGAATATTTTATTAAATTACGCTTCAGGGAGAATTTTAAGGGATTTGTAGTAAAGCAAAGATTCCGCGTTTGTTGTATTATGCAACTTTGGTTAAAAAACAAATATTTTCATTAATTTAATGAATTTAATGTTGTAATTATGTAGCTATTAAATATTTACATGTAAATTTACCTTAAGAAATGCACAGAGCTTTCTTACATTTTCTTAAATTTTCTTACATTTTCTTAATCCAGATTTACTTGGAGAAGTACTATAATTAGCATGTAAGGAAATTAAAGAACGCTGCATTTAAAATAAAACTTTACTATTAATTATATCACCGCGATTATTTGATTTCTTTTGTGCTTCGAATTTTAAACATTTTGCAAATAATTTGTGTATGTTTCTCTTATCAAACCTGTGTTAGTGTCTCTTAAATTATTTTAATAACTGAGACAAAGAAAAATTCCATTTAAATATAAATATGACAGTAAGAATATATTTTAAATGATTTAGTCATAAAACACTTTTCCAAATACTATATGAACTCCTAAGTTTCAGTTATTATTATTTGACGGTATGCGCTAGAGATTGTGATGATTTTCGTCATATGTGTATCCTTCCAACGCCATTTGTAGTTTTCAATGCGCTGATGATTTTACGGAGGAAAACAATGGGTATTGCCATTTGAAAATTTTGAAAAAGTTCCACTGTCACCGTAATCGTGCAAGCTCTGTTGTTTTAAATCATCTCAAATTCGAGCGCATACCTTCAAATAACTATACCTGAAATTTTCTTTCGATTGGTTGAGCGATTAGGTTACTGTAATTCATATATCGGAGAAGGTTTTTTATGATCACTCTCTCTATATATGTATATATACATATGTATATTGTACGCTATACTAAGAAAAAGAAAGAAAATTTATGATAAATAATAGACCAATTTAAAACATTTAATGACGTTTTGACACTATTAGGAAATGCATAATCAGAATAATATTGCCAAACTAGAAATATTATAAAAATCTGTTGTGAAAGTCACATATATTGATTTTTGAGAAAAGGTCAACAAACAGAAATATTACCAAACGTTACTTGTAGAAACTGCTTTATAAACAGTAACCAAATTCAATTATGATGCATAAGGACTCATACTGGTATTTAGTTCTACTTATGTCTTCGATCGCCCAGCTATATGTCTTTCTGCTTAGATGTAATGTGAGAAACCGTAAATTAATTGTTGTACATCAGAGAAACTTTCCTGAAGGCTTGAATGCACAGAAGGCGTTGATAAAATGATCCTAAAATTTGTTAGAAAAAATGTTCTTAACTGAATCAGAAACATTATTTTCTTTATTGCAATTAACATTTCTTGTCCTCTGTAGAGGTCGTGCTCTGGAATATGAAATTACGACATAAAGTGAAACACTAAATACAATGCTAATATCTGGTACATAAATTGATGCAATACAGAACTATTTTATGATAAAATTCTGATTAGAAGTTGTTTAACTGATTGAAGAGGAAATTCAGGAAAGCTCTTATTAATTTTAAATGATTTTGATTTAATAATTCTCGTTCAATTACAGCTTGAAATTTAAATAAATTTTATTACACTTAGTTTTTATTAAAAACCTCATATACAGCAAATTTTTCCAGCAATGATATTTGTTTAGCCTCTTCTGTAGGCATGACGTTTGTAGAAGGCTGATACCTATAGTCCGCCAAAGGCTGAGTGGAAAGATCGCTAATACTGGTAGTTTCTCTCGAGTTTCCATTCCAGCAAATGGGCAGGGATTTTTTGTAGCTTCCTCATATGTAATATGCATATGAATCTGTTTCCTTTGAAACGTCTTCCATGTAGGCATTCCCAATCTTACGCAGATAACCTTCACGTGCTTTACCTTAATCAATTAATCTGATACATATCTAAATATATAACAACCAATGATCACTAATTTTTAAAATGGAGTCTTCTACAGATATAATATTTAAATGCAATCAGAAAATTAAATTTATAGTGTTAGGTGCGTACGGATTCGTAATGGATTGAATGCACACAGAACCGAGGATAACTTGCTAAAATTTATTTTCCATTTATTTTCCAAAAATAAATAGTTTAAAGTTCTGGAACCTTTCACAAAACTTCTCGTACAGCTCTTCTCACGATGACAGAGCACAATGAGTAGTTACGATTCAAACTACTAAAAGATTAAGCACTACGTTTTGCAAAACACATCTAAAAGGCGAAGTTTGCACGTAAATTTCTCAATACTCCGAACTCTGAACTAAACAACTTCAAACTGATGTTCTCTCTGGTCTTATATAGATTTTTCAGACAGCCGAGAAATTTCCAGTATTTCTGATTTCTCAAAATTACTCGAAGGCATACATGGTTACAGTATCATGTAACCGGATACAGTTACAGTTACATCGCGCTAATCATAGTTATACAAGGATCGTACCGAAATATCACCAAATGCTTTCCAAGTTTGGCTACTTGAGAAATTTCAGCGGCAAAAACTAGTCATTATGTCCATCGTCAGCTTGGTTAATTCAATGTTAAATGCTCAATGCTCCTGTAATCGTATTTTTCTAACGGAGCTTTGCATTTTTATGGCCTTTCATGTTACATGATACAAGAGATTCTTCATTTTTGCATATCATTTTACTAAAATTACTTTCATATGTACAAAATTAGTAACATTAATTAAATCGAATTCTATATATAAATGACTTGACCAAGGCAGAAGTATGCTTTTCAGCAGCAAAAATTAATCTACGTAAAATTAAGCTCTGATTAATACAGCATCTAATGTCATTTAATAAGAGTTGAATGCATAAAATGAGGAAGAGTATAAGAAATAAATAAATGACTGAGTGTTTATACATAGTTAGGAACGCTAACTGTAAAGGAAAAGTTGTTAAAATGCTTGGAAACTTTTAGTTATATGATTGTCCTCCATAAGATACTAAAACATTTGTAAGTGCAAGCAATTCAGTCACCTGGACACTGTATTGAATGTTCCATGGTATGAATACTTCAAATATTTCTCAATATTTTATTGCTAAATTTCTAATGGCTGATTACAAAGACAGCTGTAAACAGAACAAGCAAATACGATACAGGAAAAAAAAACTGAAAACAATCCACATTATTATCTATAAATCTATTTTGTGTCTCGCCTTCCCACAGCTCTCCCAAAGTGATTCATCACTAAGTGCAGGGCAACGACTCAGATATGAAGCATAGATATTCTTACGAAGATTGTACAATTCACAAATTAGTCCTTGGACGATGCTCATCGATGCAGATGTTTTAAAAGACAATCATGGTCAGTAACAACATGGAAATTAGCAACAGATTTCTTTCTATGCCATAAAGGAATGTCAAAAATTCTATTAATCTATACTTTATGACTCGCCCTTTCAGTAACGTTTATTCGAAAGGCTTCTCTGTAGTATTTTGTATTATTCTTTCGGCATTGTAAAAAGAGATGTAGTTGTTAGTTATCTTAAAAATATTGGCCTCATTCTTTGCCAACAAATCTTTTTTTTTTTTTTTTTATTTCCATGAAGGCCGCAGTGTGATGGTATCCATTGCAGGGCATCTCCTGAGCTAAGTTGCAAATACTCTCGTTTTAAAACATCACAAGACACTAGAGATTGAAAAGACAAAATAGCTAAATGAGAAGATTCAGAATCAGAGAGTATGAGAATCTTTGAAAAATGTTCAAAGTGACATTGGAGTAGAGATAAGGCTGTGCGTATGACCGTAATCTCAGCATCGAAAGCAGTCCTTTTTCTTCTAACAGGACTATAAAATAAAACATGTATAAATTTCTTAATAAATATTACATTTTACTTATATTTCCTGTCACTGTGATGTACAGTTCTTGGATTAGTAAATTTCTAAAGGTCGAGTTGTACATGAATTAATAATCTTTTTATGGTTGTTAAAATTAACTAACTTTTTGTGTGATGCGACTACTTATAATCGACTTCAGAGATTTTTTTTCATCGAAACTACTAACAAAATATGAATGTCAGTTCGTTCCGAATGCAAATATATGTAACTTTCTGCTTTTAGTAGATTTAAATATTTTTTTGCAAATGAAAAGGAACTAAATCTTAATTTATGATGCTTAAATGATAAATTTACAAAGCTACATGTATTCGAATATAACTGAACACTCTATATGCTACACATTCTTTCTACGTAAAATTATTTAGACCTCTTCTCTTACACAAGTCAAATAGATTTCTACAGAAAGGTATAGGCAGAAACTTTACCTATTGACAATGTTGAATTAAATGTACTATTCTTATCTTTTATAACAATATTTTTTTGTTTTCAAAGCTATCAATAAAGATTTTTCACTAGTATCAATAAGGATTTTTCAGTTTGCCGTTCTATTTCGTTCCTTTTTTATTGAAATGACAGTTTTTATACGTTTAGGAAATGTTAGCACAGTCAAAATAAGCTAATGATGAAAGTATCTTTTCTTGTTAAACGAGTTGGTTTGTAAGCTCAATTCCGAAAATTGTTTTAAAGTAACTTGAATGTAAATTGTTAAAAATGTTTAAAGGGGACTTGAACTAAATCTGCAGCAATTGCGCAAGTAGTAGAATAACTCGATTTCGCACTATAAGATCATACAACATTATATATCACCCAACATATATATATATCATACACCATATATATATACACTTCTGAATTCGATTCCGAGAATAGGAAAGTACCATTGGTTTCTACGGAACCGTGTTCTGCGTGTATTGTCTTTTTTACATTTATCCAATGATCCTTAACAGTGCTAATAACGAAATTTAATTAAATTAATTATACTGAAAATGGAATATAATGGATAAAAAATTTTATTTTTAGTTGCTGAGAACAGTGTCTTATGTGGGTGCCACATACTTTATATCCTACTTCTTATTCTTGCTATTGGAAATGCCTTTGAAATCCTTACAAGCAGGCCTGTGTCCAAGAAGAACTCGCCAGATAGATGTAACACCATTAAACAACTTCAGCTCAGATAAAGAATATGCTTATAAGAAAAACACGATACAAGGATCCTGCAAACTCTGGTCCATTACAGAAACTCATAATGGCATATCATATTGAAATGAAATGCAAATGCATTATTTTGTAAGTTACAAGCACTGCATTTTTATAAATGTGCACTAATGAGTAATGATGTAAATAAAATGTCATGATAAGTCAATACAAATAAAAAACAGGAAATAACAAAATTTTCAGTAAATTTATTCACATGTATAACAATTAATTCATTGAAACTGATTTTAATCAAAATGGACATTATTTATGCAAAAGTTTTTACGAAATATTTTTTTTCAACGATTAGCACTAGCTACTACTACTTTCGCCACTGTTAAGGCCGGAAGCAGTGGTCAAATTATTATGGAGTCACCATCTAATGGGTGGCTCACCGTTACCTCCTGTGAAGGACCAGGCAAATTACATTAATGTCTTCTCCAGGATTCGTGCCTTGGTTGTTCGTTATGACAGTCAGGGACACTACCCACTCTCCCGTCTGGCGTGGCGTCAGCAGAAACTACACCACAGTCTTCAAACGTTGACACAATAAAATATATTTGAGAAGAAATGAAAAGTAATCGATATCAAATAACTAGGACATTAAGCTTCATGTGGTACAAGAACAGGAAAACGAAAAATGAACGAAAATGTATGCTTGTATTTAGCAAATTCAGAATGTCCAAACGTGCATATAATTATTAGCACAAAACGATACTGCACTAAATATTAAAATGCTGAAACTAATGTTTCATTCAATCAAGAAAATTTTGATATATATTTATAAGTAATATTTCTAAATTACGATTCCTATGAATAGATTAAAAAAAGATCAGTTCAATCATGTTAAATCATGGCCTGATTAATTGCTTCATATCTTTTCGGAAGGTTGTCGAACAGATTGTATATTATTCGAAAAATGAAAGGGAAAAGAGGAAACATCTCTTTTCTCATTTACAGTTATCAGAAAAAACATAAATAAAAATGGTGAGAGATTTTCGAATACATCTGCAGCACATTCTGTATGTATATATATGTGCATAAAAATAACATATATTCAATCGCTTTAAAACTTAAAATGTTATTCATTTTTATATTCAAGTTTGCTTATATATTTTTTGTTCTTTCGCGTAAATTCTTATTGATTGATTTTAATTATTTCTAAGAACAAATACCTTCACTATACAATTTGATTACCTTCCATTACTGTAAATTATTTTTAAACCTTTGAGAAATCTCAAAGGTTTAGCTAAGGTCCCTCTAATGACATATTTTATTCAAACAACTAAGCCCTCCTATATCGCTAACGATATCTGAGCTATACAGAACATTTCGACTCAAACTAGAAGCTAAAATGATGCAGAATCACTAAAGAAGATTAAAAAAATAAAGAAAACGTACAAAATGGTTAAAAAAAAAAGAACCTAAAGCTTTCCGATTTTATATTACGCCAAAGGGGCTTTTTTAACGTTTTGTGTGTATTACTTTATTTATTAAATATCATGTTCTTCGCACTTAAAACACATAAAGTTCAATTCAACAGCAGTATCACAAAATATTTAAAAGCAGCATATCTTTAGAATTTCCGATACACAGTCTCAGTTGGAGACAAAAATGTATTTTTCGTTCAGTGTTGCGATTGCTCGCTTTGAAACCGTTAAGTTTGTTAATCAAAAATTCGTTAAAGGGTTACAAAATATGAAATAGGCAATAAAACAAATTCGAAATTCAAAGTTCAAGCTTTCAGGTACCCATGTTCAGGTGACATATTTCGCAAGTGTACATCTGTATAGCCAACGGGGAAGTAAGTGGCTTTTAGGATGGACCAATGGGCATCCAGTAATAATTCTCCCATGTCACATTATTATTACTATGAGGGGACAGCCCCGATACTCCTAGCCGGCTCCCATGTCACATGACCTTTCGCATGCTTTAAGGTTTAAGCAAGATCGTTGAAAATATTCTGCCACGCAATTTTCTGTACAAAATAGTTAAAGCATCGTTGATTTCTTCTGAAAATTTTTACTGCAAAGTTTGATCAAATATAAGCAATTGTGAAGATTTCACTACCTGGTTGAAAGAGTTTGAAATAAATACAAACGCTGTTGGATACTTCGAAAAAATATCCATGTGAAATATTACTTAATAAGTGGTAAATAAGATGAAGAAAGAATATGTGATAAACATCTTAGCCCAAATGCTATCTTTACAGAAAACGATGCATATGAGAAAAATATTTACACCAATTATACATGTAAAAAGAAGACAGCACCTTTTTTTGCAGTCTATATGAAAAAGATGTTCTATAATAATAGCCAATGCAGAATTTTATTCAAACTGAACTTTACTAATTTGCATTCGTGTGTACATTTACTGTGTTAAATTTCATATTTAATAACTCCTCACTCTTAAATATTCTGTCTACACAAGAAATACTTATCAAACAGAATACATTTATCTTATTTACAACGTATATATTCAATTTATTACAATTATATATATATATATATTCAATTTATTCAAATATTATTATATTTATATTATTATTGAAAAAAATTGAATATATATTATATATATATTCAATTTATTAAATTTATTACTTTTAATGTTAACAATGGATATAATCAGATCATACACTATATGTACTCTGAGTCTTACAGTTTCAAAATCAAAAGAATGCAAGCACTGAAATAAGAACCGCTAGATTCATTGTAACACTTCCAGTCCTTCTCAGCTTAATTAAAAAAACTATACACTTGAATTCTCTTAATCCACAGGTGTTAGTAAATGCATAATATTCGAGGCTAACTGTAGTTTGAGTCATTTTTGCGATGCAAAGAGCGATAATATGCCGTAAACATCAATCGAAATATTAATACCTGATAAAAAATAGCGAAAGTGAAATGTCAGCGATTAATTAAACTCATAAAACGAAAGCACTACGAGATTTTCTACCATTACGCCATACATTTATAACTACGAAACAAATGCGAATTAAAACATAAACAACATACGCTCACATGCACGGAGATGTAGCGTCACAAGAGCAATAGAAGCTCATTGGTTCATTTTCGAAACCCCTCAGTGGCTACGCTGATGTGCACTTGTGAAATATGCGTTCGGTTGGAGGATTACCTTATTCAGAATTGGATAGCTCTAGATACTGTCGTTTCTTCACAATGGGATAGACAAAAATTTATGCATATTCTTCATTACCTAATTTCTTTAAATATGATACAGGGTAATAATATTTGGTGGCAACAAAAAAGTGATTAAAAAGTGATTTGTATTTAATAGTGAACCACCGCAATATGCCGTTTCGATGCTAACAGCCCTTTTGGCTAACGCTCCTTTGAGAACGCTCCTTTAACGCTCCTTTAAGAACATTCAAGAGAAACTTTCAAGAAATTACAGAAAGCAAAGACACTGTTTTGGGATTTTTTTTAAGTCTATTTTGTCTAGATTATATTAATGATATTATATTTTTTATATCAAAAATTTATGCATATTCTTCATTACCTAATTTCTTTAAATATGATACAGGGTAATAATATTTGGTGGCAACAAAAAAGTGATTAAAAAGTGATTTGTATTTAATAGTGAACCACCGCAATATGCCGTTTCGATGCTAACAGCCCTTTTGGCTAACGCTCCTTTGAGAACGCTCCTTTAACGCTCCTTTAAGAACATTCAAGAGAAACTTTCAAGAAATTACAGAAAGCAAAGACACTGTTTTGGGATTTTTTTTAAGTCTATTTTGTCTAGATTATATTAATGATATTATATTTTCATTTCTGTAATGCAATGTTTGTCATACAACATTCACTTGCTGGTTTATTAATAAATTTACTGACGTCTCTTTGAAAGCTTTTTATGTATACGTTAACACTATTAGAAAATGGACCAGTGATTTTTCAAACATAGGATGTATATGATTTTAGAATACAAGTTATTTAAATGACGAGTATGTAAATGATTTAGACTTTTATTCTTAAATTACCTAAATGCATCCCTATATTGCAACTTCAAATACAAGTAGACCCATCATCAGAATCGTAGGCCTATATTTATTTAAATATCAGACTTTCCAACGAATTATTGCATTTAAAAACCTTAACTATTTTTGGCATCAGCATTATTTTTAATCCTTATCTTTATATTTTAATAAAATTAATATCACCATAAAAATATTTTAAACACAAGTATTGCAACTTTTAATCCGTCTCAGATAAAATATTTCATATTTTCCGGTTTATTATAGTTTAATATTAAATAAATCTGTTAATATACCTTAATCAAATTTGCTGAACGCTTTTTAACTTATTTAAATAAAATGATAAATTTGCTACGTATTTTGAAGTACTATTCAATTTATTTTCAAAAAGTAAGTAATATACACGTTCTATATTCAAATTATGTTGTACTTTTTAACAGAGTAAATATTTATATCATTACAAAAGATTTTTTGTTACAGTTTATAAATCTTTGTTTAAATTAATGTTTCAATATACTGCAGTTAAATGCATATTGACGGGAAAAATGTCTGCAAATATTTACATCTGTTACATAATTTCTCGGTAAAAGCTTACAAAAGGATTTGTTTCTGCGAAGTGATACAAATGAATTATGAAACTACATAATGGGAATTCACAAGAAATTTAATAATGTAAATGTGCGTATATACAAAAATCGATTCAATAAAAATCGAACAAAATCGATTCAATAAAGTATAAATAATATACTAAAAAACCATTTAGTTGCACATAATATTCCCTCTTTTTATGGTATAAGGCGATATATTATTTATTTTTACGCTACGTGTTCTAAGCTTAGCATGTAAATAAAACACTTATATGATTTGATTTCTGACAAAATAATTTGAATAGAATAAATTTAAGCAATAAAACACAGGCAGCATTACTTCGAAAATATTTACAATTTGCCTATATGTATTTAGTTGAAAGAAAATTTGTCTGGCAGAATAGGACAATTCTTCCGATCTATTATTTCGACTGAAATACGTAGTATGTAGTTTGCCTTCTAGATGGCGCAATATGTATTGGATGAAAACAAACACTTCAGATGAGAAATAGAACTTATTCACTTACACCCCTTGGCTCTGATTTCTTAATTTCTCTGCGCTTACGCAAAAATTAGGTTTATATTATCTACAAATTAAGGTAATTATTTAAACATTTAAGTGAATATGATTTATTCAAAATTACTAATGCTATCATTCTTTTAAACAGAATTTGTGATAAGTAAATTTCCTGATTAACAATCGATAACTTAATAAGTAATTTAAAATAATTTAAAGTCAATAATTAATTGAAGATTTTTTCCTAGTCTCATATGTATTGTATAATACGTTTAGAAAATTCCCCAAAAACGGTAATGGGACATTTCCATGTTAAAGTTTCGTTCAATTTATATTTCCCTTCCTAGCCTTTTAGCGCAATGTTCTGAAAATTTTGGAAGATATTCGTGTAATTTTCCCCTTTCTTAGTACGTTCGGAGAAAGAGCTGCTCTAAATTTTAAAAAATGGATTCGTCCACATAGTGACGGTTTTCACCTCACTGAAAAGCACAAACCCTCGCAAAGTATCTATAGAGGCCATTCATTCATCCATCATTCGGACAGTGGCAAGCTTAGGGGTTGATAGCAGGATTAAAGTCATCGGGGATTTTGTATTGCTTTGCTTCTAAAACTGCATGCCAGAACCTACCGGAAACTGATTCTTAGGCGAAGTTACAGAAGAAAAAAAGGGATGAATGCCATTTTAAAGATGATTAGTAGACGTAAACTTACGCAAGATGAAACTTGACGCAGCCTAGGAACAAAATCGAAGCAAGTCGTTTCGATGCCGGGGCCAGTTCGACGCCATATGTTTTTTCGTATTTTTATTTATTTTTAGAATAAATATGAAGTAATATAAATAAGTGATATGACTGATTTTTATTTATTGAATTAGCGATTGTTTGCATGCATATTTGAAATAAATATATGTGTGAAAATGTTCTAGATTTTTGTTTGTGTCCCAGATTAGTGAGAAGCCCCCTCTCCAACGTCAAGGCCCCGGGACATGAGGGACCTTTTTTTTTATTTATTTATTTCATAAAACAGTATCAAAAAGGCAAAATACACAACTGGTAAATAAACATATGGTTACAAAGTAGTTATATTATATTGCAGACAAATATAATTACATATAAATAAGATTAGAGATAAATGAGATTACATCACAGAACTGTTATTATACTAATCCATTGCAAAATTATGCGCCACACCTATCAGGTATTCCATTATTTCTCGATTTTCAAAATCTTCAACTACTTTAATTCTCATATCAGCTCGTAGATACCTATTCCGCTTGTGTTCATCTTCACGTACAAATTGTTCATAACATTGATCAACTGATTTTTGAACACGCCTGAGACCATCTATGAATTCCCATAATGTGGGGTGTGAAACACCAAATGATGATGACACCAAATTTATTTGAATGATGATGCAAACTTATTCTAAAAATAAATAAAAATACGAAAAGTATGGCGTCAAACAAAAGCAAAAAAAAAAGTATGGCGTCGAACTCACCCCGCGTCGAAACAACCTCATGTCGAATTGACCACACGTTGAAACGCTGGCGTCGAACCGTTGGCGTCGAAACGTTGGCGTCGAACTGACCTGTACCGAACAAAATAGCTACGGAAATTCGAATATTAGAACGTACTTGTAGGAGAGGGTGTTAAGAATCTCAGTTTGAATGAATTTAAATTAGAAGTATTTATCTTAGATATTCAACCCCTTCTTAAACATAAACAGGTTTACATATTCCTGTTCTATCCTGAGGACAGAGCAGAACAGAAAAAGTGGATATGAGGGAAACATTTTCAGTCATATTCACTTTTTTATTTTTAAGAAAATAAAAGGAAATCTAATGGGAGACAGATACCATAAATATCCATGTCTTGGACACCAGTGACAATTGAATTATGACAAAATTATGCCAAGAAATAGGTGTACCTTACCACTCATTTCTCCTGAACGTAGGGAAACTAATAAAAACGAACCAAGAAGCTTCCAAGAAACAAAAATGGAATTGCAATCATATAGGTGAGGCAGTTACACAGTTTTAATGACGGAAATATAATGCAACTACGGCTTTTCTTGCAGAAATAAAACGAAATGACGAAGGGGGAAAAATAACCAAATAAGAACTCGATCTCGGCGTTTTTTGTCGAACTTTACAAAACTAGACCTGGATCTATACATTGTTGGATCCTGTTCGATCACGTAGATGGGATAAAAAAATAAATAAAAAGTAAATAAAGAGCTTAGTACTGTGTCCTCCGGGAACTGGTCAAGCTAAACGAGGAACATTGAAAGAAGGAACAGAACATGGAAAGAAGGTGGGGATTGTTGAGATTAAGGGAATACTTTTCACTATTATGGTACATGTTAGGAATACAGATATATTAAGGTTATGCTATAGACACAGGTACAGATGTAAAGATGAAATCTGAATACATTGCAAATCATGAAATACAATAAATGAATGAAAACAAGGTACAAGATATTAATAATAATAATAATCATCATTATTAGCCTGCCTCGCCTCTCATTGGGCACTACAGGTCATTCGTTATTAATTAATTACAAAGCAAATTATATTTATAAATACAATTTGATGTTGGTTTTTCCAATTTACATTGAATAGTTATATTAGTGAAAACAAGTTTGATTAGTAATTCGAATATATATATGAAAAAGTGAGTTATTTTCATATTTATATAAGGCATGCTGTCTTTTACATATCGTCAGGTTTTAACCTGGTATGACTTGTATGATGGTCTTGTTGTCATTGACGAAGCTGACAATCTGTCTTACTTCCTAGAGACCATAGAAATCCGTTAGGTAACCTCTGAGACCATTACTATGGGGTAGGGCGGTGTTGGCTGGAGATCTAAGCGACTAGGTGAGTGGGCATGAAGTGATGTAATGGACGGCATCTGCTGTGCTGGCGGGTGATACACAACTGCACTTGACGTGTAAATGTAAGAAACCTCTCTAAATATTGGGGAAACCTTCCATGATTGGAAAGGGGCTGAACCGTGTAGTGGTTCGAGTAAACTCTTGACAGCCTGACGATCGGGAAGATTGCGAAGGTGTATCTTCCGGTGTCCCCTTGTTCCCATCTTTCTTGCCATTGTGACATGAAAGCCTCTTAGATGTGATGCTTGGTTGCTCTCGTGGAGATCGGAAGGGAGATATCTAAGTCTTGGCGAGATGTGGCGGCCTTTGCGAGAGTGTCTGCCCGTTCGTTGATGACCTCTTGTCCCTTGATGACCTCTTACCCAGTGAAGGGTGACTTGCTTTGTATTACTCAGAGTAGAGACAAGCTCTTTTAGGGATTGAATATGCGCTGGAATTTTGCCTGTCTTATCCATACGCTGTAGGACGCTCATACTGTCTGTGTAGATAGAGATCTTGTTAAAATCTGAACTGCTTGCCCAGAGGGCTGCTTTCCTAAGTGCTAGGGATTCCGCTTGAAAAACTGTGGCATGATCTCTGACTCTGAAGTGATCTTGAAAAGTTTCTTGACTATTGTGGAAAACTGCGAAAGCAGCGCCTACTCTTGTGTCGTCTTCAGACCCGTCGGTAAAGATCTCTAAACCTTGATCGGACGGGGATGTTTGTCCCATCGGAAGTCTCTGAGGGAGGCTTGATGTAGGGAGGTTGTACTGAAGCATGGTTCTAAAAGTGCTTCTACGAGGAGAATGGAACCCTCTAATTTCGCTTATTCTTTGAAGTGCAGAAGTCTGTATGTGGTTCGCTCGAATTCCGCTTTGAGATCTAATGGGAGTGTGCCGGCTAGGATCTGGAGGGCGGCAGTGGAGGTGGTAGTAAAAGCTTTTGTAATCTTTAACAGGGCGATCCTTTGGATTTGTTGTTGTTTTTGTTTTTGTCTTACTCAACGATCACTCTAATGCCCTTAAGATTTATACAGATGGCTTCCCAGGTGAATGGAACTACAGGCTGTAGCTATACCATCAAACGAAATGGAAGCACCTTAAGGTCTTGGAAAGGCTTTCTGGGCGCAGGCAACTCAGTCTTTCAGGCGGAAGCCGAAGCCATACGTCAGGCAATCCTAGCAGCAAGTCAATTTAGCTACTCCACCGCACAAATACACACCGACAGCCTGTCAGCAATTCATGCAATTCGGAATCCTTTTCACAAGTCGCCCATCATAGGGCGCATTCAGCAAACCCTGCACCAGTACGAAGGACGCATCCTCATTTTCTGGATTAAAGCACACGCTGGACACCAGGGAAATGAGGAGGCAGATTTACTAGCCAAAGAAGCCGCGAGCAATCTCGGTGCGGAACAACTGGCAATAAAATTACCAAAGTCCTATGTAAAGAAGGCTGTTCTAAACGCCGCACTCAAGCAATGGCAGGAAGAGTGAAATTCTATTCCGCAAGGAAGAAGGACCTACGAATTCGCTCACAAAGTCAGCCTTTACAAACAGATATCTCAGCCACACATCATCAGATTTATAACGGGTCATGGTCCATTCCCCGAATATTTTCTAGAGCGAAGAATAACAAACACCAACATCTGTGTGTGTGGCCAGCCAGGTAGCCCGGACCATTATGTCACCTTCTGCCCACTAACACGAGAGTGGCACATGCCGTTTTACAACACAGATCCAGCCTATAAAAGATTCTTTATTCGCCAACCAGATGTACTTAAAAAACTTTAAAGTATTATGGACAGACTGCAAGCATTAGGCCAGGACTTGTGTGATTCGGCTTAACCACAACCCTATCCTTTCCACATAACCAACCTTTATATCCAATGTACCTATGGCAATGTGCTTATGTATCGTGCCTTTATTAATTGTAATTCATTCTTACCTTTGTTATTAATTGTCATTCAATATTTCATTAATCACCAGTGCATCTCCAATAATTGTTGCATACCATTACTTTAGTTTTAACTATCTAGATCAACGCATTTTTGTATCCAACGCACATCATTCGTTTAAGTGTACCATCCCTGTCTATGTATGTAAAGCCATGTAGAATAACACAGGATTTTGTGTTATGACTAATCGTCATATATCGTTTTACTGTACAAATACCATTTTCAGTGCATCTTCTGTAGTAATGTATCAGTGTTTAAGCGTATCATTTCTACTAATGTCTATATTGCCATGTAGGATAACACACAAGTATGCATAATCATTAATTGTCATTTTTCGCATTAATACACAATTCAGTGTATCAGTTTTATTAATGTATATGTGTTAAAGGTTTCATTTCTAATAATGTATACATAGCCATGTAGGATAATTTATGTTCATGTATTTTTATTAATCGTCATGTCATCTTTCATATTTATCCACAAGTACCATCTTCAGTGTGTCGTTTCTAGTATTAATGTTTAAGTGTAGCACTTCTACTAATGTATGTATAGCCACGTAGGACGATACGCGATTATGTGTAAATATTAATTGTCATCTCTCGCAATGATGCACAGGCATTACACTCAGTGCAACAATTCTGTCAATTTACAGGTGCATAAAATGTCTTATTTCTATTCATGTACGCATAGCGCAGTAGGATAATACATGATTATGTGTTATCATTACTTGTCATCTTTCGTATTTAATGTGAAAATATCATTGTCAGTGTACCATTTCTATTAATGTATAAATGCATCATTTACCATGTTATAAATGTATATTAATGTGTAAGTGTATCATTTCTATTACTGTATAAATAGCCACTTAGGATGATACACGATTACGTGTTATCATTATTCTTCATCTATCGTATAATGTATAAGTGCGATTTTCAATATTTCATGTCCATTAATGTATAAGTGTTTAAATGTATCATTTGTACTAATATATATGTATAGGCAAGTAAGGTAATACACGAATATGTGTAACCTTTAATTGTCATCGTTCACACTGATACACAATTTTCATTCTCAGTGTATCATTTCTGTCAACGTATAGGTGTGTGTGTATCATTTTTATTGATGTGTGTATAGTCCAGTAGAATAATGTATGATTATGTGTTTTAATTTATCGCCATCATTTGTATGTGTTTATGCATATCATTTCTAGTAGTTTATGTATAGTCATATAGGATGACACACGATTACGTGTATTCATTAATTGTCATCTTCTGCATTATTGCGCCAGTTGCGTCAGTGTTTCATTTCTTTTAATGTATAAGTGTTTATTGTTTGCCTATCTCATTAACCACTTAGACCAATATACATATGTATCCAATGTACCTATACCACCAATGTACCTATGTATGAAACTTTTTATTAATTGTATACTGAAGCATATATATGCACACACCCTTGTTTGGCACGTCAATACCACATATTCTCCATTAATATATTCCCGATGCAGCCCTCTCAGGAAGTCGCCAGGGTTGTGTTGTTCTAAATAGGTGCGGGTACCGGACGACACCCGATTTGTCATATTAAGCCGTCCGGGCCCTGCATTCACCTGTCACCTGTGCCCTGCATCCATACGGGGCAGCCGTAGAGAATCATTCTTTCGACTCCCCTTAGGTACAGGTCTTTCATTAGTCTACCTTTTAAGTTCCATTTGGACTATTATTCGGTTTAAAGTATTTATTATCTTGCAAGTCTTATTCCTTATATCTGATAGGTGGGGAACCCACGTTAGTTTCCTATCCAATAGGAAGCCGAGGTATCTGAGAGTGCCCTGGTTCTTTAATGTTTGGCCGTGCCATTTTATCATGGGGGGGACTGTTAATTCTCTTGTTGCCCTTTGGAAAGATTATCTGCTTAGTTTTATTTATGCTAAAATCTAGTTTATACTTTGAGCTCCACGCAGAAATGATGGAGAGAGCTTTCTCTGCTTTCCGTTCTATAATAAGTCTGTTACCCCCGTTAATTACTAAGATGAAGTAGTCAGCATAAGCTTGAAGACTTGCTGTGTCTACAAGACATTAAGTAAAATAACATATTTACAGAGCGGGCTG
This sequence comes from Stegodyphus dumicola, assembly GCF_044657685.1. Classification (NCBI taxonomy): domain Eukaryota; kingdom Metazoa; phylum Arthropoda; class Arachnida; order Araneae; family Eresidae; genus Stegodyphus; species Stegodyphus dumicola. The sequence goes on from NC_140776.1 coordinate 131,855,878, forward strand.
CTGACGGGACGATGTCCAAGGAAAGATGTCACTCCAGGCTGTCAGCAATGCTTTTAGCAATGGTAGTGCAGTCTCTAATGCGGCTTAGCGCATATTTATTCTTAATTGTGTTCTTAGTCCTTGATTTAATTCTTTCGAGAATCTGAAGTCCGCATAAGAATTATTTCGCAATGTTTCATTACTTTATTTCCTCTAAATATATTAATCTAAGGTAGATTCATCTAATGAAATATAGATTTAATATAAATACTTGAATAATTAAATTTAATTAGTACTAAAATACGTGCTAAATTATTGTTAAAATGTTGTTAAAATAATTAATGCTTAAAATATTTTTTATAAATATTTTATATTTATAAATGTTATAGCAAAATATTTAAAAATGAAACTAATCTATAAAGTAAGTTATTAAGTTACGCATTTTACATATTTTAAAAAATCATATTTCAGAAATCAATGCAAATCACATGTTAGCAATTATTTTACTGCTGAAATATGACTTTATTTATTATTTTTAAAGTAAGGACGAATTTATTTGAATTAATATGGTGACATAATATGAAACATTTTTACAGCATTCAGAGCAAAAGTACAATTTTCGCTAAGATTTGATTGTGCGTGAAGATTTATTCACGATTATAAATGGGGCGATTTTATGAATTCCGAGTAAACGTCCAATGTTCGCTCTAAGCGGCAAGGCCGTATATATACAGCTTAGAATATTTATTGTGGTATCTGTAAGAACGTATATATACGTGCATATTAAAATATGTCAAAGAAATTAAGGCAATATATCAAAAGGAAACAAATCCAAGTATGAAATACTAGGAGAGGTTTTGCATTAAAATCAAAAAAATAATTTGTTCTCAGAGTAGTTTTGGGAAATTTGTGCTTTCTTAGCGAAAACCCTGGCCGCCCAGAGGGTTAAAAGACGTTGCATATCCATGCATATTTAACGGCTGTCCAAAATATCTGACGGAAAATTAATGGAAAAGGAGAAAGAAATATTAACACTTTTAATGGAAAACGACAAAATTTGATAATGGCTTTGATAAATTGCTAAATGTAATTTAATGAGTGACATCAAAATTAGAGAAACTGTAAGCAAAAATAGGAAATTCATTACCTATAAAAGTTCTGATGAATTTTTGTTACGTTTTTGTCCATCTCCTTGCATTTAAAAATGCTTGGTTTAATCCTAGTATACGGTACACTATGCCATTTAAAAAAGATTCTATTAAATTATCAGAAGAACCATCGAAAGGTTTAATGCCATCGTATAAACCGCTGAAAAGTTTAGACTGAACTGCTGTTCGAGTGATTGACATTCCATGCACATATTTACTGGATGATTATATAAACGTACATGTGAGGTCGAGGCTTGAGCGCTTTGGCTAGCTGCCAAATTCGAACAAGTCAGTTAACGGCGCAATAATTTCAAACTCCATTTTATTTTCAGAAATATTTTCTTCACGGTTTTGTAATTCACCGTCGGATCTTCAATACAGAAAGAGAACGACGTACAAACATATAATGATGGCAGTTTATTTTGAATAGAGGAGAAATCTTCGTTGTAATGCCGCATTTCTGCTTATTTTGCTTGTGAATATCTGCTTGCAACGTGCTAACATCCTCTTATACAGTTAAATAGTGTTCTGTTTTGGTGTTTTATGACTTTCGGGTTATTAAAATTATACTATGGTTTTCCAATCTTCAGTGGCTCCAGAAGTGCAATATTTGGTTTGGTTTGGTTTGGTTTATTTAATTATGGCAAAGCACACTAGGACTATCTGCCTAAGAGGAGGGATACCTTCGTGGAGGACTTTCTAAGGGAAACTGGCTCGTATACACGTTACACGTGGGGAAAACCACGAAAACGACCATGCAGCCAGCCCGTTCGCGGGATTCGAACCTCGGACCGAACTTCCAGTGTTCAGCGACTTTACCGCTCGGCCGCTGGTGGGCCTGCAATATTTGGATACACGGAGTCGGTTATAACGTCCTAAGTGCTATAACGTATATCATTCATATTAATCGATAATTGTGTTCATGATACAGGTTGGTGCTCAGATTTTGCGCATATAATCGAAAAAAAAGTGTTAAGGAAACATTAGCATTACCATTAAATATTGTAATCTATAATTATGCCTTACTTAATTCTGTAGCATTGAAAAACACTAAATATTTTTTAATCCAAACACTGTGTAACTCGCGTTTTTTTAAATATTGCCGTTATGTATGTCTATTAGATTATATCAATAAATGAATGTTGGAAATTAGGTTTTGTTCTTTATTAAATTTATGTAGTATGTTCCGTCTTTTTTGGTAGATAGGTGGCGCTTTTGATGCGCGCCGATGAAAAATATATCACTTGACGCTTGAACATGAAGAATGACGCATGTCATATTTATTTGATGCTTGATTATGTTTCATGGCCGCTATAGGCGGAAGTAATATAAGTTTATCGTTAATAAATGTTATTTCTATGTTCTAAGAAATCTTGAAGTTTTGATTTGAAATTCTAATGCTCTCCCAACCTTGACTCCTGATACGAAACGATCTTTGAATTCACGACTCATGAAGAGAGACACACATACAAATTTACTGGTGTCTGAAACCCGCGACAAGGGGAATTACCTTTTGAAAGTAAGACTTTTGATTCATTTGTTCTTGGTATCGATCTTTGAAAACGAAACATAATGGATGATTTAGCAAAAGAGAAAAAGAAACGTGCTATTGTACGTAGTAAAGTTACTACACTTCTAAATAAAATAGAGAAATTATTATCGGAAGAATTAAGTAAAGAACATGTAGAAGATCTAAATTCATCATATGAATTGTTAATTGAATACCATGAGAAACTTAAAACTCTTGACTCAAAGATCGATGCTCTCATAATTGATGAAAAAGAATATGATAACGAACTACTTGTATGTGAAGAATATGATGAAAAAATTATAACGTTTAAAGCTAAGATTGTTAGTAAAGTAAAGAAAATTAACAGTAATGAAGTTGTTGAAAGAAGTATAATTACAACTAGTAATAGTATTAGTAGTACTCTGAGTGGTAATAATGTTGTTACAAGTAGTGCTTCAGTAAAGTTACCTAAATTAAATATTGAAAAATTTGCTGGTGATCCCAGTAAATGGCTCGAATTCTTTAATTCGTATGATAATGCTATTCATTCTAATCCAAGTTTATCTAAAATAGATAAGTTTACATATTTGAAAAGTTTATTATCTGGTTCAGCATATAATTGTGTTTCTGGTTATGCTTTATCTGAAGAAAATTATGATCTATGTATTAAAAGTTTAGAAGAGAGGTTTGGTCGTAAAGATGTTATTATATCAAAATTCATGCAGATGTTGTTACAGTTAGAACCAGTTAAAAGTTCTTCAAATGTTTTTGAGTTAAGAAAGCTCTATGATCAGTTACAAATCTACGTTAGAAATTTAAGTAGTTTAGATGTTACTAGCGGTTCATACGGACAGTTATTGAACCCAATAATTCTTAAATTGTTACCTGAAGATTTAGCTCTTGAATTCCATAGAAAAAGAACATCTAACCAAAATATAGAAGTAAGTGAATTAATAGAGTTCATTAAAATAGAAACTGAATGCCGAGAAGCAAGTATTTTGATTAATAGCTCAAAAGGTAATAAATACACAGGGGTTAATCCTAAACAAGGGTTAAAAAATTATAAAGTCAAATCACAAGCTTCTGCTTTTAACACATCGGTAAAAATGTTTTGCATATTCTGCAAATCAAACGAACATACATCTGCCGGATGTTTGAAATTTTCCGACGAACAAAAACGAAAGAAATTAAAACATGAAGGTCGCTGTTACAGATGCCTTCTGAGATCACATTTGCGGTCGTTTTGTCATTCAAAAATACAACCATGCGAAAATTGTAACGACAAAAATCATAATAAACTTTTCTGCCGTTTGAAATCGAAAGAAATGGAAGATGTTAACTCCGCAGATACGCAAAATAAAACTTTAGTATCTACTTCCCACTGTAACACTCTAAAACCTGAAAATAGTGTGCTTTTACAGACATGTTCTGTTATTGCTCAAAGCAAAAATAAATCGAGAATCGTAAGATTATTAATTGATTCAGGTAGTGAACAAAACTTCATCACCCACAAGTTAGCGCGCGATTTAGAATTGCAAGTCATTAGAAAAGAATTTCTAACAATTTATTCGTTTGGAAATCAGCGCGGTAACTCGCAAGAATTTGATGTATATAGTCTAAAAATAAAAAATAAAAACGATGATCGCTGCCTTGTTGTAGAAGCTATAGGGATAGAATTAATATCATCAATAGAATTCCAGGCGCCATCAACATGTCAAAACATTAAAGAATTTATGACTAAAAAGGGCTTGGAACTTTCGGGTACAAGTCCCGTTAATGAGAACATAAATATTCTGCTTGGCGCGGAGCATTTCTGGTATATACAAACAGGAAGTAATTCAATGATAAATGATGGTTTGTTTATAGTACCGACCATATTTGGATACACAGTGATGGGTAAAGTAAAAAATAATAATACTCGAATTAATGCGTTGTTTTTATCTGCCGTTGAAGGAAACACATTTGATTTGCAGTCATTTTGGAAATTGGATTCGATAGGAATTGAAAATGAAAACAAAACATTTTCGGAAACTGATTTGGATACTATTAAGCATTTTAACGACAGTTTAAAATTTAATAACGGCAGATACGAAACAAAACTCTTTTGGAAGGACAATAAATCACAACTCGCTGATAATTTTTTCGTTGCTAAACAACGATTTCTAGGACTTAAGCATAAATTAAAGGGAAATGATTTCCTATATAATGAATATGATAATATAATTAGAGAACAAGTTGAAAAGGGGATTGTTGAACAATGTAAGTTTGTTGAAAACGAACCTAACTGTTATTATATGCCTCATAGGCCCGTTATACGTGAAGGAAAAGTAACAACAAGAATAAGATGATGTTGATGTATTTAATTATGGCAAAGCACACGAGGGCTATCTGCCTAAAGGGAGGGATGCCTTTCGTGGAGGACTTTCTAAGGGAAACTGGCTCGTATACACGTTACACATGGGGAAAACCACGAAAACGCCCATGCAGCCAGCCCGTTCGCGGGATTCGAACCTCAGACCGAACTACCAGTGTTCAGCGTCTTTACCGCTCGGCCGCTGGTGGGCCACAACAAGAATAAGAATAGTTTATGATGCCTCTTCTAAGTCTGAAGGAGCTAAATCGTTAAATGAATGTTTGATATCAGGCCCTAATTTAAATCCTAACTTGTTGGATATAATTTTAAAATTTCGCGTACATAAAGTTGCATTTTTGTGCAGACATAGAGAAGGCTTTTCACCAAATTCAAATTGATAGTGAAGATAGAAATTTTTTAAGGTTCTTATGGTTTGATCATTCTTACGACAATAGTGACAATAGTTTAGGCTTTAAGGTTTTCCGAATGTGCCGAGTGCCGTTTGGAATGACAACAAGTCCGTTTATTTTGTCCGCCACTATCAAACATCATATTAAGGGTTATGAAAAGAAATATAGCAAAGCTGTTGACATGTTAAATAAGTCCTTATATGTTGATGACCTTATCCATGGAGCAGACTCCGTTGAAGAAGTTTTCTCATTATCAACTGATGCAGTTAAAATTCTTCAAGACGCTGGTATGAACTTAAGAAAATTTGAATCAAATTCAGTATCTTTAAAAAATCATTGGCAAGATATTGGTTTAATTAATAAGGAAGATAATTTAGATAAGAAAACGTTAAAGGTGCTGGGAATAATTTGGGATCTGGATGAGGACATATTGAAATTAGATGTACAAGAACTTTTACAACCAGTTGACTGGAAACACGTTACAAAGCGAAAGGTATTACAGATTGTGGCAAAAATTTATGACTCAGTTGGATTCATTGCACCTTTTGTTATCAGAATAAAATTCTTATTACAAGAGTTATGGGAATTGGGTATTGATTGGGACACAATTTTGCCCAGTTATTTGAGTGAAAAATTTAAAACTTGGTACTTTGAAATTGAAGTTATTCTCAACTTGTGTATTCCTAGAAAATACATATTAAATGATGAATGTGGAAATTTCGATAAAATAGAGCTTTTTGTCTTTTGTGACGCCAGCCTCAAGGGATATGGAGCTATTGCATATTTTCGTGATCCTGATTCTTGCTGTACGTCTTTTGTTCTTTCAAAGAGCCGTGTATCCCCACTTAAAAAATTAACCTTGCCTCATTTAGAACTAAAGGGAGCTATTATTGCCGCAAGAATAGTTAAATATTTAAGGAAATTATTTAATATCCAAGAAGATAATGTATTTTGTTTTAGTGACTCTAAAATTGTTCTTTACTGGATCAGGGGTACCGCTGATAAATGGAAACCCTTTGTTGCTAATCGTGTACGGGAAATACAAGATGTTGTATCACCTTCGCAATGGAAATACTGTAAGGGAAATGACAATCCGGCTGACATAGTTTCACGTGGATTAAGAGCTTCTGATCTAGTGGAAAATAAACTTTGGTTCAATGGACCAGTGTGGTTAAAAGAGAAAATTTTACCTTCATCATCTTTTGATCCTTTGATCGAGCCTATGGGGGAAGAGGTACAGGTAGAACAGCGTCAAACTACTGTATGTTCTGTTATTAGCCAAGAGGCTGAATTTGAATTGACATCCAGATTTTCATCCTGGAAAAAATTGAAACGCGTAACTGCATGGTGTTTAAGATTCTGCCACAATATTAAACCTACATCTTTAAAACTCAAGGGTTTTTTAACAGTTCAAGAATTGGATAAGGCAAGCAATTTGATTTTTAAAATCATTCAAAATTCCGAATTTAGAGAAGAAATTAGACTTTTGAAAGCAGGGAAGAAATTGAATCTCAGCAGTAAAATCCTGAAATTAAATCCTTTTCTTGATAGAGAAGAAATCCTTAGAGTCGGTGGTAGACTCTGTAACTCGAATCTTTCAGAAAACACAAAGTATCCAATCATTCTTCCCAAAAGTCACCAAATTACTGAATTGATAGTCAAACACTTTCATGAAATGAACCTTCACGGAGGAGCCACATTCACATTATCTGCTCTGCGACAGAAATATTGGATCGTTAATGGCCGAGAAATTGTAAGAAAAATAATTTGGAAATGTATAAAATGTTTTAAAAATCGAACAAGCACATCCAGTCAGATAATGGGCGACCTACCTGCTTCTCGCGTATTGCCGGATAGAACATTCTCGAATACAGGACTAGATTTTGCAGGCCCCTTTTTAATTAAAGCTAGGAAAGGAAGAGGAGGAACGAGATATAAATGTTACGTTTGCCTTTACATATGCTTCACCACAAAGGCCATTCACCTAGAAGTGGTCAGTGATCTAACAACTGAAGCATTCCTAGCATCTCTGAAAAAATTTGTGTCACGCAGAGGAAAACCCAAGAAAATCTTTTCCGATAGAGGCACCAACTTTGTTGGGGCTGATCGAGAATTAAGAAGATACATAGCTACACTTTCCTCTGACGAAGCATTTCAAAACTACCTGAGCGGTGAAAATATTCAATGGATCTTCAATCCTCCTGCTGTCCCTCACTTTGGAGGCCTTTGGGAGGCTGGAGTGAAACAAATGAAAATTCACTTAAAGCGGACTATTGGGACCCAGGTTCTGACATACGAAGAATTTCACACCTTAATTACACAGATCGAGGCGTGTTTGAATTCCAGGCCAATAGTTTCCATCTCATCTGACCCTGAAGATTTTAATCCTTTAACACCTGGACATTTCCTAATTGGGACTACATTAATAGCAATTCCTGAACCTGATCTTACAAATAATAAGCTAACCCCTGCTGAAAGATGGAAATTGACACAGCAAATTTTCCAGAGCTTTTGGAAACGTTGGTCTAGAGATTATCTTTCAAATTTCAAATTTCAATTACAAGGGCGTACCAAATGGTTGAGGGATAAACCAAATTTAGCCCTCAATGACTTAGTCTTGATAAAGGATGAAAATTTGCCTCCATTAAAGTGGCGACTTGGACGAGTAATTGAACTATATCCTGGTGCTGATGGAAAAGTTCGTGTTGTGAAACTAAAAACTTTATTGGGCGAAATGAAGCGTCCTATACATAAACTTTCCCGCTTACCATTGAGTGAATAAGACTCTAAAAAAAAACCATTAATTGTATATTCATAATTTGTGTCTTTATTATTATCATTAATTCAATTATGTTTCAGATTCAGAGAATGGACCACAATTGTGGATTATGGTAATTTAGCAGTTTCATTATTTTGTTTTCCTTCTAGAGATTGTAAGTATGTTTTATTTGTAAAATTTGTGCTAAATTTAATGTTGTTATTCAATTTAAATTTGTCATTATGCATTTTATTTTATATTATATACTGTTGAACTTTGGAAAACTTGTTTGAATCTAAAATTGAAGATTTTTATAATAATGTTGTAATGAACCAATGTTCATCGGGGCGGAGTATGTTCCGTCTTTTTTGGTAGATAGGTGGCGCTTTTGATGCGCGCCGATGAAAAATATATCACTTGACGCTTGAACATGAAGAATGACGCATGTCATATTTATTTGATGCTTGATTATGTTTCATGGCCGCTATAGGCGGAAGTAATATAAGTTTATCGTTAATAAATGTTATTTCTATGTTCTAAGAAATCTTGAAGTTTTGATTTGAAATTCTAATGCTCTCCCAACCTTGACTCCTGATACGAAACGATCTTTGAATTCACGACTCATGAAGAGAGACACACATACATAGTATATTAATTATACTTAAATAAGTATATTAAGTAAGTATATTCTTCTCTTACATTTTATGTGCTTGAGATAACAAAAAAAATTCATAATAAATAGAAACAAATTGGTTCATCGTGTGCTATTTAACGAAGAGCTTAATTTAACGTACTTAGCTTACTATCATATACTATATTATTGAAATTATTTCTGTACAGTATGAAAAGGAAAGGTTATTGATTATAAAGAGTGCCTCAAATGATCATTGTAATCTAGCACTATTCTAAAATATAGAAACTAAAAATAGGTAAATAAATGATCGAAAGAAATGGCGTTAAGAAACATCAGCATTACTAGTAAATACTGCAATCATAATTATTGCACTTTTAATTGCTTACTGTTTAAAAAACATGAATATTTTTTTATTAATTGAAAATTTTAGTTCTGTTACCTTCCTACTGCTAGTTATACTTTTAAACACTACTAGTTCATGTTTTTTCTTAAATAGTGCTCTCATGTATGTTGTTTGTTAGGTTATTATTTCATTTTAGATATGAATATGGGAGGTTATTAGATTTAGGTATATTTTTGATCACATTTATTAACTACTTTATAATGTCTTTTATTTGCATTTCTTGGAGATATAGAAGTTAAGGGTTATATTTTTTATTGTGAAATGCGAATAAATTTATATTTGATTTCAGGTAAAATACTGATTATGTTACTTAAGAACCACTTCCTAATTTATCATGACAGGGGCACTTTTCAATGCCTCTGAGATTTAACAGAAATAAATGTGATAATGCTGTTATCAGAAACGCTCTTTTTTTTACCACTGAGAATAATTAAGGCTATTATTAATTATGCATATTTAGTCTAAAGAGAAATTTAAAAACTATAGTTTAAAGTACTGAAAATAAGTAAGGCTATTATTAATTATGCATATTTAGTCTAAAGAGAAAAAACTGTATTAGCTTCTGGTTTTCACGAAATGATAAAATATTTAAACTTTAGATAAATACAAGAAATACAAAATTTTAAAAAAGAAGAAAAATATATAATTTATTAAGCTTATTTTTCTGCATAAATCAATATGTAACACAAGGAGATAATAAAGACATTTTCACAACTGTTGCAAAAAGGTGGAATTTGGCGAAAATTTAGGCGTCTTTAAGACGTCGTGATACGATGCTTTCACAACCAAAATATGACCTGCGAAAGACGCAATAACGACGTTTTTGCGACAAAAACCTCATCTGCAAAGACGCTTTGTGCGTGGCGCGTGTAGCCTCTTCTCCAAGAAGGGTTAATGTATTTTATGAGAGTTGCATGTTTGCCTCAGAAGAGGAAGATTGTAGATACCGCTATGCTGTAGGAGCGACGTACTGCTCTGAGTTTACTATTATGCTTTGAACCATATTTCTAATAAATGTTCGTTTCTTCTTGTTAAATGGTGCTTTATTGAACCACGAAGCCATTACAACACGCTCTCTTACGAGAACCCAAGAGGTTAGAAGCTTAGAGTGTTTAAAACGGAAGAGGAGTAAAGCTAAGCCTAACTCACGAAAGAAGTTCGCATTTGCAAAAGGGAGTAAAAACATGAGAATTATTTAATCGCAAGTCCGAAAAGCTTGATCTAAAGAAGAATAAAAGAAAATGTTCAAAAACGCGAAAAAAAAAACAGGATTTAGTAACAGTTCTATTGGAAATTGGCGAAGAAGCATCCCCAGATTTAAATCTGGTAGAACTGAAACACTAAGTCCAGAACAGCGAGGAATACATCGAAGATGCTGATTTCGTGAAAGAAATTCTGTTTATTACAGTGGAGAATAGAAAAAGAAATGGAGAAATGGAAAGAATACAAATTGAAGAAAAAATATTAAGAACAGAAAGAGAACACGAAATAGAATTAGCGAAGATTCGAGCAACTCGAAATGAAGGAAGTAGAAGTCCGACACCTTTTATCCAAAACACAGAACGAAAAACTGAAATTTCCCTCGACAAGCTGATCAAAGGAGTAGAAACACTGACTATAACAGTACCGAAGAGAGCAGAGGCATGGAATATATTTTTCGATTCTATCGAAAGAGCTTTTAAGCACAAGAAGGTTCCCGAAGAATACAAATCGGAAATATTATTGAAATTAATTGGAGAAAAATGTTCTTGTTTATATAAAGGAGGAAGATCTGCAAAATTACGAAAAAGGGAAAACTCTTGTTCTGAAGGAATACCAACCTACTCCTCAAACCTGTTTAGAAATCTTCAGAACTAAACGTTATTCCGGCGAAACGCATGTCCAGTTCGCTTCAAGACTAACAGCTACATGGGACTGCAAGTCAAGAGAAGTAAAGGATTTCGAAATACTCAAGGAGTTAATTATTTCGGATAAATTATTCCAAGCTTTAGATGAAGAAAAAGCAGCACACGTTGCAATACGCAAAGAAATAAATGGTTGAAGCCGCAAGAATTAGCTAAACAATGTGATATTTATTTCACGGCCAAAGGAAAATCTTTCGACGAAGTCCGAAATGGAATTAAACGATAACCGATATTCCTGGATACAAAATGTACACAAGATAAATATATTCCGCTGCACTTGAGAAGAGAATATTTAAAACAAGAAGGTTCTCACGCGAGAAGAAAAGCATGTTATATTTGTGGAAACTATCAACACATCGCAAGAGATTGCCCAGATAAAAGAAGAAAAAACGAAACTGCAGTAAATAAGAAGGGAAAGGATGATTCCAAAACTCAAAATTTAAACAGAAAATCAAAAGAAGAAGCCGTCGTAGTTAAAATAGACTCAGCCCATCTACGATCCGAATTCGCAGAATGCATCGTTCAACCACTGCAAAAAGTAAACGTTTTTATTAACTCTGAGAAAAATCAAAGCTATCGTAGACTCTGGAACGCAGATAACGATCGTACATTCATCGCTCATTCCAGATTTAGAGGAGAGAGAAGGAAGTAAAATATTGCTAACATCTGCTTTCGGACAACCAATTGAAGCAAAAGTTTGCCGTGTACCTATTTACCATAAAGATCATGGAAGCAATATATTTAATTTTGTGGATACATTAATTGCAGTGACTGATAAGCTAAATGTGCCTTGCTTAATTACTCCAGAAATACACGAACTGTTGATTAATCCTGCGGCAGAAGAATCAAGCGCAGAAAAGAATAATTACGGAATCAAAAACGTGCAAAGTTTATTCGCCAATGCACAAACGACAGAGCGAGTCCCCCCCCCCCGCTAATACTTTTGAAGGAGAAAAACTAAGAGGAGGAAGGGGAAAGGCGAGTGCTTACGTAAACGCAGAGTTGTCGTCTGTTGAACGCCTACGCGAAGAGCAAGCTAACTGTCCCTCGCTGAGAGAAGCATGGAAGCTAGCTGTAGAAGAAAAAGGAAATTATTTATTTATTGAATTATCTGTTACATCACCAAGAAAAATATTAGGACAGACTATTTTTCAGTTAGTGCTTCCGCTTAGTAGAAGAGCACAAATGTTAGAATTAGCACATAGTTCCATTTTCGGTGCCCATCTTGGAATAAGGAAAACAAAGGCGCGAACGATGTTCTTTTTTTGGTCTGGAGTAGCACAAGACGTCGAAACCTTTTGTGAAACGTGCAAAGATTGTCATTTGAAAGCGATGAGACAAGATTCCGATCACACCGGTCAGAAGGCCAGGATTACCTTTCGAAACAGTTAACATCAACGTTATTGGACCTATTGAACCTCCTTCTGCTAGGAAGCATAAATACGTGTTATGCCTGGTAGATCAACATTCCCGATGGCTAGAAGCCATTTCACCGAGGAGCTTGACAGCAAAAGCCATTTGCGACGCGCTTTTGGAGATTTTTATGGGAACAGGAATCCGTAATACAATAGCTAGTGACAACGGAAGTAACTTTGTTTAAAATCAACTAAAGAATTCCAGAAAAGACTAGGTTCTCACTGTAGGTTCTCTACACTTGCTTACAGTGCTTCAAATGGATTAGCAGAAAGATGGAACAAGTCCCTCAAGCAAATGTTACATCATGTTATCAGGACTCATCCTTTGAATTGGGATAAGCACATCCCATACCTGCTCTTTGCATACATAGAAGTACCAAACTGCACCACGGGTGTCTCACCATTTCAGCTGATGTACGGAAGACAACCAAGAGATCTTTTAGCAGTACTGAAGTCTTCATGGTCAGGAGAAATATCTATACCACCTGATCTAAGTGAATCGGCAGTGGATTACTTACAGCATTTAAAAATAAGGTTAGAACAAGCCAATTTAATTGCAAGTGATAAACAACAAAAATATGCTGAGCACTTTAATCGGAGATCAATATCAAAAAATTTCAAAATCGGAGAACAAGTTTATTTACTCATCCCAGATTCAAATAACAAACTCTATGCACGTTGGACTGGACCAGGAGAAATCGTGTATGTTTGCCCACCGCTTTCCTATAAAGTAAAACTACCTGATGGAATAATCAAACATGTTCATGCAAATAAAATTCGAAAATTCCAAGCTAGCGTCAATGCAGTTGGAGTAATATTTGAAAATGACGAAGAACTTGGAAAAATTATAACTTTGTTAAGAAAAGATCTCTCGAACCCCCTGGAAGATTTTAAAATAGATGCGAATCTGAATTTAGAAAATTTAAATTCGCAGCAAAGAAGAAAATTAATAGCTCTTATCAATAAACACCGAGCTCTATTGACAGGAAAAGTGAAAATAGCTAAAGTTGAAGCTCATAAAATTAGATTTATACCCAATATGCAGAGGAAGAACCTTACATTTATAGGATTCCTGAAGCATTGAAAACCAAGGTCGACGAAGAGGTAGAAGAATTATTGAAATCGGGACTAATAGAAGAATGTAACGGAGAAATAACTCATCCAGTAGTTTGTGTAAGCAAAAAAAGATGGAAATATTATATTGTGTCTAGATTATCGAGCAGTGAATGCAGTGACGAAGCCAGGTGACTTTCCTATGAAAAACGCCATTGATTCAATGTACAGTATAGGAAGAGCCAACGTCATAACGACTTTGGATTTACTGAAAGGGCAATTCCCATGGAGAAACAAAGGAGTACACATCGTTCAAACCTCATCGAGGTCAATATCAGTTTAAAGTGCTACCTTGTCATTTGGACTAAGGAACGCAGCAGCAACTTTTCAGAGAGTAATGAATAACGTACTGAAAGAATTTCAAAAATTTTCAAGAGCCTGTATTGACGACATAGCTATATTTTCTATGGATTTCGACACTCATCTCCAAGACCTGGATAAAGTTTTCACCAAATTAGAGTCACTTGGATTTACTATCAATTCGAAGAAATGTTCGTTTGCAAAACCTCAAATTAAATATTTAGGACACATTATTGGATCAGAAAAACATCAACCAGATCCCGAGAAAATAGAGGCAATTAAGAAGCTGGAAACACCGAAAACCAAAAGAGATCTTAAAAGTCTCTTAGGATTATGTAATTATTATCGCGATTATATCCCAGGGTATGCAGAGATCGCCTACCCACTCACAGAACTCACGAAAAATAAACAACCGGAAATACTTGAATAATTCATGAGTCAACATTTCAACAACTAAAGGAATGATTAGCGATGTCAACGGAGTTGATCATCGAAACACTGCAGGATCCGTTTGTCATTCATTCTGATGCATCCCAAATCAGATTAGGTGCATGTTTACCACAGCAAAGGGGAGAGAAACAATTTACCGTGTGCTACGCAAGCAAGGAATTATCGAAACCTCAACAAAGCTGGCCGACTATAGAGCGTGAAGCTTATGCTATAGTATGGGCATTGAAGAAGTTCGAACCTTGGATATTCGGTTCATCGGTGAAAATTGTGACTGATCATAATTTTCTAGCCTTTATAGTGAGAAATGCTCCGCAATCGTTCAAATTGCAACGCATCATATGGCGCAAGCGATGGGCCAGAGCTTTGCAAAAATATAATTTCGAAACAGAACATTGCCCTGGAAAAAAACTGTCGAACGCAGACGCATTATCCAGACTCCCCACCTGTGAACTTTGAACATTCATTTACTGTTCATCTTCACGAACATTTTATATAATTAATGATTAGAGTACTTTCTTTGCTTTTCTTAATAATTTTACAATTTTGTGCAAATAAGATGTTTATGTAATTTGAAATAGATAGAAAAATAATTGTATAACAAATATTCGATGTAAGTGGTAAATTTAGATATTTTTCCCCCAAGAATATAAATCATGCTGCAGCATCATTAATTAAAGTTAACGTTAAGAATATAATTATATATATAACGTTATAACAGAATATCTTTCTTATGTGAGTAATCTGAATACAGAAATTTTGATAATGTTTATTTGATAATTAATTCATATGTAAAATTAAGAAGCTAAATAATTTTACTGTCATCATTAGAATAATACTAGGGTATATTTTAACATGTTTATAAAAGAAAAATACCAATTTGGTTTCTTTGGTATAAAAAATTGAGAAATTGTTACAATAATAATAATATTTGGAACCAATGGGGTGAAGTTAAAAAAAATTGGTTATATATGTTCATGTAGTAAACTGAGGTGTAATTTGCAATAAATTGATGTGTAATTGTAAGTATTGCATTGTAAATGTCTATAGTAGTTGAGATTTGAATATTAGGGTAAGAATGTATAAATGTATATGTAGTTTTTTTTTTCTTGTTCTCATTGATCGCACACAGTTGCTAGATTTTAGTTTCCAGATTAATGATTGATTTTTAAACAGTATCAACAACAATCTTACGACGGTGGTGTAGTATCTGGCAACTGTTTGGTGATCAACAAAGCGTGCTTGGCGCGTGTAGCCTCTTCTCCAAGAAGGGTTAATGTATTTTATGACAATTGCACCTTAGCCTCAGAAGCGGAAGGTTGTAGATATCGCTATGCTGTGGGAGCGACTTACTGCTCTGAGTTTACTATTATTCTTTGAACCATATTTCTAATAAATGTTCATTTCGTCTGGTTAAATGGTGCTTTATTGAACCACGAAGTCATTACAACATCCGCGATGAGTTTGCAATGTCGTTACGACTGTTATATCTGAATAATTTTGTTTTTAATACCTTTAAACTTTAAACTTTGACTCATGGTGCCGGACAAAATACTCAAAAATCAAATATCAAATAATTAACATTCAAATTCTAATTCATAATATTCATATATCATTTCGACATTCTTATAAATATTCGTATAGTAAATCTATCAATCAATCATATATCATATCTATCAATCGTATAGTGGTATAGTACAATTTAACTTTTAAGGTTTGCGTTGTGAGTAACCTATGCAAAAGAAAAATCAATAACTCCAAATTCAATTAAACTCCATGTTTCTCAAAAGCCTCCCGGCTCAAACAAATGGAGGGACTTGACAGACCAAGTAAATTATACGCTATATAAATACACAAATGCAATTAAATTTTAAACACACATTTATTAAATTCTTGAATATAACTGATCAGTACTCTACAACCTATTTTTACTCTGAAAAGTAACACATAATGTCACCCGCATTTACAGCTTACAAAAATTAATATACGTTAAGATGGAAAATAACACATATCTCATTCCAAAATTAACATACTCATATTAATTTGTAAATTTACTATTTTTGACGTTCAATAGCTCACTAATTAAGCCGGTAAAACAAATCTTTAAACCTCCCTTTACAAACTTTAAATTAATTAGTCCTTATTCAAAATATTCTAATCATTTAGTAGTTTACATATATAAAATAAATAATTTCCGTTTAAGTAATTTAAAAAGATAGAGAGGTAGACAAATTTAAAAATCACTCACAGATGGAAGACAGTTTTTTGGATTGAAGAATCTTTAGTGTCCAATCCACTTGGAAATGAGCTAAAACAATTTTTTTTTCAAAACACTTTCAGAAGCGTCCATTGATTCAGGAACCGCCTTAAATATGTCCATTAAGTGAGAGACAATTTCCGAAAGAAAAGATCTTTAGTGTCCAATCTTTTTTCTGTTAAAACACTTTCAGAAGCGTCCGTTGATCTCAAGAACAAGGGAAGCATGATACCTCCTTCTGGAACAAATCTGTATCTCATGACAAATTTCTTCAACTGGAATGTCTCAAACATGACTATTCAAGTTCTCCAAAATACACGAAGAAGCGGCGAAACTAAATTTGGGTAGAGCACTTTTGGCACAAACTTCTTAGTTGTAACCAATCTCTCCTGTCTATGACGAACAATTCTAACTGGAAAGCCTCTAACACGACAATTCAAAGATCACAAAATACACGAGGAAACGGTAAAATCAAATTGTGCGTAGAGCACTTTCTCCGTGCGAACAAATTCTCATCAGCGGGAAAGCGGCGAGAAACCTCGCCTCAGACCGAGTCGCAAGCCCCCTGCAGGAGGTAAAGCCGCACCGAACTTTTTCTTTTACTGCCTTACATCTTCGCAACTCAAATGTCTCCAAATCCGACGCAATAGCCGGCGCCCGCGAGAGCAAGACCCGCAAGGGGTCAAGCTCCCACTCCTCTTCTTACTCTTAGCTTGAAAGAATCAGGAAACAGAATCAGCATGATCTCTAGCCTGTTGCAAGCACCCAGGAAAACTCGGTTTCTCCGCTTCTGTGAGTTCATAGGCTTTCAAAAAATCATAAAATTAAATCTTACCAATCCCGGAATTTTAAGTTATCTAAATTGAGAAAATGACACACCCATGACGAATCAAACACCAGAAAATCTGACAATGAAATCCGAAAAACATCTGCACATCTAACGTGAGAAAAAGTAGACCCCCCAACTAACAAGCGGAAAATAAGCTCCACGAGAATCCAATTACCCAAACCCCCACTGTCTTGAAGTAAGAAAACAGCAACCTTACAAAGCGACAGGAAAGCGCTTTCCGTTTCACACGCATTAGCTAAAAGGACCCTACTGCCTCCATTGTTAGTAGAAAAAAGGCTATAACCAATAAACCAGATGTGTTTCCTTGCAACCGTCTCTCGCCTTTGTTACAATTCCTACTCAAGAATAATGAGTTAAATAAAACCTTGAGAGCTTAAGAATACTTTTTTCCAGATTAAAATACACATGAATACAAATAAAAATATTAGAATAATAATAACTTAAAACACATATTAAAAATTGAAATTCGCGACATAACATATTCCTATTAGAATAATAATAACTTGAAACACATATTAATAATCGAAATTCTCGACATAACACGACGTTGCTGTGCTACTTGGGTAATAGTGAAAGTAATACTATTCCCCTTAGTCTGAAGTAATAGCATTCCCCTTAGTAGGTAATAGTATTCCCCTTAGTCTCAACAGTCCCCAGCATGCAGATCCAGATCCATATGTGCGGAGAGCGGAGGTCACGCCGAACCTTTACCTGATTTAACGACTAAAGAGTAGCAACTACAACAAAAAAAGAAGGAACGAAATTCAAGTTACAGGGAAGCGTAAATGAAGGTATCTTATTAGATATTGTAACTTTAATATTACAATATATTCTTACTGGAAAGCAGGTTTCCTTTAAAGGAATAGTATTAGGATAGTTGCCTGTAGTTTACCGCTACTTTTCATTTGCTATGTTCTTACTGTTCCCACGTACTTCATAAATTAATATTCACAAAATTTCCCTTTCTTTAATGAATGCAAGGAAATACGGCATTTAAATTTTACCATTGCATCACCAATTTTAGAACTGTCATGAATTATCATCAGTAGGTAGCGTAAAGTATTTTCCGCAAACATTTCTAAATTATGAGGCAAGGTTTATGATCAAATAGCAAGGTCAATATTCACTTTCTTCATTATCGCAGTTTACAATGACATCTCTAAACTGCAACAAAGTTATTTAGAAAATTACACATATTTGGAATGAGGATGTTATTGTAAACACTACGTAAAACATACTATGTTTTTGAAATTTTCCTGCACACGTGTAACTTTAAGAATTTATTGATAACAAATAATAGATCTTCTTATGGGATGAAATGAATATTTTGTTTTGTTTTGAAGTCATATAGTTTAAGATGAAAGATAATAAAAGTAGTCTGATTACAGAAAGAGAAAAAAAAAAAACAAAAAAGAAGGCAGACGGAAATCAAGTAATAAAAACCTGTAACTGTTTCCTATATAAAACAAACATATTAATTAGCTGATTAATTAGCATAAATATTGTGTTCATTGTGCATATCTACACGAATATTTCGATGATAGAGTCGCATTGCATCGGAACATTTTGATACATTACTTGTCATTTTTTAATCGTACTTCTATCAATGACTGCCCCTCAGCAATAAAGCGCAGCCTATTTCCAAGCTTAGTGAGTATACCAAAGAATATTTCACCTTTCTGCCTCATAACCTGCACTCTCTTTGAGGACCAAAGAGCGTAATCCAAGCACCGACCAAACCGTGTAATATAAGCACTGCCATCGAGTGGTTACAGAGATCAAATTCCGAATGCGTTTTATATTGGTTTTGCATTTGCAGGTAGCAACACTTTGAAATTGCCCCAAAATATTATGTTCACATCATCAAATGGTTTTCACACATGTTTGTTATTTCTGCAATCTATTGTTGATTTTATACAATATATCTGAGCCAATCATACTGACTTCATGAATAATAACACAGTTAACGTGTTGAAATTGACCATGAGATTGCCTGCGAAGTTCGTGAGACAAATTATGAGTTTTTTGCTCAGTGGTGCTATACAAAATGTTGAACGAACTGCGGTGTTATTCAAATTTAATGCAGTCTTACCAGAGGAAGCACATGCAATATAAGCATTTCTCACATTATTACGTTCTTGTATGAAACGATTGATAGTCTCCTTTATTAATATTAAGAGAAAAGTTCCCCCATTACCAGCAACAAAAAAATCTATAGATCAATAGATAGATCTGAATACAAATCTGAAAACAAATAGATCTGAATAGCTTCACTATCTAGATTGCACAAGTGATATATGAATTCTAAAATCTATGCTCTTTACTCACAATAATCGCAATTTCTTGACTAAATCATCTTCCAAAATTTACAAGCCTTTATTGTAAACCAAATGTTTTTAATGTTGTGAAACATCTTTCCAAATACGTTTAAAGAGGAAAAATTTAAAAAGAACATTAAAACTAAGTTTTCTTTCGTAAACACTAAAGTTGAAGCTTCTTTAAACACGAAGTTAGGCCGTGCATCATGCTCACAGACAAAGATTTGCAGAACAACAAGCGCTTGTTATTTTGCCTAGGGGTAAAGGCAGGTTCTTTTTCGTTGTGATGTTGCATGTGGAATTATTTTTGTTTTACTTCCCCTGTCAAAAAAGACCGGAGAAACAAGATGTTTTGATGATAGGTGTACCTTAAAGGGCCTCTTTCTCTGCGACCTTCTGACTTTGACCCTTAGCAGCAAGTTCATAGTTTAGCCGTGACTTTCCTTTGTTTGAGCATTATAGTTATTTCTTTGTTTGCCATATGCAGCCTATTGAATTATAGTAAGTACACGAAAGGCATTTCAAATCACTCTAAGACAATAAAATTTAATGACCTGGTTCGGTGAATCACGAGCAGTTAGATTGACAGGAAATTTGGAATTGCATTTGGTTCTCGAACTGAGCAGTTTTGAAATTGCACATGTCCACTCCAAATTGCACCTTTTTTTTTAATTCAGAGGAGTAATTTGCCTAGAAGGACTGTTAATTTCGTTTTGGCACTTTGCGTTGATTCACTACAAGCGTTGTTTCGGTTTTCAAATTCTTGCCACCAAATATTATCGCTCTGTATTACATTTAAAAAAATTAAATAATGAAGAATGTGCGTAAATGTATGTATGTTTCTCTCATTGTGATAAAACAACGGTACCTAGAGCCATCCAATTTTGAATAACGTAATCTTACTGCCAATATGGACATCTGAAAGCTCAAATTTGAAATTGGGAATTTGTTTTATTATTGATTTCATATTTTGTGAAACTTAGTTTTTGATTAACAAACTCAAGGATTTCAAAACGAGCAATGGCAACATTGTACAGAACATTTTTATCTCCAACGCGCGAGATCCTGTATCGGAAATTCTAAAGATATGCTCAATTTAAAACTATTTTGCGATATTGCTCTTGAACTCAATTTTATGGTTTAAGTGCGAAGAACATGATATTTAATAAATAAAGGTAACGCACAAAATGTTAAATAAAAAGGCCCCTTTGAAAGTCATTTAAATTCTGAAACCCATTACATTTTTTTTTAAAATACATTGAAAATGTCTTAAAAAAGTACAAGAAATTAAAAAAATATAGTAGACAAGACAACCTGAGTACCCCAAGAATACGGAAAAACGAATTAAAGTTCGATTTGACACGATTCCTTAAAATTTCAACAAAAATTATATATTTTATCTCTGCAGCAATAATTTAAACACATTTATTGGAAATTTGTGAGATTTTGTAACGCGCAGTTGCCCGGATATATTCCATGGCTTCAGTGGCAATAGTGTCTATGCACGCATGTTTAGAGCTAACTCATATCTGAGCAAATTTAACGGTATTAACATAATGTTATTCTAATTAACAAATGTAAAACGTACTATTCTAATAATTTCAAAGATGTCCCCTGCTTCTAGTGTTGTGATGAGAGATGTATATGCATAAAGTGCTTTATATATCTCTGCATCACATACAGGGAAACCTAAAAGTTAAGCACATCAAAATTGAAAAAAAAAATATATGTAGAAATCCCATAATTGGTAAAAATATATTACTTCAATGGGCGACTCTCACTGTACAGGTCCGGTGGAAGAGGGCCTGCAAGGCGTGCATTATCGGCGGGTGATATCCAAATAGGGATGCCGATCGACGGTATATGGGTATTTAATTTGATGATAATAATTACAAGTCTATAAAGAAATAATTAAAAAAATTGAAATAGAAAAGATGCAGTTACATAACACATGTTTGACATAAATATTTTCGGTATGAAATTAAGCTCTTACTGCGTAATATGTATAACATAAATTGAAAACTTAAAATTCAGAGATTTTCTGCTATGCTATATAATTCTGCATCAAAATACAGTGACGACTGTTTACCCGTTGATTTTGAAAAATCGTTCCATGCAGCGTTGAATCATCCTAAAAAAATGCACTCACAGTGCAAAGGAAAACTTAACAGCTAATGCGTTAATAATTTAAACATAGATTTAAACATTTGTTATTTATTGTGTACAATCATCCGTTTTACAGTAAATATAAAGTCTATGAATATTCAGTATTTTTAATACAGCTTTATTTACATATTATGCAGTTGGATATCAATTATTTGAAACGTCAATTATTTGAATACAGTTTTCAAAAACATTTCAGGAGAAAAACACTATTAAAGAGCCCTCGGAAATGGAAGTTTCTCAACTTTGAAATGCAGATTGATACAAAACATTATCTGTTTCTATTTTTTTCAAAAACAGCAGTTCAAATCAGGTTTCAAACACAATTAAAAAGCAAAATGTTGAGTTCTTGATTTCAAAAAGCAAATTTCCTGACAGAAATCTGGTCGTATTCTGAAATAAGTAGCAAAATAGCACTCCTTTGCCAGATATAGTTGTTTTAATATAGTTCAGTTGCCTAATATACATAAATATTTGAAACTAATTTTTGACTGTTATTATGTTAATTGTTTTTAATGAATAGAAAAGCTTGAAATTTTTTGCCTTACTTAGAAAATACAGGGAAAAAGAATGTATGTCTTCTTCCATATACACTCATGTTCATAAATTAAGGATAATGCAAAATCAGGCAAAGGAAGAGTTAGAAGCAAAACAAATTTGACTTATTTGTAAAGCTTATTTATTAAACAAAAGGTAAAGATAAAAAAATACTATATGTTTGATATTATTAAAAAATAGCAATTTTTTCTCCCTGGAGCAAATTAAAAAAAAAAAAAAAAAAAAAAAAAAAAAAAACTATTTACAAAAAACCAATATTACATGGTTGGTATGATTGTTAATACATTGTATGTCTCCCAGACGATGCAATACAGTCCGTACAACGCCTAGGCATGCTGAGTATCAAATTATCGATCTGATCTTGGGGGGGATATTACATCACTCAAAAAGCACTGCTCTCCGAAGTTCCGGTAGACATGTAGGAGGAGGTTGACGGGCTGCAACTCGTCGGCCAAGCATGTGCTCTACTGGATTCAAGTCCGGTGAGAATGCTGGTCAGTCCATACGGGTGATATCCTCCGATTGAAGGCATTCGCTTACGATGTTTGCAGGGTGAGGACGGGAGTTGTCATCCATAAACACAAATTGTGGGCCCATGGAGCCCCGAAACAAACGTACATGTTGTTCCAGAATGACGTCCCGATAGATTTCGCTTGTCATGGTTCCAATTTGAACATGCAGGTCAGTTCTGGGACCCAGAATAATTCCACCCCAAACGAGCACTCCTGCACCACCGTAACGGTGACGTTCAATGATGTTTTCTTGGTGGTAACGGGTACCTGAAGCTCTCCATATGAAAGTCCGGCGAGAATCAGACTGCAAGCTAAACCTGCACTCATCGGAAAACATCACACAAGCCCACTGTTGCGGAATCCACAATGCATGTTCTCTACTCCAGGCTAACCGCAGGCGACAGTGAGTTGCAATAAGTGGAACGCATCTGACAGGTCTACGAGCATATAGAGGAATCTGCTTTAAGCGTATGTACACGGTCTGCCTTGAAATTGTCGTACCAGTTGCTGAAGAGAGCTGACGAGACAGGTCTGAGGCTGTGCTCTGCCTGTTTCTTTTGGCAGTAACTGCCAAATACCGGTCCTCATTCGGCGTTGTAACTCTGGGGCGACCTGTGCTGTAACGTCTACTCACATTACCATCATCTTGGAATCGTTGCCAAAGCCTGAAGATGACACTCTGGGCAATTCCAAGTTCGTCTGATACTTCCAGTTGGGTACGCCCACATTCCAGACGGCCGATAATTCTACCACGTAAAAAATCATCCAAATGCATCCTTTGTGTCATAACTATTCGGTTATTGCACTGAAATGCTTATAAAGCGCCTGCGACAAATTTTACTTCTTTGCTTGTATTCCTTATATATCACTCTCTTACACTCTCGTCATTGTGACGTACCATCGGTGTCATCTGGTTACTTCTTTAAATTTGCATATGATTCTTGAAGATGTGTGTAGTGATTTTACAGGTGATATATTTATTTTAGAATTCGATTTCCGCGTGACTCCGAATTATCCTTAATTTATGGACATGAGTGTACTATTCTATATGCAAGCAACCAACAAAAATATACTAATGTATTTATTGGAAAATATTCGCATTTTTACAATTTATTATAAACCTAATATTAATCGCGAAATAAGATTTTCCGTTGTTTTACTTTGCACTTGAGTCTGCTGCCGTTCGGAAAAGCATAAGATTTTCTTTCATATTTAAACTGTGCATTATTAATTAACAAACAAATCTATTTAAAGGCAATAGATGCATTTATTAAGAATATTACTTTGTGAGATATATCAAATTAAAAAAAAAACGTTTAGATTTTTTTTTCCTTTTCTCTTTTTTAGCCCAAAGGAGTGTTAGTCCATAAAGGCTATTTAGTCTTGAAAAGGTATTTTGCGCGAATCACTAAAAGCGTTGATTCATTTTTCAAATTGCTGTCACCAAATATTATAAGACATATAAGATAAATATAATATATCTATTATATTTGGTAATATACCTATTATATTAAATATAATATATATATTATATATTATATATATTATATAAATTATATAATATATAATATATATATTATATATATTAATAAATTAAATAATGAAGAATATACATGAATGCATGAATTTTTCTGAGCACTGTGAAAAAAAATAAGGTACCTAAAGCCATCGAATTTTGAATAAATTAGTCCTCCTCCAGAATATAGGCACCTGGAAGCCAGAATTTTAAATTTTAAATTCGATTTATTACCTATTTCATGTTTTGTAAACCTCTAAAGAATTGATTAAAAAATCAACGATTTTAAAGCGAGCAGTGGCAACACTATACGGATTAAAAAATTCTTATCTCCAAAGCGCACGAGACTGTCTATCGGAAATTCTAAAGACATGCTACTTTTGAATATGTTTAGGCCAAAACGATATTAGCCCAAATGCTCTCGTATATATGTCCGTAAAAGAAAAAAAAAGTCTCTTTAGGCGTAACATAAAATTTGAAAGATTCCTTTTTTTTTTTTTTTTTTTTTCGTTCTTATTAATCCAGAGGGGCTTTGTCCCTGAAAGAGTATTGTTTTCGTTTTGCGATTTTGCGTTGGTTCACTATAAATGTCCGTTTCACTTTTCAGACTGTTGCCACCAAATGTTAGAGTCCTGCATTATATTTGAAGAAATTAAGTAATGAAAAATCTGCATAAATGTATGCATATTTCTCGCATTGTGACAAAACAACGGTACAAAGAGCCATCCAATTTTGAATGACGTAATCCTACTGAATATATGGGCACGTGGAAGCCCAAAATTTGAAATTTGGAATTTGTATTTTTTATCGACTTCCTATTTTGTAAAACTTTAACGGGTTTTTAGGATAAGAAACTCAAGGATTTCAAAGAGAGCAATGGCAACGTTGTACAGAAAAAAAATATTTTTATCTCCAGCGCGCGAGTCGCCGTATCGGAAATTCTAAAGATATGCTCCTTTTAAAACTATTTTGGGATATTGCTGTTTAACTGATTTTTATGGTTTAAGTGCGAAGAACGTGGTGTTTAATAAATAAAGGTAACAGACAAAATATTAAAAAAAAAAAAAAAAAAAAAAAAAAAAAACGCCCTTTTGGATGTAATTTAAAATCTTTTCAGATTTTTATTTTTTATTACATTTTTTTTTATCTTTATTTTTATTTATTTATATATTAGCCCAAAGAGGCGGTAGCCTAAAAGGGTTATTAGTCTCAAAACGGCATTTTTTGCATTTCACAATAAACGACCAATAACTTTTTAAAGTGTTGCCACCAATTATTATCTCCCTGCAGAAATTAAAAAATGAAGACTCTTTATGAATGTACGTATGTTTCTCGCATTGTGAACCACGACGGTACCTAGAGCCATCGAATTTTGAATAACGTAATCGTCCACCCAAACATCGGCACCTAGAAGCTCGAATATTGATGTTGGTGTATTTAATTATGGCAAAGCACACAAGGGCTATCTGCCTAAAGGGAGGGATGCCTTCGTGGAGGACTTTCTAAAGGAAACTGGCTCGTATGCACGTTACACATGGGGAAAACCACGTAAACACCCATGCAGCCAGCCCGTTCGCGGGATTTGAACCTCAGACCGAACTACCAGTGTTCAGCGACTTTACCGCTCGGTCGCTGGTGGGCCGCTCGAAAATTTAATTTAGAATTTGTTTTATATCTGTTTCATGTTTTGTAAAACTTTAACGAATTTTAACGCATATTTCATCCATTAATGTGACACCACGTTCTTAGTAAAAACTTTCATCAGTAAAAAGAATTAATATAAATGATAAATACTAAAAATATTCGCATTTTTACAATTCATTGAAGGGTAAAAATGTTTTACTGGAACAGAGAATACGCACTCTGCGGAATGTGGTTGAAATTGAAGGGGAATAATAATAATGAAGATAATGGATGAAGATGAATTTAAGTTTAGGTCTGAAATTCGATATAGGATATAAGAATTTTAGTATAAACATAATGGCAAATCACCACAGACCCTAACGTTAAATTCAGAAACAGTATTTTTTATATGAATCTGGATACTGAGCGCATTCAAAATGAAATGTTTCAAAACCACAAATTGATTGCGGTTATGTTTCTATTTTTACCAGAAAAATGAAATGTCATTAAAAACTGGCAACTAAAAACATACATTGTATTGAAGCCTGCCACTAATACGTGATTAAAGAAGTAACTACAGCAAGGATAAATTTTAAAATTCATAGTCGTTATTTAATAATTTAAGACTTTCTAATTTAGCTATTTAGTTTTAAATGCTTTTGATTTGACATGTTGATACTACATCAAAGAACAATCATTTCCAAAACTAAATTTAATGTTAAAAATTAAAGCATTAGTATGAAAATATCACAAAATAAAGCTGTGAAATCTTGCAAGTCTAACAAATGGAAATTATATGTCGAAAATTAAATTAGGTATTAAAGAGAAATACCACACAAATTTGCATAACAGACTATTGCTCATACTACCCATAAATAACCTCTTGTAATTCACAAAGAAAGTAGAAATTAAAATTTTTTCAAAGGCACCATTTCATTACCGGGGGGGGGAGTAAGGCACCAAAAACCTTAGTGCGGGCACTGCCTCTATACTCTTATTCCATACTCTCTGCTTGGAAGAAACACATTTTCATCTTGTCCCAAACAAACTGTTTATGAAGCTAACAGAATGAATTGAAATTGAAATTCCAAGTACTAAATTATTTCTAACAGTATAAGGTTGTCATTCATTGAAGCATTTTCCATTAAGATCCATTTTAGAATTTCCACTGTTTTTGAAAATTTGATGAGCGCAGCTTTAGATAAGTGTGTATTATCAATTAAATAATTGAGCACCACACTAAAGCATAATCTCCAGATATTTTTCATTGCATTTAGTACAGCGAAGAGTAGTTATTCTGGAAAATATGGACGATAATTAAAGAAAAGGGATTATGTTACAATTACCCATAGAGAGCAGCTTTTGTAAGAGCTAGTATCAAAGATAGTTGAACACTTTACATCAAGAAATGTTTGGATATTTTGAATAAATGCTTCACTTTTAAAATAATGAATAATTAAATTTCTAACAAAACGTATCCTTATTATAAAGCGTCTTGTCATGCTTACTTCAGATATTGAACTCTTAACATGTTTTGCTAACCAAAAAATGATTTCCAAATGAAGACGTATTTTCGTTTTAAACCAAAATTAAGACAAGAAACATTGCCTGACAAAACATTTCAACAAATATACTAAGTGTCTGAATTATTGTGTGAGTTACTGATTCTTGAACAAAGTATTTTATTATAAGGAATATTTTAATTATATTGTTTTGCAACAAGCAGGGTTTAAAACAAAGAATGGACATAGTAAAAAATATTTAAAGTCTGTGTTTCAATATTTAATACAAGAGCTATCCAAATAAATTATTTTATTCATTTATTTTACCAATGCCAGACATTAGAGCTTAAGCCATTAATTAGTTCACGGTCTCTCCAGTACATTTTAGCAATGTCCTCATACCGAGCAAATGGAATATAATAATTTAAATGTTCGAAAATCATACGCTGATTGGAGTCATTCAAAATACATTTTGGGGAATTCACCCCTCTAATCCTGTAGAGGTGGTTTCGCAAACAGTCATGTCCGGTTAGACGTCTAAATGGAGCTATCGCTGTCTTTCTTGGTAAACTGGGAAGGAAAGTTGTCTCTTTCCCCAGAATCCCTTAACTCTTATGCATAACACGTTGAATCATATCCTGCTTAAGAATTTTCTGAAGTCGGGTAAACAAATAATTTAGTCGTATGAAAAGAAAGCGATCGATTAATGGGTTGCATTATAGTTCCTTTCTTAGCCAATGTATCAACTTTTTTCATTTCCTATAATTCCACAGTGAGCTGAAATCGATTGGAAACAAATTCTGTGTGCCTTTACTTTAAGCAAAGGCTTACAGTTTAAAATACTTTGGGAACTATATTAATTATACAGAAGCGCTTGGAGCACACTTTTGGAATCTGACAGTATGGCTGTCTTTACGAGAGAGTGGGTACAAATCGACAATTGTTGAATAGCCACAGCAATAACTTCGATTTCCTCATCAAAAGGCTTTTAAAGGCCCATTGGTAGAAACTCTCCCTATAAATACCTGCTTCCGGTACCGTGCGTTCTCTCTAACGTGCAGCCATCAATGTAGACACGCAATCGCGCATTTTTGAGGATGGTGACCCAATAGTTTCCATTACAATAGATTTTAATTGTGAATAGCCCATTTCGTTATCAGCAACTCTTTGAATAAGATCAAGATTTATATTCAAATTCTGAAAGTCCAAGGGACAATGGGGAGGAGATAAAATTAGATAATCTTGGCTCAATTACAAAGCATCAGATTTTCTCTGAGAAGCCTGGATGAAGCGAATTTAAGTTTTAAGATTTCTAGAAATTTTATTGTTAATAGTTCTTTCAAAAAGGCTTGGCTTGCAATCGCACCAGCTTATGATTTAATAGAATCGCTTTTCTCTTAATGCAATCATGAACAGGTTCCAAACCGGTTAAAAGCAACCGGTCGAAATAAATTATGAAATACAACTATCCATAAACAACATGTGTTTATATAATTCAAATGAAAAGAGGATCAGGTTAGCAATATGTTAACACTATCATGCATATTTTCACCACACATGAGGGTTCATGCAAAAGGTACTTATAAGACTTAGCATGACTGTCTTTGAGAGGAATTCAACCGTAGCAGTTTTTTGTCAGAAAGCTCGAAAATGATGATGTCTCTCAAAGCTGATCAAGGACTTTTCTATGGTAAAGAAAAGGCAAATATAAAAGCAGCAGTCTTTCATTCTAAAAGATAATATACATAAACACTTAGCGACAGATGTTAACATATAAGTTGCCATAGTACGGTTGCAAAAACATATAGATATGAATCTCAGACGGAAATAAACCATTAAATGGGCTTCTTTATCAAAGGAAAATCTTCAAAGTCAATTTTCTCACCAGTTTTCCTTTTAAAGAAAATAATACTTGAACTTAATAGTCAGTAAATATGTCTGATCAAGAAAATCTATTTTATTTTGCTTAACTTTATTTCATAAAATACCGTTGATGAAACATATTGTGTTTTAGGGATTATTAGTAAAATAGTTCATACATTACCACTTATTTGACGTATATTTATTACCAGATCTTTCAGTTTCTTATTAAAACACGAAATCTTCGTTTCAATTTTTTCTGAGGTAGAAATGTTCTACTAAGGCGCTTTCTAGTAAAGCTAAATATTCATACTGAAATTGCAATATCTAAAATGGTCCATTAGTTGCAAGGAAGGTACATTGCTTTCACACCAGTTGCTATTTTATTTTCCAGACAATTTATTAAATTGAAATTTAATTGTGAAATTCGTTCCTGCTGCAGAAATATTTATAAATATTTCTGCAGATTCAATAAACATGTTTTCTGCAGATCAGTAAACAAATCATGTTTGTTTGGCTTAGAAATATTGTTTATTTCTAAGCCAGATTTTTTTCCAATTTGTAATAAAACTTGTTGACTCTTTTTTTCCAAATTTTTTTTAATGTTCTCTCTTCCTTTAACCTCCATAATCTCTCCTTTCGAAGACATTTCTTCAAGAACCGCTTTTTGTTGCTGCTTTCGAAGTTGTCATTTTTTCTTCTTAAGCTCATTCTTTTCCGTCCTGTAATAATTTCCTAAAGTCTTCTTAGCCTACGGTTTTTCTTAAACACACAATATCAATGATTACAAAAATCGTCCCAAGTGTCAAAGGGCATTGCCATTCTTGATTTGGTTATTACCGAGTTGAATTTTAGTCTTAGAAATAATTTCTATCCTCATATGATACTTTACGAGCGTCGCCGAACACGATGCTTGCTCATCACAAAACTTTCAAAATTCAAACTGCATTTTAAGGTTAGTAAATTACCTTTAAGTTAACTAGGCCCTATATAATACCTAATAATTTTGTTATTCCTTTATTTTTAGAACAAAAGGATAATCTCTACAGCTTTCTCAAATTTTCGAATTAAAACAACGTACAAACATAATCTACTGAGCCCTTTCAATAAAACTTTCATATTCTTTTACATCTGAAACACATATGACACAACTGTAGGCATAAATTGAAAGTTTACATATCTTAGAAATTCTTCTACTGAAATTGAAAATGTTAATAAAAATGGGATCGATGAGAGTGCAAAATCTACCCTATAATGTCTGTAGACAATTTTCTCACATTTTAGACAGATAGAAAAATGGTACTGCCACCAACTGTAAAAAGGACTTTACTATATCAACGAAAAGTCCAGTTGGATGTCTTCGAAATCTATCAACAACATCAGGAATACGTTCTATCAAATTATGCCTAAGAGATCATTTAAAAAGCATTTTACATTTTTTCTTTTACCGATGCGTCAAATAAAATTGTAATTTGTGTTGCAGTTCTATCATTTTAAACGGCAGGGCGATTATTTAAAAATGACCACTTTCGTTATCATCTGTAACCTCTTCCTTAATATTCAGTTTCTCTCCCTCATTGAATTAATATTAATATCATTCAAAATTAATATATGTTTGACACTTTGGCAAATTTCTGGTGTTGATTCTATGTTAAGTCATTATTAGAAGTTAATTCCCTTATTTTCGATTTGAAGAACAAGTAAAATTCATATCTACCACCTAGAAGTACTTTTAGACTACTTTTAAAATTCTCTAAACATACTTCACATTTTCCTTTTTTATTTTTCACTTTCCAAATACCAATTTTTTCTAACCTCCATGATTCAGTCACTGATAGGTTATTCACTTGCAAAGTTACAATATTAAAAATAAGGATCATTACTCTCTTCATTACATTTTTCTGTGAAAACATTTGCCCTACGAGAGTATTTAGAAAACACAAACCACAGTTCAGTTTCGCAGATTGCTCTGGAAGATTCACAGATTCCTGTTCAGTTTCACAATTCTCTCCGTAAGAATGAGGCCGATCGTATCTGCTCTTAGTATTAAATGAATTTCTATTCCAGTATTTTTAAATCTGATAAATAGAGGAATAACCAAACCTACACCATTTACAGCCAAGGAATTGTTCCTCGGCTGTAAATGGTGTAGGACTTCACTATGCTGCCTGATAGTGCTTGTCATTGGGATTTTCGGAGAGCTCGTCTCTTCTTCGATTGTACTGAGTTAGTAGCTTTAGTTATCCTTCGTGTCTCTGCTTTTCATTGGAAGTTTGAGAGTTGGACTTTTTGAAGGAACAGTGATATAGTGAAGGAACAGCGAACAGCGCTTGTAGCTTTGACGGAGCATTTTTTGATAACCTTAGAGTGGTTGAAATGTCGAGACGAAATTATATGTAAGGAAATCCTGTGAAATCGATAGGGATAAAAATTTTCATTAGCTGGTCGACGCTATGCCTGAAGGTGTAAATGAGCGTGTTTAAAAATTTGTATTAGCTTGCTGCACGTGTAGCCTGACCCCATGAGCTATGGAGGAGTTAGACATTCACACTAAGTTCCATATCCCGCAGCATCCAGCTGAAATGCGCTAATACAGGTGAAATGTCGTGGCTATTTTATTTCGTAGCAGCAGTGGTGATTGAATATGGTTCTATTAATACCAGAGAGAAGTAATAACTGCATATTCTTCATGTCTGCGTTGTTCACATGTTTCTCCCGAAATGTCTCAATTTGGTTGAATCGGAGGTTTTTTTTTTTTTTTTTTTTTTTTTTTTTTTTTTTTTGACTTATTGCATGGACTAGAAGTCTAAACCCCGGATTGTTCTACTTCATATTTCCAGTTAAAGATTTCTTGGACACGCAAGACCCTCGAAATGAGATTTTTGTACAGCCTAGTTAGTAGCCTGACCTCCGTTTACGACCCATCGGAGTTCTTGCTCTCGTCCTAGCGTTGAGTGTCATCCGCAAGCTTATTCCGGCTAGATAAGTCTATTTTTTATATTATGTTGAGTCCAGAATTTCTTAAATTTTCTTAATTTACATCTAATAAGAGTAAAATGTAAAAGGGCTTGGAATGAATTGGCAGTTTGTATTTTCTTCGCTGCCTTTTCCTGATGTCGGTATTAATGAAAATAAATCAGTAGAGTTAGGAGTGCCTGTTATTGAAAGTGTCAGTAATGTATAAATGGATACTTAAGAAACTTTATTAATTGTGATGAAATGATAATGTCATATAAAAATGTAAAGGATTGTCTTGTGCCAGGATAAAAAGATAGGAATGTTTGGGGTACCCCTTACCCCTTATGTTAAAAACATGATTTCTCTCAGTATATGTACTGATACTCATTTCTTTGGTTACTTTAACTCAATTAACCTATAACCTAAAGCCTTAAATTGAATAAAATAGATTAACTGCTTAAAATGCTCTACTAATTATTTGTATTTCTTAACATGATCACTCTCCAAAGCACGATCCCGTAAATGATAACACAACGCACAAGTCTCATTTACTACGGTCTTAATTTTGCATTTTTGTGAAATGGACCTAAATAGTCATTATAAGTTTAAGTCAGAGAAAAAGAAAGACTAAAATCTGTCGCTTACCAAATTGCACGGATGTTTCAGAATTTAATTTTCAAGTAGTTTCCGCACCTTTCAATAATATCTAGTCTTCGATTTTTAGAGATGCCATTTCTCACTCTAACTCTTGCGGTATTCATAGCATATCTTGACAATAAGATTTTAGATTTCAATAAATAAATAAAATAGATAAAAAAATAAGTTTCTTTATGTTTAAGTAATTTCCAACCACTTGGGTTTGTTTTGTAAATGAACAAAAAGTAAGCATTGTGTCTAAGAAAGGCACAATATTACACATTTGAAATATCAAAAGAAACGATAAACGCCGAGAAATTAAACATATAATTAGGCAAAGTAAAATCCTTCTATCTGTAGTATAATTTAACCAAAATTCTCTTGATTTCATGGAAAACAGGTGTAGGTCCTTCATCATCAGGATAAAAGAAATTGTGCAAAGAAGGGAGCTGTAGCCATATCAAAAGTAAAAGAGTAAAAAGAACCAGGTATGGTAGCGCCATATGTCCACAGAAATAGTAACGAAACGTTGCGTTGAACTGAATTGTAATTTTAAGTTTTGAATTAAACACGTTAAATCTTTGTGAATGTGAAAAGATTCAACGAAATCCATTTCTCAACAGAAGAAGCTTTTTGGATAGTTCTGGCAGACCAAAGTCAAAACTGTACTTAAACTTCGAACTATAATTAGCTACTGAAGATTTATTTATTTATTTAATTTTTCGGACGGTTCCTCGATGTGAAACGTTAACACTCTTTAATTCTGCTAATAAATCTAAAATCTTATTGTCAAGATATGCTATAAATACCGCAAGACTTAGAGTGAGAAATGGCATCTCTAAAAATCGAAGACTAGATATTATTGAAAGGTGCGGAAACTACTTGAAAATTAAATTCTGAAACATCCGTGCAATTTGGTAAGCGACAGATTATGTGAAATGGAAGAATGAGAATGTTAACAGAGGAATGCCTTCTTTGATGACATGGTGAAAAGCTTTTAAAAGCTTTACCAATAACCATGGGGGGGGAAATCCTTTGCCAATGGTAACTGATTTCAAATAATTTAGTTCGGAGCAAACTTTGAGCGCGCAAAATACATAAAAGTAATTTTTTGCTTTTTCATGATTTAGCATGGGGAGAAAAACAGAGAAGGATTTATAGTAAACAGTAGCGTAAAAATTAGATTCATTGCGCATTATAAGATTATCAAGGAGGGGAAGGTTACTGTCAGATTCAGTTACAAAAGGGAACTAGATGGCTGGATCAATCGAATTTATAACAGATAATCTGGGCTAAATCTTCTTTGTTACCATTAAAAAGCGTAGAAGTGCAGTCTACGTAGCAAATCCAGGGACGAAAAGATACTTTCTCAAATAAATTTCTCAAAGTAGTGCATGTAAATGTCAGCAAGTACAGGACGAAGGGAATTACCTGTACACTTTATACTCCGTGACCTGTACTTATCCTTCAATTTATTTAGCAATTGTGATGACTTAATGATCACGCATGCGCGGTTTGGCCGAGCGGCGTGCGTCGCCACGAAGCAACACGCTTTATGCCCGCGCGATAATTAAAAATATGGCTCTCTTTTTTTTGTGTGTGTAAACTATTTGTTCGTGTGATAATAAAGTGTTCATGCTATTAAATATATGCTGTATGAGATGCCCACATTCCGTTCACGTCGACGTTAAGTACACGCAAGAAGAATGTATGACAGTGGTATCACTCGAGGAGGATATAAGTTGACTTTTTGAAATTCACAAGTGAATACGTTAGTGAGTTTCCAGAAAGCTAAGAAATACTTTGTTCAATTTATTTTGTTGGAAAGTGAAATTCAAACGTAGCAAAAATGACTGTAGAGCTAACAAAATTTAAAAAAGAACGAAAAGTTATTCGTTCTGCCATTACGAAAGTAACAAGTTCTGTTGAATCCTTAAATGCTTCTGGTAAACCTGTAGAAGTAGAAGAAACATTAGAAATTTGAAAAGTAAAAGCAGTTTCTTTGAAAGAACTAGATGAAAAATTAAATTTTATCTGATGTTAGTGGGATTGAAACCGAAATCGAAGGCTCTCTGGAATATCAAGGAAAGATTGCAAAATGGAATTTCAGAGCCACAAAATTATTGAAAAAAAAGGAAAAGTCCATAATTCACTACTTTTGAATGGTTCCTCTCATGACAGTAATAATTTATCTATTATTTCTGGTGTTAATAAAAGTTCTGATTACAATGTTAAATTGCCAAAAATTATGATTGATAAATTTTATGGAAATGCTGAAGTGTGGTAGACATTTTACAGTACTTTCGACACGGCAATAAATCAAAACGAAAAGTTATCCGAAGTAAATAAATTTAATTACTTGCTTAAGCCTGTTATGCGGTGCAGCTTTGAAAACGATAGAAGAAATTTCTCTCTCTCCTAAAGAACTAGGACGAAGCGCTTAAATTTCTTAAAGAAAGATATAGACGAAAAGATCTCCGTATCAATTCGTACATGCATAAACTATTACATTTACTACCGGTCCGAAGTTCGAATGATATAACGCCGTAACAGCAAAGATTTCTTTTAAACATTTTAGCGTGAATCAAGAAGCTAAGGAATTAATCGATGACATGCCAAGTGTTAAATTTATAAGGTATTTCTTCCGCTTTCTTAGCGAGCCTTCGTGGTGTAGTGGTTCTGCACGCTGGGCCGATATGCCAGAGGTCCGCGATTCGATTCCCGGCGAAGGCGTTACATAATTTTCATCTCTTCGGGATTTACAAATTATCCTAAAGTCTCTACAGTTTCGCCCGAACTAAAAGGGTGGTGGATGATGATTCTCCACACCCACGATTTGACGATTGGGTCCCCTAAAAACCCCAGTCGCCCTTTAAGAAGGGGAGTATATAAGGTATTTCTTCCGCTTTCTTAGTGAGCCTTTGTGGTGTAGTGGTTCTGCACGCTGGACCGATATTCCAAAGGTCCGTGGTTCGATTCCCGGCGAATGTTTCATCTTTTTTTCATCATTAATTCATCATGAATATTCATCTTGCCTGCTTCCAAAAAATATCTAATGTCTTTACAAACTTATTTTGATGGTAAATTAATTAATGCAATAGTAGATACAGGCACACAATTAACTGCTGTTAAGGCTGATATGGTACCCGAAAGATACCGTAAGCCACATAGAAGTGTTATCCTCACGTCAGCTTTCGGACAATCTTTAAAGGCTCCTTTCATTAATTTACCTTTAATGATGTATTCTACTGATGATAAATTTGCGTCATCTATTTTTATAACATGTTCAATGTTTGATGAGTTATGTAATGATTTACTTTTGTTGTTAAGTGCTTTTAATGAGTTACATGAAGATGATAAATTGAAGTTTAATTTTGAATACAAAAATGTAAACATTACTATGATAGTTTGATTGAAATGCCTTTTATGAAACTGAAAATTTCAACGAAATATTTATCCATGCTAAGGAAAACCTAATTAATGAAAAATGTAATGAAACTGTTAAGAAAATAAAAGCATGTTTTGCTTTTGTATATGAAAACACAGGTGAGGATTATTCCAAATGTAGCACGAAATAAGATCAATGTGTTTCGGATTCAGAACTGTTTCGTATTCAACAAATGAATGATCTATCTTTAAAAACTTGCTGGCAAGATGCTAAGAACAGACTTAATAACTTTATCGTTATTGACAATTTTTTGTATCATCAAGATAAAATTTTAGGAGAAAGAGTTCACCAGTTAGTTGTTCCTAAAGAAAGAAGAATTTTGGACTTGGCTCATTCTAGCTTATGGGGAGGTCACCTGCGAACCAAAAAAGACAGCCGAACGACTGAAGTATTCCTTCTATAGTCCTGAAATCAAGAACGATGTAAATGAATATTGTAATACTTGTACTTCTTGTAAACTTCAACCTTATGCATTCTACCATAACCTGAAGACTCCTCACAAAGAACTTAAGGAAAGTGACAAGGTTATAGTTTTAATCCCTGACAGAGAAAATAAAGTTTATGCCACATGGACCAGACCTGCTACGATTATCAAAAAGCATACTAATTATTGTTACATAGTGCAAAAGCTTGACAATTCTTCGAAGCACATTCACGCAAACAAGATACAAGAGTTCAAGACTGCTGTGAATGATGTCGCTGTGATATATAATACAAAAATTGATTTAGGAGAAACTGAAAACTTTCCAAGAATTATCCCACTAATAGCAAAATAACACTATTACGATGAAGAATGTGGTCTTACACACCTTGAACTACATAAGAGGATAGGCCTTGTGTAAATTTTAAGAAAGCATACAAATCTAAGTTCTGGTATTCCAAAAATTGCCAATGTTGGAGAACATAACATCATACTAAAGCCTGAAAGTATTCCAAAGAAGCAGAAACCGTGTCGGATACCTGAAGTTCTGGAAAAAATGAAGTTAATCGACAAATAGATGAGCTATTGCAGCTAGGGCTAATCTTTGAATCAGAGAGTGAATATGTGCATCCATTAGTTTGTGTGTTAACAAAATGGAACGGTAACATTATGTGAAGTCTAAAAGACTATGCTGAGTTTCATACCGATGATGTGACTTAATGACATGATTATATTTTGAAGTGAGTGAAGTATGACAAAGTCGATAACTTTTGAAACGCTATGAACTATGAAACCTTTTGATTATTTAGTTTGAATATTTCTTAGAGCTAAAATGCTAAACTTTTTTTTTTTTCCTAACGTTATGTAATATGTTGAACTATTTGGCCAGGGTTTGTATAAGTATAATGTTTAATTTTAATAATTGATTTGTGTTGTTTTGTTTGTATGATAACTGCTTACATTATTATTATACTGTGAAAGATTTAGACTTAAAGATATAAGTTTGTAAAGTTAAATGTTTGTTACACCTTTTAACTGTGTAGTGTCCAGGAGGATTAACTTCTAACTGTGTACAGTAATAGCAGTAAACTACACGGAAGAAGGGTTCAAACTCTTTATTAACTCTTTAAAATTTACACTGCGTCAACTCGACGCTAACAAACTTCACCTTTACTTGGGCGGTAACTAAAAATGCAGGTAGTTGAAAATCAAAAGTTAAAATGTTTAACAAGTGCTAAACTAACCTACAGGGCTCAGCGAGATACCAAACTTCGACCCCTCTATCACTAGTGGCAGCAGATAAATGCATTTAAGCCACTTAAACCAGCAATAAGCAATTATACCTACGGCAGAGACAGCTGCTCGAGCCCAACTCACTCTTTAACTTCCCTTCTAAAACCTCGGTATTTAAACATTTTCTTCTCAAAGTAGAAGTTGCATTTACGTCACGCGCGCTACCATATTTAACTGTTCTGGCACTGGCAATTAGGGGAATGAAGGCTTATAGGAAAGTCTGAACAAAAATTTAAATTATTTATTAAAATAAATATAAATCCCTACAACTCTTAAGATTATTGAATTTATGTTGAAGTAACTTTAATTTAAAATAGTAAAAATTCTTTAATTAGCTCGAAAATCTCATGAATGTTATTTTTTTTTTGTTCCAAGAAATGTTTATATGAGGCCATTGAAAGACGCAATCAAATGCTTTAGAGGGGAGGTGTGATGACATGATGACCATGCGCGGTTTGGCTGAGCAACGTGCGTCGCCTCTCTCTCACGTGGCTTACATTAGAAGGAAATACACTGATAGTAACGAAAGCAACACGCTGTATGCCAGCGTAATAATAAATATGGTTCTAATGTTTTTTTGTTCGTGTAATAATAAAGTGTTCGTGCTATTAAATGTATGTTGCATAAGATACCCACATTATGTTCACATCCATATCAAGTAGCAAATATATACCAGAACCCAAGCAAGAAAAATGTATGACAGCGCTAATATTCATTTTTTTAAAACAAAGCGAGTTTGACTCATGGAAACTTTTGTAAGACAAATTAAATCTCCTACTTCATTATGTGGGAAATGGAATTTTCAAAGCCATGTTTTAAAGGACTTAAGCGCTCTTTCTATTGCAACATTAGTCAGCAGTATAGGAAAGTACTAATACTCATCACTGAGTTGTTATTAAACTGCGATTTATTTGTAGGAATTAAAAGTGATAAGAAACGGAAAGAAGAAGAATCATGACATTTCACGTTTGCATTCGTCGTCTTCATCGCTTTTACTCGTCTGCACACTCATCCAGATGGTGCATTATGATTACATAATTCAGTTACAGTTGTTTTAGCCATTTCGTAAACGATTTCGTCATCCTATATCTACATCTACCCTCAATGGCAAAAGAAAACCGCGAAATTAACCTATGAAATACACTAAATAAAAAATACTAATAATATTAACCAACAAAAGAAGGTACTAAAATAATACAGAATAATGAAAATAGTCTTCAATCAGGATTTTCTAATAACAGCACATGGAAAAATAAAAAGAAAGATAATAAGCATATCAGAGAAAAGTTTCATAGGATTAAAGTCCAAAGGTGTTCATTAGTTCATATATGAAAATGTCCATAAAGCACTAAAGTTCAGACAATATGTTCTGATGAGGCAGTCCAGGGTTTCATAAACTAGGTACAAGTGCTTGGTTTCATTAGTCCGTCAAAGAGACCGCATTCTTCAACATCCTAAATGTCATTTGGCTTAATTTCACGATCTTATATGATCCGAAAAATTTAGGTTTGAGGTTTAGAATAGATACCTATTGTTAGAATACATCCCTGTGGGTTTGAGGAAATAGATCCCTCATGAAGCTCGAGGGGTTATCATGTGAATTGTAGGTTTGTAAATTCCAGCCTGCATTCTCAAAATCTGTTTTTTAGCTTCTTTTCGAAGATTATCATTGAGAATTGACGAGATCTAACTGAATTTCAATATTTCACAGTTCTGTAATTTTATCTTGATTAGCGGATTTCATTTTAGTTTCAAATATGAGTTCGAATTGAATTATATTGATAATCCTTTGGCATGTTGAATTAATCACTTGCTGAACTTACCAACATTTTGCCAGATTCTGAATCGATACTTTGGTTACATAATTTAATGTCTGAATTTGTCCTTTGGTACGAGATAGTCTGGTAGTAATTTCAAGAGGATAGGTATTGTTGGTTGAAAAGTAATTTTGAAAATCTTTATAAGTAAATGCCTATATCTAGACCTTTATCGGAAATCATACGCTAAGGATTTGCGAAGACAAATTTTAAATACTCTAATTTAGATACTACTTCGACCTGTCAGTAGGTTTTTTTTTTTTTTTTTTTTTTTTTTTTTTTTGTTAACGCCAGGCAAACTTTGCGAATGAGTTAATTATGGCAAACATATAATTTTTATGAGAACTTTAGAGTAGTACTAAATAATCAATGGGATATGTACAAAGTGGCACATCTTTTTTGGGTATAGAATGCAACGTATCTTTTTGTTTTCCATATTTACAATTAATCGATAAGCAAGGAACGAAATGTGCACTACAATTATCAGTTTTACCTTTAAGTTTCAGTTCGTTTAGAAGCAAAATGTCCACGAAAATGTGCATGCTTAATTATTCATCATGAGGTTTAATCTTTAAGACTTCTTTTGATAACTCGAATGTGATTATCTTGTTCTTGAACATTAGTATATTTTCAGAATGAGGGTGTCTTGAGTGATGACCATAACAGGGGATCTGTTTAGCGCATCAATATGTATTATTCCTGTTCCCCTTCGGTGCTATACTTCGTAGTCGAAATTTTCTAATATCAATGCCCAACTTGCTATTCCAGTATTTAAATCATTCTTGTTCATGGTCATTTTGAAGACATTACAAGAAATAATAATTTTGAAGTGTTTGATTATAAGTTAAGTTCTAAATTTTTTCAAAGCTTGAATTAACATTTAATACCTGGTTATAGCTGGTAAATTTTTCTTCGGCACTAGATGTCTTTTTCCGTCTAATAAACAGAATGTAGGCAATCATCAATCATGGATGGTATCACTGCGCTTATTATGGGCGCTATGTACGGTTTTTTCACATAAACATACTTTTTAAAAGATTGAAATCTTTTCATTGATTGTAACGAAAATGGAAGTCATAACGTTTCCAAGAGACGAGTTAATGGTTGAGCAATTTACGACTTCAAAATTTATATTTCTTTAAATTAATTTCGTGTCCATAATCAGAAGCAATTGAGAAAACGTATTTCAAACACTTACTATCTGCATCAATAGCATTAATTATGATGTATGAGTGAAACATAACCTTGCAAGATCAGATCCTCGAAATCTGAATCCACAAATCTTTGAAATACAGATAATAAGATACAAAGACCGAAAGGTACCCGTAGAAACTGATACTGTCCATTATGTATGACAAACGAAGTGTAATGACAGCTATTTTTATCGACACTAACATGGAAAAAAGCGATCGATGATAATTTCGTCGATGGTAGTAATCGATGGGTAATCGTTTTTCAAATCAATGGTAATCAACATACGAGCATGCCGCAGTTTATCCAGTAAATCTTCTATTAACGGCAAGGAATATCGATCTTTAACGGTTGTCTTGTTTAATTTACGGTTATACTATAGGGCTACCATCTTTGTTTTTCTTACCACGACTTGACTAGAATATTCGGACGAAAACGGTTCAATTATGCCGTTTGTGAACCAAGTTTGTACTTGTTTATTCACAATGTATTGACAAATGGTATCGTCTAGATCTGTGAAAAATAAGTGCTTTATTTTTCACTTTAATAGTCAGCTCAGTATTTGTAGTTTTAAAATTTAAAAATACGAACACCACCTTTGTTTATATTGTGTTAAACTTCATCAACTTAGAGGATTTACATGCCAATAGTAGCATTGAACAGCATTATATTACTTTCTACAATATTAGTCCTAAATACTTCCGTGTCTGTTAAAATGTCACTTGTGTAACAACGCTTTGGCTTAATTTTTGATGTCATAAACGAAATCAGCCAACATATTATGAAATGCATTTAAAAATGATTTCTTATTTGTTTATAAACAATGTGACAAATTACTGTAACTTCCGGTAACACAAGAGCTGTAAATGATGTAGCATTAATTTGGATTACTTTATGGAATAGTTTTTTTTCAGTTGTTGAAGTATTTTTTTCAGCATTTTGCTTCTGAGTTTTTTTAGCACTCGTGAAGAATACATGACTGAAATTTCCAAAAGATAAACATTTGGGTCCGCAATGTTTGAACGGAAAAAATTAGATAAATGACCAAATCCATTATAATATTTGGATGTCTGGCAATATTAGTCCTAAATACTTCCGTGTCTGTTAAAATGTCACTTGTGTAACAACGCTTTGGCTTAATTTTTGATGTCATAAACGAAATCAGCCAACATATTATGAAATGCATTTAAAAATGATTTCTTATTTGTTTATAAACAATGTGACTAATTACTGTAACTTCCGGTAACACAAGAGCTGTATATGATGTAGCATTAATTTGGATTACTTTATGGAATAGTTTTTTTTTCAGTTGTTGAAGTATTTTTTTCAGCATTTTGCTTCTGAGTTTTTTTAGCACTCGTGAAGAATACATGACTGAAATTTCCAAAAGATAAACATTTGGGTCCGCAATGTTTGAACGGAAAAAATTAGATAAATGACCAAATCCATTATAATATTTGGATGTCTGGCAATATTAGTCCTAAATACTTCCGTGTCTGTTAAAATGTCACTTGTGTAACAACGCTTTGGCTTAATTTTTGATGTCATAAACGAAATCAGCCAACATATTATGAAATGCATTTAAAAATGATTTCTTATTTGTTTATAAACAATGTGACTAATTACTGTAACTTGTGGTATCACAAGAGCTGTAAATGATGTAGCATTAATTTGGATTACTTTATGGAATAGTTTTTTTTCAGTTGTTGAAGTATTTTTTTCAGCATTTTGCTTCTGAGTTTTTTTAGCACTCGTGAAGAATACATGACTGAAATTTCCAAAAGATAAACATTTGGGTCCGCAATGTTTGAACGGAAAAAATTAGATAAATGACCAAATCCATTATAATATTTGGATGTCTGGCAATATTAGTCCTAAATACTTCCGTGTCTGTTAAAATGTCACTTGTGTAACAACGCTTTGGCTTAATTTTTGATGTCATAAACGAAATCAGTCAACATATTATGAAATGCATTTAAAAATGATTTCTTATTTGTTTATAAACAATGTGACTAATTACTGTAACTTCCGGTAACACAAGAGCTGTAAATGATGTAGCATTAATTTGGATTACTTTATGGAATAGTTTTTTTTCAGTTGTTGAAGTATTTTTTTCAGCATTTTGCTTCTGAGTTTTTTTAGCACTCGTGAAGAATACATGACTGAAATTTCCAAAAGATAAACATTTGGGTCCGCAATGTTTGAACGGAAAAAATTAGATAAATGACCAAATCCATTATAATATTTGGATGTCTGGCAATATTAGTCCTAAATACTTCCGTGTCTGTTAAAATGTCACTTGTGTAACAACGCTTTGGCTTAATTTTTGATGTCATAAACGAAATCAGCCAACATATTATGAAATGCATTTAAAAATGATTTCTTATTTGTTTATAAACAATGTGACAAATTACTGTAACTTCCGGTAACACAAGAGCTGTAAATGATGTAGCATTAATTTGGATTACTTTATGGAATAGTTTTTTTTCAGTTGTTGAAGTATTTTTTTCAGCATTTTGCTTCTGAGTTTTTTTAGCACTCGTGAAGAATACATGACTGAAATTTCCAAAAGATAAACATTTGGGTCCGCAATGTTTGAACGGAAAAAATTAGATAAATGACCAAATCCATTATAATATTTGGATGTCTGGCAATATTAGTCCTAAATACTTCCGTGTCTGTT
The DNA here is from genome assembly GCF_044657685.1 of Stegodyphus dumicola. Lineage (NCBI taxonomy): Eukaryota > Metazoa > Arthropoda > Arachnida > Araneae > Eresidae > Stegodyphus > Stegodyphus dumicola. Next base: position 131,899,858 of record NC_140776.1, read on the forward strand.
AAAATGTCACTTGTGTAACAACGCTTTGGCTTAATTTTTGATGTCATAAACGAAATCAGCCAACATATTATGAAATGCATTTAAAAATGATTTCTTATTTGTTTATAAACAATGTGACTAATTACTGTAACTTCCGGTAACACAAGAGCTGTATATGATGTAGCATTAATTTGGATTACTTTATGGAATAGTTTTTTTTTCAGTTGTTGAAGTATTTTTTTCAGCATTTTGCTTCTGAGTTTTTTTAGCACTCGTGAAGAATACATGACTGAAATTTCCAAAAGATAAACATTTGGGTCCGCAATGTTTGAACGGAAAAAATTAGATAAATGACCAAATCCATTATAATATTTGGATGTCTGGCAATATTAGTCCTAAATACTTCCGTGTCTGTTAAAATGTCACTTGTGTAACAACGCTTTGGCTTAATTTTTGATGTCATAAACGAAATCAGCCAACATATTATGAAATGCATTTAAAAATGATTTCTTATTTGTTTATAAACAATGTGACTAATTACTGTAACTTGTGGTATCACAAGAGCTGTAAATGATGTAGCATTAATTTGGATTACTTTATGGAATAGTTTTTTTTCAGTTGTTGAAGTATTTTTTTCAGCATTTTGCTTCTGAGTTTTTTTAGCACTCGTGAAGAATACATGACTGAAATTTCCAAAAGATAAACATTTGGGTCCGCAATGTTTGAACGGAAAAAATTAGATAAATGACCAAATCCATTATAATATTTGGATGTCTGGCAATATTAGTCCTAAATACTTCCGTGTCTGTTAAAATGTCACTTGTGTAACAACGCTTTGGCTTAATTTTTGATGTCATAAACGAAATCAGCCAACATATTATGAAATGCATTTAAAAATGATTTCTTATTTGTTTATAAACAATGTGACTAATTACTGTAACTTGTGGTATCACAAGAGCTGTAAATGATGTAGCATTAATTTGGATTACTTTATGGAATAGTTTTTTTTCAGTTGTTGAAGTATTTTTTTCAGCATTTTGCTTCTGAGTTTTTTTAGCACTCGTGAAGAATACATGACTGAAATTTCCAAAAGATAAACATTTGGGTCCGCAATGTTTGAACGGAAAAAATTAGATAAATGACCAAATCCATTATAATATTTGGATGTCTGGCAATATTAGTCCTAAATACTTCCGTGTCTGTTAAAATGTCACTTGTGTAACAACGCTTTGGCTTAATTTTTGATGTCATAAACGAAATCAGCCAACATATTATGAAATGCATTTAAAAATGATTTCTTATTTGTTTATAAACAATGTGACTAATTACTGTAACTTGTGGTATCACAAGAGCTGTAAATGATGTAGCATTAATTTGGATTACTTTATGGAATAGTTTTTTTTCAGTTGTTGAAGTATTTTTTTCAGCATTTTGCTTCTGAGTTTTTTTAGCACTCGTGAAGAATACATGACTGAAATTTCCAAAAGATAAACATTTGGGTCCGCAATGTTTGAACGGAAAAAATTAGATAAATGACCAAATCCATTATAATATTTGGATGTCTGGCAATATTAGTCCTAAATACTTCCGTGTCTGTTAAAATGTCACTTGTGTAACAACGCTTTGGCTTAATTTTTGATGTCATAAACGAAATCAGCCAACATATTATGAAATGCATTTAAAAATGATTTCTTATTTGTTTATAAACAATGTGACTAATTACTGTAACTTGTGGTATCACAAGAGCTGTAAATGATGTAGCATTAATTTGGATTACTTTATGGAATAGTTTTTTTTCAGTTGTTGAAGTATTTTTTTCAGCATTTTGCTTCTGAGTTTTTTTAGCACTCGTGAAGAATACATGACTTAAATTTCCAAAAGATAAACATTTGGGTCCGCAATGTTTGAACGGAAAAAATTAGATAAATGACCAAATCCATTATAATATTTGGATGTCTGGCAATATTAGTCCTAAATACTTCCGTGTCTGTTAAAATGTCACTTGTGTAACAACGCTTTGGCTTAATTTTTGATGTCATAAACGAAATCAGTCAACATATTATGAAATGCATTTAAAAATGATTTCTTATTTGTTTATAAACAATGTGACTAATTACTGTAACTTCCGGTAACACAAGAGCTGTAAATGATGTAGCATTAATTTGGATTACTTTATGGAATAGTTTTTTTTCAGTTGTTGAAGTATTTTTTTCAGCATTTTGCTTCTGAGTTTTTTTAGCACTCGTGAAGAATACATGACTGAAATTTCCAAAAGATAAACATTTGGGTCCGCAATGTTTGAACGGAAAAAATTAGATAAATGACCAAATCCATTATAATATTTGGATGTCTGGCAATATTAGTCCTAAATACTTCCGTGTCTGTTAAAATGTCACTTGTGTAACAACGCTTTGGCTTAATTTTTGATGTCATAAACGAAATCAGTCAACATATTATGAAATGCATTTAAAAATGATTTCTTATTTGTTTATAAACAATGTGACTAATTACTGTAACTTCCGGTAACACAAGAGCTGTAAATGATGTAGCATTAATTTGGATTACTTTATGGAATAGTTTTTTTTCAGTTGTTGAAGTATTTTTTTCAGCATTTTGCTTCTTTGTTAGCACTCGTGAAGAATACATGACTGAAATTTCCAAAAGATAAACATTTGGGTCCGCAATGTTTGAACGGAAAAAATTAGATAAATGACCAAATCCATTATAATATTTGGATGTCTGGCAATATTAGTCCTAAATACTTCCGTGTCTGTTAAAATGTCACTTGTGTAACAACGCTTTGGCTTAATTTTTGATGTCATAAACGAAATCAGTCAACATATTATGAAATGCATTTAAAAATGATTTCTTATTTGTTTATAAACAATGTGACTAATTACTGTAACTTCCGGTAACACAAGAGCTGTAAATGATGTAGCATTAATTTGGATTACTTTATGGAATAGTTTTTTTTCAGTTGTTGAAGTATTTTTTTCAGCATTTTGCTTCTGAGTTTTTTTAGCACTCGTGAAGAATACATGACTGAAATTTCCAAAAGATAAACATTTGGGTCCGCAATGTTTGAACGGAAAAAATTAGATAAATGACCAAATCCATTATAATATTTGGATGTCTGGCAATATTAGTCCTAAATACTTCCGTGTCTGTTAAAATGTCACTTGTGTAACAACGCTTTGGCTTAATTTTTGATGTCATAAACGAAATCAGCCAACATATTATGAAATACATTTAAAAATGATTTCTTATTTGTTTATAAACAATGTGACTAATTACTGTAACTTGTGGTATCACAAGAGCTGTAAATGATGTAGCATTAATTTGGATTACTTTATGGAATAGTTTTTTTTCAGTTGTTGAAGTATTTTTTTCAGCATTTTGCTTCTGAGTTTTTTTAGCACTCGTGAAGAATACATGACTGAAATTTCCAAAAGATAAACATTTGGGTCCGCAATGTTTGAACGGAAAAAATTAGATAAATGACCAAATCCATTATAATATTTGGATGTCTGGCAATATTAGTCCTAAATACTTCCGTGTCTGTTAAAATGTCACTTGTGTAACAACGCTTTGGCTTAATTTTTGATGTCATAAACGAAATCAGCCAACATATTATGAAATGCATTTAAAAATGATTTCTTATTTGTTTATAAACAATGTGACTAATTACTGTAACTTGTGGTATCACAAGAGCTGTAAATGATGTAGCATTAATTTGGATTACTTTATGGAATAGTTTTTTTTCAGTTGTTGAAGTATTTTTTTCAGCATTTTGCTTCTGAGTTTTTTTAGCACTCGTGAAGAATACATGACTTAAATTTCCAAAAGATAAACATTTGGGTCCGCAATGTTTGAACGGAAAAAATTAGATAAATGACCAAATCCATTATAATATTTGGATGTCTGGCAATATTAGTCCTAAATACTTCCGTGTCTGTTAAAATGTCACTTGTGTAACAACGCTTTGGCTTAATTTTTGATGTCATAAACGAAATCAGTCAACATATTATGAAATGCATTTAAAAATGATTTCTTATTTGTTTATAAACAATGTGACTAATTACTGTAACTTCCGGTAACACAAGAGCTGTAAATGATGTAGCATTAATTTGGATTACTTTATGGAATAGTTTTTTTTCAGTTGTTGAAGTATTTTTTTCAGCATTTTGCTTCTGAGTTTTTTTAGCACTCGTGAAGAATACATGACTGAAATTTCCAAAAGATAAACATTTGGGTCCGCAATGTTTGAACGGAAAAAATTAGATAAATGACCAAATCCATTATAATATTTGGATGTCTGGCAATATTAGTCCTAAATACTTCCGTGTCTGTTAAAATGTCACTTGTGTAACAACGCTTTGGCTTAATTTTTGATGTCATAAACGAAATCAGTCAACATATTATGAAATGCATTTAAAAATGATTTCTTATTTGTTTATAAACAATGTGACTAATTACTGTAACTTCCGGTAACACAAGAGCTGTAAATGATGTAGCATTAATTTGGATTACTTTATGGAATAGTTTTTTTTCAGTTGTTGAAGTATTTTTTTCAGCATTTTGCTTCTTTGTTAGCACTCGTGAAGAATACATGACTGAAATTTCCAAAAGATAAACATTTGGGTCCGCAATGTTTGAACGGAAAAAATTAGATAAATGACCAAATCCATTATAATATTTGGATGTCTGGCAATATTAGTCCTAAATACTTCCGTGTCTGTTAAAATGTCACTTGTGTAACAACGCTTTGGCTTAATTTTTGATGTCATAAACGAAATCAGTCAACATATTATGAAATGCATTTAAAAATGATTTCTTATTTGTTTATAAACAATGTGACTAATTACTGTAACTTCCGGTAACACAAGAGCTGTAAATGATGTAGCATTAATTTGGATTACTTTATGGAATAGTTTTTTTTCAGTTGTTGAAGTATTTTTTTCAGCATTTTGCTTCTGAGTTTTTTTAGCACTCGTGAAGAATACATGACTGAAATTTCCAAAAGATAAACATTTGGGTCCGCAATGTTTGAACGGAAAAAATTAGATAAATGACCAAATCCATTATAATATTTGGATGTCTGGCAATATTAGTCCTAAATACTTCCGTGTCTGTTAAAATGTCACTTGTGTAACAACGCTTTGGCTTAATTTTTGATGTCATAAACGAAATCAGTCAACATATTATGAAATGCATTTAAAAATGATTTCTTATTTGTTTATAAACAATGTGACTAATTACTGTAACTTCCGGTAACACAAGAGCTGTAAATGATGTAGCATTAATTTGGATTACTTTATGGAATAGTTTTTTTTCAGTTGTTGAAGTATTTTTTTCAGCATTTTGCTTCTGAGTTTTTTTAGCACTCGTGAAGAATACATGACTGAAATTTCCAAAAGATAAACATTTGGGTCCGCAATGTTTGAACGGAAAAAATTAGATAAATGACCAAATCCATTATAATATTTGGATGTCTGGCAATATTAGTCCTAAATACTTCCGTGTCTGTTAAAATGTCACTTGTGTAACAACGCTTTGGCTTAATTTTTGATGTCATAAACGAAATCAGTCAACATATTATGAAATGCATTTAAAAATGATTTCTTATTTGTTTATAAACAATGTGACTAATTACTGTAACTTCCGGTAACACAAGAGCTGTAAATGATGTAGCATTAATTTGGATTACTTTATGGAATAGTTTTTTTTCAGTTGTTGAAGTATTTTTTTCAGCATTTTGCTTCTGAGTTTTTTTAGCACTCGTGAAGAATACATGACTGAAATTTCCAAAAGATAAACATTTGGGTCCGCAATGTTTGAACGGAAAAAATTAGATAAATGACCAAATCCATTATAATATTTGGATGTCTGGCAATATTAGTCCTAAATACTTCCGTGTCTGTTAAAATGTCACTTGTGTAACAACGCTTTGGCTTAATTTTTGATGTCATAAACGAAATCAGTCAACATATTATGAAATGCATTTAAAAATGATTTCTTATTTGTTTATAAACAATGTGACTAATTACTGTAACTTCCGGTAACACAAGAGCTGTAAATGATGTAGCATTAATTTGGATTACTTTATGGAATAGTTTTTTTTTTCAGTTGTTGAAGTATTTTTTTCAGCATTTTGCTTCTGAGTCTTTTTAGCACTCGTGAAGAATACATGACTGAAATTTCCAAGAGATAAACATTTAGGTCCGCAATGTTTGAACGGAAAAATTTAGATAAATGACCAAATCCATTATAATATTTGGATGTCTAGCAATAATTTCAATCTTTTCTCTCACGTTAAGACATTCATTCTCACATTTTAAAAAATCAGAAATCTTAACATCACATTTTTGAATTTTTCTTTCGCTTAAAATCTAAAACAAGATTTTCTGACAATAAATTTAGGAACAATTGAAATCAAAATTGGATTGTAGGATTTTGAATCCTCTTGCATTGAATCTGCATTTCGTACAGCGATATCGAGCTCATCATATACCTTTCTGAAGGTCGGAACATTTGAAGAATTTTAATACTTTGCAAGTTCAAAATATTATTCGTAAAAGAATCAGTGATGATATCTTTACGACCAACACGATATTTAAGCAACTTTACATAATTGTCATAATTTTTGCCAGTTAACTTAAAAAAAGATACTGCTTTTAACGTTCTTCTGGCAAGTTGGTTTTTAAATAGGCAATTTTTTTTAATTTTCGAAAGTGAGTCATTTCAATTGATACTGCTTTTAAATGAATTCCAAAACTTCGGGTCTCATGAATACAGTTTGATTATTAACTTAGGAAGTTAATCGATGAGGATAAACTTAAGTATTGTTCGAACTGCTAAACACTTTTTCAGATATCGACGAGGAAGTTTCTTTCCGTTTCAATAAATATTTAAGTTTGTTACTATACCTGAGACGTTTTTCTTTGTAATCAGTAATGGTGCTTTTTTCCTCCTAAGTTACGTTTATGTCGAATAAATTTTCAATTTGATCAATCTGATGTATTCAGATTTTTTTTTTCTGATTTACTCTCGAATTTAATTGTAATGTTTTAATTTTTTTAAATTTATTTTAAGAATTTAGGTATGATTTTCCTTCCATATTACAATGATGTTTTTCATCATAGTCCTCATGTAACTGAACATACTTATCTGGGGTAAAAAGGACGTTTAATCCGTCCTTGAAGAACGTGTTTTACTTCTTTGTACGAAGTAAAGGAAGTTTTGTAATTGCGAAAAATTTAGGGTACTATATTTTAACGAAAATACCCCTTTAAATAGCTCTTGAAACCATTTAAACCATGTTTTTGCTTGACATTTGTACGTACAGACAGAATAAAGGACTAATTTTGCCAAAAGGATTGTAAATTGGATTTAAAACTTATTCAGAAGATGTAGACATCTGTACGTACGTAGCTATGTACTCATAGGTAACTCAAGAACGCATAGCCGTAGAACATTGCAATTTTGTAAATGGGACTGCTACAAAATGTTAGTTGTGCATCTTCTGTTACTTGGCTCGGTGAGCTTAGTTTTTTCATTCTTATATATTGCTAAATTATGCATTTTTGGGTTAAAAGTGATTGAACTGTGTGTTTTTTATGTTCCGGTTGAGGTTTTTATGCCTTTACTTAATCCGTATGCAATAGTTGTAAAATTATCAACAATTTAAATGTGGCAAGTTAAGCCTAAAGAACCTCTATTTGTTTGCATTTAAAACTGAGTAGAATAGTGCATTCAGTCAGTTTCTGCACCTTCAATTTCTTTCTGCCAAGCGAACCAAACGTAAACTTTTAGTTTTGTACACCGAAAAATCTGCCTTTTTACATGTTGCCCGAATTGCTTGGTTTTGCGCAGAAATTCTAATTTTAATTGTAAAATTTTTTAAACTGTTTTAACTGTATTTGGTGTTTTATGTTTTTCTGTATTTTACAATTTTAATAAATCTGTTGTAAGTATTTATGTATTTTTGGTTTGCGGAGAAATGAGAACTGAATTAATTGAATAAGAAATATATCTCTAGTAAAATTCAAAAAAAATAAATTTAAATGAGATGCAGCAAAAAATTTGTTTAATTTAATAGGAAGGAAGGAACATACAAGGAAGTCATGTGATGTCCACATCAGGAATTTTTATGTCTCGTCAATCCACCTGTTTATGACATGGTTAAACTTTCAAATCGAGGTTAAATGGTTAATCTCTCAAAACACTCCGTAAATATTAAAGTTTCAATAAATATTTAAGTTTGTTATTATACCTGAGACGTTTTTCTTTGTAATCAGTAATAGTGCTTTTTCAAATATCAGAACAAATGTGGAAACTGAAATAGTGAAATAAAATACTCTTAACAGACACTGAACATAACCCCTTCCCACAAAAAGAAAATGATTGCTCCTCGTATCAAGAGGAATGCAAAAACAGTGCTACAAAAATGCACCTGTACCAGTCCAACAACGAATCGAACTAAACAAGTGCACGGATTAGCTGCATAAACATGTCAAGATTTGTCTCCGGTCTATACGTCCTAGCAATTGAATTAGAATGCCTTTTTTAGACTTCTGGAAATACTTTGCACAAAATGAAGCCTCCATGTAACCCAAGACTGTTTTCAAAACTGCCGACCGTTTTTCTGCACGCTACATACGTATTTGCCAATTTTATTCGGTTTGTAAAATTTTAGATCGATTGGCTAAATAAATTATACTGCATCAGACATACTGCCCATATTCATTGTCCGCTCATTTGCACCGAGTCCTCAACGAGTTCAGAAAAGATTGAACTCATTAAAACCATAGAAAAAAAGTTAGCTTCTCCAATTACTCTTAGAAGGATTTAAAAGGATATGTGTATCTCTATTTTCACTCAAGGTTGTTTTATCTTGAACCTTTTACTTTGAAACATTTTTAAAGGAACCTACCTTCTACGGAGTACAAATTTTGCTATCTTTCCTTTCAACGTGTACAAAACAAAATAATTTACCCTTAGGAATCATTTTAAATTTCCGAAGCTCAAATGCGGCATAATAATGAAAATTTAATACTTATTATTGTAAGCTAATTATTCAATTATTCTTTCGTTTTAGCATCAGATAGAGTAATAACTTTCCTTAATTCACGGAAGAAAAAACAATGATTCGAAAATGATAAGAATGATTACATTGAAGAAAAGTCATGAAAATTTAACTTTTACGAAAACTCACTACATACGTATTGGACTTCACTTGAATCATATCAACATTTGAAGGACTTAAATTCCAACTCCATTTGTTCAAGTGCCAGATGATTATATTTAGTTTTGATGTACAATGGATTTAAAGGTTATTTTGGCGTTTGCTGTAATAGCTGCTTCCGAAAGTTTAAGCTTCACAAATGACATCGGAGAACCCTTGGGAAACGAGATTGTTTACGACAAATGGCATAAACTGGATAAAAAATTTAAAGAATTTGTGAATTATGGAATGAAAATGGCTCTACCACAGATAATCAGAGCGACAAGTAAAATGAATTTAACGTCAACTTGCAGGAAACAAGGCTTCGAATTCGCTATTGGTTTAAGGAATCTCAGAGAATGGGCTATCGAATGTGAGTGCAATACGTAACATTTTCTATTTTACATTTGACTAATGCTAAATATAATGTAAATATATTATCAAAATCGTGAAAATTTCACATTTACTGGAGAACATCACAATCTTAAAATTCACTGAACAATTACTTCTAGATGCTTGAATTTGATATTGCGCTAATACTCATTGTATGTAACAACAGATAAACGTTTATGTACATGTATCTAACATCAGTAAGTCAAAAACAGAACATATTGCAGCAGGAAGTATTATTTATAACATATGTAACAATGTATTTTTCAAATATAAATTTCGTTTCAATTGGTAAAGTCGGTGTTATAAGGAGATTTCATCAAGTAATGGCTAGAATATTGGAAACTTTCACATAAAAATTACTAAAGTTATTTTTTAAATTAAATTTTTTTAAAGAATTAATTCTTTAGAATCATAGTATGTAAGGATAAATTTACATCAACCAACTTTCTTAATGAACTGCGTTAATCAGTGATTTGAGGCAACTCTAATTCGCTACTTGAAGCACTAATTTTAAACATTTGTATGTATTTATATTGATTATAATTTCTAAACTGCATAATGTAGAGTAAAATTAATTTATGAAGAAAAATTTACAGAAAGGCAGAATTAATAAGAATTAATTTTACTGAAAATTTAACAGCTCATAAGCTTAATATTTTACATATTTTTGTACTTTAAGTAAATATTAAATTGTAAAATATGCATAAGAAAGTAAAATTCTGAAGATTTCAATATTTCGTGACTGGAGCTTAGAAAAGTCTTTAATATACAGAATTCATTTCTTAAAAAATATTTTATTTAAAACTCATAAAATAAATATTAGTGAATGAAAAGAAGAGATATAATTTATCATACATATTCATTGGATCAAAAGATTAAATTATTCTGTTTCTAAATTTATCTACAGTTTTCTTAATATTTCATCATTATTTCACTCATGTATTTGTGAAATTTATCTAAGTTAAAAAAAATTAAACTTAATTGTGAAGTGCACTTAAAAAACTAACTTGTGAAGTGTATGTAAGTTGAAGAAACTTAAATACGCTTCATAAGTACATGAGTTTATTATAGCTTTATTAAAATGTTGTTCTTCAGAAGAAAGTCAAATACGGCGATTATGAGAAAGGCCTACACAAATTTTGTCACTATTTCTGTAATATAAGTTCGACAACTATAAATTTTGCCAATTCAGCCCAAGCCTGAAGTATCACTTAATCGTCATGCCGAACTCAGCCGTTGGATTTAACCCCTATGTATAAACGTAAAGGAGAGTAAGCTTACTTCTTGACCATTGGTTCTTATATGAAAATAATAATGTGATTTATATTAGTCTGTTTTATCATTTGACCACTGAATAAGTTCTTCGAAATTATTACAATCACTTTAAGTCTGATAGGGAGGAGGAGGGGCAGAGAGAGTTTAATATCTTTCATTAAAATGAATGCGATCTTTTTTTACTTACTCCTCAAAAGAACAGATATTAGCAAAATTTGTTTTACTTTGAGCTTAAAAAAGATGTGAAATTTCAAATGAAATATAAATTAATACATTTAATAACTATATTTGAAAACAAATCATACTTTTTTTTCAATAACAAAGGTAATAAAACTACCGGGGCGCCCATGATATTCAATTAGTAAATAAAAATGTATTTGAATAAAGCATGGATTTTCGGACCTATATTATGAATAACTGAATATATTTTCTTTTGAAAAGCACTCTTAAAATATGCTAAATTCTTACAGATTCGTTGGACGTGACTGCTTCCAACATGTTTTTATCCAAAGCTTTTCATACAGTATCAAGAAAGGTTAACTAACGTACTAAGAAAACATCAAAATGCATAGCTTAATAACGCATAATTCGAGGAATAGACATTTTAATATACCCCAATTGTCAAAAAATGGAATTGCCTGTTATTTTATTTAAGAAATTTAAGCATCATGACAGTTTTACGTTTTCCATTCATGGTTAATGAGCACTGTTTGGACCCAATTAATTGAGTCTGTAAGTACTATCACCAATTATAGGAATGTTCCTCTGAATATCTGAAATATCATAAATTTGCATTAGATAAAAAATAGAAATTACATTTGCTATTGAAAGCAAATGATTTGATTATTACAAAAATGTAACTCTTTTATTGATATTTAGTTGCAATGCCTTTGTTTTTAAATATCACGCTGATTTTCTTTGATATAAAGACAAATAATTTCTTCAATTTTCCAACAGTAATAAAATGAAATACATAGGATGCAATTCTCCAAAATTCCTTCAAATGTGATGTTTGACGATGTTTATTTTTTGTTTCATGTCTTACAGTCTTAAATGGAATCAGGTCTGAGAACTGAACGAGTCAATCCTATTTTAGAGTGTCAATCCTATTTTAGAACCAGTTTATCATCAGCTTTGCAACATCGTTAATGACATCGCCTTTTCAGTGACATGCGTTTTAACACTGCATTTTCTAAAATATCCACACACTTCTCTTTGGTTACGATACCATCTCTAAGGAAATGCCAAAGCAAAAAAGGAAAAGCAATTCCACAACGTAAGAGCGCAACCTCCAACTATAATGATTTTCCGTATGTGTTTTGAATTATGCGCCTGGGCTTGAGGTCAGAGAACAAGCTGTTTCCGATCCATTCCAAACAAATTAATTTTTTCCATGGCTCCAGAGATCATTTTACCGTTTCTTTGAATACTTCGCACTGTATTCGGCATTCTAAGATTTTGCAAAACTCATACGCTCTTCCAAATGTCTTTCTTTAAAAACAGAACGTTCTTTTGGCAGCGAGAATTCGCCTGTCATTCGATAGTGCGCAATGAATTATTCTAATTCTTCCTTCCCTTGCTTTAACACTAGTTTCATCTTTCGCGGATCTTTCTTTTCCTTCGTTTTGATTAACTTAAATTTATTTCCCGGTGATAATGAACGTACATTTTAGGAATTTTAGCCCTCGTACTTTCTTTGCATTCCAGCTATTTTACTACATATATAATTGTTGATTCATATGTACCATTAACTGTGATAACTTCTGTTTGCAAGTATTATGATACCATATATATAAGGAAGATCATTGTCATCCATTAACAAAAGACTCTGGGCCAACAGTATCCCTAAACAGTCTAACTTGGGGTTCCAGTACTTACTTAGTTCACATATCTCTGACCTTTCTAAAATATATGCAGCTCGGTGCGGCCATTTGTCATAATTGCTGCACAAAACATTGAATCGAGGTCGTGAAAAAGGGATATTTCACGGAAAGGGGAAAGTAAAGCTGCGTGTTTCTTACTCTGTTCAGATCAAAACACGTCTATAATAGCTGTTTCAGTCTATATTTGGAGTTCTCAGTAAACAATACTCGGGCCCGGTCATCCTGGCTCCTTTGAGCATTATGATGGCATCAGATTAAACGGGCTCCTCTGAAAGGTGGAATAAATGAGACACAAATACCTGGTTTTCGGGCATACAATCCTACCTCGCTAAGCCTTCATGCAGCAGTAGAACGGCTAATTTGAGTTCTTGTGGCAACCTGAAGGTCTAAATCCAAATCTCTTATAGCCGCTTCGCGGTTTCTTCGAGCCGGACAACGGCAGAAACCTCTCTTTTGATGGTGGTCCTTTACCAGGTTGTCTATCAACTGAACCAGGGCTTAAAAACGGTTCCAAGCTCTTTATATGACACTTTGAGGGATATTCAAATCTAGGGGGACCTCGATTTGTGTTTGACATCACTCGATTCTATCAATTATTCGCCATTTTGTACCGTCACTTAAATGATGCCCTTGAGCCATAACTACTGAATGCTGATCACTTTCAGAAACCACTTTCACGTTAAACAATACTATAGACCAGAATTCCAAAATGCGTTCGTTCATGGCGAACAACATTGTCAGTCACTTAATTTGCATATTTCCAACGCTAACGTATGCGCGGAAGTGTAATTTTGTGTTCAATTAACATAAATAATTACAACATTGGACATTGGCTACAGCATTGACTTGATGAGCATACTGTTTTAATTATTCTTTAATTTTGGTGACCTGTATGAATCTTAGACTCATTTCAGAACCTGCCCTTAAGATTTGTGATTTTAGCTAGAGTACATGAATTGACAGTGTCAGCATTCCTTCGTTTTCCCAAGGTTCGCACGGATCATGCTTCACCTCGAACGTGACGTATAAGATCAATCTTCCCTTTAATCTCTTGTGCATATTGGACGCAATTCGTAACAAGAGAAGCTTCATGCTCTTTCGTGTGAAATTCTTTGAGCTGAAATATTTTGAGCTGTTATTACAGTTAAAGACAACTTTGTATGTTTTCATATGTCTTCTTAAATCTTTTTGATTTATATAAGCTTTCGAATGTTAAGCACAACTTCCAAGATGAGACGCTTCATGACGTTCGAGAAAAACAAATTCACTGAATTTCTTTGGAAATTTGGCAGATGTCCTTTCATGCGATTTCAGGGGATTATTCAAATCATCGGTTTAAGATATTTGTAAACGTATCGCCCAAGTAAATTTTTGGAAGGGAATAACTTAATGAACTCCTAAATTTTCATTGCGAGTGAAACATTTGGAACACATACTAGATTGAATGGGTGTTTGTTTCAGTATGCTTCATATGTTCCCATATGCTTGTTTAAATCACTTTTCAAAGCACAGCACATTCAGCACATTCCACGCTATGAAAATATTTCTCTCCCAAATGGATCTTTAGATGTCAATTTAAGTTCTTTTTTAATGTGAACAATTTACACGTGGAAGAGAAGAGACAAGAAACTCATATGTGTTAGAATAGCAGATATATGCATTAACAAATCTTACATCCATGGACTCACTAGCTAAAAATGGAATTTTAGTACAATATTGCTAATATGAACATATTTGTTAGCTGTAATGGTAGCATTCATCATAGTTATCTTAATTCTTGAATGTTAACATATTTTTATATGAAAATATTTTCGAAAAAAACTTTCCGCTACCTACGTACTGCTCTAATAACATAAACATTAAATATGTGCAATGCATTTAAACATATTGAAGATATATTACATGAAATAAAGCAAAACTTACCTTACTCTTTAGCTATAGCTGCATCGTCAGTAATATCCCTGGAGATTGAAGAAACTGAAGTATTATTCATTTTGAACATAAAAACGCAGCAAATAAACAATGTTCAATCGAAAAACTAGTTTACACGGCAGTGTATCAAAATATTTCTCTTATCAAATGGCTGTTGCTTCCGCCTGCGGGCTTTTCAGCGTTGCGCCTTCTGCCACAAAGTTCAAATAACACATTTTGATTGAAATTTCAAATTCAGATGACACATTTTGTAAATAATTTTTTACCTCTCGTTAAAGTACGTGAGGTTATAGAAAGGTAATGTTTTCAGCACAAAAACTCGATAACGACTAGGCATAATCATGAATTATGATCCCCACAGCATGTTTTGCCTACTTTTTGTAATGATGTTTGTCTGTGTGTCTGTGTTTGATGATTTTCTTTGTGTGTAAGATTAATTTTATATACTTCCAAGGATTCGATCAAATATCGCGGCGACGAATAGAACTACCTGTACTCAGCAAAGTAACCTCTACTATAGACTAGAATTTCTGCGTATCACAAAAGAATTATATATAGAAATACACTAATTTATTGTAATCAATTTAATAAGCTAGGCTTCTTACATAAAGCACTTTTTTCATTTTATGTGCGTTAATTTGAATGTAATGACATTTCAAAATAGGACATTTCTGAATACGATATTCTGTATATAAATATCACTAGTACGCATGCATGTCATCTTCAGTCTCACATTCAATACGGGCAGTATACAAAGTAAAGTATAACCTAAGTTTGAAATATTGTACAATCACTGGTTTCCTAGGTAACACAGTTCAAAATTATGCAAGAGTTGTATTTTCTCTCTTAATTGATGTAATTTTTATTGCGCTTTGAATGAAATGCTTTTCAATCTCAAAAACCTAAACACCCATTACTCTTTCTCTACTGCGTCAGCAACGTCTAAATTATTAGAATTGGATATCAGGACCATTTTCACTTTTTTTTTTTTTTTTACTTTCACTACTCTTTCAGTAACGTAGAATTTTTTTAGTTGGGTACATTTACTTGTAAATTATGTAGGCTATATATCTTTTATTCTCAAGTATAAAATGAATTGTAAATGTCTATCTTTGAAATTTAGTTGTGGATTCAACCGGCAAAGGAATCGACGGTTTTCTTAGTGGTACTCTTTCAGCATTTGGGAATTACGACGGTTGTCTTAATGCAGTTGCCACGAAATCAAAACTTGGAGGTCAAGGGGATGTTATGTTTCGAGGGAAGTATTGCGTTGTCGAGTTTAGACCTGTGCTACCCATTAAGGAAAAGAAAGTATATTCGTTTGCAGACAAAATAGAAGGACTAATGGCTGCTACAAAAACTGGATCAGTAAGTAATTATATGTATATAATAATTTTGTTAATATTCAAATCTCAAATATAATGCCTGTATCTGAAGAAGGTATTGTTAGCGTTATTTTTCTTCTTTTCACATTCGTACGGGGTTCGTGCTGATTTAGAGTGAATAACGAGAACACCACACGATGAAATATCGAAACACAATTTATTAGCCAGTATTCTCAGGACCAGCTCCAAAACATTTTTACAGACAGCTTCACTGCAAAGCACCAGAGTACAGCTTCCGACACCCCTCGGCCGTTCTCGGAATTCCACGTACTCTCGAGACTCTCCACGCTACAACTCGCGATGCACTCGACGATAAACTAAAGTACAGCTCCTGACTCCTCGGTTCAGTCGTTCCCGGAGCTCAACACACTGTCTCGACGATGCACTAACTGCGATACACTAAGAGATTCTTTCGCTGCACTCAAGGACCAACTCGGCACTCACTGACTGGCTATCAATTCAGTGGACCCTCACTAACTCCGCACTGAATATAGCTTTCGGCTCGTCTTCGAGAACATTCTAGGCTAAACCCATAAAAATTCGTTCCAGAAGGTTCTCCATCCGTCTATGGCATATCGCCAATTGTGTCGCCAAATATCACCAAATGAGCGATTTCTCGCCTTCGCTTGACATTTCTGCCTTGCCTTGACATTTTATGCAACCCTAAACTTGCTTTGCAGAGAAGCTATCTGACCGCCCCTGGAAATTTCTTTCAAATTATTCTAAAGGAAGTTTTAAAATTATAATTCATTTAATCTTACATAATTCTAGATAGAGTCGTAAAAGATACAGACGGTAAATATAGAAGCCAAAACAATGTGGCAGGCAATTGTTTTTTCAATGAACACTTTTATTAATTCACTTTTTCTTCTTGACTTATTTGATACCAAAAACGATTCCAAACTTCATAAAATGATAAGCCAAATTAGGAAATACATATAGATGAACTATAGAATGCTGCATACTTGAATGAAGAAATGCAGTTTGTAAATTAAGGGCTAACTATATATAAATATATTCGTAAAATGAAACATTAATTTATTTCTTTAATCAGAGGAGAACAAACCATTCCATGACTGATAATTAAAGACGAAGCAGCAAGGAATTTTTCCTTTTACGGCGTGCCTTCATGTTGTAATTGTAGCCATTCCCGAATAGCAATCAGAAGGTTCATAGTTCGAATCCTGAGAGGGGCGTGTCTGATTCCTCATATTTTTCCATAATTCTAAAGATTCTACAGGTGGAGCTATTCTACATTCGTTGCCTCTTGGATTTGGAAACTGATTTTCTCATCCCCAGTTGCTTTTTAAATGGCTGAGAATACAATAAATTTTCTTCGCTCTTATCTTGTGTCTTTATGGTGTAATAGGATGCACGCCCAGCTATCATCCGGAAGGTTCGTTGTTCGTATACCAGCTAAGGCATCGCTGACTTTTCCCGTCTCCTGTTCCGAACTAAATATTTAATAACAACAAAAACAACGTCAATACGTCAACAAAAGGAAAGTTCTGTCACTAAGCAAAGGAGAACACAATTTCAAATCGAGAATTTGATATCACTTGACTGTGAAAAATAAATGCATTTGCTAATGCATTCTTTTAAGAAATTTGTTCGAAAGATTCTGAGCCACGTTTCCCTATTCCTGATTTAAACTAGTAATACTTCTTTTTATGTTAAGTTTTGAACTGCGTTATGCAGTAAGACTTTTAAAGCCATTCAAACACTTTTTATGGGATTTAGATTGACAGAATATACAATTTAGACCATTTCATTCATCATTTCTTCATTCATTAAGCAGAAATACGTTAGCAAAAGATGAATCATTGCAACAGAGATTATTATCGATAAAGATGCAAATCATGATCAATCGTTTCAATATCTGAATACCTGATTCATGGTTTTCAACTCACTGTGCGGTATCTTATGTTAACTAATTATTTTAATACTATAATACTTAATAAAATATTTTAATACTGTAGTGTATAATATTTGACACTATTATAATTTATTATAACTTCTCCTTTCCGTGTTTCTCACCAGAATCCAAATTAGGTTTGTGTGCAATTAAGTTGAGAATCATTTCATATTTAAATTAAAGCTTCTAGCAACCGCGCCTTGCTGTTAGTTATTTCTGCCAACTCACTGCTTAAAGTATCTCCCGGCTATAGCACCTCAGCAGTCGATGTTTTAAAATACGCACCGATAAAATTCAAGGTTAGTTTCGTTAATTTTATGTATAGTTTTCAACTAAGTTACCGTTACTTATATTTGGAATGCATCTTTTGTTATTTAAATCTTATAAGGCATGGAAGTTTCGTCTATAGCACAAATTGTGCCTGTCTGTTAAATCAAAAGGTTATTTTAATCTTCTTCAGAACTATTTGAGTTGTTTAAAATATAGTGATGTAATTATAGTTAAGACACAACATTTTATTAGTCTAGTAAGGTCTGCAGGACTTTAGCTTTTAGTTACAAAAAGAGTCGCATCTCCTGAACAACTAACTCACCGTCTCAACACCTGAAGCACCAGACCTATTGTTTCAAGGCCCGAAGCATCGGAAGTAATACCTCAAGGAACATCCATAAAACTTTATATTAACATACACGGTTATTCCATCATCTCTGAAATAGTCCACCTTAAAGGTATTTTCGACCGAACGCAACGCGATATCTGTGCTATATGCATTCAAACCTAAAATCAAACGATCAATTAAATCTTCACCGATGTGTAAGTTCAGTTTGAATACTGATGTCGTTAATAACTAATCCTCGTCTGTTAAAAAGTAGCTTGATTAATTAGACCTTGTGGTCTCTCAGGTATATATAGTTACTTTAAATTAAATGTTTTGCTGATGCTGATATTTGAAAGAAATTGGCAAATGCATAAGAACACATAAATTAAATGCTAAAGAAAATCTAAGTTAGCTCTAAACAAAATCCATCAAATTTATGCTCTGATGACTAATATGCAGATTTAAATGTGTAAGTCACTAAATTTCATGTATGTGTATGCGTATAGGCGAGAATACTTAATTTAAATTTAATCATCAATTTTATATCAGTGTTTTAGAAAACAAACTGCATGTATCTTCGAGGAAGCATGGCATGGAATCACCTTTGTTCAAATATAAGTATAAAAATAATACGTTGTTATTTTAATAAGAAGCTCGCACCAAAGCTTACATAAGATTCCATTTACAGCCAGTGTTAATACATAGCTGAAGTTTACCAATTAGGAATGAATTTGGTATCACTATATATGCATCTTATGATCACATTAAAACATTATTTTGACTCTTTAAGGACTTGATAAAGATGATAGCAGCCAGAGCTCATTTATTTTACACTGGATCAATAAACATTGGAATGTGCATTCCTTCAGGCTGCAGTAAAGATGATTTGGAACAGTTCATTAAATATTGTAAGCGAATATTTTCCATATTTTTAGCTTATGTATTTTTATCTTTTATTTTAACTGTATTTAAAGGTATAATTTTTCTCGTTTCAGTTGCTGATACTCTGTATTTTGATTCGAAAGTTGCAACTTGTGAAGAGCGAGGACGGAAATACAGTACCTTTTTCATAGTTTCTACGTAAGTTCAGAATGATACATTTTTTTTTTCGTTTTTATATATGTAATTAAATATGGTAACATGACAAAAACTAGAAAATGACATTTTGTTGTATTTTCCTTATGGTCTTTATGGGTGTTTCCTTATAGTTACACCAATCAGAATCCTAAAGTATTTTCACCGCTGCCTGAAATTTTTAAGAAATGTACCAATTTGCTCTTTTGAATAGAAAGAACTTCAATGGAGAATGTCAGCTTCCTTTCGATAAGACTGCTAGCAATTCTATTTTAGCAAGGATGTGGAGACATATAAAGAAATGTACACAAAAGATAATGCAAAACACTGTATACAGGAATGTATTGAGTTACGTTTAATGCATATACTTCAAATACTGAAGTAAATATTAATTCTATTATGAAGTTCATGATAGTTCTTATATTTAATAACTAGAAGCTACGCGGCCAGCCTTCGTCTGGCTTTTAAATGTACCGTAAAAATGCCTGAAAGGAACACAAGATGTTAAATTTAAAAACTGCGTAGAATTTTACTCTGTAAATCAAATTCATTAAAAAAATTTTTAATATATTACAAATAACAAGATTACAATAAAATAAGCAATATATTTTGATAAAAATATTAATTATCCTAATAAATAAATTAACGAGTTTGCCGTTGCTTCTCTCAACAAGCGTCCAGTATCCAAGAGAAACATTAAGTTTAAAAACTGCACTCTCCTTCATTTTCCAAGTGGGAACAGTGCTAATTTTCAACAGTCAGCAGTCCAGTATACAATTGAATGAAAAAATGCTGCAAAAACTACATTTCTAAAAGAATGAAACTATTCAAAATGATGCGACAAAATCGAAAAGATAAAATTAAAAGAAATCGGATTCCAATTTTGAAAAAATCGTTTTGAGGTGCACTGGCTCTTGTATAGATGCACCTATATACCTAATTTAGTAGTCCTGGGTCTATTAGCTTACGCGCATCTCGAACAAAAGACACACAGACTCTTTTTTATTATATTTAGAGACATAGTTATTATTATACGCTCCTTATATTTATGTTATTTGATTGTAACATACATCATCTGTTTATAGTTAACGGCCTGCAGTCCGGTGAGAAAAAACGTATGTTTAAATCCAAGACCCGACGTGATCGTTACATGTAAATTGAGTCACTGGAAAAGGGGAATTTGTTTCAAGAGTGGTAAAACGCTTTTTTTTAAGTGGTGAATACAGGAAGAGTCTGTATAGAGAGCGTTACTTGATTTTATTACAAACGGTCGCAGAAAACTATTTGAATTTTATACTGTAGAGCCATTAGGATTTTTGATGCAGGAGTACATGAAATATGAGCGATACTCTCGCCGGGACTCGAACCTGGACCTCTCGAAGTATGCTCGCAGTGTGCTACCATTACTCCACAAAAGCAGGCTGGAAGGAGGGAGAAAATGCCTTCCCCTTTTAAAGGGTGACTGGGGATTACGGGACACCTAATAGCGGTTGGGAGATGTGAAAAATGGGCAACGCCTTCGCCGGGACTCAAACCTGAACCTCTCGAATACGCGCCGAGTGCGCTACCGTTGTAGTACATTGGACACTTTTCGATGCATAAAGTTCAAAATGGAATAATTATATCGAAATGATTAATCTATCAGCTAAATTGTTAAGTTCTGAATGAAATATTCAAATAAGGCAGTCCTATCTGTTTTTCCCAACTATATAGGAAGATCAAACATTTCGACATTTGTTTCATGGTCTGAAAGTGTACTGCGTAGAGAAATTGCTCATTAGTCCCTAGATGTCTCATTCGACTCCAAGCCCGTAATCCTCAGGCATCATTTTTTGAGTCTATCTTCCTATGATATCTCATTTAATAATATTCTACTTGCAAATTATTCGATGTAAATCTTCTTTCACAACATATCAATGCGTTATCAACTACTTGCTTCCTTAACGGATAATATCGGTTACTGGGAGTTGAAAGGTTATGTTTCTAATTTTCCTCATATCAATTTATGCCGTTTTTATTTTTCAATTCAATTTATGCTGAAAACGGTATTCGAAGGTTTCTCATGGTGTAATACCACTCAAACTTGATTCAACATTTCTACCGGTGTAGGCGTCTGTTAATTATACGTTCCGTATAGTAACATAAATAATTTCAGAGCTAAATATACCTTTGTTTAGTCATCACTTGTGAGAACTACCACACTCCAAAAATTGGCATCTTATGACTCTGCCTATGTTAGCTTTTCCAGGAGCGGCCGTGATGTTACGATTTCAAAATTTGTGCTCATTTTCCTCATCGGAATAACGAAAATGAATATCAACAGGTTTGCAACTTACACTTGTTACACGAATACACATTCGTGTATATTTTTCCCCGTCGTTGAAGCTAAAGCGTTTCTTTGGAATACGGTATTTCCCAAAATCGTAATGTATTATATTTTGACAATCAGATTTGGGTTAAATACTTGAAAAACAAATTGTTTCTATAGAGCTTGCAGTATTTATTTTATTTTGATTTTAACATTATGAGCTGCACGGCATTTCGGATCTGCTCATATAGAGCTATATTTAAACAGCTTCTATTATCGAAATATATACGTTTATTTATTTTGGTCTCTGTTTTATAAACTTCCATTAAGGTAATATTTACATCATTAAACGAAGTAAGAAATTAAATAATTTAATAATTTATGGCACGCCTTAGAGTTTGCTTATATCGCTTTTCTGTGCAAAATTGAAATCGACAATTCTTTGCTTCAAAGAAAATCATCAATTGCGTCCTGTTCCATTAAAGTTATTATCAATTACCCATAATATTTACATTTTATTTCATCTATTTTCCTACTAATTCTTTAAAACCAGAATTACGGGAACGGTCATTTTGGTCGCAGACAAGTTTAATTGTTTGTATTTTTTAATTTAATATAATAATTAAATATTTAAATACTTTGATATATTTTGGCTTTTCATAAATATATATGAAGACTACAAAATAAATTATTTAACCGCTTTCAAATGATTAATATTTTTTTATATTATTGTAGCTATATATACCTAGAATTATGGCTAGTACTCATTTTGAGTGTTCTTACCTGTATAGTAAAAGTCTAACTCGGCTTGGTGTAGCAACGTCTTGACGCCATTTGTTTGGGTTTTGTTTTTGCTTTCATGCCAGATGCTATTCACTAACTAGTTGGAATAGAAGTGAGTTCCTCTTCTTAAACTGCTACTGCCTCAAATGGTTTCATGTATCATATCTAAATGTATTATTAACTTCTTAGCTTCCTTCAGTCTTACACCTCTATTTCACTTGCAACTGTTCTAGGCTTGACCCCTTTTTATCTGTAAAATTTCTCTATTAATCATATCATGTAACACCGTTGGAGGAAAATATCTAAGAGAAGAAAATTTTATAAAAGTTTACAAGAATTATCCGATGACAATTCTGGTTCAGAAATTAGTTCTCCTGGAGAAGGTAACACATGAATTTATTTTATTTCACCTGACGGAGATCAGATTATTACAAATACAATAATTGAAACCCCCAATTCATCAAATTACTTCTATTTGTTCTATGTTGTATCGATTCCAAAAATAAAATTCTTGAATAAGATAATTAAGGGCGTTAGGGATTTAACATTGAATGAACATTTAGTCGAGGATGAGTAATCGCGGTTCAAAAAGCCGATAAAGATATGGAACAAGCCACAGTCCAATATAAGAAAATTAAGACAAATTAGATGTATTTGGAAATGATGCAGTCAAAAGATGAATAGACATCAAATGATGGTAAGTATGGAAAAGGGAAATTATTTCAGCAAATTCACATAAAAGATTCCTTTTCAAAATGGTTTGCGAAACAAACGCAGATGAACCAACTAGGTTTGGTAAGTGAAAATTAATTTATAGGGACGTAAGTAGAGCATGGAGATCTTTTGTCAATGAAAACGTATTGCATCAAATACAACAATGCACTTAAGCCCAGGCACATCAATAGTCGGGAAAACTAAACTGAAGCTTGCCACTTGATGATTTAGATGCTTTTATTCCTCTTTTACATGAATGTGGTACTGTAAGCGCCAACGGGCTTTCCATTTTGAGTATATGATTCAAATCCTAGAGCATAGAATTCTTTAATAAAACAATGCCTACAGACACGTTCTTGTAAAAAATGAAATATTTGCGTTTAGATTTGAAGTAAACTAGACGGCAAGATGATCCATTTAATTGAGAATTGTCTATTATGTTATAAAGCACAGGCAAATATAAAATTGATGAACATTTGTTTTTACAAAAGAAAAGATGCTGTTTTATTCAGTTCATGACAAAAATCCCTGTCAATTCAGCAAAAACTTTGTATTTTAGCTGATACAAAAATGAATACTTTGTAAATGGATATCCTTAGTTCGGAAAAGATGTTAAAAAACAGATATTGTTACCATGAAAGTGAACAAAAGATAAAGCAGATTTTAAAAAAATGAAGAATTTTAATCCTGCAACCAAAGTAAATTTAATAAATTAAATTACAAATATTTTATTAAAAACTCTTTAAAATCCAGATTTATTCCACTAACTAAGCTGGAGTCAAAATGATGGCACACAGCACTTACAGGGAAACTGAAAATTCCGTAATGTTAGTGTTAAATCACAATGTAATATAGCGGGTAAAAAAACTCATGACCGGGTAAAGGTGGTTATCAGAGGTAAAAGTTGTATTCAGAGGGAATTTCATTTTATACTTGTAATGAAAACAAAAGAATTTATCTTCAGGTTTCTAAAGCGAATATAATTGGAAGTATGGAATTAGTAATTTTAATATTAAATAGCTTTATAAATTTGAATTGTGCACAGAAAGCTTAATTTGTTTACTATGCTTAAGAAAGTAAGATAAATATAAGTGGAATATTCGCCAAGTATAAATAAGGTAATAAACCAGGGATGTAGAAGTTTATTGATTACTATCGATAATAGATTACAAAAATGAGGGATCTATAATCCCAATGGAACATTTCTGAGGTTCTCTTCTTAACACTCAAAGTGTTTTTATTTTTTTTAAAAATTGATTAAAAATCTGATCATCATTACGACTTGCAAGATCCTGTAAATCTGTTACTGATAACGATGAAATATTAAAATGATATAAGTTATTTCTGCTTCTAAATTGATCTTATAATTTAACGTTTCTTTAATACGAAGTTTAATGTTTTTAATATATATTTCAGATTCTTTTATGCCCTAGCGACTTTCTTGGTAGCTTTTGCAACAACGATGCACTTGTGTATACAACACAAAAATATTATAAGAAGTAAGTGAAAGAAGTTTAATGAAATTAATAATTCTTTGTATTTACTGTAAACAGATACTGTATTTTATTCATAACACTGATAAACCAGTATATAAACCTTACTACTTCATTTGAGCTCCGTTGTGTATACCCGACTGTAAAACATATAATTACTTTGGTAACCCCCACAAATGGTTGAGTGAATAAAGTTGTTTGACGCTAATAGGTCATCCAAGTTTCACTTCTCGCAAAATAAGCTAAATGATAGTTTATTTTATGGCTTGCCTCATGCATTACATTATATATGAGAATATGTTTCAAAGAGTGTGTTCTTCTTAGAAAGTTCTCATTAGAATACAATCAACATTAAAAGGAAAAATAATAGAATAACTGGTTAACCATGAAACCGTACAACGTAAACTGTTCTAATCCCCTAACTATCCCAATAGTTTAATTTTTAAACTTTATAATATTTTACATAAAGGGGGAAATTGTTTGATTTTAAAGAGCATAATCACGTTTTCAAATTCTGTATCGTTCTTCTTAAATAAATTATGATTGACAATATTATAAACACATGTTACGTGCGAAGGCAAGCTCTCACATTTTCATTCCAAACTCCTTTTCGACTGTGGCAACGGGCATTGGATAAAAGTCTATAAGCAGACCGTGGCCGAGAATATGGAATCTATCCGATTGCTAAAGAGGAAACCAGCCTCCAGCCATTTCAGTTCCTGTAACTACGTCAACGATGATGGTCGCCATTTCCGGAGCTTCTGCTACATGCTAAAAATGCCATCTTTACTTATTACATCAACGATTTGAAAAAGATGTCTCTTCGCATAAATATCAGTTTGTTTGTTCACTTTGAATAGTTATCAGTCTGTTCCCTACGAATCACATCATACCCGCAGAATTAAATTCTGGCCTGGAAACTTCCTCGCGAACTTTATGACTTGAGAACTTTGACTTAACCTTTTGAAGACGGGATGGCCATTATAGTGGCCATAGAGTACTCTCTTTGAAAAGACGGGGTTGTCCACTTTAGTGGCCATGTCTTTTTCCCCCATTTTCGAGGCTGAAAAATGATGTGAAATGTCAAGTTTGATGTCCCTGGGATTTTAACCACTTATCTCTTTCAAAGGTCTTCCTTTTGCGACATAGATGCACCCCTCTGAGAATACATTAAACTACACACAAGAATCTTTGTTGCAAATAGGAGGTGATTTCTAAAAGGGGGGAAAGCATTCGGCTCAAGATTCCCCGTCCTTTGGTAGCTTTTACTGCTACCAAAGCCCCGGCCTCAAAAGGTTAATAAACTTTTGATTAGACACTATTGCCAAGCCACCAAATATTAATCTTTAATTGCTTTTCTGTCAACTAATGTGTATACCAAATATAAAAAAACAAACAAAAAATTCTAAAATATAAAAGCAGCAAACGAAAAAATTCTAAAAATCTTAAAAATACAAAACACCTTCATGGTTCTTAATATCTTTCCTCTACCTAAATTTTCTCGCGTGGCTCCCTCTAGTTTTTTCCATTTCTAAATTTTATGCATTTTCAAATTTTTTGCATTACGATTTCTGATGTGGAGGCAAGTGTTTGCTAATCGCAGACCCCATAAAATATAATTCTTGGCTTGGTCATCTCTCTCTTCTTCTCCAGTGTTAGCTCGCACCCTTAAATGAAGACTGTAAGACGTGCAACTTTTTTCTACGCCGATTCGGCACCACATTTTTCATTAACAAATACTCGTGCTTGTTCATATTATTTTCATACCTGTGAGTGTGTTAAATATTCATTCGTCAAGTTACTTTTTTTTTGTCTCATACACTATTAGGATGAAGAGGAATTTCTAAATTCAGAATTGAAATCCAGTGATAAATTTTTACGCCACTGTTACGAGATCGATCAAGCAGAGCATTTTGTTAAAAATATCTGCGGAAATTTTCTTTTTCTGCTACCAAAACCAATAATATTCTACAAGCATGACGTCGAAATTTAAATAGTGGCTTTTGTTTCAAGATTTCACTTCCTTCGATGTTCTGTTCCATGACGACGAACTTGCGAATATCAGTATGCGACTGGTGCTATCTAGGTCTCTTCCGACCAAATATGTCTTAATTTTTACTACACCTTTAATGTTCTGAATAAATACGTGTTCCGCAGGCGCAGAAGTTAAACATTCTTTTATGGCACTATACATGGGTAAGTCAACATTTATCTTTTATCCAATTTTAGGTTATTAAGGTACCAAAATCAAACCTAAGTATTCGTTTCTATTTGGGTTATTGTTGGCCTCAACGCAAACATGTTAAAATCAAATTTTTGATAGCCTCTTCTTTAAAGTTCTCTGATCAGAGAATCCAATGAGACTTTATGAATGTAAAGAACTTTACTTTTTACCCCAGTAATCATTAATTATTCTACTTTATCCTTTACCATTAAGAACTAATGACATAAAAATTTTTTGATTCTGTTATGAGTTTGATTTGATTATTTCTCGAGTACACATTTTGATTCCATTATTCTAGACTACAATTTTGAAACTAATAAGCTGATATCATCTCTTAAAGAGTGTATATATTTTCTGATAGACCTTGCATTTGTTGTATGGATGAAATATGTTCTTCTTTTCTGTTCTGTAGCTAAATTAATTGCTCCCATTTATTTATTTATTTACATGCAGGTAAAACTTTGAAACTGTTGATGGCATTTTCCTTCGTAACGAGCTTCCAGAAACTCTTCAGTACTAAAGTGGCAAATAAGTCCTTCGCATTCTTGAATGGAATGAGATTTCTCGCCATGGCTTGGATTGTCTTTTCTCATACGTACTTGGCATCTCTCGCTGCTTTTCCACTTCAAAGTAATATAGTAATGAATTCCAATTTCATTTGGAAACCAGATTAAATATTATGCTATGAAAAAAAATATGACAGATTGCACTTTTAGAGTTTTATTATTCATAATCTTTGTTGTCTTGCCTATTCTCAGTTTTATGCATATTTATTTATAAATCAGCTTTTGGTTTTTTAGGTTGAACAGCGAAGGGTTATGCAAATAATCTTTGATTCCAGATTTAAAATGAGAATTAAAAGCAAATTTCTTTCCTTAAAATTAGAAATAAGAATAAAAAAAATAACATCCATATCCGGAAACGTTGTACGGGTCATATCTGCTACAACAACTGGTATTAAATTCTATTTCGGAATAGACATCCAGGCGATTTATCGAACAGTTCTAGATCGTCCAGTAAAGTAGCACTAACTGGGAAGAAGGTTTAAACAAACCTTTTTTAGATTTTCAACTTAACAACTTACACAGCTGGTGTAAAAAAATAGAAAAAGGGGGAAGGTATTCTCTAATTCAGGAAATAACAGAACACAAACGTTAGAAAGAAACTGAAGTACATTAGAATGTGAAATTCCGCCTGTACGTTTCTCTCAGGCCCGCGACGCACGCCGGCGGAGACAGCAAAGGCTAAAGCTGATTCAAATAAAACTAGAAAATGTATAAAAATGATATTAAGACGGTCAGCGGTTACTGAAAAAAGACTTTCTACTAAAATTTAGAAATCTGTTTATATATATATATATAAGGAATTTGCATACTGGTGGGAGCCGAAGAAAGCAGAAGTGATAGTGCAGCAAACTAATGGGTTAAGAGATTAATGAACATAAAACCTACAAAATGAAATCTGAATTTTAACATCAATCAGGTCTATTACTCTAACACTTAACTTGCATACTTACCGTAAATCTAGAATATACTAAACTTTGTATAGTCCGCAACAGCATTCCGAAAGTTAAACTTCAAATTTTAATTTATAGCATACGATAGATATTTGAAATTTTTATTATATTCTGCTTAAAATTTTGCTTTACTCGCACTTCACTTCTTACCTAGTTTAAACGAAATTTAACATTCTTTTTTAATTTTCTATTTAAGAAAAATAACTCTACGAAATCGAAAAATATAAGTGTCTCTTTCGGTTATTTTATTAATAAAGAGTTTAAGTGATCTTGACTGATGCTACAAATTTCATATATAGTAAGTAAATGCAATTGATGTGATTAAATGGCTAACTGTGACACTGTAATTTGTGTTTTAGGGAATTTAATTTATGTTTATGGAAGCTTTTCCAACTATTTTTCACATCTAATGCAGCAAGTTATCACCAGTGGAGTTCTGTCTGTATCAACGTTTCTTTTCATAGGGTAAGAAATTCATAATCCATGATGAATCATTTATAATAAATTTCGAATTAGTGTTTTTGTTAATCCAACAGATTTGCGAATGCAGAATTCAGCAACTCTTGATAAAGTAATTTGCCCTTTACTTTTCAAACTTAACAGGTTATAGAGACATCAGATAATTTTTGCCAAGAAAGATAATAGTTCAGCTGTACTTTCCGAGATTTTTTTATATATAATGGCAAGCGCTTTATTTGATAGCTATGCGTCACAACAAGGCCGGAAGTGGAGGCCATTTCATCATGCAAGCACCTAATAGGTGGCCAATGTTGCTTCCCTGATGGGACGGAGAGCTACAACCCTGCATTCTCCGAGTTTCGAATCCGGGCCCATCGCTACCGCAGTCAGGGTCACTAATCACTGTACTGGCTGAGATGCGCTCTTCACGAGATTTGAACTAGTATTTTCAAAATGCTAATTGATTATGCCACTAGTTACAATACAACAGCAAGTATGGAGGAATGCGATAATTGCCTATATTCTTTCCCATTTAGAAGATGACTGGGAATAAAGATGAGACCCAGTAACTAAATCTACTTGTCGACGGACTGTAGTCCACCACTTTAGTCTAGATGCCTCAGGAGGGACATTAGACATTTTGTACGTGGAAACATTCAAAATAAATTATGTTATGTGATTCGAAGCACAGATCTCTAAACTTCCAGTTAAATATGCTGTTCGTTATACCATAACAGCCTGGACTAAAGAGCGCTATAATTGCATACATTCTCCCCGGGACGACTGGAAAGAAGTCAATACCCAGCAAACGAAATCCAGGAGTCGAATAATTGTCGTTCATCACATTTTAGTTTGGTTGTTCATCACATTAGATAGCAAAGCGTACAATTGCCAGATATCTATTTATTAAATGTTAGATGCGCGCGCTCCTGTATTTTTATTTTTTCGGCGTAGGTTTCGCTTAAAACTTGTCGCGCGTGCAATATTGCAGGGGAAAATGAAACAATTGTAATTACAAATTCTACTAAAAATAACTAAATAGATACAAAATCCGTACCAATATGTTAACCCAGATTTTCAAATATGAAATATCTTCTCTTTACCCACATTGCCATCACTCAGTAGAACTGCATCAAGTCAAAGCAAGTAGCTCATCACCCATTATCCCTACTAAATCTCCCGATAGCCATGGATTTTTGCGCTTTCCGAATGTTAAAAAGCTGATGCCCAGACGTCGATCTACAACACTCCTTGGAATATGAGATAAAATACCTTTCCCGATACTGCAAAGTCTTGGAAATTATGGTTTATAAAGATATTAAAAATAATTGTTATAAAACAAAACATTTAAAACACAAAAGTTTAGGTAAAATATTTCTGTAAATACAATGAAAATCGTCTAAAAAACATGTGAACAAACTCTATATTGGTGAAAAATCTATTACTTTAGGATTCATGACCCAGAAACTTTAATTTATTATTTCTAAATCAAGTAAAACGTCTTTTTTCATTCATGTTTTCTAAAATTGTGCTTATTAAAATTTTCAGAGGATTGCTCAACTGCTATTCGAGAGTAAAAGAACTTGAAATTAAGAAACGACAATCGAATGTTTTCGTGTACATATTTTATCGTATGTGGAGGTAAGAGTACAAATCTAATATTGATAAAATTACGAATAATAAGTTATTATACATAAATTCATAATGACTATTGGATATCAAAGTGTTCACAACTCTATGTTCTTGAATTTTGGTCAGTTTGCATGTGTCACATGTATACCAGCAGTACCGAACTCTTGATGTTCAGCAAAAATTTTCTGAGTTTGTTTGAAAACATTAGGATTACTTAAAGTGTTTAAATTATTTTAAACATTCGTGACTCTCAAAACCTCAGAGAATTTCTAATCCAATTCATCAATTGACTCTGGGCCTGCAAAAAGGGAAGGAAAAAAAAAAGCCTTCTCAATTGTGAATTGGATTTTCTTGAAGCTTTCCACATATACAGAGATCTAATTTGCTTAGTAAACTGATTAGTTAAGTCCAGTACTGTCCTTTCTAACGCTTTTAAAATTCTATTACCTTAATTTTTCAATTTCGTTACTATTTTTACTGATAGGTGGCGTTACGGCTCCGGAATTTTTTTCCCAACAGAGATGAGGCAGTCTACTTTATTTCCACGGCCAACAGAATACCTGAAACGTGCTTTTGCATTTCGCCATTTCGCTCTTTAACGCTTCCGTTACAAACTATTACCATCACCTTAGGGCAGAAATTTTGCCATGCTAACCGGTTAAAGTCCGAAAGTCTATAAGCCGGTCTTTACCAACATGTTCCAGGGTCCACATGCCAAAATTGGGCTTTTATTTTTTTCTTCTTTTGAAGCCCTAGGGAATTATGAAACAGACACTAGTAAAAGGCCTTTTCAGGCCGTACAGATTTTACTAAAGCGAAGATCTAAGATCTTGCTTTGCAGTCTTGCAGATTTCTTTGCTCCTGACGATGAGGTGTCTGTACCTGTGTGCCCTTGAAATCGACTGAGATCTTGACTAAATATAAGCGAACTCAAGGTTGTTGCGTTACTAATTTTATGCAAAGATGAATTATTTTAATTTTAAATTTCTACGTAAGCAATTTATTTTACTTTTAAAACTCTATATACTCGTATGTTATTTAAAAATATATATATTATTCAACCAAATCTAAATTTAAAAAATTTTGTTAAGCGTATAAGATTAATATTGAGGACTTTTATTGTAATAGAGAAATTGTTGTTATGTTCTGTTAAATAAAAACAAACTAGATTTTTTTATGATTGTTAATCTCGTAACAAAAATTAATTTAATGAACTAAATTTTAATATATTTTATTAAAAATTTCAAAAATAATAAATATTCTCCACTAACTAAATTGCCACTCACCGTACTTAGAGGGAAACCGAAAATGCTGCGATGCTAGTGTTAATATGTATTATTTATAAGCATATTATTTCAATTTTCAAGGTTATTTGCATTCCGATTCTGTTTAATAATCTCAATATACTCTTTGAATTCTACAGTATGCAATAAGAATTATAAGTACAGTTAACAAAAGACAGCTTAATATTTACAATTTTATTTTAAGTTTTCTATTTATATCAATATTTTATCTGTTTAATAATCTCAGTATACTCTTTGAGTTATAATAAATGTGTGTGTATGTGTGATTATGGAAAAGCCTCGAGGGCTATCTGCCTAAGGGGAGGGATGCCTTCGTGGAGGACTTTCTAAGGGAAACTGGCTCGTATACACGTTACACATGGGGAAAACTACGAAAACGCCCATGCAGCCAGCCCGTTCGCGGGATTCGAACCTCGGACCGAACTACCAGTGTTCAGCGACTTTACCGCTCGGCCGCTGGTGGGCTTGAGTTATGATAACAGTATGCAATAAGAATTATAAGTACAGTTGCCAAAAGACAGCTTAATATTTACAATTTTAAGTTTTCTATTTATATCAATATTTTAAGTAATACTTAAGCCTTAAAATATTGATATAAATAGAATAATAAGTAATACTAATAAAATAGAATAATAAGTAATACTTAAGCATTGTTAGAATTGCATTGACATTTCAGACTTAAAATTATGTGTTTTTGTAGAATATATCCAGCATATATCTACGCTATATTTTTTGTCATGGTGCTGCAAACTTTAAATAATGGTCCTATGTTCTCATCAATATCTTATGACTACGCAAGAGGCTGTGACGAGAAATGGTGGAGAAATATCCTTTTCATAAATAATTTGTTTCCAGTAGGCGAATCGGTAAGTATAAAACAAATATGTTTTCATTACACAATCATTATTGACCAAAAGACGAGATTTTCCTTTCCTCTGCAGCGAAAATTACTCAAAAAAATCTCCGAAATCTTGTGCAGTCAGCTTGTTCACCAGGTCGAACAACCAGTGTTCAGTGACTTCGCCGCTCAGCCGCTGTTGACCAGTTTAGTAGGGAAATATTATTGGAAACTATATTGTTTTTAATAATAGTCGAATACTGATATTTCGACCCGGTGAGCGAGCTGACTGAATGAGATAGGTGTTCCAGATTTTCTTAGTGCATAATGTGAATGCGAGTAAGTTCCTGAGAAAGCTTTTCACAAAGACATACCTTCCATTAAATAGAAATGCCTAGACTGCTTTACCGTAATCCAATTAATCTAAATTACTTACTGAAATGTTATGTAGCTGACACGATTCGTCATAACTATGAAATCAACATTCAGTACATGAACTATGAAATCAACAACAATACGTGAAAATATTAATGACACTCTAGGAAGATGAAGAAACTGAAACAAAACAAGAATTAATTTTTACTAAAAGAATATCAAATTAACAAAGGTGAAAGAAAATATTTTACAATTTAATAATTAATTAAACATTTTTAATATAAATGACATCATGCTGTTACTCATCTTCCTTTAACTAATATTTTTAGACTATACTTCTCATGAAAAATTACCATTAATAGTTAACCATGGACGTAAGAAAGGAAGGAGGGAACAAGCCGGTACTATGAGTGAAGCACTGCTTCGAAGCTTCGGTCTCCAGATGGGGTGTTTTTTGTTTACATTCAGAAGCTCACTTGACAGCGCTTCGATAGTATTTCCACACATGACAGTTCAATACAAATCGAAAAACGGGACATTTCCGCATAAAAGAAACATTTATTGTGTGATGGATAATAGCAATTTGATAGTTTAGTGACATTTACGCAAAAATCACATCTTGGTTATTTTTCGATAACTAACAACAGCAATTTTCATTATGAATTTCTTTTTTTAAAATTCTAAGCTGCTGAACTACAATAATATAGATTTTAGCAAAAAATCTTATGCTTAAAGAATGAAAAATATCTTACTATGTCTTTTAAATTGTATACGTATTTCGATACCCTTGATAGAATATTCGTTACTTTTATTTTATGTTCAAACGCCAAAATGTTTTAAATAAAATAATTTTTTTTGTCATTCACATATTATTGTAACATGTACCTTTTAAAAATTTTTAGAGGATTTATAATTTAGCATTATAGTTGCTAATTTTAAACTCAACATTTTATTTATATATAACTGAAAAATAATCACTTTGGGTTCACGCTTTTTACTTATTTGGGTTAATTAAAAAATAAAATTACCACCAAATTCTGCAATCCTAGTCAAAATTAATAAATATACACACAGATATGCCAATAAGTTATTTTTTCCTTGATTTGTAACCATACATTTGTGTAAAATTATAACACAGTTTTACACAAATGTGTGGAACAGAAGACGGATACATTTGGGAATTCGGCGAAAGTAACATGTGCGGTCAAGATGATGTGACCATGTGAACATGCCACATCATCAAAACAGCTTATTAAGAATTTAAAAAAAAAGTAACGGACGGAGGCGAAAACATTTATGTATCCTGCCAAATGAGGTCTGCTCATGAATGGTCCTCTTATTAAGATTGTTAAATGTTTACCACGCAAGTCTTTTTTCCTCAGAAATTCGAAATTCCTCAGAAATTTTCTTCCATGATGTACTTGTACGACGTTGTTTTCTCGATATTTTCACCGCAATGTTTTCGAGGGACTCCACACTAACTAACGAAATTAATAACATTTTCAGACAATAGCATCAGTGGCTTTGTTTTGCTACCTTTTATCTAGAAATTTCTTGAATTTTTTTAATCTATTGTTATCAGTTAAACAGTTCTGTCGCTACTTTTGCTCTTGCAGCTGAAAGGAAACGTTCTACTGGACTTCCAAAATGGCAGTCGGGCTAAATTAAGCTCATTTACCCTGTTTCTTGCTGCTAATTATTAGTATCTTTAATAAGCGTGAGTAGCTTTATTACAACTAAAGCGCCATAGATTCAAATTAACAGAAACATCTTCAAGTGTTGCTTCATATCATAGACTTTTAGCCTTATCTTTAACGAATTACTCAAAATCCCCGTTCATTCACCGAAAAATATAAAATATGCAGGCTAAAGAATCTAATGAAGATCTGAATGAGATTTTTAGGAAAGAGGTACACAGAATTGCTAAAAAATAG
Source organism: Stegodyphus dumicola (assembly GCF_044657685.1). Classification (NCBI taxonomy): domain Eukaryota; kingdom Metazoa; phylum Arthropoda; class Arachnida; order Araneae; family Eresidae; genus Stegodyphus; species Stegodyphus dumicola. The sequence goes on from NC_140776.1 coordinate 131,935,095, forward strand.
TTAGAAAGTCACAGAATTATATAAATTCGACATTTCACATAGTCTAGGCATTGTGCAGACTAAACATTGTATAGATTATGTGATACAATACTATTATATCAGTGCTGTCACATTACTGTTACATAACATTTATTCTTCTTATCAAAACATTGCCAGCATAAAATTATTACGAAGCAATGCGAAAGTAGGTTTAGTGCTGTAAAATCATTAGCATACATGGAAATCGTAATATTTCGCGTCCCCCTTATTCTTTTCGTTAGCCAAATTAAATTTCAGTAGTTACATAACGCAACAATTATAGCATCATAAAATTAAAAAAAAACAATTAATAACTTTCATATTTGAACGCACGATAAAATAACGGCAAAAGGAAACGATTTAAATAACTGCCCATTTTAGACGCGCAATCTAAAAACAAGAAAATAAATAAATAAAAGCTCTATATCGCATACTACTTGATTATCCACTCTCCTCTTTCTGTATAGAATCGTTTCTTATATAAATTAAAACCTGTGCACTTTTTGCTCTGATTTTATATTATTTTAGTGCCTTGGTCATTTTTGGTACTTGGCTGTTGATATGCAACTGTATTTGGCTTCACAGATTACCATACCAGTCCTTCTGAAGTAAGTATTCTATTTGTTTTAGCGCATATATGAATTGTAAATAACATTTTGGTAACGCTGTTCCGCGGAGACTAGGTACGTACCATGCGTTGTGGTAGATAGCGGGGGTGTTATATACAATGGCGTTGCATGGGACTGCCAAAAGCAGTTATTACTCAGAGACTTGTTTTGCTGTGAGCAGTTGAAGAGAAGAGCGTGATGTATGTCAGAGAACACTTTACTTTTCAAATTAAACCTTTATCTAGCTTATCTAATTCTAGTAATTTAGAAGCTATGAAAATATATTTTTAATATCACTATTGTAATTTATAACATATCCAGCTCTTCGGAAACAAATATATCAAACTGATAATTTCTATAAACATTTACATGCTTACTTTTAACCAAAAATATTTCTAGAAAACTTTAAAGGTAATTTATAATACTATTTGCTCTTGTAATTAAGGAAAGATGATTCTAATGGCAATATTTGTGTTTACGAAGACCTTTTCTTTGCTAGTTCTTGCATTTATTACTGTTATTCGAGTAATTAGTCTACTTATTAGATATTCTTTACTTGTTCTTGTTATATCCAATTCTGTGTCTGTTGGCTACTAGTTGGTTTCGAAAAATGAAATTGAGTAATAACCTCTCAGTTTTTGAAAAGGGAGACGTTTTAAATGCTTTCTTCGGAAAGTGTGAAAACTCCCTGCAGTGTGCAAGGGAAGAGCAAAACTTTCGCTCTAGGAGGTCGTTAATTTCCTGAAGCAGATGGATCATTTTCTCTCTTGGTACTGGAGTTTGGCCGATTCTAAATACATGCAAGAGAAAAGAGAAATTTATCACTATAAATAACTTTAAAAATCTAATAATTATATTTAGATAATTAATATAAAATTTATATACAAATAATTAATATATTGATACACAATTATTATATTTTACATATAATTATGAAACATTACATGTAAAACGTTTAAAAAATTTTATATTTTCAGAATTATGTCAATTAAAATTCATAAAGTATTTGCCTTTAGTGGAAAAGTCAGCTGGATTCAAACTTACAATCTGATGATCCACGCCAAATTTAACGTTTCGGTAAATGATCAAAGCGATGAATTAGTTAGACCAAGTTTAAAGGGTAAAAAATCATAAACAATAGAAAATTAGAAATATGATCAAATGTACATAGAATTTGAAAAAGGTAAAAAAAAATTAATGTTTTACAGCTTACAATAACAAATAACTTACATTACCGAAAACAATTTCATCATTTATAGAGAAATCAGCAGGATATTATGATCTGAAATTGGTGTTGCATCCTAAACTATATTTGTTAAAATAGTAGCAAAAGCTCTAAACGGTTCCCGGCATATGTTATAGAAATAAACAAAGCACTGATTCAGACTTCTGCCGGAGGCGATGAAGACATCTGTTTAACCTGCCAACGATATGTATCCTTGTATAGTTGGACTGATGTAGGCGCCGCACACGTCGAGTGTTACTTACTCGGGTATATATTTCCGACTGGACATTGGCCTTTAGGAATGTGTGTAAAAACGGACGCCATCACGCTACATGGAAGCAGATGGTCTCAATTTTATTTGTGAATTTCAAATTGCATTGGAACTATATTGCAATCTCTTTATGCCCTAATTCATTGATTTTAACGAATACTGGATGCAGGGTGTACGATGAGACTGCGCAGTGTACCATAGGTAAAAACTCTAGATCCTTTAGAAAACTTCAGCTACTCATTTCCCCAACCTTTCTTTGTGAACTCTTATAAACCTTGTAATTTTTTTAGTTAGTACAATAAGGTATTACCAGTTGATCCATGGTACATCGCTAGTGTCCTCCATAATTTTCCGTGTACCTGTTCAAAGCATGTACGGAAAATGATTCCCGAGCAGCAACTGGCGAATCGCTAAGTATTCAAATATATTTACCGCTACTGGGAATCCTATATTATTGAGAAGCACTTATTTTCAAGCACCTTCTGTAAAAAGGTGAATCAATAAAATGTTTATTTCTTTTAGCTTCTTAGTATTTATCTATGTTTCTTACCTATTTTATGTAACTGTATATAATACATATGTCATTTCCGTACGCACATTCCGTTACAAAATTGTCCGGTCATCTGTGTCTGCCCTTACATTTCTACAACGTATTTTTTATTCACCCTGTATTCATTCCAAATAAGAATGAAAATATATTGTAATTTACTCATTCGAAATTTTGAATATAGAACTATTAAGTAAAATATATTATAAATTCCCCTCTGCTGCAAGTGTATGAACAATTTCGGCTAATTTTAAGTCTTTGTAAAATGACATGTTAGACTCTTTCTTCTTATGAATTATTTTTCTCTGTTTTAGGCAATTTAATTATTATTTTTTATATTGCATGTAAATTCAATTTAATCTGGTTATTGCTAATATCATTTGTGTTCTTTAAAAGATATACGTTATTTTAGTTTCTAGTATCACGCATTGAATCCGACCGAAATTCATTTCCTGAGGTTCCAAAATACAAATAATTAAATTTTTCTCAAAAATGTTTATGCCATTATTTATACAGACTAGCTTACTTCTCTCACTCATTAACTTCTACATTTCCAGATGTAAAAAATATTCTTAGAGCCACAAAATTTTTAACTTTTTTTTAATTTTCCGATAAGCTCAGATAATAATTCTCGAAAATATCTAACTCTTTCTTACTGTCTCTGCTTATCAGATTTGTGAGGGATTCAACCCTAAATTACAACTTTTGCTATCATATGGCAGAAACGTTCAATAAAATGGTACATCACCCCAGTTCACCTTTTTTGTACGGAAACACTTTCATAGCCATAGATTATAGCAAGGAAGTAAAATGACTCGTTATGGACGTATGTCAAAGAATGAGAAACACTGCGAGTCTTGTGGGAAAATATTATTAACCGTATTAAAGTTGGAACTGAAAGTTTAGAGATTATTAGGGAAAAAACATCATGCCAGTAAGGAAAGTTATTTGAGCATAGCAGCGCAGACTTAATTAATATTCACCAGCATAAAGGAAATCAACATCGGTCAGAAATGGACTGAGGCTGCAGGGTAATGATATATGCTATAATTTCGGGAAAAAGTATAGGAGTTAATGTTTGGGTACATTAAAGTTTGCATTGATGAACAGATATGAACAGCTATTTTACAATGATTCCATGACCTAGAGCAGATTTCTGTCATCTCGGAAACAAACATTTGCTAGAATGTTCAGATAAATGATTGCAGAAAATGGGTAGATATGTTGAAAAGTAGTATGACATATTTGTATTAATTTATATTTTCTAGCTGCTCCACAAATTTGAAGCAGTTAAATGTAGCTTATTTTTTAATCATCGTCACATTTTAGATTCGTAATGCGTGTTTAAGTTCTAATTTAAAATATAAATCTGTTTCAGATGGCCCAGGTTTGGTATACCCTTAAATGCGTTCATTATTTTGATGTCTATTGCGTTCTCAGCTTTTTATACGTGGTTTTATAATCTCCCACCTTCGCTTGTCACGTCGTACACAGACAAGCAGTAAGTATTCGTAATTATTACTTTCTCATTACAGTTTTAAGAAATTTGATTATACTATTTTTACTGATGCCATTTATATGAAATAAAAACGCATATATTGAGATTATATAGGTAACTTGTTTAAACGAGTTTAAGAATGTTTATTCAGGTTTAAAAAATCAGGTTTCAGGAAGAATCAGGTGTAAGATAATTGATTATACTATTTTTACTGATGCCATTTATATGCAATAAAAAACTCAAATATGGAAATTATATTAGAAATAATAGGTAACTTGTTTAAATGATCATAATGTTTAAGATAAAATTAAAATTACCTTTGTTGTAGCTGCCAGATCGAATAAATATAATCTAGCATAGCCAATAGATGAAGCAATGAACGTATAAGTTATATCATGAACACGATCCCAAATTAAGAACAAAAGTTCGATTGAATTAATAACACTTAATATTACAGAAAACATTTATAAAAGATTGAGATTTATATTGTCATGATTATAAAATATACAGGCAAAATTCATTAAGATTTAAGACATTCTGAAATGAAGATGGTGTTAATTAGGAATGGGACATTCGAATACTCGAACTTTGGTAAAGACTCGAGAGAAGACTTGAGATTCGAAAATTTAAATGTATCAGCATTTCTTTTCGTGATTTGAATTCTAAATTTTAGAATATCAAACACGTTAAATCAAAGTTTTGTAAATACTAGTTTGATTAATGTCCAAAAGAAGATTTCATAAAAAAAAATTAAAAAAAAAAAGCGATATCTCTTATTTCATTTGACTTCGGTTGCCAAAATCGAATTATTCCTATGGCATAACTGTTCTGCTTCTGGCTCTTTGAAATGAAAGATGGAAAGTTTTGCTGTCATTCCGAGTGCCGAGAAAAAATATTTCTACAAAGATTCCTTTGCAGAAGGATAGTCTAGTTAAATCCTTTTATAGTTCGCTAAGGACTCGATGCAAATGAATGAACGTTACTTTGTAGGACAGTAATTTTTTTGTTCAGATTCGACTTCTAAGGGGAATGTACAACAGATCTGGAATTAGATAAAATTAATAAAATGAGCGAATGTTCCTTGCACGAGTGATTAAAAAAGCGGCAATTTAAAAAATATTTTTCCTTTGCAGTTTTCGGCTATTGTCATTGTGATATTGCTCTTGAACGTGGCAGTAAAGTGTTATATAGACAGAATATCTGCGCAGGATATTTTATTTAGAATCGCTTTCTTGATCTGCCTTTTGTCACCCGTTGCAAGTCGGAAAGTTGAGGAAAAATTAAAAATTGCTGTCGGGTGCAGATGGTACTCGTTTTAGTAAGAAATGGGTATTCCTAACTGGATCCGAGCACGTGGTACGAGACTTCCTGCTAACAATGTAAGACGACCTAAGGCATTGTTGCGGTAAGTTTCAATTTCCATTCATAATTAAAAAATAGGTAACTAGTGAAACAGTTGAAAAAAGGGGTAAGAAGAAATACCCGTCAAATAAGATGAACTTAAGAGTAAAGTTCAGATTGACGGTAGGAGTATTTTGATAATCAGATGGAAACGAGAGAAAAGAAGGAGAATAAAAAAGGAGAGAAAGATGAAGTTTTCTGCAGCAGAATGACATACGTGGTTTAATTTTGAGGCGCCAAAAGGGAGAGGACTAGTCTGGGGAAGAAAAGAATTGAAAAGGTGATTTGAGTAGAGTTCGGACTCTTGGTCTGAGTTTACTTTTGAGATAAAAGGGTAAGGAAGGAAAGATGAAGAGATGAAAAAGATAATTTACCGATACGGAGTACAGACCTATGTTCCCTTTCTATGAAACCACCTGATGTGTTATCCTTGTACATTTCCAGATTGCTACCTTTTGAACTTGTAGACAGGAAAAGACTAACAAGACATTAAATTTAACATTAGTGTGTTCCTGAAAACCCTTTCAAACAGGACACTCTGAAATTTTGCTTGGTATTCTACTTCGATAACGGCAGGTCACACAGCTTTGTGGAATTAATTATTCGACTACTGTTCAGAATTTTTTTAAACTAGTACTTTGTTAAACTGTATTATAGAATTTGTTTGAATTATATTATTATTTGTTGTATTATAGAATTATTACACCTTTGCGAATATTTCACCTACAGACCGAGATGATGGCACCCCAGATGATGGCATTTATAAGCTATAAATAATTTATATGATTGCTAGCTCTACTTTACTGTGTAAATAAAATTTTAATAGATAACTGTCCAGTGCATCTGAGTTTATAAGTGTGTATGAGTTTATGTGTAAAAATTTGTGATCGAGTGGTAAATTCACCATACTTGTGCAAAATTTAAAAATCGTATATATTTAATTGTGATTAACATTATTAAACTTCTAAATTCAGGTTCAGTTAAATGCTAGTTTTTATGATTTTATATTTCTATAATTTTTAAATAGGGCAAATTATTTAGAAGAAAATTAAAATGATGCTTTGGATACATATGTGAGTTTTGCACGCTTTACCTATATGTTAAATAAGGTTCTTAAAAATGAAGGTCCGTTTATCAATTAGAACTTGGGCGTACTAGATCATTTTAGTTAGCAGATTAATAAATTTAATTGATATTCAGTTAAAGTTTGTTTAAAATTATTTTTCTTTTCAAATAAAACACGGCCTCTGTGGCAGATTTTTAATTTTTTGGAAAACATTTAGCTTTTCATTGCTCAGTATTTTCTATGTTAACTTTTAAAATAATCTCCTCTCTATACGGTGAGAAAGATTCTCGATAAAAATAAGGGATCTGAAGTATTATTCAAAAATGTTTTGTCAAATTAGATTGAGAAAATGAATATCAAGCTTCAGTAATTATGCACTTCGTTTTTTAAATTTCGCTTTATTATTTCTACAAGCATACTGGGGAAAACCTGAAAATTTTTGAGATACAGTTAAATGTTACAGGTCAATCTTACCAAATTAAGTCCTTTCTAACGTCAATGCACTTGATAGAATTTTCTAAAGATTAAATGGCTTAAGCCATGCATTTCTTGGAATTGATGTAAAATATGCTTTTACAGTCTCCTTCATATCATCTTCGGAATGAAAAGATCGGCAATGTGAATTTTGTTTTAGATTAAAAAGTAACCGAAGTTCACATATAACAAGATCAGGACAGATTGAATATCCGATTATTGTAATGCGCCCCACCCCGCACACAAGAAATTTAACTATCAAATTTGCTGAATGAGAAGATGTATTATCATGGCGAAACACGAGACTCTATTTTCACTTCCTGAAGAACTTCTGAAACACACTTAATGCTGAAACAGTTAGATGTAACGGTCTTATGCTCCGCTAACCTGCTGGCTTTAACTAAAAAGATACATTATGTTTACGTTTTAAATTACTCTTTTTAGTTTCACCATTGTTTATTAGTGGTTATCTTGAAAAATTGTACTTTCTTGGAGCGTTGAAAAAACGTACTTTAAAAAAAACAGTATATAAGTTTCGTAACCAGATATAATTTTAGAAATAACGTGATATACTCGATCATTTGGTGATTTTAAGTTTTCATTAATTATTCTGACACATTCCACGTAAAAGTATTAAGTTAGTTTATACGGGATTGAAGACAAAATATATTTTCAAATGCAGCGTGTGTAAAGCTGCAGATCCAAAGATAATTTCCTCTTGTATCGTTCAGTGGGTCCAGCGATTCATTAATTAGCATTTTTCGTATGATTGCCACATTTTCTGGGACTACTGTAGACAAAGGTCTTCCTGCGTGTTCTTTAAATCTAGGGACAGAATTTCGGCCTCTACGAAATTCTGCAAACCATTTGAAGGCAGTGGCACGAAAAGGAGCTTCATTTGGACGTGCTGATTGTAGACTGTGAAGGTATTCTGGATTTAGACCCTTTTAAAATCATAGAAAATCGAATAGCTCTAATATTCTTGAGTCGGCTCTATTTTCTTTCTTTCAAAATGTATTCTACGATAGATAAATTGGAATTGCTGCCATAAATTATCGTCTACCGAAAAAAATAAACTTTAATTAACACATCAAACAAACAGTTTTCTTTTAGTGCACATTATCTACTTCTATCTAAAAAATGTCAGAGTTACCTACATAAAAGAATTGGGAGTCCTTTCCAAAAGTTCTGTCATAAAGTGGCCCCACCAATGACTGAACAATTAAAACCCGCTGAAATCAGGTACTTACCGGAGGAGTATTTTCGTAATTTTTTGTATGTATAACATAAATCGGAACTAATTTCATTCATACCCCCACCCCTTACGAAGCCATTCCTTACAAATAGTCCTTGCGTATTATTTAGCATTTGCATAAGCAAATTATAATGCCAACGGCTTGATAATACTGTATTCCTTCAAATTTTTGTCAGTTGTACCACTTTTAGCTTGTCTACCAGCTACTATAATTTTACTAATGTGTATTATGCTTATGAATGATAGAAACAATTGCCTTTCAAGTGCTTTCATAGCTGTTTTATCTTTCAGAGCAATTTTTGACTATTGGAATGTACATGCTCACCCAGGGATGAATGCTTCACAGTACTTTATAGGCATATTAGTGGGATATTTACTAACCACGAAAAAACAGATTAAAATTCCAAGGGTATGTTCCTAAATATTTCCTTTTAATTTTCATTTTACAGTTGCATGGCTTGTTGTTTTCTCCAATATTTTCTATATTTCATTAATTAATTACATTAATTTTTACCTTACTCACTTTTATTTAGAGGATGCAGTTGGTTTACAAAATAATTTTTAAAATCTCTATCCTTCCCTTTTAATTTTATAACCTATTCAAGTTAAGCTTTATTTTATTTATTTTAATAACCATGATCCCAAATATTTTGATTTATACCTCTGAGTTATTGTGAAATGTTTAAAGCATCTTCAAGAAGAAAGTCGCAGTTTTGAAAAGTTTTTAAAAATTAAGATTACATGAAAAATTATTGAAGTCTCTTTCAATCCTACCTAAATATATATTTATAATAAAATTTCGAATATGCCAAAAGTGAGTAAAGAATAATTTTTTATCAGTCCATAACACTGTCTCTCATTTGTTGTCAGCATGATTAAGGAAACAAAAATAAACATAAAACATAATATTAAAGTTCTGAATACAAAATTTTAAATATTTTTTAAAACTTCTTTTAAATATAAATAACAGAAATTATGCTCCTAGAATTTTGCAGTAAAAATTTTAACCTAATTTTGTAACACAGGTTTCATATCCTCTAAATTTCCATTTATAACGTCGCAAACTTTTCTTCAAAGAGGTATAGTTAAAATTTAAGGAACTATAGTAGTCAGTTTTCTGTGGACCATATCACCACTACATTCCTTGTTAATATTTCATATAGCTGCCATGAGTTTTTATTCCCTCTCTTTGTTTTATGTTCAAAAAATCTTCATGACAACATCTAACCTCCTAGACAAAATTTCTCTCATCCTTTCCCATAACCAAGTAACGAGATATCCTGGTATCTGCGAATTTCATTTGATTTTTGATTTTTTTTAATATAGTGTGTATAATTAATCAAAAAATTTCAGCTATAGTTAGATGCACGAAAATTTTAACATTAATATGAGTTTAAAATTAGTTGTAAAAATGTCCCAAATAGTAGCTGATCTGATAGTTATTTATGTTTTATAGCTTATAGTAATTCCCATTTTAGTAAAGCGTGAACAGAGTTTGATAAATATTAACTATAAATAATTTTATCTCTACAAAATTTTACAGTTTAAGTTTAAAAACTGTTTTGAAAAGAGTGCTATTTGGAAATTGTGAAAAAGGATGCAGTCCTTCGTTTATTTCTTATGCTTGTCTATAGTAAGTTAAACAAACAAAGAAACAAAACTTTGCCTATTGCAAAAGCATTCTATATTTTTATCTTTTTCTTGCACCCTTTATCTTAAATCAAGCAACTACAAAATGATTGCAAATTGTTTATAATGTTAATAGGTTAAGGTTTAACTACCTTAATATTAATTTACATTTATTTCCACACGGTTCTATTTATGGTGCTATTTTGCATGACTCGTACTACGCTAGTGCATTGGCGCTTGCCCAGCCACGTCCCTAAGTGCATATTTTTTCTTTTTAATTAATTTGAACTGCATTTTTATGGACTTTCTGTATTTTTCCACAATACTAGAGACTATTTATTAGTGGAAAACACGTTATCATTAAATATGATATTTACAGCAAAATAAGCTTTCTTCGTTGTCTTAATGCTTTCTAAGAGAAGACCAATCACCGATGCTCTCCACGTCACGAGCCACTGCAAGCTCAGCCTCCGCAACTACACTTTGAAAAATTTCGTACTTTTAGATAATTTTGATTATCATCATGGCATGAACTCTCATTTTATTGTTTTTCGTCCTCGTGCGATGGTGCATATTATCGTGCATCTTTCACAAACAAACTAAGCAAATGTTACAAGTGCAAACTTTAACTTACTGGTAAAAACTCTTTGAAGTTAAGACCTGTTGGCAAGGTATAGATCCCGATCCCGACTCTGTCTAGAAAAGCACACCATTTCTGTCCTGGGTGAAGTTTCGCCAAATTCAGCACACAGTTGAGGCATCTATCTCCATTTGCTCCACAATATGGTGTAAAGCCAATTAGTGGTACGTACGCCTAAAAGGAAACATTTTCTGATATCGTCTCTTTAGTGATACTAAATACGAAGACGCCTTAAAAGCATTTTGTCTTCTCCTTTCACCAGTCTCAGAAACAGAAGGAAAATTCTTATTGATAACTTTGCGCGTTGTTTGGATGTTTCTGTCCCTTTTGTTACTAGGTGATTTGATAAGCTAGAACATGTATTAATTAATTTTATAAAAGACACATATGCATGGCCACTGAAATTTGCATGGAAATGCGTTTATATCTTCATGATGCGGCATGTTTTTGCCAGGCAATGTATTATATAAGTATAGATAGTCATACAAGTTTATTTATTTTAATACTTATGTTGATAAACTTTGCACGAATAACAAAGTAGAAATTTTAAATTACTCTATCCGAGCATAAGGAAACATAATTTATGATTTTAGGTTGCATTATGGATTGGATGGCCTCTTTCTTTCATTTTCGGGTGCAGCGCAATTTTTGGAAGGAAGAAATGGAACGGTGGTGTGATGCCTACTGATTTGGAAAGAATTTTATTTGCCAGCTTAGCAAAACCAACATTTACTATAGGCGTGGCATGGGTAGCGATCTGCTGTGCTACAGGACATGGAGGTTATATCATCTATAATAATATTAATTCTTTAGTATATTTATTATTTGTGATGTATATAATACTTATGATTTCATTTAATACATAAAAACAATTATTTGGTAAATTTGTTTAAAGCAAAAATTTTAATCGTCTTCATTTTAATAAAAAACAGAGAACTGAAACTGTTTAATTCAACAATATTAGTAAAGTAAATATAAAAACTATATCTTTTCCTTCAGCAATACAAACATTCATTGGGTTATAATTTTACGTAAATTTATTGTGTTGTTACCATTCTCTCTTATCTGGTCAGCACAAGGAAAGAGTCCAATGTGCCCGTCGTTGGTAAGAAACTTAACGTGATTTATATAGGTGATAACCCGACTTTAGCTCAGTTCTGCTCCAAATTTTTGTGAGAATGCTCCCTGGGGGAACGGGTCCAAGGCTCTCTCAACCCTCTCTCCCTCTCATCGACCTCTCGAGTGGACGTTTGGCTCTCCTCATATTTAGCGTATCCCCATGCAGCACAGACACTCTGAAAACATCCATGCCTTTTCCAGGATTCGAGCCCGGTCCCTTCTGTAGTGAATTTAGAGTCACTAACCACTATCCCGGTTGGGCGGCTCATAGATTTAAATGCATTCTTATGTTGGTTTGAGCAAAAGAGCAATGCAGAAGGACCATCAAGTTTTCAAACTTTCCTGATTTAAATCTGATTTCCAAACCTTTCAAAATTCCATTCCGCATTTATCCATCTCTGCCTGAATTGCAATATTTCTTGGAAACACTTAAGTGAATGACCGTTTAAAGACTAGCACATTCCGCGATTTAATTTTTACAATTTATGCGTCCCAAGATTTCAAAATGCTGACTTTTCTTTTTACCTTGTAAATGTTACAATGTAGTCGTTTTCCAACTAACATTGAAAATAAAACAAAACAGGTATCAAATCTTCAATCATAGTATGAGAGCAAATGCCAGATTAATTTGTTTTGAAATCTCTTACTTCTTTACCGCAATGGGGCTTAATTCATTGGTGTGATTAGACAGGCAGTCCCCGTCCTTTCAATTGAGTACTTGCATAACATATTCTCTCTGAGCCGCTTCAAAATGTAGTGAAATAATTCATTTACTGTCTGACACCAAGGATCAGGTGTTAGCAAAAAATCTCCTTCATTAAAAGAAAAAAGAGAAAAATTAAAATTAAAAAATACCTGAAAATTGCCGGAATTCAACTTTCGCCCAAAAGGCCTGTTTTAAAGTTTAATATGATTTATCAGTAAAGGTATAAGATATTTCTCTCGCCTTCTTAGCATGTCTTCGTAGTGTAGTGGTCAGCACGCTGGACGCGTAATCTAGAGGTCCGTGGTTCGAGTCCCAGCAAGGGCATTGCTCATTTTTTCATCTCCCATTTCTCCCATTTCATCATCCATTTTTCATTTCCAAAAATACCTAATATATCTACAAAGGTCATCAATACAGCTAGATGGAATAGCGAAACATTTTATAAGATACTAGATGAATATGTATCTAGATTAATATGGAAATATTATGTAGCTTATGACGTATGTAACGTTATGTGTGAATATAACGTTATATATGTGGAAAGTCTGTTACGTAATTATATAAAAGTATTTAATGTTTGTTTAGTTATATCGTGAATTAAATGCATTTTAACAGAATCAGCTTCAAAAGTTTTTAAAAAAAATCTTAAGACCTACATCTATTGCTTTTAAATAGCTTGGTTTATTCATCAACAGCAAACAGATTAAATTTGAAATATGTTACATTTTGCGCAAGCAACAGATTTGAATGAAAAGGGAAGCAATGCATTAAAGAAGCAACTGAAAATCCCATTTTGAGAATAATGTCCTTCGAGCATAATCAGCATTGTCATCGATGCAATCCTAGCTCTCGTTTGGCTCTTTGGACATAAGACGTATAAAGTTCTTCATTCTATGCTTTGTTCCTGATTCACGGGAGGGTCATAGCTATGAAATGAGATTCGTTATGATCTTAGATGTTTATGCCATAATTAAAATAGAGCGTGTGATAGACGCAGTTAAATTAAAATATTCATCGTAGTATCGAAATCGGTTGATAATGAGAGCAGTGACCAATTTGAAAAGAAAAGAAACAATATTTAACTAAATTTTTATAAACTGAATATTCTTGCCCAATACCAATTTAGTATCATAATCTAAATACCATTAGCATTTACTCAACACGTAGTGCTTTTAGACCTCCGTAAGAAAACGCGAATTACGCCTCTCTAACGGATAGCAGTCAAACGTTTTGTCAGCTAATCTAAGGAATAGCAATTAGCAGTCTAATAGATAGCAGTCACTTTCTCTACCAAACAGCCGTCATATGCTTTGCCAGATAACAAGAATCGATCAGATTATTTAAAAATGATTTAAATAAAGTTCTTTCAACAATGAATTCTAATGATCCTGCTATTCAGTTCACTTTTGAACTTGATGCTTCCAATTCTCTTCCGTTTCTCGACATTCTGGTCACTCGTAACACATCCAACTTCAGTACGACGGTTTACTGTAAACCCTCATAGGTTTGCCTTCCACCACACTTTAAATCATGTCATCCGACTAAACAAAAGTTAGCTTCATTTTATTCCTATGTTTTCCGTGCTCTTCAAGTTTGCTCCTCCAAACTAGCCCTTGATGAAGAACTAAATTATTTAAAAGCAAATACTATTGACAAGGGCATTTCACCCAACATTATTAATCAAGCAGTCAAAAAATATAATTATATATTAAAAAATAAAATTTCGAGTTCCATACTCAAAGACCCCATTCTGGATATGAATTCCTGGGGTATTTACAGGATTCCTTGCCATTGTGGTTTAATTTACATTGGCCAAACTAAGAGAGCCTTAAAATTTCAAGAATCGATCAATTCGCTCAATCAGTGTAATAATAATTCTAGGTTAATCTGAGAAAATTTACATGCAAATTATATGAAAAGACTATATGTTATATAACTACAGATTATCTCTCTATAATCATGGTATATAATTCATCTGAAACAAAAGTGTTGTTTCAGACTTCGGAAAAATATTCAAATCATGGGGCGGATAACACATTCTTTTACCACAGTTTAGTTTCCAGAAAAAAGAGAGAAACAGGAAACATGATATGATGCAGATATTTGAATAGCAATTTGTTTTTTATTCAAGTTTATTGAGCTTTTCATTCAGTTTATATATATTTCACAGATTGATATTTATCACGAAAGCATTCGAAATATAGAATACGTTTATAGCATGTACTCTGAATAAATAGTGGCACCTCTCTCTTTAACGCATTTCAAAAGAAATATCTTTACAAATTTCACGAGTCAAAACTCACACTATATGTATTCATAGCTGTTTCCCTAACGTTTTCTGATCATGATCCAAACCAGGTATATTTCAACATTTGTTCAAAAATAAATAAATGAATAAATAAATAAAACACTACTTTTTATGAACTATAGTGTGAATCTTTATGGCATATTCTCACATCTTTTTCGGTTTTTAAAATAATCAATAGTCACATTTCTGTAAAATTGATAAATATTGAGCAATACAAATAAACGTCATAAAATTTACCATCCTGATCGATACAGTATCTAGCAATGGTAGTTACTGTATCCGAGTCTGGGTTTCACTCCTGAAGAAGGTAATGGTAGAGGGGTGGTGCACACGTCCTCCGTTAACTAACTAACTAACTCCTGAAGAAGGCTTAGATGTTGGTAAGCATGTGATATCTTGCGGCATGAGAGCACTCAAAATCCTGAAGAGATTAAAGTGTTCTCGAGAGGATTGATGTCATATAAATAGGGATGGGAGACCCTTGTTTATATATCCAGGAACTTCTCTATAAAAACTGAGAGGGTATTGCCCCTTTCTGGCGACTGATATTCGGTCGCCTCCGTCCTCGTTGATGAAAAGGCTAAATGACAGATGGGTGTTGGTCATTCCCGATATTTGAATTTGAAATTGCCCTGCTATTTAGAATAACAACAACATATTAGAAATTTCAGTTAAAGGAAGAAAGGAAATTTAGAATGTTGGTTTCTTAAGTTGTTTCCATTCGATATCCTGCATTTCATTTTTCCCATTTTTCCTAAAAAGGGAGATTTTATTAGCAATCGTAAAGCAAAATAAAATAAAGGTAACTATTATAAAATTATATTGGGTTCTTTGGAGCAGCCGTTCAATACCGCTAAGTTACAATGCTTGTTAAAATGAAGAGGTAAACAGAAAGGATTTGTTTATTGATTAAGTGTTTTCGAAAGAATGTCCAATAGTGTAATGCATTAATGCTAATTATTTTCAAATGAGCACGCAACTGGACGTCTGCGCATAGCACAGCGCGTGAAATATGCAAATTAAACGACTGACAGCGTATAATGCAATGTACGTGTATTAGAATTCCGATGTAAAGTGCTGTTTAAAATAAATATACTTACGGAAAACGATCAGTATTCATTATTTCTGGAAGTGATCAATATTAGGTTCTGTACACTTCTTGTCTTTAGATACTTTCCTTCTTGTCTTCTTGTCTTGAGGCATCAACACGCGTTTACTTTACAGGATATGGTTAATTGAAAACAATTTATCTGCTTGGAGACGATGAAAATTAATTGTTAACTAATTTCATCTTGCTTTAGAATAATAGTAGAAAATCAATATATATATATATATATATATATATATATATATTAGTGAAGATCAAAATTACAGGAGTTAAATACCTTTTCCCCAATAAAATAGTCTTTTAAATATTACCAGAATGAGTCAGGATACGATCAATTTCTACGTAATAAATTACAAAATTTTCGAAACAAAGAAAGAGAACGTCTTTATAAAGAAATAAGAAGATTGTTTTTAAACTAGCTTTGCAGGATGCAGTTGAAATATTTATAAGATCCTTGATATATTTCTAAATTTAGTAGATTCATAATTATTTTCTTCTTAAAGTCATTAATTATGTATCCCTTTTCTTCTTTTAGGTATCGTAAATTATATACTATCGAGGACAATGTGGATACCTTTGAGCCGACTGTCATTTCTTATTTTTCTTGTTTCATATACGTTGCAAACGAATTTTGTGTCTTCTTTCAGAAATGTATCAGATGTCTCGCATCTGATATTGGTAAGTATTAGTATTTTTTTAATATAAAATAATTTTTATTGTAACCGGGCAGGACATTCACCATGAAATTCACTTAACTCTCTTTTTTTAAACGAACTTGTTTTACACGAATTTGATTTCTATGAGTTCAAAATAACTATTTCATTCTCCTTTTATAGGCGTGTCATTTTCATTTAACACCTATTTAGTGGTCTAGGCCAATTCCTATTCTAATTCAATTTTTACCTAAATACTGACATCAATTTTTATCGCTTCAGGAGATCATGGGTTGAGACCATAGCTGGTAAATCGAGCTCAAAACCCATGTTCAATGAAAAGTGTAAATACAGTCCTGCGCAAAAGTGAGAGAAATTCCAAACTATATGTATTTTTACGAAACGTATTGAATCCGAGGTATAAATTATGCAAATATTCAGCGTCGAATAAGCAACAGTACATTTTCATACTCCTTCACGACATTTGCCGTGTTTCTGGCAAGAGTAGAGTAAATTTTATGGAGTGTCAGGTAAAATGAGTAGTCACGAACGTATGGATGAAGGAATTTGATGAAGACCTCTCAGTAGACTGGGAGCAGAACAATCACAAGCCTAGGTGGCTGCAGAGTTCAGTAGACATAAAAACGAATAAGAATTGTTATTTAGCACGTTCAGTGTGGCAACACAGGACTACTTCAGCTTCAAAGCCCTCACGTAAACTGTATGCTGCCACTGGAAGTCCAGTTTCGTGCTCTAAGTTTGCGAAGGTTTAATGAGATAGCAAAGTATGGCAGACGACCCGCTGTTTGAGTCCCGCTCATTGCAATACACAGGGAAGTGCGTTAGCATGAAGCAGAGAACATGGTCGTTCAACCAGACTTCAGTAGAGTACCGTGCTTTTCACAGATAAGTTGAAATTTAGTCTGGAGACTGATTCTGGAGGTATCTCTATCTGGAGAGAACCTGGAACACGATACTATCAGTCCATCATCAAAGAAAAAAAGAAAAGTCCATCATCTAGAATCATTAGGTTAACTGTAAGCAGGAAAGATGAAAAATATGCAACGCCTTCGCCGGGAATCGAACCTAGGACCTCTCAGTTACCGCTGAGCATACAGACCACTACACCACGAAGGCTCTCTAAGAAGGCGGGATAAATACCTGATATACTCCCCTTTTTAAAGGGCGACTAGAGTTTTCAGGGGACCCAGTTGCCAACTCCTGGGAGAGGAGAATCATCATCGAACACCCTTTTAGTTCGGGTGCCACTGTAGAGACATTAGGTATTTTTTAGAAGCAGGAAAGATGAAAAATATGCAGAGCCTTCGCCGGGAATCGAACCGCGAACCTCTCAATTACGCGCTGAGCGTGCAGGCCACTACACCATGAGGGCTCACTAAGAAGGCGGGAGAAATACCTTATAAGATCATTACGATGGCGAATGTGTAATGGCATCGTGTAAGACGGTCACCCCACCCTGCACCCGGCTTTTAGAGCTGCTAACAACTCCATCAAAGCCTTCATTTCCTCCGTCATAGCTTTCTCCTGTAGGCGCGTGACTGACATTCACTTCCGAATCCCATTTCTGACACCTATTGTAGAGTTTTACGGGTTCGTGGATTTAGAGTAATTGATTATAACACCTGATGAAGAATCAAAACATTCGCCAGTAGGCACTATTATACAAGACAGTTTCAAAGATACTTTTACACTCGTCGAAAAACTACCCCCGAAACTCATCTTGGCCAGGAAAGGAAGAGCTTTTCGGTGTCAAGAGCCTTGAGCACTATATAGGTGACAGTATGACTTCGCTAAGTTCTGTCCCTGATTTCGACGGAAAGCATCTCGGGGGGAGGGGAGGCGACGGGTCCCAGAGTCTCCCATCCCTCTTTCCTGCCGCCAACCTCTAACCTCTTCAGAGGACTTTCTGCTCGCCGCATATTTAAAGTGCCCACGTGTCGCACGGACGCTGCACATTTAAAAACATCCATGCCTTCTCCAGAATTCGAACCCAGGTCTTTTGGTACGGCAGTTAGAGTCGCGGTTGGGCGTCAAGTCGCATAAAATAAATTTAATAACCTACTAATTAAGTTAGAATTATTTAATTCATTTTAATTATAAGTATTATTGTTGACAGAAAAGGTAACTGAAATGGTTCCACACTATTTAAAATGCGTGGTCTCTATGTTCATTCCTCAATCAGCAACAGAAACTAGCACGGTCTGAATAGATGCTTGGTCAGTTTATTAATGTTTGATTTATTTGGTTATGACAAAGCACACGAATGAAGTTTGCCTGAAGGGAAAGGATCCTTCGTGGAGAACTCTCTAAGGCAAACTGGCTCCTACACAGTTGTTCATGGGGAAAATCAGAGCAACGCAAATACAGATAATTCGTTCGCCTAGAATCGAATTGAGCTCAACAAACTGAGCAATCGAAATTTTCAGTAACTTTATCGCTCGGTTGCGAGCGAGCCTTAATTTATTGAGACAAAGAACCAGAGGACTCGCTGCCTGAGAAAAGATATGCCTTTGTGGAGATCCATCTAAGGGAAACCGATTCACATGTAAGATACGCATGGAAGATTCATGGAAACTCTAATAAGTCCTTTGTTAGAGAAACGAAGTCGGTTGAATTTGTAGTGATCAGCTGGCTTATCCCCGGGCGATTTTAAAGCACAAAGAAATGCACGCATCATAAAGAAAATTTCATATTTTGTTTTTGATTTTGGAGTTCTTTAGAGATTAAATAAAAAAATTAGGTTTTAAAGTCTATATTTAAAAATTTTAAGAAATGAAAAAAGCTATTAAGATGATTTAAAATCTAATAATTCGCGTTGGATCTCGTACCACTGAAGCATTAGTCGAATATTTTAGATGGCACTTCCTCTCTACGAAGACCTGTGGCGCAGTGACTAGCGCGTCGCGCTGTAGCACCACAATTCCGCGGTTGGGCCCCCGCCTGGGCAAGATTGACTCAGTCTTTCATTCCTTAAGTGGGTCGATAAAATGAGTACCTAGTTCATTTGGGTACTAAACACCGTGGATCCTGCGATAAGCTGACCACTTGTTCAGGGCATTTGCCCACGCATTTCGGGACACACCATCAAGAAAGGAGATTTCAGGAAACTCCAGGCCTTGGCCCACTAGGGCTGTTGCGCCACTCTCAGTTTAGTTTTCTCTTCCTCTACACATTTTCAAGTTTTATGAACTATTTGTTTTAAGCTTAGGATAAAAAAATTAAAGATACTCTAATGACTTCGTTTTCCTTCATTTTAGAGAGCTGGTATAAAATATTCAACAGGCCAGTCTATGTTTTATAATAAATAAACACGCTGAGAATAATATTTTGAAGATGAAAAGCAGATTCTTAAACTGACACATCAATTTTTAAATCCTGAAACATTTCACTTCTTTAAAAAGGTCTTCATATAGACAATGAATTACAGAAGATAACAAAAGAAAAAAATTTCCGATTTCAAAACTTTTTGTTACAATACGCCAAAATACACCTGGATTTCAGCAATCAAACGAACAGTACGAAATCGGAACATATCTTTTTTATTTGCATTTCTTTCTAATCTCGGATAACTTATTCAGTCTTCTAATTCAGGTTTCCTAAATTGATAATAAATAGCATATATATGTATATATTCTAATAAAAAATTTTGTACGCTAAAAGACATGAATCACACAAGAGTTCTTTGAAGACACATTAACCTAATATGCAAAGAAAATAAAACTTTAAAGCAGAAGATATATTTCTAGTCATTTTGAAAGTAATTTTTCCTTCATTTCAAATAATATGTGTATGTAAAAATGAGAGTAAGAAAATAAACATTTTTATTCCATTTAATTTATATAACTGGACTTTTTTTTTTTACTTTGCAGGTATGGCGATTCTTTGGGGATATTTTCATATCTACATTTGTAGCTTTTGTTGTTTGTATGTTAGTGGAAGCACCTTTCCTGAATTTGCAGAAGCTTATATTCTCCAGAGTAAAGGGAGATCTTCAAGAAACTGAGAGTCCTAATAATGCCTCAAATGACAATGGCCATGTAATGAAAGCAATAGTATTAACTTGACAGATTTCCTCAATTAAATATTAAAGAACGAGAGCTGCTAAGCCTTGATAAAAAATATTTCGATACGATACAGTTTCGTTACGAGGACTTTTAGTTCTCAGACAAAAATTTAATCTGAAAATTATTCTTCAAAAATTTGAATTATATTCAGGAAGTATGACTTATATATATTCTTCCTTGGAAGCATGATTTAATTCTACTCTTACTTCTCAAAGTCCTAAGAAAAAAAATATTTTTTAAGAGAACTGAGGTTTTATGCTCGGTGAATTTCTGTGAAAACAGAACAAATGATTTTACGATGAAGTTCTCTGAAGCACTGTCTACTGCAAGAAATACTCCACTCTCGTTTGACTTTTAAATATTTTCTTGTTTAAACTATCTCCTCGAGCTAATTAAAACTTTCTTTTACATACACTGAAATAATTTCAACTACCTTAAACATATTTCGTGCTAGAAAAGTTTGTGGTTTTAATATTCAATCATTTTGGCTTTTGAAAATAAAGCACTAACTCTTTATTTTGTTTTCGCTCACTTACATTCATACAAAACCTAGTGATTGCTATTCCTTCTTTTTAATGCGTAGTTTGAATTGATATACATAAATGATACTTCATTTTTTCAGTTAATTTGCATGTATTCTTGGAAGTTACAGCGTACAGTCATAGCATAAATAATAATATAAATAGAAAGAACAATTTTATAATCTTTCCAGAAAAATTAACTTTACACACTAAATTAAAAGTCGAAAGAAGAACTGTGTACAGCAGTGGTCGCGAAACTTAAGAAGCTTCTGAGCTACTGTACCATTTTTAAATCCTACTGTGAGCTACTAATCAAAACAACTACCAATTAAAAAAAAAAATCTTACATTTGTTTATTGCCTATAAACTTGCCTTTTTAGTAAATATGAAATCAATTTTAATTGAACTGTTTATTACAAAAAGAAAGTGAAATTGAATTATACATAAGAAAAAAATTTGAAGTGTAGTTGTCAATAAATAACAAATGTAATGACAGAACATTTTATCAGACGTATTAACTTTAATGAGAAGGATGGAATTATTATTATTATTATTTTTTTTTGTCATCAACACGTTTTTTAGTGTTGGGAGAGTGGGTAGTGGCTGCCATTCGTCCAAGTGTTCATCAGTGAGTCTGTTTCAGTACTTACTTTTTTATTTCATACTGGAAAAAGAAATCTCACACGATATGTAGAGCTGAATATTGTTTTCACTTTGACATACCTGGTCTAAAATTGAGTATTTGTCTTTAGGAACAAGAAGCCAAATATTTTCAGAGCTTGAAGAAAGCAATTTTGCAGATGATATATTATAAAGTATCTCTCTCACTTTCCTAGCGTGTCTTCGTGGTATAGTGGTTCTGCACGCTGGACCGGTATTCCAGAGGTCCGTGGTTCGATTCAAGGCGAAGCCCGTTGCTCATTTTTTAATCTATCTTGATTCCACAAATTACCTAATGTTTCTACAATGGCGCCCGAATTAAAAGGGTTGTGGATGATGACTCTTCACACCCAGGATTTGGCGATTGGGTCCCCTAAAAACCCCAGTCGCCCTTTAAAGGGGGGAGTATATAAGGTATCTCTCCCATTTTCCTAGCGAGCCTTTGTGGTGTAGTGGTTCTGTACGCTGGGCCGGTATTCCAGAGGTCCGTGGTTCGATTCCCGGCGAAGGCGGTTGCTAATTTTTCATCTTTCCTGCTTCCAAAAAATACCTAATGCCTCTACAAAATCATCTTGAAAATCAATCAGTTCCAATTCCTCTGCAGCATTATCTTCTTGAAAATCGAAAGGTTCCATAATACAAGTAGATAAGCTTTTAGTATCAATCTCTATAAAAGACGATTTGACAAACAACTGAAATCTTGGAAGCGTTTTTGGAATTTACTATTTTCTTACTAACTGATATACTTGCACAGCACAGTAAACATACACGTTTGTCCTTCAGCTGGGTAAAGAAGTAATCGGTTTCCCATTCTGAATGAGAGTAATAAGTTTTTTGCTTGACTATGCATCGTTAGAACAAACCTAGCTTGGTACCAATGCGTTAATCAAACTATTCAAGTTGGTAAATGTCTAATATACACGCGGAAAACATGACCTGCACAACCTCAGGCATATACAATTCGACTATGAGATGAGGCTGACAATTGCAGTTGCGCGGAAAAAATAAGCAGTTGTCAGCGTCAGCTCAGTGCAGGAATCATAGACAGCTAATCGGAGCGTTAACGCGATCTACCGAAAATGTCTCGCGATCGACGGTTTGGCGATCCCAGGTCTACAGCGTAGTTTTTCTAAAAAAGAACATATTAGTAGGCCGTAAATTTAATTATATTTCCCACAGCTCAAAAGTTACACAACACAAAAACTCGTACAAAACATATTCAAAATAACATTGGGAACTACATTCCACAAGATCAAAAGTTAAAATCAAATTCTGCATAAGCTTGCCATTTTGTTTTCCATTTTAGTTCAAACTGAGCTACATTTTCTGACAGACTCATGGGGCTGTCAAGTATATTGCATTTTATTTTTTGGAATGAGTATAAAGCGCTAATGAAATGAAAATATGGGAACTGAGGTGCTGTATAACTGTAGAAACCAAGGCACCATATACAGAATTAGAATTATGAAATTTTATCATTGATTTCAGAAATACGAAAAGATGAATATATACCTTACTTAAAATAAGTATTGTTGTAAGTATTTATCTATGAAGCAGAACGCGAAAATAAAAATTGCTTAAGAACTTTTATGGACGAACTGCATATATCAACAATACATTCACTTTATGTGAATAATGAAAAAATATGTTGTTCAATTATATTTTTTATTCTAAGTTATGAATTCTTTAGTCACATCTGCTTTATGTAAGTTTATTGGCCAGGCTCACTTTCCGTTTTTTTCTTTCTTTTTCTTTTTTTTTTTAAATAAAATACGGAAATTTAGTTCTTTGCTGTTGCTTGAAAAAGCTTTTCACATTCGGTTTTCTGTCTTTTTTTGCTTTCGTTATTCCAGGGGATTGAAAATGAGGTTTTGATTAAAAACTGAAATGTCTTAGAAACAGGCTGGGCATTGATTTTTCTTTGTTGGCCTCTAAGTTACTTCATTTAAGTCTCATTTAACAGAATCATAATCATAAAAATATCTATTTTATATTGCTTTAGTTGAAAATAAAAATAAAAAATTAAAGGAATTGTTTAATTACTTATTTTATAGGTTTATCTTTGTGGTGAACATGGTTTCTGTCTGATGAAAATCTGACTTTGATTGATGGAATCCTATTCTTGGAACCTGAATGGAAACCCCGAATTGTGCAATACACACTTCGAAAAACCAATGCTGTATATTACAAACTACTATCGCTTCTTCAATCAGAATTTGAATATTTTAAACTGTCATAAAATATGAATGCCAAATGTTCGGAATGTGTTTGGTCAGTCAAAAGTTGCCGACCAGCAACGCTGAACACTGGTAGTTCGGTCCGAGGTTCGAATCCCGCGAACGGGCTGGCTGCATGGGCGTTTTCGTGGTTTTCCCCATGTGTAACCTGTATATGAGCCGCTTCCCTTAGAAAGTCCTCCACGAAGGCATCCCTCCCTTTAGGCAGATAGCCCTCGTGTACTTTGCCATAATTGAATAATCCAATAATAATCCAGTCAAAAGTTGCTTAGCTTGCTTAGCATTCCAGCCTTGCTAGTCGTAACTTTAAGCATAAAGAGAAGAAAAAGCGAAGAGAAATTTGCGTCAAAATAAATTTCAAGTTTCAAAACAAAAATACCAGTCTGGAGGAACGGGGTAAAAGAAGTGTAACTGCAGGCTATCGATAAGCTGGAGTTCAAGGGCAAAGAGTGTTTAAGACACGACTATCAGACTAACCGTACTATCATCTACACTTCGTTTTATTACTTCAATTTTATATTGCCTAAGGTCTCAACTAAAACATTGCTTCAGAGACTGCACATCATGTTGAACTTTTGCTTCGGAGACTGCGTTGGATGTTAAATTTAGCCTCGAAAATTATTGTTAGTGCTATTTCGACTTGAAAATGTATGCAAGGGAATTGTTTTCAGTAAGTTAATTCAATTACTGTTCAATTGAATTAATCGGTAATTTGCTCGTAGTTTCTTTAGAAGGAAGAAGTGTAATCTGATATAACTAACAAATTCAATCACTTTGACTGTGCTTTACAAAATAATCCGCAGTTTTAGACACTGTATTTCAAAATATTCTAATGAATATGCGTTCACCTAAATTAATTGAAAACGCATATACAATACTCAAGAAAAAGTGATTCTTTTCAGTTACTCCTTTTGGTTATTCAATTAAATCCAATGGGTCAATACTTGCAAAATAAATAATAAATATAGCGTAGTCATACTAGGTAAGACTGATATCTTAACTGAAAGATGTTGCATTTCAAGAAGCTACGTAACATTTGCGAAAAAAGTGATTCTAGTATTACCTTTAATTCACTAGCGTGAGCTGAAAACTAATTATAAATAATGCGTAATTGACTTAGAGTTTTGCTTAACTTGTAATTATGCTTCAAAGTTGACATCAAGTTATCTAGTAATTTATTCATGTCCACAAGTAACCTTAGGCTTTACTGAAACATGTGAATTTAGCTATAATTAATTACTAATATCTACTCTAGTAATATATTAGGTGCCAAATATTTCCTAACAGGAACTCTACTCAAGCTGCTTAACAATTAGAGCAGTTTCTGATTTAAAATCCATGTCAAGGATAGGTTCATAAATAACGTTAACAAGAAAAAGCTTTCGGCATCCCATTTTTAAATGATTCACGTTTTCCAAATGAGAAACAAATGTTTTTGAAAATAATGTTATAATTAATTTTATGATAAAATATTATTTGTGATTCTACAAATTTGTGCGTTTTAAATGCTATAGTATCAGGCTTCCTGGAAGTAATTTTCTGGCGATAGGCGTAAAATATAAGTGAGAGTAAATATATGATAGGAGGTGAGTACTTACTTAAATGCTCGGATTACTACTAAGATTTGATTTCTGAAAGTTTGTTTCTGAGATATTTATGAATTCTTCTTTGCAAATTATATGGTATCAACTATGCTTATAGTAAAACTATAAGTTTATAAAATAACAGTTTCCTTTGGTAGTAAACACGCCCGCATTCTGTCAGGAAGTAAACACCGGAACGTCCATAATAGTTAAGCACTGTAAAAGCACTCCTTAGTTTAAGAAATTCATGGTGTTTATAACGATACGTAGCCCACCTGAGACAGTGGTTAGTGTCTTTGATATGGTATGGGTCTTTATAAGTGTATAATGTCTGTGCGAAGAGGGAGCACTCAAAATACATGCAGAGAGAGATAAATTCCTCTCTAGAGATCGTCCCATTGTAGACTACTTCGTAATTCCATCTGAGACAAACGCTTAATAGTTAGCAGTAGTTGGTAGTATCTAATGGCTTACATGGATGCCTTGCTTAAACCTGTACCAGTCTATGATACTAGTAGCGTTCATTTAAAGAAGTAAAACCTTGCCTTTAGTAATTTGCATTTACTTCTCTAATTGACTCCGTTTATTCTAAGATTCTCTAATTGATTCCCTTAATTAAATTTAGACGCTGGAATTTGCTGTTGCTAATGATTTACTTCTCATACCGTTTAACTTGCGATGAACAACACGAAGATAAGAAATACATCTGGGTTCCTTCATAAGTCGCTATCTAGAGACCTACGACAAACAACTAAGCCTTTAAGAGATGTAAGAAGACACGCTTATATTGCAAAAGCAATACGTGTTCAATAATATTCACTCTATCTGTTTTAAGTTGTAATTTCGCGAAAAGTCTTGGAGCATTTAAGAGATTTGCTCTGTGTCTGGAATGGAAGCTTCTAGATTTCAGAAACCTCGCCAACCTACGGTTCTGCAGTTTCTCTGATATTGTCTTCATACATAAAGAATCAGAGAAGGTAAAATATAGTGTAAATACTCAAAGTGTGTGTCTAATTCAATCTGCAAAATACTCCGGGCAGAGAAGGTATAACAAAACCTTTTGAAACTTTAATCTAGAAAGTCTCTTGCCACTAGCAAGAATTGTCTTCGTACAGTAATAGTTAACTATATATATATCTTTAATGATAATTTAAAGATAATTGATTATATTATATTTAAAAGCTATCTAAATACTATTTATGATGATAGTATTTTAATGCTATTTTGTTGCTGATACTGCTAGGAATGTGATTAAGATATTAAGCATGTTATTAATAAATATATTAATGGTGAGTATTGTACATTATCATAAATACGTAACACTCAGGCAAACCACCAATGGCTCTAATGGAACTTTTGCAAACTAACATTACAAAAGCAAGCAGAAACAAAAAAATATTTATTGAATCTATCCCTTATGGGAATAGTATAAAAATGGGTTTTATTAAAATTTCCTCTGAAACTTAATAGTCCCATTAGAGCTTTCATAAATGGATGGCTGAATGAATGAAAGCTTTCACTTATATTTGCTAATAAATTCTAAAATAAATAAATAACATAATTCGTTACTGAGACAAACCCTGGATCTTTCTTTTTGTTTGGTTCCTATATAAATTCACTGACAGAGAAATGCAAGCACAGAGTTGGTCGTGGAAACTTCACACAGCAAGCAGATCTTTTGATCGCTATTTTACATCTGTAGCTCGATGGCCGATAAATCTTGTTAAGTAGTCGTTAAATTTTCAATTTCCTTGGCAAGGTTTAATAATAAGCAGAGGAGAAGCAAAACTTAAAACTGTATAATTTCTCTAAAATGCATACAAGTGATTCGAACTTCGAACTTCGAATTCTTCTTATAATTACATCTAAAAGTAATATTAATTTAGGAGTTAAAATAAATTAATAATTAGCAGCAGAAATTCATGTCATAAAAACGTATGATAAAGAACAAAACAAAATATATGATATTCAGTTAACTAGTGCAGAATATCAGCAGTTATCATATATCAAGTATTAGATGCAATAGAAATAACTCAGTTACTTTATTACAAAGTTTTAATGTAAGAGTAGTAATTTTCAGTTAATTGTTAATACCATACCAAACTTATTCAAGAACAAGGATGGAGCCATTTTCCCTTAGAAAGTCTTCCATGAAGGTATCCCTTCCCTTTGGCAGATAGCCCTCCATTGCATTGCCATTGTCAAGTAAACTGAACCAAACCAATAATAAAAATCACTAAAACTTTTGAATTTATGTAATAATTTTCCATCAAAACGGATTCATTTATGTAATATTTTCAGATCTTGAAAGCAACAAAGTATGGGTTTGTAAACAAACTTGTAACATGCTGTTACTTTTATCTTGCATTTTTCCAGCTTAAGTGTTTAATGTAATGTACGCTGTTTTTTTTTTTTTTTTTTTTCCTTTTTTACACTGTTTTTACATGTACTGTACATTATCTACATGTACTGTACATTATTATGATTGTAATGTTAACTTAAAAATAATTTTGGTGATTTTGATGTTATTTATATATAATGGATTTTGGGTTATTGGTAATTGATTTGAATACAAAATTGAAGCATTTCCTCAGGCTGCATCGGTATTCTTTTAGTCAAAACATGAAGTATAACTTTCAGTATAAATAAAATCGTTGATTCTGGGTTAAGCTAATTTGATACATAACTTGTTCACAAGAGTGGTGTTACAAATAGACAGTTCTATTCAAAATTTATTTTCAGCAGAATTTCGACTTCTTGCAAAGTTTTGTCTGGTCTATAAATTAAAGAATAATATAATAAGTATTAAATCGTGTCTTCCTGGTAACAATAAGGTTTTAATCTGTTTTGCTAGTACTGAAGATAATTTTAGTGATCTAAATATTCCATATAAGGAGCTTGAGCTGTTTTCACAAACTTTAAAAACATAATTAGAAGAAAGAAATCATATAATAAATGCAAATTTCCCTAACTTTCGAAAAAATTTTGATTGAGTTTAACATTTAATTCTATTTTCATTTAGCATGAAAAAACATTTCGCTAATTTGATGATGGTTAGTTTGGTGCGAAAACCTTTCGTTAATTTGATCCAAAAAGGTTTTTAAGTTTGGTCCGAAAACTTTGTTAGAATATGCCAACTCAGTTTACTTTCAGTTCGCAACGTTCTAGAACAGAAGCCACTCTAAATACCTATAAATGCTCTTTAGTAGCGTTTTACTGTCTGGCGAACTCCGTGTCCTGAGAGTTTTAAAAAAACATTCATATTAATTAAACTAATTTCATCCAGGATAGTACACTGGATGGAAAAAGCTAACTGACAGTACAAATCCAAGAGTACAAGTTCGATTCCGCGTATATATGTGTGATTTTCTGTCTTTTTGTGGATGCAATACTGGCTTACTTTTTGTGATGCCTCCCGAGAAACGCTCTCAGTAATGATAGTTAAATGGCAAGTCTTTGGAGCAAGTCTCTGGCTACTGGTGCTGGGGGTGATATTATTGATAAATAAATGATAAAATTCTTAAATTAAAATATTTTATTATGCACCTTACTCAGTGACAGAAACATTTTTGCAGGAACTGACTTTGAAAATATAATTCATAGTTTTAAATGCACTAATACTGTTAAAAAACACTTAGTAGAGATAACACTTAGCAGATATAAAGAGGAAAATATAGTGAAATAAGTGACTGTGAAAGGAGTAGGTTTTCAGAAAACTGAATTATTTGTATTACGATTATTTCTAGTAATAATATTACTATCATTATTATAACCATTACAGAACTCACAGCTAATAACCGCATCGAGATATACAGTTCTTGATTCTTCCCTCCCTCAAAGCTCTTTCAGTTTGTCACTTAGTCTGACGAGTTAGATTGCGTGATAATTTTGAATCAGCAGGACAACGGATCTCAAACTTTTTAAAACGGCGAGTTTTTTTTTAGAATCAAATTCTGCGGGCATACCCTTTTAGGCCTACTTTATATCTTAGTTAATAATATTTAGGAGCAGTGTTAGAAGAATGAAGAGGAGATAATTAGTAAAGAAATGTTAAATAAAGACATACATAAGCAACAGCGCAATTCCATGCAATCGAAATTTTTAGAAACTTTGAAATTTAGAGTAATATCTCTTCTACCAACCAGCAAATATTTAAATAATTAAAACACACATTTTTGCCGTTATTTACGATTCAGAATTTTCATTATTTCTTACAGAGAACATTTTCAAATTAACTGTACCAACTAGGTCAACAGTAGGCCTAAACTGAGACGTAACACTTAAACGCGACTAATTGCTCTGAGAATAATTAACTGTGAAATATCAAATCTATAATGACTTCATATTGTGCTGAATTTTAACTGAGTGGTTCTTTGTTTACGCTGAAGTCGTTCAGAACCCATTTTAAATCATTAGGTACCTTCCTTTGAGATGTTGCAAAATAATATTCAAACATGTCTTTCAAACCTTTTAAATGCTCGTGAATATTTTTGGGTATTTTTTGTCAAATTGTAACGTTATTCCAATTCGAGGAGCTTTTCATAAGAGAGAAGTAATCGATATCTTCTTTACCATACACTCCCAAATAATACATAAGTTTCCTTTTAAAGCAGGACTCTTTGTTTTTGCAATGTTTTGTAAATGCATAGTGTCTGTGCGGCATGCGGCATGTGGTAAAGCATATGTGGTAAAGCAAAAGTCCTTATGAGAGGCTGTTGTTAGAGCAAGAAGGGTTTTACATCCTTGAACAGCCTCCCCCGGAATGCTCTCTCTCAAAATTTGGGGGCATAACTGAACTAAAGTCGGCCTATCACCTATATGGACCTCAAGGCTCTTGCGACAGGCGCATTTGACTCCTTGCCACGATCAATGTCATGCGCTTGTGCTGGCCATTGTCAGACAAGAGGGAATGGTAACCAGTAACAACAACAATGGAATGTTTTTTCAAGTCGTTTAAGTGAAGTTACAACTGTTTCCTGCGCAAAAATAAAATGAACACGAGAGTGACAAAATAATTTAAACGTCCTAATTCTGTAATAAAAATTTATTATCAACTTGTGATCAAAGGTGTCTTATATGGTGTATATACTAAATGATTAATAAACTAAATGATTTCATTTTCTTTTGGTCTCGCTATTTATGAAGATTGTTTTAAAACTACAAATTTACACCACTATAATCCAAAAGTTTGATTACTGAATACAAACTGTTAAAGACATATAAAAACATGCGTGTACTTTACCTATCCACGAGTTATACTCAAAATAGCCGAAATGAAAGAAATATAAATCAGATCACACACTGTCTTATGAAAGACTCCACTTAAAATTCTTGCGCACCAAGCAACGGGTACAGATAGATGTAGCGAGACACCCAACGTTTCACCATTGTTTTTAAAGTATAGTTCCACCTCACTAACTGTACAACGTCTCCCAGTTATAATAGAAAGAACCCTAAGAAGAAAGATTCGAGGTTTTCCTAACCACTTGAGAGTACTTTCAGCTCGCCAGTATTTCCATCCTGTGCGGACATTATATTCTTAAAACCATCCATACATTTCTGGAATTCGAACCCTAGCCAACGGTACGGCGGCAACAGCAGTCGTACAACTGACTATATCTATTATTTAAGGCCTGAGCGAGAAGAATGCTTTATGGGATCCAAAAAAATTGTTTTCATATGATTGGGATCATAAACAACGCTATTATATTACGCATCCTCTAGCAGATGACACCTTGACTGCTACAGGAGATGTGAAATTGAATTTGGCAAATTCTCGTTAAAAATGTAATTCAAAGTTTCTCATTTTTTTTTACTTTCTGTTTCTTATTCTTTAATCTCTTATTTATTCCGTTTTTCTGGATCGGCCGTGGATATGCCTTAGACCGCGGAGCACCAAGGCCGTGGGTTTAGTATTTTAGGGATTCGCGGAGTCCTAATGTTTTGCGGAGTGCAGTTTGGGAACTTCTTCAGTAGGATATTAATCTCAGTAGACATCCCACAGAACTCTGTTATTTGCTTACTTAAAATTATCTTCCTCGAAATTATTCAAACCGTAATTTGATAACCAATTGCATTACCATCATACACAAAACAAAATTTATCGTTTACTAAATTACGAAATAACTTGAAAGTAAATCATACAGACAGTTTTCCTGTAAACAAACTCAATTAAAAATGTATTAACAAAACGCATTGGTATTAGAGAGTCCGTTGAAAATCTCCTATGTCAGAATAGTTTCAATTTTTGTATGATTAAAGTGTCTGTGAGGACCTTCAAAGTGCCTATATGGACCTTGTGTTTTACTAAAAAACTGAAGTATCTTATTTGCTACAGGCATTTAACATTTCTTTGCATCCAGCAAAATACATTATATATGTTTTCCATTATTTATTACCTGTGTTTAAGAGCAATTCATTGAAAATAATAATAAAATATCTAAGAAAAAGCGTTGTTTTTTCAAGCAAGGATATCAACAATGAGAGGCAAAAAAAAACTTTTTGGTCTCTTGTCTTTGAACAAGTTTCCTAAACCGCTCACAAGGCATATTTTAATATATGAAAATAAGTTCTTTGTTTGTCTACTTTCCTTAGGGCATTTAAGTAAATTCTCTTCTTGTTTGCCCATTCGCTTTTGAAATGTTTATAAAATCTGCGAGGAATAACTTTCCAGATCGTTTATAATCAAGGAAATACTACTTTCTGTAATCCAGTTACTTTCCTTTAGCCATCTGCTGGTTTTGATGTTTGTATTTTACTTTCTTTCCTTTAATTGCTCACTTTATAACGATATACCTTAACAACGGAATACTTCGTCGCATAGCAATTACAAGATGTCCTTGGTATCGGCTTACGAAACATGATGCCAAGGTAAAAGGTAAATGCAACGTCTCCCTTTTTTTTATTAACGACAAGTAGTTCAATATATTTCTCATATCACGTGGCAAACATGTGAAGAGGTTTAGAAGTATGAAAATATAAGAAAAAAGTAGATATAACAGATGCAGTAAACATATTCATAACAGAAAAAGAACAAAAGCAACAGAGTAATTAAAAGCGATTTATTTCTTTTTGTTTCATTAATCGAACGCATTTTTCACATATATAATAAATCAATTGATTTCCCTTCAGGGAAAGCGTATATTTGCTTACGTTTCACCATTTACCAAAAAAACTTACGAATTTCTCACATTTAAAAAAGAACTAATTGGCATATTCATACTCTTACATGTGTTGAACTAAACATTAGTAAACGTAAATTTTTATGTGTGTGATTTTGAAAAATGCCACTGTCTCTTTAAAAATGTAGTTGACAAGTTACATTGAAATATTTCAGCTTAGTACAATTAAATATTAATACAGTAACATTTCAGAATTTTTATATTTCACTTAGAATTGAATTAAAAGGAGTAGTGTTCGTAACTGCGCTGAATTTGAAGTATTAGAATAAAAATTTGTTAATTTTCAGTAGTATATTATGTTTTTTTTTTTTGTTGTTGTTTTGTTTTAAATATAATTAGTTATGGTTACGATTAAATCTAAAAACTGACAAGTCTACATCAATAATCTCACAAAATGCTGAGTTTTAACTGACCTAGAAAGAATAACTGACAGTTTTGATGACTGGAGTTCTAACATACATGAATTTAATAAAGAGAACATTAAAAACCATTTCAAGATTCTTGCTCATACTGTGATGATGCTTTTCCTGACATTTAAATACTTGTGTTAAACTTAGCTTCAAAGCATATTAAAAAAAACTGAATTCATTAAATTAAAAAGCAATGACTGATGAGAAAGTACTGAAATACCGATATTGGCATAATAAGATATTTCGATATTTTGCATGGAGAAACTTTTTATCAAGGGTGTTGAGACCCATGAAAAGACAGATGCTGTATTGATATCAATGAAAAAAAATTAGCTTAGAATCCTCCACTGCAAGACTTTATGGAAAAGGTCATAAAACCAGAAATGCTAAGAAAAGGTAAAACACGGAAAAGCAGACAATATAATTGCTTAGGAGTTAAAATGCGGAAAACGAAACAAATCGAACAATAAGAATGATGAGATTAAGCAGGAAAATCAATTTGCTTAAAATTATGCGATACCGACGCAGATATTTCCAAAACACATATGCGTATTCATAAAGGTTTGTAGTTAGGAAAACTTTAAAAACCAAGGAATTCCTTATGGGAAAGTCTTGGGATTTTCCTTGTATGTAATTTCGTCGATTTGCATTCATGATCCTTTATATCATAAATTGCTCTATATCATGGATTTATATCCATGCAATTACTTAGCACCCTGTTTAAATCTAGATGCCTCTATTTATGTTTTAGCAATGATCCATCTCTATCATCGATCTGTATCCAAGTAATTACTTAGAATGCAGTCTAAGTCTAGATGCTTCAAATTAGATCTTGAAGTAAAACTGAATATATTCTCACTGTAGACCTTAGAATAAAGCAACATTCTAAGAAAGAATGACCACAAATTTGATTTTATGTTAGTGCGTTAAAAAGACCTATTATTGTACTTACTAATGATTACAGTACAGATGCTAATTTCTGGAAAACCTGTTCTGGGGATCCTTGAGGTCTTAGTTTCATAGCTCAGATAAAACGTAGGTTAAATACCTTCGTAGATAAGAGAATTTGAATATATTTAAGTAAATACTAAATTAAAAGGACTATACATAATACATCGCAAACAACGTGTGAAGTTATTTTGTTGAAATTAGACGAAAAATGCAAAGCCAAAATGAAATTAAAATATAAGAAAGGTTTCACTATGCAACTCATAAGCTATACCATCTTCTAGAGGTGTTAGGAGTATGTTACAATGTTTGACAATAAATTTCAAGAGTTTCTGTTGTTTTTACTACCTTATACGAAGTAAAAAGGAAATATTGTAATCGCAAAAATTTCAGGCATCAAATTTCAGCGAAAATATACATTTTGACCGCTATAGAATGCAATTTAACGATGTTTTTGCTTGACATCCATAACTAAGGACAGAATAAAGGACACTGTTTCCCCAAAAAAAATTATGAAACTGATTAAAAATGAATTCTCAAGCGAACTTTTCGTAGCGTCTGTGCGTACGTATGTACGTATCTCGCATAACTCAAAAACGAGTGGACTCAGAACGTTGAAATTTTGTTTATAGAACTACTTTAACATGTAGATGTGCACCTCGTATTTTGGTCGCAATCGGCCGTCCCAAAAGTATATAAATATATGTACATGTACTAAATTCAGAAGTAGGAAGAGGAATTTGGATGGCGTAGAAGTGTTGATCCATAATAACTAGGAAATTGGAGGCAAATGCAGATTAAATCCTCAGTTTTATTTTCCGCAACATGTTACGGCTACACACTAGTCGGCAGATTACATGTGACTATTGCAAAAGGCTTATTTGGAATGTACCAAAAGGCTTATTTCCAAAAGGCCTACTTTTTAATAACTTTGTAGCAAGAAAGCAGCAGCAGACAGACAGCAGTTTAGCTAGGCCAAAGCGTGGAAAGCAAGTGCATAACGTTCAGGATAAAATCTCAAGTGAAACTAAGTTAGTTTTGGTGCTTAAAGCATTTTAATTGTATAGTTAGTATTGTTATAAAATTATTATTGGCTGCTTGAGTTTTAGTTCAATTTACATTACCAGAATTACGTAATAGTCATATGACATAGATTTTTCTCGAAATGACGCAGTGCAAATACATGTTGCTATTTCAGAGATTTGCTAGAATATGTAAAAGGTTAATTTAACCTTTTACATATTCTTTATTTTTCTTACATATCCCCCCTCTTTCAAGAAGAAAAAGGCGTAGGGCCTGAGAAGCCTTTTTAAAGAGAAAGCGTTAAAGCACTAGCAAATGAAAAAAAAAATCATAAAAAAAATTTTGATCCTGTAAAGTATAATTTAAAAACATTAATTTTTTAAAATAAATTTTTAATTTTTAGTGTCCTATTGAATTTTTCAGCATTTGAGTCCAAAAGTCTTTTTGTTTGAGGGTTCACATAATCATAATTCTTCAGGGAAGGTTCTTGTCATCACAGAATATTACAAAATAAAATTTTTACATAATCATTACTTATAATTAAATGTAATTACTTATAATTAATATACTATAATCATTACTTATAATTAATGCACATAAATATTTATGATACTAATTTACCTACAGATAAATTATATTTTAAGACCATAAATATGAGTAACAGTTTCAGAAATTATGATTTCGTCGTTATTATCTTTCATTTACAATTCCTGATTTTACCAAACTGGAAGGCCTCGCAATACTTGTAAGCAAACATGTCCATCAATAGGGCTGCCCTTCTTTATTTTTCTTACACACACACACACACACACATATATATAACCACTCTGTTACTTGGCTCAGTGATCTCAGTTTCTTTATACTGTTACGAATTTGGTATTTAAAAAGCTAATGTTAGTTCAATTATAAATTAATTGGTTTTATTTCTCGCGCAGTGCAGCGCGTGACGAATATTAAAAGAAAGCTAAGCCGGAAAATTGAAAATACAAGAGCGCGTGCATTAAATAAATAAATATCTCTTTTTGATTTCGAGAAAGTACTGGAAAATTCTAGCGCGTGATTTTAAAATCTTATAAAAGGAGGAAAACATCTCAGTTTGTAGTAGTTGTTTAGTTTGTTGTTTAGAAAACTACTGTTGTTGATTGTAGCGAATTCGCGGATTAGCGTTCTTTAGCTGTTTTGAATTACGTTCTATTGGACATTTGAGTAGTTAAAAGATAACTACTGTGAGATATTGTAATACTGCATGATAATTTGAGAAAATTTAAGCATTTTTGTTGTGATAATAATAAATTTTTGTTCATTTTTCATCGGACTTGTGCATTCATTTCATAACGAATCCGTACGCACGCAACAATTTTTGGTGTCAGGAGTGGGGTTTGAATGCCAATAACAAGAGCGATGGAAGAGCAATTAAGGCAGTTAATATCAGCCTTTGCCTCATTTAAAGAAGAAATGAAATTGGGCCAGGAATCCGTTAAGGACGAAATGAAAGCCGTTCAAGCTGGTCAAGAAAAGATTGAAGCATGTCAAGAAGAAATGAAAAGAGAAATTACCTGCATAATAGAAAATAAATTTGAAGCTATGGAAGGCAGAATTGACACAGTTGAAAATAAAGTTGGACAAATTGAAGAAAAAGTTTCTTTCGTAAAAGATCAAATTGAAGAAA
Organism: Stegodyphus dumicola; assembly: GCF_044657685.1. Classification (NCBI taxonomy): domain Eukaryota; kingdom Metazoa; phylum Arthropoda; class Arachnida; order Araneae; family Eresidae; genus Stegodyphus; species Stegodyphus dumicola. The sequence goes on from NC_140776.1 coordinate 131,971,938, forward strand.
GAGTTTCTTCGGTGAAAGAAGAAATAGAAAAAAATGTTTCTTCTGTAAAAGAACATATAGAAGGGAGAGTTTCGGCTGTGGAGGAACGAATTGAAGGAAGAGTTTTTGCCGTCCAACACCAAGTCGAACAACAAATTGATGAGAGAGTTTCTGCAGTTGCCAAAGAAATGGAAACGTTAAAGAAATTCGTAGCGACGGCAGGGAGCAAGAATGATGATTTTAAATTCTTACCGATGCCTGCTCGTCCATTTCTGAAGCTATCCACATATGATGGGAAGACATCCTGGCAAGTGTACAAGACCCAGTTTTCTATCGTTGCGGATGCGAATGGATGGGATTCCCAGGCTAAGGCCTGTCATCTCGCCGCTTCTTTAAGAGCCGACGCAGCGGATATCCTTCAGACTCTTCCCGAAAACAAAAGGTTAGATTTCGAAGCTCTGTCCGGCGCTTTGGAGCTGCGCTTTGGCGAGAAATGTTTAAAAGACTACAGCAGGCTTCAATTAAAATCCCGTCAACAGAAGCCCACTGAATCACTTCAGGAGCTCGCCACGGATGTTGAAAGGCTGTCACATCACGCCTTTTCGGAGTGCCCAACAGAAACAAGGGAAATCCTGTCCCTGCAATATTTCATCGATGGCGTCCGAGATACTGAAATATAAAAAGCTCTACGAATGGCGGATGTAAAAGATTTAAAAAGCGCTCTAGTGTACGCCGTGAAATTGGAGGCAGCCCAGCAAGCAACTCTTAAGGATCGCTACCCAGTCAGAGCTGTGCGAGTCCACGACCCAGGGGACCAATTGATGGCTCGTTTAGATGATTTATCCAGACAAGTCGATGCTTTGATACGGAATAGCAGTGAGAACAAAGTGGCTGTAAGATGTTGGAGATGTGGTTCTGAAGGTCACCTACGACGGCATTGCAGAACACCCCAGGGCACGGATAATGAAACGGATGAGTTGACAAGACCAGTGAATGCTTTAAGACGGAATAGTGGTGAAACAAAACCGACCCTAAAGTGCTGGAATTGCGGTGTTGAAGGCCACCTACGAAGGAACTGCAGAACTCCCCAGAGCACGGAAAATAAGGCATACGATTTAAACAGACAATTAAATGCCACGAGAAGGAAAAGGACTGACAAGAAACCAAAGTGCTGGAACTGTGGAGCTGAAGGCCACGTACGAAAGAATTGCAGAACACCCCAGGGTACGAAAATTGAGACAATTTCTGAGCAACGACGCAGGAAACAAATTAATGACCATATCAAGGAACGGAGGTTGCCAGATAATGAAAAACCCTGTTTTAAAGCGCTTAAGATCTCTATAGTGAGTGGCAACAATAACGGACTGTCCATCAATGGGAATATCGATGGAGTTCCTTGCAATATGATCATTGACACAGGAGCTAATGTTACCATCATTAGGAAAGATTTAGCTGAACAGTTTAAAGATAAACTTATTTGGACGCCATCCTGTGTTACCCTTCAGACTGCGTCTGGTGACAAGATCGACATAACTGGGAAGTTAAACGTAAACATCACGTTTGGAAGTGCCGCCTACCGTCACACGACATATGTGGCGGATATTACAGATCCATGCATACTCGGATTGGACTTTTTAAGGAAATACAATTTTTCCTTGGATTTCAAAAACAATAAGCTGCTTTCAGCATCTGATGGCATGACTATCCATCCTCAAAAGGGATCCTCGCCTGGAAATGTCGACGCCTTGTCCGAAAGATCGAGCTCGGGAAGCTGCCGAAATCATACCAGGGTCGAAAAGAAACTCAAGACTACCAGCTATTCTCCATCCCAGAAGCTCTTCGGTCGAGACCTTCGTCTGCCTTGTGACCGCCTGTTTAGTCGCCCTACGGATGCGCCTTCATCGCTTGAGGAACACATCCAAGATGCCCAGGCCCGGTTTGAGGGGATGCACCGTTCTGCACGAAAGCGAGTCAACTTGGCGACGGAGAAAATGAAGACCAGATGCGACACAAGAGCTACTAGACAGAGATCCAACAAAGGAGACAAGGTGTGGTTGTGGAACCCAATTCAACGAAAAGGACTGAGTCCTAAATTACAGTCACCTTCGGATGGTCCATATACAGTGCTGAACACGAATGACGTCGTGGTTCGGATCCGTGAGTCTTCGAACTCTTACGACAGGTTAGCTTATTACTATGGCCATAGTACGTAATGTAAATAATTGCAAATAGTATCAGACCATGGTCCTTTTTGTTTTTAAATGTGTATTTGATTTGTTTTGTATTTAGTATTTGATAGTATTTGATTTGTTTAAGTTAGTTATTGCATTTATTGTTCATATTGTTTGATATTGTAATGTAATATTAGTGCAACAGTTGCACTTATGCCACAGTTGTAAGTTTAGCTTCCTGTCCAGGGATTGTACTGCCCGGGACGTGCAGTCCTTGGGAAGGGGGCAGTGTTACGAATTTGGTATTTAAAAAGCTAATGTTAGTTCAATTATAAATTAATTGGTTTTATTTCTCGCGCAGTGCAGCGCGTGACGAATATTAAAAGAAAGCTAAGCAGGAAAATTGAAAATACAAGAGCGCGTGCATTAAATAAATAATCTCTTTTTGATTTCGAGAAAGTACTGGAAAATTCTAGCGCGTGATTTTAAAATCTTATAAAAGGAGGAAAACATCTCAGTTTGTGGTAGTTGTTTAGTTTGTTGTTGTTTAGAAAACTGCTCTTGTTGATTGTAGCGAATTCGCGGATTAGCGTTCTTTAGCTGTTTTGAATTACGTTCTATTGGACATTTGAGTAGTTAAAACATAACTACTGTGAGATATTGTAATACTGCATGATAATTTGAGAAAATTTAAGCATTTTTGTTGTGATAATAATAAATTTTTGTTCGTTTTTCATCGGACTTGTGCATTCATTTCATAACGAATCCGTACGCACGCAACAATACTTATATGTTTGAAATTGTGCATTTTTTTGCTTTAAAAAGGATTGAATTATGTTGTTCTTACCTTTCGGTTAGATTTTTATGCCTTTAGTAAATCTGTATGCAATATTTATAGAATTCTCAACAATTTAAAAGTTGTTTAAGTGCGGCTAAACCTAATTATTTTTGTCATAGCGGTCATGTTTGTTTACATTTGAAACAGCAGAATAGTAGATTTGTTGCCAATCTAGAGAAAGCAAGCTTCGAAGTAACAAAGATAACGCCTCCTTTCATTATTGCAAATTAAATCATGCTTAATCCATTCTGGAATTTATTCAAGGATATAAGTGTTTAAATTCTACTTCATAATTTTCAATACAGATATTTTGAGTTTTTATGTATTTTTGCCTTGTCGCGAAGTGGAAACTGAATTAATTGAATGAGAAATACTGAATCATCAGTGAAAAACTGTTTCTTCTTGTTATTGTTATTGTATGCTTAATTTCTTATATACATCGTGCATTCTGAGTTATAATATGGACGAAATATAACGCTGTTAAGTGAATTGAGAGCCACTGTCGCTATGGCAAACGAAAATAGTGAATTTTAAAGAGTCCATTTATTATATAGTGGTTTATGCGGTATCGAAGAAGTAGATTTAATTTAACCCAATTATTTTAAATGAAATGCAAGAAAAATGCGTATAATTTAATATTCCGTATAAGGGAGTCATGTTGGGTACAGATCAGAATTTTTTATTTAATATGAAAGAAAGATACATATTTCATATAACAAATTATAATTATGTTTTTCCTTTCGCAAACGACATGTCAAAGATTTGAAAAAAAAATTTAAGAAGCGGAAATAAAAGAGTCGTCTGGTCCCCAATGTCTTGGATTCGCGTATGGAACGCAGCAAATTTCGTTGCAGGTTAGCGTAAAAAAAAAAAAAAATTAAATTGCGTATTGAAATAACGTTTTATTTGTATGTGCTTGAATTTACACTCGATTTTCTTAGAAAAAGAAAGGCAAAGGGAAATGATCTAAGGTAAGGTGTGTTCCTTAATCATTTTACAATATGTACAGAACTTAACCACTCTAATATACGGTTTATCTGGAAGGAAGTAAGACTGATAAAGCGTTGTGAAAGAGGGGGATTCATTTAGCTTTCGCATACTGGATTCAGGAAATATTAAACATGACAGAGGGTCTTATTAAGCCTTCATTTACGACTGTGCACCAAAAAAAAAAAAAAAAAAAGGATTTATTTTTCAGGGTAGTCTTCGACAGTACGTTCGGAATGGATTCCAGTACTGCAAGATAATCAGATAACACATCACTGCATCATATCGATGCAGCCGATTTCAATATCCTGAACTTTACTACGGGTAAAAGACCTCAACAACGAAAGTGAAGATGGAGCCGATTTCAGAATAAAAATGAAGACAAATTCAAAGTGAAGGTCTTCATTGAAGCACACAAAACACAAAGTATTGAATCCGGAATCAAAACTAAGATACTGGGTGGACTAAGTGCTGAAACGCAAGACACAAATCAAATGGCAAACAGACTGCGACGAATGTGAACAAGAACTACTACATCACGCAAGTAGACAACAAACGAACATCATTTTCCTCAATTAACAAGATTTGTTACAGAATATGGTCCCCTTCCCGAATATTTCAATAGACACGGCGTCAAAAACACCGATCTCTCCACTTACCAGAAAAACCCACCTTAAAGCTGCGGTAACAATATACACTGACTACCAATAAGTATTTGGACACCTGTGATAGAAAAGAAAAACTAACTTTATTCAAAATCAATCGTTGGTAGAGCCTCCACGAGAGGTAATTACAGCGTGGATCCTTCGGGGTATACTTTCCACAAGTCTTTGTATGACAACTAGTGGTATTTTCTTCCACTCGGCTTGGAGAAGACAGAAGTTCCTTCACCGATTTTGCACGGGTAGTGCACCCCTGAATTCGGCGATGTAACTCGTCCCAGAGTTCTCGATAGGATTCTGGTCTGGACTCTGGGCAGGCCAGTCCATTCGATGAACTCCATTGGCACGTACCAAGCCTTGGTTAACGTCGAAACATGACAACTTGCATTGTCGTCCTGAAAGAAACAGGGGTCCAACTCGTAAAACTGCCACAACGTAGGAAGCGCATTGTCATCCAAAATAGTGCAGTAGGCATCGGAGTTGAGCTTATCATGAATGGGACCAAGGGTTCCAGCCCATACCAGGAGAAACACCCCCAGACCATAATTCCACCTCCGCCGAACTTGACTGTTGGCACAATGTATTCTGGCAGGAGACGTTCTCCAGGTAGACGCCACACCCAGACCCTGCCATCCGAACGGTAAAGGGTCAACCTTGATTCGTCACTCCAAAGAACCCGTTTCCACAGATCTACGGTCTAATTTCGATGTGCTTTGCACCACATTAACCGAGCAGCGCGGTTGGACTTTGTGATCAAAGGCTTATGGGCAGCAGCACGACCATGAAAACCAAGCAGACGTGCTTCCTTACGGAGGGTATTCATTGAAACAATACTCCCGGATGCCTGTTGAAACTCCTCGGGGATGAGGGCCATCGTTTGGGTGCGGTTCTTCCGAATTTCTCTGGACAGCACTCGCCGGTCTCTATCTCCCAGTTTCATTGGTCTGCCGACTCGGGGCACATTCCGACAATCACCGCTCACCTTCCACTTCTTAATCACATAGGCCACTGTCGATTTTGGATACTTCAGATCGCTAAATATGTCCCTTAAGGATCGGCCACATTAGTGATACCCGATAATTATACCTTTCTCGAAATCAAAGAGCTCCGAACTGCGAGGCATCTTGCATGCGACTAAAGGCGATGCTATTTCCTACACGATATATACCGGCGGAGTCCGTGACGTACCTTAGGACCGCAGATATCGTCATTTGCATAGGTGCCCAAATACTTATCAGTGTACAAGCCACCTTTAAGTTTATAGTACACAACTTGAACGATCGCCCACATTATTGACAAGCTTGGAAAACTCGGAGCTGACCTATGCTTCGTTATATAATTTTTAAAAAATTTTATTTAACCCTTTTTTTTTTTGGAAGCGGTGCCTTTTTTGGGAAGGGTATTTTTTTGGATAGGAACAGTGCCTACAAGAAGGATTTAATATTTACCCTCAGTTTGTGTCTAGAAGTTTAACTCTCTGTTCTATTACTGCATCTGGATGTCGCGTAATACACTTTTTTCCAAAAAAAATCGAAGCACCATGAAGGAAGTGATTGTTTTTGATAAAATTGAATATTTGTATTAAGCTCATACACAGATAATAAAATGATTAAAAACTCAAGGTCATATTACCTGTTCACGGCTCACAATCACCCATTGAGTGTTCAAATTAGTAGTTGGTCAAACCGCCAATGGCGGCAATGTATGCTTGAATTCCTCGAGGCAAGGAGTGGTAGAGGTTCCTAATGTCATCCTGCGACACATTCTGCCAGGCATTCATCAGTTGTCACTCAAGATGTACGATATTTTGTCGTGCCCGAATCTGGCGGTCTGCCATGCCCCAGACATGCTCGATTGGTGAAAGGTCTGGTGATCTTGCTTGGCCAAGGAAGAGTATCAACCGCACGGAGTCAGTCCAGTGATATGCAAGTGGTATGTGGACTGGAATTATCTTGTTGGAAAAAGCCTCATGAAGGGTAATGCAACTGGCCGCAAGATGGTATCAACATATCGTTGAGCTGTTAAGTAATTTGTGTATCCTAAATAATGTAACAATTTTTAAATTATGCAGTTATGCCCTGAGCCACAACGGCTGCAATATATTACAATGTTATTCGGTGTATCTTCGAATGCTATCTGGATAAATATGTCGCACATATTAGCCGGATCAAAAGGCACAAGCCATTTTTAAAAGCTGAAATATCACAGTCATATCTTCTACTGCAGGTGAATTGCTATATTCCATCACCTCCTTACCAAGAGTCTCACACAATCGAAGCAAAGACATAACTCAAAAGATTCAAGATGTTTGCTGTTGTCTCACCAATCTACTTTTTAGGCTATTTATTTTGTTTCAAATTGTTCGTTAGTCCCTGGTTCGAATCTTGGAGAAAGCATATTTTTTGAAGATGTATAAAGCACCTGTGCAAAATTCTTCGATCCCTCTCGTGGAGTGTTCTTCATCAAAATTGGGTCGGAGCCGAGCACTTAGCAGGGTGGGACTGTACCTGTACAATCAATGGTAGAATTCTGGTGCTTTGGTCATTTCTTTCTGCCCTGACTTGTTTATACATACAAAGATAAACATGTGCAATCAGAGATTGAAATAATTTGTACCACCTGTATTCATTTCTTTTGCATTTGTCCTATTTTTTTAACTGCAGTTTGATTTTACGTTGCTATCTCTCACCCCTTCCTTTTCTCCTCGGAATGCTCTGATCGTCAGTGTAAACACCATCCTTAATCACATTCCCTTTTCAAGGCCATTTTTATCAAATTTATTATTTTTCTGCTTTTCTTCCATTTCTTTCCCACTATCAGTGTACGCCAGCTACAAGTCTAAGCTACTTGCTAAATCTCAATGTTAATTTTAACCATACTTCCTTTTTCCCGTTCCTTTTCAACAGTATCTTCACTGTTTATTCGCTTCTTAATGATCAATCAAATTTCAAACTTGTTACAACTTCTCGTCTCAGATCACCTTAGATTTATACAGGGAAATCTCACGCACCATATTCTGAACCAGTCTAAAATAAAAAAATATAAAATATGTTGACAAAGTAAAGTGGTACACTGCGAAAAAAAGGGGGGGGTCAGTTTTATATCTCCTGTTCTACTGGGCCAAATGACAAAATTCAAATTGCGTTTTTCCTGTCTCGAAAGCGCGACTTAGGATATATATTCGATTTATATATAGCACTATTCTAACATAGGTATTTTGACACAAAATTGGACTTTTTCTGAAATAACATGCCCATGTTTTTACATATTTCGATTCTACGACTCAAACTGTGCCCAAATATGAGATTTTGTAAAATTTGGTGCGAAATTTACGGAGAAATTTACGTTGGCGCTTTTTTTCAGTTTGAGCCAAGAAGTTTTCACTTGGCGAACTTCTTAATATATGGCAACCTATTTTCCTTTTCCGTGAGAGGAAAAAAAATCACAACGTTCTTTCTTTCAAATAATGTTCTTTATATTATATTTCGATTCCACGACTCTTACATTTGGATATATACATATTTCGAATCTGCGACTCAAATTATGCCGGACTGCCAAGTTTTGTAGAAATCATACGAAGAGTTTTTCAAAAATTGGTTCTCAAAATTTTAGCTCCTCAATGTTAATTGAATTTGGCATATATTTATTAATGTATCTTTTTTTATTAAAATTTTTCCTTTCACATTTCGAAATTTCGGTTAATTGAAATAAAATTCCCCCATTTTTTGTGTTTTATTTTTTAATTTCTATTTTTAAATAATTTTTATAATTTTTTCGAAAATATTTGAATTATTACCTATAAAATGTTTACCATCATCTTAAAGTAGTTACCATCATTTAAGCATACCTGCAAAAAATTAAGAGTTTTTTTTTTCAAAATTTTCTAAGATATACACGAATTTACATATTTTCGCGTTTTGAAATTTGGCATCTTTTTATTTAACAATAAAAACGCCAAATTCAAATTTTGAACTTTTAAATTTCTTTTTTTCTTGCTTTTTTTTTATATTTATAAGAGTAAATTTTTACCTTCGCCATGTTATCTTCTGCTATTTTACTTTGCATTTAAATTGAATTGTCTAAAACTGCGAAAGTTCGTTTGATGTTTATTTTAACAATGTTTTAAGCAAACAGGACGTTGATAGTTTCGATCATGCCCCAGCTTTAAAAATTATATATATAAGTAGGAATTTTTACATTAATCCTTTTCGAAAGAATGGTTTAAGTAGCTAATTTTCTCTCATGTTATATATTGTATAAAAAACATAATCTTTAATTTGATTTAGACTGTTTTTAAGGAGATATAATAATCGGGTCACTCAGTGGCACAGAATAAACATTGCTGCACTGTTTTATTTCTTTGTCATTTAACAAAACATCTTAACTAAAATATTCATGCTTTGGACTTTCCTTTAAACTTTATTTATAATTAAAATACCTAGAAAATGAAAAGTCTCCAATTGAAACGCAGATGATGTAATTGATATTGAAAAAAAATGACGAAAATGCAAAATTTATGGAAGTGTAACAATCGAAAAATCTTAATTTTCTGAGCACTGAAAATAAACGTAGAAGTAAAGAAGAAAATTAAGCAAAAATTTGAAGGGGAATTTGGCTGTGAGAAATACCAAGGTGTTTCGAAAAGTTGGATGCTTTTGAATATACTTTCAGAATACTTCAAAGAATTCGGGTGTTCAAAGAGAAAACATTTGGACGTGTACACCATCAAATACCATGAATTGAGCTTGTGCTAACGCAAAAGACAAGCGATATCGTTGCAGATTAAAGTGAAGAGCGACTGGATTTCGACTATATGTTTGAATAAATTTAAATTGCGTTATAGAACATCACATCATCATAAGCGGAGAATCCGATGATTTCTTAGTCATTCAGGAATTTATCCAGTGATCTATGTGGATGTCACCTAAAGACGTTTTTCCTCTTGTTGAAACCAGTCTTTCCTTTCATCTCATGCCTTAAAATGCTTAGCATCTAAAGACTGATAGTTGATAGTTGATAGTTGACGGGGCACGTGTGCACCATCCCTTTACCGTAATGGTTAATTGGCATATGCAACACGTCCACCTCTATCTTGAGCCAGATGGGCCACACAGGCACCTCGCACCATACACCGAAACCCAGCGACCAGGCCATCCAGGTGGCAGTCCAAAAGACCAAAGAAGCCCCCAGAAGCATGTTCACACCAACCGCCCGGGCCTAGTATTTATTGAGTCAAAGTTCAACAAATACATGGCCAGACAAGGGCTCAAAAAATAAAATAAAATAAAATAAATAGATAAAGGGTACATTTGTAGTTTTGACAAAGCATAAGATTACAAAGGTGCAAGTGCCAGTTTTGAATAAATACTATAATCACATAGACATAATTAGAAAAAAACACATACAGATAGCGATAACAATAGAAAACCAAAGGAGTAAACACCACTACAAAACTTCTACTGCTACATACTACAATACTACAATTTTACAAAACTACTACTAGAATACTTACAAATAGTACTACAAACTGATACAACGCTAAATATTGCAAAACTGCTACTGCTGCTATATATTAGGCTGATAATAATGCTGATAGTATGATATCGGTGATGTAATGATCTTAATACTGATGGTAAGTTCAATACAATAGTTAGTGTACAAAGCAAGGATACAATACATAAATACATATATGCAACTATATAGATACCAATACAAGGTAAAAAGGATACATTATACAACTATATATATATATATATATATACACCAATACAATGTAAAACGATATACGATATTATGATTCTGTGCGAGATGCAATACAAGATAGATAATTCGATATAAGATCAATAAGCCATATTGTTCAATACAATAGTTAATGCAAAGTTAATAAAACATTTTTTATATTACTATACCAACTGTATATTCCCTATATTAGTGCAATTTTATACAAGATGACGCATATCTATACGATGCTCAGAATTTAGTATATATTACACAGTACTGTATTGCAGGGAACTCATAATTCAATTTTATACAAGATGAAACATATCTATACTATGCTCACAATTTAAAGTATATATTATATAATACAGTATACAGTACAATATGATGTACAACTAATACGTAAGATAATGGATGCTATATCATTCAATTACAAAAGTTAATGGAAAATTAATGATACATTATTTATATTACGATATCAACTATACATTTCCTGTATTGCAGGGGACTTATAGTGCAATTTTATTATGTATACGATGCTCACAACATTGCAATTTCATATAAGATGATACATATCCATACGAAGCTCCCAACTTTATATATATATTATACAATATAATATGTACGGTTATACGATATAATATGATGTACTGCAAATACGTAAGATATGTGATACAATAGGTAAATTAACATGCTTACAGGGCAATGCTTTTAATATCAATATAATACTTAGTATACAAGACACAAAAACAAATAGGTACAATAAAATACTAAGAGTAAATAAATACAGTATGCGACAGTATATAGACAAATGCAATGTAGAAAAATACATATTGTCAAGTAATTGGAAATAATTCTATGCAATATGCAATACAAGACATATGATACAGTATAAAATCGATAAGCTACGTCTATGATACTATTTATAATTTAATGAAATGTTTAATGCAAAATGAGACCAAAATACTACTTTAACTTTCATACAGTATTTTAACACAATTGCTAGTTCAGTAAAATAATTAATACAATATTTAATTCATTACGTATCTCAGGGTATAAAAAGAAGTGAATTATATATATTCTTAATAGTATGATGCTATAAGGCAATGTTCTTAATAACTAAAGCGAATTAAATGAAATACTTTGTATACAATACACAAGAGCAACACTTCAGCACAATACTGAGGATAAAAAGACATATTTTGCAACAGTATAAATATACCAATGCAATGTATAAAAATACCTATGATCAATTCGATATTAATAATTCTGTGCAATATGCAATACAATGCAACAATATAGTTATACCAATATAATGTATAAAATAAAAATACCTATGATCAATTCAATATTAATAATTATGTGCAATATGCAATACACGACATATAAGATCAATAAACTAAATCTAAAATCTAAAGTCTAAAATTCTGCATGTAATTCAATAAAATAGTTAATGCCAAGTTGAATGAAGACTACTTATAACGTTATGCTAATAATCCAGTTCCCGTATTGCAAAGAATTTAATTTACAGTTCCATACTAAAGATTACATAGCGATACGATGTTCATAATTTCAATATGTTGCATCACATATTCTTAGGGTAGAGCTTATAACTCAACATAATATTGCACAACTACCAACTCAATGCAATAATTAATGCAAGAATTAAAATAATAAATAAATTAAGTTAATAGACTAGTTAGAATATAATGCAGTACTTACACAATACAAAATTCCATATTTGGGCATAATCTGAGTGGTAGAATCGAAGTATGAAAAAAATGGTATGTTATTTCAGAAAAAGTCCCATTTCGTGTCAAAATAACTATGTTAGAATAGAGCTATATATAAATCTAATATATATCCTGAGTCGCGCTTTCGAGGCATGGAGAACGTAAAGAATGTTTCTTTACAAAGCATTTCATTTATTTGCTCCGAGGATTTAGTGTGTACAGAAAAGATCTAAGGTAAACTTAGGTAAACTGCAGAGAGTTAATTAGCTCCTAACGATTTCTATGCGAAGGACTAAATAAAACTGTAGTGCTCTTTTTATTCAAAACTTTTTGTCTTCGATATTTTGTACGTAATCTTATTTTTCTTCACCACCTGAGAACCCCTATCAAACAAAAGAACAAACGAAAAATGTTAGGATCTTTTCTATGAGTCAAAATTCAGAACTGTTATCACATAGGAATTATTTGAATTTTCGTGAATTCAGAATGCTGCATAATTACACTACTTGAATTTGGTTAATATTTATTCTTTTATTGTTTGTTGAACAAACGAATAATAAGCGAATAATTATCCAATTATTCTTTGATTTAACTTCAGATATCGCAGTAATTTTCCTTAACTCGTTAAAATTAAAAGATTCGGAAAAGATAAAAATTATTATCTTACAGTAAAGACATGAAAATAATATATTAGTCTAACGAAGTGATTATTAATTGTAATATTAAAATATGTGTGGCACAAATAGCGATTCGAGTTAATAAAGTGCAGTTGACTGCATTTAGTCTTCTGGAACAACATATGTATGGTACATATAGCAACTGCATTTATTAAAGTGCAGTTGGCAGTATTTAATTTGGAGAAACGATGGAAGTTAAGGTTATTATTCTGTTTGCCATAATAGCGGCTTCCGAAAGTCTAAGCCTTGAAAAAGACGTCGAAGAACCATTGGAAAATAAGATTGTTTACGAAAAATGGCAGAAATTGGATAAAAAATTTAAAGAACTTCTGAATTTTGGAATGAAAACGGCTTTGCCAACTATAATCAGAGCTACAAGTGAAATGAATTTGACGTCAACGTGCAGGAAGCAAGGTTTTGAATATGCTATGGGTATAAAGAACCTCAAAGAATGGGCTATCGAATGTAAGTGCAGTATATAGCATTTCTTATTTTATGTCTGGAAAGTGTAAAATACAGCCGCCCAGCCGGTATAGTGGTTAGTGACTCTAACTGCCATAGCGATGGGCCGGGCTTCGAATCTCGGAGAAGGCATAGTTGTAACCGTTCGTCCCCTTCATAGAAGGCAACGGTGGCTCCCTGTTAGGTGCTTCCATAATGAAATGACCATCACTTCAGGCCCTTGTAGTGGCGCAGGCCTAATATCTATTAAATAAAACGCTCGGCCATTAAAAAAAGTGTAAAATACATCGGACAGCATTCTAATCTTCATTGTATGTAATATTAATTGCATATAAAATCAAAGATTATTTACAATTACTAAAGTATACCTATTTAACACAAATAAGTCACAAACAGTATATATTACAAGAGTAAATATTCTGTACGATATAACTTATCATTTTATAAGTATGAAATTCAGATCAGCTGGTGAAGCCGACCGTATAAATATATTTAATCTAGTATTCGTTGTAAATTTTGAAATATTTGTATATAAAAAAATTCTAAAATTATTATATTAATAATTATTTTTAAATACAAATAAATTCTTTGCAATCTCATAGTATCAAATGATAAATTTCCATCGGTTCATTAACTTAAAGGAATTGTATTTATCAACAATCTGAAGCAACTTTAATTTGTTCCTGAAGTGCAGATTGTAATATTTGAAATGCATAGTGTAACTAATTTATTGAGAAAAATTTATAAAGTTATTAGTTTAGAAAAAAAGGTTATGAATTTTATGATTTTTGTTTTCAGTTTTAAGCTCTATATCATTCTGTTATATCTAAATTTTATGTGCAATTATGTAGAATACAAACTATTTTTACTGAAAATTCAAAAATGTAAAGGATAATATTTTATACATCTTTTGAATTTTGTACATTTTGGTGTGAAATTCTCAAATTAACATAAAATTCAGATGATCTTTTTGAGTTTGTCAGTATCTTATAGTATGCATTCAAATGGCCGACTATGATGAAAAACCACATTTATATTTTATCGTTTTATTTTTTATAGCACATTTGTTTAGAAAATAAGTTTGCCTTCATTTTTACGTTAGTTAGACTAGGGAAATATTGAAGATTTTTGGAAGTGAATTCCGAAAGTTGGCTGTTTATATGGCCTGAAATATGTCAGAAACTAATTCAAAGAGCAAACGTTTTAAATTACGTTTTCAGATAAGATTTTAAGTTACATTTTCAGTTTAAGATAATGATTTAGAAAACACTTTTATCTATAATAATAAAAGCAAGTGTAATGTGTCTGTCTGTCTGTCTGTCTGTCTGTCTGTCTGACCGAGCTCTCCAGCCAAATCTATCGCACGCAGGGACCTGGAATTTTTTATACGGAAGCACAAAGGGGCTGGCCACCAGACCTCGAAGCCCGATTTTCGATTTTTGAATTAGAAAAATTTTAAAAAAATTATTTATAATTAATTAATCACGGTTTTTTTGACTCACTGATATTATTATTTGTTTTCAAATAACGTTCGATTGTAACAATTGATTTCTTTATTCTAGCGTTAGTTTGCTGTTTTGACGATACATTAAATCGATTAATTACAATTCATTTCTTTTTTGTAGCTTATTATTTATAATTAATTAATCACGGTTTTTTTGACTCACTGATATTATTATTTGTTTTCAAATAACGTTCGATTGTAACAATTGATTTCTTTATTCTAGCGTTAGTTTGCTGTTTTGACGATACATTAAATCGATTAATTACAATTCATTTCTTTTTTGTAGCTTGTGGGGGGGGGAAGAGAGAGAGACAGTCTACATGTCCTACACTACTATTCCTGCGCTATTCACTTATCTGCATTTTCTAAATGCACGGGCAACGCCGGGCGGGTACAGCTAGTTTAAAATATTTGTATGCATATCCTTATCAATATATGCCCTTATTAATATCCCATTTATTGATGTATCTTTGTGTGGAAAATATTTTCAGTAATTCTTTATTCTTTATTATCTTGAATTGCTTGAAAACAAACATAGATATGTTGGACACATTCAAAGACATATCACCTTAGGCTAAAACGAAGTGGACCATCATACCTGATGTCATTTTTGTTGAACAGCAGATCTTTAAGTTCGAATTAAAATGGATGTTCTAAAGTTCTGCAGAGATTTTAAAGAATTAATAAACATTTTTGAAATTTTTCATATTCATTCATGATCCTTAATCACTGAAAGAATTTTTTAAAGCAGGATGAAGATTGATTTAGTGAACACGGACATGTTTCTTTACCCAAAGTAAAAATCGCCAGGGAGAAAATTAAAACTGTCTAAAAGAGGAAACATTGGTATACGTAATCAGAAAAAAAAGTATAACTTTCAAATATTGGGAGTTTTAAATATGTTAGAGTTTTAGATACTTAAATTGTGCTTTCCTCAAAATTTGCTTTGCGCATTATTTCCTTAAATATAATGATTTAAAACATCATCATCCCCTTTTATGAAATTTTACGTCCTTTAACTTTTTATTGTTTCTTAGTGCAAATATTAAATAAAATTAAATTATGTGAGTACTTTTCTAACAATGACCTCATTTTTTATTTAAATCATAGTAAATGTATCTAAAACTTTTGTAGTTATTATTATTCGACCACATTTAAATTTTTAAATTATATTTCTGTTACATAACAATACAGGCAGTAGGAAGAAACTTTAGTTTATTTTAGCATTATTGATTTTCAGAAAACTCTCTCTGTTTTACATGTAGCAATTCTGAAACTTTAGAATATTCCCAAATTTTCTGTACTTAACTACCATTTAATTTTGTGAAATTTTACCGAATTAAGCTCTGATAGTTTATGTTTAATATTTATTAAAACTAGAGCTGAAGATACAATTAAAATGTTCCTGTACTACATTTTTTTAAAAATAGCCGTGAACATGTTCAGATACGGTAAATAGATAAACAAAGAAGTTCCCGCTGAACTCCAGTTGGTATTTTGTTGCTATAGAAACTTATATTGGTCATTTTCTAATCTCATGATTGATTTAACAAATTTCAGGAAAGATTACAAATAACACATATTTTCATAATGTCTTTTTTATTTAAACGAATAGTAAAATTACATAAAATATTAAAATAACGAATACGTTTTAGCCAATACTGGCGAGCAAATGAGCTAGCTGTACGTGGTTTCCTTCGAGTTTCCCAGGTATAAAAATATGAGATAATTTCTTCAAATAATGTACTAGATTGTTCTTCAGATAGTTCTCTACGACAGGTAGCGTTCATGAGCTTTCTATAAGCAAAAAGAAGAATTCCTCAAAAAAGAACGCATAAGAATAAAATTATTAAATTTACGACCCTTCTAGAGAATAAGATGGAATTCTGGAGATTCCAGTCTATGTTTAAAAATCTCTCAGACTTCTATTTCTCTAACTATTGTTTTGTGTTACCTTCTAACCTCATATCTCATTACAGAGGACATGTTTCTGTAACAGAAAATATTAGCTGAGTTTCATGCATTTTGTTGTTATTACATACTTTAATATTAACGAGGATAATTTCCTGCTGAATTTGAACTCATAAATGCCTCTAAAAGCGAAAAATTTGGAATTTTAAATATTTGATTTCCCTTAGAAACATGAATGGAATTTTTAATTTTTAGTTTTTTTATAATATCTAATGCGTAACATACACATATATATGATAACAGAAGTATAAACACTAGTAAATTCTGTTTAATGCAGTTTCTATTAGCTGAAATTTTCATTAAAAATGCATTTTCTCACCAATGATCAAGTGCAAAGGAACACCGAATAATCTCAGCTAAAATCTGGCTACATGTGACTTTCGTGATGTTCTGTGATTTTTAAGCAGCTTTCATGGTCACAGCATGGTGACCAGTTTGCCATAGACTAACAAATTTGCCATAAATTTCGTCCTCAAAGCCATTTCTTCATAAAGTAGATAGATGGATTAGAATCGATTCAGAAATTTCTCAACTTGGCAATGACAATTTTATTCCCACCTGAACCTCGGATAGTAAAATTCAACAGATTTATTTTCAACTGAGCCCAATCTGAAAATATCTTCTTAGATCCTTCATAATTCAACCTACGTTTTTCCCTTTCTTGTCATAAATAAAATAATGTAGAATCAATGTTTTAAACAGCTTTGCTTAGTTCAAGTCTACCTCCTCTCTCAAACAGTAACATCTGCTCATACTGTTCGCGAACCCATCTGCGAGGAATCACACAGAGCCCACGTGTATCAACGAAACCACATTTACATGGATATTGTGGTATTCGCATTGGAATGTAAAATGTTTTATACATCTTTCAGGTACTCTGTTACAATATGCTGGAACTCCAACTAATCAGTCAGTTTACTGCCAAAAGTTAATCATTTGCATATTGTATCGTTAAGTTCTGGGTAAACGCAATTTCATCCAATTCGGATTACTCCTTGGTACATCCATTTTTATGTTATAGAATGTATCATAATACTTCAGAAAAATACAAACAAATGAAATTCAAAAAATTATAGAGTGAACAATAGTAGGAAATAAAAGAATAAAAATATGTATGTTCAGTAAGTGCAGAAAAGAAATGTTTTTATTTTAAATAAAGATATATATTAGAGCCGGAATTCGCAACAGTTTTCTTGTATCAACGCCTTTTAAGAGAATGATTTTCATCATTGGTAACCCTAAAATCTTTATCTATAACCTACGATATTTCAGTCATTTAATTTACATAATGTAGAACTGCATTGTTACTGAATACCAAACTTTGCAAAATTGGATCAGGATTCATTTTCATAACTGTAATTTTTACCTGAGAACTACTGATAATAATAAATTTTCATCAACTGGTATCAGGGTACTCTTCTTTTGCAACTTAATACAAACGTAAGTAAAGTTACATGTAGTAAACGTTGCATGGAGCGTTGAGTACTCCTTCCTACTTCTTATAGATGCTAATGGATCAAAATTATTTAATTACCCTCTTTGACTGAACATTAATATTTGAGATTTTTTAAGTACTCATAATATTTAAAAAAATTAATTGCATGCATTTTGTTAAATGGTCTTGAAATTTTCATTATTTTTCAATTCATTACCAGTTTTCGAACGCTTAAGTTTCCTTCTTAATTTTTCAGCAAACATTTATTAGTTAATCAAAAATATGAAATATGAAAGTAAATATATTCCACATTCCGTTTTGAGCTCACAAATCATTGTACATATAATCTAATTTTTAAAAGTTTAAAACACACATCTGCGAACTTATCATCACGCGATGATTTGTAGGTGCTTTACCACGATATTTTCGATGATGATATTTTTAAACGTCGACGATTATTTGTACCTCGATGTTTTAGAACTGTGATGTCTTCTCCCACACCATTTTGCTTCACGAGGCTTTTTTTTTTTCGCTTTGCGTTGTTTTCTCCGTTAGATTTTCGTCCGGCGATGTATTTACTGCGATACTTTCGGCGAT
Organism: Stegodyphus dumicola; assembly: GCF_044657685.1. Taxonomy (NCBI): domain Eukaryota; kingdom Metazoa; phylum Arthropoda; class Arachnida; order Araneae; family Eresidae; genus Stegodyphus; species Stegodyphus dumicola. The sequence goes on from NC_140776.1 coordinate 131,990,672, forward strand.
CACCACCTAGTTCGATCATCTAATTGTTAATGTACTGCACGTATAGTAATAAAAAAATTCTATTGAATAGCACGTGTTGATTGAAAAAAAAGGGGACTGATGGTATCTTAACAGAACTCAAGTACTTTGTTTTCATTTAAAAACAGCATCACTTGAGGATCAGAAGATATCTGCTTAGCTATAAGATGACATAATGAAGAAGAAAAACGTTCAGACGTGGCCGGAGATTCAACAAAGTTTTATTTAATAATAAAGCTAACCTACATAAGCATAAACAGGTTCAAATATCATAATTATGGGTATGATATGCACCCCACAATTTTAAATAACTTATCACATCATTCGACAACAGAAAATAGACAACAGGGGCAGCGATGCATGCAGGCAGCACAAGTGAAGTGGGAAAAGTGGACTGCAAATTTAATAGCAGCGATATTTAAAGTTCTTTATTGAAATTTTGATCTGTGATTGGATAAGAACTGTCGCATTGCAGGAGGGTTACATAAGCAAACATAAAGCGGATTAATTTTGAAAGATACTGCCAAGACAGTTATTATAAACAGCAGGACAGAAAAAGGACAGGCATTTAGGACAGAAAAAGGAAGTAGATAAATTAAAATGTAGAATTAAGAGGACTGTTGCCAAATTAAAGTTATTAGTTTTCTTCCATATTTTATATCCTATATATATAATATATATAAAGAGAGAAAGGGAGAGATAGTTAATTAGACAAACAGATAGATAAATATATTATCTATACAGATAGATAGGTAAATAAATTATATAGACAGGCAGATAAAATAGTGAAATTATTTAAAACTACATAAATCAAATTTCTAAATTTGTAGTATTTCCTGAAATCTGCTTTTAAACATAGAACTTCCTATTTTAATTTGTGTATTTCCGCTTTCTGTTTTAAAAATAGTTACTGCGCATAATAGTTCTCTTTAAAATGCGTGATTTGAAAATCAATCCATGTCAATATGGTTCCTGCATGACGATCGTTTCGCAGGCTCTTGCATAAAATTCTGCAGGTATTCATAATTTTAGAAAGAATGTTTTCTAATAAAAAAGTCAAAACAAAACTAAATCACTTTGAATGTAAATTTCATCTTAAGCACGTATCATTCTCTCTCTCTCTCTCTTTGATGCATCTCCTTTGCCAAATATGTTTCGAAAATGTATAAGGCACCAAAAAACAAAAAAAAAAAAAAAAATCTTAAAAAACCGGCGCGTTTACTGCTCCAATCTTTGTTGGCCTAAAAATGTTTAGCAATGAGAATAAAGAAGTGTTAAAATCTGCTATGGCTGCAATCTACTTCTTAGGCATTGGATGTCGTCGTTATCAGTATCTGTCTTCAACATCTAAATCATTATATATGTAATGATAGGACAATTTTGGAAGCAATGATGTAAGACCACTGACATGTAGAAGCGCAGCAATGTTGTTTAGTGTAGAGACTTGATGCGTCCATCCATTTTGAAGAAGCAGTCGAGCCTGATTAAATTTCATGTTTATTTAAATTCTTATTTGTAGACACAATTCACTTGGCACTCTACTCGTGCCTATTAAAGAACATTTTTGATGCTATTGCTATAGAAGCGCACATAGATGAATTCATCAGCGTCTTAACAAGATGAAAGAGTAAGCGAGAAGAGAAGGATTGTCGCAGTAATAATGTAGAGGACGAAGGGTAGGAGGCAAATGTTTCAGTTTTAAGTTTTGGTTTACAATTTGGTGATTGGTCAAGAGGCATCTGCATTAAGCGTTACGTAAGATTGCATGATTAATTTGAATGAGGCAATTTAGAATTTCAGCGCTAGTTTTTAGATAAAGAGATGCAGTTCATAATTTAAATGAAAAAAAGAGGTTATAGCCAATTAAATTTAGAAGTTTGCTTTCATATTTTTTATTTACATATCTATCTATCTATATATATATGAGTTGGATTTTTCTGTTAGTGAATTTACGTTTTTAATCTCAATTATTATCGTTTGACGAAACGCACTATAGGTATTAACTTATGTCGAAATTTGAGCTTTTTTTATGTATATATTTACTGTGCATTTGAAATGTATTTACTTTTAAAAGAGTTGTTTAAAATTATTTGTACGTTAAAATTTCTTTATTTTTTATCACCCTTTTTTTGATTTTGAAGTTATCCCGATTTGTAATCTTTATTCTTAATTTTTATAGTTTTTACGAGATAGCTTTTGCTACTTTATTATTGTTTCTAATTGTAACATGATTTTACATTTTTGCTAAGGAACTATAGTGTCAAATGTATTTTTAGCATTAACTTTTCAAAATTCCTCTTAATTATTAAATTAATATATACCGGGTGATCAAAAAGTCAGTATAAATTTGAAAACTTAATAAATCACGGAATAATGTAGATAGAGAGGTAAAAATTGACACACATATTTAGAATAACATGGGGTTTTATTAGAACAAAAAAAAAAAAAAACTTTACTATTATCGGGCCTTTTTTCTTCGAGGAAATGCGTGGTTCTGGTTTTGTAACTACTACCATGACGGGTGAGAGGTACGCCGATATGTTACAGAATCGCATCGTCCCCAGCCTGGCTGATAAACACCTGCTGGAACGTACGATTTTTATGCAGGATGGCGCTCCACGCCATATTGCTAGACGCGTGAAAGATCTCTTGCGCGCGTCGTTTGGTGATGATCGTGTGCTCAGCCGCCACTTTCGTCATGCTTGGCCTCCCAGGTCCCCAGACCTCAGTCCGTGCGATTATTGGCTTTGGGGTTATTTGAAGTCGCAAGTGTATCGTGATTGACCGACATCTCTAGGGATGCTGAAAGATAACATCCGACGCCAATGCCTCACCATAACTCCGGACATGCTTTACAGTGCTGTTCACAACATTATTCCTCGACTACAGCTATTGCTGAGGAATGATGGTGAACATATTGAGCATTTCCTGTAAAGAACATCATCTTTGCTTTGTCTTAATTTGTTATGCTAATTATTGCTTTTCTGATCAGATTATTGCTTTTCTAATTATTGCTTTTCTAATAAAACCCCATGTCATTCTAAGTATGTGTGTCAATTTTGACCTCTCTATCTACATTATTCCGTGATTTATTAAGTTTTCAAATTTATACTGACTTTTTGATCACCCGGTATATATGCATTAAATGTATAATATATAAACACATTAAATGTATAATATCTATCTATCTATCTATCTATATATATATATATATATATATATATATGCATTAAATGTATAATATATAAGCACATTAAATGTATAATATATATATATATATATATATATATATATATATATATATATAATTATACATTTATTATATATTAATAGATTTCGATACTTGCACTTGATTTACATATGCTCTCAGAATTTAAATGATATTGTAGATTAGTTCGCAGCAATAATTAATCATTTATTTGTAATTCAATTTCATTTAAAATTTAGCTAATTTTAAATTTGCTTTTTGCGAACAGTGAATGTTTGTTAAATTCAAATATATATATATATATGTGTGTGTGTGTACTGTTTAGGTTTAAAGCGAATTTTAACTTCCCTCTTTCAAATTTAGTTATAGATTCAACTGGTAAAGGAATCGACGGTTTTCTTGGTGGTACCATATCAGCCTTTGGGAACTACGAAGGGTGTCTTAGAGCAGTTGCTGCGAGGTCAAAACCCGGAGGCGAAAGAGATGTTATGTTTCAAGGAAAATATTGCGTTGTCAAGCTTAGACCGATACTGCCCGTTAAGAAAAATAAAATATATTCGTATGCAGACAAATTAGATGGACTAGTGGCTGCTACAAAGAATGGATCAGTACGTAAATATATGCATTTAAATAATTTTATAAAAATTCAAATACGAAATATAAACTGCATCTCTAAAAAACAATTTAAATTTAAATCATTCAAAAGCAAACTGAGTTCAATAACATTTACATAATTTGAAATATATTAAAAAATTACAGATGATTATTAAAGCTGAAAAATCTTTCTTTGCAATTTTTTTTCCCACCATATTTTTACTAACTGGATCTTTTTTCTTAACATGGAGGAGATGTTTATTTAGTAATACCCCCAAAAAATCAGACTTTATAAAATGATGTAACATATTTCGAAATAAATTTCAATAATCTATAGAGAGAGAATATTTGAATGAAAAATATAGTCTATAAATTAAAATAATATTCTAATCAATCTCGTAATTAAAATAAAATATAGTTTTAAACGATAAATTAAGGATCATATATATATATACATACATGGTGTATCAGTATAGCGTTGACAAACTTTCAGGAGAGATCGAGTACACCTAGACGATGGGAAATCGCATAAGAATGCATAGACGGAAACTTTTTAATGGGGCGGTAGTAACGACACAAAAGTCAAGAATGATAGGCGTGAGAAAACATGTTTTTTGTTACGAGTACAGAAACAAAGAAAAAACAACATAAAGAGACAACGATCATCATCAAAGAAGGTGTTGGAAATTACGACCCGGACCGTGATGTATCTTTTCATTTGTGATGCAGATCTTCAATGCGCCAGAGAAGTGAGGCCTGTATCACGATCCGGGTCGTAATTTTGAACACCTTTTTTAATGAAAATCGTTATTTGCTTTTGTTCTTATTTGTAGGTTTCTGCTGTACTAAACATAATAAAACTTGTTTTGTCTCATTGTTTGTGTTTCTTGACTTTTGTGTCGTCACTACCTCCCCAGGAAAGCGTTTCCGGCCATGCATTCCAATGTGATTTCCCATCGTCTAGGTGTACTCCTGAAAGTTTGTCAACGCTGTACTGATACACCCTATATATATAAGCGAATACACAATAAGAAGCAGGGGTCGTTCCTTAAACAACATAGCAACATAAAGATGCAAGAACAAACTATTACGCAGTTGATAATTCTCAAAGAAGAAGCAAAAGAGAAAGGAAAAGGGAAAAACTCAAATCGAGAGCTTGCTATCACTTGACAGCAAAGCATGCTGTTAATGCTCGGAAGTTAATGCTGGAAGCAAAGTTAATGCTCGGAAGCCATACTTCCCTTTCGTCATTTTTACTCCTCCAGTTACAGTATCGGGACTTGTATGTCTTTTGATTTGTTTGTCCTGAATGACGTGTCCTGAATAGGAACAGGGAGCTTACTCAAGCTATGTTCAAATATGTGTGGAATAGACGACACAAGCAGGAAGGGTTAACTTTACCCTTTATTGTCCGCGATATTACAGGTGCTCCCGCACTTCGGGATACAGAGACCAAGCACTTGTGGTCTGAACTTCAAAATATGAAAACTATTAACTAACTAAAAATAAGAATTAACTGCGAGTGCTTTATACAACTGACTAACGCTAAGACTGGCCTTTTAAATTATGACATATGTAGTACTCAAACTGCTGGAACTAAAATACGTTTTAAATATCAAGAGGACTAAACCACTGGCCTTAAAGGAGGACAGCTGCTGATTGGAAACTCGCGTGTAATATAGTGTTAAGGCGGCTCACTTTATGTAACTCTATTCTTGGCGAAAAGCCACAACTAAATATTTGGGCGTTAAAACATGTTCACGCGTTTATTCTGCCCGGAAGTGGAAAATAAGAGATGATAGTAAATAAAATAAACGTTAATACATTAAAACTTTAAATAAACGTTAATACTTTTAAATAAAATAAACGTTAGTAAAACTTAAGATCCTTACAAAAGAAGTTCTTGTTTTACCTTCGAAATTAGCAAATTTATGCAGTTTACACTGATTCCTGTTGCTACAGTATCTTTAACATTTTTAATCGGTACTTTTAGTTTACATCAGATTTATGTTCTGATGACTAAAACAAATGTAAAACATTTTGCAGTTATAAATGTATGAGTAATAAAATTGTATATAAGTGTATAGAAGAGAAAGCGTTAACTTGAAATTTCATTTAAAGAAACATCCAACTTTACATTAATGTTAGCTGTACAGAAAACTTGCATGCAGGTTTTGGACAGTGTGGCAAGGTATCTCTCTTCTAGATGTATTAAATTTATTTTATGATCATGTTGATTGGAAATACACGCTAGCGCTTATTTAAGGTTTTGAATAAAAATCAGTATTAGTCTATTTTAGTCATTATAAATGAATCTAGTATAACAGAACAGACGCTCGCCACCTTATGAACGAGTTACATTACCACACGACCGTTCGTACTATGAATTTGGTTTAAAAATGTCACAAGGTTCGATATGCATATCTCCAAAAGATGTTCGTGAGATATGAGCTGTATCTTAGTTTGTCGTTTTTGATACAATCTCTGACTTGCCCACTTAAGACGTAAAGGGGACATTTGTAATGAGGATGCTGTACGAGCGGTGGTAGGAGTTACCTTGTTAGATGGGCTAGCAACACGATTTTTAAGTGCCTTAAGAAAATAAATGTCTAAACTTCTCTGAACATCATAAACGATCGTAGATGATAGCGTAGTAACAGTGCACAACAGCCTTTACTTTAGGAAACCTCTCAAAATTTGCATCTGGGTTTTCCAAAAAGAATGAGGCTTCGAACTCTTTTCGATAGATAATAAATTTACAATTTAAGAAAAGGTTTGTTCGTATATCTGTGAAAGTTCGTAAGGTTGGAGGCGTCTGTATGTACCTATCATAACCATATTAAAATATGTTATTTTTATCCTTCAAGGGCCTGATAAAGATATTGGCAGCTAAAGCTCATTTATTTTATTTTGGAGATATAAGCATTGGAATATGCGTGCCTTCAGGGTGCAATTTGAATGACTTGGAACAGTTCATTAAATACTGTAAGCAAATATTTACCATTATTTTCAGCCACGTATTTTGATAATTTACTTCAAGTTTACATAAAGCTATAATCTTCTAATTTCAGTTGCTGATCTTGTGTATTTTGATTCAAAAGTTGCAACTTGTGAAGAGCGAGTAAGCAAATATAATACGTCTTTCATAGTTGCCATGTAAGTACAGAATGACTTAAATTATTCGCATTTATAAACGGGATACGTTTGTGTATATGTACTGAATTCAGTGGTACTAAAATATTGGAAAATGCCATTACATTACGAAACACATATTAAACATAAATATTAAATACAAGCATAAATATTTCATAAACTCTTATTTATCATGATTGTGCAATGAAACTTTGCTAATACTCTAAAGAATGCTTAGTCACAAGGACCAGGAGATATAAGAAAAGCACAGAAAATTAAATCGAACACAATACACTGTACATATTTATCTACCATGTGTTGCTCATTTCATAAGACATCCTCCGCTCAGTGTAAGGAATGTATCTATTTGTGTTCCATATATTTCAGCAAAAATTACTTTTATATACAATTACTATATTTAATATTGCAAATTTAGCATATGTTAAAGTTCCAGATTATTTGTACAGGAACTAAACAGCGCTAAACATAAAAACCGATTGTTTATAACTGAGCTAGTGGAAATGGTCGACTGAACCTTTTTCGATCTAGACATCTTTAGATTTACATAAATAGGGGAATAACAAATATTTTCAAGTCCCTTGGAGCGAAATACGCAGCGCAATCAATTCGAAATCCTTAGCTATCTCAATCGAGTCGGTCCATAATCCTCAGATACTATGCTCGAATATAGCTTTCTAATTTATGACATTTAATGATATTCAACTGTAAATCATTCATCGTGAATCGTATTTCATAGCATAGCAATGCGTTACAAATTACACCCAACTCTTCTTTTACATGAATTTGAAACAACACGGTTCACCATAAGAACAAATACAATTTTTTACACGATTCTCTAGCACGATCTATCACGAATTTCCCCCACAATTTTTTTAAAAAAAAATTAGTTTGACAGTGTGATCGGAATTTGTCAGTTTATGCCCACACATGAGTTAATGACTTGGACTACTTCATTAAAAAATTCATAATGTTAAGACTGAAAGCTTCGCGAAAGCAGGAGTGGCTCCACCACACCGAAGAGGGACATCCATCCAGCCTTATGCGCATGCGAAAAATAGCTGTCGAGCAGGCGACGAAGGTCGAAGGTCGCGTTTATCGAGTTTAAACTTCTGATACCTTTTTTTTTTTTTTTGTTTCCCTGTCGAATCGGTGTATATTAAATCGCTGATCAAACTGCGATATGAATCAATCAACAGCAAGTTCACTGAATTGCTCATTACTTCCTAAGTATTCTTCAATCCCAGTTTAAATTATCGCGAATATGCACTTATGAACTGAATTTTCACTTTACACTAATTTATATTTTTATTATAAAAATGAATTGTTTATGTTTTATAAATATTAATATAGATTTTATTATTACTTTTTGCACGTTTTTGTTTTTGGAAAGTATTCAGATGTTTTCTTCTTACATTATTTCTTAAAGCTGTAGAACATATCCCCAAATTTACCATATGTCACATGTATCTTTTAATATGATTTTGTTTTTTCTAAGAAACGTAGCTACCACGTAAAAAAAAAGAGTTGGGTGTATTTGATTTCTGAACAAATTAATGTCGTCATTGGAAGTCGAGGGCTATGTTTCTTACATTTCATATTTCAATTTATGCGCATGAAACAGAAATCAGAATTCGAACACTCAGGCTCGGGTAAGCATATTCGATCATTACAGTTAAAGCTCAGTATAATTTAAACACCCTGACAATTCAGAGTTAAATATAGCTTTAGTAGTCGCTTGTGAGAACTACAACCTCTACAAATTGGCGCTCTATGTCTTTGCCTATATTACTTATATTTGGAGACTCCCTGAAATGAAAATTTACAATTTTTGCTCATTTTTTATCGACATAAAGAGAATGAATGTTAGAATCTTCGAAACTGTATGCAGAGTTTTTTGCACTTAAAACAGAATTTATATCACTTACAGTTATTTGATAATTAGCATCAAGAACGTTTCCTCTTAGTTATATTAAAATTCAAAGTTTTAAAAATAAAGCATAATACTTTTTTTGTTGTTCATTGAGGTTTTCTTTAAAATATATCAAATTTCTTTAGAATTCTAAAGAAGATTTTTTAGAATACTCTATTTCTCAGAATTATAACATAAGCTTTTATTTTTACAATCAAATGCCGAATAAATATTTGAAATACAAGCCTTTAATATACAGAATGGAGAATTTTTTTCCGTATGAAATTATCTCTCTGAATGGCACAACATTTGAATCTCCTTGTGAAACTTCATTTATATAAACAGTTTCTATTAGGTAAATGTGCGTAATTACGTATTTACTTTAGTTTCTGCTTCCAAAAGCTGCCTCTCATTAAGATAATATTTTCGCCATTAAAAGCAATAGGAAAATAAAAAAAGTTTAGTCATATAATAAATAAAAAATGTGATATACACAAGAAACAAACTCATAACAGAATAAAGGCTGTCATGCCAATAAAGGAGATTTCTTTTTTATGTTTACTTATATTGCACACAAAAACACAAATTTTCAGCTTTCCAAAAGATGAATTTTGATGATGAAGCTTCTTAACTTCCTTTTGTAACTTAGTTTACTGCCTAACTTAGTTTGGTAACTTAATTAGTCGACAATACAAGATTTTCTTTCATTGTAAATTAGGAGATAAAATAAGGAAGCAGAGGTAAAAGTTACTCCACTACGATTAGCGGTGGATTTCTAACGGGAAAGGATTTCTGATCTCACGAAAACGTTTGTGGGGTCCACATCTAAAGACTCACAGTGTTTCTCATTTTTTAGAAATCGATTTCGCGATTGCGACTTAAATGCGATCCCATAAATCTGCAGCTCATTATGGTAAAATATTAAATTGATGTAAGTTATTTCTGCTTCTAAATTTATTTCAAAGTCAATATTTCTTTATGGATATGATTAAATGGTTCTATATAAATTTCAGATTCTTTTATGCGCTAGCAACTTTCTTGGTAGCATTTGCAACAACGGTGCACGTGTATGCGAAACACAAAAACATTGAGATTCAAAGTAAGTGAAAGAATTTAAATAAATGAATAATTCTTCATATTATTGGAAATGCAAAAAATATTTCATTCTCGGCAGTAATAAATTGCTTTGTAAATTTTGCTACTTAATATGTATCTGCTATCTTTTCCGTCATGTATTACAATGTACAAGAGAATACGGTGCTTTAAGTGAGCTTCATTTACCCTCTATAGTTGCATCTTTCCTAAAGGAGAGGGCCTAAGTGTTTTTTGTTATTTTAACTTAAAGCAACAGCCCTTATATCTATACTAGTATGTAAAGCTCCGTCGTTCTGAAAGCATTCTTGGGAAAACTGACATTGTGTAAGTGAAAGAATACTCCTTATGCTTTGCACGGAATCTAACTATTTGAAATATTAACTCTGGCTCTGTGAAGACAGTCAAGGGAATTATCACCCAGTTTTATTCTTCTAGCGAAGTAATACTGAACACAGAAGATATCTATATTTAAAATAAACCTTTTCGTTAGTTCTTCAGCTTAATAAGCTACACCACTCTTGTATTAAGAGAACAGTATCTACTATTTGCGGGACTAACCGAAGCAAAAGTAAAATTGTATTTATGTATTGATATACAAGAATCACAAACCAAAGTTCGTCTATAAGTTTTAAATCAAGCCATCGAATTAGCTCGAGTAAACATAGCTAGTGAAGGATAAAGTCGCGTCAAGTGTATGTATACCGAATTTGGAAGAAAATCGTATTGAAACGTTTAGAGATCGCTGCCAAAAGCTTTTCTTTAAACAGCAGAGATCCCTAAACAGCAGAGATTATACATTAAATAATTTGCATACTAGCAGAAGTCGAAGAAAAGAGAATGGACATTAAATGTAAAAATAATGCGATATTTGGTTCATAAATATAAAGTTCTACAGCTTAAACTATCCAAATCATTTAGTTAACCAAAACTTTTATTATTAAATTTTACAATGTTTTATATCATGAGACATTATTTGATTTTAAAGAGGCATAATCCCTTTTTTTTTTTTTAAATTTTCGCATGTATTCTTAAATAAATGGCATTTGGTAATGTTACAAATACATGTGTATATTCATATAGACATCCAATTAAATGGCAGCACGCTTGGCCCACAGTCCATAGTTTTTGTTATGAGGGTTTCATCATTAATAACCTAACCTTTTCCACGAAAAAATAATGGTGCATCAAAATCCTTTGGTTCCATTATGATTCGCCTGGAGTACCGCAGGTTCTACTAGAAAAATGTATATACATTTTAATGGACGAACATTCCTCATTATGTGTTATTATCGAACATAATTACAGGTTAATATCATCATACACATCCTAGGTTATGTTTATTGCAATCTTCCTACACCTGTACCTGTAAAATTACTTAGAGCAGCGAATCTCAACCGGAGGTACGCGTGCCACTGGTGGTACTCAATAGAAAAATAGGTGGCACGCAAAGAAAGAAAGTATTTTTAACTATTAAGTTTAAAAATTAAGTACCCTAACATCCTGTTGAAGTTTTTTCTGTAATATTTATGCGATTTGGTCTTTGTTCAAAGTCAATAGCCGCTCATAGATTTTAGAAAAATAATCCGTTTTTATGTTCACAAATATTTTTTTAGCCATAGACATAACAAAATTTGTCGCAAATGATGTTTTCAAAAGGAGTCATAGGAATGGATATTGTATTTAATAGGAAATAAAAATAAGTTCCTCTAAAAGATAATAATATCTCATTAATTCTTTCAGAGTTAATCGATTTATTAGCTAAGTGTATACTTTATATCGCCACCATTTCCGGGTTCACATTATATTTTCTTTTACTATTTTCAGTTACAATAATTTTTTACGCTGATGTGCTGGCTCTAACAACAGGTATTTTGTTTTCTTGTTGCTTTGTATTCCTCACTTTTCTGTGCGATTTGAGAAAAATCATCGTTTGTTTTTGAAGAACTCGTAATATATTGTGTATTTAAATATTTGTGAAAAAATAATAAAACAAATCTAGATTTTGCAAACGGAAAAATGGCTACGATTGACTAAGCGGAAAAATGATGATTCTCAGGTGATGGATCCAGGAGAATCTACTATCACTAAGAATATAAAAGAGAAAAGGAAAACTGTTTATAGAAAATCTAATGAAAGTTATTTATCATTTGGATTTGCTTGGAATGGAGATGAAATGACCCTCAATCTCAATGTGTTGTTTGCGGTGAACTATTATCGAATCAAAGCATAAAACTATCGTTTCTTAAAATACATTCCTTCTTAAAAGCATCCTGAATCTAAGCATGCCAATTTCAAGGATACATCTGAAGAATATTTTAAGAGGAAATTATCGGAGTTCAAACGTTGTACACAAGAAATGAAAGGTTTTGTTACTTAAAGGGAAAAAGCTTTGGAAGCTAGTTACCTAGTAAGCCTAAGAATTGCCAAGTCTGGGCTGGCTCACACTACTGGAAAAACCTTATATTTTCAGCAACTAAAGATATTGTTTTAACATTGTTTAACGCGATTAATAAACTTAAGAATATTCCGTTATCAAATGATAGAGTTAAGTCGATGAATTCATGAAATGGTAAATCCATGAAAGAGGCGCTTATTCAAAAAATAAAAAAAAGTAAGTCGTTTTGTAATTGGATGAAAGTATTGATATAATGAACTTTACTCAATTATTAGTTTAAAAAATAAGATAAATGTATTGCCGAAAGTATTTATTTTGTGAATTTCTTCATAGAGCAACTGCAAATGAAATTTTCCAAAGTAATCGACAATTTTATATCTGTAAATGATATTCCTTGGAATAAGTGCATTGTTGTATGCAGTGACGGAGCTCGAGCTTTAACAAGAAAACATTCACGTGTTATTTCTCAAAGAAAGAAAGCCGCACCTAAAACTAAATTTACTCACTACTCCATTCATCGTGAAGCATTATTAGCCAAAACAATCCTTGGAAACCTGAAAGTTATTTTGAATCAAACTGTGAAAATTGTTAATTTTATTAAAAGCCGAGCTTCAAGAATACTTACGATTTTATGCCACGAGATGGGCAGTGATAATGAAACGCTTTTGTCACATTTAGAAATAAAGTGTTTATCCAGGGACAAAGTTTTAAATCATCTTTTTGAACGTCGATCAGAAATTCAAATTTTCCTCTACGATTCAAATAGTAAATTATGGTTGGCACGTTTAGTATATTTAGCTGAGTTAAATGAATTAAATTTAGAATTGCAAGGAAAAAGTGTGAGTTTAGCATTAGACAGACAATAAATGTAATGATAAAAAACTCAAGCTAATAATTAAATAATTGGATAATAATATTTTAAACTTTTTATCACTTTTAGAAAGTTTTCTAACCTAAAATAATTTTAAAATAAAAGAATTCGCATCCGACATTAAAAAATTATTGTTTTTTTATTGATAAATAATTTCAACCTGTATTTTCCCGAGGATTGTGAAAAAGAAAGTTGGGTTAGAAATTCTTTTTTTTTCAAATGCACATGAAATTTTATCTTGGGAAGAAGAAGCTCAAATATAGCTTCTATGCTATATTTGAAAAATAAATACAGAACAAAATTAAAAGGGCATCTCAAATTACGCTTAAAACTAAGTGGAATAAGACCAGACCTTAAACACGCCCAAATTTCATACTAAATTTTAGAATTAATGTATTATAACATAAATTTTGATAATTAAAATTGTAACCAATTAATCTAAAATTTCAGTTTCAATCAATTTTTAATTTAATATTTTTAAATATACGCTTATGTAGCCGTTCCTCAATAGACACTAATGCCGGCTAGCTTTAAAAGGATTTATTAACAGAGCACACAGGAACAGTTACAAACAAAAGAAATATATATAAAAATGAAACATAAACGAAATGGAACATCAAACATTGAGAATAACATAACATAGTAATCTATCATCATGGCGGCTGGAGGTCGACTGACGTTTTTTCATATCGCCACGAGATGGCGTTTAAATAAAATAGTTCGGTTACAGTTCATGAGTTCATGGCGTGAATAAAATAGTTCAATTACACTTAAATAGGTCTGTTACATCCTCCCCCTCTGACTTCGTAGACGTCTCGGCAAGAAGTCAGGAACTGACATTTGTCTACTTTGTGCAGCGGGCGGAGAATCAGATGAATGGGCTCCAGTTTGACGAGCAGTAGATTTTGCGTCACCAGCACCTTGTGCAACAGGTGCAGATTCGGGCGGTATTACACGTTTCGGGCGTCCTCTTTTCTTTAAGGGAACCACTGGAATTACACGAGCTGAGTTTTGCTTATTTCGATCTTGATATGGTTTCAAGGCTGAAACATGATACTTGCCGAGAATTTTGTCTGGTTCATGAGGATCGGCAACATCATAAGTGGTTGGAGATCTTGTAGTCACTATCACATAAGGACCATCTCTCTTGGGCATGAATTTAGCAGTTTTCTTCAGTGGACCTTTGCTGATTGGGTGGAGGATGACCCAAACTTTATCTCCAGGAACAAATTTCGGTGTTTCTCTTCGTTTTTTGTCAGCATATCGTTTCTGCTTATCTTGATGCATTTCGACTCTTTCTCGTACCTGTTGTACATTTCTTGCAAAACGTGTCAAATATGGAGTAATTTCTGGAACAAAATTATCGTTCTCAATTACGGCTTTTATATCATGCTTTACATCATCTAAGGTTCGTAACTCTCGTGCAAATTGAAGAAAAGAAGCAGAATGTTCAGTTGAATCACATTTGGTTGTATTCAAAGCAAACCTTATTAATGGCAGCTTATCCTTCCATGACTGATGGTCGTTACCAACAAGTATTGCTAAACGTGGTTTCAGATCTCTATTCTTCCTTTCAACTGGGTTAGATTGTGGGTGATAGACAGGAGTAAGACTTTGATCAATGTTCAAGATATAGCATAGTTGTTGCATAACAGCACTAGCAAACTGGGTACCATTATCACTTATTATTTTCTTGGGTAACCCAAATCGAAGGGCGACTTCCTCCAAAAGAATAGTGGCACATTCTCTGGCCGTGGCTTCCTTTAAAGCAAATAGTTCTGTCCACTTCGTGGCACAGTCCTGCACAATAAAAATCCATTTTTCACCAGACGGTGTTTCATGAAGGGGACCGAAAAGATCAATTGACAAGGTTTCAAAACGTTGAGCATAGACTGGAATTTGAAGTAAGCCAGATGGCTTTTGATTAGTGGTTTCTCCCCCTACTTTGAAGACTGTGATATTTGTTAAGCAATGCATCAGTTGCAAGCCGTTGGGCTGTAGTTAATTGCTGTCCTTCATTTTCTCGTAGTCGGCAGTTGTTTACAACAACTGGGGTTTCTTCCAGTACTTGGGATTGATGAGGTTTCACGAAGCTATATTTTCTTCGAGATTCATCAGAAAAGTTCCACTTATTTTCAGCAAGATTTAAAACAATTTTAGCTTTTTGAAGAAAGTCAGTTCCTAGCAGAGTCGAGTTATTTTTGGCATCAGGCAACACAAGGAGCGGAGTTTTGAACTCTCTGCCTTCGAGAAGAATGATTTGTTCGGTGCGAAGTACCTCTTTTTCAGATACCAAACCATCAGCGAAAGACACCTGTAGTGTTGTCTTTTCAAATACTGCATCTTGTTTTTGCAGAATATGATAAAGGGATTCACTTGCAATTGAGTGACTAGCACCAGTGTCGGCGAAAGCTGTACCGGAAACACCACCAATACTAATTGGAAATACAGCAGTCCGAGTGGAAGATAAACAGGATCGGATTTGGATAGTGCCAAAAATTGATGAATTTGAAGTCTTTGGGGGGTTACAGTCTGGACATTTAGATTTGATAAAACCAGTTTATCCGCACCCATAGCATGTTAAAGGAGGTCGCTTTTCCTCTGTTTGTTGCTGAACACGATTTGAAAAGGTTTTATGAGTTCCTTGTATGTCACTTGTTCGATTTTCTACTTTGTGTTTGGATGGATTAGTCGGTTCGTAAGAATAGTTCCGCCTGCCAGGAAGTTCAGTTTTATAGTTCGTATTTTTAACACGTACAGCTTCATAATCATCCAATTTCTGTACTAATTCAGATGAACTCTTTATTTTTCCCCAAGTATCAATAAAATGCTCCTTAACGTCACTACTGACTCTTCTTTTAAGCTGATCCGTCAGGACCAAGTCTTTGAGAGATTCAAAGTCTGTAACATCGAGACTATGGAGCCACTCTTCGAGATAATTGTTTAATTCGTAAGTAAAATCTTTCCATAAAGACCCAGGGTGTTTTTGGTGTGTAGTAAGTTTAATTCGAAATGATTCAGCATTTAATTTGAATCTTTGTAGCAGAATCTTCTTGATGTAAGAATAATCTTCTAATTTGTCTTTTGGTTCTCTTAAAATAATTTGCGAAATGTCTATAGGCAGAAGAGGTAGGAGATGAGTGATGTAATCTATTTGTTTTATATTAACTTTCTCACATTGTCTTTCAAAAATTTGCAGGTAGGTTGCAATGTCAGAAATTCCTGTAAATTTAGGGATTAGGTGGTGAATATTTGTTCCAATAGCTGCATTTGAAGCAAAGGCGGCATAGTTAGGGTTTGAGCTAGCAGCTGCCAGGTTTAATTTTAAACGTTCCAATTCTAATAAAAGTTCTTGTTCTTTTCTTTGACGTGTCTCCAGATCGTTGCTTTCACGTTGTTTTTGCTGTCTAGTTTCGATTAAAGTTTCCAGAAGATTCCTGGTAAAAGCCTCATCATAAGTGTCAGAATTGACAATAAGATCTTTAAGATCTATTACTCGCATAGTGTCGTTTACAGTGAAACCCAGTTCTGCAGCGAGAGTTTTTAAATCCTCTTTTCGTGCTTTGGCAAGGTAAGCCATAATTATATGAGAGGTCAGGGGGAAGGGAAAAGATGAAGTTGAATTTGTTGTTATTTCGATTTTATTCACACTTCAGTATTTTAGAATTAATAATTATACCTTTAAGTAAAATGTATATACCTCTATTAAACAGCATGTATGAATGTAAACAATGTTACTCGTACATTTATATACCACTATTAAACAGTATTTATAAATGTAAACAATAATACTCACAAAGTTTATTATTTCGGAGTCGTAAAAATATCATAAAATGCCCTCATAAATTCAACTTGTATCAAGAAAATAACATATAATAGATTGCTCAAAAATTGTTTACTACTTAGCAAAACATACAAAACATACATAAATGTCTTACCATAAGCTTTTATATTTAAGCTGAATTCTTCGAAATCTTAATCTTAACAAAATATTAAGCTAATTAAGCAACACACATTTAGTAACTCTTTTACTTTAATTAAATAGTCATTCGATTTTATTCATAAGTATTTTCTTTCTCTTCAAGAAATATTTTTAAGACATGCATTCAGAAAACAATCGTAATTTCTTAAAGTATTATACCATAATCATTTCCTCAAAATGTTCGTCGAAAGATAAATCTACAAGTACAATATTTTATTTTATGTAGAATAAAACATTTAATAATGAACAACAGCACTCAAAGAAAATAAAAATAATAAAAGATTTGACGTAAATACATCATAAATCATCGCTAGTCTAAACATTTCCGCGGGGGGAAAACATCTGCTGCTGTATGTCAGAATCGAAACTAATAAATTCTAATGAACAAACGTCCATGAATATATTCAAACTTTAACATCAAAACATGTATTCAGTGAAACAATATTATTCACAAATTAATTTATTATGCGCATTAAAATTTTAAAATAACAAATTACAATTCAAGAAATAACGTTTGGTTAACAGAAAGCCGTTTGCTTTCGTTTAATACTCTTATGTAGTATCAATAAATGAGATTTCAGTAAAGAATTTACATTTGCTTTAAGAAGTAGCTTATAATAAATAATCAGTTTAAAAGAACTTTAAACTCAGATTAAACGATAATGTAAACGAAACTTATCTTTTCCGTTGAAATTGTCCAGTTGATGATTCGATGTGCTAGCCGCACGGTATGACAATTTTAATTCCAGAATTGGTTTCCAGAATATTTGACCAGTAGTCCACACCTGAAAAGAAATTGAGCCGATCTCCAGCAACTAAAAGTTAAATTCGGGAGTAAGAGCTTGTTAAAGCCAAACAGAAATTCTAAACATTTTGTTGCGCCATTTTGGATTCAAATTTAGTTGGGCGCCAATGTGATGTAGCCGTTCCTCAATAGACACTAATGCCGGCTAGCTTTAAAAGGATTTATTAACAGAGCACACAGGAACGGTTACAAACAAAAGAAATATATATAAAAATGAAACATAAACGAAATGGAACATCAAACATTGAGAATAACATAACATAGTAATCTATCATCATGGCGGCTGGAGGTCGACTGACGTTTTTTCATATCGCCACGAGATGGCGTTTAAATAAAATAGTTCGGTTACAGTTCATGAGTTCATGGCGTGAATAAAATAGTTCAATTACACTTAAATAGGTCTGTTACACTTATATATTTAATACAAGTAGCCAATAGGTCTTGCAAGTGACAAAATATACATATTTTTTAATATTTCTATTCAGAAACTGAAAAATAATTATTGTAAAATGTAGAGGTGGTACTAAAGTTTTTCAACTTTTGTTTAGGTGGTACGCTTTAGTCAAAAGGTTGATAACCGCTGACTTAGAGTGTTCAAAGTGTCAAAGCGGTGGCCATTAGCGATCAGGCACAATGGGAAGTGATTGTTTGAGCTATATTAGTCAACGGGTCCGAGGATGCATATGTTAATCATATACCTTCTCAGAGCACGTTGTTCCGCGTAGAGATGTCCGATTGAAATGCCGCTGGGAATGTTAACCCTCTGAGCGTTATGACCAGCTTTATCCAGGCATCAAAAGTTTGCAACTTGGCATATATTAGCTTATAATTTAAGATATTTTGCTTTCTTATAATGTAAATATCACCTTAATGAATGTAAGTTTATGAAATTACAGACTGAAATAAGTAATTATACAAACTCAATTAATACATGCTGTTTAAATACCGGTCTTCATCATGGATCTAAAATCATGTACCGCCCAGAGGTGATCTTTGCTTTTTGTGAATAATCGTTTTGCTGTGTTTAAGTAAGTAAAAAGTGATCAGATCACACACACAACACACTAAGCTTGATTTGTACAATTCAGTACTTGTAGGTAACTCAGAAATTGTGTAAGACAGTAAATGTATGTATGGCAAGGAACAAGTCAGTAGTATGATTATGTGTCATGTATGCTTTTGTATTATGAATCAGTATCAGTAATTGTATGTATGGTACGAAGCAATTCAGTCGCATGATTATGTATCATGTATGTTTATCTAATTTGTATATCAATTATCCTTCGTCTCATGTATGCAAGCAAGTTTCAACAAAAGTTTTTATGCACGATGCAACCATCCCTTGTACGGCAATATTCAACCTTTCTGTTTTAAGGCGTTGTTCTGGAAGTTGTGGTATTCGTACAATACCCGACTAGTCTGGGTAAGCCGAACGGGTGTCCGGATTCTGCTCTCAAATGTCGATTGTGTTTAAGTACATTCAATATTTTTGGAGTACCGTGGATAAAATTTCGATCAATGATGATGAATTTTTCCGGTTGGGAAATACTACAGATTGTGTATGTGCCTACCACGTGGGCCGATGCCTCGTGTGCTCTTCGCAAGATCATGAAATATGCCTTCATATGGAATACTGTATTGATATTTATATTCACGATACTCCGGCTATTTTGGAATTCATGAATAATGAGGTTTTGACGACATTTATTTGAATAAACGTTTCTCCCTAGATTTTTCGAAATGTGATACTCCTGAATGTGCACGTGTAAACTCGCTCGTTGAGAGTTAAAAAATTATTTCTCTTAATGAAAAGTGTGTAAGAGCAATTAAAGATAATACTGGTTCTGTACAGGAATTCTGTAATATACCTATTAAAATTAAGTTTATCATTAAAAGACAATTCATGAATAACATTTTTATGGTTTTTGCTGTCATTAACATTAAATAGACATTCTTTGCTTGATAAACGAAATTCGCATTTACCCCTGATTACATTTACCCCTGATCACAAACCTGAAGCAAGCTTCAGGTTTGTGAACAGCAGTGTCGCCAGGTAATTTCAACAGAATTCGAAAGTTTGAGGAACTTCGCTACTTCGATCAGGGGTAAATGCGAATTTCGTTTATCAAGCAAAGAATGTCTATTTAATGTTAATGACAGCAAAAACGATAAAAATGTTATTCATGAATTGTCTTTTAATGATAAACTTAATTTTAAGAAACCGGCTAGAACTGTCAGAGGTTAAGGCAGAACTTAACTCAGTTAACTAACTTTACAGAATAGATTTGCTAATCTTGATATACATGATGTTACTCCTAGTTTAAAAAGCAATAATATTAATAATATTCTTTCGTAAATTGTTAACGATAAGATTGAACCTAGTAAAAATGTTGTTGATAATGTGAATGTTAATATTGCTGATAACAATAATCCCAAACATGGTCAGATTAGCAGAAGGCATTAATTATTATTCATTCCTTAAAGAATTGTCTGGGGAACTTCCAGATTGCAGATTTTAGTGGGATTAATGGCGAATTTCTTAAAGTTGAGTCGGCCTCGGCCGATAATCATCGTATCCTTAGCAGCTTTTTACTGAAAAGTAATATTGAACATTATGTGGTCAACCGAAGACATGTGAAAACCTGTCAAGGTTTTGTTACAAGGACTTCCTCTAAACTCTGACATAAATATAATCAGTGAATTACTGTTTGAACTAAACTATAATGTGCATAAGATAATACAGCTCACCAGATATAAGACTAGGACGTTACACTACGTCTTTCAAGATTCAGTAACACCATTTTGGTCCGTTATCATATGCCAATCATGGCATATTACAGTTAAGAATGTACCGACATCAGCATACTACATAGTATTATAAAGATAATATAATTCGACTTCGAAACCAGTATGTAGATTTCATCTCTTAAAGTGTGTAAATATGTTTCTCACAGGTAACGTATTCATTTTATGAGTGAAATATTTCCTTGTTTTCTCCCCTTAGTTAAACTGAACTGCTTCCGTTAATTCTATTTCTTTGTATATAGGTAAAACTTTAAAATTACTAGTGACGTTTTCCTTCGTTACGAACTTCCAGAAACTCATCAATACTAAAGCGATAAATGAATCCTTCGCATTCTTGAATGGAATGAGATTCCTCACCATAGCGTGGATTGTTTTAGCTCATAGTTACGTGGAAGTTATTGCTGCTCTCCCACTTGCAAGTAATATAGTAGTGAATTTGAATTATATTTGGAAACTAGAAATATTTTGCTATGATATAACTTTATGACAGATTTTGCTCTAGTACTTTACAACTCTATCTTTGCTTTATCGCCTGTATTCTTAATTTTATGCATATTTACGTATTCATTAGGTTTCAGCATTTTAGTTTGAATAGAGAAAATGTTTGTAAATGATGTTTAGTTAAAAATTCGGATTAACTTTATTAAGCAAATTTTATTAACTTTACTTTTGAAGTATTTAAAATTAAAAATGGGAAACACGACAGTTATAGCCTGACAGTTGCATGGATCCTATCTGTTTTAATTGTTAAATTCTGTTTCTGAACAGACAGGAGGGCGAAGTAACATTAACTCAAGTTTGAGCAAAGTTCTTTGATAGGACATTTTAGCTAAACAACTTAAATAGAGACAAACAATAAATAAATAAACTTAAAAAAGCTCGTATATGAAAAGAAGGATTCGCATCTTGTAGAACTAAACAGAACTTTAGCCAGTTCACACCAACGAGGTCACGCGCTCGTGTTGACCAATCAGACGCGAGCTCAGAAGCGGCATTTTCCGGACGACCGGAGAACGCGTGAGTTGACTTAACTTCAACTTTTATACGCTTGGCGCATCAGTTTCAGGCATCTCGTTTCAAACATCCAGGTTATACCACGGTTTTTAAATTATTGCACTTTCAAAAGTTCTTTTTGATGGGAAAAAAAGTCAAATATACTAATCTTAATAAAAATTTCAGATAATAATTAAAAAAAATTCATATGCGAATAGAATAAATAGCTTTATAAAGTATTTAAAAGAACATTCTGAAGTTTAATAGCAAAAATAAAACTTCATAATCAACCAAATATTATTTATGGTTGATAATTTTTACTGAACAATCTAATGCAATAGATTGTTACGAGAATATAGTGATGGATATTTCGAAATCTCATATTTTGAATTTTTCTTAAAATATATCTACACCAATTTAAGGTCGCCCTTGTTGCATAGAGGATTAAACGTTGGCTTCTTGAGTTAAAGATTTTGGGGCTAATATTTGCAATATGGTAACAGGTAGTTTGGTGACGTTTTGGTAAGGCGATAAAGGTTACTAGCTAGGACTTTAGCAATGTACATGGAAAAAGTCAAGAAAGTGCGCAATGCCATTTTTGTGCAATTCTGGGATGTTCTTTTAAGTGAAAATAGGTCGACGTGTACATGGATGATACCATGTATGTCCAATTCTTAAAAACGCGGCAAGCAGTGGACGATTCTGCACTTTCATCCAATTCCGCCCCTAATCTTCATCATGAGTAAGCACTTTTGTTCCATAAAAGTTCTAGCATAAGCGTAATTTGGCTAGCAGATTGTTGGAAAAAAAATAATGTTGAAAAAAAAAAAAAAAAAAAAAAAAAAAAAAAAAAAAAAAAAAGGTGCTTTTTTTTTTCGTCAAAACAAAATGGCGCCCAAAAACAAACTAGCAGGTTGCTGTAGCAGGGCTGGTCGCCAAAAATCGACAAGTTACCATAATCCAAAGATTAACCGAGTCACCAGGAGTAGTGTTGTAATGGAATTGGTATTTAAAAAAAATATTTACAGAAAATATTATCGCTAATTTTAGAGTAGGCTAGATGCTTCTTCAGTTTCTTGAAGGTGAAGTGTGAAAATCATGCTTACCCACAAGATGTTTTAGCGCGGAGGTAACACGCTGAAGTCGAAAATTTAGCTTTTACTAGGGACTTGTATTGCAGGTTTGGGCCTTGCTTTTTCTACCTTTGTTGGTGGTACGAACACACAACACTTTTTTTTTAAAATCTACTGCTACTATTTTTTTTTGGGGGGGGGGGACACAAGAAGCTTGCATTTATTTTTCATTTCATTTCATTCATCATTGATATAAACTTAATTTTTGCTTGGCATTGTGTGCATTATTCTTCTTTTGACAACGAGCCTTTGGTATAATTTATAGGAAGATCTGACTACTATTGATCTGATTCTACTTCGGCTGACACGAGACTAGCAAAAGCGATACTGGTATTATTAATGTAAAGTTGCTCTTTCATCTAATTAAAAAAAATTAGTGAGTTTTGAATTTTAAACGAGTGGTGACGAGTAAACCATTTGTTTAAAAAAATAAGAAAACTGTTATTTATACAGAAAAGAAGCTCGTTAGTATGTAGCTGATTTTATGGAATGTTTCTATGAAATTTAATGGCTTCATGTTGGTTTTTGTTAACATGCATGGCCACTTTTCGAAAGGTTTAATCCTGATGAAATTTTTGTCATTAATTTAAAGAACTTTTGCATGAACATTAGCAAATTTGCTAATTGTGGAGACAAAGAAGTATTACATAAAATGCATTTATTTCAATGAGTTTTAGATAAAAGTGACCTTATGAAATAAACCTTTAGATAGGGGCTGTTCATTAATATATGAATGACTAATTGAAGTAATTATTCTTACATTTTAGGTAAAAACTACGTACATAAGGCAGAAACTAAAACATTTTTTAAAAAATTGCTGTTGTTTATGAACTTAAAAATTACTGCTTTTTTAAGTGTGATAATTAATTTAGTAATGCTGTAAACCCTACATATATTTAAACAAAATATACTTTTATATTGAATTACTTGAACCATTTAAGGGAAGTTCATATATCATGCGAAAACATTTATGGTATTCTACCCCATGAATATTTACTTTTCAAAATAGAATCATGCAATTATGATTTTTTTAATTATCATTCAACAAAATTCATAAATAAATTAAATTAGATATAAACAACTATCCTTTTCTGGAATATCACATTTCTATCTTCCAAATGATTCTTTTCTGCGATATTTTGATAAAAATTAGTATTCTGCTTTTGAATTAAAAGTTCAATGAGGGCTATAAATTCATCGAATTGATGGGGTGTCATGCGAAAGTAATTAAAAGAACTTTCGTTTTGTTCAAAAGCATTTCTTCAATTAAATTACTTGCATCTCCTTGCTCCAATCACCTCTCACATATTAATATAAACCACTGCATTCTGCTTCTCTTACACAAAGCAAGAAGTGAAATAAGTTTTAATCGAGCAGAAATCTATTTTAATTAAAAAAAAAGTAATCGTAATCGTAGTAAAGCAAAATACCACAAAGAAATTTCACGTTTTTCTCCAAGTTTCCGATATGAAGCGCCGTCTAGTGCAAGCGTAGGACAACATTTAAAGCGAAAGTTGCCGCTCTGGTGTGAACTGACGTATGCGGAAAGCATACTGGTGTGAACTGACGTATGCGGAAATGACGTTTTCTGCGTTGCCGCTTCTCGCCCCAACGGAGCAGTGTAAACGCAGCTTAATAAATAGAACACAAACGTAAGATAAATTAAGAAAAACGTAAGATAAAAACGTAAAATATATTAGAATATCAAATTTAAAACACAAGGTCAGCCTATAATTTCTGAGTCAAGCTCTCTACTCACGCCAGTTAATATCATTATAGTCTCTTTCTTTACATATGTTCCTTCAGATAATTTATTTTCCACAAACCATGGCAACAACTAACGCGGAAGAAATGTCGATTCCTCTAAGTGAGATAATGCCCTAATTTACACTATAGTGTGATGAAGACACACGTTACGATCATAAACAAGGAAGGGTTGCAACAACCTTGAAGTGATTATCTTAATATAACATATTATAGCAAATGCTTAAGCCATTCCAGCAAATCTCGAAGCTAGATGAATGCAGTATTAAGACAGCTAGTGATAGCCGCCAAAAGCTCTCTGCTAAATTTAAAAAAATACCTTGCTATATACCAGGGCTGGCCAAACTTCATGTCAGTAAGAGCCGCACGTTTGTATTCAGGAATGTTTGAGAGCCGCATCTAGATTTTCTAAAAGCCACAAGTTCATATTTACATCATTATGCAAGTAGTGGAGGAGGTTTTAAATAGAAAGAAATCCTTGATAACTTTGTAGAAAGAGTGTAAACTATTTAATTACTTCCTTTTGGACACTGAATAGTTTTAGTTTACCATATTTCATGCATATATTTTATATGAATAGCCACACAAATTGCCTGCGAGAGCCGTATCAGGTTCGCGAGCCGCACGTTGGCCACCCCTGCTATATACAGTCATGAATTTGCATCATTTTCGTAGCAGACAAATGTAGAATTAATACTACAGGCGAAAAAAAAAAGATATCTATTGAAAGCCCTTCAAAGTTACGTCAGAATTTTTAACATCATATGAGAGCTATTACTGCAATGGCACAGGGTTTACTACTTGTATAATTACCGTAATTTTAGATTATTTTAAAAAGTACATGAATCAACAGCACGCATCAGTAGTGAAGTAATACTACCTATTATGAAAGATCAAATTTAAATTGATCGTTCACAGCATAAGATATACATATCTCTTGTTTTTATATTAAGATTAAAATCCAAAATATGAATATCGCTATATTTTTCTTCACTCGATCTTTAGACACTTTTCATCAAGTTCGAATGAAATTTAATATTCCATTTAAATCCTCTGTTTAAGAAAAATAA
Organism: Stegodyphus dumicola; assembly: GCF_044657685.1. Classification (NCBI taxonomy): domain Eukaryota; kingdom Metazoa; phylum Arthropoda; class Arachnida; order Araneae; family Eresidae; genus Stegodyphus; species Stegodyphus dumicola. The sequence goes on from NC_140776.1 coordinate 132,016,467, forward strand.
ATTGGACTTTACGAGATAAAAAATCAGAAATTACTGTTTCACTTACGACTAAAGATTTTATGTTGGATTATGAGAATTAATGTTATATTTTCTTTACAAAATGCAGTTGGTTTAATAAAGTGACTAATTGTAATATTTTTAATTTCTGTTCCAGGAAACTATATTTATTCTTATGATATCTTTTCCAAACCTTTTTATCATTTAATGCAGCAAATTATCGCCAGTGGCACGTTGTCTGTGTGTACCTTCCTGTTTATTGGGTAAGAAATTCATAATATATGATGAATATTACATTAGATAATTTTCTTGTTAATCCAACAGATTTTGAATATTACAAAATTGAGCAATTCTGATATAATGTGAATTTTGTTCTTCGGTCAAAGAAACAAGAAATCAAATATTCCCTCACCGGGGATCCACGAATCTTCTTATTGATATTTAGTTTGTTAATTAATATTAGGTATTAAATACAAAAAAATAATATCTAACGTATTCCCGAATGGAAAGAGACTCGAATGAAAAACGAAACAACACAAAATTGTGTTTTGGAACCAATAGCCCCTTTGGTCTAAAATGAAGAATGTTATAAACGCGGTATCTGATAACTTAAAATTAGCTCCGAAGACATTCGCCTTTTTTGAAAAACACTGCCTAAATTGTAATATGAAAAATGAACGAAATTCAGAAAACTAATTTAGTTTGAAATTCAAAAGAATAGTAGACTGGAAAGAACGGAAAATAGATGTTGATAATGAAGCAGCATGTAGCCACATGTTACAACTCGGTATGATATTCATAATGACGTTGAACTCTTTCAAAACATGGGGATTAGGGAAGATCCTCAATAGGTGTGCAGTTTCAGTAGGGCAAGCTAAGCGTGTAACTGCAGATTGCAATCCAGGATGATGTGATAACAGCATTCGTATGTTAATGCTCATAATGAGGTAGAACCTTTTTTAGGCATGGCAGTAATACATAGTGAAACATGTGGGTGACTCTGCTTGTTGCAATCCCGAAAGGTGTACCAGTAACAAGTGATCTAAAAACACGTGGTCGTCGTCTACGAGCGCGACGGTAAGCCTCGCCTCAGTGCCTTATAGCTCAGAAGCGGTATATTCCTCTTTCTTCTGTCACTTGCGAAACTAAATCATTCACATGAAATTCGGAAAAATTCCATCAATATATTTTGCTTGAAAACTGCAGATGGTTTAACTCAGTTTTGACTCCTTAAATGTAGAGTGCTATTATATATCTGCGATTAGAAATGTATAGCATATTCCGTTGGGAGCATAAAAGCTGAACGTAAAATACACTTTTCCCCTGAGATAGGTAACTACCATCTAAGATTAGTACTTATACCTAGGGCTAAAGAAAAAGAAGGGCTGGGTCATCCGTTTGAGGGGAACGATACCGAGACAAACCCTTTTCGGGAGCATGCTGGATGTTATATGACGTTACTGGGTTCGTTCTTTCGTTTAGTGACCAGAGCTTTAGTGTAAAAGATTGAATCTTTTAGTCTTAGTTTCAGCGAAAGAGAGGTGTTTAGTTGAAAATTATAAATGAGGATACTTTTAAATGGATTTTGTATATACAAAATGCTTGTAATGAGAAACCATTGAAACAATGATGCCGTGTACTATTGCTAGCTCCAGTAATACATTTCATAATACGTAAAAAACTAACAAAAAAGTACTGAGATCAACTGCTGAAGTCCTGAAGGCTCAACTGTTAATATACCTCACTTAGTTATTTATCAGAATACAACAAGGCAACAAAAAAGGAAAAAAATACAAAGCGCATTTGATAGAATTCAGAATTCAAGTCCCAAAATACATGTCTGGAATTTCAAAATGACAACAATATTAGCTATGAGGAACTGAGTGAAAGTAATGTTACTCAAAAAAGTTGTTATTGTTCCAACATCCAAAAAATGTGAATGATTTAATAATAAAATTATGAGAATGAATTGATAACAAAGTTTCTGCTGAGAAGCAGCAGCAGTTATACTGAGAGAAGCAGCAGTTAAAAACTATTTCCCAGTAAAGAAAAAGATTTAAAATGACTAAAAGGCTAATATTGAAAACGTTCAGGAACTGAGGAAAGCAATTAAAAACTTAATAAAGTAAATGAAAAACTAAGAAAAATGAAAATATATGTTCAAAACATATTTACCGAAACCCAAATAATTGCATTACTGAAAAAAGTTAATTAAATGGTTTCCAGATGATATTTCAAAGAGCATAGTAAGCAGGTCATTCCACGTATACTCATATGACTTCTGCAAAGAGAAAATATGTATTCTGCTTCCAAGTTCAAGTACAATGAAAAGATAGTGCTCAAGATTCAGGTGCAGCCCTGGCAATCAAAGTGATGTACTTTTATTGATAAAATCACTTGCCAGAATGCAACTGACGGAGAAAGGTTATGCGTATTAGGTCTCGATGAAATCCATGTACTAGATTCTACACTCTCTTTGATTCAAAATTTTATCAGATATTAGGTCGTTTTAAAAATACTCTATTTGTATTGGTTCGAGGACTCATTTCGCAATAGAAGAAACCCATTTATTTTGTTTTGATCTTCAAATGGAGGAAAATCTTCTGTCTTCAATTCTGTTTGCACTTGAATCGTCTGGCTACTAGTCAGAGTAATTGTATCTGACATGGGAGTTCGTTAGATTCTTTGGAAAGAATTACAAATTTCAACAGAAAAATATTTCTTTTACATTACCAAGTTCAACCCAAAAATATAGTTTTTTGCTGATATGCAGCACTGCATAAAGCTTTTGAGAAATCGTTTTCTTGGCAAAGATTTTATACTTAGAAATGGTATAATTATAAAAAAAGGTATTATATCTGAAGTACTCAATAAAGATATTGGAGATATTAAACTGTGCTATAAAATGAAACCTCAATTTCAATCTATCAAAGAAAACGAGAAATAGAAAGTAGCACCAGCAAAAACACTATTTTTTTCACAACGGCAAAAGCAATTACGAATTTGACTGGTAATGCTGAAACAAGTAATCTTTTTCAATGGTTGATGATTTTTTGACATCACGAATAGCAATGAACCATTGCCTCCTAGAAATAAGCCTCTTAAAGCTGCTTTCGGCCCAGAAAGTTATTATAAAAAACAAAAACAATAATTAAATGCGATCAAGCAAATAACTTTTATTCTCAGAATGTGCGGAAAGCAGACAATGCTTCTTTTCCAGAAAGGTATTAGCATATCAATGACTTCGATTTTCGGTTTGTATTGTAGAGTCATTAGGTTACTTTGAGGCAGGAGATGTGAGAAATGAGGATGCCCTCGCCGAAACTAGAACCTGGACATCTCGAATACCCGCCGAGTGTGCTACCATTACACCACGAAGGAATGCAGAAAGGAGGGAGAAAATACCTTAAAATATGACGATGCAAAATATTTAACTATTAAATATATTTTAACATCAGTACTGACTCAAGATATGTTAGAAAACTTGTTTAAACTAAAAACGTTGTTATTGGCAAAAATATTGCGTAAATTGTCATCAAAGATAAATATGAACGACTAAGAAGATGTAAAGGAGGTTGAAGCGTATTTGACGAAAAAACTGTTAGAGAATATTTTTTATTCAGATGAAGAAGCACAAAGTTTTCAATCTTCCTCATCGGAAGCTGATTTAATTAATTACGTAGACACCTATGCTGAATGTACGTCACTTCCTAGAAAAAGCGAAATTTATGATTCATTGAAAGATATATCAGGATATGAACAAGAATCCCTCGCTTATGTGGCAGGTTATATTTCATATCGTGCGAAAAATAAAGATCCTATTTTGGGTAAAACATAAAAAAAAAACTATATAAACATACCTAATGATTCAAATTGGATGCTTTTATTAACTAAGAAGGAATAACTGTATCATCACTAGTTTAAATAGAAACGATGATGAAAATGGGAAATATTTTCTGGTCTTTTTCACGGCAGTGTTTTTCGAAAAGGTAAGGGTGTAATTCAGAATCTTATTTCTGAACTTGAGAAATGTTTCCCTCTGAATAAGAGTGCAATTAGTTTATTTTGCTGTTTACGAACATTCATAAGGGTTCAACACTAGAACAGGAATGCATTCCTTGCATGGCAAAAAAAGTTGAACAGAAAAATGAATGGCTGGAAACAAACAGCGGATTAGCAAATCAAACTATATAGGAAAAAATCATGTTGATTCATTTTATTCATATAAAAATAACATTTTTAATCATTACTTGGTTTATTATTCACTTAATTTGTGACATAATTAATGGACTTTTCAGCTAATTATTTAGACTACTATATAGAATATTACTATAAACTTACTTATACTAGTAAATTTAACAATTTGTAATAAATCATAAAATTCTGTATAAAGATAAATTAGTGTCAGAGTATATCCTTTAAAATGTAAAAATATACTTTTAAAATATAAGAATACATGCTATACGCAAATATGCAAACATCATTTAATTTTTTTAAATTATTTTATGAGCGATTGACTCTAAATAACAATGCTGATGACCATATTAATGCTTTCATAATAGTTATTGCAAAATCTAACAAAATTCTATTACTCATTCTCAACGGTAACTGAAAACAAAAATGGAAAAAGTGAGACTTTCGATTTAATGTATTATGAAATGTATTATTAGCCTTAATTGATTTTGAATTAGATAATGAGTAAGGCCTTTAGCATGTGTTCTAGAAATGTACTTGCATACTTTTATTTGATATTTTTATAATAAATTACTTTGAGACCAACATCAAAAGCATTAACAATGATACTGTTTCGCCAAAAGAATTATTCGTAAATGTAGAAATTTACCTATGTTGGCAATGGTGTACTATTTGCATGCATTTTAGAAAAATTATTGTGAAAAAAACGTAACTACATTTAGAGTACATTCGACCTTGAAAATTAGTTTAAGCTTATGTTTTAGGAATATTAGAGTTCAATTTAGTGTAACATAGCTACATTGCTAGTTAATATATAAATGCATATATATTGTAAATTCATGAGCTAAAATCTCGGCTCATATTGGCTACTATACTATTCTTCAGAGCGTTTTGATTTAAAAGCAAATGTTTAAAAAACTGAAGACACTCTCCAAACTATAGTTTAGCAAGATAACCCAATTACGTCATCAGCCTCTTCTTCCGGTTTTCAGCAGCGAGAAGCTGAAGAACCAGCCCTTTAGCACTGACCCATAGGTGTCTATTAAGCCAATTATGGGGACCTTACCTGTTAATTGTAATCCTCCGTATTAAGCGGAAGGCATGGTTCCACCAAAAGAACTGCTGAAGTCTGCGAATTACTAGATCCCGGGGAATCACGCTTTTAATGAAGCCACGCAGGATTTTACAGGTATTCGCTACCCATCCGAACAGGTGTTATTTAGGGAGCAGAGACTGTCAAAACAGAGATCTTAGCCAGTACCACAAAACAAGGTCATCTTGATGGGATCTTCCTTTAAGATGGCCTTACTTAAACGGCACCGGAGAGTGGATGGCCATAAGTAAAAGAACTCAGAAGATCACAGGCCTTTCACAGTTTCTTCCATCCACTTTTACTTCAAAAATCCTTTCATCAAATTAAAAATCCATGTAAGTTCAGAAAGCATATGGGTCAAGAAATAATGCATTTTAAAATTATCCTTATTAGATACTTTTGTATCTAAAAATAACTTTGATATTTTAAATACTACTTTCCATTTTCAGTGGTGAACAGAAATACTGAAATATAATTTAAAAACTACAAACTAAAAAAAAAAATAATAATAATAATAATAATAATAATAATAATAATACTGAATTTTACTGGAAAAATTACATTAAACGGTATATTAAAAGTGCTACTTAAATATTAGTGTGAAATTATTAACTTCAAGACAAATGATATATAAAAATACATTTATTATTATCAAATCATGTAAAGTGTCTTATTTAATTCATGTTTGCTAAAATGTGCTAATAAAATTTTCAGAGGATTTCTCAACTGCTATTCGAGAGTTAAAGAACTTGAAATCAAGAAACGGCAGTCTAATATCTTCGTATATATATTTTATCGCTTGTGGAGGTAAGAATGAAATTCCAGTATTTCATTACAAATGAATATGTAATCCTCATACATAAAATTATAATGACCAACTGGAAATCAAAGGGTGCACTGCTCTGTGGTTTTGAAATTCAGATATTTTGCTTGTGTCACATGAATGCCATTAGCATTTTAGTTTTTTATTATAGATATTCTTCTGAGTACAGTAGTACTTCGATATACAAGTGCCCTAATATATGAGTATTTTGAGATACGAGCCGCGGAGCGAGCGATATTTTGCTTTAGGATGAGAGCAAGATTTGAGACCGCTGCACACAACCGCAACATGCGCGCGCATGTTGGCGTCGTGTGCAGCACCTAACAGTTTCTACCTAAACAACCTAATAGACTTTAACCTCTGCATGGAAAAGAAGCTGTGGCCTGAGGTAGCTGAAAGTGCCTTCGAAGGATTGGAACCCGAAGTGTCAGTGGTAAAGGAGATTTTTTTTCTGGGAAAATCCATGGGTCTGGAGGTGGATGAGAGAGATGTGAAACAAACTCGTCGATGAACAGTCTCAGGAGCTGACAACCGAGCAGTTACACGATCTACATTCGCAGCAGCATACGGTGGTTCAACGAAAAATTAGTTTGAAAGAGGAGCCAGAGACGAAGGAGGGTATCCCTACAAGAGATACAAAGGAGATCTTGGGAATGTGGGAGAAAGTTGTAGATAAAAATCAACCGCGAAAACATTGCAACTGGTCGTGCATCGGAGTTGTTCAACGAAACTTGCCTAACTCATTTCCGCAATATCCTGAAAGGAAGGAAAAAACAAACCTCCTTGGACAGTTTTTTTAAATGATCTGCAGGTGAAAATGAGCAAAGCGTGACAAAAAAAAAAAAAAAAAAAAAAAAACGAAGACCAGTGACGAAAATTAAGCGCTTCCGTAAGCACTTCACTTTTTCTTTTAATTATGTTTTTATAAAATATGTATTTGTTATTTACAAATAAATGTTTCTTCTTGTAAATACATTTTTCTTATTCAAAAACACTTAACAAAAACAACTAAGGTGGTGTTTTGGGAGCTGGAACGGATTAATGGCATTTCAAATAATTTCAATGGGGAAAATTGCTTTGAGATACGAGCAATTTGACATACGAGCAAGGTTACGGAACGAATTAAACTCGTATGTCGAGGTACCACTGTATTGCCACTGCAGTGGCAGAGTATTTAAGACCACTGAAATGGTATGTCGACCCGAAGACCAGTCCAGGCGAACGAGTCGGCTGCAATGCAGTTTATCGCCATGTGTAACGTGAATACGAGACAGTTTCTCTGAGAAATTCCCCTACAAAAACTTCCCTTACTCTAGACAGCATCTTCATGCTTTGCTTTGCCAAATCATCTAACCGTATCTTCCTCTAATGCTAATTAACGTCAGCAGACATGAGTATATTTTGTTACTTCACATTATAAGGTATTTCTCCCACTTTCTTGGCGAGCCTTGGTGGTGTGGTGGTTTGCACACTGGGCCGGTATTCCAGAGGTCCTCGGTTCGATTCCCGGAGAAAGCTTTGTTAATTTTTCAACTTTCCGGCTTCCAAAAATTCCTAATGTCTCTACAACATAGCCACATCAAGGTCATTTATTTCCCCAAATCTTGACGTATAACCACGGCATCGACTACCGCGATAAAAAAGTCGAATCCTCTAATTGCAAAAGTCCCATAACTATGTAGTGATAACGACACGCGTTACGATTATAACGAAAGGTCGCTACAACCTTGAAGTGCCGTTTTAATATAACAGTATGACAAAGGTTAAAGCCGTTTCAAGTAAATGCAGAAGGTGGGCGAAAATAGTATTAAAACAGCCAATAATCTCTGACAAAAGCTCTCTGCTAGACTCAAAAAAATATGCCTACCATTCGGAATTCTCACGAGGAACGACTGTTTACCATAACAGATAATTACCCCTTCAGATCGCAACAGCTCTTTCCACCACTTCAAAGCATTATTTCCACACATACAATTTATTACAAAATATTTTTATTTAGATCGTCTCTGCATGCTTTAACATTTTTGCCATACATTTAGAATTGCACATTATGTGTTCCTGGCCATCATAATTTGTTTAACATATACTGGTGCATATAGGGTCAATAAGTTTAATGTATAAATCTAATATAGGTCTACTACAAGTAAGAGTGTTATGTATATGCAATGATGATTTTATTACAGGAATAAAAATCAGTTGATCATTAAGATGATATTGATTATTTTGCTTATTATTCCACCGTAATATTCTTCTTTTCTAGCATTGTCAATATGACAGTTATCTTCTATATTAGATATATCATCAAAGTTCGACAGCGTAAAAACAACAATACAGAAAACGTTCTATATTGAACATGCCAGCAAGTAAAATGAGCTGAGAAATTCGTAAATTATTTCTGTGCTTGTAGTTAATCATTTTTCTCAATGAGAGAATTTATATCAAAAGCTAATTTTTTTTCCAAAATTTATTTAGAAGTATTCAATAAACATATATGTCATAATTTAGTAACCGGTATTCACTGCAAGTATAGTTGCCACATTATATTGCACGTGCAAATTAATTCGTGCCTAATGAACAAAATGTTAACGCTGCAATTTACGTATGTGTTCTGAAATGTCTGTATGAACAATTATATTATATCTGGAAGACTGCGGATGGATTATTTTACGCTGCTGGCTCATTGTGACAAAGCTATCCTTATTTTGATATTTTAATAGATACACTAGTCTTTACTCAAGACACTTTAAGTCCACTTGCACCTTATTATAACTTGCTTATTTAGATTTCTGTAACTACGCTGAAACGCAAATCAGTTTTATTTTTAAGCCCACTAGAATCAAAATAAGTAAGAGCATCAAAACCTACAGCTCGAGTTTCGATGAACTTAGATGTATAACTTGAATAGAGGTTTCCCTTGGAATGTTCTCTGCGGAGGTACACCGGCTTTCATATAATCGAAATATTATTTACCAAAGTACAACTTACATTATAGCTGTTTCCTGACGCGTTCTTACAAACCTGAAAGCCCTGATGAAGTTTTAAACATCACCTTTTCAACTGCTTGACAGCACTATCATTCGTTGCCCTTTATGAAGGGCAAAGTCATGCATAGTTTATAGAAAAACTTCTAGTAATGTATTAAATGCAATATTAATGGCAACCGAGGGCTAATTATTATTAACCATGTGGTAATTTTAACCATGTGCTGTAATATTATATTGCATAACAATATTATTAAATTCTGTTAATAAATTAAAGTTTCTTTGTAATCCGTTTTGTGTGGCGTAATCCCTCTGTTTACTTATCTCAACACTCGACAAATTATAAAAGCACAAAACAAAAATTATAAGTACAGTTAACAAAGGACACTAACTGTTGTTGTTTTCTGTTTCATTTCCTTTTTTTAATTATGCAATTATGCTTAATTAATTTAAGCAATACTTCCATCTTTTTAGTAATTAGAATTGCAATCATATTTCAGGTTTAAATAGCATTTTCTATTTTGTAGAGTATATCCAGCATATATCTATGCTATATTACTGGTTATGGTACTGCGTCCTTTAAATAACGGTCCTGTATATTCATTATTATTCCACGAATACGGCAGAGGTTGCGAAACGAAATGGTGGAGAAATCTCCTCTTCATAAACAACTTTTATCCAGTAGGAGAATCGGTAAGTGTCAGTACATAAGAAATATTCCTCCATTATCTAATGACCGTTGGCCAAAAAATTTAGACTTTATTTTTCTGAGAATTCAATTTACTAGAAAGATTTTGTATTGTTAAAATTCTTTTATTTATGGTTAATAACATTAATTCTTTATGGTTAATGGTATCAATTATAAACCCTCTTTTACTCTCAACTTTTTAAGAAATTATTTCCTAGTTTCTTTTCTTTCAATCGATGGATGGCCTTAGTGATTTTAACTCTTTTATGATTAATGATGTCAATTATATAAACCCTCTTTTACTCTCAACGTTCTAAGAAATTATTTCCTAGTTTCTTTTCTTTCAATGTTTTTTTAATAGATGGTGTTAGTGATTTTTGTTTTGCTATCTTTTAGCTGGAACCTTCTCTAATTTCATTTTTTAAATTCTGTTATTATTGCATAAAACTTTTTCTATCATCATTTTTACTCCTGCAGCTGAATATAAAGGATCTAGTTTAATCTTCAAAACTATAGTCCTGCAAATCCACGCTTGGTACGCCGATTTTTGTTAATAATTGTATCTTTGTATCTTTAATAAGTGTTATCACTTTCATTATCACTAAAGAGATGCAGGTTAAATTTATTAGAACTCACATCAAGTGCTGTTGAAAATCATACAGTTTTAATCACATCTATAACAAACTATCTCAGAATCCTTCCCTTCAAAAAACATACAGCTTAATGCATTTAATGAAGATTTGAATGAAAAAATTCAACTCTGGAAAGTGTAATGCTAAGGGAGCTAGACGTTGCATCAGACTGGAGATTATGAATCTAGATTAAAATGCTGAGACTATGAACTAAAATTACAAATTTAGACTAGATCAAAATCATTTTGGGATCATTGAAATTAACGAAGATGTAATTAAAACCGTAGAAAAGCATATTATCCTTAACATTAATTAATTTGATTTCGAAAAATCTCTTTATCACCTATCTTTTGACGGCTTAACGCTCCCTTTCAATTTGTTTATTTCTCCTTTTTGTCTTAAAATAGTAACCGTTAACCGTAATTTATATCATATGACTCTTACATAACAGTCATGACGCATATGCTTACATATGCACGCATATGCTTCAGTGAATATAACTTCAAATCTGCAAATTGATTAATAACATGAAAATTAAAAACACATCAAAATCAAATCATTCTAAATCGGATGTTCATCTCGGATACGTCGCATTCGTTTTATACTTTCTGCTTCCCTTCCACTCAGATTGTTGTGACTGCTTTTCCTACCGAAATATCTTAAATTACTAGACGCACTTATTGCGCTTACTTTATCATTACTGGCTTTAAAATGTTTTGCACAAAAATTAAGAAATATTAGATGGGCCGTGATATCACGTATCGATGTCTGTATATGCACAATAGTCCTAAATGACAAAGGGTTATTGCATGGTTTGAAAGGATATAAACCAGGAAAATAATTTAAATATTAAATGCAAGTTTTTGTCGCCAGATGAAGTAAAATCTTTGCAAATCATATTTCGGAACTGTTGAAGTAAAAAGAATAGAACACTAACGCATTGATTAAGAAGTTACTGCAGTGTGATATTATCTCTAATTAATTTCTGTAACAATTTTTCCGGTGTTTATTAAATCAGTTTTTATTTCCAATTGGTCTTTCAGTTTCCTTTCGTTAATTACCTAAGCAATAAATTAAAAATCGATGCATATTTTAAAACAGATAAAATTCCAACTGACGATATTTCGCCAGTTGTACAATTGAATTTTGTTAAATGTTTATGTATTTACATTCTTTTCTGATCTCATTTAAACGCAAATATGTTTCACCTTTCGCTCTAATTTTTTTTTGTTTTGTTTTGTTTTTTTGTTTTAGTGCCTTGGTCATTTTTGGTACTTGGCTGTTGATATGCAACTGTACTTAGTTTCTTTGATTACCATACCAGTACTTCTAAAGTAAGTATTCTATATGTATCAGCGTTCACTGATTGTAAATAAATTTACGTGGTCAGGAGGGCATCATGTACTAGTAGGTACTGAATAGTGTTAAGCACAGATGCATGCCGAAAGTGAGGTAGGCCGAAAGCAGTCAATACAGTGTTGCTGCTATGCGAGACTGAAAGAAGGAGCATTGTGTATAACATCCTAAAGCAAGGTTATGAAAACTGAAAAGCAATCAAATTAAAATTCAATTGTGGCAACATTTATAGGAAAATCAACAAAATTTACTTGAAGGCGTTGGAAACGGTGCGTTGCAATAACGAACAGTTGCAAGAGAGTCAATGCATTTTCTTCAGGTCGGAAAAAATCGGCACATTCGATTCACATATTCCTAATAAATTCCTTAGTGCGGCTGAGCTGACTTAGTGAGAAATCTGATTGTCATTTCCCATATTTCAAGATTTATCCGTAGAAGTTGGGGTCAACCATCAAACTACATAGTGCTTTCTAAATCCGTTGTGTATTCTATCAGTACCTTGCTCAAAGTTATCACCTTTCGCTCTAAATTTTTTTGTTTTGTTTTTGTTTTTATTTTAGTGCCTTGGTCATAATGGTGATAGCAGAAACCACATCACTGACATCATTCTATGATGACTGCAGATATGAACACAGGCACAGTCTTCCTCTAATGATTACTTTTATGCCACGTAATAGAATTATGCACGAATATTGAACTCACCGATATGCACGTTATCTATGCGGCTAAGGGCGTAAGTGGAGTAGCTGCTCAAAGTACGTACATATCACCCTTCCTGAATAGGCAGTTGGGCAATCTCTGAATATTCGAATGTGTTAAACCGCCATTGTGAATCTTGAATGACTGGGGAAGATCGCATCTTAAAAGCATTTTTTGTAGGAATCCGAAAAATTAAGATGTATTTTTCTTCTGCCTTTACCTATCTAATTTTACTTGCATGCTTTTTATACTTACCTTCCTGTTCCAACACATATTGTATTTACCATTTCCGCAGACACATTCCATTGCATACTTACTCTAAGTCATCTGTAGCTACTCTTACGTTTATGAAACCTACTTTAAAATCATTCGGTATGCATTTTTGTTAAAAAAGGGGGAACGTTTCTGTACTTTACTCATTCAACTTTTGAATATAAAATATAAATAACCCATATTTTGAATTTTTTGTGTTATAAGTGTACAGAATATTGAAATATGAAGTGTACAGACTATTTGAGATAATTTTAGTAAAATGACTTGTTAAGCTCTTTTTTTATTTTGAATTATTCTTCTTTATTTTAGGAAATGTTTTTGTTATTATTTATCTTGCATAGTAATTCGAATCAATGTCCTTTTCGATAATTTCATTTTGATAATTTGAATGATTTATAATAATTTAATTCTGGCATTAAGGTGTGAAGCAGCGCGAAAAAAAAATCATGCCGTTGCAGAGACATCACTTACCTCTCCCATTATCTTTTACATTTTCAGATAGAAGGAATATTGTTTAATTTTAATTAATTCATTTTTTTAAAATGAATTAATTATTTTTCCTCATGATTTCTGGGCTAATTGTTTCTTATAATTGCTGCAATATTCATTACAGTAATGAATGATTATTTCTTACAGCCACCGCTCTTCCGTAATTTAGGAGTTTCAAAACCCAGGTTATAACTTAGGTTTTGAAAGGTTGTTGTTACTTGATCGAATTGTGCAACAAGAGTGGCACATCTGACAGGAAACTCATGTCCGGGTATTTGTATGGGAACAATTTCTTTGCTATAGCTTTAGGAGGTCATTGAAATATGAAAGGAAATTAACACGTTAACTGGAAACTTCATCCAAAATAAAGTGCGAGGATCATTGCAAGGCTTGTGGGTAAAGATACTTAAATATAATAAGATGCATGTTGAAATTACGGAGGTGTATGGAAAAAAAGCAATAACACTCCAAATGATGTCGACAATTTGAACATAGGAGCAGAGACTAGATTAACACAGATCAGGTATGAGAAGGTAATGCACGTTGGTTCAGAGTGACTAAAGCTGCAGGTATATGAAATATGCCGTAGTACAGAAAAAAAAATATGTGTCGGTGTGGGAAAATTTCCATTGATGATGCCGCGTAAACAGCTATTCAGCGATGGCTCTAAAACTTTTAATTCCATGCGTCCATGTGAGTCGATTTCAATTGTCAGGAATATGAATATTCACTTGAATTTTCAGATCAATGTTTACAGAGATTGGATAAATAAGATGAAAATATCTGTGTCATGCTATTTTGTTCGCCACTCAAAGCTTAATCAATCAAATTAAACTTACTTTTAAATTAAACTTACTATTTGAGATTCATGATGTGAACTTTCGTTCAAATTCAAAATCTAGATCTATTTCAGGTGGCCCAAGTTTGGAATACTATTAAATGTCTTGGTTATTTTGGTTTCAATTGCATTCTGTGGCTTTTACACGTGGTTTTACAACCTTCCGCCTTCATTTGTCACATCTTATATTGATAAACAGTAAGTATTCGTGCTTATTTAATTTCTATTATAGGTTAAGTAAATTTCATTATAACCTTTCCAGTTACACTTCCAATATGCAATAGAAAGTAAAAATAAATAGATTACACTAAAAAGAAGTAACTTCAGAAGTCAAACAACAAAAATCATCGTTATATTTTCAAATTTTCACAGAACTAGTTTCGATGGTTCGGTAAAACCATCGAAACTAGTTCTGTGAAAATTTGAAAATATAACGCTGATTTTTGTTGTTTGACTTCTGAATTAGCATTTGTTCGGCGTGTTATTGTGTCTTAAGAAGTAACTTATTTAAGAAAATCCGTATCGGAAATTCTAAAGATATGCTCAATTTAAAACTATTTTGCGATATTGCTCTTGAACTGAATTTTATGTTTTAAGTGCGAAGAACGTAATATTTAATAAATAAAGGTAACAGACAAAATATTTAAGAAACGCCCCTTTGGATGTAATTTAAAATCTGAAACTATTCAGATTTTTATTTTTATATTTTTTAAAATAGTATTTTACAACTCTCTAAAGGCTCGGAACAAAAGAATGGGTGTTGTTTTCCAAGATAATAGTGCATTGTTAAAATTGTACAACTAAGATATAAACGTCCAGTGGATCTGAAATGAAAAAAAAAATATGTGAGTAAAATGGTGGTAAAACTCTTTTTACGCCCGAATACTATGCCGAAAGTCTTGAAAAATGTCTACTTTTGTATACGTATATTTTGTATTTGATCTACACTGTTTTAATAATTGCCCATGGACTTGATAGCGGGGTATTAAACAGACAGAATATTTGTGTAGCTTATTTTTTTAAAACCCCCTTCTTTCAATCTGCCTTCGTGCGACAGAAAGTATTGAAAAATTATTAAAACTTTTCGGATCGTAAATGGTAGTCGCATGATGCCATGTCGTGTACTGTGGAGTCAGTTCTTCTGATTGTTTCCGAGAATATGGTACGAGACATCTTTGTACCAAGATGGCATGAGAAGTAGTTGCGTCAAATGTCTGCTTTGATTAATTGACTAGAAAATGGACAACTACTGAAAATTGTGAAAGGGGAGTCTGAAAAAGATAGATTGGGTATGCGACTAAAGCATCGTTCACATTCAAATGAGACAACTGTTTAGCACGCGTAATGGCAGATCGCAGATTCAGTTGATCAAGGTTAAACGAATTCCGCATACTTGGCACGCCCAGTACAACTTTTAGGGCAATTACGACTTTTCCACAATTTTAAAAGAAGATAAATACGGTATATTTGTTGGTATTATGTTATCTGGGCGTAAACAGTTCGGGGTTTTAAAACTTGCTAGGATGTAAGCTGCTTTATTGCTTAGAGTGTAAATATCAATTTTAAACTACGCAAAATTTCGTTTAAAGATTACAAAACAGGAAATATTGTATGATATATTAGCTGAATGTTTATTGATTATACTTCTGAGTATAATTCTGAGATTATACTTAATCAAATATTTACCATACGTTCCATTCGTATATACCTTAACAAATTAAGGTATAAATCCAGTTTAAATTACTGAATTAAAGTTAAAGAAATTATTATAAATTACAGATATTAAATGCAATGTTTATGAAACAAATAAACGAAAATGAAATGAAACTGAAGCAAATGCAATAATCGAAAACAAATTTCCATAGTTTTACAACTGTAAACAGTCGATAAGATCCACATGACGAACATGCAAGAGGAGGTTCTCTTGCCTTGTCATACTCAGGCAAATATTTACAACTACATTATACGAAACCTTAGAAGAGCAAGCAGTATTTGCAACATATAGATGTGTTGTAAATAGCAGACAGAGTAAATTATTTAATTCTTAGTATTTAAGTGAGTAACTTGCCTCCATACATGTAACGTAAATGTAAAGTTAAATCGTAAATGTTGCATTTGTAGTTCTCAATACTTTGGTATCATAGGTATATAACTGTATTAGTTTCACATGCATATTCTCTACTAAACCTCTCAATGTAGTGGTTTCATATACATATTACTTTACTATTTTGTATATATATATATATATTTTCATATGTCGTACGTTTTTTTCCCTTAATGTATTATAGAATTTTACTATAAACAAGTTTTAAATTTTCAGTAACTGTTACCAAATACATTTTTCATGTTTATGTCTCATTCCTTACTGGTAAGTAAAGTACCTTACTGGTAAGTTACCGTGAAATCGAATTTTTGTAATAATTAGTATTATTTAGTAACATTTAATTCCTTCCTGGACAAGATGGCATTTTCTTAAAACAGTAAGCACTATACAGCAGATAATAAGTGTAAGTCGTTTCTTATTATTGATTCTTAACGAATTGGATTTAATTCTACATCACAGTATATTTTGTATTTGCCTGGTTATATATGTTTCATGAACTTATATGTTATTACATTATTTTCGAATTTTCATGTGTACTAACTATACTGTATTATTTTGCAATACGCCTTTAATTTGTACTACATTGATTTAGCTAATTAACTGTTTTCTTATAATTTAGCATGCTGCAGAATAGGATTCCTTACATAATTTATTTTGCAATGTACTTTTTGTATTATAGAATTCTCACACAATAATTATGGTGCTAAAAATATTAGGATCTTTCGTATATTATTGGAATTTTATAATTATTGTTATTATTTTGGCCACGTTACGATAGGCTTCGTTTCTACAGATTTTTCCGATGGGATTGTGTACAGTTCCATTTGCTTTATCTCCGTGGTCAGAAGCTATCTCAGCGGCGTACTCATTCGTTCTCTAGCTTCCAGTTCTGATCACGATGTATTCCGAACATCATTATACTAGTTTCCAAACGATATGATGTTTACTTAACTTTTGTTATATGATGTTTACTAACCAATGACTGCCCAGTTGCAACCAAGTGATGACCAATTCTGAGCATCATTATATAGTACTAAATTCTCTGAACTAAAGGACTAGTCGTGGGTATTAATTTAAAATAAATGTATATCCATTAGATTTTAAAAAATAAAAACACACTTTTATCTGTGAGGCTGGTTTATCACGATCTGTACAGAAGACTTATTTGGA
Source organism: Stegodyphus dumicola (assembly GCF_044657685.1). NCBI lineage: Eukaryota > Metazoa > Arthropoda > Arachnida > Araneae > Eresidae > Stegodyphus > Stegodyphus dumicola. The sequence goes on from NC_140776.1 coordinate 132,033,804, forward strand.
AATAAATTCAACCAAGTAAGGATGATGCCTTCAAAACTTGTTGGCAGATAAGTCAATCTGTTTTCATCAGTCGTATTGAATTGAGCAAGCAGCCACGATAATTTCAATACTGTTTATTATTCGCATATATATGTTGCATATAACATGCATGGAAACAAATGCGTCACGAGTGCTTTCACTGCTGTTTTATTTTTCAGAGAAGTTTTTGACTACTTCAGTGTGTATGCTCATACAGGAATGAATGCTACACCTTATTTTTTAGGCATATTATCAGGATATTTATTAACTAAGAAAAAACAGATTAAAATTCCAAGGGTATGTTATCTGAATTTTCCTCTCCTTTTTTCTTCCGGTTATTGTTTTCATTTTGAAATTATATGATCAGCTCTATTTACCAATATTTTTTAATTTCCAATTAATTAATTAGTAGGGATATTTTTTAAAAATTTATGTTTTAGCTTTCACCCTTTAATTAAAAATAACAACATTTAATTAAGTTATCAAAATGAAGTTTTAATTCATGGTTTTTAAGCTATTTTGATTTATATTTCTTAATTATGACAAACATTTAGCATAATACCAAGAAGAAGTATCGGAAAAAAATTGAATAACTAAGATTGCAAGAAAAATTACTGAACTAGTTTTTAATAAATGTATGTTTATGACAAAATAGTTTTTATGATACACCGTTTAGAGGGAACCAACGCAAAATTCCATTTCGAGACTAATATCCCCTTTTGAGCTAAGAACAAAATTCCTCCTCAATAATTAATCCTTAATGCAGAAAGCTGATCTTGGAAGCTTTTCCATCTTTCGTAACCCACTTTGTTGTAACTGTATATAGAGATTTTGCAGTAATAACCTTTCATAAAATCTCCTGAATGAATGAAAGTTTGAGCTTGAATTTTTCTGATTTAGATTCGTAGCCTCCATAAATACGTAATCGTTCTACGAAAACGAGAAACGTAAGTAGCCATTTAACATATTGCAGTTTTAATCCATATTGCTAACTGTAAATTACTGTACATTACTCGGAAGATTTCTTTGGGGACTAGGCCCATAACCTACAAAACTAAATTCATACGCAGTACTTAAAATAAAACAGTTTATTAGTAGAATAAGAACCCCAAGCACATCTACAGTGACATTATATTCTACTCACAACTTGTAGGGTTTCTCTTAACAAATAATTAAGTTTGGTACTTTTCCTAGACCTCGCATTTCCTCGCCAGGGTACAAATTTAAAATCAGGTAAAAATGAGTATTTAAACGGACGAATCTTAAAGTTTAATTTAGAGCGTGATTTCGCTAGCCAGCGTACGTTACTAGTCTGTCCTTGCTGTTAAGCCTTTTTGGCCGTTTAATAAGTATAACGCAGGGTAGGTTGTTGAGTCAGCCTAGTTAGCCTTAAATTAAATTTAGTCCAGCACTACTCTTTGAATTTATTGCGTAATGATTTTTAAGTTCCACCGCAAGTCGTCGGTGTTATTGTAAGCACGAAGTGCTCAGAATTTGAAGAATAATAAAGGATTATTTTACACTTCTTCTATGCTGGTATTCTTTTACCCCTGTGCGAGAAGTCGCCAGATTTCTTTGTAAGATCAGTTACTTTATGATAGCGAAGAAAGTCAGATCTTACAAACTTCAATGCTTACATTAGCAGACTGTCCAAAACAATGCATCTATACATACATACGATATGTATGTGTGGATAAATATAAATTTTGTGTAGTCATAGGGGTTTAGAAAAAACTAATAAAAATGAAATAATATTAATCATTGCAAATCAGGAAATGAGATTTTAAATATAAAATAATAGAGATTTTCCATAACTGTTTACAGCAAAAGGCCATTTGGCTTTTTTTTTTTTTTTTCAATTTGATTTGCCATCAGAGGTCTTTTACTATATTTTATTTTCAATATATACTATTTTCAATATATTCTCTATTTAATAAAACAAATCACGCACAATTTGTTCGATGTTCATAAATTTGAAGGTTGTTTACAATTAGTCGTAAAAATGTTCCAAAGCGCAGATTTCATCTGAGAGAATCTTATATTTTATACCTTACAGTAACTCTAATTTTAGTAAAGCACGGAACAGTTTACTAAATGATAACTTAGGCTTATTTTTGCATTAACGTATAAATGAAATGATTTGTACTAGCTCCTACAGTTACAATAAACATTGAAAATCATTGAAAAAACTGATAGTTCTTCAATTTTAATTAACATGCAAGTTTTCATTTATTTCTCTTCGTTCAGGTCCAATGAATTAAATAAATTAAAGAACAATCCGTCATCCTTTGCAGAGCCATTTTTTGTACAATTAATGAAACAATTAGAATAATTGCAAAGTATTTTTCTTCATGACATGAGTAGGTAAATACTAAATGATATTAATAAAAGTTATATTTATACTGGCACTGAATTTGCTATTTTGCTTATACTTAGAACGGTTTATTATACTTATACTGGCACTGTATCTGCTATTTTGCTTATACTTAGAACGGTTTAGGTACTTAATGATGCACTACCTGACAGAAAAGTATTACACCTTGAAAGAAAAGAGACGAAACCTTAGCGCATTTAACAAAGAATTTAATTTTCAAAAATTGAGAACAAAATGACAAAAAGCTTTTGCAGCTTCATTTCGGAAAATACATTTTTGAGTATTTCGAACCGAGGAGAAATATACGATCGACACCCAGTCACGTCTCACTAATATTCTGTTAGCGAGAAAGAAATCGGAGGTTCGGTTGTGCAACACAGCATTTTATAACGTGACCGAGCGTTAAAGTCGCTTGACAACCCGGGGTTTGAATCCCGGCGGACGTGTTGACTGCATATGCGTTTTCGTGGCCTCGTTGCCATATCCATATTTTCATACACTGATCATGATTCGTAAAGCTGAAAGGAATTCCTGAATCAAGACCACATTTACATTGTATGCATATACATTGTATGCTGAGTAAATTTGCTGAGGCACCACTGTAACATTAAAAATTATGGTTCGCTGCCAATGGAAGCTTTCGCAAAGGATGTTTGCATATCGACCTGCATCATTCAATACTCTCGAAACTATTCAAGAGATAATCAAACAGTATAATCATCTGTGCACTTAGCAAAATCTCTCCATTTGTGGACCGTGGCTCGAATATCGCGTGACATGATGTATAGTGCTTAATGTGCAATGTATCGTTTTCGTCGCTTCGGATCCTTTCACATTTCCTTTTTCTGTGTATTGTCACCGAATACGACCAACATTTGTGTCATCAATCTACGTTTCCTCTATTATACAGGGTAAGACCAACTAGCGGTACAGAGACCTTGTATGATGCTCCTGGGGCTCATTCATTTAGTACCGACGACGTTTCAAAATCAATACCATGTCTTCCTTCTTCACAAAGTCGAAAACAGCTATCTGCCTATCTATTTAGGTATTGCTGCGAATATCACGAGCAGGGTGACGGGTCGGGCTCAATAAATTTATGCTACTTTAGCATTTCAATATGTTCTCAAATAATTCCCCAGTGGGATATCTGAGATTATGGAATAGAAAGTACAACGGGAGTCGAAAAGAATATTTATCTCACAAGGAAGTAAAAATTAAAAGTTCTGCTGAAACAATCCTATCTACAATATAGTGTGCAAGCAAAAGCTTTTCCTTGGTGGTTTTAATCTTCTTGCAACCGGTATGATTTTACTGAAGAAGTTGTGTATTTTTTCATCCACGTTTAAGTTAATCTCAGGTTTTTCTTAGTTTTAGTCTATTCATTTGAAACGAAAATTGCGTATGTGAAGCGATATTTTCTTCAGGTGTTGGGATATTGTGATTCTGAGTATCATTGTCATCGAATTTCTTCTGTCTTCGAGGCAGCGTTTCTTCTTTTTTCGTCATGCGAATGTTTTAATAAAAACCACATTTTTACGATGAAGCTACTTAATCTAGCTTCTCTTCTTTAGCGAGAGTACATGCATAGGTCAGGTGAATCTGATTACACTTCACGAATCTGGATCGGTTGTTGCAGAAGACATGACCATGGCAAATATCTGACAACGAAAACAAATCAGGGCATTTTTACCTGCTCTGTAACGTCTAAATCTGACAAGCAGATCCCAAACCGTCTTCTGCTAACACATGCTTCTGTCTTTATCCGTTCATTTCACCGAAGAGAAAAATACAAGAAGCTTTGTCACTGTAACTTGAGTTTTCTTCGTAAACTAATTAATTTTTACCACAGAGAATCCTTCAGCATTAAGTTCCGTCTAAGACTCCTTGGGTAGGGTCAAGTGGCAATCCACGGATAACAGCCTTAATAGGTGTGTCTGTTTTACTTCTAAAATTGCTGAAAAGAATGGCCTTCTTGAGAAATAGATCAAGCGCTGCTTCTCGATTACGACTGTTATCAAAGAAAATAATAATTCTATCTCTACTGAGCGTTTCAGTAAATTATTGTATTTATTGCTCAGAGAAAAGGCTTCGTACCTCTTTCTAGCTGACCTCTAGTCTTGGAGAGCCTAACGAGGGCAGTTTTCCTTTTTCAGTTATGATGTCAGAAGTATTATCTTGGATTCGGCTTCAGAATTTTCGTTTTCATCTTGGCGTAATATTTTATTATCTTCAGGAGTGCCAACCTTTAAGATTTAAAATAGTAATTTGTCACGGGCTCAACAGTAATTTGGGCCTTGTAAGTCCTTTTGGATAATTTTGGGGGCGGGGGTAATAAATTCGAAGTTTGGCTGCTGTAGTGGAGCTTCCCAGCCATTTTTGCTAATTTTGCCCATTTCGCAGATTTCTGGTTTTTTTATTTTTTTCTCAGGTTGTGAAGGAGCAACTTCAGGTGATGTTTTCGTGAAAATATTCGATCCATCAGGATCTGTAAAGTGATCCCATAACGGTTTTGTTAATGCTTGTTACATCTTAATGATTGACGGTCTTTCCCCTAATCTCCGAAAACAACAGATGACTTGATATATTATAATATATCTGCAGTGAAGTCGAAATTTATAATTTTGCGCTTTCTTTGGATGTATCCAAATGGTATCTATCCTTCATGTTAATAATCAGACTGGATAGCAAATGCAATTATTTGCATATACGTATATTACATATGCATGCCCGCAAATGTTTGCATAGCAATTCGTTTGTTTCTTTACGGTGCAGTATTTCTTTGTCAGGCAGTGCATTACGAATAACTGTAGATATCTATACTGATTTATTTATTTTATTTCTCATGGTTATAGACTTTTAAGAATATAATAGAAATTTTAAATTACTCTATCGGAGCATAAAAGAATATGATTCCATGGCTTTAGATTGCATTATGGATTGGATGGGTTCTCTCTTTCGCTTTCTGCTGCAGCGCAGTTTTCGGAAGGAGAAAATGGAACGCAGGTATCGAGCCCACTGATTTGGAAAGAATTTCATTTTCCAGCTTAGCAAAACCAACATTTGCATTTGGCGTGGCATGGGTAGCGATATGCTGTGCTACAGGACATGGAGGTGATAATAACATCTATAACAACGATAATTCTCTATTATATTTACAGTTTTTTATGTATATAATATTTCATTGTTCCTTTCATCAAATACGATACTTCAGAAAGTATTATTTTACTATTCACAAAGTGTTGCTATTGGTATTTTAATGCATAGAAACGATTAGTGCAAAAATATTAATAGTCTTCATTTTCTTAAAAAACAGAGAGCTTAACATTATTAATTCAACAATCTTAGTAAAAAAAGTTGGAAAATTATATCTTTTCCTTCAGCACTATATTCATCTACTGGATTTTAATTTTGCTTAAATTTAAATATGTTCTTATTTTGTTTGATTGGGAAAGCAACACTGCAGGTACTTGTATAACTGGAGCGGTAACCCAAAATTTTACGTTGATCGTTACAGATGTAGTCCCGCCTCACTACATGTTAACCTCAGCCCACTTTCGATAGTGAACATCCTGGCGAATGATTTGAGGATATCTCACCCCGCTTGCCGAACAACCAACCACTCTAGAATATTTTCGTCTGGTTGTATCTTCTGAGTATCCCCATGCCACACAAGCATTATATACTTACAAATAGCTAGTCCTTCTTCGGAACTGGAATAAGAGCTCAATGATACAGCAACCATCTGCAGCAGGAATTATTTCCTCTTTTCCATCAGGTGTTTATTGCAACAAAAATTATTTTGACGTGACCAGACGAGGGCTTGGAGTACACATATCATACATTGCAGGCGACATTTTTTTTTTTCATATACATAGCGAGCATTCTAAATAAACATGTAATTTTAGAGCATGATATGTAACATAATAATAATTCAACTAAAATTAGTATTAAAATTAAACTAAAATAAATTAAAAAATTAAATTAAGAGTAAAATTAAATTAAATTAAACTAAAATTATACAGGGAATCTCTGTTATATTAATTGTTCACTTGCTGGAAAGAAGTGTAGCTCAGTGAGAATCCCTGATTTGACTTGTATTATTGACAGATATCTTGTCCCTTTGCTGCTATGAATTTTATCATGCTGCAGATTTTATTATTTGAAGATATGTTGGTGATTATAAACCTCTTCTATGCTTCATCGTTGTTTGTAGGGAAACACAGATGCTTTTCCGCCATTAGAGAGAACAGTCGAAACAAACGTGGTCAGGGCAACCTTTGTTTCCGTTGACGCAGACATCTGTATCTGCGTTACATATTATAAGATAGTAAGACGATAGAATTATGTTGGAAACGGAACATGACTAGTAATATAATTGGTGGGCTGTGAAATGGTAATTATCGTGTTGGTGAAACTTTTGGTATGAAACCATGTGTTTGTCATCTTATGTCACTTTGGTCACATTACATTTGTTATTCTTGGATCGCTTTGCCCAGTAGCACACACTTCAAATGTGATGGTGGCGCTAGAATATAAAGTTATACTGCATTTCTATTGATGGCTGCTTTCTTGAGGAGCATATCTCGTTTCTCTCTAACCCGGCATGTGCTTTTACCCAATTCGAGATGTATGTAAAATTGGCTTTTGGAACGAACCTTCTGGAACGAATTCTTACCACCCAGAATGTTCTCAAACACAAGCCAAAAGCTATATAAACCCTGCTGGTACGCGGAGAGTTGCTGCCTCGTCTAACGAGTTGATAGTCGGTTACTGAGCGCGTGTCTCGAAGTCTAGCGCCAAGTTGGCCGTCGAATGCATCCAGAGAGTCTTTAGTGTATCGCGAATTAATGCATCGTCGAGTTTTGTCTTAGAGTGTGCTGAGTCGAGAGCTGTACTCTTATGTATCGTCGAGTGCATCCCGAGTTGTAGCGTGGGAAGACTCAAGAGTACGTAGAGAGCGACCGAGAAGAGTCGGGAGCTGTATTCTGGTGCTTTGCTGTGAAGCTGTCTCCACCGTTATAACCTGATAGTGTGAAGGCTGTGTTGCTGATTGCGTCAGCATGTTTATTGTAGTTCTTCGACGACTGTGTAAACGTGTTATTGGAGGTGTTTTGAATAATACTGGCCAATAAAGTGTGTTTCGATACTTCATCAAGTATCGCTGTTATTCACTCTAAATCTATGAACCCCGTACGAACGGGAACGAAGAAAATAATGTAACAGTATTATTGATTTCCTACACCGCCAAGGACTGGACCCGTATCATCCATAGCATGGAATTCAAAATAATTCCCCAAGTTCAGAAAATCCAACAATAAGAATATCCATTGTCCACCCTCATACTGTGCAGGACTGCCTTCAGGAAACGCACTTAAAGACCTTCCTTTATGGATACAACTGTGACTTTTTTCAAGCTACGAACTATGAACTGACTTCATACTGTGTAACGTATGACAAATACACCAGTACTACGCACTCAAAACTATGTACCATGAAATGAATTCATAAACTGTGTGCTGAACTATGAACTGTACTATGAATGAACTTATAAACTGCGAACCGTGTAACAGAAGAGCAAACAAACAAACAAACAAAACAAAAAAAAAACAATCGAAATATAATCACTCTCCCCCCACCAACAAAGCTCCAAACTGAAACACAAAAGTATGTATTATATATCTGTAAATAACTTCATGCATTTATCCATCGTACTTATTGTATTTACCCATGCAACTGCAAAGTAGCTGCCTAAAGTATACATTATGTCAATATTGTCTGTAATGCAAATTATACACCATTGATATGTATCTATTACGAAGGTTGCAATGCAGACAAATGCCCGATCATGGCGTTAGTGTGCCCTTCATACATGGTTAGCTCAGTGGGGCGATACCACCTTTGCCCATGGCAACGTTTTCATGCCCCCTGTACTTGTTTCTGTCTGTGTATTGGACACTGAGTAAGATACTTTAACGTTTTAACTTTCGTTAAAAAATTAATTAATTAATTAAATACTGATTTGTTTACGAACCATAGCCTTAAATCCTTATGATATATTTTTGCAATACTTACCCGGCTTTTTGAACAGATGTTACATGTCTGTAAAAATGATAAAAGTTTTGCGGTGGCAAAGAAATGCAGATGCACCGCCTTTATGGGTACAGTGGCTAATTAGGGTGGATATTCTATCTTTGGGGGGTAGGTTTTTAATCTCGGAAAAGGCTTAGATGTTTGTAAACGTATCGTATCTTTGCAGCATGGGGACATTTAAGGTACTGGAGCTCCTAAAGACTGCTTGAGAAGTCTGGTGGCAAGGGAATAGTGGTGAGAACCGTACACTCTTCTCTATCAAAATTGGGATTGAATTGCCACTTTCTCGCAGATAAAATTTGGTCATCCCTTTGTGCTGCACCTTGGACAACGTTTTCGGTGACGAGAAGACACTTGAAACGGTATTCGGTGGCTAACATCTGTGACACAGGGAACGATATTATTCAACGAATTCGTTGAGTGGCAAGTATCCGGCCATTTGAAACAATTAGAATATATCAGAAGATTTAGGTCAAAAGAAAAAAACAGTTTTAGAATGTTAGTATTTCAGGGCTTTTTCTGAAAACGTAGTGCATTCAGTTTTCACATTATACCTTTAAAAGTAAGTTTTATTACCATTAGTCAAACAAAAAAAAAAGAGAGATGACTATTAAAAATGGTTATGAACTTCCTGAACAAATGATTGTCTACCACTAATTTACAGTGGTCAACAAAATTAAAAGGTAATATGAAAAAAATGTTTATTGCTTGAATTGCCAGCGTTCAGTAGAATAATTATTATTGTTAATTATCAGGAACTGCTCGCAGAATTAGACTGCTACACAATATGCAAATTAGGTTACTGACAACATGCTTGCAGTTCAAAGGCTGCTTACAGTTCTTTCCTTCTCGCCATCATCATAGCCAATGTTACTGTACTACAAGGTTTGCTCTTGTATAACGTCACTGGCTCCTAGTCTACTTAGAAGCAATATCTTTCCTTCTTCCTTTATGTTTTCATCTCTCGCATTTCTGTAAATATGTGACAACACCTTTAGGAAGGGAATGGCCTTGTTTGCCTAGTAACGTTGATCATACCTATGCATTTTACTTTGTCTGATATGGTAAACTGAAAGCAATGCATCTACTTTAATATGTTAAAACAATTACTTAATTTAATCCTGCTGTACAAAAAATAGAAGTTAAAATGTATATATTTTAATGCCGATCAGAATTACAGGAAGAAATGATAGCCTGCTTAATATAATAGCTCTATAAATATTCCAGGAATGAGTAAGCAAAATGTCCCCTTTCTAGGTAATCAATTACAATTTTTTTTTAAACGAAGGAAACCTCTTTATCAAAAGCTTGAAGACCATTTCTTAAACGACTTTATAATACTTAATTGAAACGTTCATAAGATACATGATACATTTATAAGTCTACTCTATTTAACCTACAGTTACCTTATATATAAGTGTTAATATTGATAACGTACTGGCATATAAGTATTAACGCTTATGTATAAATTAACCTAGAGTTACCATATATATATATATATAAGCGTTAACATTTAATGAGTCTCACTGAGTCAATACATTTATAAATCTACTCGAAATTTAACCTACTGTTGCCTTATATATAAGTGTTAATACTGATAACCTACTGGCATATAAGTGTTAACGCTTATGTATAAATTAACCTAGATTTACCATTTATATAAGTATTAACACTCAATGAATGTAATAGATATTAACATTAATACGTATAAGTTAATGGAATATAAATATTAATATTCATCTAAGGTAACCTACAGTTATTTTATATATTCTGAAATATATAACACTCAATGAATGTGTAGATTACTTATTATATAAGATATACCTTATTATATAATAGGTAACCTACATTTATTTTATATATTATGAAATATATAAGATGTACTTTATATAATATGTAATCTGCAGTTACCTCATATAGAGCTGTAGGTTATTTATTACCTTATATATAAGCGTTATCGTTGATTTTTCATGGTTATTTTCTCGTCCTAAAATGCCACCAATAATATACTATTTTTTCCCCTTTTAGGTGTCGTAAATTATATACTGTCGTGGCCAGTGTGGGTACCTTTAGGTCGTCTGTCATTTCTTATTTATCTTACTTCACAGACGCTGCAAAAATATTTTGTGTTGTCATTCAGAAATGCTACAGATACGTCGAATTTAATCCTAGTAAGTATATTACTCGTTTTTGAAAATAAGCTCGTAGAGACATTTGGTTAATTGGAAAAGCCAGAGAGATGAAAAATTAGCAACTCCTTCACCGGGAATCGAACCACGGACCTCTGAAATACCGACTCAGTGTGCCGACCACTACACCACGAAGGCATGCTAGGAAAGCGGGAGAAATACCTTACAAACTAATGTTTACTTTCCGCGATAGGACTTTAAGCCTAAAATTCTAAATTTAAACATTACTCCTGAGTAGACACCTCAAAAAAGAACGATATCGGAGAAAACTGTTAGCATAATCTGTAATCTTAAAAAATTAGCAAATGATTAAAAGTAATTTTGAGAATAGATTACTTGGATCTCCTGAAATAACATTTTCGAATTTTTGGAAGTCGGAAAGAAAAAAAGAGCGCTGAATTGTAAGATATTTTATATTTTAACTGCTTATCGACGAGGAATTAACAACAACTTTTTATCATTACGTAAAACGAGTATGTATTTCTAAACGAGTAAAACCATTCCGTTATTTATTTAGAAATATTGAATATTCCGTCTTGAAAAAAATTCTTTGGAAGACTTATGAATCATATTTATTTCAAATATTTGTTATTGATATAATTGAAGGTAATTTTCTTTGCGAATTTTTAATAAATATATGCAGAAAATAGGGCCATAGCATCTATGTACAGAAGAGAAAAATATTTGTGTCTACTCTATGATTTGCTAAAAGAAGAGGTGCTTTCATTCTTAGTAGAGTAGATATTTTCGCCTAAAAAAATGAAAATTACTATTTTATTGTATGCGTCTTTGCTGTTTTTCATTATTATTTATTTTTATTAACGTTTCTCATTATTAATTCTTTCATTTGATTCAAAAATTATTAATATTTACGTTTTTGCTTAAGGAAAAGTACACTTTGGCTGTTCGAAATACACTCTGTTCTATCTTCTCAATATTAAACATTAAAAAAATGCCATAAAAAGAATATTGAAGAGTCACTTGAATTCATAAGGTATTTTTCACGCCTTCTTAGCATACCTTCGTGGTGTAGGTGTCAGCACACTCGGCGCGTATTCAAGAGGTCCGCGGTTCGAGTCCCGGCGAAGGCATTGTTAATTATTCATATCTACTGCTTTGAAAATATACTTAATATCTCTACAATGACACCCGAACTAAAACAAAAAACGTGGTGGATGATGATTCTACATCACCAGGATTTGTCGATTGGGTTCTCTAATCCATAGTCTCCCTTTAGAGTATATAATGTCCCCCCGGTCTTCTTAGCATGCTTTTGTGGTGTAGTGGTCAGCCCACTCGGTACGTATTCGAGAGGTCCGTGGTTCGAGACCCGGCGAGGGTATTGCTCATTTTTCACATCTATTGCTTCAGAATAACCTAATGGCTCTACAAAGTAATTAAATCAGTTAAATTTTAAAAAGGATTTAAAATGAAATCCATGTAATATAGAATAAATTTAAGAACCCATTAATAAAGTTAGAAATATTTAGATTATTTTAATAACAACTATTATACTTGATAGAAAAATAACTGAAATAGTTTCACGCTACTTAAAATGCACGGCCCCAACCATGCTCACTCTGTAATCAACAATAGAATCCACCACGTTCTAAATGGTTTGCGGTCCGTTGGTTAATTTATTAAGAGAATGACAGAGAGAACTCTCTGTCTAAGGGAAGATATACCTTTATAGAAATCCTTCAAAAGGAAAAATAGATTGATATTTACAATAAGCATAGAAGACGCATGAAAACTCTACACAATCATTCTCAGAGAACCGAACTCTACCGAATTGATAATACTTAGCTATCGTATCCACTGGGCGACTTGATTTGAACAAAACAAACGTAAACCCTTAAGTGGAAAAATTCACAGTTTATATCTATTTTTAGATCCTATAGAGATTAATTATAAAATGTTTTCACAGTCTGATGGTTAAATTTTTAACCTGCAAAGAATGGCGGGAAGTAATTAAAATGATTTTTGATGGAATGTTCAGTGACGTTTCTTATATCTCTGAAGCATTAAGGTATTTATTTTTGATGGTAATTCCTCTGTACATTTTCAAATTTCTTTAACTGGTTTTGTTGGTAGACACGAAGTTATGGGGTAGGAATGTAAGGATGTTCAACTGAAAATTAGTTTAAATAACCTCAGTTTGAATAGCTACTTGTTGGTCAAAAACGGTCCATGATAATGTTTCATCATACGTTTAAACATGCTGAGCATAAAATGTTAACAAAAAAGAAAGGTATATATAATATAATAAATTAACGCATTTAAACTTTAAAATCCTGAAATATTTTGACGTTTTTGTCAAAGATGCTGAATTAATTAGAGCTGAAGGTAACGCGAGGAATGGTTATCTTCTTACAGTCCCTGAAATATATCGACATTTGAAAACTCAAAAAGTGTAGCCAAAGAATTATTTCGAGCTTTTAAATCTGAATTTGTTTCTTAACTCAAATAACCTAACTAAGTCAAATAACGTACTCAGAATACCGAATTTGACATAGTACATAGCATGTCGATTAAAATAATAATTTTGGGATGCTGAAAACATGAAGCACATATCATTTTGTTGAAGATCAGATCAACCATGCAACGGAAACAAAAATTTACAAAAATGTTTACAAAATAATCTTGGAGGTTTATTATTCTCAAATAATATTGTACGTGTTATTACAAGATTCAGAAAAGAAAGCTTTTTTTCCCATTTGATTTCTATAACTAGATTTTTTACTTTGCAGGTATGGCGCTTCTTTGGGGATCTGATCATATCTACATTTGTGGCTTTTATACTTTGTATGTTAGTGGAAGCACCTTTTCTGAATATGCAAAAGGTGCTCTTCTTCAGAGGAAAGAAAGATGGTCAAAAAAATGGTAGCCCAAACGTTCTTGCTTCAAATGTTAGTAATTGCAGCCCTAATGAGAATGAAATGAAAATAACAGCATGAGCCTGAGAGAACTATTTAATTATAAAGTATTTACTACTAAATTGATACGAGTGATGCTTTCCCTGTGTAAAATGATTTAAATAGAAGATTGTTTCATATGTAGGAGCTTTAGTTCTTAGACACAAAAGAACCTGAAAACTGATCTTCAAAAATTTCTTGATTTATCCATGTCCTCTTAGTACTTCTGAATGATTGTGATAGTCTGCGAATATTTTTGAAGTAGTTTAATTTTTATAAGCTGTGAATTGCCGTAAAAAATGATAAATAATTTAACCGTACAATTTTCTAGAAGACTGACATCTGCAAAGTATAATAACATGTTTTTTAAGTTTTAAGTACTCGCTTGCTTAAGCTATGTTCTTTTAAGGACAATTAAAATAAAATGGTTCCTTTTAAGCAAGATAATAGAAATTAGACCACATTAAACATATGTTTTGCTAGAAAAGTTTATGTTTTTGATTTTCAACGACTTCAGGTCTCGGAATTAAGTCGCTGAAATTGTTTCAGTCGTAGATATTTCACTCGCTGCTTCAGAAATCTTTCGTGACTGAGAGTAAAAACTTTAATAAAATTTCTTCTAAAAGTTGAAGCCTCCGTATATGTTGCATAATAGTGGTAGGTATTCGCGATTTAGTGCATGCTCTGAATTCATATGGCTAACGATTCAACTGCCTTTCCTTAGCGAAAGAGCTCAAAATAAAATAAAAGAAAGATTCGTCAAAATAAAATAAAAGAAAAAGAAAATCTGAAAGCTTTGAGATTTTAAATTAAGTCCAAATGGGTTTCTTTGAGCATTTTGTGTGTTACCTTTATTTATAAAATATCATGTTCTTCGCACTTAAACGATAAAATTCAGTTCAAGAGCAATATCACAAAATAATAATTAATTTAAACTGAGCATATCTTTAGAATTTCCGACACACAGTCTCACGCGCTGGAAATAAAAATACTTTTTCTGTATAACGTTGCCATTACTCGCTTTGAAATCCTTGAGTTTGTTAATCAGAAATTCGTTAAAATTTTACAAAATAAGAAATCGATAATGGAACAAATTCCAAACTTCGAATTTGGGCTTCCAGATGCCCATATTCGCAGTAGGATTACGTCATTCAGAATTGAATGGATCTAGGTACCGTTGTTTTATCAGAATTCGAGAAAAATACATACATTTATGCAGATTTTTCATTATTTAATTTCTTCAAATATAATACAGGGCGATAATATTTGGTGGCAATAGTTTGAAAAGTGATATAGCTATTTATAGAGTTTCAACGCAAAATGCCAAAAAGAAAACAGTAGTCCTTCAGGGACAAAGCCTTTTTGGACTAAAAAGAAAAAGGGAAAAAAAGAAAAGGTAGCAGATTTAGAATTCACCCACAAGAAGCTCTTACTTTAACGTGCTAAGAATGTTATATTCTAATTTTAGAGGAGAAAAGAATCTTTATGCTCCCATTTTAAATGTCATTTTATTATTTAATACTTCCCAATTTTTTATAGTCATTTGTTCTAGAGTTTTATTATTAGTTCTTTATAGAAGAGAGGTTTTTAGGGAATATCAAAACCACAGCTGAAAAAAATCAGTGCCGGGAATTAGCGGTTCGACTCAGTCGATTCTTCCCGCTATTTGCACCATTTCACACCTTACCATCATAGGATGTTACTCATCCTATTCCGTTATATGTGCTAAAAATACTTCGTAATTCATATTCAAATTTAGTTGAAGGTATAAGAGATTTGAAGCTCTCATAAATTTTACAACTGGTGAAAGCTCATAAAGCGAATTGTCAGGAAAATATAATAGATATAACAAACCGTTCTTTGTAAAAGATGATTTAGAAGAATTTGTACAATCAGAAGACTTAGATCCGAATAAAAAAATATAATTGTACACGATGATTGCCTTGCTGAAAATCAGACAATCAGACAATAACCGAAAGAAATAAAAAAGCTAATTAGGTTTGGTTTATTAGATTATGACAAAGCATTCGAGGGCTATCTGCTTTAAGGGAGGGATGCCTTCGTTGAGGACGTTTTAAGGGAAATTGGCTCGTATACACGTTACACATGGGGAAAACCACGAAAACACCCATGCAGCCAGCCCGTTCGCGGGATTCAAACATCAGAGCGAACTACCAGTGTTCAGCGTCGTTACCGCTCGGCCGCTGGTGGGCCTTAAAGAAGCTAATTAAAGAAATTGAAGGAAAATTAACAAGAGAAAAATTTAATGAAAATTTTGAACCCCATATAAATGGAAAAGAACTTAGAAGATTGTTTATACGTTTATCGGAAGAGTTATAAAATGTATAATGAGACCAGTTTATCGTTACCGTCTTTGAATGTTTTGTTCACTGCCATCTCGTATCATCCTTTCCATTTGTGTCTCTAGCTTCATTGAGTATTATAGCAGGGATTATCGAAATTCTAGATAAATCGTTAACAATTCTGGAAAGGAAAGAGGAATTCTGGAAATTCTGGAAAGAATTCTGGAAAAAAATTCTGGAAAAAAAATCTGGAAAGGAAATTTCATAAATATCCATTAAATGCTCTAAGATCTAAAACTATGACAAAAGAAGAAATTTTAGTAAAAGAGCGAGAATTTATTAAATATTTACGGCTTTTCCCAATTGAAAATTATTCGAAAAAAAGAGATACTCTAATCTTGAGTTTGTACTTTATAAATGAAGAAAGGAAAAGCTGACATTAATTAATAAATTAATTAACAATTCATCCTTTGAAATGAATAAAATATGGTGTAAGCAGGTGAGATGAAATAGCATACAAAAAAATAAAGATAATAGGACTAAAAATAATGTATGTGATATAAATGTGATAGAAGATGTATACGCAATTCCGAATCCCACAGCTCGTGGAACAATAAAACTAGAGACTTTTAGACCTATTATTCAAGGGAAAAAACTGAAATGCATTACTATATGAAGTGCAAAGAAAAAAAATTTAAATTTTCATGAAGCATTTCTAAAAGCAAGGAACACAAGCTGAAAAATTTGTGTGATGTCTATGGCTCTAAGAAATGTACTATTTAGAGTATTATTCAAAGGAAAAAAAATTAATAGATGTGTATTAGAACTCCAAAACCGCTCATTGTGCCATTAAAGATCTGCCTGAGTTTTAAGACAAAACCAAAAACCAAAATGCATGAAAAAATAATTTCAGCAAATTAAAAAGAAAACATATTTGCATTCTTATTCAAAAATGTTGTACGTGTATGTTAACATGCAGCGTAAAGTTTACGTGTATGTTAACATGCAACGTAATGTTTACGTGTATGTAAACATGTAACATTTTGTAAAACATCATGTTTTATGAAAAATCTATTAAATATTTATATTTTATGAATAAGGCATTTAATATATGCGAGATTTGGAAGACATAAATCTTAAATCTAAAACTGAATTTGAAAAGATTTCGAATAACTTTCTAAGTACTTTACAAAAATAAATATATGTACACTGCGGGGGCAAAATGTGTGGGACAGTTCTATATCTCCCGTTTTACTGGGCCTATTGACGAAATTCAAATTGGGTTTTTCATGTTTGGAAAGAGCGACTTAGGATATATATTAGATTTATATATAACATCATTTTAACATAGGTATTTTGGCATAAAATCGGACTTTTTCTGAAATGACATGCCACTTTTTTCCATATATCGTTTCTATGACTCAAATAATGCCTAAATATTAAATTTTGTAAAATTTGGTTCAAAGTTATGGAGAAATTCAAAAATTTATTTTGGCGTCGTTTTCGCCAAGAATAAATTACTTGGCGAACTTCTTAATTTATATAGCAACCTATTTTCCTTTTCGTTTTTCTTTGTAAACGAGCGGAAAAAAGTCGTTCTTTCATACTTTCAAATAATTTTAACAAAATGCGTATTACCGTTTCGCGTTATTATTGCTGAAAAAAAAAAGATGCCAAATTTCAAAACGCTCCAATACGTAAATTCATGTATATTTAAAAAATTTTGAATATAAAAACTCTAATTTGTTGCAGGTGTGCCAAGAAGTACATCTAAAGACGATGTTAAAAATTTTGTAAAAATACAAAAAGTTTTCCGAATAATTTATAAAAAGTATTTAAAGTACAAATTTTAATAATAAATAATTAAAAATGTGCGAATTATATTTGAATTAAACCTAAATTTCGAATTCTGGAAGAATAATTCAAGTAAGTTTAATAAAAAAGAGATATTAATAAATATATATCAGATTCAATTAACATTGAGGAGATAAAATTTTGAGAACTAATTTTTTAAAAACTATTCGTGCAATTTAATTTTTACAAAACTTGGCAGTTTGCCATAATTTCAGTCGTAGAATCGATTTATGAAAAAAAAAATGGCATGTCATTTCAGAAAAAGTCCGATGTTATGTCAAAATACCTATGTTAGAACAATGCTAAATATAAATTTAAGGTACTTTTCCGTTTGGCCGGCGCAATTTCCTATTTCTCCGGCGCAAGTGATAAAGTCGCCGAAAATGGTAGAACTGATGCCAAAGCGAATATCTTCGCTGATAACCTTTCACGGCACTTTTTCAAAACAAGTCGCTGAAATTTATTATCAGATTTACCTTTTTTTTTTTTTTTTTTTTTTCAATATTGGCATACAGATACATAGAATTTTTTAATTATAATATTGAAATAATTCTTGCATTTAAACTCGTATTCCATACTGAGATTTAACTTGAATTTAATGTAGATAATTCCTGAGAGAATCAGATTTTTGTAGCGTATTTTACGTGAGATGAGATCGTTTGGGATCACGTGATATTAACCTGCGAATCAAGAGGTTATACCATGAAAGCATAGTAAATCTTTAATTTAACGTCTTTAAATTCTTAAATTAACGTCTTTTACAAATATGTCAAAAATGGATGAAAAACCAATGAAAATTTGGGATTTGCCCAGGACAGAGGAAGAATCCGTCAGATTCTTTCAAGCGAAAGACGTTTTGCCTAACATTGCTATTTGTGAAAATAATCATGAAATGAAATTCTATTTCAGAGACGAAATTCAATGGAGTTGCAACCTTTCAACTTGCCGCAGTAAAAGAAGTATACGGAAAGGCACATGGTTTGAATCATCGAGATTGAGTTTCTTGAAGTGTTTAAGATTCATTTATGGTTGGAATGAAGAATTAACTTCAGTTAAATGGTGTGGAAAGCAGTTGGAAATCAGTCACGGAACAGTTGTGGATTGGATAACTACATGCGAGAGGTTTGTGTGGATTCTTTACTTAAACGTCAACAACGCAAAATAGGAGGCCCTGGTATGATCGTTGAAGTGGATGAAAGTATGTTCACGAAGCGCAAAAACAACGCGGGACGGATTTTACCACAACAATGGATTTTTGGTGGAGTTTGTCGTGAAACAAACGAATGTTTCCTTGTGATGGTGCCAAACCGATCCATGAGTATTATATTAGAGACAATAAATGAAAACATCGAAAAAGGAACTACAATATATTCCGATTCATGGAAATCATATTGCACTGAAAAACTGGAAGAGGAAAGTTTCGAACATTTCAAAGTGAACCATAAATACAATTTTGTAGATCCGGAAACTGGAATGCACACGCAAAAAATTGAAAGACTATGGGGAAGCGCAAAATGGCGGAATAAGAAACACAGAGGAACTGCTCGGCATCATCTGGAAAGTTACCTCGCCGAATTTATGTGGCGAAAGGACACAAAAGACCCATTTGAAAAAATTCTAAGCGATATTAAAATATTTATGCCTCCAAAATAAAAAAAAATGTTTAAAATTCTTAGAATTAACATTTCTTAAAATTTTTTATGTGTATACTGTGTGTTGTCGCCAATAAGGTCTGCTTGACGAGATTTGCGCAGGAGAAAGGGAAATGGCGAGGTTTGCGCCGGTGAAACGGAAAAGTACCAAAAGTCCGATGTTATGTCAAAATACCTATGTTAGAACAATGCTAGATATAAATTTAATACATATCCTAAGTCATGCTTTGAGACATTAAAAACGCAATTTGAATTTCGTCTACCGGCCCAGTAGAACAGGAGATATAGAACGGATAATATTATGCTGCTGTATGTGGATACAAATGGTTTCATGTACTTCGCTAAACTTTATGATTTTAAGGAAAATTGATTATCAGAAAAATAATAAATGCAATATTCCACAAGTAAATAAGAAGGTTTTAGAAAAGTGAAACATGAAAATGATGGAATAATTCATTGGATTAAGAACGGAAATATGTGACTCAAAAAGGATATAACTAAGAAATTAAAAATTCTAAAAAATGGTGCCGATAAAATCGTAATTTCATTTGAAGATTATAAAGAATTTTTTTTTAATAAAAAGAGTATTATACAACCAGGAATTTAATAAGGATAATAAAACATGATTTATATTCAATAAAGTCAGTACAAAATCGTTATCACCTATAAACGATTTGGTTTAGTTTAATTGATTATGGCAAAGCAAACAAGAATTGTTTTCACGGACAGACTGATATATAGAACTGAGAGAGTATTCAATGCCGAGTTAAGAAATCGAAAAGAGTATTCAGATTATTGGAAATTTAAACATGCTACAAAATTGAGTAAATATAAAAAAGATGTGTATGAATTGTGAAAAATGCTATATTTGCAATACATCTGTGAAAAGGCTATATGAAATGAGATTTTTAGATGGTGCTACTTTGGTAAACGATTGCACGGATTTTTGGCGATTTACGTTGGCGCAATTGTTGGCGCGTCAGCCAATTGTTGGCGTTTACATACGTCAGCCATCTTGAGAAACGCTGTTTTTACGCATAGTAAAGTATTCGAAACTTTAAAAAAAAAAAAAAAAAAAAAAATCTGAAATGTTTCAGATTTTAAATTACGTCCAAAGGGGCGTTTTTTAACATTTTGTGTGTTACCTTTCTTTATTAAATATCATGTTCCTCGCACTTAAACCATAAGATCCAGTGCAACAGCAATATCGCAAAATAGTTTTAAAACGAGCATATCTTTAGAATTTCCGATACAGAGACTCACGCGCTGGAGATAAAAATGTTTTTTCTGCACAACGTTGCCATTGCTCGCTTGAAATCCTTGAGTTTGTTAATCAAAAATTCGTCAAAGTTTTAAAAAATAGGAAATCGATCATAAAACAAATTTCAAATTTCAAATTTCAAATTTGGTCTTCCACATGCTCATATTCGTTGGAGGATTACGTTATTCAAAATTCGATGACTCTATGTACCGTTAGTTTATGACAATGTGAGAAATATACATACATTTACGCAGATTTTCATTATTTAATTTCTTCAAATATAATGCAGGACTCTAACATTTTATGGCAACAGTTTGAAAAGTGAACCGACATTTATCCGTTAGACGCAAAATGCCAAAACGAAAGTAATAGTCCTTCGGGACTCAAGTCCCTTTGGACTAAAAAAAAAAAAAATAAGGAAAAAAAAAAACCTGAAATATTTCAGATTTTAAATTACGTCCAAAGGTTTTTTTTTTTTTTTTTTTTTTTTTTTTTTTTTTAAAGTTTAGTGTGGCGATTTTTATTTATTAAATATCATGTTCTTTGCACTTAAACCATAAAATTTAGTTCAATAGCAGTGTTGCGAAATAATTTTAAAATGAGCATATCTTTAGAATTTCCGATACACAGTTCGACGCGCTGGAGATAAAAAGTTTTTTTTTTTTTTTTTTTTTTTTCCCGTATAGAGTGTTGCCATTGCTCGCTTTTAAATAGTTGAGTTTGTTACTCAAAAATTCGTTAAAGTTTTACAAAATATGAAATCGATAATAAAACAAATTCCAAATTTCAAATTTGGGATTCCAGATGCCCATATTCGTAGTAGGATTACGTCATTCAAAATTCGATTGTTCTATGTACCGTTGTTTTATCACAATACGAGAAATATACATACATTTATGCAGATTTTTCATTATTTAATTTCTTCAAATATAATGCAGGACTCTAACATTTTGTGGCAACAGTTTGAAAAGTGAACCGACATTTATGAGTCCGACGCAAAATGCCAAAACGAAAGTAATAGTCCTTCGGGACTCAAATCCTTTTGAACTAAAAAAATAAATAAATATCGTTAAAAGTAATGGATTAATTTTTTGTTGAAAATGTCGTCTTTTAAGATGGCAGGCAAGTGTAAATAAATACATTTACTATGAGTATAAAATACTAAAGTAAGGTTATTATTACTTTCATATAGCAAAGAAGAGAATAAAAACACCACTGTAAAAACATTGGGCCAACGTTTAATTAGATTAAAATATTACTGAAATTGAATATCGAATTAAAAACCATCATACCAACATTTAAAAGAATTAGAATATTATTAAATTCAGATACTTTAAAATACGTTATATGGAATATAATTAACATTAAAACATATGGACGATAATTATCTCAGCAATTTCTGAAAATAGTGTATTAATTTTTTTAACAAAAATTGAAGTATACAATTATAAAATAAAAAAAAAATATGTACTTACATTTTTTTGAGTATTTAACCTAATGTTTATTGATAAGTACCACAAAAAATTCAGAATCATAATTTAGATAGCATCTTTGAAGACATCTTTGAAGGAATTCGAAGATATGAATTAAATTTTAAAACGGCGCGGAAATGCACAAATTGTCAGTAACCAATCACGGAGCTGATTACAGCTCGTTAATGCACAAATATTCTATAACCAATCAGAGAGCTTATTACATCACGGCTAAAATTAAAATTATTTAAAAATTCGTACATAATAAAATCATTTTTTTAAAAAATGCAAAATTAAATTGTATTTTAATATTTAAGAGCCATAAATAATGTTTAAAACATTAGATTAAATTTATACATATTAAAACGAATTACTTTTAAAGTAAGGTGACGTCATTGATTACATCATCCACAACATAAAATTTCATAAAATATGATAAACAATAAAATTTTTATTTCAAATAAAAATGCAAAATTAAATTGATTTTTAATATTTAAAAGCCGTAAATAATATTTTAAACACGGAATTTATGCACAATAAAACGCATTATTTTTTAAATAAAATGACAATAAAGTATCGGTTACCATAAATAACTTATCCAGCAATGGGTTTACCATAAGTTGTATTACTCGTCAAAGGAAAATCGCCAAAAAATGCGACCGTCTGCCAAAGTAGCACCAAAATTCTAAATTTTAATGAAAAATATAAGCATTTAAGTTTCTCTTTTGAGGGTGTTCAAAAGCAAAATTTCTAAATTGAGCATTATTCTTAATAAAGTTCGAAAAACATTTCTTTCTATGTTTTCCCAAAATAATAAATATAAGTACTTAATTTACCTTCTTGGACACGTTCGAAAACATTTCTTTTTAAAAATGTCCAAAATTTATTTCCTAATTTTTTTTAAAAAATATAAAATCATTTTTCCTGTGCATGAAAAATATAAGCATTAAAATATTTTCCCTTAGAATATTTGAAAATATTTGAGCCTTTCCTTAAATTACTAATATAAGCGTCATAAACAATGCTTTCTTTCCTTAGAAAATTGGAAAGAAACATTTCTTGTTTGCATGACCTCAAAAATATAAGTACTCAAATTTCTTTTCTAATATTTAAAAGCATTTAATTTCCAAAATATCTAAATTCTGCATCATAAACACTAAATATTCTTTCCTAATAACTTTCAAAAGACATTTCATTTTCTTTATTTTAAAAAGCAGTAGAATATTCATGGAACATAAAAAATAAAATTTTTAACTTTAATTTTGCAACAGTCCTTTTTATGCCTAGTTTTAATATGGATGTATCCCCTTTCTGTTTAAAATTGTTTATTATAA
Organism: Stegodyphus dumicola; assembly: GCF_044657685.1. NCBI lineage: Eukaryota > Metazoa > Arthropoda > Arachnida > Araneae > Eresidae > Stegodyphus > Stegodyphus dumicola. The sequence continues at coordinate 132,057,269 of NC_140776.1, forward strand.
CTTTCTGGACTGTTCTGTTTCATGCCCGCTTATATAATCCTTCTGCAATGCGGTAAGCTCTCAGCCAATCAGATTAAAGAAATATTTTTGCTTGCTGATTCCTAGTCCTTTTTCTACTCTGCTCTCTCCTGCTTAAATGTGTAGTTTAGTCTATGCCAGCTGTTGTCCATTGTTCTGAAATTGTAAACTGTACAGCATTGTGGGGACATAGCCCACCCATAATTTTGATGTGTAAAAAAGAATGTGTATTCTAAAAAGTAGATATCAAAAAATAAATAGTACCTTGTTATCTTCCGCCACGTCTCCTAGTTTTTCTATGTTATGCATCTCAGGTAACTACGCAGTAAAGCCTCTGCAAGGTATTACAGCGTAAAGAACCAACGCTTATCCATTGCATTTATTCCCGAATCACCACAGACTTTAATTTAGCACACACATAAATTTCTTTTCTGGGACACTTTTTCTGATGCTCTAAACTCTGCAGTACATACTCTCATCTTTCTCCTGGTAATTTTTGAAAAGAATTTCATTTTTTTAAATACACATTCATAGTTGGAACGCACAAGTTTCTTTCTTCAAATATTCGAATGTAGCATTCTTTCTTATAAATCTATTTATAGCAGCATTTCTTTAATGACCTTCGTATCCTCGCTAAGCTATTTCTTAATATTCTTAATTTATATGCAGATTTATTGCAGATGCCATGTCTGCTTCCGAATTGCTCATTTCCAGTTTGTAAATGTCTCTGTGCTTCACGTTCGTTTCGTAGTTTGTCAGAGATGTAATTCTTTATGAGCAGATAGTGATCCTCACGTAGAATGAGGTTCGGGGAAATATCGATGTTTTTACTACGTAAATAATCATATGACACATATCCAAGCTGTTTATTTTTCTCTTTTCTCTCTTTCTTACGTTCACGTTGTATTATTGATTTCGCAGCAATGTTTAATCTACGAATAAATTCCTCTTGAATTTCAATGCTTAAGCTGTCGGTCTCAGAGTAATCCTCCTCATTGCCCGACGACTGATCTTCTTCTACACATCTGATATCTCCATATTCATCATCAGCTCCAGAATGCAATATCTTATATATACGATATTTAAAATCTAAAGGCATTCCATTTGTTTGAGGAGGATTAATTATCCTACTCGACCCTGGTACCGCCTGGCCTTCTAAATCAGCAATCGAATCGATTGCTAGGTCAAAGTAAACATTTCTGCGGTCAAAATTGTCATTAGCTATTCCACTCGTTCCTGGTATCGCTTCATATCTTAAATCATCAATTGAGTCGTTTTCTGAGTCCGAGTAAACAGTTATGCTATCAAAATAGTCATTTTTAACATCTATTAAACTTCTTGCTTTTAAACGCCTCATCATGTTCAACATGAATTACGATGTTGTTAATCAGTTCTTCCTTTGCAATTTTATGGCTGTCATTATTTTTACATACATGCATCTATATCAAAATACACGTAAATACTAAAGTATGCTGAATGCACATAAAAACTGCAGTCGGGGAAAAATGATAGCTTGTGCGTTGAACAGCTGTGTACATTTATAACAATAGCAGAATGCCTTAATAATTATGGAGGAAAATATTAAAAATCACCTTGCAAATCATCCGTTATGACATTCGAATGGGCATTTCCGCCCTCTGTTAAATTTTTCCATGCAGTTACCTCATTACGTCCAATAAGATTTTATGATATTAATAAGTTCTTCCTTCTTAGCAGTCGTCATATTTGAAAATATTATACGGTTTTAATATTCTAAAGATTTCTTTTGCAAAATACATTTGCTATCTTTCTCACGCGCCTTCTTACATGGCATCTTTATCTCCTAAGATCGTGCGCACGCGGCAAAATTTTAATAAATTGTGTTAAGAAGATTAAAGTTGAACATTATGTATATTGAAAAGAGTTGATTCTGGAAATCGTTGTTTTTGTCTTTTATTAGGTAATGAGTTTTTATTTTCTCATAGATGTATACCGATGAGGGTATAATATGCATACACATAAAAATATTTAGAAATGATTTAGAATATATGATATTTAGAACCCATTTAGTTAGTTTAAATATCTATCGGATCTCGTTATCGCTTAAAACACAAGGCTGCTAACAAAGATGGATTAATTTTTTGGCTATAAAATCCGCTGTTACCAGCAGTTTTGTAATAGCTAAAAGAAATGGATTTGAAACATTTCGCCAAAATTAGCATATCTACGTTAGACATTTCGAATTATTTGGGAGATTTATTTTCAATTTGTGCTATGGTAAAACGACCAAATTTCCGATTACTAATTTGATTGTTAAGCAACGATTTGTGAAAAAAGATCTGCCTTAAATAAAATAAAATTTAGATAAAATTTTAATACATTTTCTATTTAGAGATATATCAAAAATCAAATTTCATTATTTGAACCACATATAAAAGCAGAAAAAACAGATGAAATAAACCCTTAAATTATTAATTAAATTAACTATATTATTGAATTATTTAAAATATAATGTTACGGATTTTGTATTTATTTAACTATTTTAGTAGAATTTGTAATTAAAATTGTTTTATATTCTCGTGCAATGCAGCACGAGACGTATTTGGAGACACAAAATTAAAATACAGGAGCACGCGCACTTAACATTTTAATAAATAAATATCTCGCAATTGTACTGTCTTGCTATCCAGGAACATCGAGAAAAATACCGGAATCTTCTCGTGCAGGATTTAAAAGTTTATAAAATACACCTCAATTCAGATTTTTACTTAGTTATTGTTATTTACTGTAGAAAAATCGCGGTGAAATCGGATAAGCTCTCTCTGTTTTGAATTGAGTTCTATTCAATGTTTTAGTAGTTTAAAATATAACTACTGCTAGATATTGCGATATTGTATGAATATCTCTGAGGAAATTTCAGCATTTGGTTTTATTTGTTATGATAAGAATAAATTGTATTCACTTTTCATCGGATTTATGCATTCAGTTTATTACGAACACGTACACATGCAACAATAATATTTCCTGATAAAAGCGTGAGAGACAAACTCGCAAAACAGGGAAAAGAAACCGTAAGTCTCTTTAATATGTACACTTATCAAATCAGCATAATATCTTGGTTGCAATTTTACTATGTTTTTTTGCCAAATTCTTACAACTTATTATTAATCGTAACATAAAATAAATCGGGAACTGAACTTTCGTTAGAATGTAAAAAACAAATTAATACTTAAGACGTTTAGTTTTCTTTGGTTTTATTAGATTACGGCAAACCACTCGAGGGCTATCTGCCTTAAGGGAGGGATGCCTTCGTGGAGGACTAACTCTAAATCTTAGCTACATTGTCACAATAATCGTGAATATCCTAACATTCCTAACATAATTGTAAGCTGAAATGAAAGAAAATGTACTTGAATAAGCAGTTGATAATGATAAAGAACATGGATGAGGTTTTAACTCAAGAAAATCAACCTTGAAAAAAAATTAGAAATACAGCAACCTAATCAATATAACAGGATAACATCTGGGACCGTCAAGTAAATTTTTAAACTTTCATGACTTGGGCAAAAGACTGTTCGAAATCTATTTCTCTTTAGTAAACAGTAAAACGTTTGCCATAGTGCCGTATTGAAGTCAATCACTTTCAAAGCATATCTAAAATTTTTGATAAAGTAAAAAGAAATTGACTATTAAATTATTGTATAATCCGTTCTACTTGTTAATTTTATTTGCAGTATTTGAAAATTTTGAGGTTCTTTCAGGATACAGATCCAACAAAATCCATCATTCGTACTATCTTTACATTTGTTTTCGCAGAAGTCCTAGTGTTGCGTTCTAAATGAAAGCGTGCACTTCTTACCGGGAAATTTCTATTACAATGAATACAATATTGTGTAACATTATACATTTATCACATGCCTTTTAAAGCAACTTTATGACCTATTTGTGTTTTCACACATTTGTAGTGTCTAAACGTCTAATGGGGCTCACCAGCGGCCGAGCAGTAACGTCGCTGGAACACTTGTAGTTCGGTCCGAGGTTCGAATCCCGCGAACGGGCCGGCTGCATGGGTGTTTTCGTGGCTTTCCCCCCATGTGTAACGTGTATACGAGCCAGTTTCCCTTAGAAAGTCCTCCACGAAGGCATCCCTCCCTTAAGGCAGATAGCCCTCGAGTGGTTTGCCGTAATCTAATAAAACCAAAGAAAACTAAACGTCTAAAGTATTAATTTGTTTTTTACATTCTAACGAAAGTTCAGTTCCCAATTTATTTTATATTACTGTTAATAACAAGTTGTAAGAATTTGGCAAAAAAACATAGTAAAATTGCAACTAAGTTATATTCTTTAAAACTTCTTCACCTATACTACGCAGATTTTCAGTCAATTCTAGTACTACCTTAATGTGTTCATATATTTTAACACTTTCATTGTATGTAACAGAATGTAATTTTCTAATGAAAAAATTTCTTTGTTAAATTTACGCTTCATGAACTGATTTTACTTTTGCCATAAATCTTTGCCATATTTACTGTGTGAAGCGTGGATTGCTTGCAAATCTTTTAACCAATTTTTACGATCAGTGTGAGAGGTTTCATCAAACACAACGGTATCTAAACATTCTTTTATTAGAGGTTGATCTACTTTAAATTTCTGAACTAAATAATTTTCATCTGTTAATTTACCAATGTAAATTGATTCCTTTAGAGTATACATTATTACCCATAACTGTTTCCTTTAAACTTTATAACTTGTATTTTCAGCAACAAGAGAAACGTTTCAATACTTATTTTAAAATTTCAATTTATAAATCAAGTTTCTCAAAAAAAATTCAGTTTCATAATCGTTTGCATTAAAACTCAAAACACTCAACTAAACGAGTTAAGTAAATAATCTTCTAGCACGGTGAAAAAACGAATCACGCATTACAATAACCATGATTTCTTTATTGAGAAGAAAGAAATCTTATTTTTCAGCTTGAGCAGAACAAAATAAATTGAAAACGTCAGAAACATTTATAAAACTGAATTAATAATTCGAATGTTGAAAAATGACTTACATAAACTAGTTCGGTCCTCTTAGAATCTACCATCAGTTTTACCTAAGCGACGTTTTTGCTGCAGTATTGTTTACCAAAGACAGAAAGCAGAGTAAGCTGAAATGACTAAGAGGGTAAGACTCTCAATCCTGTGTGACCAATTTCATACTTTTTGACGCAAGTTTGATGCAGGTTTCCGTGCTTCATTACGCTAAAGAGCAGTAACAATATGCATTAAGACTGCATACTAATATTATGTACTAATACTGAAACTAATGGTCCTATAGTTAATCTAAATTTACTTACATTTCTCAATGACTTTATTTCTCTCGTTGTGTATTATATTTCTTTTCTTCATCTTTCTTCTGAAAAACTCTCATTTTTTGAAGGAATTCAAGAAAGCAATTTTTTTCCTATTAAATAAGCATTTAAAAATGTCCTTAATTATTAAAAACTAACAACAATAATAACTATCACGCATTCATTTCCTCCTTCCTTTTACCACTTACAAATGTTGCTTCTTTGCATATTAAGTGTCAGTAGTTTTCCCTAAATTCTTTTTTCTTTACCTTTCAACCTTGAATATTGAAAATGATGACAATCGCCATCAGACTGCTGCCTTCTAATCAAACTTTTAGATCGTCATCCTTACTTAGAGCGCCACTGATGCTGCCTATAAGCTTATAACCTTACACGTACAGCCACTGTTTGCAAAACACTAGAAAAATGAGTATGGTCTTATCTAACAGTGATACGCTGACAGACGTGAAAGTGTTACAACAGATCATGCATGCAAGAGTGGCGGAATAAAATACTATGCAATATAGGTATTAAACTGCAATGTTGATATAAAAATATTGAAACTTATTTGAGGTGAGGTATTATATGGAGTGTGTACAATAACGTATGTATCCTATATACAAAATATGAGTGTATCATATTTTGTAAGCATAGGAAGACAGTTTTCGGAGAGACATATTAGCGGACAGTATATGATACAATATTTCCAGTTAACATAATGTAAGATAACTAGCGTTGTGGGTTACGAACAACAGAAATAGAAGTAGTATATGACAGAGTTAAAGTAACATGCAACAAATATTGAGACAGCGGCAGATTAGTGACATATAATAAAAGATAAAATGACAAAGTATAAACAAATCTAAAAGTACTAAAATAAGTATAATGAAATGATAATTTTCATGCAAGTACAGAAGTAGTTAATTAAAACTTAAAAACTGTAAAGTATATACAAATTTGATTACAAAAAATAGTTCCTAGTTTAATCTTGCAATTTAATCTTACATTACAGTAATTTAATATTACATTATTATACTTATAATATCGTAGACACTGGAATAATTCCTAACAAAAGCTGAGGCATGAGTTCAAAAGAATATATTTTTCTTAGAATCAAAACAGAGAGATCTTACACTTTCTAATAGGAACGCAGAATGTCTTTACATCAGCATATTACAACTTTCGCCACTTTTCTTTTTCTGATTCTACTGCTTTATGCAGGGAGTCATCTACGAAACTACATCTTTTAATTTTTTTTCAAAGCATTTCTATTGAAGATAAACATTATGATGACACATAGAATTTTAACGAATGGAAATTTGGTTTATGACTTTCAATATTTGAAACCTCTTTTGGGATTAAAAATAATAGAATCGGTTTTACTTTTAGTAAAAAGAATGCATGGAAAACAGAATAACGACAGAGATCTTTTTGAATAAATAAGCCAGTTGCGCTGTATTACCGCCCCATTAGAACGCTTCTTAAGAAAAACGTTCTCTAGAAAATCTTCTGCCGTACTCTGAAGTAGATTAATTGAAATCAGCATCTTGTACTTGATCTGGTCCATGTTCTATAAGAAGATTTTATTTTGTCTGAAATTGTTGGCCATGATGGAGCATCAACGCAAACGTTCGTGATACAGAATTACATATGAAATACGTAACTATATAGGCTAACCGAAACAGTTTGATACTGATTCACTTATATTCAGAATGAGGTAAAATGTAGTGTTCTCATATATTTTATCTTTTTCAACTTTGAGCTCTTCATTTCGAATTATATAAGTTTCATAGCGTTTTATGAAAGATTCAAAAATATAACCTGGTATTTTGTAGCATGTTCTTACTGGGGCGGGTTTGGTATTTATCTACATATTTATTTATTTTTCACTTTATTTATTCATCTGAGGATAGTTTCCTGTGGCGCAGTTGCTTTTCCAATGCTAAAAATGGCCATAAATTTCATGTTCTTGTCCTCCTTGTGGAACGGTGTTTGAACACTAGGCTACCTAGGCACAAGGCCTTACTCCTTTTAGAACAAGTTAAAAGTTACGAAATTAGTGAAATATCTCGAAGAAATGTTTCTAACGTTCAGGTACATAGACAACAAAATAAAAACAATGCATAGATAACAAATAAATAGTCCAAACTTTCAAAAATAGACAAACCTTTGCAATTCTGAAAAACTCCAATCTCAAGAAGTCTTTGTAAAGTCACATAAGTTAAAACTAAGGTCACTAAGAGCAACGTAAGCACAAAAGCAGTAGAACGAGTAAGCAAGAAAAGTGCAATAATGAACGAACAACTGGTGTCAATTAAAATAATGCAAGACCTGGTGTTCCAGCCTGATTGGAATTTTCATTACGAGAGTTCCTATAAACGCGTGCTTTATCCTTAACTGCATTTGCATATGAGATTTCAGTGGTCGGCATGTTTAAATTTAAATTGGTAACACTAACAAAACTATCCTTTGTCTTTGAATCAGGGCCCACCAGCGGCCGAGCGGTAAAGTCGCTGAACACTGGTAGTTCGGTCCGAGGTTCGAATCCCGCGAACGGGCTGGCTGCATGGGTGTTTTCGTGGTTTTCCCCATGTGTAACGTGTATACGAGCCAGTTTCCCTTAGAAAGTCCTCCACGAAAGGCATCCCTCCCCTTAGGCAGATAGCCCTAGTGCGCTTTGCCGTAATTAAATACACACTTACACTTGTCTTTGAATCAACATTCAGTATTTGGTATGAAATGATATGAGGGACGCAGTCCAACCCTTCTGGCAGACTTTACTTCACCCCATGGTCATTTTTGCGGGCTGCGCCAGAGCAAGCCAGAAACAACAACACCTCCAACAAAACAAAAGATATGAAGATGTTTAATAAAAGGGAACCAAGGAAAAGAATACAAACACATTCAGCAATATATAATATAGTAATCTTTCCTTATTTGCTGAATTAACAGCGCAACAAATAAAAAAAAGCAAGACTAAAAATAACGAACTTAATTATAAACCAGCTGAAAAAAGAGAAGTTATATAAAATTACAACCATGCAACACACGCCTACATACACAAAAAGAAGCATAATTAAAAATCAAAATTAAAATTAAAATCTCTACTGCAAGCTTATCATGATTAATCTTCTCCATTATTTTAATGGTCATTTTTTTCAGTCTTTTAAAATCATCTAAAATAGCATATATATTAAAAACATCATTTTTCTTAAACTTACGCCTGTTATCAGTAAAATATTTACATGTTTCCACATAATGCTCCGCAGTGCCCGGCTCTTTACAGATATTACACAGGTCAGACTATATCAGTAATTTAAACCTTTTAAAATAGAAAGGAAAACGGCCATGACCAGTAATGATTTGGTTAACGTCAATGTCTGAATAACATAAATTTTTTTAAAGTTTAACAAATTTCATATAACGTTTATTTCGATCAGACCTTTCCTACTGCTCTCTCCATTCATCATAAATATAATTTTTCATAATAGTCACAGCTTTCCTTGTTGATCCCTGTACATCAACATTAAGAGCATTAACATCGGTATCCAGTATTCGGTATTTAGGAAAATTTAGCTCTTTCCCGAAATTAGACCACAATTGCACATCTAACCACTCTGGCTGCACAATTTTCAGTTTTGTCCTAACTGGCATATGCCATATATCTAGGCTTTAATATTCATTCTTCAGGAGAGTGGTTAAAGTGTTGGCAATAATATCATTAAAACACAGCCTTTATACGAAACCATATAATTATTGAAATAAAAAAGAATTGGTAATTTCGTAAATGCTTTCAGTAACAAATTAATTCCTTACATTTTTACTAGACTTGGTAATTGTTTTGATTGGACTTGGTATAACAGAATAGGTTTTTTAGTTTTTAACTTAAAGATCTGAGCAATTTTGTTACCGTAAAGTTTCTCTTCAATTTCATTAACGGGCATGTTCTGTAGGCCAACCCTCTAAATAATACCTTAGGTGATGATTCAAATTTGTGTCTGATAATAGATCAAGATAGTTGTATTTAAAAATAATTCTATGATCCTTCTTCTATTTATGGCATATTTTCAAGAAGTCGCCATTCACCCGTGCCGAAATTTTTGACTCGGTATCACCTTTAAGAATTTTCAGAAAGTCGGAAAATTTAACGATAGGTTGTCACTGTCAATCTAATGCCTCTGAAACTTGGCTGTTTATATGCAGGGTATTTTAGCGCTGACAAGTCAATTTCTGATAGTGCTGTCAATGCTTTACCATTCATCTAGAGGTTGAACCTTGAGGAAAAACGCAAAACGTCTGGAATCTCTTGAATTATAGGACAACGCGCTCCAAGCACTTTTTTCTTTAAAAGATATATGCATCTTCATTTCATGTTGGTAACTATTGTAAAGCGTTCCTATTATTTATTACAACAGTCTTCTTTCTTTCAAGTCCATCGTTAATAAAGTGTGTGACTTAGTTATTTCAGAAAAAAAAAAAAAAAAGAAACTAAGTGTAAATGTGTCTCATGGTCAATCAGAAACCTAAATGTAAAGACCGTTGAATACTAGCAGTTGGATCCAAGCTCGAACTTAGGAGAACGGGCTAGCTGCAGTGTTGACTGCGTGTTTCTCCCCCTGGGTAAGTGTACACGAGCCGGTTACTCTTAGAAAATCCTCTACAAAGGCATTTCTTTCCCTTAAAGAAGACAGGCTTCGTGTGCGTTGTCACACTCAAACCTAACAATCACACCTAACCTTCTCATGTTTCAAAAGCATTTAGCCTTATTTACAATGATCTGAAGATAAAAAGATGTTCTTTACTGAAAACTAAGTTACCATCGCCATTTTTTTACAGTAAATTGGATTTTTTCCTCATATAAATATAGGCGTGATATAGCTATATGGTAGCTTTAACGATGCATACTGACGATTTCATTTTAAAACTGCCGAAAACGTTGTTCTCTCATGAACTCTTAATTGGCCATATAAATTTGGTTAGGTAGTAATCTCAGTGAAGGCTGTGAGTACCACACTGACGTTTACTTAGCAATTTTGTACTGTTCTACAATTTTACAACAGTGTGATTGTTTCTTCAAAAAAAATGAGCACTTGAGCGAAAAAAGTGGCAGAAATTGCAGGCAGGAAAATTACTGTACTAGTGTTAATTCTTTCCGCTTGTCTCCAATAATATTAAATAGCCACTATGGACCTTGTAAGAATCACAGTAAGGAACAGGGTATATCCCCCCTACACACATATCTAAAAACGTTGGAAAGATTAACTTAAATTTAGTAAAAAAGTCAATATATTTATGCCACAAAACTAGTTATAATGGAAAAACATCAAGCGTTTTATATGTAATGCAAATATGAAATTCTCAACTTCTAAAATTAACTTAATTGTTTTTTTATGATCTCATTAAAAGTAAGACGCAAAATCAATGTAATTAATGTTTCATTTAATTTTGTTAAACTTTCCATATATTTTACTCCATTTCAAGAAATATGGAAAATTTAACGGGTATATATTTAGTATTTGAAATATAAATAGTCAAACGATTTCCTACTTTTCGTCTTTTTTGTTCTTATATCATTTTTCTTAAATCTGTACTTTTAAAAATTTGATACTCTTGAAAAATAGAGTGTCAGTAATAACACGAATAATTGTAAATAATTCAGCATTTATTCGGCACTGATTTTCAAACTCTCTTTTCCACAAAAGACTCTTTCTTGCTATTGTGATTCGCTACAAATTCAGAACAGGCAAGAAGAACCATCTCCTCTCCTTTAATTTCAGTTCTAAAGAAACACATTAAGTTCGGAGAGAACTTATGTTTTGTTTGCAATGCACATTACTTTTGTCTCTTGTGATGAGTATATCGCCTGATAGATACGCTTATATAATCAGAAACGTCAGAATGGCAAATCAAAGCTTTCAAAAGTCTCCTCACGTCTTTAGAGTTCATTCCAAGCTTTTAAAAGCTCTTAATTTGCATTCCAGTTTGTGATATAATGCTAGGAGATCTTTCTTCATACATTCTGAAGTCTCATTCCTCATTACCATAGCCAGTAAGACTGGATAGATCTGGACAACCAAACTCTTCTTCAGTTGTTCTATAACTTACGATTAATGGACTGCCCTGACGGAATACTTTTCCACAAGTTTTGCGGCTTTTAACTGTAGGACTAAAGTTTGCAGTTGTAAACAATCCATCATCATATTTTTGTAAATAATAGCAGATAGATGACACATTACTATTATTTATATTTTAATTTATAATTATTTATATTTTAATTTATAATTATGTATATTTACAGTTAATAGTATAATATTATACAAACAGCACATGCTATAAGGATCTCACCCCCTTTGCAAGATACCCCGATTGCATGCGCTTAATGTTCTCTCACACGTCTCGCTCTACGCCCTGTAACTGCGGCTCTCTCACTGTGCCATCTATTGGTAGATCGCACAATATGTACCGAAATTTATTTCACGCGGAAGACTTTCATCCAAATGAATCTTCACGAACTGGATTTAAAAACGTTTTCTTCACTTCTCCATTGATTAACTTGATCTTATGATTTGAAATTTTCTTTTTCAGTAAACAATTTTCAGTTATGATAGTTAATTCAATTTAGATTCGGTCAGTAACAGAACCCCCGGAATATTTATTTCGATTATCTTCTGCAGCTTCTAAATCATCGCCGAAAATATTTAATAAACCTGCAGTTCGCAAAATAATAGTTAAAAACTTCCTTTTGGCACCTTGGCAATCGTTAGAATTTGTAATGTACCCTGGGCTTTCAGAATCGAAAGTACCTTGACTTCTGGCCATTCTTTCAAAAGCTAAGTCTTTTATTTTCTTCGTAGTCCATCTACGGCCGAACGATAAAGTAGCTGAACGCTGGCAATTCGGTTCGGGGATCGAAGCCCGGGGAACGGGTTGCCTGCATGGACATTTTCGAAATTTTCTCCATGAGTAACGAGTATACAAGCCAGTTTCCTCTAGAAGTCTTGCACGAAGGCATCTCTCCTATTAGGCAGATAACCATTGTTTGTTTTGCCGTAATCAAATAACTCAAACTACACCTTGTTTTCTTCGTACCAGTGCTATGCTTAGACATTTTTATTGCGTATTTAGCTGTTCAAAATGCATCTTTATTTAAGAACTACTTGCTAATTTCGCCAACCGTTATAGGCTCTAAAATAAGCAAAATATACAATAAGTTGCGCAAACCAAAATAATTAATTTATTAATTCTACCAGATAGGTTCTTTAGCATCCAACCGATTATTAACGTCTAATTAGCATCAAAAAAATAACTTGGGATCATACCTAGGAAACAAAAATACGTAAATAATCTTTGATTTTACAAAATCTCAGAATTATATCATACTCATTCTAAACGATTGGCATTAGATAACAGAAGTTATGTCACTGATCACTTCATTTCATTTTTTTTCGACTTTGTTACCAGGTTCCTAACAGGCTGTCTATACACACCGTTTTTTGAATGCATTTTTATATTCATGCTGACTGAAAGAGAAGGATAAGAACAACAAACAGCAGCATATAGGCAATTCCGGAGTGGAAGAAATAATGCCGAAATGCCCAGAATCGAAGCTCAGGAATTATAGTTCTCAAATCAGTTAATTTCGGCTTGTTTTATGTTGAATTATTAATATTTAAGCTTATAAAGTTATTCCTCGGCTGAAGCCTTGTGTAAATTATCTGCATCATGTGCTTTATGTAAGAACGTTACTTTAAATTTTTTCATCACAATTTAAAATTTTTCACACATGGGGTATTTAAACCACAAAGATTTTTTTAAAAGTTTCATTAATGGTAATTTGTTACTTACGATAGGTTAAAATGCATTATGAAGCATGATAAATTATAATATATATGTACCTATACAATAAAGAAAATTTTCCAAAGCTATTTAAATTGTTCGATAAATTCAAAAGCAAATTCTATTTTTCTGCAGATTAAACATATCTGTTGATAATATGTTATGTAGAAACGTAAACATTTCATATAAAATGAGTTGCAGAAAAAAATTAAGCTTAAAATTAAGATCGCAAAGTGTTAATGAAGAATATATTTAAATAAACATATACAAATGTTTTGCAACTGCTACCTATGAAAATTAATTAATTAGGAAATATTGTATGCCGAATGTTGCACTGAAAGCATACTTTAGTAAATTATATCACTTATATTCTGTTTCAGAAATTTAATTTAACATGAAACTACTCATATAACCTGTCAAATGATTATGCATATTTATACATATTTTATTCATTATTTTTCAGAATTTAATAACAAGTACTTCTGAATAATTAGCATACATTATTATGCTTATATAGAAACAGGTAACATAACTTAAAAACATTAGCTGTATGAAATAAATAAGATAAATTTACTTGTAAAGCATGTGTGATATTTACAATTACTTATAATAGTAACAAAAAGTAATTTACAGGTTCACATTCTGGAGTATTTCAACCAATAAATCCCAGAAAAAGCACACATGTATGTTATAGTCATCTTAACACATTTGTGACAAGCTTTCAGAAATTTCTATAGGATATTTAACAACATCATGAAAAACAAATTTACAATTTTTTATTTTACAATTTAGTCTCATATACGAAAACAGTTCTTGCAGTTCATAATCATAAGAAGAGAGACATAAAAATGCATAGCACTCAGCCATGCATTTGGATGAGTTAGATGAATGATGAACGATTTCTCACATTGTTAATTGTATGGGATATGGAACAGAAGTGAGGTGAGTCACAACACATTATGATCTCGCATGGATGCCGAGGTAGTCTTGAGGTATACAGGATAACGCAGTCACAACCAGTGAACAAAAACCTTGGGAATATTCTCAAGACAGCATCTTTTAAATACTGTTTGTAGTTCTATTCCAACATCATTGGGAACCTAAAAAAAGAAGCATTTATACACAGCTACAAAACATCATGCATTACCTAAACTATTAATTAAATATTTGTTTTTTCTTTCATAATTCTCACCCTCGTATCATGCCTGATGTTAATACTATAAGTTATAACAAGTATGTAATACTATTGCAATATATAATAAAAATAACAGCAGCATCATAATATATTAAATTTAATTATTAAAGAGTTAAATATTCATATTGATTGGTTATTTGGATTCAGAAAATCACTTGATTGCTATCTTACTATGGTATGTGTGCCTTCGTGGTGACACTGGGTTGTATTCCTGTTACATTATGGGAAAACCAAACATGCAGGCAGTCCGTTTGCATGGATTCAAATCTGGGTCGAAATGCCAGTGTTAAACACTCTCAGCCATACCATTACTGGTAGTTTTACTCTCTAATAAATAAATAACTATAGAAGAAACAAAAATATGATAAAACAGGAAGATGCATTAAAAAAAAATTTGTCAAATACTGGGGCTGCATACCAACTACGGCTGCCTAACATCATATTTTTGTTATATTCCAGATTTTATTTTTAAAAAAAGGGGTTATTTTCTGACTACACCCGAACCCATCAAAGAAGCACAAAAATATATTGATGAGGCAATGCACCATGCTGGCGAAAAATAGTTGTGTTGCAATGTGTTTATGTACTTGCTATGAAAACGTGTTACTGATAGTAGAGCATATAGTCCAATGGTATTTTATGGTTTTCCCCATGTATAACGTGTATACGAGACAGTTTCCTTAGAAAGTCCTCCACGAAGGCATCCCTCCCCTTAGGCAGATAGCTCTCGAGGCTTTGCCATAATCACGCGCGCGCGCACACACACACACCAATGGCATTTTAAGAAATCAAATATAGTGTTACGAATTTGGAATTTAAAAAGCTAATGTTAGTTCAATTATAAATTAAATGGTTTTATTTCTCGCGCAGTGCAGCGGGTGACGAATATTAAAAGAAAGCTAAGCCGGAAAAATTAAAAATACAAGAGCGCGTGTGTTAAATAAATAAATATCTCTTTTTGATTTCGAGAAAGTGCTGGAAAATTCTAGCGCGTGATTTTAAAATCTTATAAAAGGAGGAAAACATCTCAGTTTGTAGTAGTTGTTTAGTTTGTTGTTTAGAAAACTACTGTTGTTGATTGTAGCGAATTCGCGGATTAGCGTTCTTTAGCTGTTTTGAATTACGTTCTATTGGACATTTGAGTAGTTAAAAGATAACTACTGTGAGATATTGTAATACTGCATGATAATTTGAGAAAATTTAAGCATTTTTGTTGTGATAATAATAAATTTTTGTTCATTTTTCATCGGACTTGTGCATTCATTTCATAACGAACCCGTACGCACGCAACAATTTTTGGTGTCAGGAGTGGGGTTTGAATGCCAATAACAAGAGCGATGGAAGAACAATTCAGGCAAATGATGACTGCATTTGCTGCTTTCCAAGAAAAGATGGAAGGAACCGTCAACTCCGTTAAGGAAGATATAAAAGCTGTACAAGAGAAAATGGATGCTGGTCAAATATCCGTTAAGGAAGAAATGAAATTGGGCCAGGAATGCGTTAAGGAAGAGATGAAATCCCTTAAAGACGAGATGAAAGCAGGTCAGGACGAAATGAAAAGAGAAATTACCTGCGTAATAGAAAATAAATTTGAGGCTATGGAAGGCAGAATAGACGCGGTTGAAACTAAAGTTGGACAAATAGAAGAAAGAGTTTCTTCGGTAAAAGAACAAGTAGAAGAAAGAATTTCTTCTGTAAAAGAACATATAGAAGAGAGAGTTTCTGCCGTCGAACAACAAATTGATGATAGGGTTTCTGCTGCCGTCGCCAAAGAAGTTGACAGCCTAAAGAAGTGCATAGCGACGGTAGGAAACAATTCTGAAGGTTTTAAATTTTTATCGATGCCGGCTCGTTCCGTTTTGAAACTATCTACATATGATGGGAAGACCTCCTGGCAGGTGTATAGGACACAATTTTCTATCGTTGCGGATGCGAATGGATGGGATTCCCAAGCTAAGGCCTGTCATCTCGCCGCTTCTCTGAGAGCAGACGCAACGGATATCCTGCAGACGCTTCCCGAAAATCAAAGGCTAGATTTCGAAGCTCTATCCGGCGCTTTGGAGCTGCGCTTCGGCGAGAAATGTTTAAAAGACTACAGCAGGCTCCAATTAAAATCTCGTCAACAGAAGCTCACCGAAACGCTTCAGGAGCTCGCCACGGATGTTGAAAGGCTGTCACATCACGCCTTTTCGGAGTGCCCGACAGAAACAAGAGAAATCCTGTCGCTGCAATATTTCATCGACGGCATCCGGGATCCTGAAATACAAAAAGCTCTTCGAATGGCAAATGTAAAGGACATAAAAAGCGCTCTGTTTTACGCCATGAAATTGGAGGCAGCCCAGCAAGCAACTCTTAGAGATCGCTACCCAGTCAGAGCTGTGCGAGTCCACGACCCAGGGGACCAATTGATGGCTCGTTTAGATGATTTATCCAGACAAGTCAAAGCTTTGATACGAAGTAGGAGCGAGAAGAAAGTGGCTCCAAGGTGTTGGAGATGTGGTAGTGAAGGTCACCTAAGACGGAATTACAGAACGCCCCAGGGTACGGAATATAAAGCAGATGATTTTACCAGACAAGTCAATGGCTACAAGTCAGTACCAGACAAGTCAGTGAACAGAAGTGAAAAGAAACTGGTTCTAAAGTGCTGGAACTGCGGAGTTGAAGGCCACATACGAAGAAACTGCAAAACACCCCGAGATACGGAAAATAAGACCATTTCTCAGCAACGACGCAGTAAACAAATTAGTGACCATATCGAGGAACGGAGGTTGCCAGATAATGAAAAACCTTGTTTTAAAGCGCTTAAAATTTATACAGTGAGTGGCAACAGTAACGGACTGTCCATTAATGGGAATATCGATGGAGTTCCTTGCAATATGATCATTGACACAGGAGCTAATGTTACCATCATTAGGAAAGATTTAGCTGAACAGTTTAAAGATAAACTTATTTGGACGCCATCCTGTGTTACCCTTCAGACTGCGTCTGGTGACAAGATCGACGTAACTGGGAAATTAAACGTAAACATCACGTTTGGAAGTGCCGCCTACCATCACACGGCATATGTGGCGGATATTACAGATCCATGCATACTCGGATTGGACTTTTTAAGGAAATACAATTTTTCCTTAGATTTCAAAAACAATAAGCTGCTTTCAGCATCTGATGGCATGACTATCCATCCTCAAAAGGGATCCTCTCCTGGAAATATCGACGCCTTGTCCGAAAGATCGAGCTCGGGAAGCTGCCGAAATCATACCAGGGTCGAAAAGAAACTCAAGACTACCAGCTATTCTCCATCCCAGAAGCTCTTCGGTCGAGACCTTCGTCTGCCTTGTGACCGCCTGTTTAGTCGCCCTACGGATGCGCCTTCATCGCCTGAGGAACACATCCAAGATGCCCAGGCCCAGTTTGAGGGGATGCACCGTTCTGCACGAAAGCGAGTCAACTTGGCGACGGAGAAAATGAAGACCAGATGCGACACGCGAGCTACTAGACAGAGATCCAACAAAGGAGACAAGGTGTGGTTGTGGAACCCAATTCAACGAAAAGGACTGAGTCCTAAATTACAGTCACCTTCGGATGGTCCATATACAGTGCTGAACACGAATGACGTCGTGGTTCGGATCCGTGAGTCTTCGAACTCTTACGACAGGTTAGCTTATTACTATGGCCATAGTACGTAATGTAAATAATTGTAAATAGTATCAGACCATGGTCCTTTTTGTTTTTAAATGTGTATTTGATTTGATTTGTATTTAGTATTTGATTTGTATTTAGTATTTGTTTTGTATTTAGTATTTGATAGCATTTGATTTGTTTAAGCTAGTTATTGCATTTATTGTTTATATTGTTTGATATTGTAATGTAATGTTTATGCTTCAGTTGCATTTATGCCACAGTTGTAAGTTTAGCTTCCTGTCCAGGGATTGTACTGCCCGGGACGTGCAGTCCTTGGGAAGGGGGCAGTGTTACGAATTTGGAATTTAAAAAGCTAATGTTAGTTCAATTATAAATTAAATGGTTTTATTTCTCGCGCAGTGCAGCGCGTGACGAATATTAAAAGAAAGCTAAGCCGGAAAAATTAAAAATACAAGAGCGCGTGCGTTAAATAAATAAATATCTCTTTTTGATTTCGAGAAAGTGCTGGAAATTCTAGCGCGTGATTTTAAAATCTTATAAAAGGAGGAAAACATCTCAGTTTGTAGTAGTTGTTTAGTTTGTTGTTGTTTAGAAAACTACTGTTGTTGATTGTAGCGAATTCGCGGATTAGCGTTCTTTAGCTGTTTTGAATTACGTTCTATTGGACATTTGAGTGGTTAAAAGATAACTACTGTGAGACATTGTAATACTGCATGATAATTTGAGAAAATTTAAGCATTTTTGTTGTGATAATAATAAATTTTTATTCATTTTTCATCGGACTTGTGCATTCATTTCATAATGAACCCGTACGCACGCAACAATATAATTTACACACCTTATATTAATATGCTTACACATCTAAAGGTATATTTATTAAAAAATACACAATTATAAGATTTTCAAAACATTAAGACAATTGGCTGAATTAAATGTTATATCAGCATCAAAGTGTTTATTTTATTATTATATTAATAGTATAGATTTATTATTATAAGAATACAATATTGCCAAAATTGATGTATGTGGCAATTTAGGTGTGCCCATGGCAACCACAAACGGCTTTCTAGACATTTTATCAGTACGACGGCAGATTATGATCCCCTCCTAAGGGAATTTCTGTGTTTTAATGTAGCAGTGAACCGCATACTGCAGTTTTCAGTAGCGAAATCTCAGACTTAGCTGTCTGCACACATACAGCGCAATGGAGACTTGCTTAAAGGCATCATGTGTCTTTTTTTCGTGCGAGTCAATTTTGACCCCATGGTTGTTTAAAATGATTAATTTCTGTAAATCTCTAGTACTTTCTTCAGTGAAAGCAGATTGGCGTGAAAAGAAGAGTGGAAAAAAATCAAGAAGAATGCATGTCTTGTATGAAAAAAAAAAAAAAAAAATGTAATATGTGATATGACTTCCTTGTACGGAATATTAAATTATACGCATTTTTTCTTGTATTTAATTTAAACTTAATGGATTGAATTAAATCTACTTCGTCGATAGCGCATAAACCACAATAGAATAAATGCACTCTTTAAAATTCACTATCTTTCTTTAACATAGCAACACTCTGGCCCTAGGTTCACTTAACAGAGTTACATTGTGTTCATTTTTTAACTCAGAATACACAAAATTTATACCATCTTAAGAATAATCTAATCGTTGCCATATGTTATATTCAAATACTGTAATTAATCAAAAACGATGTATAAAAGAAATTAAGCAAAGAACAACAAAACAACAAAAGAAACAGTTTTTCACAGACGATTCAGTATTTCTCATCCAATTAATTCAGTTCTCACTTCGCGACAAGGCAAAAATACATTAATACTCAAGATGTCTGTATTGAAAATTATGAAATAAATCTTAAGCACTTAATTCCTTGAATAAATTCAAGACTGGATTAAGCATGATTTAATTCGAAATAATAAAAAAAGGCGTTATCTTTGTTGTTGCGAGACTTACTTTCTCTAGATTGGCAAAAAATCTACTATTCTGCTGATTCAAATGTAAACAAGCAATGGCCGCCATGGGAAAAAAAAATAATAGGCTTAGCGGAACTTAAACAACTTTTAAATTGTTGATAATTCTAAAAATAATGCATACAGATTTACTCATGGCATAAAAACCTTAACCGGAAGATAAGAACAATCTAATTCAATCATTTTTAAAGCAAGAAATGCATAATTTACAAACATATAAGAATAAAAAAGCTGAGATCGTTGAGCCGAGTAACAGAGTGTATATATATATATATATATATATATATATATACACATATATTTATATCCTTTTGGTGCGGCCGATTGCAACCAAAATACGAGGTGCACATCAACATGTTATAGAAATCCCATATACAAAATTTCAACGTTCTGAGGCTACTCGTTTTTGAGTTATGAGAGATACATGCATATGTACGTACGTACGCACAGACGCCACGAAAAATTCTCTTCAGAATTCAATTTAAATTAGTTTTACAATTTTTTTGAGGAAAAACAGTCTTTTATCCTGTGCTTACGTACAAATGTCACTAAATTCATCGTTAAATTGCATTCGATAGCGGTGAAAATGGACATTTGCGTTGAAATATGATGCTTGAAACTTTTCGCGGTTACAATACTTCCTTTTTACTTCGCACAAGGAAGTAAAAAAGAAAAAAAAAAATCTGATGTGTACACCACATGAATTCCTTGTACGGAATATTAAATTATACGCATTTTTTCTTGCAATTTGTTTAAAATTATTGGATTTAATTATATCTACTTCGCCGACAGCGCATAAACCATAATAGAATAAGTGCATTCTTTAAAATTCACACTATTTGTTTACCATAGCCGCACTCTGGCACTAAGTTCACTTAACAGTATTATATTTCGTTCATATTATAACTAAGAATGCACAAAATTTGTATCATTTAAAGAATTTTCTAATCGCTACCACATGTTCTATTCAAGTACTATAATAAATCTAGAATGATGTATAAAAGAAATTAAGCAAACAAAACAAAAAAGAAACAGTTTTTCACAGACGATTGAGTATTTCTCATTCAATTAATTCAGTTCTCACTTCGCGACAAGGCAAAAATACATAAAAACTCAAAATAACTGTCCTAAAAGTTACTAATTATTAAAAATTAAATTACTAATTATTAAAACTTAAATTATTAAAAATTAAATAAATCTTAATTACTTATTTCCTCGAAAAAATTCCATAAAGGATTAAGCATGATTTAAATCACAATAATAAATGAAGGCGTTTATGTTTGTTGTTGCGAAGCTACGTTTCTCTAGATTGGCAACAAATTCACTACTCAGCTGTTTCAAATGTAAACAAGCAATGGCCGCCATCAAAATAGGCTTAGCCGCACTTAAACAACTTTTAAATTGTTGATAATTCTAAAAATATTGCATACAGATTTACTAAAGGCATAAAACCCTTAACCGGAAGATAAAAACAACATAATTCAATCATTTTTAAAGAAAAAAATGTACAATTTACAAACATATAAGAGTAAAGAAACTGAGATCACTGAGCCGGGTATCAGAGTGGATATATATATATATAAATATATTTATATACGTTTGGTGCGGCCGATTGCAACCAAAATACGAAGTGCATATCTACATGTTATAGCAGTCCTATGTACAAAATTTCAACGTTCTGAGGCTACTCGGTTTTGAGTTATGCGAGATACGTACGTACGTAAGTACATTCTACGCACGTACGTACATACGTTCGTACAGACGAAACGAAAAATTCTCTTCAGAATTCATTTTAAAGAATTTTTTTAGTTTTTTTGGAGGAAAAGAGTCTTTTATTCTGTCCTTACATACAGATATCACGCAAAAACATCGTTAAATTGCATTCGAAAGCGGTCAAAGTGGATATTTTCTTTAAAATATGCTGCCTGAAGCTTTTCGCGATTACAATACTTCCTTTTTACTTCGTACAAAGTAAAAAGAAATAAAAATTAGGCATCACGGGATACATTTTGAACTAGACATAGTAAGAATATCCAAACAAACATCTCTCTTTAAAATCAGCAATCAATTTGTGACTTTTTGATGCTCCCCCATCAAAATAATATGAAAATACCAAAAGCCTTTTTTGAAAATTATGTCATATTACATTACATTTAAAAATAAGAATTACTTAGGTAAAAATAGAGAAGCTATTTCTTGGAAAACTTTGCTTATGTAAAGCAGAGGTTTTCAAGCTTTTCCTTACATTAATACATTTTAAAAGTAGTTTAGAAAAAGGTTTTCTTCATCGAACCCCTTACAGTTTTCTCTATAATATATAGCATAAAGAATAATCAAAATACAAATAATTGCAAGTAAATAAGACAAAAAGCTAAAATTTTGAACAATATAAAAAAAAAATCTGATGTGTACACCACATGACTTCCTTGTACGGAATATTAAAATATACGCATTTTTTCTTGCATTTCATTTAAACTTATTGGATTGAATAAAGTCTACTTCGTTGACAGCGCATAAACCACAATAGAATAAATGCACTCCTTATAATTCACTACATTTGTTTACCATAGCGACACTCTGACGCTAGGTTCATTTAATATCTCGTTCATATTATAACTTAGAATGCACAAAATTTATATCATTTGAAGAATTACCTAATCGTTGCCACATGTTCTATTCAAATACTATTATAAAGCTAGAACAATGTATAAAGGAAATTAAGCAAACAAAACAAAAAGAAACAATTTTTCACAGACGATTGAGTATTTCTCATTCAATTAATCCAGTTCTCACTTCGCGACAAGGCAAAAAATACATAAAAACTCAAAATATCTGTAGTAAGAATTACGAAGTAAATCTTAAACACTTATTTCTTCGAAAAAATTCCAGAAAGGATTAAGCCTGATTTAATTCGCAATAATAAATGAAGGCGTTATTTTTATTGTTGCGAAGCTTAGGCTTTATCAATTGGCAACAAATCTACTATTCTGCTGTTTCAAATGTAAACAAATATGTTCGCCATGTTATTTAAAACTTAACCGCACTTAAACAGCTTTTAAATTGTTGATAATAAAACAAATATTGTTTCCAGATTTACGAAAGGCATAAAAACCTTAACCGGAAAATAAGAACAACATAATTCAATCATTTTTAAAGCAAAAAAATTACAATGTACAAACATATAAGAGTAAAGAAACTGAGATTACTGTGCCGAATAACAGAGTGGATATATATATAAATATATTTATATACGTTTGGTGCGGCCGATTGCAACCAAAATACAAGGTGCACATCTACGTGTTACAGCTGTCCTATATACAAAATTACAAGGTTCTGAGGCTACTCATTTTGGAGTTATGCGAGATACGTACGTACGTACATACGTTCGTACAGACGCCACGAAACATTCTCTACAGAATTCATTTTAATGCAGTTTTATAATTTTTTTGGAGGAAAAGAGTCTTTTATTCTGTCCTTACATACAGATGCCACGCAAAAACATTGTTAAACTGCATTCGACAGCTGTTAAAATGGATATTTTCTTTGAAATATGCTGCCTGAAACTTTTCGCGATTACAATACTTCCTTTTTACTTCGTACAAGGAAGTAAAAAAAGGTTTATTGGATTTTTTTGTTTTCTTATTCTTAATTTTACAAATATATGTTTCCATAAACAAAATCACAGATTTTAACTTCACAAAGCTTCTATTTTAGCTGCACAAAAGTGTGTAACCATGTGATTGTTTAACATTTGGCATAAAACTGCTTAGTTCTTAAATCACTTCCATGTGAAATATTCAAGTTTCTTGTTTCCCATAGTAAATTATTGATTTGACTTAAGCCTACTTATACTAGGTTAGAAGAGGAAAAAGGCAATGTTGGTTCGGTAACAACTTTTATTTTGGGATATAATTCTTGTATGACTTATAAAAACTGAAATTTAGCATACATATGCAATTCCGGAATCAATGGAATCTTGACTGTGATGATTAATTGCCACTGCAAATTAGGCTGTCAAATTGCAGAAACCACTGTTAACTAAGAAAGTGGAATAAGAAATTTTCAGAAATGCAACTTTTTGTAGTAAAATATTTTTTTAAATGGGTACTTTTTCGTTTAGCCGGCGCAAATCTCGCCAAGAAGACTTTTTTGGCGACAAAGCATTTTTTATTTTTAAGGGATAAACATTTTAATATCGTTTAAAATTTTGCAAGCGTCCAATAAATTTGTAAAATGATATTAATTTAAGAATTTACTATGCTTTTATGGTTCAACAACGTGATTCGTCTTTTCATATCACGTGACCGCAAATGATCTCATCTCACGTAAACTACGCTACAAAAATCTAATTCTCTTAGTAATTATCTACAGTAATTTCAAGTTAAATCTTAATTTCGAATGCAAATTTAAATGCAAGAGTTATTTCACTTCGTACGAATAGCTTACTCAGAAATTATGTAAAACCGTAGTGATTTACTTTACTAGTGCATTCTCATTAGAATTGATGAATTTAACACTTGACTTTGCTTTTCTATATTTTCGCCTTCGGGTGAGCGGTGTTACTTCATCCTAATTGACTTAATTACCGCGAATGGCCTTACGGCATAAAATTTAACTATCTGGTAAAATTTCTATGTAATTCTATACCATTATTAAATAAAACAAACAATCTGATAAGAAATGGCTGCGAATTGTTTTGTAAATGAGGCGCAAAAAGTTACCAGTGAGGATATTACGTTTGGCATCAATTGTACCATTATTGGCGACTTTAACGCTTGGGCCGGCAAAACAGAAAAGTACCTTAAAATGTAACAGTTTAAAAATTGAATATTTCAGCAGCTTGACTGAAACTTTACTTTACCTTTATTGTTGTCCTTGAAAGAATATAATATTTATATTGAAATAACTAAAAGCATATATATTTAATTTAAATTTGTTAAATGTATAGGCACTTAAAAGTTACTTAAAATAATTACTAAAAAGATAAAGTACAAATAGCCCTCTGCATATTATTTGAATAAAGAAATGGATGTCTCAGAAACAAAATGCTATTTTGGATGACTTCAAGTGTATAATAAA
Organism: Stegodyphus dumicola; assembly: GCF_044657685.1. Taxonomy (NCBI): domain Eukaryota; kingdom Metazoa; phylum Arthropoda; class Arachnida; order Araneae; family Eresidae; genus Stegodyphus; species Stegodyphus dumicola. The sequence goes on from NC_140776.1 coordinate 132,082,332, forward strand.
GTTAAAAGTTAAAAATGTACAAATAGAAAAAAGTTTAACAAAAATTAATTTGGGTGCTACTTCGATAGACGGTTGCACGGATTTTGGCGATTTTTTTTGGCGAGCGATACGATTTATGGTAAACCCATTGCTAGAGAAGTTATTTATGGTAACCGATACTTTGTTGCCATTTTATTTTTAAAATAATGCCTTTCATTATGTATAAATTCCGCGTTTTAAATATTATTTATGGCTTCTAAATATTAAAAATTAAGTTAATTTATAAGGTATTTCTCCCGCTTTTCAGTGTCGTTCGTGGTGTAATGGTAGCACGCTGGGCAGGTATTCCTGGGTTCCGTGGTTCGATTCCCGGCGAAGGCGTTTGCTATTTTTCATCTTTTCTGCTTCGAATTAACCAAATGACTCTACAAGTGACGCCCGAACTAACAGGGTTGTGGATGATGATTCTCCGCACCCAGAATTTGGCGACTAGGTTCCCTAAAACCCTAGCTGGCCTTTAAAAAGGGGAGTATATAAGGTATTTCTCCCACTTCCCTAGCGTGCCTTCGTGGTGTAACGGTAGTAAGATGGGCCAGTATTCCAGAGGTCCGTGGTTCGATTCCAGGCGAAAACGGTTGGAATTAATTTTCATCTTTTCTCCTTCCAATAAACCTAATGACTCTACAAATTTTTCATTTTTATTTGAAATAAAAATTTTATTGCTTATGATATTTTATGGAATTTTATGTTGTGGATGATGTAATGAATGCCGTCACATTACTTTAAAAGTAATTGGTTTTAATATATATAACTTTAATCTAATGTTTTAAACATTATTTATGGCTGTTAAATATGAAATGCAATTTAATTTTGCATTTTTTAAAATAATTTTATTATGTATGATTATTTAAATAATATTAATTCTATTCCTGATGTAATCAGCTCCCTAACTGGTTACAGAATATTTGTGCATTAACGAGCTGTAAGCAGCTCCCTGGTTGGTTACTAAATATTTGTGCATTACCGCACCATTTCAAAATTTGATTATTCATCTCTTCGAATTCCTTAGAAAATATTCTTCAAATTTTTTCCCTTAGATGACTTTTTCAAAATTATATTACATTTTCAAATTTTTTTCATTGATATCTAAATTATTATTCCGACTTTTTTTGTAGTACTTATCAATATACAACAGGTTAAATACTCAAAAAATGTAAGTACATATTTTTATTTTACTTTATAATTGTATACTTTAAAATTGTGTAAAATTATACTTATAAATATATTTATTAATTGTATAAAAAATTAATACACTGTTTTCAAAAGTTGTCCAGATATTTATTGCCACATATGTTTTAATGTTAAATAATTATACCCTATAAAACTTATTTTAAAGGATTTGAATGTAAATAATATTTTAATTCTTTTAAACGTTTGTATGATGTTTTAATTCGATATTCAATTTAAGTAATATTTTAATTCTTTTAAATGTTGGTATGATGATTTTAATTCGATATTCAATTTAAGTAAAATTTTAATGCAATTAAAAGTAAGCGCAATGTTTTTATTCTATTTCTTTGCTATATGAAAGTACTAATTTAACCTTACTTTTTTTTGTATTTGTATTTGGTTGAAATGCGGTTTAGCCCACTGCTTGGCGATTGTTTTTCAATGTGCAATAAACGCGCCAGCATGGCTAACCCGATGTTTTGAAGCTGTGCTGTTATTCTGCTGATGTATTCTATGTGTCATGATATGTATTCTCGTGTGTGTTTTTATGTCTTTATGTTACGTAATAACGAGTGTGTTTTTATGCTTTTACGTTTAATTTTGTATATCTATGTGTTTCAGCTTATATGAGTGTTTTAGTGTTTTAATGCTATCCTTTATATTCTTTTTTAAGTTACTTTGTGTTATTAACAACGTCCTATGTAAAAACTACCCGACATCTAGCACCTGTATGGCCATGTAAACTCCCGGTGCAGCCTCACGGGGCTCCAGCGAGTTGCTTCTTCGAGATAGTGGAGGACGTGGGACATATGCCTGTTTACCTATGTTATACGCCAGGCGTCCCCGTCCTCCGTCACCTGTCACCTGCCAATAAATGCTATCGCCGCTGTGTTTATATTTAAAGAAATAAATTATAAAAAAAAAAAAAAGAAAATTAAAAAATCTGAAATGTTTCAGATTTTAAATTACGTCCAAAGGGGCGTTTTTTAACATTTTGTGTGTTACCTTTCTTTATTAAATATCATGTTCCTCGCACTTAAACCATAAGATCCAGTGCAACAGCAATATCGCAAAATAGTTTTAAAACGAGCATATCGTTAGAATTTCCGATACAGAGACTCACGCGCTGGAGATAAAAATGTTTTTTCTGCACAACGTTGCCATTGCTCGCTTTGAAATCCTTGAGTTTGTTAATCAAAAATTCGTCAAAGTTTTAAAAAATAGGAAATCGATCATAAAACAAATTTCAAATTTCAAATTTGGTCTTCCACATGCTCATATTCGTTGGAGGATTACGTTATTCAAAATTCGATGACTCTATGTACCGTTATTTTACGACAATGTGAGAAATATACATACATTTACGCAGATTTTCATTATTTAATTTCTTCAAATATAATGCAGGACTCTAACATTTTATGGCAACAGTTTGAAAAGTGAACCGACATTTATCCGTCCGACGCAAAATGCCAAAACGAAGCTAATAGTCCTTCGGGATTCAAATCCCTTTGGACTAAAAATCTGCATAAATGTTTCTCGCATTGTGATAAAACAACGGTACCTAGAGGGTTACGTGGCCAGAGCGGACGTGGCCAGAGCGGACAGTGGTTACAGCGGACACTGCGAAACTCATCGTGGTCAGAGCGGACACATTTTTTTCCCCATCATGGAACAGATAAAGGGTGCAGATAAATAAGTAAATAAATACTTTTAAAAATCACAAATATAGTTTAAAACAGTATTTTAAATGGCAAATCTCTTTCACGTGGGATAATGTTTTTTTCACCGAAGTTTTCTGTTTTTGCACTCGATTATCGAATTACAAGGATAAATACATTTTTGCCAATAAAATTTAATTATTTATATTAAATTGTTAAGATATTATAGTGCAAATGCATTTTAAACATAGCAAAATGTAATAAAAATAAAAAATTTCAGAGAAATATTTAAAAATTAATAGTAAGTAACAATAGAATGAAGGGTATGAACGAACTCCAGGGATTTTGTGGAAAACTGTATTTTAGAGTCAAATAAATATTAGAACAGATGCAACTGCCATAAAATTAATTAGTTTCATTAATGTAAGTAAAAATAAATACTAAAAGTAAAATATATAAAACAGATACAAGTAAATAAAAGAAAAATAAATACAAGTAAATAAATACTAATTAACCTTTATTATAAAGGCATAAATATCATTTACCATTGGATTTAGTCCAACCTAGTTACAAAACTTAAAGATTTCAGACATTTTTCTAAATTGTTTGATGTTTCGAATTCCTTAAGGATGTTTTCAATTCTTTCATCCAATTTTACGTATGCTTTTTTCCTTTTTATTCCAGGGTCGCCTAATTCTCTGGATTTCAATTAAAAGACACTTTTTGTGTTTCTTCTTTTAGTATTATGACTAATAAGTGGACATTAGGCTGGTTTCTGCCAGTGATTGCATTTAATTTGGAATTCCACCCTTCAACAGAATTATTTGTCCTATGACGCTGTCCATATACGTTCCACACTTTAATGGGCATATTTGGATTTTCCATCCACTGCTCGACAAAATAATCAATGAATGTGGTAAGTTTGTCAATGCTAAAAGCTTTTTCCCATACAATGCTCCAAGCATCATCTATGTGTTCCATTGGCAAGTAAGCTAATGCAGAAATCATTCTACAAACATTTCTTATATCTTCGTTCTCTTTATATTCCTTTACTAGACCCACTTCTTGTATCTTACGCCACAAACATTGATTAAAATGAAAGTTACAACCGGAAATAGTCGAATTTGGAAATTCTAACATACAACTATTGATGGCTGCGGCTTCAAAATCCAATTTTATAATGTCCGGCTTCCACTTAGGGCACCAACGTTTCACTTCCTGAAGCATTGCAATGTAAGTTGCTTGTCTCTTATCAGGCAGAAATGCAAAAAGCGCTGGGTAAACGTTGGTCTCAGTTGCTGTACTCCTTAAATCGACGTGTATTGTATATATTTGAGCAAATTGTTTCGGACAACTTTTAAATGTTCCATCTAAGAAAAAAGTCTTTCCATTTTCCAAAAGGTACAGAGATTCTTCTCCTCCAAATACTAAAATCCTGTTACCTTGGTCATTTTGAAAGTCTAAGCGAAGAAAGTTTTCTCCATTAGAAAGCAAAAGTGTATCGTTTGCAAACTGAATGTCATTGGCATTTTGGAGATTTTGAGTAGCTCCCAAAGTCTTTCTCCTCTCCTTACATAAAGCAGTTTTGGCATTGGAGTATGTCGGTATTTTAGCAACGAAATCATAACCTTTCTGATATAATTCTGAGTTCTTCTTGAAATATCTGGGGAACGGGAACTGATGTTTCTTCTCGGACTCTTTTTCTGCAAGTCTCTAACTTCCTTTTAACTTCGATCTCAGCAACGTTGGGCGGACAGGAATGTTCAGTTTTCTTCAGTACGAAGTACTGAAAATTTGTCTTCACATTTCCTTTACAATGATGTGTCTTTTCTTTTACACATACCCAACTCGTTCCTAATTTATTTTTTCGGTGTAAACGGTGTGGGTAATCATCTACAACTAAACATTCCTTTCCTTTTTTTGTAGAGAGTAATTTTGTTGAAATGGCTATGGGTTCCATCACAGATTTTTTCGACGATATAAAACGACATACACACTTCAGGATCGAACTTCTACTGAGAAAATGAGAAAGGCCTTCTCTCTCAAAAGTATCGGCTTATCTCAACAGCAGGTGCAAAGCTCGAAACTACACAATAGATCACATTTGACTGATTAGAGAAATAACACAACAGGTGCAAGAATGTCCGCTCTGCCCACCCAGCTCCCCTCACGTGTCCGCTGTAACCACTGTCCGCTCTGACCACGTCCGCTCTAGCCACACCACCACCTAGAGACATCAAATTTTGAATAACGTACGTTTCCAACCTAATATGGGCATCTGGAAGCCCAAACTTGGAATTTGGAATTTTTTTTATTATCTGATTCATACTTTGTAAAACTTGAGCTAATTTTTGATTAACAAACTCAAAGATTTCAAAGCGATCAACGGCAACACCGTACGGGAAAAAATTATGTGCAGAGCGCAAAACTGTGTATCGAAATTTAAAGCTATGCTCATTTTAAAATTATTTTGCGATATTGCTAATGAACTGAATTTTATGTTTTAAGTGTAAAGAACATGATATTTGATAAAGAAAGGTAACCCACAAAATGTTAAAAAAACAACCCTTTGTAATGTAATGGCGTAATGTAAAATCTGAAGCTTTCATTTTTTTTTTTTTTTTTTTTTTTTTGAAATTTTTACTTGTTAATTTGAGCAGTTAATTCTGTTGCCGTTTGTATGTTCTTATGTGGTGGTTCTTTTCTCAATCGAGTGTTTTAACCCCCCTGTGGGTTTTTACCATTTTTCTGCATATATTACAGAAACGGCCTATAAAACGTTAGTAAATTTATTTAAAGATGGGGAGTCCAAAAGGTTTTCCCCCTGAAATAAATTCAATATACATATATATACATACATATATAAAACCCCTCAAAAAGACTTTGCATTTTTTCTGAAAAGGGTAAGTGAAAAAATTTTTCTTGTATGCTTCGTTTTAAAGTTGCTTATTTTTAATATTTTGTATTTCTTTTTGGCTCAATCCTAGAAGATTGAAAAAGCTGAGGTTATGCAATTCTCTGATGTTTTTTAAGTGAAAATAGATCGATGTGTACATGGGCAAAGCCCATGCAGTGCGCAATGTCGAGGTTGTGTGCGATGCCGAGTTTGTGCAATTCTCCGATGTTTTTTTAAGTGAAAATAGATCGATGTGCACATGGGAAAAGCCAATGTAGCGCGCAATGCCAAGTTTGTGCAATTCTCTAATGTTTTCTAAGTAAAAATAAATCGACTTGCACATGGACAAAGCCAAGGCAGTGCGCAATGCCAAGTTTGTGCAATTCTATGATTTTTTTTAGTGAAAATAGATGGATGTGTACATCGACACCAAGTTTCTGCAATTCTTTGAAGTTTTTCGAGCGAATACAGATCGTTGTGCACATGGACAAAGCGAGGATGTATGTTATACCGAGCTGTAATGTAATGTATTTTAAATGCAATGTTTAATGTGTATCTTTTTTATTGTGTTTTTAATTGTTTGGTTTTTATGTGTTGATAATGCTTTCCGAAAAATATCGATAATCCGACGATCTACTCAATAGTAGCAAAACTGTTAACTTTGACCCTATAAATAACTTATACTTTTTTTATTTTAATACGTAGTATTTGCTATCGCAATTGCACTTGATAATATGAGTTCATTGATAATATGTGTGTGTGTGTGTGTGTGTGTGTGAAGCATTGCTTAGTGTTCCAAATTTGTATTGTTTATTTTCTTTAATTGTGAGAAATTAGAATTTTTAATTTGTAGACTGTATAGAATTCTAGTATGATTATAGAATATGATTTAAGAATTTAAGAAACAGTGATAAGGGATTCTGTCGTTACGTAGCAACAAGGTAATTTGTAAAAATGATAAAATTAAAATTTTCGATAATGTGAATTAAAATTTGTTGGCAACTACTCCGGTAAAAGAGAAAGAAAAAAAATAGAGGGAAATACTTATTGATTCGAGTATATTGGCAGAAGAGAGAAACAAGACGAAACCCGTAAAACTAGCATATTTTTTAGAACTTGAACTCTATTTTTGGTAGTTTTCAATCGGCTGTAATCGGATATTGTTCTTCAAATGATTATTCTTTTAAATTAAAAATGTACTAAATAATATTATGTCAATATAAAACAAAAAAAAAATCAAAATCATCTGTATGATTCATAAAAGAAGAAGCTAGTATTTTTCTAGTAGCTATCCGGAATATAATCCAGCATCAAAAAAGTCATCAAAGGGGTAAGTCTTGAAATTTATTAAGGCCTTATATTAATATATTTAACGCAAATTGGAAGATATACTATTTTATTTAAAAGACGCGCAATAATTTGCAACATTCTCATATAATTGCCGCAATAAATTTAATAATAAAAATCTTTTTATTTGTATAAATTCTAAAGCTTAAAAATCTTTAAAAATACTGAAGCTGTATGAAATACAAATATGAGAGACTGCGACGTTGTTTACCGTTTTAATAACTGATACAATTCACTTACTGCATTATTATAACTTAAAATATAAAAAAATTATTACACTTATTTCTATATCTATAGAGAATACATTGTGACGTCACAATTGTAGTTCCCCCCCCCATTTATGGACGTGACTTGGCTCCGCCTTAGCAACTTTGTTTATGCAGCGTATTTTGAGATTTTACTGGCGATTTTTAAAAAATTGCCACTACTGATGAAAATCGCCAAGCAGTGGGCTAAAGCACATTAGCACCAAAATTTTCACTAAAATTTCCATAGAAATGCCCGTCACTTAATCTAAATAAATCAGAAATGTTTTAATATCAGAAATCTTTTCCTAAACCGATATTTTATTTTTAGTAATGTTTTTTAATAAAACCGATATTTTATTTTTAGTAAACTGCACACATTTCGCTCCTCATTTTGCGTAAGGTTTCTGAACATGCTTTCCAACTTTAAGGTCAAAAGCCTCGGCCAATGCCTGTAGTACTGAAGACACAGGTTTTGTGTTTTATTTTTTACAAAAATGTGCTCTTAAATATATATATACAGGAACTGGGGGAACGTTTAAAACGCTAGGTTTAATAATTAATATCAAATTGATGTTTTTAATTATAGAAATGTTAAAATATGAATATTCGCGTCATTGACAATTTTGGCATCTGGACGTATATATCTAATATCAGCGCTTGAGAAATCCTTTCAGTCGAAGATTTAGCTGGAAGAGGATTGGTCTCGCCTGGAAGCCAAATGTTTTGGAGAGGCACTTTTCATGTGAAACATAATTATATATGAATTGTTAGAGAAGATTTTAAATTTTTTTATTTATGAAATATCTTTCTATTCACTTTTAAAAGAGTTATCTAATCCATTTTAACCGGGCGCTTCAGTTGATAAAGGAAAGATTTCTTCTATTACCTCATCAACCATAATTCCCCTTTGGACTTTCATACTTTTTACCCCTTTCGCCGTCCTCTCCTGTCCGCGAAAATTTCCCCCCAGCGGCCGTCTGTTTTTCGTAGCCTGTAATGTTCGTTTTCTCTGTACATCATAACTTTCCATACATGACTTTCGTAGTGGATGAATGCCAATGAATATAAAGTAAAATTATAAGGAAATAAAGCATAATGGAAAAGTAATAATATCTCTGCTTATTTCTAATAGCAGGATAATTTGATAACATCTGATCCAGAGGGTCCACTCCTTCCAATTTATTGTTGTAATCTTTTACAATTATTGGTTTTTTACAGTTCTTTTCCGTGTTCCAACAACAATCATCGAGTTATTATGGACTGTACTCATCAAACGTATATCCTTCTTGTCTTTCCAATTCGTAACCTCATTTTTTCTCTTTTTCTGCTGAGTAGACGTTGAAGCCATCTCTCACTGTCTTGAATCTTATGTAAAATGGCGCGAATATTCATAAAACCCGGGGCAAATTCAATTAGAAGTAAAATGCCAGATTAGTGCTACCCTCTAGAAGGTCTAGAACAAAGAAGAATAAAAACTCAAACGAGTAAGCAATTAGAAAACGTTTTAAACGTTTAAAAGTTTTAAAATGTAGAAGAACGCTTGAGGCACGTTACGGCCGCCCTCCAGAAGTTTCACTTGAGCGCGCTAGACGCGTTTTGTTTTTTTTATTTTTTGTATACTAAGTAACATGCGCTGGGATTCAGGAAGACCCTGGTTGAGGGCTTCAGCTATTGTAGAATCGTTCAATTTAGAACTAGATCCGTATCGTAATTTCTTTCTGAAATACAGATCAATGTTATTGAATTTTTCGTACGTGACAGATATGAAATCGTTATATGTCACTGCCGCTGCACTGGAAAAATAAGTTCGAAATTTTTCTTTTACTTTTTCCCAGTCTTTTTTCTAAGCACTCGCAAAAGAAGAATGCAAGTGCTTCTCCTCTCAAGCACTCAGAGAATACTAGCGGTTTGTCTTTATCTTGAATATATTTTTGCGTTGCATTTTGTTCAAATAGGAGAAGGAATCACAGGAATATCACTTTTGGATCCATAAAAAATAGTAAATCGGAACTTTGTTACGTCTATAGTGGCTATTCCCTCCGTATTTTTTGAAATGGCTGTCTTGGATCTTGTATTCATAATCCGCACACTACAAAGTTTTCTAACGCGTCAAAATTTTATAGTATAAAGCACAAGCAAAAATAGTCACTGTGTTATCTGCAGATGATGAATGCACTATGAGTCCTTGACCCGCTTTACGTCATTGGGATGGAAGTTAGACTCGAATTTAGAAAATAACTCCAGAGGAGCTTTTTCCACGCAGAATAAATCTTGTCGACTAATTAATTAACTGCAATACTTTATCAATCGGGCACATGAGTAAAGCTTGGCAATTTGGTCACATCAGAATTCTGGACACTGTTGTGGCTGAGTGTAAGGCGGCATTCAGTGACGACACTGAAGGATTTAAATTTATAGCTCCATATCTTTATTCAATTCAAAAGGCAGATCATTATTCTTTACTAGATAAGATTAACTTTAAATTCACTGCGTCACAGTATTCGCACAAAGGGAGGCAACTGAGAAGAGCAGCAGCATAGGTCTTAACAGCAGTAGAGGGAGAAAGCGGTCTCTTCTTCTGGCACAAAATGGCGCGAATTTATCATTTATAGAAGCGGTTACGTAATATGCTCGAATGTTCTCGAAAATAGTGGTCTAGGGAAAAGATCCTGAAATTGCGGAAGTTAATTAGAGGTAGCTTGTTCGCATAGAGCAAAGCCATCGTATTTTTTATATTTTACACATGTACAAGATGCCCACTTAAGTCCGGTACAACCCGTTTAACTGAGAAACGGCGTGGCTATAGACATAAAAGTGGTGTCCAGGTATAAAGTAGTTACGCGCTACTGTATGAGATAGCTTTCAGCGTCACCTGGTGGACAACAGCGGAATTAGCGGAACTTCATGTTGCACGTTGTAGCATAGCGGGTGGCACGTTTGCACAAGCATCTGTAATACGTAATTGAAGGTCCTGCAGTGTTTGTGGAGGGGTCGCATACATCTGCTGTTTCAGGTATCCGCACAGGAAAAGTCCGCTGGAGTCAGGTGAATGTTAAGGTCACTCTTCGAAACCCAAGTACCCTATTATTCGTTCTCCGAATTACTCCATCAGATACTGTTTCACTTGCGACGTCATATTTTAACCATCCATTCGGGAGTTAAAGCAACGGCAAGTTTTCAACAAAATCCGGTATTATGTTTTGCAGAAGCTTCAAATTTTGTGCGAGTGTTAACTTACCTTGGTACAATATTGAGCCGATTAACCTGTTATTATAAATTCCACATCAAACATTAATCAAAAGCCGTATTTGATGCCAAACTTCGGTAGAGCATGTGATTTTCCCAGTGCCCAGTAATGGATGTTCTGCCTATTGTATATTTTATGCCGCGAAAACCATGCCTCATCCGTCCACACTATACCTGCCAAGAATGTTGGTTGGACCTCTATCAGGTTTATGACGAAGTTGTACCATGCGAAACATATCTTGGCATCCCGTCTGTTAGTCACGCAGCCTACCTCCATTAAACTTTTCACTACCTGTAGAATGTGCAACCGCGCTACTGATCGTTTCTTGCGCTCACATTCAACGTAAATAGAACCATCTCACAATAACCACTTTTTTAAAATCGCTTCATGAGCTTCAATATAAGCGATAAGCAACGGAGGACGTAGGCACTGTCCCTTTACCAAAAGGTTAATCGGTATAGCACCACGTCCACCTATATCTAGAGCCTAAAGAGGAATCACAAGACGCCACGCACCGGGCTCCCAAACCCAAAGCCAAATTCAACCCGGGGGCAGTCCAACAGACCAAATGCCCACGAAAGACAGTCCCAACAACCGCCCAGGCCCCACATTTATTAAATAAAATAACAAAAGCGTGCAGGGCCAAAAAGGGCGAGTTTTGACAATAAGCAAAAATTTTACAAAGGTGTAATACACACAAATATAGAATATACATAAGCTAAAGTACAGTCTGATGTTGAGCAGCCCAATAATATACAATGAGTAAAATATAGACAGTAGAATTAGACTTAATGACAATATAACATAAAAATAGAGAACATAGTGACATAATGAATGAAATTATTACAGCAATACACAGAGGATGTACCAAAAGAAATAAAAATAAAATAATACAATAAAATAATAATGTAACTGGAAGTACTGATACATGGGAAATGCGTAAAGCATTCATAATTCGACTTAAATCAGAAGACTAAAGACTGGATCGGGATACATTGCATAGCCAAGTACATATATTTGACAAAGCAACATATTGAAAGTCAGTGTAATAAACTAGATATTCGCTATGACAAAGTCATGTTACAATACCGCAGGTAGTGATGTGATACAGAAGAAGTAGGTAGCGTACAATATAATTTGATCTCGGTACGCATTCAATCTCTATAGTACAACAATAGTTAGGAAAAAGGAATATGTTATACAAAATATATTTAGCATGCAACTGTGTTTAAGATATACAAAGGTCGATACATTGGTTACTACCAATTATGGTACAGGATTCGTACCAAACTTAGTAACTGAATGCAATAGCGGTACAATGCAATTGATCACGTGGTATTGTGGGAAAAACATGCAATAAGGCTAATTATACGATTATGAGGAATAAAAATAACATATTTAGCCTGCATAAAAGTTAACGAATATAAGATACCATACAATACTATACAATATTACAATACAATACAAAAAAAATTAACATATTTAACCTGTACTAAAAGCCAACTGATATAAGTTACTATACAATGCTATACAATACCACAATACAATACTATACAGTAGATACAATACCACAATACAATACGATACAGTAGATGCTGTACAATACTATACAATGAAAATACAAAATACATTCAGCGTTGGTGACACAAAAATACATTTAAAATTGTCATGACACGAGTGATGAAAATACAAAATACATTCAATGTTGGTGACACAAAAATACATTTAAAATTGTCATGACACCAGTGATCCTAATGCAGCAAATAAATTGATGCAGTTACCTGCATAAAAGATAACTAATATAAGATACCATACAATACTATACAATACTACAATACAATACAATACAAAAGCTAATTAAACGATTATAATGAATAAAAATTAACATATTTAACCTGTATAAAGCATATAAGATACTGTACAATACTATACCACAATACAATACCACAATACGATACGATACAGTAGATATCATACAATACTATACAATAAAAATATGAAATACATTCAGTGTTGGTAACACAAATATACATTTAAAATTGTCATGACACCAGACCAGATCAGCATGAGAAACTTGATGACTCGGTTTGAGATTAACTTTAACTCCCGTACCATAGAGGGAGGGGTGTTGATCTCTGTTTATTGCTGCTTCGTAATCATGGGAGGAGAAAGAGTGATCTCCAAACTGAACTGAACAGCCAAGTTGTCTAATCAACTGATAAGCTGCGTCCTTTTCAACCGCAATAGGTAAAACAGGACTCCAGCTGCAACTGCAAGGGCGTTAGTTGGTGATGTGCGGAAGGCACGAGTGATATTTAAGAGAAATGGTCTCTGTATACTATTTAAATGTCGGACTTTGCGTCCTTGCATTGGTGCTGCCCAAATTGCAGCACCATATGAAACAATCTTTTCAGTTACTGTTGCATATAAAATTTTGAGAAGATGTGGATTTAAGCCCCAGTGGATTCCCTTCATAAGTTTAAGGCGTTGAGCAATCACAGCAGTACGCTTCTTGAGATCTAACACATGGGGAATCCAATTGAGTTTGTCGTCGAAAATAATTCCAAGGTATTTAAGTTCACGTTTAATACGAAGACGCTTGCCATTTATGGTTATTCTCGGCTGACGAGTCATAGAACCACCCTTCTTAGGAATGATCAGAATTTGCGATTTCTCTTCAGAGATTTGCAATTTAAAATCTTCACATCTAGTCTGAAACAAAGAGCAGGTCTCCTGTGAGTTTGCTTGAAGTTGATCACGAGTCCTACCTCGGACTATGAACGCGGTATCATCGGCATAAGTAACCACAGTTGTATGTTCAGGCCATGGCTGCTTAAGGATAAGATTGTATGTCACATTACAGAGAAAGGGGCTCGCACATGAACCCTGCGGGCACCCTCGAGTCAGACATCTATGTACCAGGCCTCCATTATAGGAAATGATCAAATATCGATCGGACAGATAATGTGCAAGAGTATTATATAAATTGCGGGGGCAATTGGCATCTCTTAATGCATATAGAACTGCCGGCTACCACAGCGTATCGAAGGCGCTCTTTAAATCCACTGAGATAAATGCTGTGTGGTGGCCGGAGAACTTATTGCGCAGGATGGTATCTTTAACTTCCTTTAAAGCATGCAGTGTTGATCTTTTGGTGCGAAAACCGTATTGAAAAGGACACAGATAATTTGTTGAGTGCAAATGAAATCTCAATCGTCCCATAAGAAGGTTTTCAAAAGTTTTGCCAAAAGCTGACAACAAACAAATAGGGCGATAAGAATCGGCTCGGGCTGGATCACGGTGTTTCTTTAAAAATAAGATCACCTGGCCAATTTTAAAACATTGAGGAAAAGTTCCACTATATAATAGCTTATTAAACAGGCTTTGGAAGAGACTGAGATTGGTGCTAATAATCAATTTGACAATACGATAGTCAACACCATCTGGACCCGGTGCGCGCTTATTAGGGAGTTGGCGTAAGACTTGCCGAATTTCTTGAGTAGTAAAAATAACATCGTCTGGTGTTTGAAGACTAGAAGTTTGATTTCGAATAGTCTGATGAAAGGAGGAATCAGTTGAATTATCATCTGTAGAAAAAACCGTGTCAAGGACTTCTGATAGAGTTGATTCAGTCAGGTGACTATTAGGACTAACTGTAGGTAAAAGATGGAAAGTTGCTGGCTTAAACAGCTTGTTGGTCGCAATCTTATGATGAATACCATAAACAGATGTTGTCTCAGAACAAAATTTGCGCCAGCTAGTTAATTTGGCACGTATAATCATTTGTTTGTAACATGCTCTTTCCTGTCGGTAAAGAAGCAGAGTATTGGAGCTGATATTATTTCGACGCTCTTGCTTTAGCCGACGTCGAAGAGCTCTACATTTTTGTTGTTGAGTACGAAGCTGAGCATTCCACCAATTTAATGTACATAACTTCTTAGTGGTACGAATAGGCAAAACATTATCACATACTATTCGAATGGTAGCCATAAGATCACTAATACAATTTTGTAGATCTTCACGAGAATGCAGAGATTGAAGACGAGAATGATAAGAGGCCAAATTGGCTTGAATGGCTGCAGTAAACTGTCTGACCTTTCGGCCAGGTAAATTATAACGCCGTATGATGGAGGTGGCTGTAGTTCCCGCGAGTGAAAAACGTATATAGTTATGGTCTGATAGACTTAGACCCTCAATTACTCGCCAATCTTGAAGAAGAGAGGCCATAGGCAAAGTAGACAAAGTCAAATCTGGCCAACCATGTGAATGTTGACGATCAAAAGTCGGAGGAGCATCATGTGAATTATATTTCACGAGATTAAAACTGGATATAAAATCTTCCAGAACTCTACCCTTTACGTCCGTAGTAGCATATCCCCACGAAACATTATGAGCGTTAAAATCACCAGAAAAGAGCAAATTTGAAATTTGAATTGAGGTCAGTAAATCTTGCATCGCAGAGAGCACAGGTTCGATTTCTGAAGACGGTGAGGAATAAATGGAAACCAGGAGGACTGTCAGATGATGAACTTCCAGAAGAACAGCAACAATATCTCGCTGCGCAGTGACAAGTAAAGGAGACCAGGAAGGATTACAATTGACAATAATTGCACGGGGTGGAAGTAAAGGATCTTCCTTTTGATATAGTGTCCAGTGCAGTGGAAAGCCAACCGCCTTACCATTTAGACAATACGGCTCCTGGATTATGATGAAGTCAATATGCTCAGAAGTAGCATATTCTACAGTCTGTGCCGTCGCAGCTCGAGCATGTTGAAGGTTTATTTGTAGACATTCCGTCGGTAAAGTTCGTTGGAGAAGAGTGATCATATTTTTGTATATGATCCAATGAAGAATCAGATACTAAGTTACCTGATGCTAGACTATAAGGATTAAAGTTAGTAGTCTGTGTTTGCCCTGATGAGCTGGACGCGACGTTGATACTCTGGACAATCGGGGTGGTAGGCGGGATGGGCGAAGTCATATCTGGTACCGTAACGATTATTGGCTTCGCCACAGTTGATGCATTCAGATGTTTGAGCTGTGCAATCTTTGAGCCCGTGATCTCCTGCACAGTAGGAGCAGTATTTTCGCTTACTCTTGCATTCTGTTTGCACATGGCCATATTGCTGACAGGAGTAACATCTTTTAATTCCAATAAATTCAGTGGCTCTGTGAGCTTGCCAGCCGACGAAAATTTTTCGCCGACGCATGACCGCAGCAAAACCTGGAGAGTCACATTCAACAATCCATTTAATGTATCCCTTCCGTCGCTCCCTGAGACGGAATCGCATCGTGAATGCTGTTTCTGGCAATCCCGTGGCTCCGCTGAGTTCTGAAAGTACTGTTTGCGGTGTGATTGATTCCGGAAAGTCATGGATAGCAATTCTTGGTTTTCGTCTGATTGGTCTACTGACATCTGCTGGTACATCAGAGCGCGTGAGTTCTTGTTCGAGTGTCGCAACATCATCAGGGGTTTGACAGAAGACCTCCAAACCTCCGTTATTTATTTTAGTAATACGATCTATTCCAAATTTAAGTTGTGAGAGCGGAATTTTGGTATTAAGCTGTTCTTTAAGCGTATGACTAGTAGTGTCAGCTTTAGGACGAATAATAAGGCTAGGCTTTTTAGGTCGTCGAACAATATCCGCAAAAGATGGAGCAGGAGCCAAAGCCTGATCAGCTGTAGATGGGAGAACAGGTGACTGGAAAGAATGTTGTCGAACCGCTTCACAGCAAAGTATGGTAGATGTATTGACTTCAGCGTCCACCAATTCTGGAATAGGTAAGCCCTCAGGCCCCTGTAAGGCGAAAGTTTGCGAAGTTGTCAGTTGTAACAGATGCTCTCGAAGGTCCGAAGATAAGAGGATTCTGCCACCTCTGCTGGTGGTAGCTACTTTGCGTATATCAGCACAGAGTAGTGTAATTTTATCCGCATAAGGTAAGTCAGAGTCTAACAAATCGGGTGCGCTAGTAGCCCCCTGTGATGTATCTCTGGCAGTTGTTAAAACAGATTTACGGGACATTATAAAGTAGTAAAGAGCAGTAATAAAAAATAGACTAAAAGTGCAATGTCCAAAAGTCACTAAGAACGATCAGATTAAAACGTCTATGTGACACGTGATAACAGAGAATAATACAAGCAAACTTCCTGTATAACTAATCAATATACACAAAGTAATGTTTAGACAGCAGAATGACTAAAATTTTAACTGACTCAAATACATATCGAGGTATATTATCAGCAGTTATAATAGCAAGACACTAAATATAGGCAGAGATTATAGATTTCAATCTTCACAATATGAAACAACGAAGTCCAGTAAAATTAACTAAATTACATAAAAAAAAACCCATAAAATAAAGTGAAACAATGCTTAAGGAATATTATAAGACAGTTGAGAGATCAAGAAATATACTTAAAACACTATTTTAATCAATACAAATGTCAAAAAACGGAAACCGAACACTTGTCGAGTGAGATTCGACAATAGTCTAATGACGAGAACTGGATCTCGACAAAAAGTTCAACTTCTCGACAATGTTAAGAATTTCGCGAGAAACAACTGCCAAAAGGACAAACCCTTTGGAGCAAATACATATGAAAATACAGTTAAGCCTATTTAAATACAAGGTGAAATTTAGCATAAGTGCAAAAAAACATAGCTATTATATCCTATCTCGTTAAATATCAATACAAAATTATATTAAGTAATACAAAAAGATAGAACTTAAAATTTAACATATTTTGAACAAAACCCGGTATGAAAATCACTAAAATTTGAAGAGTTATGGATTTTTGAAAACAATTATCTAATCTCTGGACTTAAAAAATTTCAAGCAAAAAGTTACGCCTACCTCGGTGCCACGTGTTTGGCCGGCGGGAACCTTCCGTAGGGGAGGCGGCGAGGTAAGTGAACAGAAGTCCGCTGAAATTGCAGCAGCCTATAATCCTTTGTTATTGCACTTATATCTCCGTAAAAAATGGTCACACACACATAAATAAAGTATCCACGCATGTAGCAGATATTCATACACACTTTAAAACCAACGGCGCGCTTTCGGCGGCAGAATTTCCAATAGAAAATCTCGAAAAAACAGGAGCGAAACGACACACGTCTGATCTCTCAAACATATCCGGACCATCGAAGAGCTTCAATATACAAAAACGAGGATATATCAATTTTATATCTGTCTCAGGTGAACAGGTTTGACGTTTCATCCACTATTTGCATAATGCCCAAATTCGCACACCAAACTCAAGTTGTGTTGAGTTGATGCGTTTTGCGACACGATTATGCGCGATCTGTATGTTGTCTACTCTGTTTGTAAAGACAATCAGTATAAGGATGCTACCCACAAGATTTGAACCGCAATTCTCTCGAGTGTCCATTACAAGCAACATCACTGTGCTGCAATACGGCCATGTTTTTCATCTGAAAGAAAATATTTTCTCCTTTCGTTCAAGTTTCGTGACGTCGCAGTTTTGGAAATTGCGAAGAAACAAATGTCATGTTTCAGCGTTCTGTTTTTAGCATTCATATCCACAAGGTGTCTATTCGTACTAAATCGACGATGCTCTACAACTTTGTAATTCACTTTTCTTCCTTTCTCATATCGTTTTCAAGATAGGAACTCTAACTCCGCTGTTTTCCATCAGGTTGGTGCTGAAAGCTATCTCATCTAGTAGCGCATAGCCACTTTACTATACCTGTACACTACTTTTATGAATATAGCTACAGTCTTTCGGCACTTAAACGGGTGGTGCCGGACTTGAGTGGGCAAACTGTATGTATGTTTGGTACTATCGATTACAATTTAAAAGGAGTTGTCCAACTAGATACTATAGAACTCCCACATACAAAATTTTAACGTTCTGCGGCTAATCGTTTTTAGTTATTCGATATATATATATATAAATGCATATATATCTACAGAAGTCACGAAGATAATTTGAATGTACTTTAAATTCATTTCACGATCCATTTGGAAAAATGAAACTTCTATTCTGTCTTTACTTGTTAATTATTCTGTCTGTGCATGCAAAACAATTGTCCAAATGGGTTTGGAAACGGCCAACATGGATATTTTCATCGAAATACAATGCAAGAAATTTTTAGCGCTTACAATACGTCGTTTATTTCAAAAAAGGAAGAATAAAGAAATTAAGAAAAAGAAATCATTTTGTTCTAAACAAAGATCTATTACCGTAATGTATAAATTGTTAAAGCTGTACGTGTCAAGGAAATTTCAAGAGCTTAATATTTTTTATCGTGTTCCTAATATCCTTATTTTCTAACACGTGTAATTTTCTGAATGTTTATAATATAAGATAACATGCATACTAAAATCGTCGATACTGACCTTGATGTTTGATTATGCTTCTTTTCTGGATAAATCTTAAATGTCTGTGGAAATTACTCTAAACTATCTTTTGAAGGAAACTCTTAATAATTTTGAGGTTTTGAAATACCAATGAAAAGGATATAATCTTAAAACATCAACATTAACATTTCTTAAAACATTCTTAAAATTTAGAGGAATTTTAACATAAATTTCGCAATCGTTGTTTTTTAGGAATTGTCCAAACACTTCATATATCAGTTTAAGAAAATAATTAAAAGTGTAATAATTCTAAGGGTTCAGCCACGGGCGAGTTCATTGCACATTTTTCACGTCTCTAACTTAACAAATAACCTAATGACTCTGCGGTGGCGACCGAAGTAAAGGGTGGTAGATGATAATCAGTCTTCACCAAGATTTGGCGATTGGATCCACCATCCCCAGTAGTCCTTTATAAAAAGGGAAGTATATAAGGTATTTTCTCCCTCCTTTCCGCATACCTTTCGTAGTATAACTGGCAGCACTTTCGACTCCTGGCGTAGGTTTTGCACATTTTTCACCTATCCAACTTAAAAAAATTATTAATAAAAAAACAAGAAAAGTACTTTTGCTTATTATTAAAATTTTAAATTAAAGCACAATTTCGCAGCCTACGCTTACCGCAAAATGTATTTATAAATAGAGCTTAAAAAAACGACTATCTTTAAAAAATGGAAATGCAAATACAAACAGAGTACGTAAAGTTTAATTTAATTCCAAATTTTTGTATTTGCGTATCATTTTTACAAATCTGAAATAAATGTTAGAAGTGTAGCTTTGCGGTATCTTAACTTTAAATTAATAAACCTAAGAATACATCACTGCGAGTGGACTGTAAAATTTAACCTTTATTCGCGGTTTGAACTTTCGAACACAACACAGCACAAAGTAAAACGACAGAGTTACAATTAGCGGTTTTAAGAATGCAAGAAACAAAAATGCGAGCTACGCATACAATCTGCGCATTGCGAAATAATATCTCACAGGCAGGCAGAGAGCTCTGGTGGCTGAAACAAGAAGTAAAATACGGAGTTAGATATTTTGAATCTGAGTTCATTTCCACAATATACAGTTTAAAAAATTATTAAAAGTTATTTTATTTGAAATCTTAATCAAAAATTCTTTATTCTGGTATGCATGATAAGAGAACTTTTATGTTCGACGAAATCATGCTCATAAAAACTTTAACAATTAACCTGAGTTGTAGATATTAGCTCAGGTGCTTGTTAAATTCTTATAATTTATACACAGTACTACGGATAGGAAATCAATAATTTAATGTTAATTTTGCTTCAGTTCAAAAATTTGACTTTAAATTTGGTTTAATATTAAATTAATGTTAAATTTTTAATGGCTTAATGTTAATTTTTCTGATTTTTGATTTTAAATTTAATCCAATTTTTCAATTTCATTTTAAATGTGAAGTCGAAATGAATCAGTACTCAAAAACTATTTACTGAGATATTGTTGCTTCTTTATATTTAAGGTAATATTTATTCAACTGTCCTTTATCAACTTATTAAATCATTTTCATATATATATATATATATATATATATATACTATATATATATACAAAATTACAAACTATTTTTAAAAAACAAAATGTAATCACGCCTAGTATTTTTGTGCATTAAGCGGTTGGAAAATTATCAGTAAAGACATAAAGTAAAGAATTTAGAACTAATTTTTTGCAAAGAGCAAAAAACCGCATTTATATCATTACTTGAAATTTATTATGAATTCCAGATTTTGATCTTTGTGAAAAATTAATTCTAAATTTCTTAGTTTATGTCTATATATATATATATATATATATATATATTTAAACAAATTAAATTTTAATTTTAACAAACACGTAGAAAAGTAAAAAAGCAAATTTAAAGCCAAAAAAATTTTTAAAAATATACATTTATTTTTAGCAAATTTAAAGCCAAAAAAATTAAAAATATATATATTTATTTTTATTATTAATTATTATTTTGCCACTTTATAATTAAATTTGTATTTAATTATTTTAAAATTTATTTTTTATTTAAATTTATTTAATTAACTTTATTTAATTAAATTCAATTTATTCTTATGAAACAATGTATATATACATATATATAAGATAAGAAATATGAAAGCACACTTCTGAATTAAATTTACTATAACCTGCTTTATTTTTTATTTTATTTGGGAACTTCATCTATCTGTTCTAAAAACAGCGCTGTAAGTCTAAACTGCGTCATTCAATCAATCATTCGGTCTTTCGTAACCCTTAATGCAGATGCCTCTTAAGCAATCGCCAAATTGTAAACCGAAACTAAAAACTGAGACTTTTCACTCCCTCCCTTCTTTCTATGAACTGATGCGCCACTTTTGCTTGTGCTTTCCTCTTTTCCAGACGCCTTTCTCCAATCACGTCTGTGCTGCTACATTCGCTTCTATGGCAATAATATCAAAATTGTAAATTTCTTTAATAGGCACGAGTGGAGTGCCTAACAGAATAAGATTTTAAATAAGAAAGGAATTTAATCCGGTTCGTATGCTGCTTCTTCTTCAAAGATAGATTAAATTTATATATGCATATATATATATATAATATTCAGTCTATATATATATGTATATATGTACCCTGAATTATTTGTATTTATCTTCATATTTAAAAATAGCATTTGAGTGGCGCAATCTAACAAATAATAAACTAATTAAAAGCGGTAGACAGCATACTGTATCATTACCCCGTTGTTTTTCTGCAGACTCTGAAACGATATATAGATTTCTCATTTAGTATTACTTAAATTATTATTTATGGGGCAAAATAACTTAAGGAATATAAAATAAACTCGATTTAGCTATCATTCAAAATATAATTTAAAATTAAATTATTTTGCTTACCTTATATGTGTTTGCAATTTTCCTTTTAATTTTTGCCACTTTATACATATTGTTTACAATGCACCGTGAATACCGTAAAGTTTCCGAAATTTAGTCATTCTGATTTTCCTCTAGGAATGCTTATTATATGGATTACTTTCCGTATTTTCATTGATAAAATATCATGGGTCAAATGTTGCATTAAAACTAATTTTGAGAATATAAAGATATCTTTCCTTTTTAAAAATCTTATCTTCCTACAACAATCATGATATAATTAAAATATAAAATATTTTGCTGTCAATAGTTTATTTCCAAAATAAACGTTTAAAATGTCAAGAAGTATTTTTGTTTTCTAATTTTTGAGAAAATATTCTGTTAAATCATTTCCTTACATAAATGTTTATCACACCACATTTTATCATTTTCGAATATTTTTTTTTTTTTTTTTTGGTCTTGTCTCTGCCAGTTAGCTCTTCTTCCTCCTGTATAACTTTTATTTTTCCGAATGCACGAAAGACATAAATTAAACCGATTAATATTCTAGATTCGTAGTAAACTGACATGGGCTAAGCTAAAAGGATGCTTTGCATTAGAAGATAGACATCGCACCACCAACGAATAAGAGGAAAATTTTAAAACATTTCGCAATACCTAGCTACTATGGTTTTGGAAGATTTCCTTGTCATATTCATGGCAACAATGTAGGCTTAAAAATCTAGATTTGCTCAAATAACTTCCATATCATAGTATCTCTCTTAGCGTCATCATTCTACAATATCTAAAATTTAAATTTAGCTTAACATAATGAATTTTTTAAATGTCTTATTTTGAGGAAAGTCTTTTCATACAACGTTCTTAGTGGAAGTATTTTAAGAAAAGCGCCGACTACAAGGACGCTGGTAACAGCAATTCAATTGTGACATTATGCCATAAATTCAAATCCCATTGTATTCGTAGACATAAATGAGCGATTCAGAGATTCGATATTCGTTCATTAGTATAAGTATGGAAAACTATAATTATTAGTTTTTACAAAAAGTTTAAATTTAATAATTCCTCAAATCAAACGAATACACATTACTTTCACATACAAATCGATTTCCTTAACATCTCCCCAGTTTGTGACACTACTTCTTTCTCTAGTATTCAAGGATTCTCTTTAAAACTGATTTCATCCTGTTATTTGTTTTCCTTTTTCTCTTTGTCGCTGACCCTAGACCTTGTGTCTTCTACATACGTTTATTCGAACTGTCTTCCATACTTTCGACCTGTTTCCTCTTCTCTGCTGGGGAGCTCCAGTTCGCTGTTTGATTCACTGGAGTTCTTGGCACTCTTGCAGAATCCTGCAATAAATCTTTTAAAATTTCGAAGTCAGTACAACTATAATACGGTTTAATTTGGTCAATATTAGCAATAATTTGATAGCCATTTGAAGCCTTTAAATAGACCGTCGCATATTTAATTCTTTCAATCAGATATGGCCCTTCATACTTGGGTTCGAAGTTCGCTACACTGTGTTCCGGTGTACATGATAACGAATGTTTTAATTTCAATACTTTTTGACCCACAGATTATTCTACCTCACGTCTATTTCTGTCATAATATAACTTTTTGCCTTGCTATATCGGAATTTTTAATCGCTTCATTTATAAATCCTTGGATGTAATTTAAATTCTTTCGTTTGCAGCACAAAAAAAAAAAAAAAAAAAGATTTTATCTAAGGGAGTTAGAATTTCCTGCCCTAAAAAGAGTTCTCCGAGGGTCTTTTGTGTAGTATCGTGTTCGTTGTTCTCAAAGCAAAGCCTAATTCATTGACACAGCTATCTCAACGGTCATAGTTTTTAAGGTATCCCCAAATAATTTTCACAATATTCTTATTTATTATCTATTAATATTCTTATTCATCGATATTCGATTGCGGTCTATGTAGTACCATTTTTAGATGGCGTTTGCCAAGTCCTGTGCAAAGATTTTTTAAAATGTGTGTGTGATTATGGCAAAGCCTCGAGGGCTATCTGCCCAAAGGGAGGAATGCCTTCGTGGAGGACGTTTTAAGGGAAACTGGCTCGTATGCACGTTACACATGGGGAAAACCACGAAAACGCCCATGCAGTCAGCCCGTTCGCAGGATTTGAACCTCGGACCGAACTACCAGTGTTCAGCGACTTTACCGCTCGGCCGCTGGTAGGCCAAGATTTTTTAAATAAGTGACTCAGAAATTATTTTCCATTATCTGATATTACTTTTACTGTATTTAAAAATATATTTGTTTAAAAACAAATCTGCTAATTTCTTTTTGCTGATGCTCGTTAAGGGAATTATTTCCACCCATTTTGAAAAGTGATCAACGAAAGTTAAAATATATCTGTTTGTATTTAGACTTGCTGTAGGCTAAGGTCCGAGCTAATCAAAGCCAACCAATTCATTTGGGAAAGCGGCTTTTATGTTATTTAAGTACCCCGCCGGGCTGTAATTAACGTCAAAAATAATTGACACAAGTGACATCACCTGACATACGCCGTTACAAATCTCTATAACTGCGGAAAATAAACCGTTTCGCGGACCGATTGGAAAGTCTTTCTTATACCTAAATGACCTGAAATGGGCGAACCATGCAGTTAATCTAAAATATTTAAGCGTAGTCCCGCTAGGATCACTGGCCTGTATTCTTGATTATCGTTAGTTATTTTCGTATAAAATAGCAATTTGTCAATGATTTCATAATGGGCCGCCTTAATGCGAATAGCCGTTATGTCCACATGCTCAAAATGTTCGGGGTCTTCAAGGTATGCATATATATTCTTGAATTCAGGATCCGTCTTTAATTCCGAATTTGTTTCCACGGGACTCAATTACTTTGGAAGTTAGCATCCCAAAACTGATTCTATTTTCCTCTTCGTCAATCTTAATTCTTAATAGGGCATCAACAATTACGTCTGCATTCCCTGCTGTATGCTTTATAATTAAATTAAACTCTTGTAGTTTTAACGTCCAACGTATTTGCCCGGGTGAAAGACATTTTCTCGAATAGAAGTGACCAACTGCCGCATGCTCTGAGTATACTGTTATCGGGCGCTTCAGAAGTAAACGCGGAATTTTTGCACCGCTAGTAAGACAACGAGAGTTTCTCTTTCAGTTGCGATGCAATTCCGCATAGTTGAATTTAAAGTTTTAATGAAAAATGCGATTGGTTGCTCGTTTTGGGAAAGATTTGCACCAAGTGCTGAATCCGAAGCGTCTGCTGCAATTTCGAAATGTTGGATCCCTTCCGGGAATTTGAGAACTGGAGCGTTAATTAGACTTTAATTCATCAAACGCCTCAGCAGTCCTCGTGAATCTAGTTTTGTTTCCGTTTAAGGACCAGCAAGTTTTAAATCTTTGATAAATACTCTGTAGTAGGAGCACATTTGGAGACGAATAACTCTTAATCGCTAATATTTTGGAATTACAAGTCTCGATCTCTTTTTTCGAAATTTCATAGCCGAGATATATAAGTTACTTGGATGATAACTTGCATTTCTTGGGATTCACCTGAGGCCAGCTTCATTTAGTAATGTAAAATTTTCCTCGAAATGTTTAATCTGTTCATCTTTCCTTTCGCCAGTAACGATGATATCATCTAGATATATTAATGTACTTTTGACTAAGACGGCCCTTTAAACAATATCCATAAATTTTTCAAATGTAGCCGGAGCTCCGCTTAAGCCAAGCAGCATTCTCAAAAACGCACACACGCCTGACTTTGTTACAAATGCAGTTTTGCGACATTTTCGCGTTTTACTGCAATCTGAAAATAGCCTGACGTCAGGTCTATACCTTTAGTAGAATGAATTTTTTTTTTATATTTCATCATTTATCGGGAAGAGATACGTGGAGTATTTAGTTATGCTATTCAGCTTGTGGTAATCAAACGCGAAGCTCCATGAGTTCGAATTTGAGGGAGGGGTGTCCGTTTTCCTTTCTACATAAAACTACCAGACTTGCGTAGGGGCTGCTACTTGGCATTACTATTTTATTGTCGAGCATTTTCTTAACATGCTGCTTCGAAATTTCCTCCTTCACGCGATCATACCGATACGGCTGAGACCGGACTGGGGCGGTGTCTCCTAATAATGATCTCATGCGGTACTATTTGACAGAAGTAAGGTCTTTCGTTGAATAATTTATAAAGTTTACTTACAGTTTTCCATATTCTTCTCTCCTCCTGAAGATGGCTGAAATCCACCTCCGGCATAGCTGCTTCTTATTCTTCAATAGTATGCATGTGCACCAGTAGAGGAGAATTCTTAAAATTTAGTTTTGCGCTTTCTGCGGGTAAAAGGTCGGCCTCCAAAATAACCGAAGTTAACAGTTTCTTCTACTAACAAAACATTAATTTGAACCTTTAAATGAACCTCGTTCTTTATTTGAACTTCCAGGCACACTTTTTCCATGCAGATACACTGCTTTCCTTGGGCGGCAATTACCTTTTATCCCGTCGTTTTGAACAATCTATAGCGACGAAAATTTTCTTAAAGAACTGTTGCGAGAGTAAACAACATTCAGCTCCAGTATCGAGTAGGGCGGTAGCAGGAACCTCGTTCAAAAAATATGGATCTCTGGGGCAAGGCCAAATTTGTACTACTACAGTATTCAACTTAATTTCAGAGGAATATTTCTTCCCAGGCCCTCTTCTCGACCACTCTGATCAAATTAAATTCTCCTTTTCTGCCCCTTGCTTCTGCTGCTTCTTATTTCCAAATGCTTTAGGCCGATCCCTCTTTTGTTATCTGGTTTTTCCTCTTTCTCCGCTTGCCGATAAGAACTGCGCTGCTCTTGAAGTTTTGTCTGAGGAGGAAACCTCGAATACTGGTCAAACTGTCTGCACGCGCGTTTTCAGCGGATCATCTGCACTGAAATTTACTGCCAATTGAAATAGGTTTTCTAACGTCTGACCGTCTCTAACTTCAAGAAATTGACGGGAGTATACGCAGCAGAATCACTTCAATACGTTCATTATTCGGCTTCTCTCCATACAGTAAATTATATATTTCGATCTTTCTAAGCATGAAGTCCGTTAACTCGTCAAACTCAGTTTGATACTTGGTAAACAATTCTACCTGAAGCTTCTTTCGGTCTTTAACAACTGGGAAGTCTTTCAATAGCATTGTTTTAAAGTTGTCACATGTATATGCTTCCGATACTGGATCCCCGAACAGGAATTTGCCAATTCCTTTCAACCAACTGAGGGCTTGGCCTTTTCATGTTAGCTGTAGTGACAGTAATTTTCTGCAGCTTGTTCATTGGATATAACGTGAATTGTAATTCTACCTGCTCCAGGAAAGTCATCACGGAACCTTTTGCCATCGAATATTACAGATAGCTTCATAGCTGCTCTGGTTTCTTTCTCGATGAATCCAAATCACTCCATCGGGTTTGCTAGTGGCTGAGAGATTTGAAAGTCGGACAATTCAACGTAAATTTTTGTCCTGTAATGGCATAGTTCGTCAGAAATACTTCGGGCTCCAAATGTGGGGTTGCTGCCTTTTACATAAAAACTAAATGTAAAGGTACTTGTAGTGACCCAGTTATTGCATGAGAACTAATTATTTTTTATTTCAAGTACTTTATATTTTTTCATGAGTTTAATTATAAGATTAACTTTAATATTTTGTTAATATTCATATTTATATTTCTTTATGCTGAATGGCAACTAGTTTTGATTCAAGATTGCTTGGTTTCCAAACGTTGCTATTCGCATTTCGATAGCTAGAAAATAAAAAGCAATAAACTTAGTTATTTGTTTATAATTCATGCTGTTCCTAGTCATAATTTAGTTTTGAACATTAGTAGCCAAGACGACATAGTGGTGACCCTGATTTATTTTCGAAATGTTAATAAATGAGTTTTTGAAACTGCTACGAAAGATACGATGCAGTCACCGGAGCTTCATAAGGTGAGTGTAAAAATAACTCCTTTTTGGATTGATAAACCGAAAATATGGTTTTTTCAAATTGAAGCTCAGTTCAAAATTAGTAATATCGTTTCACAACAAATGAAATTTAATTATTTAGTTTCACAGATTGAACCTAAGTTTGTCGAAAATGTTTGTGACATTGTAACGAACGATATTGCCACAAAATATTCGGATGCTAAAATTAGGTTGTTAAATTTATTTAAAGAAAGTGAAAATGGACGTATTAAACGTTTGATTACTGATATCGAGCTTGGAGACATGAAGCCAAGCCAACTTTCGCAGAAGTTAAGATCAGTTGCTACTACAGATGTGTTTGAAAATCTAAACAAGACATTATGGCTGGAGAAGCTACCTGAATAAAAAATATATTATTAGTTAGAGATGAAGATGTAACCAAGTTAGCATCTATGACAGATAGTGTGTGTGTGTGTGTGTGTGTGTGTGTGGTTATGGCAAAGACTCGAGGGCTATCTGCCTAAGGTAAGGGATGCCTTTGTGGAGGACTTTCTAAGAGAAACTGGCTCGCATATACGTTACACATGGAGATTTATGACAGATAAAATTAGTGATATGAATCGGAAACCAGAAGTATTTAGTCTTAATGCCACTTCCCTTCCCGTAAATGATTTATTGCAAAACATTACCTCTCTTGAACAAAAAATTGGTCAACTAACCATTCGCTCAAAACGCATGGACTCGGATTTACGTAATTCCCGTTCACGGTCTCGAAGCCGATCTCGTTAACGATAAGACTCTACTGCCAAAATTTGTTTCTATCACTTTCGATTTGGAGCAAAATGTGTTCCACAGAAATGCGGGCCTCCGTGTGCTTGGGTAAACATCAATTCCAAAAACCAGAAAAATCTGCAGTAGGTTCAGCGGCAAACACTTTTGCAGAAAATATGAAGGACTGTTGCAAATTTCGTGACCGAAGATCAAATTTGCACTTTCTTATTGATAGCGAAGCTGACGTAAGCATAATTCCTACTACTTCACAGAATAAATGTGACACTGAATACAAACTGTATGCAGCTAATGGCACAGATATTTCAACTTATGGCATAAAAACGCTAAATCTTGATTTTGGATTAATAATTTACAAGAAGGCTAATTTCTTTTAAATATTCAACATTGAAGGAAGGAGTAGTACATTTCTGTATTTCTTAAGGAAAGAATTAAATTATTTATTTAAGAAAATAGTAATTGTCCTCTAAATACGGAAGAGAAAACAAATGTTCTGTTAATGACTGCACAGAAAATAAGGCAATGATTTATACTACATTAGTTTCCCGAAAATCTGAAATCTTCTTTTAAAGATATTAGAATTCTTGAAAGCCAGGAAGTATGGGAAATGAGTTTTGCTTTAGATGTAAACAGTGAAGAAAGCACAAGTTCCTTACATTCTATCTCACTTATAAAGGACTATTGAGGAAAGGCAAAAATCTACTCGCTGATATTCAGATGATGAGAAATTACCATTCATCGTGTTTTTATAAGCGCTGTTCTATGTAGCTATTATATTTTTTGGTACTTTTCCGTTTTGCCGGCGCCAGCGCCAATAATGGTACAACCGATAGTTAACCGATAGTACCAATAATGGTACAACCGATTTAAAGTCGCCAATAATGGTACAACCGATGCCAAACGGAAAATTCTCGCTGGAACGGAATATTCCTTTTACGCCTCATTTTCAAAACAAGTTGCAGCTTTTTCTTATCATATTGATTGTTTCTTTCAATAGTGGCATATAATTACATAGAATTTTTATCAGATTGTTCAGTTTTATGTCTAAGGTTGTTTTCGGTAATTAAGTCAATCAGGATGCAATCACAGCGCTTACCCGAAGCCGAAAATATAGAAAAGGTAAAGTCAAGGGTTAAATTCATCAATTCTAATGAGAATGCATTAGCGAAGTAAAGCACTGCAGCTTTACATAATTTCTGAGTAAGCTATTCGTACGAATTGAAATATTTCTTGCAGTTAAGCTTCTGTTCCAAATTAAGATTTAACTTGAAATTAATGTAGATAATTACTGAGAGCATTAGATTTTTGTAGAGTAGTTTACGTGAATGAGATCGCTTGGGATCACGTGATATGAACCGGCGAATCAGGATGTTGAACCATGAAAGCATAGTAAATTCTTAATGTCTTTTTACAAATTTATTGTCTTTATTTATTGGCTTTTTATAAAATTTTAAGCGATATTAAAATGTTTATGCCTTCAAAAAAAGAATTCTTAGAACTAACATTTTTTTTAAATATTTTTATGTGTATACTGTATGTTGTCGCCAATAAAGTCTGCTTGGCGAGATTTGCGCCGGCCAAACGGAAAAGTACCTATTTTTTTTTCATAGAGCCATAGAATGCGATAAATTAACTTTGATCTCGCGCTAGTCCTACATGTGACACAGAGCTCCTTTCATATAACAGATAAGCTACATATACCATAGAACTCCTTATGAGGAAGACGAAAGTTACTAATATTCTCTCCCACTTAAAGAGCAACTTGGGAGAAGTAAATAAGACCCACTAGGCTAAATCGAAATGGTGATGAATTACTGATCGCCACATTTGACTTGCAGAGACATTTAGAATTTTTGGTTGTGAGAAATGTGAGAAATCATTTATACCCTCGCCAGTATTTCAAACCCCTGATGTTTTATTGGTAACAGGGTGTTTTACCGTTTATACTACAAGAGAACATTCGAGGAAAGGCGATCTTTATACTCTTTATTAACCTGAAAAAAAGATATGGAAAAAAAATCCCAGCCGACAAAAACTTAGTTTAGAATTATATAAAAACAGGAAACATTTAATTAACCATGTATCAATAATTGGAAATAATGCACAATCTGGGTATATTTAAATTATATTTCTTGCAAGCTGGCAACGACATCTCAGAATTCTAAAGATAATAAATTCTAAAGATATTATTACTTTAAAAACAGTGGATGTATTGGTGTTTTT
Source organism: Stegodyphus dumicola (assembly GCF_044657685.1). Classification (NCBI taxonomy): domain Eukaryota; kingdom Metazoa; phylum Arthropoda; class Arachnida; order Araneae; family Eresidae; genus Stegodyphus; species Stegodyphus dumicola. Next base: position 132,113,103 of record NC_140776.1, read on the forward strand.
TGTCCATTAAAGTGACAAAGTGACGATAATTTTGAATAAAGAAGAAAGAAACTAACAAATTATCAGAAGTTTGATTCCCAAGCAAAAAATTATTATTAAGTAAGATCTTATTACCGAATTAGATATTATAAAGTAACAAAATATAAATTTATTGCATTAAATGAGAAAGTAATTGTCGATCTTCCCATTACAGTCGTGTTAGATTGTAGCAAAAAGAAATGAAAAAGTAAAGAAATGAAAGCTGTTTTTGAGATTAGAAGTAAGAAAATCTGATGAATTAATAAGCCGTAGCTCAATATTTTGATTATCCAAAAGATTGAATGGTTTATTTTGTCTTAATGTACTTCCACATCAAGACTAAAAGCTAAGTTTATTTTTTGTGGAACCAAAATCAGCGTTGGCGGTAAGTAAAGAATAAGTGAACAGTAAATACTCAGTAATAAGTACAAAATATATATGAAATAAGTACGAACAGAAAAACAAGTACGAAAAAAGATTCGTAGTAATAAGGGCGAAATAAATACACGGGAATAAGTAAAAATAAGTAGAAAATAAAGAATAAGTACGAAATAAGTAAGCAGTAATAATTATGAAATGAGTACAAAACAAAATAAGAGTATGCAATAATAATATTAGGTATGAAATAAGTGCGACATAATGAAGAAGTACGATTGCGCTATCGAGAATTAAATCTTATTGACTATTGACTGAGTGTACGTTGTTGTGAAAAATTATTGAGTGCATATGCAGAAATGATTTTTAATTTCATTTAATTTTTACGAAACATTTTTTTTATTTTAAATATCAGAGTAATTTTAAATTTTAAAGTAGTAATGGATATGCTATATATTGAAAAAATATATAATTCGCTGACTATGATAAATTACTCATTACATGTACTAATACTGTGAGTTCTACATGATATAATGCCACCGGAGGCATCATGCAGAGCATTCAGAAAAAGTTGCAAACATTAAAACATATATGTTTCTACTTTAATGGCATAACCGTGACCCGCCAAGTCAACCCTATTAGGATTAAACATGCGTTCCCATTCAGATTAAGAATACGTAATTAACTTCGAGAATCTTCAAGGACAGAAAAAACAGGAAAGCAAAGCTCTTCCTATTTTGAAAGTGTTGTGCACCTGTTATTTAAATGTATCACGTGGAAACATTTGAAACCTGTTTTGGGATACGTGAAAAGAAACCTTTTATTTCTCGTAGGTTTTCAAAATCTCTTTCAATTTAGAGCGATGAACCTGCCCCAGAATGGCGTATCCCTGTCTTCCTAAAAGAGTTTACATCACTTTCATTAACACTTCTGAGGAATTTATTTGAAAAGATTTATTAACTTTATAAAGGAATAATAATTTAGTTTTGAATTGAGCAGATATTCCTAAATAGGATAGCTTTTACTGGATCGGCTCTGTATGGTATGAGTATTAACTAGTTAATAAAGAAAGTTATAGTAAAAAGATTCAAGTCAAACGAAGGAAAGTTTTCTGTCAATGAAAAGGAACATGAAGAAATATCAAAAGTTCCTTAACAATTTGGCACACAATCTATAAACCAGCTTGATGAAAAAGTATTTGAAACTTGGTTCAGACAGTAAAATAGAAGTTATTTACAGATGACAGGAGTACTTTCAATAACTTATTACGCAAAAACAATGGCAGATAACTGTGTTATATTCGATTCGCCTGAGACAAAAAATACGATTTTTTGACTTCATACACTAAAGGGTGTACGAACATAGAATTCACATTTTATATTCATATTGTAGTATTCTGTTTCCTACAGTGTGAATATAATGTATTTTACTGAAATACACATTATGTAATATATGCAGGAGTGCACATTATGTTAAACAGTGTTTTTACTAGGAATGTTCGGGAATCTCTTTTTAGAGTTCTATTCAGCTGCGATATGTACAATAGTATTATCTAAATGGTGAAAATAGGCTTTAACATTAACCCCAACAAAATCATTAAAAAGTTTCTCCGAATGCATTTTAACACAATGTTGTATCTTACATTTCAGTAATACAAAAATTTTAATGCACATAAATAAATCAAAACGGAAATAAACCAAAATCATACTTACCTTCTAATTATCGAACACCACATCGACTATCCACCAACGCATACAAACAGCCGCCATTGAACTCTCAAAACATGGAATCACGGGAACAGCAGGCATGCGCTGAATGCTTTGCTTTGATTGGCTGCAATGTATTACTTTAAAAGGGTGAAGCAGACGGTTTCACCAAACTTCCGAGCACCATGTTTTGGTGAGCCATGTTGTGGTGCTATTTCATACTTTGAACCATTAAATGGTGTAGCAGTAAACTGAAAATTTTCACATTGTTGGTTGCAATCGATTTTTAGATAGCGTGAAAATGTATACGAGAAAAACGATTCATAGATTTAATTTTTTTACTGAAACTTCATTCGAACTTCGATGGAAACTTATCTTTAAGATTGCATATTTCACGCTTTGTTCTGCGCGTTTCTGTTTGTAATTCAAAATCCTAGTTTGTGTACAAGGTGAATTTTAAAAATGCAATAAAAACAAAGGTGCGTGTCCATTCTACAAATGCAAGAGATCAGTTTGGATAAAATATGGAAAAAAAAGGAAGTATAATTTTTGTAGCACTTAAAGCGAATATATAGCTTATTAGAATTTCGTCAATGAAAAGCGGAAAGATAGATGCCTATTTCCTCTTAGTGACGGCACTATATAATTCGTTTGAAATTTATATAATTTGTAATTATTACTTTGACCACATTTATTACACGCATTTTTAAAAAACTTATTTTCATGTACTTAGTCTATGAGTAACAGCGCCAATATTGTTTTGATTTTATTTTCAATATTCTTTTTGAACCTCAATGGGTGCTCATAAAAATATTCTTGCAAGTATTTGTAAATATTTCAATCCATTTTGAAGTATTTTTATTGTTCTCCACTGTAGTACTATATATTGTATTCTTTACATATCTAATGTTTTAGAACAGTAATTATATGTTCTATTTTTGTTTAATCTAATTTTTGGTCACATGTCTTGTATTTAAATGTCTATTTGTTACATAAAATTATAGACGTTTTAATTCTGAGTTCAACAGCTTTGGGATTGTAAAAATAGCTCTTGGAACTCAAGATGATTTTTCATCAACATGGCTCCTTTCTACAAGATTCGCGAAACCAGATATTCGAAGCCCTATAACCGATTCTTCCACAAGTTTCCAGAGCTCATACCCCTGGGTATAAATGCGGGTCGGAGAGATGTGTTAGCAATTAATTAGTTCCTTTATTAGAAACACATTCCGTCAAACATTAATTGTTAGTTACTTGCTTTATTCAGAAACATTACCGTCAATATTGCTGCTCAAAAAACATTACATTTCAAATTATTATCGTTCTGAAAAAAAAAAAAAAAACTGTTGTTGCCAATCGGGAAAATACATTTTAAATAAAATTAATACGTTGCGTTTACATTCGGGCACCCTGACTTAGTTACGACCTCGGAACATTAAGAACTTATATTTAAAAAAATTAAATCTGTAATATTAATGTTTATAGTTAGAAAGTCTTTAGCTGTCATATAGATTCACCGTCGTTTTCTATTCTTTTTCCGTGTCCTAGTTTTAGTAATATGCGGCGTGTTGTTATCGTTATCCCCAGTAACACTAATGTCATCACCATCATCATCGTCTTCTTCTGATTCAGCTTGACACTGCCATGACTTTAATTGGCTCACATGAGCTGTCGTACTAAAGAAATGTCCTTTCACCTTTTCTTCTAATTGAGTCACTCTATAGGTATCACTTGGTAAAACTTCTGTAACTACCAAAGGTCATCGATACTTTTGTTGTGTTTTGGTTGATTCTCCAGTTGATTTAGGTACTCTTCTCATAACTACTATTTCTCCTCGTTCGAATGTTAAAGAATTGCTTTTCTTCTTGTCATAATTTGCTTTCATTTTTATCTGCATATCTTTAATTCTCTTTCTAGCTTCATTTTGTAAGATTACTGGATTCTCCCATTCATTTGCGTCTTTATCTGTAATCATCCTCATCAATCCGTCGTTAAATTTTGGTGAATAACCATGAAGCATTTCGAAAGGAGTTTTATTTGTAGTCTTATTTATCATATGGTTCAGATTTCTTTCGCATTCCTTAATCTATTTGTCCCAGTCTCTCTGATTCGGATTTTCCATACTCGTTTTAATCGTAGCCAAAATTTTTCGATTCGCTCTTTCCACCATTCCATTACCACTTGGATGTTGAGTTGAATTGAGTGTATGACTGATTCCATTATTTTGACAGTACTTTCGAAATTCCTTCGCTGTGAAACATGTTCCTCTATCGCTGATAATTTTTTCTGGTAACCCAAAATCATCTACAAAACTCTTCAATGCAACTAACACATACTTGGTTTCAGTACTTTCATAGGATATAAGCGTGTAAATCTCGTAAAATTATCAATTATTACAAATAATTCTGTATTTCCTCTTGAACTTTTTACGAATGGTCCTAAATGATCTATATGTATAATTATAAGCGTGTAAATCTCGTAAAATTATCAATTATTACAAATAATTCTGTATTTCCTCTTGAACTTTTTACGAATGGTCCTAAATTATCTATATGTATAATTGCAAAAGGTCTTCTACCAGGACTAATTGGATGCAGTACACCTTGTTTCTTACCGCTAGGCAGTTTATTTACTAGGCATTCGAAACACATCGAAATGTGACGCATAACATATCGTTTCATTCCTTTAAACCAGTATGATTCCTTGATTTTGGCAACAGTTCTGTCTGCTTAAAAATGTCCCAAAAGATCGTGGAATTTTACTACAATACCTTTTCTCATCGATTTAGGTATGACATATAACAATTTCTCCATTTCCTGATCTTTCACTTTACGAAACAATCGATTATTCTTCAAGACGTAATTTTCATTACATATTTCTCTGCATTCGTTCTATCATTTATCTTTTTCTTTAAAATGTCTATTAATTTGCCTAATTCTGGATCTGAATGCTGAATCATAAGAATTTGTTCATCTATCGTTAGCGTTAAACAAACTTCCAAGTTGTTTTCAATTATAGAGTCTAAAGTTTCTTCTGGCTGATCAACTGGCGATCGGCTCAATGCATCTATGTGACTCATTCTTTTGCCTTGCCTGTGCTTTATTTCAAGATTGTATTCCTGGATCAGATTACTCCACCTTGCTATCCGAGGATTTGAAGTTTTCTTCGCGTTTAAATAAACTAAAGCTTGGCAATCTGTAATTACCGTAAATCGGATCCCAATTAAAAATTGTCGAAGTCGTGTCAAAGTCCAAACTATAGCCATTAATTCTAATTTGCTTGAATGATAATTGTTTCTGTTTCTGTTGTTCCTTTACTTACACAATAAACTAAATGCCACTTTCTATCTTCACCTTTTTGCAACAGCATTCCTGCCAGTCCTTTGTTGCTCGCGTCTGTGTGCACTTCAGTCTCTGCTTCCGGATTATATAATGCTAGTATTGGTTCATTAGTTAAATGATCCTTTAAAGTACTGAATGCTTCTTGCTGATCTTCGTTCCAACGAAATGTTTCATCCTTCCTCGTCAGTCTCGTTAGCGGCCTAGCTTTCTCTGCGTATTTCGGTACAAACCTTCTAAAGAAACTTGTAAGACCTAAAATTTGTTTAACTTCATGTTCATTGGTTGGTTTAGGAAAGTTTAATATGGCTCGTACTTTTCTTGGTCCAGGTTGCATACCATTTGATTTTATTAGAAATCCCAAATACTCAACTTCGCATTTTGTCAGTTTCAATGTCAGCATTGCTTCTATCAATCTATCAAACACTTTCCTAAGTTTTTCCATCATTTCTTTCCAAGATTTAGCCGGAATTAATATGTCGTCCAAATAGCACAATACTTCTTTATTAAGCAATGGACCTAAAACTTGATTCATAAGTCTCTGAAATTCTGCAGGTGCATTAGCTAACCCAAAGATCATACGTTCAAATTGACCAGTATCATCTGGAGTGATGAAAGCTGTTTTCAATTTCGCTTCTTCAGTTAAAGGAATCTGCAAATATCCATGAGCTAAGTCCAATGTAGTGAAAACTTTACACTCACTAAGACATTCAAGGAGATCATCTATCCTAGGGAGTGGAAATTTATCTTTAACAGTTTGCGAATTCAACTTTCTCTAATCTATCACTAATCGTAATTCACCTGTTTTTTTCTTTACGAGTAAAACTGCACTAGCATACGGAGATCTTGTTTCAGTAACAATTCCATATTTCTTCCATTCATTTATTATCTTCTTTATAGAAGCACGCTCTTCGGCATTGGTTTTATACGACTTCATGCAAATAGGCTTACTCCCTTCAATTTCTTTAATATCCATTTTTGTTAAGTTTGTACACCCTAATTCCTCCATATTTAATGCAAAACAACCTCGATACTCATTTATCAAATGTAAAACTTCCTGTTTTCTCTCTGGCGTAATATTGTTATTAACTTTAATTTCTTGTAAAGTAATCGGTCTCCTAAACTTCTTAATTTCATTTATTATCAGTATTTCCTTTTGACTTGAATTTTCAGTTTTCTGATCTGAAATGGTTCAACTAATTCTGCTACTTCCGCTGTACCGATACATTGATTCTCTTTCAAAATTAGTTTTCGATCGCTGTAGTTAATGACTGGTGTCACTGTTTCTCCCTGTATTACTTCCAATAATGAGCCTAACTCATCTTCCGATCCACTTATTAAAACATAACCGTTATTTATTTCATCAGTTTTAACTTTCCCGAAATTAACCGTATTACTTTCGATTTGAGTTTCTTGGGAAGCCTTCAGTTTAATTCGCGGAGTGTTGCTATCATTTTGTAACTGTGAAAATGGGCAGTCATTAGCATAGCGTATGTGCAAGGTATTACCTATCTTGGCGTATGCAATATGTGGTAAATCAATCCATGTTCGACCAACTAAAACGTCGCATGGTTGCGTTTCATCTCCTACAATGAGAACTGTAATGTCCTTTCCTTCCACATTATCAATCTCTAAGTTAACAATTACTTTCCCAATGTTCTAGCGGCTGGTTTATTCTGGTTCCCAAAGCCAAACAATTCCTCCACACCAGGTTTTACAATAAGATTCAGTCTCTTAGCCGCAGACAGTTTCAATAAACACGAACTAGAACCCGTATCTATGATTGCAGTAATTTCTTCCCCATTATTGCTGCGAGCATACTTTAAATATACAGCTGGTGAAACACCTGAATTCTGGTCCACGGATAAATTATTTTTAACATTTGTCAAGTCTGGATTCTTAGACGTACACTTTTTAAAAGTATGACCCTTTTCCTGCAAATAATTTCTTTTTTAGGCTGTGGACAATCCGTCGCTATATGTCCATAATCATTACAATTGAAGCATTTCGGCTCACCCTTTTCATTGCGGATGCCAGAATTATATTCCCTTTTCCTTTCGTCCGTTTTATAAAATTTATCTCTCAGATTGTATTTATTATCAAAACTGTTTTTAAAACCCACTTTGAAATTACCATCTGTCTGCATGGAATCGTTAACATTTCTTTGTCTTGAATACTGATTATAGGATCCTTCATAAAATTTAGAACCAGATTTGGGCTTAAAATTATGCCTACAAGTTTTATTTTCTACTTGAAGTACTTTTATCCCTGCCCGAATATTTTCATATTCATCTAGTTTTTCAGCTAACTCTTCAGGATTAATGAATTTAGACCAATCATCAATGAAATGGTCTCGGATAGCAGCGGGGACCCTCTTCTTTAATTGATCAGTAATAATAAGTTGTTTTAAAGAGTCAAAATCTGTTATATTTAATCCAGCAAGCCACTCTTCAAAATAATTTTTTAATTCAAACGTGAAGTCCTTCCACGTATTACGCAACGTTTTAATATGATCAACGAACTTTTGCCGAAACTCTTCAGGGCTTAACTTAAATTTTCTCAGTAGCAGTTGTTTAACGTACTTATAGTCGTTAGCTTTCTCTTCTGATTCACGGGCAATTAATTGAGTTATTTCATAAGGCAATAGACCCAACAGCTGAGAAACCCAGTTTTGTTCTTCTAACCCAATACGTCGTGCCTGTCTCTCAAATAAAACTAGATAAAAACTTATATCACCTTCATTCAAATCATACTTATGCATTAATTTATTCATATCATAAATATTACTTCTACTAACATTAGAAGGAACAGAATCATTTACATTACTACTTCTGATTTCCGCTTCTATTTTCAATTTTTCAAGTTCAAATGCTCTTTGCTTATCTTTTTCTAAAATTTCTAACTTTTCCCTGTCTAAACGATCATTCATAATTCTATCTAGCATTTGTTTAGTAAAGTCTTCATTATAATTCTTACTATTCAAAATCATATCTCTTAAGCCTACAATTTTAATATCAGAAGGGACATCTACATCAAGTTCCAAAGCAAGTTCTTTTAAGTCACATTTCTTGCCTCTTGCCAAATAAGCCATCTTAGACTTCAATTTTCAAATAATAATACAATAATTATACTTAAGTTCTTTCCGTTTAATACTTAGACATAACATAAACAGTTTACAAATTCACGTACCTTTCTACTTTCAGTTTTGGCGAGCTTCCGCATTCAGTTTAAGCTTAGCGTACGTTAAGGCAATATGTTGTTAAATCTAGATAATAATTCTAGTTTATCCCACTTCTGAAATGTTAGCAATTAATTAGTTCCTTTATTAAAAACACATTCCGTCAAACATTAATTGTTAGTTACTTGCTTTATTCAGAAACATTACCGTCAACATTGCTGCTCAAAAAACATTACATTTCAAATTATTATCGTTCTGAAAAAAAAAAAAAAAAAAAAAAAAAAAAAAAAAAACTGTTGTTGCCAATCGGGAAAATACATTTTAACTAAAATTAATACGTTGCGTTTACAGATGATAAATCATATGCGAATCAGCTGTGAGACTTAACTGTTAGATAAACTGGGAATCAGGGATTATTATGAGAATGATTTGAAGAAATTCACGATTTATTTCGTGTGCTAAAGTAGAAATTGCTAAATATTCCAGTTCTGAGTTATTACCAGCCATTATTAATTATTATGCTTTGTGTACTATTGCTTTTGCTTATTTTCCATATTAAATTCTTTAATTCTTCCTGCTGACCTGGACTCATTATTTAAAGAAACATCAATAATCCTGTTCCTCGCAACAATATTATATCCAAATATGTGTTATGTTTTACTGTTTATTGGTATGAAGTAGATCTGAATTTAAACTAATGAAACTGTTTATAAAAATAAATTAAACATATTATATTACTAATTTTAATTCAAACAGAGAAGCTGATGGCTGTAGACTTTTTAGAAAGAGAAAAAAATCCCATTTTCCTAATGATAAACTTGTCAATCCTGCAAAATTATTGTTTTCCTACGATTTATAATAACATTTGAATTATGCGAGAGCAAGCCTCACATTTTGCATATAGTATTTTGAACTCTGCATATTTATATATAAACAATGCGTAAATATTTAAACATAATGTTTACCAATAAACTAATTTTAATATTTATTTAAATAGTTTTCCTGAGTTAACATTTTATATAATAGTTTTGGAAAAGAAATGTCCTATAATATATTTTCAAATTTTCATTGGCATGATATTTTCAGTATTACTCCGTAATATAAGTTTCTGAAACATAACTGATTTTTTAAAATTTTTGTTTGAAATTGCTTCTGCAGTTCATAAAAAGTTTATGAACGCTCAGAGAAAAAAATTCAATTTTTGGAACTAAGCTTATATCTTTGAAAAATCTAATAAATAATAATATGGCTTTATTGAGGGTCGAAACAGAATTGCAACTATTGCATTCCACATTAATATTCTTGTTTTATGAGATTAAAAAATTATCGGGGGCTACTGACTATTTTTAACTTCGTACTTGGTATTTCCATATAATTGTTCCTATTTTTACTTGAAGTTCTGTAAATATCTTACTTCAAGTCCTACATATAGGCGCTGTGATTGTTTAAATCACATGCAATCAGAGATATTATAATTTGGTAAGGATATTCTTTGCATTTTATTGCATTGAACTCAAAACTATATACATTTTTGAAAAGGTTTTTTACATTTAATGTATGCATTTTATTCTAAAGAATAAATAAAAAAATTACTTCGAATGAACGTAGAAAAGTATTCTTTCTAATCAGCTAAACAACGAAATCCATGTGAAGTCATCTATTTTCAAGATCTTGAAATTTATCTTAGAGCTTAAAATTGCATTTAATTCATTCATATATATGTATTTCATCTCGTCATCTCTTAAAACGCAAGGCTGCTAATAAATAAGGTTAACTTTCTGGCTAAGAAATCCGCTGTTATCAGCAGTCACTTAATAGCTAAAAACATCGAACGAATTCAAAAATTTCGCCTATCTACGTTAGACTTTTCGAACCATTTAGTAAGTTATTTTTCAGTTTTATCTGATAATATAAAGATCAAATTTTTGATTATTAATTTTATTATTAATTAATCGTCAAACAACGATTTGTAAAAACAAATCAACGTTGAATAAAATAAAATCTACATAAAATTGTAATATATTTTCATTTAGGAAGATATCAAAAATCAAATTTCATTATTTGAACAACATATAAAACAGAAAAACCAGATGAAATTAACCCTTAAATTCTTAATTAAATTCATTATTTTTGAATCATTTAAAATGTACTATTTTCTGATAAAAGGGGCTTAAACTCGCAAAACAGGGAAAACGAACAGGAAATCTCCATAATATGTCCCTTTATCTAAACCACAATTTTTTATCAGCATGGAATCTCTAAGTGTTAGCTATAGTGCCACAATAATCTAGAAGTCCTTCAGCTCTTTTTCAAAATAATCGTAGTCATATTACGTTTCAAAGTAAAATTATTTAGATTAAATCAAATGACAATACTGAAAGCAATCCATGAACATTAAAATTAATTCTTTCAGGAAAGTCCCGCTCTCAAGGTTAGGGTATAATGATCTTTTAGGTAAAATATTAGAATAGAAAGTTTATTATCCCTGTCATTATACTGATAACACGTGGCAGATATTACGTAAAGTATTTAAATGTTGGAAAATTCGACCTAGTCGACATTTTTAACTCTTAAATTATTATTGAAACACAGCAGCCAATCGAATATTCTAGTTTTCCCTAAATTTATTTCACTCATAAAAACCAGTCATTTCATTGTTGAGTTATCTAGTATGTCTTCCAGCACTGGGAATACTTGTGCTTCCCCAATACGGAACTCCTTCAGACATCGAGACCGTGATCTTCATTTGTGATACATCAAGTTCTTTAAAAGCATTTCTTATGTTTAGAATATAGTTAAACAATATAAATTGTAATATCAGGATTCAAGCATTTGTTTCCTCAAGTGAATGCTGACATTATAGACATAATAAAATTAATGAAGAGCATTTTTTAATTATTACGTAAAATGCAGCTTAAAATTATTATTTTGTTTTATTTGATGATCTCTTGTCACGGAGCTGAATCTCAAAATAAACTGGATGAATTACCTGAAAATGAGATCGTTTACAAAAAATGGAATGAATTAGACAAAAAGGTTAAATCGTTTGTGAATTATGTCATGAAAATGGCTATGCCGACTGTAATCAGAGCCACAAGTGAAATGAATCTGACTTCAACATGCATGAAACAAGGTTTCGAATTCGCTATGGGTCTTCGGAATCTCAGAGAATGGGCCATTGAATGTAAGTACGATTTTCAATCTTCTATAAATTTCCAAATAATGGAATTTTTTATTTTGGGCTAAGGAAAACTAATGTATAAAAATAACACTTTAATTTTGAATCTACCAAATATTTAACAATAATATAAGTAAAAATATTAATAATAAATAATAAATCTTTTCCAAAGAAAAACCTTGCATATGCTTCAAAATAAAATTTGTCTATACATTGTTAATCTAAATACTAGAATTGGGATGAATCCCAATTTTTCTTGAATATGGATCCTAAATATCCTTCAAAGCTCTCGAATTTTAAAATCTCGAGACTCTCGATAAATCTTTCATATAAGAATAATAAAGTCACTGTTTAATGAAAATAAAATTTTAGAGAATTTAAGATCGAAACTCTTTGTGTTTTATAAATAAATAGCATTTTCTCCCTCTTTCCCGCATGCCTTCGTGGTATAATTGGAAGCAGGATCGAAGCGTGTTCGGGCGGTCAGTAGTTCCAATTACAGCGAGGGCACTGCACGTCATTGTTATAACCTAATAGCTCTAAAAGAGTGTAACTGAAATTTAGTGAATAATATACATTGTCAAATCTTGAGATTTATTCTTTCATAAAATTTACAAAATTACTTGAATAATATTTCAAATCTTATAGTTCTTCCTGATTCGTTTTTATCAAGAGTAAATGTAAGCAAGTATTTACATAATAGCGTTATTTTAAAACACAAACACTGATTTTAGAACTCTAAATTCTGATTGGAAAACCAGCACTTTTCTTCTTTTCCATGTACTCACTTATTAAGTTAAAATAAAATTAATAATTTCAAAATTTGTTTTAAATTGCTTAAGGAGTTTTAGGTTACGATTTGAAAGAGAACAAAAATTCATATTTCTTATGTTTCTGGAAATCTTTGGGATTCTAGGATACAAGTATCCCGTCCCTAAAATCATTCAAAATCTGCTCGAATGCGAACTCACAAGTAATAACATAAAGTTTCCTCCAGCATTTACAGCTTGAATATTTAATAAAGAAACAACCAGGTTTCTTGAGAAATTGCTGAATTAAAATTTTATCCGAAATTTAATTGAGTATTATGGTGAAACTGAAGCATACATTTACAAATAAGAATACTGCTTTATTGGACAGTTAGAAATTAAACAAAAAGGAGAATTTTATTTATTATTACATACAAATTATTGGACAATATACACTGTATAATAAATTTCTTATACCGTAAAATTTACTGAATATATTTTTGTTCAAATTACGTACGGAAAAATGATTGCCATTACATTTTATTAGGAGGTTCCTATCGACATTTGTGTGATCTGAGTGCTATTTAAGGAGTATTTCACAGAAACTTCTACCTTCTATTATGAAAGTTTATTTATTTTAGGGTAAGTGTGATTTACCTAATGATAGATATTTTATGCACTTAGCTTCGTCATCGCTTCCAAAGAATGAATAATATTTCTGATACTTACAAATTAATTCATCTCGAGTTTATTATGAAATTAAATGAAAATCAGATGAACGATAAAGCAGTTGATTTTGTGCAAAATCTTCCAGGTTATGTGTCATCAACATTTCCATTTAATTATCTTTAGTTACGAGACATTGAGTCATTTGAAGACAAGCTTGAAATAATTAATAACACCAAAGGATTAGCAGAACTGTTCATAATAAATCACAGTTCATTTTCCTCGATTTTTTTATATATGTGTTATCGGCAATGTATTAACCACCGGCATTCTACCATGATAAAGCTATTATTTAAAATTATTATTTTAGCCCAAAGAAGCGTTAGCTCAGAAGGGCTATTAGTCTGGGGGTATTTTTCGTTGAATCGCTGTAAAAGGCTGAATAGCGTTTCAAAGTGTTGACAACAAATATTACAAAGTGTTGACAACAATATTACTCTGTATTATTTTAAAAGAAATTAAATAAAAGAGAATGTGCATTAATGTAGGTACGTTTCTCGCATTGTGAATAAATGACTGTATCTAGAGCCATAAAATTTTGAACAACGTAAACCTCCACACGTACATGATCATCTGGAAACCCGAATTTTTAATTTCGAATATTTTTATTATCTGCTCCATATTTTGTAAAACTTTAACGAATTTTATTATTCAAACTCATCAATTATGAAGCGAGCAATGGCAACACTGTACAGCATCTTTATCTCCAGCGCGTTAGACTGTCTACTTGGAAACTTTTAAGATATGCTGTTTTAAAATGTTTTGTGACATTGTTGTTGAATTTAATTTTATGTAGTTTAAATGCAAAGAACGTGATATTTATACGTGATGCTGCAAAGAACGTGATATTTATAAATAAATGTAACGCAAAATTAAAAAAAAAAGCCTCTTTGGACGTAGTATAAAATCTGAACGCTTTCAGATTTTTTTTTTTTTATTAAATTGCATCCATTTCATCACCTCTAGTAACATGGCCGTGGAAGGCATAACATTTTTGACGAACTTGTGCATGCATGTGCCCCACTGATTTCTTTCAAACACACGCAGTAAGTAGCAGAAACAGAAATGTTTTCGGTAAGCATGTTGTCGCCATATTGCCATGTTGATTTAAACCATCATATATTATAATCTCTTGATTCAAAACGAATTAGTGATATTTGAAACGAATGGAATACTCATTTCACACTTCACCGATTTCTCATTTGGGAATTTGTCCTAGGAAATGTCTGAAATGTTAATCGTTTCATACACTGCTTGCCAGTTTACGGCGTTCTATTACATTAATTTTAAAATTAATAAACACAACTAAAAAAAATTTAAGACTGGGAGAGTTAATAGAGCAGAGGTCCGACAGTCCTATATGTGACTTACCTTGCAGTTTTCTGATGTCTTTGCTTTGTTGATAGCCACAACGATATTCAAAACAGTATTAGCGATTGGAAGGCAGTGACTTCGCCGATGACTAACTTTTGCACTGTCACAAAATCGCATTTTTATGCTTGAGAAGTTTTGTGGCGTGATTAAATCATTTATGACGTCTAACTGTGACTGATCATCTTCCGATCTATCAATGCTATCATTTCTTTGTGATACATGTAAGTACATTTTAACGCTTACTTTTAAAAAATGTAAGTAGATGCAGAAAGATTAGTAAATATTGAGATTCGTGTTTACCTTATACGCTAGTGTTGTCCTTATTTGTATATTCTCAGCATTAAGATAGATCCTGTTTTATATTTTGAGCTTCAGTAGTTTCAAATTAACATAGCATTTCGTTTAATAGAAATTTTAATAACTGTGCATTAAATACCATTTCGTAAACTATTCTTTTATTCTCAATTACAGTATATATAGGATAAACTATATGGGCTACACATTATGGAGAGTAATATATTTCATTGCAATTAATGGCTTGGATCCATCTAGGTTTACACGGAAAAAAATGCAAATCTCTGAATTTCTTATCTTATAAATGAATTCGCTAGAATCTTTTCAAATGTTAAACTCTAATACAAATGCAAAAATTAGATTTTACGTCTTTAAATTTAATTTTCTTTTGTTACCTTTTTCAGTTTTTTTATCTTAAATTTATTTTTGAAGTGTAAGCTGAAATTTGAAAATTTTAGGTTGCAGTCAGTTTTTGCGGTGCTCTCTCCATGAAACGTTTTCTGAGACGTAGACATTGCAAGCATCTGTGTTGTTTCTACACAAATTTTCAATTAATTTGAGCTACTGCTCTCCTCCGGTGGTAAATTAAGTGCCTGAAACAATAGTAATTTGTAATCGTTTTACATATCAGGTGACTTCCAGATCATCCATTTATCATTTTCCGTTCATTTTGATAAAAATTATGACTTGAATTTCGTTGTTATTTATTCACACCGAAGTTACATTGAAAAACAAACAAAAATTGAAATGGAAGATAAAAATCAAAACCTTTTTTACTTCCCTGTACGAAGTAAAAAGGAGGAATTGTAATCGCGAAAATTTTCAGGCAGCATATTTCAACGAAAATATCCATTTTGACCGCTTTCGAATACAATTTAACGATGTATTTGCGTGATATCTGTACGTAAGGACAGAATAAAAGACTCTTTTCCTCCGAAAAAATTATAAAACTGCTTTAAAATGAATTCTGAAGAGAATTTTTGGTGGCGTCTGTACGAACGTATGTACGTACTTACGTACGTACGTATCTCTAACTCAAAAACGAGTAGCCTCAGGACGCTGAAAGTTTGTATATAGGACTACTATAACATGTAGATGTGCACCTCGTATTTTGGTTTCAATCGGTCGCGCCAAACGTATATAAATATATTTATAAATATATCCACTCTTTTACCCAGCTCAGTGATCTCAGTTTCTTTACTCTTATATGTTTGTAAATTGTACATTTTTTTCTTTAAATATGATTGAATTATGTTGTTTTTATCTTCCGGTTAAGGGTTTTATGCCTTTAGTAAATCTGTATGCAATATTTTTAGAATTATCAACAATTTAAAAGTTGTTTAAGTGCCGCTAAGCCTATTTTGATGGCGGCCATTGCTTGTTTACATTTAAAACAGCTGAGTAGTGAATTTGTTGCCAACCTAGAGAAACGTAGCTTCGCAACAACAAAGATAAAAGCCTTCATTTATTATTGCGATTTAAATCATGCTTAATCCTTTATGGAATTTTTTCGAGGAAATTATGAAACCATTATTACATAATTATGAAACCATTATTACCCCAAAGGGCCGGTGCCGAGAAGGGCTATTAGTTTTGAAACGACATTTGCTTTACTGTGCCCTTTTCACTTTGTTGCCAACTAATATTATCGCCTTGTATTTTAACAAAAGAAATGAAATAATGAAGAATCTCCATGAATGCATGTATGTTTCTCGCACTGTGAAAAAACGATGATACATAATAGCCATCAAATTTTGAATACCGTAATCGTCCACCCGAACGTGGTCACGAGGACGCCCAAATTTCGAATTTGTTTTATTATCGGGGCAATGACAACACTGTACAGAAAATAACATTTTTATCTCCAGCCAGAGAAACTGTCGGAAATCCTTAAATATTTTGTGATGTTGCTTTGAATTGAATTTTATGTGGCTTAAGTGCAAAAAACGTGTTATTTAATAAATAAATGTAACACCCAAAATGTTAAAATAACGCCTCTTTGGGAGCAACATAAAATCTGAAAGCTTTCAGAATTTACTTTCTTTAACTCTTTGAATTCCTTTTATTTCTAATTTTTATTTAAACGATTTAATGACACTGTGTTTCTGTTGCAAAAATGTATTACATGTCCAAATAATAAAGTATCAGAGCAAAGAAACTGTACCATCAACAATATTACTTACAGAAATTTCAGGTTTACGCCATAATAAAAGAAAACTTATGACGATTCCTTAAGTAGTAATTGTATAAATTACTTGTTTTTATGAAACCGCAAACATCTTATGGCTAGAATGAATTTATTCTATGTTGTTGTTGAATGTTGAATGCAACTGTAAATACACCTTTCTTATTTGAGATTTTATGTGTAAAAAGCTGTTAATCTTAAATTGGTAAGAAATATTTTTGAAGTAAACCTGCAAGGAAAAAGAAATTACATAGGATTTTTGACTCAATCTTTAGAGTGCTTTGAACAAGTTTTAGAGGTATGCATAGTTCTTTAGTGCTTCATCAAGTAATATATATTATACGGATCTCTTATTTTATACCCAGAAACGTGAGTGAGGTCTACATAATTCACGGCACTGGAGATTGTCCTCCATATTTCTTTTTGACATTCTTTAAACTACAGAGTTAGTTTTGCTATTCTGTTTTAAATATTGCTTTCTAGCAGGACTACAGTACATGATAAGGATTTATAAGCTTGAAGAGGTCTCCTGCAATCTTTATTTGACATAGGCTTAACGGACACCAGTTAGGACATTTGGTCGACACGGACATTTAGCTGACACGGACAGTTAGCCGACAAGACGTTTAGCCGACAGAACATTTAGACGACACGGACAGTTAGCCAACAGGACATTTATCTGGCACTGATAGTTAGCCGACAAGACATTTAGTCGACAAGAACACTTAGCCGGCAGGACATTTAGCCTTCACGGACAGTTAGCCGATAGAACATTTAGGCGGCAGGACATTTAGGTTTCACGGACAGTTAGCTGACAGGTCATTTAGCCGACACGGACATTTAGCCGACAAGGACACGTAGCTGACAGAACATTTAGCCGACACAGAGAATTAGCCGTCAGGACATTTAGCTACGGGACACTTAACTGGCAAGACATTTAGTCAACAGGACACTAAGCCAACGCTGACATTTAGCTGACACGTACCCAATCATTATTTAAAGTTACTATCAATTACAAAATTTCTCGATTTCTCCATAAGTTCAGTATTCTCCATAAGTCATATTTTTCACGTATCAGTAAAATTCGTTTTTCGATTCTTCAAGATCTTATATGTGCTTTTAATTTCTTGTATAATTTAGCATTGTTTGATATGTAGTGTACTGTTTGGTGTATATTGGCCCAAATTGAAAAATCATTGAAATTTCTCGCCAGGGATTATGAATTAATTTTCGAGAGGAAAAAAGAATTTTTTAGCTAAGTATGACGGTCACTTAATTACATTTCAATATGGGATATTCAAAAATTATCCGTAAAGTGTTTTCATTTAATCAACTGGGTTCCTTTGAACACTTTTCACATCATTAATAATTTTTCTTGTTTACTGAATGATGTTAATTTTCCAATCTTGCTCCAAAGCTTTCAAATTTCTAATAACTTTACGTTTCATTACTATTTTACTCAACACATCATGTTTCATTCTTTACCTTATAAAGTCGTTTCGCTCCTCCCACTACTGAAATTTCCTTTCCCTGTCATGAAAAATCTGAATAATGCAGTAAAAAGTATTGTTATTCTTGAATCATACTTTTTATAGAAACATGGCATTGAAGGGTTAGAAGTCGGCTAAATGTCCTGTCGGCTAACTGTTGTCGGTTAAGTGTCTAGTCGGCTAAGAGGCTGTCGGCTAAGTGTCCGCGACCTATTTGACATATGTGTCTGAGAGGCTCGTGCATATGTCAAGATCGGAATATTTCTTCAAAGGCGAGTAAAACGAAATTATGTACGGTAATGTTACGAAATGTGCAGTGCCGGTACGATAGCTTCAATGCAAAGTAGGTTTAGGGTTGCCAGAAAATAGCAAAAGAAAGCAGGGTTGCCATATTTGGTGGAATATCGCCTATTTGGCGACAAAATTGGCGATATGCTATAGACGGAGGGAGAACCTTCTGGAACGAATCCTTATTGGTTTAACCCAGAATGTTCTCGAACACAAGCCGGAACCTACATAAACCCTGATGGTACGCGGAGAGATAGTGCGCAGTCCATCAAGCTGACAGTCAAGACAGTGAGCGAGTTAGTGCATCGTCGAGTTTTACCTTAGATTGTGTTGAGCTCCGGGAGCGACTGAACGGAGTCGGATATTGTACTGTAGTGTATCGTCGAGTGTAACGCGAGTTGTAACATGGAGAGTCTCAAGAGTACGGCGAGTTCTGAGAAAGACCGAGCAGAGTCGGGAGCTGTACTCTGGTGCTTTGCCGTGAAGCTGTCTCCACCGTTATAGCCTAATAACCTGAAGGTTGTGTCGCTGATTGTTCCAGCGTGTGTATAGTAGATCTTCGACGACTGTAAATGCGTTTTTGGAGCTGTGTTGAATAAAACTGGCCAGTAAACTGTGTTTCCATTCTTTATCAAGTGCTGTCGTCGTTATTCACTCGAAATCCACGAACCCGTACTGAAGGTGAAGAGAAATACGTAACAGTAAATATAAAAAGCTATTGTGACTATTTTAATTGACATAATTCTGTCATATAAGTGCATTGAATACATTTTGAAAACAAAGCACCAAATTGCTCATAACTTCAAATAAAAATTAAAGCGTCCTTCTTTATCCTTCTTTCAAATAAATTTTAATGTCGTCTTTTTGAATTCAGTTATAGATTCCTCTGGTAAAGGTATTGATGGTTTACTGGCTGGCACAATAGGGGCATTTGGAAATTATGATGGATGCCTTAATGCGGTTGCCACAAAATCAAATTCCAACGGAGGAAAAGAAGTCTTGTTTCGAGGGCAGTACTGCATTTTAGAAATCAAACCTGTTCTACCTATCACAGATAAGGTATACAGCTTTAACAACAGAATTGAAGGCCTTGTCGCTGCTACCCAGAATGGATCGGTAAGTCGAAACTGGATTTTATATCCACTTCAATTAATAATAGTAGAGCGAAAATAAACCAGCATCGTTAGTAAAATTAATAACTTAGTTCTTACGTTATAGATTAAAAATTTCATTATCTTCGCATTATTCGCAATTTCATTATCATAAATAATAGAATAAATATATTTGGTTTGTTAAAAAATATTAAAATAAAAATAATAAATAAAAAATATTTGTTTTTCTGAAACCATTTAAACTCGCTAATGCTGTATAATTCCTAACATTTTCAGTACAATGATAAAAGTTTGCTGAAGCATTTCAATAACGAGTATCTGACTCTTCTATGTAATAATCGTAGTCCTAAACACGCCATTTAGGGATGCTTCTAAAAGTAATAACTTTTAAAATTTCCTCCACAGTTATTTTTATAGAATATAAGTAAATGTACAGCCTTTCTGCAGACCAGGCATGTTAAATCGTGACTCTTGCTTCTGTTTTCTACCACCCTAGGTTCACTCCGAGAATATAATAAAAAGTATTTAATCGTAATATATTAATAAAATACGCAATTCTACTCATTATTATGGCATATGTACAATTTTGGAGGCTAAATAAGACTCTTGAGATCGTATATTAACAAAAATGCTTTCTCAACCAACATTTAGAAGTTCACAGCCCATTTAGAGATGAAATTAACAGAAATGCTTTGTGTCTCAAACTTATAGTTAAAACAAAGTGTGTATTTCCAAATTGCGCACATACCTGCCTACGTGGTTTGCAGAATTCCGAAATTTTGCATCGTATTTAATTTCCCTGTTCCTTAGTTATATTTAGCGTAAATAACGTTTCTCACGTATTCAGTGAAACGAATCCCCAACGAAACGCAAGTTCAGAGCCATTTATCTGACTTCAAAAAATTCCCAGTGCAAGCAATATATCTCCAGACATCTGAAAACTAGCTATAGAAAAAGGATATCAGGTATTCGCAATAGCGTTATCATTTTAGGTTTTTTAAGGCCACTAATAAGCCAATAAATTTCTCAATTTCTATTTTTCAAGCCACTTAAACTAAAATTGCATGTAACAATGCTGAAGGTATACCAAATGAAAGTACTGATGGCAACAAATTTAGGACTCGCCGATATTAGCATTCCTACCTGTCATGGGAACTTAATATTAAAAACCACGTTAACTGACTTAAATCTTACCGCTGCCACTAAGGTTCTCAGAAAACTACCTCCTCTTTGGCGTAAATCCTTTTAAAAAAGTCTACAATTTGAATAGACTTTGTTTTCGTTCTTTGAACTGCAGCTTATTTCCTTTCTTTTAATCATCACTGCGGTCCTGGAACTGATGTAATGAAGAACAGATCACAATGCTTTTAGTTTTTTTTTAAAACAAAAAACTTGTTTAAATATGATAACTATTTACAAGTCAAATACTCCTCCTGGGTCCGAGCCTATTCGTGTCTCAGCCGGATAAAAATCAGCTGACCCGTCACCTCGATCAGTCTTGAGAAACCTCCTCAACTTTCTTCAATCTCGATCACTCCTGAAGTTCCTGTGTTTCTCTTGTTTACCTCCACACAGGATGCAGCCGTATCATCCAGGTGTTCTCTTTCAACATCCAGTTCTCACGCAGCCCTTTCTCGGAACTCCAGAAACCGCCAGTGAGTTTCCAGTCTTTTTTCCACTGATGCGTGGGAACCTTTCTGGCTACGCTTTTTCCCCGCACCGAACACCTTTGTTGTTACACGATGGGCATGACAACAGATCGACTAAAACTTAGTGGTTAATCATAGGCAGCAGATCTGGTATATCAGAATAGAAACTTTCAGCCGAATTTTGATTCATAGTGTCCTTTTACCGTATGAGAGACAATAAAATCAGCATCTACCTGCTCTCGCCGATGCAGGCCAATTTTAAAAGAAAGATTACAGAGCACAGCATTTTAAAGCATCATTCAGCACAAACTGGCGTTGCTTGCAACAGGGATTATGCTGAACGTTTAAAAAACTTATGAACGGGTTGTAGAGACATTAGGTATTTTGGAAGCAGGAGAGATGAAAAATGAGCAACGCCTTCGCCGGCAATCGAACCACGGGCCTCTCGAATACTCGCGGAGCGTGTTGACCACTACATTACGAAGGCATACTAAGAAGGCTGGACAAATACCTTATATAATCCCTATTACGTAATGCTGTCAATAAACTTCGGGAGATATCCATGGGACTGTTTTATGAATAACTTTGTTGAATGAATCCATTTTTTGGATGGCATTAGTTTCCGGTGTCGCCATGCACGTTGTGATCCGTGTTTGCTTAGTGATAAAAGCGTTCTATGAATTTAATGTTGATATTAATTGAATTTATTCTGTTTTTTGAATAATATCCTAGTAGAGAATTCCTGCTTTAATTCAAGGAAAGTGTGAACTATTATGTCGCGAATTTTAATTATTAATACGTGTTTTAAGTGATCATTATTCTAGTATTTTTATTTGTACTCATGTGTATTTTAATCTGGAAAAAGTATTCTTAAATTATTAAAGCTTTATTTAACTCGTTATTCTTGAGTAGAAAGTGTAGTAAAGGCGAGAGACGGTTGCGAGGAAACATCTGGTTTATTGGTTTATGGCCTTTTACTAACAGTGCATGCAGTAGGGTGTTGTGTTGTCGCCTTTTACTAATGGCGTTTGAAATGAAAATCGTCTTGCTTTCGCTTTGTTATAGTTGCAATTTTTTTTTTTTTTTTTTTTTTTTTTTCTTCAAGACAGTGGGGATTGTTGTAAGCTTAGATAATTGGATTCTCGTAAAAACTAGTTTCCTCTTGTTAGTTGAGGGTTTAGTTCCCACGTTGTGTTTATAGATGTTTTTTGGAGTCCATTGTCAGATTTTCTTGCTTTTGATTCGTTGTAGGGATGTAATTTTCTCAGTACAGATAACGTAAAATTCTGGCATTGGTGTGATTTTAATTTTATGATTTTCTGTAAGCCAATGACATTTTTTTTGGGGGGGGCGAAGAAGAGAGTTTACTTCGGTGCTTTTTCCAGGCTAGATTTCATTCTGATTCTGATTTTTCAGCTAGAAAGTTAAAGGAGAAAAAGAGTGTGGGACTTGACCCCTTGCGGGTCTTGCTCTCGCTAGCGGCGTGTACTACAAATGCAAACAGAATTTCACTGAGAACTGATTACTACTTTAGTGCGAGATGTATGAGCTGCAAAGAGCATTTGACTGAGAGCTGTACCAGTGGGCTCCGGTTATGGTTTTTCTTTTGGAGTCTGATATGGAGTGATTTTGAGCACCGCGATGGGAAAAGAAAAGATCGAGGGGCGTTTTGCCCTGCTGCGCGTTTCCTGAGCAAGAGGGCTTCAGTCGCGTTCTTTTTTCCCTTGCTCTAGTGGATACATTCTTTTCTGTGAGATGTTTAAAAGTTTTGTGTGAGAGATGCAAGGAACATTTTCCTGCGAGATGTCTAGAAAAACGTGCGCTAACTGCAAAGAGCATTTTACTGAGAGCTGATTACTACTTAAGTGCGAGATGTATGAGCAAAGAGCATTTGACTGATGATGCAAAATGCGAGATGCAAAGAGCATTTGACTGAGAGCTGCTTACTACTTTAGTGCGAGATGTATGAGCTGCAAAGAACATTTGACTGAGAGCTTATTACTACTTTAGTGCGAGATATAGAGCAACCTACCAAGAACATTTAGCACAGATTTTCTCTCTTAACCCGAATAACAGGTTCATCTCCAAGAGCCTTTTTCCGAAATATTCAGCATAAAATGTTGATTCGCCGTTTTGATGATTCAAGTGATCGTGCTAAGAACTTGTATATATTCAGCTACCTGTTATTGAATTGAAATAAAGATCCTTCTAAATCGGATTATTGGTTCCCACCTAATGGACAGATAACGCGATTCCTGGCTGTTTGAAGAATTATTAGACTGTACTTTCCACTCGTGATTTCTAATAATTTTAGACGCTTACGAAAGGGTTGTGACAGAAAGAAAATAGGCTTGGCTCATTTCCCTGTGGATTGGACGCAAGGGATCCTGCTACACGGAAAAACTGTCGTCCATCTGCGAGTAAAAAAAAAATTAAGATTATTTTCTCTCTTTTTTTAGTTTTCCCAAACAGTTAATGATGATTTATCTGCCATGGTATATATTGTCGTTAATTACATAAGTTAAGTATTACAGTTAGTAAAATTGAGGGTGATTTATTATTTCATGTGATGGGCAGTTTTGGGATGTTTTAAATTTGTTTCACCTACTGAGTTTGTGAGTCAGAAAATGTTAGTTTCTAATTAATGGAAACCATTTATTTGGAGAATTAAAATATTTTACACCTTCTTAAATTGTGAAAAAGATGTTAATTATTAATTAAATGTTTTAATTATTGTAAGCTGAAATTTTGTGTTAGATGCGATATTTTCATTGTAAAGATATGTGGTAGGGGATACTGATCAGTTACTTAAGTATTTACTACTATATTATTATATTCAAGAATTTAATAAATGTGTTTGATTTAGAATTTTAATTGCACTTGTTTAATTTGTGTGTTAACTTACTTTGGTCTGTTTACCATTTGTTTGAGCCGGTAGGCTTTAAAGAAACATGGAGCTTAAACTGAATTTGGATTATTGATTTTCCTTTTGCATAGGTTACACACAACGCGAACCGAAAATTTAATTTGTACTACCACGTTTTTCGATATGATATATGAATGTTCTTAAGATGATTATATATATTTTTTTTGAGTTTTTTGCCCGGCACCATGAGTCAGTTTGAGTTCAAAGTTATAAAATATTAAAACACCTAATTTTCAGATATTTAACAGAAGCTGCAGATGTCAAGTGTTAAATAAATTTGTTATTCGTTATGCATTATTTGTTATGCATCAATTTGTTATTTAATTAATTATGTGCAGAATCCAAGTAGATAAAATTTATTTCTTTTTCTATAAATGTTGAAAGTATAAACAGATGCTATATTAGTAGACTCACTGTGTCTAATTATTTATATACGTAAATTAAGAACCTGTGCAGAACAAGCGTTGACAGGTAGTCTCGGCGTAGTTCTGATTTTGGTTTATGTTTCCGATACTAGTGGCATCCGCGACAGGACGCAGTGAGGTTACTATTAGAATTATTTATTTGAATGTTATTTTTGTGAATTAATTGATAGTTTTGTTATGGATCCTTTAACTGCAAAATGCGAGGGATTGCGTTCTTCCTTTACCAAGTCTGTTAATGTTTTTAAAAACGAAATTGCTAAGGATGATTTTTCAGCAGGTATAATTAAAGATAAATTTACAAAGTTGCAAATGTTGCAGAAAGATGTTGGGGAACTTAACAAGCAGATTTTGAATTCTATAATTTCGACTGATGTAACGCCTGAAAAAGTTAATGATGAAATGGAAAGCTGGGATATAGATGAAATGGATAAAGCTGGGAAAGGATGAATTTATTACCATTTCTCGTTTAGTTAGTGAGAATAAGTTAGGTGGCTTAGAACAGTAAATTTAGAAACTAGGTCACAATGTAGTGTTTCTAGTAATTCACCTCGTAACACTAGCACGAAAGTGACAAATTTCAGTATCTTGTTATCAGTATAAAGCATGAAACAAGGGACATTCTCCTGCGAAAAACTATTCAAAAGCTGTTAGTGCTCTTAAGGAACGTTTTGGGAATCATGATTGATTAATTGAGGTATACGTGAGAGAGCTTGTAAAGTTGATTATAATGAATGTTAAGACAGGTAGTAGTAAAAAATTACCATTGCCTCAAATTATTCGATAAGATTAAAGCACAGCTAAGAGCTCTCGAATACTTAGATATTAAAACGGAAAACAATACTTGTTGCCTATATCCCATAGTAAAATCATGCCTCTCGGAGGAAGTCCTCAGAACCTGAAAAAGAAGCCCGCTTTTTGGAGAAGTAAACAAAAGTCAGGATATTTTTCGCCTAACTAATTTGATGAAATTTTTAAGATGCGAAGTGAAAGGGAAGGAAAGATTTGAGTTAGCGCGGAGTGGTTTTGAAATTTTTGGGCAAAATGAGAAGTATTGCAATAAGTCGAAAAGGGATTTAAAAGGCAAATTTAAATCGAAACAGTTAACGAATGTCCCTACGGCGGCAGCTTTCTTTACAATGAAAGATAATAACTGTATTTTTTGCAACAAACTACATGATAGTAAGGACTGTTATGAAGTACGCTCTCTGTCGTTAGATGAGAAGAAGAATAAAATTAGGCTTAAGAGGTGTTACCTGAAGTGCCTTTCGCCTGGACATGTTGCTAAGTCGTGTAAACAGTCTGTACGTTGCTATGCGTGTGGTAAGGCTCACACAGTTCCTCTCTGCCGAGATCTCTAGACACACGGAACGCAGGAAAAGGCAACAGAGCTGGATACCGTTCAGGCAACTACGGCGGGACAGATGTGTTCCACGGAGGTAGCTCTCATGACAAAGTCAATGTGTTAGGAAAATCAGACACGAGAGAAGTACATGCCCTTCTCGATTGCGGATCACAATTCTCGATTGCTGATTTGTGCACTTTCAGAGGCAAATCGGTGGTTTTATGTGCCAAGCCAGATAAATCCAGCCTATATACCATCTCTGGGTTGTACCCCTCATTAAATTCTAAAGAATTCATGGTGGGAGGGTTCTAACTGGTTATAGATTCCGAAGAATAGTTGGCCACACCTTGAAATTAAACCCAACGAGACATTAATTCCTTTTGAAATCAGAAAGATAGCTGTAGTATTAAACGTTAGTGTAAGTATTGATACATTTAACTGGTATGAAAAATATTCTAAATTTTTAGCAATTGTAAGAATTTTAGCATGGGTTCTAAGATTCTTTAGAAGCTCTCAGGCAAAATTTGTAAATAGAGCAAAATTCTTATCTGCAGCCGAATTAAAGGATTCAAAAAACACTTTGAGTCTACTAATTCAGCGTGAAAGTTTTTCTCAGACTGTAGATGTAATAAATGGTCTTTCAGTCGTCAGAGACGAATTAGGACTGATAAGAGGGAAGACAATGATTCTCACAAGAGATGATAAATTTGAAATCCAATTCTGCTTCCGTTAAAGCATCATATTCTGCAAAGTCTAGTGCTCGAAAACCATAAAAAGAATTCTCATGGCGGTGTTCAAATACTCATGTCAATGATTAGACAAATTGGATTATTTCAGATAGACAGACAATTAGATCAATAATCAAGAAATGCATTACCAGCAAGAGATTCACAACAAAGTCATCTTCAACCATACCTATTCCTTTAGACAGAGTACGGGACGCTCGAACTTTCGAACACACCGGAATTGACTTGTGTGGTCTCCTTATTCTGAGGGGAAAAGGACGAAAGCCTGGGTAGCGCAGTCTACACATTTGGAAATCGTGACATCCTTAGTGCAGATTGCTGTGCACACGCGTTGAGAAGATTCATGGCTCGACGAGGCCATCTGACCGTCATCTATAGTGACAACTTCACGGACGTTATCGGTGTCTCTGGTGCATTGAACCAAATTGAGTGGTAAAAGGTAGCTGCTCTTGAAACTCTAAATCCGATTAAATGGAAATTCATTCCTTCCCAACCGCAGCATGGTGGAGCGGTTGGTAGGAGAGACTAATTCGCATAGTGAAAAATCTACTTGTTCGAGTTCTTGGTAAGTCGTCTGTTACGTATGATGAACTGCTCACAGTTCTTTGCGACGCATTAGGCACCCTTTAACAATCGCCCGTTAACATACGTCTCCAACCATGCAGATGAGTTGAGACATCTAACACCATCCAACTTTCTCCAAGATGTAAAAGAGATTGGAACGGCACTTGGATAGGAATAAACCGGTAAAGCGTTATTGCCAAGAACTGCGTGAACAATTCAGACGACGCTTCCTGAAAGGATACTTAGGTCTGTTAGCGCAAAAAGCTGGCACATCTGACAAAATTTTCAAAGTTGGAGACGTAGTCCTTGTTCGTTCTGAAAACCAGAAGAGACCTAATTGGCCACTTGCAGAGATTTAAGAACTGTATCCAGGTAGGCACGGTCATATGAGAGTTAAACTCCACTTGATCATCTCGTTCGTCCAATCCAAAAGATTTACCCTCTAGAAGTTAATTCTTCTGGGGATACCATTATACAGATCAACATCCTACTAATGACCCACCAGCAACATCACAGAATGACAGTCCAATTGAGAAGGATGTTTCAACGACTCCTCGGACGTCAACAATCGGTAGAGTAATCAAGATACCGAAGAGACTGGGCTGTTGAATTTTCGAACTTGATTTACCTCGAAGGTGGCAAATCAAGGTAGGAGATAATTACGTAATAGCATCAATAAACATCGGAAGATATACAGGAGACTTTGTTTCATGAATAACTTTGTTGAATGAACAAACGACTTTGTTCATGAATCCATTTTTGTGGATGGCATCAGTTTTTGGTGTTGCCATGCACGTTCTGATCCGTGTTTGCTCAGTGATATAAGCGTTCTATGAATTTAATGTTGGTATTAATTGATTTATATATTCTATTTTGTCCTGTTTATTGAATAATATCCTAGTAGAGAATTCCTGCTTTAATTCAAGAAAACTGTGAAGCTGCATATGTCAAATGTTAAATAAAATTGTTATTCTTCAAGAGACATGTGCAAAATCCAAGTAGATAAAATATATTTCTTTTTCTGTAAATATTGAAAGTATAAACAGATGCTCTAATAGTGTCTGTGTCTAATTATTATTAAGGTTTATATACGTATATTAATAACCTGTGCAGAACAACCGTTCATGGGTAGTTTCGGTGTAGTTTTGATTTTGGTTTTGATTTTCGTTACACACCCCTTTTTAAAGGGCAACTGGGGATTAGGGACCCAATCGCAAAATTCTGGTGGTGCAGAATCAGCGTTCACCACCTGTTAGTTCGGTCGCCACTAAACAGACATTAGGTTTTTTCGAAGCAGGAGAGATGAAAAAGGAGAAACGCCTTCGCTGGGAATCGAACCACGGACCTCTGGAATACGCGCTCAGCGTGCTGACCACTACGCTTACTACGAAGATATGCTAAGAAGGCGAGAGAAGTACCTTATAAGGTAACCAATTACTTTTTTCATTACTCTGATTTATTTTGTCTCCACTAATGAAATTATATGGTTAACTTGAAGCCTTTAGAATAGGAAGACTCCCAGATCTGACAATGTTATAACAAAATGCTTAAAATTCAAGAAAGGCAGACTATTGCTAGATAGCTGAATGAGCGTTATGCCTATATACACTTTACCAAAGATTGAAACTTTCGTCTTTCGCACATATCCGAAACCTCAAGGGCTTATAATCTAGTGAGGAACCGTTGTTCTATCAACGTCTTGCGCCGATAAGGCAAAACACTTGAAAAATAGATTTAAGCAATGCTTAAGCTTAAGCTTAACTTGCTTCCTAGTAAATAGTTTGATTTCAGAAAATAACTTTACATGAATATGCAATTAATCTAAATAAACTATTTCTTAAACTGCTAAATGCATAAATATCAGATGACAACAGATTTTATGATACATGTAATTAAAACTTTTGGGCAGATCTGATATAAGAGTTTCATATGCAGACTGTAATGAAGTTTTAAAGAAATCTCGCCATTTTTGAACGATCAACTAACTTTACTAGTCAAAATTTACAGAATAACTGAAAAACATTTTTAAGCGCATCGTCTGCGGATATTCTTTGCGGATAATCGTGTGCAGTAATTTACATTTCTTAGTGGAATTATGTTGGTAGCGTAGCAACGCAAATACGTTACAGTCTTAAATGCCTTCCCTCACGGGAAACTTTTTTGTTTCAAATTGATAGAACTTTCAAGAAAATTTTCAGTTTAAATGCCTTAATTTTATTTTATTTTATTTTATTTTATTTTTACAAGATGTAACAAGATCTGTAACAAATACAATTAGATACCTGACCAAATGAGTACAACTACTTCAAAGAAGCATTTTAAATAACCATATAAAATGTAATATTCTAATATTACAAAATTTAAACAATGAAGTTTTATACTTCCTAGAATGTATACTTTTAGTTGTGAGATGTTTGGATACAACGACTTAAACTGTCAGCATTTTGATGGCGCTTCCCCTTTCTATGCGCAACTTTATAGTTAAAAGTTTGTAAGATCAAAGTCCATCCTAGTCTGGGAGTAATCTCAGTGCTTTTATCCAACCATACTAGAGGATCATGATCAGTCTGAATAATGAACTTATGAGGTCCATCTAGGTAGAATTTTAACTTTTGCACTTCAAAGACAATGGCAGCACACTACTTTTTGATTTTACTGTACTTCTGTTCAATAGGTGACAATGTTTTGGCTAAGAAGCATTATTGGACGTTCGCCTTTAGCCTTCGCATGTGATAATACAACACCAATACAAATATTCGAAGCGTCGCACTGAACGATAAATGGTTGAGAAACGTTCGGAATGTATAAGACTAGATTTTGTGTTAATCGTTTCTTGAGTTAATGAAAAAGTGTTTTGGCAGTCATCAGTCCAATTTATAGTTGACTAGTAACATTTTCCTTTTAACAAATCTGTAAATGGTGCAGAAATCACAGAAAATTCAGAAATATACCTTCGATAATACCCCGCAAGTCTTAAAAATGACCGGAATTATGTTTCCGTCGTAGGTTTAGGGAAGTCCTTTATGGCTGGGATTTTTATTTCTGCTGGTTTTCTTTGACCTAGATATTTGACGGTTGTATGAGCAAACTGACATTTCGAAGGCTTAATATGCAGTTTAGAAATTTTCATCTTCTCCAAAATAATTTCTAAGTGCTTCAAATTTTCTTCCCAGATTTGCGAGAATACTGGAACATTGTCAATATAGGTTAGAGCAACTTCTTCACAGTTTCTTAATAATCCTGCCATCAAGCGGCTAAAATCATATGGTGCATTTTTTAGCCCGAAAGATAACCTAAAGGGTTTAAATATTCCAAAACTTGTCACAAAAGAAGCGTAACGCTGAGCTCTTTTAGTTAGTGGGATCTGCCTCGAGTAAGATCTAGAACAGTTATATATCTGTTGGATGACACCTTCTCCACTAAATGTTCAGTGTTTGGAAAAGGAAAATACTGTGTCCTAGTTCCTTGTTCAAACTACGGTAATCAATGCATGGTCTTGCCTCTTTTCGAGGAACTTCAACCAGTATGAGTGGAGAGGTAAAATCCGATTCACCTGGTTCTGTTACTTTGAGGTTTACCATTTTTTCTACTTCCGTTTTTAAAATCTCGGTTTGTCTGGCAGACATCCAATAAGGTTTTGAGCATATTGTTCTTTCTGCTTCTAATTCTATATCATGTTCGGTAAGGTCAGTACATCCTAGTTAATTAGAGACAATACTGGAATACTTGTATATTAACTGCTTTAAATCTTTTCTTTGGTCTTCAGATAATAGTGAATTCAACTGAATACCTTGCAAAGCTTCAGACATTTCAGTATCTGAGCTATAATTTAGACTCGGTATTTCATCTTCATAGCCGTTTATCCTGTCTTCTAAACAAAGCAAGTTTATATTTTCTGTTAGTTGAAATATGGTTTCAGAATATTAATGGGGTACACCTGAGTTTTATTTTTCTCAGGAAACTCGACTACATAATTTGTCTCTGATAACTGTTGAACTATTTTTTTCGAGGACCTACCCATTTAACTGATAGTTTGTTTGGTTTCGACGGAGCTACAACTGGTGTAGAGACATTACGTTAATTGGAAAAGCCGGAGAGATGAGAAATATGCAACGCCTTCGCCGGGAATCGTACCACGGACCTCTGAAATACCGGCTCAGTGTGCTGACCACTACAGACCGAAGGTAAGCTAGGAAAGCGGTAGATATACCTTATATACTCCCCTTTTTAAAGGGCGACTGGGGTTTTTAGGGGAACCAATCGCCAAATCCTGGGTGCGGAGAACCGCAACGCTTTTAGTTAGGGCGCCACTGTAGAGACATTCGATTATCTTTGAAGCAGACAAGATGACAATTTAGCAAACGGCTTCGCCCGGAATCGAATCACGGGCCTCTGGAAAACCGGCCCAGCGTGCAGAACCACTACACCACGAAGGCATGCCAGGAAGGCGGGAGAAATACCTTATATACTCCCCCTTTTAAAAGGCGACTGGGTGTTTTTAAAGAGGGGACCCAATCGCTAAATCCTGGGTGTGGAGAGTCATCATCCTGACATTAGTTATTTTTTTGAAGCAAGAGAGATTGAAAAATTAGCAAACCGCCTACGCCGGGAATCGAACCACAGACCTCTGAAATACCGGTTCAGTGTGCTGACGAAATTTACGTTCTACGGCTTTGTTCTGTATAAATATTTCTGGAGAGGCTTTTATCGGATCTAGTTCTGAATGTTCATAGTTCACAGGAGGCAGAATTTCATTTCCAGTCAATGTATCTTTGTCGTTAAGTTCAATTTCTGAATTTAACTCATTTGTTGAGAGCAGATTTTCCGTTTCTTTTAGTCGTAGCTGTTGAGCACGAGTTTGTATGGCGTTTATCTTATG
The DNA here is from genome assembly GCF_044657685.1 of Stegodyphus dumicola. Classification (NCBI taxonomy): domain Eukaryota; kingdom Metazoa; phylum Arthropoda; class Arachnida; order Araneae; family Eresidae; genus Stegodyphus; species Stegodyphus dumicola. Next base: position 132,145,645 of record NC_140776.1, read on the forward strand.
AATTTTATCTAGTTTTGCTTCTTTAAATAATAAGCACACTGGATGTTCTTCCAGAGGTGTTCATATCCACACGGTCTCACCCGTATACATGGAAGGCTGCACATACTTTTGGCAAATTAAATCCAAATTTGCACCGGTATCTCTAAGTATGGACATTTTGTAGCCATTTACTTTACCTAGGCTGGTATATAGAGCCATAATATACTTAAAACTATTTTTGGAAAATTCATTTGAGAGTACAGTTTCATTTGATGTTACAGTTTCTAAATTCTTCTTAAGTTTATTACACTGAGGTCGAAGATGCGAGTAGGATTGGCATTCATAACAACGAGGTTACTCCGTTTCTCAAATTCCCTTTCATCAATTTGATTAGTACATTCTGTCCTAATTATAGGTTTAGGATTAAACTCTTTCGAGATTTCTTTAGGGTTATGTCTATTATGGTAACCAGCTTGCATTTTGTTCACGTTTTGATGACTTTCTTGAAGTTTCAAACCTTGTTTCCCTCCTAAAGCTCTGTTTAATACACTCGTCTAATTTTTCTGCTAGCTCATATGGAGTTTTTAATTACATCCATTGGTCTATGAAAATGATCCTTTACTTCCATGGAAACCCTATATTTACCTTTGCTCATAATCAAATAGTTACCGAGCAAAGGTAACTATTTGATTTTATAGTTACCTTTGCTCGGTAACTATTAAATCTTTCCTATTTTCAAATATCTTAATTTCTAAATCTGCAATTCTCTCCAAAAAATAACTATAAAGTTCATGAGCATAATTTCTCCAAGATTTTTCAGGAGGTTTTTTATGTCGACAAAAGCATTGTTTCAGCTTTTCAGTGTTAAGTTTATATCTTCTTAAGAATAGCTTTTTCACATATTCGTACTTAGTCGCATCTTCAGATGGTTTTCTGGCTAACATATTGAAGATTTCGGTAGGTAAAACACCCAATAGATAAGCCACAAAATCTTTCTTAGGAACCTAAGCCATTTCAGCCTTTCTCTCAAAAATCAATAGTCCCATTCCATCCCTCTTTTCGTAAAACTTTGAACTAATTTGTGACAAATGGATTTTGTTGCTTGATTCTGCTATATTCGCTGATGATTCTCTAGCTCGCATTACTTGATTTTCAATTTCAAGTCGCTTTATTTCCAATTCATATGCCCTTGCTTCTCTCGCTTCTTGAGCCAAGCGTTCTTCTCGAGCCAGGCGTTCAGCAGTTTTCGGTCTAGAATTAATTTAACTTCTTCCTCATCTATTAAATGTTGTTTTCTATCCTTGGCAAGAAATGACATGTTTAGAAACAGAAAAACTCCTCGATACCCTTTCAAAATTAATTTTAAAAGGCTTTTAGTCAATAATAAAATATTCAAATCAACGTGCTCAATCTAGCCTTTTTTACTTCCTTGTACGAAGTAAAAAGGAAGTATTGTAATCGCGAAAAGTTTCAGGCAGCATATTTCAACGAAATTATTCATTTTGAGTGCTATCGAATGCAATTTAACGATGTTTTTCCGTGACATCTGTACGTAAGCACAGAATAAAAGACACTTTTCCTCCAAAAAATTATAAAACTGCTTTAACATGAGTTTTGAAGAGAATTTTTCCATGACGTATGTACAGATACATACGTACGTACATATGTATCTCGCATAACTCAAAAACGAATGGCCTCAGAACATTGAAATTTTGTATATAGGACTGTTATAACATCTAGATGTGCACTTCGTATTTTGTTTGCAATAGACCGCACCAAAGGTATATAATATATTCAAGCTGTTACCCGGTTCAGTGATCTCAGTTTCTTAGATGTTTGAAAATTGTGCATGTTTTGCTTTACAAATGATTGAATTATGTTGTTTTGCAAGCAATATTTGTTTAAATATCAACAATTTAAAAACTGCTTAAGTGCGGTTAAGCCTATATTTTAAATAACATGGCGGACATATTTGTTTACATTTGAAACAGAGGAATAATAGATTTCTTGCCAATCATGAGAGACTAAGCTTCGCAACAACAAAGATAACGCCTTCATTTGTTATTGCGAATTAAATCATGCTTGATCCTTTCTGGAATTTTTCGAGAAAATAAGTGTTTAAGATTTACTTCAAAACTTTTAATATAGATATTTTGCGTTTTTATGTATTTTTGCCTTGTCGCGAAGTGAGAACTGAATTAATTGAATGAGAAATACCGAACGTTTGTGAAAACTGTTTTTTTTTTCTGTTTTGGTTACTTAATTTCTTTTATATATCGTTCTAGATTTATTATAGTATTTGAATAGAACATGTGGCAACGATTAGATAATTCTTAAGATGATATAAAATTTGTGCATTCAGAGTTAAAAAAATGAATGAAATGTAACGCTGTTAAGTGAACCTAGGTCCAGAGTGTCGCTATGGTAAACAAATATAGTGAATTTTATAGAGTGCATTTATTTTATTGTGGTTTATACGCTATCGACGAAGTACATTTAATTCAATCCAATAAGTTTAAATGAAATGCAAGAAAAATGCGTATAATTTAACACTGCGTACAATGAAGTCATGTGGTGTACATATCAGATTTCTTTATTAGAAATTCAAATATGACACAACATAATTTTTTTTTCCTAAATCATTTACTGTAATAAAACTTATGTGATTTCCGATAAGCAAAAATCTGCGAATCTTGCTCTTAATAAATTATACTGAAGTAAATAAAAAAGAATTCAAGCCTCTAACTTGATTCACACAACACAATTCTTGATTTGAAACTCTAATACAAGAGAGCTCAAATTTCATAATAAAAATATTCTAATATTAACGTAGTAAATCTGCCACTTTAATCCAAAAGCTTAAACTTAGAATATTGTTCTATAAGTTGAATTCAATAATAAGATGCAACATTTACATACAAAATGGCGCAGTATTAATTAAAACTTATACTCACAAGTACTGTATTTTCTCTTGTTTTTAAATAAACACTGGTTTCACCTTTCAATCTCAGCGACTACCACCAGGTATTTAATCTTGTATACGTCTGTAATGAAGTTTTAAAGAAATCTCGTCATTTTTGAACGAACAACCAACTTTATTAGTCAAAACTTAAGAATAACTGAAAAACATTTTTAAGCGCGCGCATCGTCTGCGAATAATCGTGTGAGGTAATTTACATTTCTTAGTGGAATTATGTTGGTAGCGTAGCAACGCAAATACGTTACAAGGCATAAATTAATGTTCACCGGAGAATGATTTACATTTGTATTCCTTAATAACTGACCTAAATTTAATTGTAAAATATGAAACCTTCGGCGATGACGCAAACCAGAATCCCTTAGGAGTCTATTCTCGGACCTATAATATACATCCTTCAGGTGTGAACTTTGCTACTTTTACAAAATCTTAAATTGCGTAAATATCTATTAAAAACAACAACGTTAGTATAATACATTAACTCCCTTATGGTAAGAAAACAACAGGTTCATGAGGATCTCTAACTCGAGATTTCACTTTAGTATCAAAAACTTCCAAGTCAGAATTTGTCAAAATCTTGACGCTGCATCAAGAGTGATGCAGATCACACATGTCTAATCCAAAAGGGGGTATCACTATTTCATTTGTGGACTTAGCAATAATTCGGGATAGGAAAGTTTAAAATGATTTATATTAGTATAACAGAAATGCAGTTTGGATGAACGTAGTAAACAAAAGTTGTGCTCAAACTTCTAGAAGCTGGCTTAAAGGTTGTAAAGTTGCGCGCTTCCAACCTGCACGCAAAGTGGTGACTGCTGAGAACTGGAAATAGACCAAAGTCTTTTAAATCCCTTTTTATTCGACTTTAGAAATTACAAATGCGTGCTCTTGACACTCACAAACTACGCCGACCCGGAGGTAAAATAAAAATAAGAAACTGAAAAGAGATAATAACAAGTGACTAACTACGAGGCTCTCTAAACGTGACTAACCTCACCGCGTTCTAAAATACCGATGATAATTCAGCAAACTCTGAATATTACGTTGAAAGATTAACAATTTGCCGAGGCAAGCACACAGGCCGAAACGCGTGGTTCTTCAATTTCTAACTAGCCACCTCCACACTCGTAAAGCACAAAAGCACCCTTTCGAACTCGTTTCCTTTCTATTTAACTCAGAATACTTCCGCTGATAATTTGAATCCTTGCGCGTTCTACTAAAATTTACATACTCTGGCATTGGCAGTTCCAGGGAAAACTAAGGCTTGACAGGAAAGATAGTTTAAACTTAAAATAAATGTTAGTTAAAATAAATATAAACCCTACATTTGCCGCTGCCAAAATTTGGAAAACTTGGAAGCAGGTCCTACAAACGACCTGTTGAAAAGTTTCTACAATTCTGAACTAAATTTTAAGAGCCTCGTTTACATAAAAAAAATCTGTTATCTCACAAAAGGTATAATAAATTTCTGTGTATACTTATTTAATTCTCTCTTCTTACAGCAACTTTTCCTGGACTTCAGCAATCAATCTGTTCTCTTCCTTCCAGCATCTGGAAGGAATAAGTATCAGTATCTTTCTAAATACATTATAATTTACACTTTCTTGACACTGAATAAGTTTTTGTTTTTGAACGATTTATTTTCCTTAGTTACTGTTTAATTCACATTCATTCAAGTATTCAAACATGAATTTAACTTTACCCTGGCTCTCCACCATGTGTGGTGTCAAACGGGAATATTCGTGTTTTAGTATTGCAACACTTTCCCTAACCACAATGATTTATTAGAATTCAACAACCAAATAGACACACCTTACTCGACATTCTACAACTCGATGAGCTACTTTAACATTCTTAAAATTCAAGTGTAGGTGGAGAACCCTACAAAACACATTCATTCTAACTTCCCCCTCATTCATCTTTAGGCAGGCTTTCGCTCTAAAGCATGATTTTATCTACAGTTTAATACTTAAATTTGAATTCATTGCTTTTGAGCATTTACTTTTAGGATCTCAAATTTTATGCTTCTAGACTAAATTCTACTTTTACATAACTTTCAAGTATTTACGTATATTTACAAAATTCTAATACATATGATTTTTACAATTTACCATAAAATGAATAAGAGAAAAATAAATTTTTACTTTACTCATTCTTCGCCAAGCTGGCGGCACTGAAACTAAAGTTCTTATTAATACAAGAATACGAAGTTATTTTTATCCTCGGCCAAATTTTGGCTTTAACATAACAGAATTAGTCTTTCGACCAACAGAAACTGCTTGTTCTTAGATTTTATACTTAAAGAAAATAATACTTTTGCCTTATCTAAATAAAGTAAAACAAAACTAAGTCTCAACCGAGACACATTGATTTCCGTCAAAACATAGAACTTCGCATTTACGCATAACATTTCGAAACAAAAGAAAAAATATTTATAGAAAATTTTAACTTATCTTCGAGTTTTCGATGATTGGAACTCCGACATTCTTTTCTGCCAGAACTGCTCCCACGTTATAAGTTTCATGGACGTCAGTCTTCTCCTTAATGTCCTCCGAGTGTCGTCCACGTTAATTTTTCTTTTTCGCCCTCTGCATGCTGGCCTCTTGGAGTGGTAGTCGTCGGGTTGCTGTCTTTTCCGTTTTTCTCCTGGACGGCTGGTCTTGGCGTCCTCCGGTCTGGAGTCATGCTTGAATTTCTTCTGTTGGTGGTGGTCTTTTCGTTCCTCCTGCTGTCTTTTTATTTTCGGGAATAATTTGAATCCTTGCGCGTTCTACTAAAATTCACATACTCTGGCATTGGCAGATCCAAGGGAAAGTAAGGCTTGACAGGAAAGATAGTTTAAACTTAAAATGAATGTTAGTTAAAATAAATATAAACCCTACAAGATGATGAAAATTTTCATGAAATCTGAGCAACCAAGACTATAAAAAGGCATCGCTTTTCATGTGCTGTTGGAGAAAAGGAGCATTAAAGAATAAATTCAAACCATCGAAAACTAGAAAAATCGTACATGCAAAAACTCTACATTATTCAGTTTATAAATGTTCTTTGTTGCTGGAAAAATGTAAATAAGCATATTATGATAACATTACTAAAGACAGTTTTTAATATTGTTTCCGACTACAACGCTTCAATTCTATCCAACCGACTACCTTACCCGAAAATTTACATATAAAGCGCGTAAAAATTGTTGGTTTTTTAAAATATTAAATTTAATGTTCTATATGCTACTTTTTTTTAAATGGAGCAGTTCGGTTAGGAAAATATTAAGTCTACTATAAATCATTAAACATAAAAGTTTTATGTCACTTTCCGCAAAATTACTTGAACTGAGGCAAACTTGTTACATTTGCTTCATTGTACTGTTCTTGTTATATTTGCTTTTTGCTCATTTCAGACGCTTTGAAAAACTTTAAACGAAAAAATAAAACTTTTGTTCAGTAAATATTTTCGTTTTAAACAGAAGAACATTTTTCTTTAAATTTTCCAATAACTCCATTATTTAATGATTGATTGTTTTAAAATTTTGTTCCTAAACATAACAAACATTTTGCACTGTATTAATTAAATCAAAATGAATACTAAACTAGTAGGTTTATTGTGCATTACAAGTAAATAAAAGAACTTCCAATCTACAGCGTTTAAATTATTTTCATAAAATTTCATGTGATAGATCCATATATATTGAAACTAGTATTTAGCGAAATAAAGTCTGTTAGTTACCTCCGACACATGTAGTATATACATCATTGATAATTATACGAAAATTCCGTAGTGAAGACAGAAATGAAATACGATGAGAAACAGCTCCTTTTTTAATTCACGATTTATGAAGAAACAGGTTTTAAAACAGGATTACGAAACCTAAGTTCGCATTACAAATGAAAGCATTATTGAGAGCAGAGCTTTGAAAATTAGAGACACAAAAATTGGAAAAACACTTGCATTAAAGTTATCTACACTCTGATCCGTGAAAAAAAATACCAGGCGGATCTAAAGAAAATAATTTTAATTTAACTGCTTAAACATTCGCCTTTGATATGTAGATATCTAAATAAAGTAATGACACTGGTCACGTAACGCTGCATACGAAGAGTACAGGCACTCGCCCTCCACGGAGAGCGAAGGTGCACCTTTCACATATAGCTTCAAGAGGAATATTGTAGAATTCACATATACTGGAATTACTACGTTTTCCGTGGAGTTTTCGAGGTACATTGCGAAATAAAATGGGACACTTCTGTATCTCCCGTTCTACTGGATCGATTGATGAAATTCAAATTGTGTTTTTCATGATTCGAAGGCACGACTTACAATATATATTAGATTTATGTGTAACATTGTTCTAACATAGGTATTTTGACGCAAAATCGGACTTCTTTAGAAATGGCATGCCATTAAATTTTTTTACATATTTCCATTCTACGATTCAAATTATGCTTAAATATTAAAATTCGGTACGAAATTTACAGAGAAATTCAAAAATTTATCTTGCCACATTTTTTCAGGTTGCGCCAAGAATAATTCACTCGGAGAACTTCTTAATGTATGGCAACCTGTTTTCCTTTCCCATTTTGCAATGTGCATGAGGGGAAAAAGTCACTTCGTTCCTACTATCAAAATAATTTTAACAAAGTGCCTAAACCATATTTAATGTTATTATCGTTTTCAATAAATATGCCAAATTTCAAAATGCGCCAATATATAAATTCACATATATCTTAGGAAATTTTGAATAAAACACTCTAATGTTTTGTAGGTATGCTTAGAAATACATCTACTTTAAGATAATGGTAAATATTTTACAGGTTATAATAAAAATGTTTTTCGAAAAATTAAAAAAAAAATTAAATATAAATTTACAAAATAAATCATAAAAAATAGGTGAATTTTATTTGGAATGAACCTAAATTTCAAAATGTGAAAGGAACGATCAAATAAGCTTAATAACAAAGAGAGATTAATAAATATATACCAAATTTAAATTAACATTTAGGAGCTAAAAATTCGAGAGCTAATTTTTTAAATTAAATCTAAACTTTAAAAATTAAAACTACTCTTGTGATTTTTTGCAAAAGTTGGCAGTTTAGCCTAATTCGAGTCTTGAAATTGAAATATGGAAAACAATTGGCCAGTCATTTCAGAAGAAGTTCGATTTTGTGTTAAAATACCTATATTAGAACAATGCTATATATAAATCTAATACATAGCCTAAGTCACACTTACAAGAAATGAAAAACGAAAGTTGAATTTCGTCAGTCGGCCCAGTAGAATGGAAGATATAGAACTGTCCCATTTTTGTTTTTGCGCAGTGTACTTTGGTGTATGGCGGAGCTGTGTAATTTGAGTTTTTAGCAAAGACAAGCGTACCATGCGATTGAAATTTTGCAAAATCTCGATAGGCTTATGGAAAGTTTAGCTTATCGACAGTATGGTTTTTCTGCTTATTTAAAGCTTTTTCAAAAGGTTGGTAATCAGGTGAAGACAACTCTTGCAATGTAAGTTTTTCTACAAAAATGATGAAAATGTGAAAACGTCAGTGACTCTGGGCTGCCCGACTATCGACTGACTGTGAGATCAATCACATAAAAAGCTAAAGTCAAATCTTGTTCATTAAATTTTAATGAATGATTTGGATATCATGACAATATACGTATTTGTAGGAACATCATTCTATAACCACACAAAATTTTACAGAAGCGTCACGGATTGGATGAAGGCAATTTCGGAGTTCTAGCGCTGCTATGAAGTGTACGATATGCAGCTTCCCAAAGGAACTTCGTGGAAGGAGATCAAATGGATTTGTAATTTAAATATAACTTTAAGTCACATTACTTTATTTGCATGTCTTGTATAAGGACTACAATATGAATTATCGCCAATTCCGTGTAACATAAATAGGGATGAAGTCATTTATTGACTTTATAATACCTAATAATACCTTGATAATACAAACTTGCCAGATATATCTTTAAACAAATTTGACAAAAGAGCATTTTATGCAAATTATGATAACACTTTGTAAAACACGCGAAATAAATAAGTCAACTTTGCTAGTGTAGAACTTGACCCCGTTCGGCCTACAAAAAAGACAAAATGAAGAATGTTCTCAGTTTTACCCATTTGTTCTGTTTGGAATTTGAGTAATCCCTCAAGAAAAATGCAAATCCGATTTGTCCTGTTGTATAGCATGGAGTGAAATTGTACATGCCCGCCGAGCCTGGAGATGTCTATGAAAAACAGTTCAAAGAGAATGATCTAATCCGAATTATCACATCCCTAAAGTTTCTAGAAGACCGAGAAAGATTTCGTCATATATTGTACCGAGCACCTTGGCCTCCCTTCTTTTAAAATATGGAACGACTCTGACGAAGATCGAGGTAATTTGTAATTTGAATATAACTCATTACTTTAATTTCACACTTCGTACCACATAACCAAAATTCATTTTGACTTCGATATTGTTATTTTGATATATTAAATTGTTCAACCTTTCGTTGTTTTATATATTAATTTTGAAGAATTTTCTTATAATAAGAAAATTGCTTTTATTATTTTTTCAGGAATTTATAAAGAAAATGGCCTCATTAGCTCATACATTTTACGCTGGAAGTGCATATTTTGGGATTTGCGTACCTTCAGGCTGCAATGAAGAAGATGTGGAAAAATTTACAAAATACTGTAAGTATAGTTGGAATTATATTTTCTATTCTTTTACCTTTAACCTTTCTTAAAAGAGTCATTTGTATAATTTCAGTTCTTGATTCTTTCGCCATGAATTCGACTGTGACACATTGCGAAATGAGACAGACGAAGTACAATACCCCTTTCATTGTATCAGTGTGAGTATAGATTTGTTTTGAGTGTATAATTTCATATTGTTGAAATACTATTAATGTTTATCATTAATTTATACAATAAAGCATTCTCTGAACGTTTCTCACTTAAACGTCTTTTACATTATATGCCCTTTCATTTTCAGCCCTGATTCGTTAGTATTTATGCTTACGTTAAAATATTTCGTTAATACAGCGCTTAGCTTCCGTTATATGGAAATCACTCTACTTTTCAACGTCTTCGAGTAAGCTTCTTTTTTATCTTCACAACTAAAATATTTTCTCTTTAAGTCATTTCTTCATTTGGTTAGGATATGAAAATCGTAAAAACGGTTTGGTTTATCTGATTATGCCACAATATGCAAGAGCAACCTGCTTAAGGAAAGAGATGTGTTCCTGGAGCGCTCTCCAATGGAATCTGACTTGTATCCGCATGGCACATAGGTTAAAGCTACTAGTCCGCATGGCACATAGGTTAAAGCTACGAAAAGGCTCATGTAGTCAGTTTAATCACCTGGCTTTGAATTCAAGCTTTCAACGACAATGTTCAGCAACTTTACCGCTCGGCCGCTGGTGGGCACGAACAGAGGCCAAAATCTGAGTATCTCGGATTGGTACAATGGTTGAAAACTTTTTGATGGGCGCAAGAGGATACTAGAATGATAATGCATGAAAGAAAATGATAATGGATAGTTACTGACAAGCCAGATTTATTGAAGACAAATGATTCAACAATTAATACAAAATGATAGCTTCGTCTATGCCAAAATATTCCCGAAAAAAAATCTTATTTCCTTAAGATTGACGGTTATAAATTTTTTATGTTACACAATTTGAGCTCTCCATCTGCTGATTCCCAGTATATATTTCTACTAATTCAAAATTTTATATTTTAATATATCTTTTCAAAGTTTTAACATTCAAAATTTCCACTACACATTTTTATCATTCATTCGGTTTTTTATTTTTAGGGTGGTGTGTGTAGGGGCCAGGCTTTTTGAAGGCATACAAATAGATCTTAATATTTTGACGTTAATCGATAAAACAGGACATTTAAAAAATGCTAACCTTTTTACGTTAATCATGTGCATATTTAACCATTAGAGTTCAAAATTTGAAAAATCTCTCAAACGAAGCGTTTTAGGAAAAAAATGGCAAATCAAAGTTAATTGAACCCAAAAAGAAAAGCAAACCCCATTATGCATGTTTCACTTGAAAACCAAAATACTCTTTTAAAATGAAAAATTATACATTTCATTTGCTATTCTTATTCCTCTTATAAAATATAAAACTGTTTTGTATAAAGCATTTTTTATTTCAATTTTCTTTTAAGTGTAATGAGAGCAGTTTTCAGATGTAATAAACTGCTGATGACTGACTTCTTTTATATCAAAATAAGTGACTGTAATTGTGATTAATGGTTCCTTTTATCTCGGTCATCCAACTCTCACAAAAGGATCAGAATCTAACACATCTTAGTTATAGCACAAAGAAGAGAGCCAGAACTTACAATTTTTAGCGTAGCGAATGATCGCTTTCTGAGGAATGGGCCATAGATGTCCTACGTGTTGGTATATTTAATAAAGAAATCTAGTTTAATCTTGAGGTTTAAAATTTGGTACTTAATATGGAGCAGGAAATGCTTTTCTGTTACTTCCTGATTAAATAGTTAAGTACTAAATGGCTTCAATACAGAAAAGATTAGTCTCGATAGCGTAAGTGAAAATGTTTGAAGAGGTTACGTATAATGGCTGGCCAATTGCTGCTTCTAATTCTGCCAATTGCTCCTTCTTATTTTATTATCTATGAATACACAAGCTAAAGCTCAAAATCTAAATAGAACTTTATTAGCCTCGCCCATCAAAAAGTTTTCAACCATTGTACCAATCCGAGATACCCAGATTTTGGCCTCTGTTCGTGCCCACCAGCGGCCGAGTGGTAAAGTTGCTGAACATTGTAAATGCAATTAAAATGGTAATATTTTAAGCTATGAAACGTCTCGTCGATTATCAGAAACAACGGCTTGCTGGTAAGCTTAAGTTACAACTTAATTTCAACAAAATTCTTATTCAGAGTTACAACATCTTTTGAGTCGTACCTGAACCCGCTAACTCTTTAAGACTTGATTGAACTAGGCCAACCTTTCTTAAACTTCCAATTCTTAAATTTCTATGCGACGAACGGTTTTCTCCAAAAAGAATGCAGTACACGGACCTTTAAGTTAACATTACGCAATAGTTTTACGTTTGACATTTCTTTGGGCGCAGTATGCGTGTCCGAAGTTTGGAAAACTCTGCATATTAAACTAGCTTTTGCAGTTTGCTTGTCATTGATGTTCAACGTCTCATACAGCGTGAACTATGGGTTTACTTCTGTATGGTAAAAGGTATTTTTTTTTTTTGCTTATCTTAGGCAGTATGATACATTATTAAATTTTTGTGACTTTATTATTGCAACACCATAGAGGTCAAGTTCTTTTTACAGAGCAAAATATATGAGGGCTAACATTTAAGGGGACATATGGTTTTGTGGAGGATTTTATATTGGAAACATCCTTTTATCCTCAATATAGAAGGAGAAAACCCCGAAAAACATCCATGTAGTCAGCTTTTCTGCCTACATTTAAACCCAGGTCGAACTACCAGAATTTACCAGCCTTAACCCTTCGACCTCTAAGGGTATCGGATCCGCCGCATTATAATACACCATAATTCCAGTCTTCAGAAGTTATGTAGGTGTCATTCCTTGAATATATTATCACTGGTTATAGTTTTGTCTTCGAAATAGCTATCTTCGTGTGCAAAATTCTAAATAGGGCTGTAATTGTTCTGGTAAATTTTGAAAATAGCAATTTTGAGGGATAATACTATGGCTGCTTCTTTTGGAGGTATTAGTTTTAAGGAAAGATGCTAAATCAAAAGAAATCCATTATTAAGTTAGGAATAATTTGACGCTGGGTTTAAATATTTCAGACCATTGAAAGCAAATTTTAAATTAATGATATAATTAAATTGCGTATTTATTATTAGCATTATATTGTCAGCATTTATAAATCTCTCTCTCTCTCTCTCTCTCTCTATATATATATATATATATATATATATATGATATTTTAGCAGTCGGGCACATGAGTGACGAAGCTTGGCATCAGAGTCCAGGCGTTGTCTGGCTGAGTGGAATGCGGCAGAATGATGGCACAGAAGGATTTTGCTTTTCATTGCACATCTTTATACAATTTGAATGGCTGATAGTTTTTCTTTTAGATGAAATTCTCCTAATTACATATCAAATAATATTTTAAAATAAATACGATGAAATCTAGGCTTTTCAAAGAGAAGAAAGATGAGACGCTCAGCAGCATCTACCTTAACACCAGCGGGAGGGAGGAGCTTGGAGCGAATTCTCTATTTATAGAAGCGGTTACGTAATAGGCTGGAATGTTCTCGAAAATACTGGTCTAGAGCGAAAATCCTGAAATGCAGAAAGTTAATGAAAGGTTGCTGGTTCGCATAGAGCAAAGTCGTCCTGTTTTTTATATTTAACATATATATATATGCGCCATTGCTGCAAGGAAGTTTGAATTTAACAAGCATTCTCTATTCGTAAAAAGCAAATATAAAGTTAACAAATTTAAATGGAATTTAATGCAAACAAATAAATGATTAATTATTGTTGCGAACTAATTTACAATATAATTTCAATTCTGAGAGCATATGTAAATCAAGTGCAGGTATCAAAATCCATGAATAAATATAAAATTCCAAAAATTATTTAATCCTAAAAAAATCATTAATAAAAATGCATAAGTGAATGATTGTTGAGCAGGCAGGAGACAGATTTATCAAGAGGAAGTTGCCTCCAAACTTAGCTCTTCAATCATTCAATTCGTGTTTCGTCCTCCATGTGGACAAGGGTAAAAGTCAAAACCAAAAGAAATTCCAAATGTGGTGAATTACTAAAAAGAAATTTAGATAAGTGGAATTTTGAGAAATTAGCAATTAAAAGACTAGAATTAAAATAAAAAAATTAATAGATAAGAGTAGGAAACCAAAATTGTAATTTAATTTAAATTTAATTTAGTACCAAAGTAATTTAGAAACTTTTGTGTACAGAAACTTCCCCTACACGAACTATGCATATAACTCAAAAAGAAACTAGACATTATCTATAAAAAAATAATACATAAATTATATTTAAATAATACTAAAAAGGCAAGTAAATAGTAAGTTTTAATTTAATTACCAACTATATTTGTTTTGTGTTGAGTGGAGAAGCATTGCTAAACTAAGTGATGTTAAGTAGTGAGTTCTGTAAACCAGCGCCCTCTATTTTAAGTTTGTAGAACACACTACTTATGTAAAGGTATATATATATATATATGGTGGTTTATAACAGTTTGAAATGACAAAAATTTACAACATTGTTAATACCATTTCAGTGTCAAGAGGACGTTTTCATTTTGCTATTATTTCCCATAAAAAGAGTTTCTTGAGAGAAGAACATAGTCTGCAAATTAAATGATTTGTCTCTTTAAAGCAATAAGAGAAACATTTTATTGAAATAACCTGCCGAATTCATAGTTTTATCAAATATCTTACAATAGTGCAGTTTTCTTTTAAGAGTTTAAAATACAGTAATACGGTGATTATCCATAATTTTCAGAAACGGCAATTTACATATATGGCAATCTGCGTAAGCACTTATGCAGATTCTATATGAAACTATAGAAATGGTTGCAATAAACTTCGACTGCAACTGAGAATCATTCTATTATAAACTTGGGTGACCAGTGACCAGTGGAAGCAGTGGCATTATCTTTAAACACTAGGCATTCGATTTGGACTCAAATTCCGACGAAAAGGCTAACATCTGGGAAGATTTTACAGTTTTCCCTATGCGCAACATGGATAAAATTCATATTTTAATAAGGAAGCCCTTTACGAAAGCATCTCTCTCCTTAGACAGATAAACTTCACAATATTTGCCTTAAACAAACATACCAAATCATTAGAAATTTGCATCAAATGATATTTAATATTTTACTATGATTAGGTAATTGTACTGAAGAAGATGGAAATGGAATTTCTACCGATGCTGAAATGAAAGTATTTGTAATACAGATGTATAATATTAATTCATTAAATTTACTTCTCTTATGATTTAATGATATGAATACATGAAGAGAAACAAAATTTATATTGTTGTTCAATCTAAATACAAACGAAATACACGTTGTTTAAAATCAATAATATTTATTGATTATTTCATAAGCTTTGACTCGAACAAGTGATGCCTACTTTGCCATTCCTTCTGCATAGGCGGTCATTCTATAATTGAAGTAAACATTTTTCGATGTTTCGGAAGGACGTTTTAATATCAAGGAAATGCAAATAAGAAATTTGATTTCAAAAGAGGTGAAGAAATTAAATTTCTTTACAAAAGTTTGAATTCTTAACACAAAATTTTGGGAAGCGTAATAAATGTTAAGGTGTTATACACTGAATTGTGCATTAAATTAATATTCATTTGTTTTCAAATAACTGTTTAATTGTAAATTTCAGGTTCTTTTATTCTTTGGCTGCTTTTCTGGTGATTATTGGAACAGCGCTACATTTTTATGCAAATAGTAAAAAAATTAAATTTCAAAGTAAGTATACATGAATATTGCACAACAAATTTTGGAACACGAGTGTGTTACTAATATTGGACTAAATTTTAAAAGCATTCAAATCGTTGCACTTTACAATGTTATTTATTTACAGCTTTGCATTGTTTTTGCAATATTAAACTTTCCAATGTTAAATGCCTGCTTTAATGCATTTAATTATAACTGTGTAATTTAAAACAGTAAATTTTTATTATTTTATTTTATACTTTGTCTGAAAAACGGGAGAAGATAATGAGAGAATAAAATCTCTTCATCTAAACATAAGAAAATTACTTTTTTTAAATCGGAATATAATTAATTTCAATTCATTTAAATGTCAATTAAATTTGAAATATATTCTCATTCATTAAACCCATTCTAGTGCTAACGATAAACTGTGGATTTTTTTAATTTATTGAATATATTACTATTAGCACCTACGCGAGATTTAAAAAAAAATAAGGAATTTTTTAAAAGATGTCGAATCTCAAAAAATGCTAATAGAAAATCTTAAAAACTTTACTTAGAAAACTAAAATATCGATATTTTAAAGAACAATATTTTACTTTGATTCTAGGTAGATAACAGCTAATTATTACTAGTTAATTATTAATAGTTACATTACATAATTAGGTTTCCTTTTTAGATTTAGATTGACAATTATATATTAGTAATTCGCAATTTGTAGCTGCATTGTCTTTTAGTGGTTTGTTATAATTACTGTACGCATTAGAATATAATATTTAATATAATATATTATATATTAATAAGGATATTTTTTATAATTAGGTTAGCTACTAATTATGATTTTAGATCTCTTATTTATGATGTAGCAATTTGTTTGAAAGAAATCTATAATAAATTTTTATTCCGATTCAGACAAGAGTTTTGTTAAATTTTGGTTTAAAATTTTTCTATTTGTTGGTGTAAGGAGCAAACATTTGCGATAATTAGTAAGCCCATTAATCAAATATTTTCAAAAAAAATAAATACTGAATAAAAATGTATCTATATTGACTTTTGAAAAAAAAATATGTAGACTATCTAATACCAACTGCATATGTAAGAACAATTTAACGAAACTCTGGTGGTAACGGGAATAAAAATTGATTATAGATTTGTTTCAAACAAATTGATACATAATAAGTAAAAGTAATCGTACTAAATTAAAATAAGTACTATAAAACCGAGCTTATGTAATTTGGATCAATGAAAAATTTTGAGGGTTTTCTTTCTCCTGTTTTGACAAGTAAAGATGATTTATTGCTTATCTATGATATTAACAGAAGGATTACCTGACAGCTGCAATAATTATTTCTTCCTAAAGAGGCTGCACATAACCTCTAGATAGCTAGAGATTCCATAGATGATATTCAAAATAGTTCATTTATGATAGAGTTAGAAATTTCTCATTTTCGTTAGAATTTTGTGAAAAACATAAATTAATCCTTATATATAGAATTAAGATTGAATTTTTTATGCATTTCATACCAATAGTTTAGTATTATTCGAAGTTGTTTCGCAGTACACTTAAGCCTAAATGACGTTTACTATTTGTTAATTTCAAAACAGATATCATAGGGAAGTTCGTACCGATAATAGAGATATTGTTTTATTCTGCAATCAAATTCTTGAAGGCGTCATGGCAAATAGGGAGGATAATGCATGTGATAGGAATTGAAAAGAAAAAAGTGAACTGCATCATCTGATTCCTAGACTTGCAATAAATTTTAGTTTTTATGTACTGGTAATGAAATACATGATTAAAACATGTCCACTTTTAAATATTTTGCCTTACTTTCAGCTTCCCAACTGTCAGGAAAGTCATAACTGAAATTCATGTAATCTACTATTCTGACTATATTAATAACTGAAAGTCATGTAATCTACTATTCTTATCTTAAGGAAAATGAGTTTGAACCTGGTACACTACTTTTAATTTTTGTTTCGTTAATACGGTAAAGGAAAGTGATTAATTCAGCTCCTCAGTATTCTCAGATAATAACAATAAAGCGGCTTATACCAAAATTATTATTTACGATGCCAGTTTTTGAAAGCTCCCATTACTTTTCAGTTATCCAAACCTGATTAGCAGAACCAACTTCAGGTTTATCATGCTGCAATAATCCATGTTCTGCACCATTTATTTAACTGTATGCAAAGATTTTTTATATTATTTTATTTGCATAAGTTGAGGTAATCACAATTGTACTGCATTTGTTAACTTTCTTAAAGACTATTTTGTTAGCTAATTACGTATTTTTTTACAGGTAAAACTATGCAGGCCCTGTTGGCATTTTCTTTTGTGACGAATTTCGGAAAAGTCTTTAACATGAAAGTCTCTGATAAATCTCTGGCTTTTTTGAACGGATTGAGATTTCTTTCCATAGGATGGCTGGTTTTAGCTCACGCCTACATGGTTGCAGTGCTTACCCTGCCTTTTCAAAGTGAGATTGCATGGATATACCTGCTTTGAAATTTATATCTCATAACTTGAAAAAAAAAACTGTATGCTGTTTTTCATGTTTCTGTAAAAGTTCTTTCGTCAAAAAATTACAAATGTAACACACAGAATGAAATGTCAGGAAGAGTCATTACGTAAGCTTAATTTTTTACTAGATAATTTGAAATTAGATTAAAAGAGTTCACTATTTTTTGACATAGTTGTTACTGTGTATAATGCAATTGGGCAAGAATTTCAACTTTATCTGGTTTCTAGAAGAATGTATGGTATTTGGCTAACAGTAGCTATTGTTGCACCACTCCTTTATCTCATTACATAAATTAGACATTTTCCCACCAAATGCATCCTTCAGAAGTGTTTACGCGCATCCAAAAATAATAAGAATGAAAATATTTCACGTTAGTATATCGCTACTGCAGATCTGCATAAGTTTAGGGAACGTACGCCTGTTTGCCAAGCGGCAGCAATGTAATTAAAGTGGATTGCTTTCTTTTCTGGTGTCAGAGTGTTCCTGCTCGCAGCGTCATGTGATTTTTCTAATGTTCGCCACGAAGAACAAACATTGCATGTGAAATTTATATTTTATGATGAGATTATTTATTAGTCGGAATGATCAATGGCAACATACGTTATTTATCAAATTTTCCTAGTATATAGAGGTATCAATTGAAGCTTAATTTGAAATATGTGTTTAAAGTAAAATAAATTTAAGAGGGCAAATTTCTAATATAAGGTGGATTTATTAATAAATACAATTTATTAAATGAAATAACGTAACTATATACAAATTATATACAAATTTGAGCTTCATTTCCTTTATATAGTTTGCCTAAAATTTGAATAACAGCTCAAACGTTTTACTCCAGAATCTTTCCAAATCAAAGGCAGTGTAGTGGAAGAGGGTTATTTCAAGAATAACACAGGTAAACACGAAGGGTGGAATGTTAACAGCTCTCATGAAAATTAAGAGTTTTTCATACAGAGCCACCAGGTGATATTGAGGATTCATGTCTACCGAAACTGTCATAATGGCATTTTTTTAAATAATTCTTTCTGCTAGAAGTCAGTAAAGCTAATGCTTTAAAAATATGAATTAAAACATTTATCGAAGAATTAAGCCAGAATTTAAAATATTTTAATGACTTCAAATGGCGAAAATTAAAGTTTTCAAACCTTGAAGAGAATTCGAATGTTTTTCAGCAAAAATTGCTTATCTTGATTTAGCTATCTGCATATTTTGGTTTAGCTATTATAAAAATTTGTATAAAATCAACCTGAAAATAAATAATCCGTATTGTAAAGCAAATTAAATAGCTTTCCAAGAAACAGAGCTACATTTTCATGAATTAATTTACATATGTTTTGTTGTAACTCCATTTGTTAATCATTTTAGGCTTCTAAGGATGCATACAGTTGAATTCATTTTAATCGGCAACAATGATCACCGATTCTGCATAAGAGTATTTTTTCGGCTGAATCACTATACATTTCGAAGTCCCATTTGGTCATGTTTTGTAATGCCATCCGTACAAATTGTAGCATGCGAAGTTTACCCATTATGTTTTTTTTTTTTTTTTTTTTTTTTTTTTTTTTTTTTTTGGTCTCTAGGCCACAATTCAATAAATAATATTGAAACTCGTACAGATTACTTAAAATTAAAATACATACACGTGATTTTATATTTCAGAAAAACAAATCGAAGAGTATAAACATAATAATATTTTTAAATAATATTTAAAAAACTACCATATTTAATTTCACATCAAAGTTAGGAACATTTTAGTGTTATGCCTTATTTTAAAATTGTTTTCGTAATTTAAAAAAATCCAATGTATATGTAATGAAATTTCATGCCATCATGTACTGATATTGAAAGAAAAAATAATATCACTAGTAAATTAAACGCGATTCTCGCATGAAGAACATGTTGTCCAGTTCTTGCTTATTTTTACTCGCATCGCATACAGAAACAGACTGAAAAATCCAACCGCAATTAATCCGAGAAACAGGAAATAAAAAGCTAGCCTAGGAAGCCAAAAAATACGTTACGTAGAATTCTAAAGATTTGTTTTCATAAGCATTTACCACAAGGTTTGCCGGGAAAGCATTCAGATGACCATTAATCATGCCGTCTGATCACATAAATTTTTAACAGTTATAGATGCCCATTCTTGGCAAAATTTATGGAAGTCTGCAGTCCATCTCCAGCGTTCTTCTACGTAACTTTCTTACTCTGCAAAAGATACTGTCTTCATCTTCTTCCCTCCCTTCCTTTTCACCCTCATCTTTCTTCTTACCCAGTTTATGTCCGATTATTTCGTCGTATTAAGAGATTATCTTAAGATCTATTATTTCGTCGTCATCTTTAGAATGAAACAGAATTGCATGCATCCACCCAAATCTAAGTTTCGTCTTTAGCAATAGGAACAACCTTCTCCAAACATGTGACCAATTCTAAGATATCTACCACAAGCGTCGAACGTGTTTTAAAAGTAACAGAAACAGTCATTCATCATCTACGAACATGATTATAAATCATATTTTATGCTAGCAGCGACGTAAAGGAATGTTCTTTACATCTTTCCAAGCAAAAGACAAAGTAAATCTAGAGTTTTCCAATGATAAAAGTTTTTAAAACTCATAGAAATTACCGACTTCTTAATCGTTATATTGTAGATAATTCCTTGATCCATTGGCTGGATACCGCTTGTTACGTTGGGATTCAGAGACATAACATTTTTATTTATTAACATATTTTACAAAAACCTTCAGGCATTTAGGCCCTTACATTTTATCTCTTCAGCCTTAATTTCTGCTTTAAATTCAGACCATCAAAGGTGCCATTATTTTGATATTGTCGGTAAATCGGGTACAGGTTGCGACATTTTACTATACAGGATGATTCAGAATTCATCATCAATATTTGGTGGGGAGGCAGGGAATACGAAAAGAAGGAGATTTCACATAGGAAAGTATGGTCGCAGGCGAACGCATGGTGGTATAGAGGGCGCTGTGTGTATACAGCTTCCATACATAAGCACAGCTGTTGACGCGTGCAGACATCAATGTATTCTGTGTCTCATGTATTGTATCAATGCATTGCATGTATTTTGTCCTGTATTTTATCAAGTATCATGCTTTTACTAAGCTTTCGTTCACTGTCTGTACACCCTGTAGTAAGTATAGTATCTCTAGATACCTCAGTATTCCCAATATACAACACCATCACGCATTGGCAATATGCTTAAGTTTATGTATTGAGTGAAGAGTATTGGTATCTAATTACGCCTTATGTTTATGTGATTAATGTGTTGTTTTCGGTTTTTTTTCTTTTTTTTAATTTAAGACCCTTTCTTTTTATGTCTTGCACTTGACTATTTATGAACTGCAATGTAACACAATCACTCATCTGCTCTTGTTGTACTGTAAATACTTTTATTAATTTAAATAAAGTTGCTGCTTCTACACAGGGGAAGGCGTGGGACATATGTCTGTTTACCACTGTTAAACACCAGGCGTCCCCGTCTTCCGTCACCTGTCACCTGTCATTTGACTAGGTAACTTTGCAGAAGTAACATGAACCGGTATACGTGGAATGAACTTGCAGATATGCATGTAAATGCGAGGCATATTCCAGAAGATCCGGTTCTCCATGCAACGCCATTGTGAGTCATGCATTCTAGCGCATGGTCAGCAGTTCGAGCACCTCTTGTAAGTATGTAAAACCCATGCAAGGAAATGTTACATGTAAGATAATAATTTTTTTTTTCCTTACTACTTCCTTTTCGTGTGATCATTCCATCATTGGACTGGGGTCATTTTGCCCTACTACATGGCCTATGCGCCCATGCATTCCTACGTTTAATCTTCTTTTTTTCCTATTCGCTCCCTCCCCACCAAATATTGATGATGAATTCTGAATCACCCTGTATTTTGACGCTCATACAGAACCATTTTTCACTTACTGTAAATATATGATGAGATCACTTGAAAAAGTTACGACTACGCTAAGAATTTCCCAAAAGGACAAATAAATAATTATTGAAGTATAGACTTGATTTTGTAGGATGGTACAGCAAAGAACTATGTCCGTGATATAAAGCACCTACGAACGGCCATGAGCAAGAACATGCCATGTATGTAGCAGGCATTTTCTTCTGCAGTCAGCTAACATGTGTGTTTAAAGAGCTTGCTGCTTAAAATGGCTTTCATAGTCAAACTTCTCGATATGTGGCCATCATTTCAATCTGCATTACATAGGCTGAAGCCAACAATTTAGTTCTTTTGTTTGCTACAATATTGCTACACAGTTTTTTCAATGAAAGTAATACTTGACCTGTCAAACAAACAAGTACCTGAATTTAAGGAACAAGTGGATCAATCAGTCCATAAAGACCAATTATAGAATGAATTTCGCAATCGAAGTGGAGTTTTGAGATTTAGCAAACTATTCCCCCCAATGCACAAATACCATTCTCATACATATTCCTTTTGTGCGGAATAGCATGAACCTGTTTCTCTACTGTAACATAAGTAAGGTAACGTAAGATAATTTCACGCCAAACTCGGCTAACAATACAGTCCAGTTGACTATAAATGGAGTACCTGGTTTTTGGCAGTGGTAATCAGGTATTGTCCCCCATTCATCAATAACTAGATTTACTTTAATTTTAAATAAATATAATCAAAATAATTACATTTTTCAAATCACAATACATAGTTTTAAAAGCATAAATTTTGAAGCATATGTACATGGTTGAGTATTAGAAAATAAAATAAGCTGAGTGTAACGTAAGCTAATATATTAATTCCTGCATATCTGTTTATAGCTTACGCATACTTTCGCATGTATTGATAATAGTAATTTCAATATTTATTTCAGGAAATTTCTATTATGTGTATGATATCTTTGACAAATATTTTCCTCACTTGATGCAGCAAGTTCTTTCCAACAGCACAATCTCAGTGGCTACATTCCTATTCATTGGGTAAGTTCTATGTCATTCAAAACGAATATTATAGAAGAAATAACCGAATATTAAGCTCACACAGGTAATCAAGCATATAATCATAGCGCCAATGAAAAATTTTAAATTAAACAAAAACGTATCCTCTCCTGCCTAATTTATATCAAGCATATATTTTTAACAACGAATTCTAATTAATTTTAAATATATATTGACGTGCTACAGATTTATTTAATGCATTTGCATGCAAAATTACGCATGAGTAAGTAGTAGATTAATAATAATGTTAAAATATCTTGTATATAATTTAGAAAATAATCTTATTATGTGCTATAACTTCTGGAAGCTATAAAAGCTGCTAAAACTCATTAATTAGTTAAGCTTAAATTCTTATAACGGGCAAATAATCTGTTAAATTACATCGGGAATTTTTGTCATAACAAAACAAACAGAGTTTAGTAAATATATTTAATCAGAAAGTCCGATATTGGAACAAATATGTTAAGTCTCTATACTATATTAATTTTAGATGCGATATAATTATCTATTTGAAATGTTAGAATTACGTTTAATATAAAAGTAAATATTTAATATTTTAATCATATCTTATTTAGATGTGATACTTATTTTGGGATAATACTAAATTATTCTTCACGAAATTAAAACTCCGAATGACTAGAAAATAGAATTTCCTCTATGAATGAAATTTTTAGTGTATACTGAATGTAAACATTTAAGATTCATTTGAGAAATAGAATTTAATACTGTATTACCAGTTATCTCTATAAACGATGAAAACGTAAGTATCTGTATTTGGAATTATCAAACAGAAAACACTTACTTATGAGTTTGTAAGGAATTAAAAGTTATTAAATATGTCTTAGAGACATTAAAATGAGCTATGGTTATAGACTTTTATTGTTGCTTTGTTTTTTTCTCACTACACACATCCTAATTTTATAACAGTTATTTTAAGTTTATGAACCTTCTCTTCTAGCTTCAGTAATAATTCACGATAATTTCATGGTGATATCTCGTCTGTAGTCGCGAAATTATCACCCTTTGGAGGCGTGACTTAATAAGTCTAGCTCGGATACTATAACTTGTGGGGGACCGCACATATGAATTTCTTTTCTTTGTGTGGTTTGCTGCAACTTCTTCGAAAGTTATAATAGTGAATTTAGTTCTAGTCTGTGTGTTCTAGGGTGCAAAGAGCTTCTCATGAAAATATTATTCAGGAATTTAATTTCTTCTTTAAATGCAATTTTGTTTAAAATAAACATGTATAACTTGCATTTTAATGTACTTTAACTGGATTCATTTTCTATACAAGCATTAACATATCATTTAATAATTTTATATCAATTATATGTTTAAAGCTACTTTAATGACTACATTCAGCACTTGAGAATAGAATTCTCAGATTTTATTATATGGCTTAGTGCTTGAAATCATTTTTAATTTTAGGGGACTGCTCAACTGTTATCTGAGAGTGAAAGAATTGGAAGTCACGAAAAGCCAATCAAACATATTCCAGTACATTGCTTTAAGACTCTGGAGGTAATTTAATTACTTTTAACGTTTTTATAACTTTTTTCCAAAATGTGAGTAAATGTTATCTATCGATAAAGAGGAAGTTTAAAAGAGATTGTGCAGGATTAAATGTCTATCAAATGATTAGTCATAGTCAGAATGCCATAGACCCAATTTAAGTGACAAATAAAAGAAAGTAGGCTACTATACAGTGGAACCTTAACTAGGGACAATATTTTAAAAATATTCTAAATTGAAATTTTATGCCAATTTAATAAAAAAAATTTATGAACAAAATGTAATTCGATCCATGTCGAACTGCTTCAAAACAAAACCAATTATTCTTCAGACGTGCGGCAGTGGCTGAAAGGGTAAGAACTGTTGGAAATTGATAGTTTAGCCAGCTCGAAAACGGGAGAAAGATCCGGCTGCATGGGAGTGTCCGTAAATTTTCCCAGAGGTAATGTGAAAATGAGCCAGGTTCTTTTAGAAAAACTTCCAACAAGGTATCCCTGCTTTAGTCAAATAAGTTCAGTGTGCTTTGATATAATCTTATGAATCCAAATTCACTCACAGGAATCAAAATTAAAAAGTTACCATTAACTGAAGTTTTGGAAGAATTTATGCTAAGAAACCTCTACTCATGATACGTTTTAGATCATAAACTTCTAAAAATGCCTTTTATGTGAGATCAGAATGAACGCAGAAGCATATGACTGAGTCATTTCATAATGATTTGAACTAAGCTCATTAAAATGACAGATTGTGAATTTAGTTTTGGGAATGCTTGCATGAATTACTACGCAACAAAATGCAGGGTTGTCATTCCCCATGAAAGTTTCGAAAGGCTGCAGAAAATCATTCTTTAAGAGGCTTACACATGAAGACAATGTTGCATTCATGCTGTTGAATTCATCCCTTTATGGAGAATGGTTGACTATGCAGTCTGCTTCATCTTATCAAAACTTGAGGAATTTAACTCATACTCTCTTGGCATTTTATCACACAAAGTTGTTTCTACAGGTCAGTGAGTCTTCGGGGCACCCACGCAGCATAAATTTAGTAGAGTTCCTTGCCAATAACCGTTTCAATTTGTACGTCTTATCGACTATGCTTTGGTTTGTCAGTATCAAGTTATGCAACCTGCTGTACTACGGCTTCTTTCGGGCCTCAATACTGACCTTACACTATTCATTCCTTTCATTTACCATGCGAAAAAGGTAACGCTATTCATTATTCCTTTCATTTCCCTTGCGCGAAAAGCTACTAATTGTTTTTGAATCCATTCTGCTGATTGCCTCTTTTTTCTAAAGAAAGTGTCTAGTCCAGTTTTAACCATTTGCTTCACCATCCAGCGCATCACGAATACACTTATCAGCAACCCTTAACCATCACCTGAAACTAACCAGTGCAGAGCCAGTGGTCCAGTGATTGAGACCGCTGAAAGTTGGATTTTCGATCCCAGGCGAACGGGTTAGTTGCATGGATTAGTTGCACATTTCACTTATTTTCCTATGTCTAAGTTTAATACTAGCTCGTTTCCCATAGAAGGACCTCCATAAATGCATCTCGAATGTAATGTAGATAGCCCTAGTGTACTTCGCCATATTCAAATAACCCAACTTAAAATAACCTGAAACAAACATCGTCGCGACGTTCAACC
This sequence comes from Stegodyphus dumicola, assembly GCF_044657685.1. NCBI lineage: Eukaryota > Metazoa > Arthropoda > Arachnida > Araneae > Eresidae > Stegodyphus > Stegodyphus dumicola. The sequence continues at coordinate 132,171,711 of NC_140776.1, forward strand.
CTTTGTTATATTGAAACAGCTTCGCAAGTGCATCGTGTTTCTCTTAAAATTTCTAATATTTGAAGTTTATATCTCGTGATTTAATATTTTATGCATTGCCAACAATTAATAGTTTTATTCATAGCACTTTGACAGTTTTTTTTTGAAGCAAAATTTATGTATTGCTGATCATTATTATATTCATGATATTTTGACAATTTTTCTCCATGTATAATTTATGTATTGTTTACCCTCTCCCATCCGAGAAAATGCATTATTTTTTATTTACAAAATTTTTAACCTTTAGTGAGATAAAGAATAGCTTACTGAGAGAAGCTTCATTTCTATGAAGAGGTTCTTATAAAAAGTTATAAAATTTTATCATAAGCAAATCAAATAATAAAAAAATTTCCATAGTCCATACAATTGGAACATTGGATCTGTAACATATAATTCAAGTTATAATTTAATCAGATAATCTTTTTGAAGCAGTCTTCATAATTAATATTAACGTTAAGTGTAATATTTCGTTTCTCCAAATAAAATGTTCATTCGAATGTATATTTATGTACATGATTCGACTGATAATGTTAGTATCAGCAAGCGATTGCAGCTTTTAATTCAATATCTATATATCCGGGAGCTATTAATCAGTATGTATTAAATGGATATGACAAATTGAAACATGGATGTGGTTTTGTATTAGGAAATATCCGTCAATATAACGGCATGTATCTCAATTCTGATTCCTGCGAATGCTCGGCAGTCTTACATGCTAATCCACAATAGTTTTTAGGAAGTTCAGATTTTTGCCTATTTCTTTTTTATAACAATTTTAGGTATCTTTTTACATCATTATTTTATTTTGTTATATTTTTATATTATACGTTTCTGTCTATTTTTTCCGCTTATGACGTTTGTGGTTATTTTATTTTAAAATTTTAATATCGATTTTAAATTAACCACAGCAGCCACACATCTTCATCGTGTCATTTTCTTTGATAACTGTTAGCTTCCCTGTTCTAAACATATAATATTATGCCAAAAAAATCTCGAGTGTTCCAGGTTAGTGAGTCTTCGGGGTACCCACGGTGCATACATTTTAAGCATTTCAAACGGCCTAATGTTAGTTTCACTTTGTACCTCGTATCGAAAATAATGCTTTGGTTTGTCAGTATCAAGTTATGCACCTGTACAGGGGCTCGTTGTGGGCGCCACTATTGATATAACACTACCTTTCACTTTCCATGGAAAAATCGTAACACTAATCTTCATTCATTCATTTCATTTCATTCTAAGCCACTAGTTTTCTTTGGGATCCATTCTTCTGACTGACTCTTTTTTCGAACGAAACTGTCCGCTCCAGTGTTGATCATTTGCATCACTCTCCGGCGCATCTCGGATGCATTATCAACAGCCTTATGCACCCTGTCGTGTTCTGCGTTCGTGCTGGGACCACTGCGATCCATTTTACGACAGTGAACCAAAGATAGAGCCCTTGTCCCGGAGAACTTGCGTCCCCCATTCAAAGATTAGAGACTCAATCTCTAGAAAGCAGACCATTATGGAACCACCACCAGCTTGAACAGTGCCTTGCTGACAACTTGGGTCCATGGCTTCGTGGAATCTGCGCCACACTCGAACCCTACCATCAGCTCTTACCAACTGAAATCGTGACTCATCTGACCACGCCACGGTTTTCCACTCGTTTAGGGACCAACCGGTATGCTCACGAGCCCACGAGAGTCGCTGCAGGCGATGTCGTGCTGTCAGTAAAGGCACTCGAGTCGGTCTTCTGCTGGCATAGCCCAAGGAAGACAAATTTCGCCGCACTGTCCTATCGGACACGTCCCTCGTACGTCCCACATTGATTTATGCGGTTATTTGACGCAGTGTTGCTTGTCTGTGAACATTCGCAACTCTACGCAGACGTCGCTGGTCTCGGTTGTTAATTGCAAGTGGTCGGCCACTGCGCTGTCCATGGTGTGATGTTATGCCTGAAATTAGATACTCTCGGCACACTCTTGACACTGTGGATCTCGGAATGTTGAATTCCCTAACGATATCCGAAATAGAATAACCCATGCGTCTACCTCCAACTACCATTCCGCGTTCAAAGTCTGAGGCCATAATCACGTCAAAGCCTCTTCACATGAATAACTTGAACACAAATGAAAGCCCTGGCAAAGCACTTCGCATTTATACATTTTCTACGCGATACTACTGCCATCTGTATATTTGCATATTGCTATCCCATGACTTTTGTCCCTTCAGTGTATATGATGGTTCTAATCAATGTGAAGACTGATTATTTACCCAAAGAATCGAAGCTGTCTAGACACAAATCCAGCCATTAAATTCCAATCTGATAGAACCCCGGGTCTCATCCCATAAATGGTCGGTTCCGTAAATTCTGCCAGTCGATTCCAAGGAATGTTTTTCCAGCACTGTTGACCTATGCCAGCCGGAGCCAGTTTGATAGTTTCCAGCGGGCGCCACAAGGAGGCCGATGCTGAACTGAGAGAGACGAGGCTAGGCCTTCATCCCTCGGCGTCCGTTCCCTAAGATCAGATACCGGGTCTCTTACCGCCAGCGGTCGGTTCCGGATATTTGTCTTTGGGTATGAACTTAACCATCATCTGAAACTAACGTCGCCCCACCGGTGACTCAGTGATTAAAACCGCTGAAAATTGATTTTGTTATTGCAGGCGAACGGGCTGGCTGCATAGTTACTTTTCATGGTTTTTCCTATGTCTAACTTAAATACTAGCAATTTTCTAAAGGCATCCCAACCTTAATGTATGTAGCCCTAGTGTGGCTCGCCATATTCAAATAACCTAACCTAATCTGTAAAAAACATCGTTACGACGTTCAACCGTTTGTTACACTGAAACAGCCTGACGAGTCATCTTTCTTTTAAAATTTCTAATATTTGAAACTCTATATCTCGTGGTTTTATTTTTGTGCAATGCCTATAATCACACAGTTTTATTCATAAAATTTTGACAGATTATTTTCGAGCAAAATTTTATGTATTTGCTGATCTTCCTTCTATTCATAATATTTTGACATTTTTTTTCAGAACAAATTTATGTCTTGGTGACAATCCTACTTCCCTAACTAAACTGGGATGTTTCTCCTTACCTTTCTAGAGGTTCTTACAAAAATTGTATATTGTCTTATTAAAAGGAAATCAATCAAGTAATAAATTAAACATGACCAAAAATTCCACAACTTGGACTTTGGATCTATGACTGTTTAAGTGATAATTTAATCACATAATCCTTTTGAGGCACTGTTTATTATTAATATTAATCTAAGTGTAATACTTCTTTTCACTAAATAAAATGTTTATTCGAATGTATATTGATTATGTATACATAATTCGGCTGATAGTTTCCGTACCAGCAAGAGATTGCAGCTTTAAATTCAGTATATATATATATATATATATCCGAGAACTATCTCTCAGTATGTATTAACTGGAAATGACAAATTCAAGCATGGATGTGGTTTTGTGTATTAGAAACTTTCTGTCAATATATCACCAAAAGTACCCCAATTCCGATTCCTGCAAGGGCTTGACAATTTTAGAAGGTAATCCAGAATAATTTTTAGGGAGCTGAAATTTTTATCTCTTTTCTTTTTCGTATCAGTTTTAAGTATCGTTTTACACAATTATTTTATATTGTTAAATATTTTTATACTATACCTCCCTGCCTATTTTTCCTACCTATGACGTCTGTGGTGTTTATTTCAAGTTTAAATATCAACTTCAAATTAATCAGAGAAGGCGCATATCTGTATTGTGACATTTTTTACAATTGTTTACCTGTTCTAGACATATACTATTATGCCAACTGAATTTCGAGTATTTCAATTCTAACGCGAAGAATCCTTATATGACGAATTGTATTGAATTATTTATAAGCACACTACGGCTATACAGGGTGTCCCAAAACGACCGCATAAACTCTGCACAGCTAGATTCCTCGTTGAGAGTACATAAAAACTGCCCAAAGAAGCGTTCCTGTACGATCCATAGTTTACGAGAAAATACGAAAAACAAAGTATGACGTCACTGTCTTTGCAAGAAAAAACACTTTATTGAACATATCAACAGCAGTATATACACAACTTAAAGCAGATGTTCAAAGTGTCCGCCATGCATGTCGAGGCAGGCTTGAACTCGTAGTGGAATGGCTGCCATCACACGTTACAGCATCGCAGGGTTCACCGAAGTACGAGCAGCATGCAAACGAACAACTAAGTCCATTGGTGTTGTCAGTACGTCTCGATACACCAGTTCCTTGAGATGGCCCCATAGGAAAACCTCCAACGGTGTAAGATCTGGCGAACGTGGCGGCCATAGAACCGAATCCCACATCCGATCCAGCGGCCGGGGTATTCCATATCCAGGCAACCACGTACAGGAACACAGAAATGCGCTGAAGCCCCGTCATGCTGGAACCAAAGTCCCTGTATTTCCGCTAATGGTAAGTCATTGAGGAACTCAGTTAAGACCTCATTGAGAAACACCAAGTACGACTATGCCGAGAGCCGTTCAGGCAACACATATGGTCCAAGCAGGCGATCCCTGAGTATGCCGGCCCACACGTTAAGAGACCAACATTCCTGATGTTTCTGCGGCCGGATTGCATGTGGATTGATCTGGAACCACATATGACTGTTGTGATGGTTGATTATTACCCAAAGATAATTATTTACTCATCACGAGTGAAACATGATTCATCGGTCCACAGGATATGTGCAATGAAACCATTATCTGTGTTCTGTTGCTGCAACAGCCATTCACAGAAGGCCACGCGTTTCTGAAAGTCGTCTGGTTTTAGACCTTGCACGGTTGTGTACCGAAATAGGTGTAGCCTCTCAGACCGTACAAGCCTGTGCACAGTACTTTTACTCGAAGTCATCTCACGGGCTAATGCGCGTGTGCTTACCTCGGGTGTCTCTTCTACCCGCTGCAGTATTGCATCCGCTTGTGCTACCGTCAGGCCGCATGCCTGACTCGATATGCGCGGCGAACGTTTTAAACATTATCGTCTTGAAAGATATGCCAATACTGTTGTTGATATGTCCAATAAAATGTTTTTTCCTTGCACCGGCAGTGACATCATACTTTGTTTTTCGTATTTTTCTCGTAAACTATGGATCGTTCAGGAACGCTTCTTTTGGCATTTTTTATGTACTCCCAATGAGGAATCTAGCTGTGCCGAGTTTATGCGGTCGTTTTGGAACACCCTGTATGCCTAAGAGAAGAGCTGAAGCTTTTAATGATCTTAGTTCAAATCATTATTGAATGACTCAGTCATATGCTTCTGCGTTAATTCTGATCTCACATAAAAGGCATTTTTAGAAGTTTATGATCTAAAACGTATCATGCGTAGGTTTATTAGCATAAATTCTTCCAAAACTTCAGTTAATGGTAACTTTTTAATTTTGATTCTTGTGAGTGAATTTGGGTTCATAAGATTGTATCAAAGCACACTGAACTTATTTGACTAAAGCAGGGATACCTTGTTGGAAGTTTTTCGTTGAGGGCTTTTGAAAACTCCGAAACGTCCATGCAGCCAGGCTCATTCATCGGTATCTGAGGCTTGTCAAACTATCAGTGTTAAGCTATGGTGGTGGAGCTGTAGATGAAAGAAAACATGCGATGGAAATATATTATCAGTAATAACCAACCTAATGGTAGAAGAAGAACTGATGTATTATTTTAAATAAAATCGCATGTTTTCTTATTTTAAAAAAATATATGGTAGCAGAAACGAGCATAATTATTGTTAGATATCTCTACCAAATATTTAGAAAAGTCTCTTTCAGCTGAAGTCGAAAATATATTTCATGATCAGAAGATGCCAATAGTTCGTTAGCTATGTATTGGTGGATACCAATTAGTAAAGCAGGATTAAGCATCTGTAAAATTCAATCCATTCGCTCATTGGATTGGTTTTGTGAAATATTATTTTTTAAGAGACCTGGACACTTGTTAGTAATGGGAAAATATAACGCTTACTTCGGTAATAAAAAAAAATGCCATTGGTTATTCAGCCTTCCAACAACACAGAGTGCTGCTCATTGTGCACCAATGAGAGCAACCGCGTTACACCTATGAGAAAGGGACGCTCTAGCTCAGTTTTGATTGATAACATTTCTCCGAGAATCTTCTATCGTTCTTTCCCTATTTACTGCTTCTCTAATAAATTGTTGTTCAACTTCCAGTTTTTTACCTAAACCGACCAATAAGTCTTTACCTGCTTGATGAAAAAAACTGGCAACAACAGGCGCACCTTTTTGCTTTTATAAAGAACCTACTTATTCAACAGCCTCTCAAAAGGACTTCCAACTCGACAGTATTTTAAATGTCCTTTACTTCAAAAACACTGTAAATTTACAAATAATCATGTTATCTTCAGAATACAAACCCCTGCCGAAGACTATGGATACGCATGCCAACAAGACAATGCCTAACAGCAAGATAGAGTTTTAAGAAATATTATAAATTCTGTATTGGCATTGCATATTTTTGACAGTTTAAAATTTAGTCCTTATGTTTTGAAATATAGTCTATAAGTTTTGTACTTTTAGCTGTGATGATTATGCGTTTTAGAATTAAAAATCTCTTTTCATCTGACAGGACATATCCCGTGTACATCTACTCCATTCTTTTGACTCTGCTGCTATATCCGTTAGGAGACGGTCCAATCTACACAGCAGTTGGAGATGAATATATGAAAGCTTGTTATACGAAATGGTGGAGGAATCTTATTTTCATAAACAACTTTTATCCTTTAGGTGAATCAGTAAGTAACAATATTTTTACTATAAGTTTTGATTATGGCCAATTTTTTAAAGATTGATCTTTTATGTCTCGACAGGTTTCAAAATACAAGATGCGACTTTTTGTACATTTAGTTAGAAATTAAGGTAATATTCTTGAAGATAATTTCCAATATTTATTAAACTGTTAATTTAAGATAGTGCGCACATTACTGTAATTAATTTAAAATTATATGCCCGTAATAATATGCAAATAATAAATTTTATTGTCAAACTTAAAAAAATATGCATATTAAAATTTTTAATTTCTCGAGAGAGAGAATGAGAAAATAATTTGTTCACATAAAAGTCTCTTTACAAGAGAAAATAAAATCGATAAAATACTACATTTGCATTGGTAAAGAATTTGTGTTGTTGACGGTATTTATCTTACATGTCTGACACTAACATCAGATAAATCTACGAATTTTGTCGTTGCCAAGAGCCTCAAATTTTGCGTTGGCATGAGCCTCCTATAAGTAGCAGTATGAATTTAACCAGCGCAACGCGATTTTGAAAGAGAATCCTGCGGAGGAGCGGATCTTCTATCCAACTTCACTTTCTACCAACCTCTGGAGAGGACTTTAAGCTCTAGAGATCTAAGTCTTTCAAGTGCCCCTGCTTCGCAGATACAATATGCACTTGCAGAAAACTACACTTTCTCTGGAAGTCGAGCTCAAGATTGACAAGATGTTTTCCCTTGTCAGTTTACTATAAAAAAAGAAACCTGAATGAAAGAACCCTCTCTTTATATTATAAGGTATTTCTCCCACCTTCATAGTATGCCTTAGTGGTATAGTGGTTATCACACTCGGCATGTATTCGAGAGGTAGCAGTTCGAGTCCCAGCGAGGGCATTGCTACTTTTCATCCCTCCTCCTTCAAAAATGCCTAATGTCTCTACAGAGGCGCTCGAACAGGGATGGCGGTGGATGATGATTCTCCACCACCAGGATGTGGAGAGTGGTTTCCCTAATTCCCAGTCGCCCTTTAAAACAGGGAGTATATGAGGTATTTCTCCCGCCTTCTTCGCATGCCTTCGTGGTGCAGTGGTCACAACACTCGGCGCGTATTGAACAGGTCCGTGGTTCGAATCTCATTGAGGACACTGCTCATTTTTATCTCTTCTGTTTTAAAAATACCTAATGCCTCTACAATGTCACTGCGAGTATATTAACTTTCAGTCCCATCTGCTAGTGTTGTATAAGAACAGTAATTTCAGAGATTATTTTCGTATGCACAATGGTAAATATTGCGATTAACATGAGTACTTATTTGAAAAAGCCCACAAGCAACAAGACAGCGGAGAATCCTTGATTTCTCTTTTTGTTTTCGTACTTCAATAGGTAGATTTCCTTTTGCAACTTCGGTCCAAAGTTTTCAGTTCTTTCGAAGAGCATAACAGTAACTTGGCATAAATGATCTTTTCAAACATTTTATCATACTTATCATCTCGAAGTCACATTGTCCTCAAAGCTCAATATTCAATTGTCATTAATGTCGTTAAAATTGAAAGAGCATTATTGCGATAAGGTTAAATAAATCCAGCAGTCTCCTGTATCTAAATATTTAAAAAATCTGATGTGTACACCACGTGTCTTCCTTATACGAAATATTAAACTATCCGCATTTTTTCTGCATTTCAGTTAAACTCATTGAATTGAATTAAATCTACTTCGTTGATAACGTATGAACCACAAAGGAATAAATGCACTCCTTAAACACGAGAGAAGTCGCGCGGGGCACAGAGTCACCCCATGCGTCGAAAATCAACAATCCTGACCGGAAATATTTCATGTTATTGAATCATCCTTCTAGTATCCTCCTGTCTGACAGTCCCCTTGGAATGTGTAATATTATTTTTGCTTGTTTTTCTTTCCTGCGAGAGAAGCAATCGTTTCTTGGAATCCTAAGGGAATTGGGTGATTCAGTCACCCCGTGCGACCGTTACTGCTTCGAAATTTTTCATTAGTAGCAGTTTAGCTTCGTGCTCTCGAGTGTTTCCGTTGTTGATCTGTTGGATTATTTGATAAATAATGGCTTACAAACGTAAATTTACCGAATATGAAAAAGAAATGGAACATTTGAGTAGATGAAGTTGAGTCTTCTGAAGAAGAAATTGATCAAGAAAAGTGAAAATGAATCTAATGAAGAAATGTACAGTTCTCACGACAGCGAAAGTGAATTTGAGTAGAATGATGAGGACGACGGAAATCCTGATTTAGTAAACAGTATTTTGATTAAAAAAAATAACACAGTTTTTCAGAAAGGAAAACCAAATCAAAAAGTGAAAACGTCTTCTCAAAATATAATAACTCATTTACCAGGATCAAAAGGAACTACACGCAATATAACGAAGCAACTAGAAAGTTGGGAATTGTTTTTCAATGCTAAAATGATACGATTCATTGTAGAGTGTACAAATATTTATGTTGAAATAATATCGGTAAATTACACCAGAGATCGAGATGCCAAAACGACATATGATGCTGAAATTAGAGCACTTTTTGGGCTTATATATCTGTGCGGCTTGCGTAAATCGTCACGTACAAATACGCAAGATTTGTGGGCAACTGATGGATCAGGCATTGAAATTTTACGGAACACAATGTCATATAAAAGATTTAATTTTATTCTCAGGTGTTTACCGTTAGATAATGTGACCAATCGTGAAGCTCGCAAAAAATTGGACAAACTGGCGGCTGTGAGAGAATTTTTTGCCAATTTCAACGAAAATTGACAAAAGATATGCACTATTGGTGAATATGTTACGATCAATGAAAAATTAGAGAAATTTCGAGGGCTGTGTTCCTTTCGTCAATATATACCTAGTAAACCAGCGAAATATGGAATAACAATATTTGCCTTAGTAGATTCAAGAAAATTTTACAGCTATAACATGGAAATATACGCAGGACAACAGCCAGAAGGTCCTTTTAGAGTTGAAAATTTACCATTTGAAATTACAAAACGCCTGTGCACCCCTTTGTTTGGATCAAGCAGAAACGTAACAATGGATAATTGGTATACGAGTTATCCTCTAGCAACCGAGTTCGTCCAAACAAAAACTATGAAAGTTTATTCTTCTATATTTGGGTTCCAAAAGAACGCGACACTAGTATCGTATGTCCCTAAAAAATCCAAAATGTGTAGTTTTGTTATCTACAATCTATCGCGATGATGCCATTGATGAAAGTGAGGATACTAAGAAACCAGAAATAATTCAATTTTATAATGCAACAAAAGGTGGTGTAGACAAAGTTGATGAAATGTCATCCTTATATTCGACAGCTCGAAAAACCAACAGATGGCCGATGGTTGTTTTTTATTGTGTGTTGAACGTCGCTGCAATAAATGCCCGAGTTGAGTTATTGTCAACAAAGATCGCTCCTTTACAATATCTAAGAAAAAAGTATGCCAGTGCTTCCTAAAGTGCTTCGTGAAAGCATCAATAATGCGACTTCTAGTGGATCAGAAGAACGCCCACCAAAGAAAGCAAAAGTCGACAAAGGCTGATGTGCTATGTGTCCAAGGTCCAAAGACAATAAAACTACAATTTCTTGAAAAATATGAGGTAATTTTTCATGTAAAATTCATTCTTCCTATGTTTGCCAGAAGTGTATGTCTGCTTCTGATCCCTGATTAGGCATGTAATTATTTTGAATGGAATTTTTTCTTAAATATTGAAATAAGTTTTCTTAAGTATAGCTTGTGAATGAAATATTGCAATTATTGTTTATAATCAAATGGTTTCTTATAAATTATACAACACATTTTCCTAATGAAACTGACTGGAATGACCCAGTCCCCTCACGCGATCTCCAACGTCAGTGTTGGGTGCGCGCCTTCTGCCGGGTAAAATTCACTATATTTATTTACCAGAGCGACACCCGGCGAGAGGTTCACTTAACAGCATTAAATCTCATTCATTTTATAGCTGAGAATGCACAAAAATGCTATTATCTGAAGAATTATCTAATCGTTGTCACATGTTCTCTATTCAAGTACAATAATTAAACTAAAAGGATGTATAAATTAAATTAAACAAATAAATAGAAACGGTTTTTCATAGATAATTTCGGCGCCGCTTACCTAATGCGCATGCGCTACTCATAAACATTCTTCTCTGTCCGAGACAGACTGGCGACAATATTTGCTGCTAATGAGAAACACATATTTCCTCGAATTTCACATTCAGTTCACACTTCGCGGCAAGGTAAAAATACGTAAAAACTCAAAATATTTTCATTAAAAATTGAAAGATATAGAAAAATATAAAAGACAAAATACATTTAAAGCAATTTAAAAAAAAAAATTACAATTAAAATTATTCTACGCGAAAGCAAGCAATTCGGCGAGCAGGCTAGAAGACAGAATTTTTGGTGCACAAAACTAAAAGTTTCCTTTTGGGCCCACTCAGCAAAAAGGTACTACAGATGCAAAAAAGATGTTGTATTGTTCCTTTTCAGACACAATAATAAACTGGTGAATCCGAGCAAATTAATAATATATAAATCTAATAGAATATTAGATTAATTAAGTGTAATGATATGGTTTCTCATGATATACATAAGTAATCAAGAACTCAGCTAAATCAAAGCTTAAGTTAATCCTAAAAATTAAGCGCAAACCAAATTAACATTTTTGATCGTAATTACGTAATAATGATGGCTTTTTTTTTTTTTTTTTTTTTTTAAAGAAAATGATCGAATGAATGACAATAAAAATACAAAAGAACATAAATAATATACAGTAACCAGCAATTTACAACTTAGAAGCCAAAAATGAAGTACAATTATTACCTTCCTTCTATATAGCTATAAATCCTATCCTTCTCTCTATTATTTAAAATTCATTGCTATTGTTCTTTTCATTTCATTCTTAATTTTTTTAATTGCAATATATGCTTACAAAATTAATACTTCATTGGAAGTAAGTTATGAACAGTGAATAGGAATTTACCGTGAGGAACAATGCTACTATAGGATGTTAAAGATAGGGGTACCCTACAAATGTTTCTTTAATGCATCGACCACGTGGTCAAATTGATTCCTAAGAAATACATTTTTATGATTACACACTTTTAGTAAATGGCGAATAATTAAAAAAACTAATACAGGCCATTCAGCCAAATCATATTCTTAATTACTACCATAGAAGAACAGGAAAGAAACAGGAAAAACGTAATTTTACAAACAAATTCTGCAGGCCAATTAGAGTTCAAATTTTTGTTGATTATTTTCAAATTTCAATTCATTAAAAAGTTAGTGACATGCTATTAGGACTCAAAGAAAATTTTAGCGTAAATTCATGGAAAAAGGAAGGAAAGGGTATTTATCACTTAGCAGTCCAAAGCCGGAAGCTGCGCATTTGGAAGTCTCAATTTAAAGTCCCGAAACGGTGCTCGAGTCGTCGGTGAATCCAGACATATACACCATTGAACAGTCTCACAACCCGGAAAGACGCATTCAGTACTGCAGAGGACATTATCGCTCTTTCGCCTTAGATGCATCTGGATAGAACAGTTCGCCCATCAAAGTGCGGAACCAGCTTTCTTTCACACGAGGTCATGAAAATAAAGTTTCCGGTTCACAAAGAGTAATATCACTGAGACGCAATCTTTGTATGCAGTCGATAACCTAACGCAACTGTTATCAGCGACCATTTCCCAGTTGGCGGAATTGAAGACGAAAAGCCTGTGCGACTCGGGGAGGAATAATCTGCCATTATCCTTCAGGAATGAAATTGACTCCTGACAGGAATTTCGTAAAAAGAACAACGTCAAATTCGTATAGTCGCAGGAAGGATATTAAGATATTTCCATGTCTCCTCTGGGCGCGAAGCAGAGTGGTCGCAAGGAAAACATCAAAACCTTTGCATGTTGCCTCTTGTCGCGAAGTAGCGTAATAACGTGCACGAAGAAATAGCAACTAGCCCGAGGGCGTGTCAGCCAAAAGTGAAGTACTTAATTCCAAGCTCCTCTCTGATCACTCAAAATTCCCGACACCATAATTTTCAGGCATTGCGCCCGCCTTAAGGACTAAATTTCCACGTTTCCGCCAAACCGCACAAAACAGCCTATTTGATCAAGCGAAACCAGTCAGTACCAGGAGCCAAAGTGGACCCCTTGTTTCGGGAAACTTGTTGACCTTTACTCGTAAACAACTATTAACCCTTGATATTTGTCCACGTACTCCTATTTCCTTAGCAACCCAAAACAAAGAACTTCTTTCTAAAACCTTCGACATGAAATTCAAGCTTTGAAACGAGAATGACGCAGCAGAATTTCTCTCTTTTCCTGAATCTTTTACAAAGAATACGAAGTTTTTCCGGTTAAATTTAAAAAAAAAAAAAAAAAAAATATCATTGGTCTTCCAAAACATAAAATTCAAATAACAAAATATTGATAAATTAAATTACTAATTCAAAGAATTAAATTAATTTTGATTTTTCTAAATAAAAAATAATTAAACTTGAACTTTTCTCAACAGAAAAATATAGAAAATTATTAGTCTAACAAAGAATTAATTCATTATTTTGCTAAGTTTCTGATAAAAACAAATATAACTGCTATGGATGGAAAAATTAGGCTTAGCAGCACTTAAACAATTTTCAAATTGTTGATAAGCGGCCCACCAGCGGCCGAGCGGTAAAGTCGCTGACCACTGGTAGTTCAGTCCGAGGTTCGAATCCCGCGAACGGGCTGGCTGCGTGGGTGTTTTCGTGATTTTCCCCATGTGTAACGTGTATACGAGCCAGTTTTCCTTAGAAAGTCTTCCATGAAGGCATCCCTTCCCTTAGGCAGATAGCCCTAGTGTGCTTTGCCATAATTAAATACACCAGTACACACCAAATTGTTGATAACTCTACAATTATTTCATGCACGTTAACTAAAGGTATAAAAACCTTAACTGGAAGATAAGAACAACATAATTCAATCACTTAAAACAATTTTCAAATTGTTGATAAGCGGCCCACCAGTAGCAAAAAAATGCGCAATTTACCAACATATAAGAATAAAAAAACTCAATTTTCAGAGCCGAGTAACAAAGTGAATATATACATATATATATGTAAACTTTTGTTGCGGCCGTTTGCAACCAAAAAGGGAGGTGAACAAATTAATGTTATCAACTAAAAAAAATCTCATTTGAATCCATTTTAAATCAGTTTTATAACTCATTTGGGGGAAAAGAGTCCTTTACTCTGTCCCTGACTAGAGATGTCACGCAAAAACATCGCCAAATAGCATTCGATAGTGGTCAAAATGGATATTTCCGTTGAATTATGATACCCGGAATGTTTCGTGATTACAATACATCCTTTACTTCGTACAAGGAAGTAATTAGCAAATTTTCTTTACCGTCTCAATTTAAGTAAAACAATAGCTGCAACTAAACGAAGTTTATTATTACAATAATACAAGTAATCGAATGGTTACTGAGGAATTGAAAAAGAAAAATCTGTTGCAATTAAATGAAGCACTAGATTACAATATTTCGAGAAATCAGTGCCGTACTGGCTAATAATAATAATAATAATAAAAAAAAAAAAAAAAAAAAACATAGTTTTTAATTCATTTGAATAGGTCATATAAAATAGAGATACAAATAGATAAAATAATAATATCTGGAAAATAACTTGAAACAGGTAAAATAATGTGCAGAAATTATACAATATTAAGTTCATTATATAATAAATATTCTATACGTTTGTAGGATCGCCGCAGTTGGTACCCTTCTTGTATACTCTAATTAATACACTGACTACCAATAAGTATCTGGACACCTGTGATAGAAAAGAAAAACTAACTTTATTCAAAATCAATAGTTGGTAGAGCCTCCACGAGAGGTAATTACAGCGTGGACCCTCCGGGGCATAATATCCACAAGTCGCTGTGTCACAGCTAGTGGTATTTTCTTCCACTCGGCTTGGAGAAGAAATAGAAGTTCCTTCACCGATATTGCACGGGTAGTGCACCCCTGAATTCGGCGATACAACTTGTACCAGAGGTTCTCGATAAGGTTCAGGTCTCGACTCTGGGCAGGTCAGTCCATTCGATGAACTCCATTGGCACCATACCAAGCCTTGGTTAACGTCGAAACATGACAACTGGCATTGTCGTCCTGAAAGTAACAGGGGTTCAACCCGTAAAACTGCCACTACGTAGGAAGCACATTGTCATCCAAAATAGTGCAATAGCCATCGGAGTTGAGCTTACCATGAATGGGGACCAAGGCTCCCAGTCCATACCAGGAGAAACACCCCAGACCATAATTCCACCTCCGGCGAACTTGACTGTTGGCACAATGCATTCTGGCAGGAGACGTTCTCCAGGAAGACGCCAGACCCAAAACCTGCCATCCGAACGGTAAAGGGTGAACCTTGATTCGTCACTCCAAAAAACCCGTTTTCACTGATCTACGGTCCAATTTAGATGTGCTTTGCACCACATTAACCGAGCAGCGCGGTTGGACTTTGTGATCAAAGGCTTATGGGCAGCAGCACGACCATGAAAACCAAGCAAATGTGCTTCCTTACGGAGGGTATTCATTGAAACAATACTCCCGGATGCCTGTTGAAACTCCTTGCGGAAGAGGGCCATCGGTTGGTTGCGGTTCTTCCGAATTTCTCTGGACAGCACTTGTCGGTCTCTATCTCCCAGTTTCTTTGGTCTGCCGACTCAGGGCACATTCCGACAATCACCGCTCACCTTCCACTTCTTAATCACATAGGCCACTGTCGATTTTGGGTACTTCAGATAGCTAGATATGTCGCTTAAGGATCGTCCGCATTTGTGATACCCGATAAATTTACCTTTCTCGAAATCAGAGAGCTCCGAACTGCGAGGCATCTTGCATGCGACTAAAGCCCATGCTGTTTCCTACACGATATATACCGGCGGAGTTCGTGACGTACCTTAGGACCGCAGATATCGCCATTTGCATAGGTGTCCAAATACTTATTGATAGTCAGTGTAGTTTTCTCATTTAGACACACAAACTTTATTTCACGACACAAAAATCTAGCACAGACAACTTACGCACGACAACAAATTTTACGCAGAAAAACAGGTGTTGCACTAAAGCAAAATACTTTAGTCTCTCTCTCTCTCCTGTTTCTGCATCCTCCTCTCAAGATTGGGTTTATACAGCAATTAATCCAAATCTGAAATTCATAAGCGACAGGTGTGAAAAAACTTATTTACTCCTAGCGAATGATGCATAATTCAACAAATGAGTTTTACCAGTTATTTAAACATACAATTCTTGCCTTTAAAAATATATTAATTTATATCATATTATATGAAAAATTCAAATTAAAATATGTAAAAGAAAGTATTACATTTAAAATATTATTAACCCTTTGACTGATCATCCCGAGATTTCCACAGGCAACTCAAATGTAGCAAAATTTGCTCATCCCGCGATTTCCGCGGGCATATGTTTTTCTTCCTTTATTCAGGAGCGCATCCCGTTTTTCGCCGTTTAACCATTGAAATAAATTATATTCAGTATTAGGCGTTTAGTTTACGATTTGGCCAACAGATATCATTAGTAGGCCACTAAATTGCGGCATTTGAAAACGGCATGTGGTAATAGCGCTCAAACTTCACTTTTGAGGCTTTTTCTTACAGAAATGGCTGCTAGAAAACGTTCAGGGATTATCTTGAATGTTTAATTAAATTATTTAAGTATTAATTAAATTTATTGATTAGATTGATTATTAATTAGATTTATTGAATCTGGTGCAAAGACTGTGAAGTTGGACTTTGCCTTGAACCCTGTTTTGAACTCTGTCTTACTAAACTGCATTTCTAAGGTATTTTTCCCTCATCGGTTTATATTTTCTTAAATTTTCTACATTTTACTTTTTTATATATGCAATAAATAGAAATTAACTGTAATTCGACTGACATTTATTTAAAAAAATTTTTTTTTTGTGATAATATCTGAAATTGGTTTTTTTGGCAACTTAGTTTCTCATGATGAAAATCTATATAAAAAATATTTTCTAGAAACAAAAAGTTCATTTTTCATTTCACCAATATATATAGCTTTTAAAATATGAAAAAAAAAACGCAATTTTGGAAGCGATTTTGGTCCACAAATTTAGCAGTCAGAGGGTCGATTAACTCAGATTAACAGAATCAAGAGAATTAATCAAATTTCTAAATCTGTTAAATGAATTAGCTTAGTATACAAAATCTTAAATCTTCGTCATTTATATAAAAAAACTGTAAATATATTTAGCTATCAATATATTTAGCAAAAAACTGAAATGAACAAAAAATTTAATTCAGTGAGAGAAAATATTCAGGAATAATTTATAATGACGGTTTTTAATTTGGAACAGCCTTTAGCAAAAACTATCTAAATCAGGGACAGTCATTTACGAAATATTTTAATCAGGAACCATTCTAGACAAAGCAACCACACTGGAAAACATCGACCCTGGAAAATGCGATATGAAAACATCATATTTTTACAAAATTAAAGACCATCTCAGAAGCTTCGACGATTGTGGAGTATTCCTTCTAATAAATGTTAAAGGGATATTTATTCGACCTTAGGGCCAAATATTCAATTCTCGAACTCTTTTAATTCCTCAAATGTAGGCCAACCCTGTTATTGCATTGCTAACTGATGGCTCACATAGCTTATAGGAAAAGGAATTTCCTTTTTTCTTTGACATAAACATGCATCGACACCAATTAATGATCACAAGTAGTTGTCCAGCCGTGGCGGATGCAAATTGTGCGTTTGCCAACAAATACCTTAATTTAGATCTTTGTCCATGCTAATTGCTCAGGACTTCTCTATTTCTTTATAGGTTGCAATTATATAATTTGCAATAATATCGGTAGCAATTACATGAGCTCCAGAAGACTTTCGAGGTGATACATAGTTTTTGCAGTATCGAAATTTTGGATAGATTTTGAGTCAGATTCCTGGTTCCCTGATCTAATTTTGTCACATAGGAATTTTATTTGTGGATTTGCAATAGGGCAATTTTTAATTCAATAGGGAAACATTTTTCTTTCAGTTTTAAAAATATGATGTCTAGATGAAATAAATGTGTGTGTTAGTCATCTGAAAATACCGCTGTATCGTCAATATAAGGACAAGAAAATTCGGTTGATCTTTACAATATGGTAACTGGTAGTTTGGCGACATTTTGGAGGCGATAAAGGTTACTACCTGGGACTTTGGTAATAATGTGAGCAGTACTCAGTTCCGATTACGCATTATTTTGTGTGGGGGAAATGAGAAATCATGGGATATGTCATGTGATATTAATGGACGAATTACGGTTCTTTAATCGGAAAAGGGGGGAATTTGGACAAGTATCTGTGGATGTATATTATTTTGTATTAAGCTTCATTGTGTGTTGTGTGAAGTAGGGTTGAATAATTTTGGGATTGTATGGCGCTGTCTAAAGTGAATTGTAGATGTGATAAAGAAAATTTTTTTTTTATCAAATTCTATCAAATTCGGAAAAAAAATCGTTCAGTAATTTTATTGAATCCATAATAAAAGTGTATCCACCATGTAAGGAAGATTCGGAAGAAGATTAGGTTAGTTAGACTTTGTTAAGAATGTGAGTAGTATTCAGTTCTGATTACGCATTATTTTGGGTGAGGGAAATGAGAGATCATGGGATATGTCATGTGATATTAATGGACGAATTACTGTTCTTTAATCGGAAAAAAATCTGGCAATTTTGTATTTGGCTTTATTCTGTGTTGTGTAAAATAGTGTTTGTGAATTTTTGGATCCCATGGCCGTAACTAAAGTGAATTCGAAATGGGTATTTAGTGCTATTGAAAAGGATAGTAATAAATGTTTTTTAAGGTTGTGCGAGAGAGAAATAAAGATGTTTTATTATGTTATTTATTTTACCTGGTATCTTGCTTTGAAAGATAAGTATGCTTTTAAAGATTCTGAAACAGAAGGAAGAAAAGTGTATCCGCCACGTAATCAAGATTCTGAAGAAGATTAGGTAAGTTAGTATTTTTAATTATTTGAGGATATTATTTTTATGCATTGTTGTAAATGTAAGGTGGAAAGGAATTTGGTATTATTGGGAAAATTGTTATTAGCAATGATTTAGTTTAAAGTAATTAGGATTGTAAGGTAATTTTTATTAATTTAATGTATGTGCTCATTTATATTTTAAGTAGTGTTTTTGAATTTAATTATATTTTAATGAAAAGATAGTTATTTTGTGAATTTTATGTTTGTAGGAATTTGGTATATGTTTAAGTTGAAATAAACGTGCATGGAAATAATTTAAATATTTGATATTAAGTATTTGTAATGCTTGCGGTATGAATTCGTTGGTGACGTGTATAATGTAATAGATGATTTAGAGGTAAAAGTTTTTGGATATTTTATTTATTTTATATGTGGAAATGTTCATATTTGTAAAGGGTAAATACTTTTTCTCGATCAGGTAATTTCATATATGTTCTTTTTACCGAGTTTAAAGATTGAGAAAATTGTCATGTATTTTTGTGAAATTTTTGTAATTTATGAGAAAAAAGCAGTGTACATGGATATAGTGAAGAGTGTGCGCAATGCCATTTTTGTGCAATTCTGGGATGTTTTTTTAAGTAAAAATAAGTCGGCGTGTACCAAGGTCCGTACAGTGAAAAGGTTTGCGCATAAGAAGAAAAACGCGTTGAATGGTCAACCACATCGTGACGTCACAGGGAGACCTCTGTTGCTTTCTCTCATACTACGAGGGTAGAAACTACGGTAGGCGCTTGAAACGAATTTGCGCTTATTTGACTGTTCTTATTTGCTAGGTGTTTACATTAAAATGTTAAAGAAGGATATTAACTAAATCATAATTTAACATGTATAAATATTTAATAAACATTTTTTATCGACATACATACGACTTTTGAAATATATATTTAAAACTAAACGTACCGAATAAATACGCAAATCAATGAATGAACACTAACCTGAAAAATAAATTTGCATTGTACATACCCTTATTTCTTTGACATATTTTATACTTGAGCGTATAATTTTTAAGACAGTATATAAAGATATCTTATAAAAATAAACTTTGAATAATTTAAACCGAGGGCAAATTAAGTTCAGAACCCAAATTATGTGCTGTAAATTGCATAAGTTTAGTGGCTATATTTATTAAATTCTAAACATAATCAAAGTTAATTCAAATATCATACTGAATAAGGAACTGGCACATGAATTCGCAAATGCTATTGTAAAAAAACAAAATAGATTTTTGTAGTTGCAGATTTTTTTATGTCACAATTCGCTTTTTCAGAATCAAAAATATTTTTATTTATTTACTTTACATTATGAAGATGTATTATATATATACATATAATATTTTACACTAAGATATATGCATTTATATATATATATATATATATAATATATACAAATATTATGAGATGAATGTTTAAAAAAAATATATCAGATAATACGTAATACAAAATATCTTTTTCTTTCCAAAAGTAACCAGGTATTTGCATCTAAAATTTAGCCTAGTTACGTAATTTGGATCAGTTCTGTTTAATAAAAAATATTTCTTTCAACAGATATGCTGGATACACCATTTTTTCCGCAGCTAAGCTTTGCTTGAAGAAAAATTTTAAGTATTCCTTACAATGGTTAGGCTAAAAAAATAGCGCACCTAAGATAACAAAACAAAAGATAGCTCGATTTATATTCAGTTAAGGAATTAATTTTTTGATATTACGAAATTATTTTCTTCAATTTATTTTTTCTTTTTCGCGTTATGTCACAGATTTCGTCGACTGAATTTAGTCTTCTTTTTTGTGCTTTCGAATATTTTTTATTAACTAATTTTTGATTTAAAGTCCTTAATCGTATGAAAGTTCGAATTCTAGCAAAGAACTTAAGTAAGTTTTCATCTGTGTCGGAAAACTGCTGTTTAAGGGTTTTGACAAAGTCCTTTATAATATTTTCTCCCTTTCTTAAAGTGGAACCGTTGAAAATTAAAAATTGTTCTTCCATTTTATGGACCTGCGTTTTCCATTCTTCAGAGGGTTGAATTAGTCCTCCATGAGACAGATGTTGTATCACGACAAAATACAATTTGGATCTTCTTTCAGTTTATACGTAAAGTCCCCAAGATTAGGGTACTCGATATGATGTTTTTTGCTATCCACCGTGCAATATAACTTAAACCATCCTTTTCTGTGATACTCATATCCAATTTTAGTTCGGATTTTTCAGATGGGCAATCGATATATTTTTCAGTATCACTGTTTTCTGAATATGAAAATGACATTTTGTCATCATTTCCGACAACAACTTTTACACCAGCATGCCGCAAAACCTTAGAAATTAGATAATCATCTTCTAATCTGCCTTCCGTATTTGTGATTCCGCGGGCTCCAATAAAACCATTCTTGCCTAGTATCACCGTACGTAAACGATATAAAGCACTAAGAGGAGTAGGATGATCATCTAGTCCTCCTCTGCTCCTTAATTGCGAAAATGTATTTTCGAGAGCGTCTTGATTTAAACGATGCGTTAGAATGTATGATCGGTTATATTTTTCTCTGACATAATGCAAGAGACTTTTTAACGATGTGCTAGAAATTATAACACCTTTTTGAAATACCTGCAATGACTTTTTTCCAGTGCACCTCATGTTCTTCACAGTTTTGCAAAAATTACCTATTGCTGCATCCTGAGTTGTTATATACTTCCCGTAAGCACTTTTACACGGAAATCCAAAAATTTCCGGAATATAACTATTGAAAATATGAAACCAGTTATTTACTTCTTTGATAAAATGTGCTAAATCACAACATAATTTAGGATCCGACCCAGGCTTGTATCTCTCTAACGCAGCTGCAGTTGATTCTGAAAACAACTGTGATGCTAGACGTACATTTTGTCGCTGAGATTTTTCACATAATATGTGAGTTTCTGTCAGTTTACAGCAAACTTTATATTCACCAGCATTAATTTTAAGTAATTCCAAAAGTGGAATTTTACTTATAATTGAGTTATCGCTTAAGACAAAACCGGTATCTAAAAGCCAATTGCGAATAAGCTTCAGAAAATGCGGCGCATCTGCAAAAAAAATAAATATTTTCATTTGTAATCGGATGCATACACCATGATTTATTTTCGTTTATTTGCAATGTTTTCCACAGTGCGCGGTTAGATCCACTCATATCATTCACTACAGCCACAACTTTACATCCAATTTGATGTAATTTTGAAATCACGTCAAAAAGAATGGCATCTGTCATCCTTCTATCGAAGTCTACGAAGATTGGTTGCTTCCAGTTATCAAAAAGCCCTCGCGCTAATATAATTTGCATTTGCGAATACGAGCCAATAATTTGGTCGTGTTTTTTATCATATTCATATGTAGTTTTAATTTTCATTTCATCAAACGATAAAACTACGAGACATTGAAAATCTTCCTTACCTTCTCTAACTATTTTCATCATTTTTAAAGCATCGTCTAAAGTACCTTGCCGCAGTTGAAATAATGATGCCCAACGTCTAAGAGTAGCTAAATGTGAAAGAGGATAATTTAGATGTTTCTTAAGATAAAGATATGCCTTTCTTCTTAAATAGCGTAATGTGAAAGCAATTGACAATGTTTCGTCATCCCATCTCACTTTCTTTTTCTGATGAGTTAGTAACTTTTCCTGTGATTTAGTAAAAGTTCTTTTTACAGCACTGGAAAGTTTTTTATATTTAATGTCATTTTTAAATTTCTCTCTTCTCAACTGTGACACTTCCTTTTTCAAACGCACTAATTGTTTCCTCAGGAAGCAAATTGTATCATTGGCGGATTTTAACATTTTCTGTAAATTGTTAATTTCATTTTCTCGCTCTATGTTTTCTTTCAGTACATCCAGGTAGGAAACGTTTTCTAAAACCGTCTGTTCCAGAGCTTCACCGCCGTCATTTTGTACGAATGTTCCAACGTCATTTCGAGAGGGAGCTTTTTCTAGCAAATCAAGGGCAAGATGGTGACTTAAACGGCGTCTTTGTCGTGAATCACGTTCTTCGTTAAGAGGATCTTTTGACCATATAAATACCGACGGAACAGCCGTTTTCTCCAGTATCTGAAGTCAAAATAAAATAGCTATTAGTGCATTTGTGACATAAATTAAGAATTAATTAATAAATAGATTCAGCTCCTTATTTTAACCTTTATTATATTTCAGGAAATTATATCTATTTATTTCAGTTAAAATACGGCTCAGGATTCTTAAACCGTACAGCTCTCTAAGAGGAAAAATTTATTAAAATATGGACTTCAGTTATGTTATAAAAAATAACCTCTACAATTCACTTCTTTATTGGCTAAATAATTTTCAGTTATTTTAGTATTTTAAATTACAACTTCTGAGTGTGTCTTTAAAAACAATAATTGAAAATAATTATTTTTGATTCAAATGAAATTAAAAATTTGAAAGAACGAAATTTTGGTCTCTAACCAAATAATAAAGATAAAAGCTGAATCTAAATTAATGCATAAATAAATACATTTCCGTATGCAATTTACAGAAGAATAACGAAGTTATGCATGAAAGGACTAAACAGAAACACAAATTAATTACCTTTTTATGTGGCAAGCCCAGTAACTCTGCTTGTAAATCTCTCTTATAGGAGTCTGCAGTAAAATGGGCAGAACATATCCTAGAAGAGTTTGCATTCCATTTATCTTCTCGACGGCAAAGATTTATCCACTTCCTTCTTAATGTAGGATCACTTGGAAATTTGTGATAAACTATGCGCTCAGATAAATTTTTAGTTTTTTCTAAACTGTTGTTGCAAAGAGCAACGGCACATCGCATTCCAGGCATCTAGTAAAATTGAACAAAAGAAAGAATCTCAGAATCGTTTTTCTGCACTGTAAGCATTCCATAATATAATATAAAAATATTCAGTAAATATTTTAACCTTTTGATATAGAAAACTATGTTACATTACATTAATATGTATATATGTAACTTTTTAAACATTTTTTAAAAACATTTTTTATATACTTTTTTATAAACTTTTTAAAATTCTTTTTTGCATTTAAAGAATTATTTGAAATTTATTAATTACGAATTTCACCTTTTGGTCTTTGTGAAAAGTAAATTTCTTACTTTATGTCTTTACTGATAATTTTTTAACAACTTAATGCGCGGAAATACTAGACATGTTTATATTTTTTTTTTTTTAAATTTTGTAATTTCATATATATATACACATTTTTGTAATCTTTATCCTGTAATTTAAGCTGTTTTGGCACAAATAGATATACAAAATTCGTCTATAAACAAGCTTTGAACTTAAGCTTGTTATTTTACAATTAGTACTGAAGATAAAATATTTTATAGCATAAAACAGAAGTGAATATTACGTAACATTAAAATAAAACAAAAGTACTGAAATTTTACTAACCTTGAAGAAAATATTCTCACTGACAGGAAACAGAGGACTTCACAGGAGTTCAGCATTCGAAAGCAATGACTTGGCGTTTCCCTTAGACTCGTATATCACGTAGGCCTCGTCTGGTCGCCCTGTGACGTCATACGTTGAGACTTGACGCATGCGCTCTATGCCTCAGTTTCCGAATGCGCGAACCTTTTCACTGTACGGACCTTGGGCGTGTACATGGTTTATGTGTATGTGTTATTTTGAAAAATGCGTAAGGAGGATGGTATTGTGCAGTTTTTCCTAATTTTGCAGTGAATATTTGTCATGATTAAGCAGTTTTGTTTGATAAAATTTCTAGCATAAGTGTAATTCGGCTAGTAGATTGTTGGAAGAAGTGTTCAGGAGATAAAAAGAAAAGAAACATGTCTTTACTTCGTGAAGACAAAATGGCGGCGGGGGGAAAAAATAGAGGGTTGCTGTAGGAGAGTTGGTCGCCAAATTTTCGCCAAAAAATCGCCAAGTTACCATAATGTAAAGATCAACCGAAAATTCTATGTGATCTGATAATTCTCTATTCGTTACATGTTGGAATGTCGCCGTAGCATTTTTAACTGAAAAGGCATATCTTTAAAACAGTATTGAGCAAGATGCATATCTTAAATGATGTCAAATCCCAGCTTGATTTTCCAATGATATAGCCCAATAACCTTTTAATAAAAGCTGTGGTAGTTATGATGTTGGGTTTTCCTATACAATACAAGAGTTTGATGGTATTTGCCATTTGTAAATCAACTGCTTTAATTAAGAGCTCTAAATCAATACAAATTCAATTATCTTTCTTTCTCTTATCCAAGCTACAGGGTAGGCATCAATCTGCATCAATCTCCTTTATAAGACCTTGATTTATCAGTTCGTCAGTTTGTTTTTCAACTTCAGGTTTAACAGACTCGAGGATTTTCTAAATGTAATGTTTCTTCCTTTCTTTTTCTATCAATCTAATTTTTGGCTCTCCAACCTCATCTACTTTATTAGGAAACAGTATTTCATAGTTAAATTATAAATCTGAATGATTTAAGTCAGTTTTCTCTAAAGTAAGTTTTTACCTTAGAATTGGTATAGATGTTGGGTAGATTACTCTCAATTCTGTTTAATTTTCGAAAATTAAAGAAATTATTTGGATTGTTGGGTGGAATTTTCTGATTTTATGTACATGCGAATGCCTTATTTTTCCGTTTAAAAGTTTTACGTTTTACGAATAGGATTAAAACGAGAAATTGTTTCGCCTGATCCAGTCGATTTTTCGCATAATTTCGTATTTGAATCAAAAATTAGTAAATATACTTGATCACCAGTTTAAAAGCTCTTTGAATAAAATGCCACTGTTAAGATATTCAGCATATTTTTTTCCCTTCTGCGATTATTGATGCTACTTTCTAGCCTCTTTTGAATTTATTTTCAACTCTTGAAGGTAATCTACAACATTTATTGGAAATGAGAAATCTTGGTACTCACTTTTGCCAATATTTATTGGTAAAGAGATTTCTCTCAAACAAATCAAATTTAATACTCTCAATGAACCTCTATGTTCTCTTCCTTAAAGTAATTTGAAAGAAGACGCTTCATTCAGTGAGCTAGGAATTTCTCGATATGCGATTAGCAAATACGAAGTATTATTTGTCCCAGTTCTTAAAACCTTTTCTACGAATAGTAGGTGAAAAGTGAAAATTAACATTTTATCATTGATAAATGCAATATTTTATATCTTGTTTTCCAATGAAGAATTTAACAATCAAGTACGGCCGCAAACACTTAATCCAAGGTT
The DNA here is from genome assembly GCF_044657685.1 of Stegodyphus dumicola. Taxonomy (NCBI): domain Eukaryota; kingdom Metazoa; phylum Arthropoda; class Arachnida; order Araneae; family Eresidae; genus Stegodyphus; species Stegodyphus dumicola. The sequence goes on from NC_140776.1 coordinate 132,197,762, forward strand.
TGATTCAGTAAAACAAGTTATAACTTATGTGTTTATATGTCTACGAACTTAATTATCGTACACATATAAACACATAATCATATAATTTTTTATATGTCCTTATATTTCCACTCACAGTAATATTTCTCACAGTAATTTTCACTCACAGTAATATTTCTCACAGTAATTTTCACTCACAGTAATTTTTATATGTTCACCCCCAGTAATATATTTAATTCCCAATATACATACAAATAATGGTAAATAAGGTAGCTTTTTTACCTTCGTGTAATGTGATTCAATTCTCTTAAAATTCTTTAATGAAGGCATGCTTGCCCCTTAGGCAGATATTCCTCGTATGCTTCACCGTAATCCAATAATCAGCCTAACCAAACAGTCTAGTAATCAATTGTGAGTTCTTAATTACACATTCTCTTTTATAACATTTTAATTCTCACATTATTACATTATAGTATATCGTAATCTATCAGTTAATGTTTGAATTAAATGCTCCATGAAGTTCCTAATCACCACCTTTTCTTAAAAATGTCTTAATAATGAGTAAAGCGTCATTTGATTTAACCCGCACTCTGATACGCCAGTTTGTTGATTTAAATTGCCCATATTTATATTACATAATGTATCATCAAAAGAATTCTAAGAACGCAGCAACTTCTGTTTCATCGTAAAATTAATGCTTATTTGTGTGACTGTTATTGTTTGATTAACAGAACGTGATGAATTTTTCTTATTTATTTATGTTTTAGTTCCCGTTGGTGAAATGACCAAGATTTTTGCGTTTTCAAAAATATTTTAATATATTGATGTTTTACTCTGAAATGGATTAGTATTCATTTATGCTGAAATCTTAAACTTATTTTATTTCTTTCCAGTGTATGGGTCACTTTTGGTACATGGCAACTGATATGCAACTCTATTTAGTTTCTCTAATCACTATTCCAGTGCTTCTGAAGTAAGTAAAATAACTTACTATTTTTTTGAAAAGATAATATTCTTGCTCGCTTACAAGGTTGTTTTCTCCTGCAGTAGAAAATTGTATCTCATATATATGTTATCAAGCGTGAAAGCTTGCTTTACCAGTTGACAGGAATGATAAAAGATGAAAGCTTCTTCAGCAAGATAACGTGAAAGATTTATTATGAAGGTTTGATGTTAAGCAACATGAAAAATAAAAGCGAAAATTTGTCTATACCAGGTGGCAAGAAGGATTAAATCTTGCTATGCGAGGTAACATGAAACGTTTTTCTTCTTTTTTTCCACTGGTGGGCATTTAGCTATCCAGCACTGACCACTCCTAAGGCCAGAATGGTGTCCTTTTTATTGTGGAGGCATCTAATAGGCGGCACCGTTGCCTCCTATGAAGGGACGGACAGTTACAACCATGTCTTCTGCGGAATTCGAACCCGAGCTCTTCAGCACTGCATTAGGCTTCCCTGACCACTATACAGTTTGGGCGGCACGTAACATGAAATATAAAACGATGAGCATTATGTGCGCCAGATGACATAAAAAAAGGACAAAAATTCGCTGTGAGGCATTTTGTGTATTTTATATCGCAGAAATCGACGAAAAAAGTTGTCAGTTCCGTTCAATGCGTGCGTTAAATCTGTCTAACAATCATGGAAAACTGTACTTCAAGAATACATTTAAGAGAATATGACAAATGCTTCACTAGAGCGATCGGTACATAGTAATAATAAATTCCTAGGAGTATAAACAAAAATCACAAACATTTGGACATGAGGACATGGAATGCTAAGGGCATAGTATCATCTTGAGTAATATGATATATGCAACAATGAAGAATGGAAGTTCAATAATAATCGAGGGCCACCAGCGGCGGAGCAGTGAAAGATGCCAAACACTGAGAGTTCATTCCAGGGCTCGAATCCCAGCGAATAGGCTGCGTGGGCATTTTCATGGTTTTCTCCATCTGTAAACTGGATACAAGGCAGTATCCCTTAAAAGAACTCCAAGGAGCATCCTTCTCTCTTCGTGTAGTGCCTAATGGCGGAGCCGTAAAAAATAAATTAAAAAAAATATATAATATATCGAATTCGTAACTGAACTTAACACCAGAATCTTTCTTTTTTTAACCATAGAGTGATATATCGCAAGTTTTACAGAGTACAGAAATACTCTTTCAAGCGGACAGAATGGATCTCATATTTTGAAATATCTGTATAAGTATTCTAACGAGGTTCACGAAAAGAGTGTGCATTTTTGTATTTAAGCTGAGATGAGCTGAAACAAATTCAGCGTATATAGGCATAAGTACTGCACGTAATTAAATGTGGATAATTGTTTGAAATCTTTAGAATTAATTGTTCCGTGTCAAACATTCTGAGAGAGTACATAAACAGTAAAATCAAGAAAACAATACCCATTTAAATTTACCGTAGAATTAACATTATTACGATGACTGCAGGAGTTAAAGCAACAACAGTCAGCGTAATATTCATAAATCTGCAACACTAAGTTTGAAGGTTTAAACACTTTACCTACAGAGTGCAAATGCCGAAAAAGAGAAAAGTGACAAGCTAAGCTAAGCTAAGGAGATAAGAACGACAGAAAGGAAGTTAAGCTAGTAGCGCCCTCCATTCATGAAAACTTAAACCAACTAATTCCTGAAATAAATAAATAATTTCTTTAAAAGTTGAGGGTGACTGGAATTGAGATCGTAAACTAGAAATGAACTGAATGTGAAATACCTTTGGAAATCTAACTCGCTGAAGAACAATTTTCGGAATAATTCTGAATAATTTTGGCTGCCGAAAAATGAAAACTGTACTCTCTGACCAACAGTGTCGGACAGAGTATTTAAGTGTTTCTGTTTCTCTAACATATCCTTCATGCTTCCTAGAGCGAAATTTTAAGGCTATTTTGGTTTCCGATATATTTAAACAACACTAGCAAGAATATTGTATGTACCCTAGTAGTTCATATTGAAATGGGCTTTTTAGGCATGGAACTTCCAATTTTATTGACAGAAGAGAAAACGACCTGAAAATTAAATGTCTGTAAAATACGCGCAATTTTATATCTAATCGATGGAAAGAATGGAATGCTACCTTAATTCTAATAATCACCCAAAATGAAAGTGTTCTTTTTGAGTGTTGACATAAGAATTTTTTAACCACTTCGTCAATAATGTTAATTAAAAAGCCTCTGTCAATCGCAACTGCATTTAAGAAATTTAGATCTGGATTCAGAGCTGATTTAGAGGAGGAAATCTGAAGTGCACAGAAAATGAGGGACTAAAATAAAGCCTAACTTGTGATTAGCCGAATGATGAAATTCGAAGTATAGTGCAAAGCAAATAGATGATAGTTTACTGTAAACAGTAGTACTGAGGTTGAATATGTTGCATGTGATCCATCGAGAAACAAATCGAACTGGACGTCACAAATTTAAAAGTAAAATGAATGGCAGAGTGAATAGAACTGTTTATTCAAAGAACTTTATTTTCAATCATATTTATTACCGTAAAAGAGACTAAAGGTATCGCCAATGTAGATGTGATTTTTTTTACGTGGCTTAGTAGGAACTGTGAGGATTTATCGCACATTTTATTTTTGAGAGGTGCGAAGGTAAAAGGTCTTTAGGGATCAGATTACATGAGCCTTTGTTTAAACGGTTAGTGCCCATAGGTATGTTTTTTATCGATGGCGACTTTCTGGGCACATTTGTCAGCTTTTGATATCATAGTTAGAATAAATTTCGCGCAATGTAGCTTCTTCTGTCTTTTTTAGATTAAGATTCAAAGGTTTACTGTTGATTTCCCATTTGTTAATTTGTCATTAGAAATTATATACTGTTAAATTTCACGCATACGTGTAGCTAAAAATTTAGTTTTTAGATTTTTGGCTTTGCCAGTTAATAAAATTTTCGTCATCAGGAATTTAATACTATATAAAAAATATAAGTATTTTCCCTAGTAAATTTAGAATACTTTCTTTTGATGTGAAATCATTATTCACCAATATTCCAGTGGAAGGTTCACTTAAATGCCTAGAAACAAGACTTCAAGAATTTTATTTCTCCTGTATCGAAACTAATGATTTAATTTCTCTTAGTCATTTCTCTGTTAAAGAAACACAGTTTGTTTTTGAAAATAAGTATTACAAACAAACTGAGGGATTAGCCATGGGAGCTCGTTTTAGTCCTATCCTTGCTGATATGTATATGTATTATTATGAATCAGAAATTTAAAATTTTCTTTGTGTGGTTCCACTACGTTGAAGATACCCTTGATCTTCTTTGGAGGTAGTAAAGATGACTGAAAGTATATAGTTTCTTTCAATAACGAATTTCATTCATTCTACAATTCATTTCAATTAAGAATCTGAGATGTCCAGTTCTATTTAGTTTCTCGATATCTGGATCACACGCAACATATTCGACTTTAGTACTACACTTTACTGTACACCGTCATCTATTTGCTTTCCACTGCATTTCGAATTCTATTTCGAATTTCCGACACTATTGGTCAGAAATTTCCGTTTTCCATACTCTTCAGCTCAAATTATTTAAGAAACCTCATCCTTTGGCGAATTGGATTTTCTAGAGGCGTTTCACATTCATAACACTCTTCTGTTTCTAGTTAACGACCCGAATTCGCTATCCGTCTTTATCCTCATCTTTTAGGGAAAATATTTCATAGTTGATTTTATTTTTCATCAATAGTAGGTGTCTGTAGCTTGACTTCTCATTCTTATCGCATTATTCTATGTTATATTATTTTATCACTGCATTGTCTTTCATCATTTGCACTTCTGCAGCTGAAAAACGAAGACTCTATATTTAAATTTTCGAAATTAGTCCTGCAAATTAATGAATATTTTACTGATTCTTGTTATTTTAACAAGAACTTCTCCAATAATAGTTATTCAACGTGTTATTTTAATTGAAATTATTGTGATCATTTTTATACTTCATTTTTCATATTTAGGCTTTTCGAATTTTATCTCATATGTACACATAAAGTATTTTTGTAGATTGCTTATTGACTTTTGGAGTAATAATCGCATCTTCTATTGTAGGCTTTACTAGGGGACTAGCTTCTATTTCACAAATTTTAATTGAAGAATGTCGCATTTACAAAATACATAATGATAGTGCGCAAGAAAGCATTGATATATGCGCGTTAAGATTTACCGACCTCATATATAAGAACAATGATATGCGCCGCCCAACCGGGATAGTGGTTAGAAACTCTGACTACCGTACCGAAAGGCCCGGGTTCGTATAGCGGAGAAAGCATGGATATTTGTAAAGGTACATCATCTGTGTGGCAAGGGAGCATTCTAAATATGCTGCAAGCCGAAAGTCCTCTCGAGAGATCGTTGGTAAGAGAAGAGGTGATGAGAGACCCTAGCACCCGTCCTCCGGGGTACCATCACATCAGATTGGGGGGGGGCGGAACTCAGCAAAGTCAACTGTATAGTGCTTAGGGTCTGTCCAGCGACAGGAACAATCTTGCATTCCTTGCCACGATGAATTTCACGGGCTTGTTCTGATGGTACCGACATATAAGTGAAATAAGTCGCAACAACACAATGATATACTGTACGCATGACATTCTACATTTGTAGCCTATTTTCTCTCTCTCGAATGGTATGGAAGAATAGATTATGGTATTTTTACCTAATTTTGAATACGATTCTATGACGGAGACATCAATGTACCTGTACGTAATAGGTACAGGATGAGGAAAGTTGGGAACATAATCATCCACGTAGGCATATTAGGCATCTCAGGGTCTTGCTAACTGCTAAGCGTCAGCCTCAGTTTTTAATTACGAGGTAGAATAACCCGAAAAGCAGTCCTAGGGTCTTCTAACCCTGTTCCTCTACCAATAACTTCTCGAGAGGATTCCCGCTTCCCGTGTATTTTGAGTATCCTCTTGCCACACAGATACTACACTCATGTCCATAAATTAAGGATAATTCAGAGTAACGCGAAAATCGAACTCTAAAATAAATATATCACCGTAAAATCACTACACACATCTTCATGAATCATACGCAAATTTTAGGAAATAACCAGATGACACCGATGGTACGTCACAATGACGAGAGTGTAAGAGAGTGATATATAAGGAATACAGGCAAAGAAATAAAATTGTTCGCAGGCGCTTTATAAGCATTTTAGTGCAATAACCGAATAGTTATGACACAAAGGACGCATTTGAATGATTTTTTACGTGGTAGAATTATCGGCCGTCTGGAATGTGGGCGCACCCAACTGGAAGTATCAGACGAACTTGGAATTGCCCAGAGTGCAATTTCCAGGCTTTGGCAACGATTCCAAGATGATGGTAATGTGAGTAGACGTTACAGCATAGGTCGCCCCAGAGTAACAACGCCGAATGAGGACCGGTATTTGGCAGTTACTGCCAAAAGAAACAGGCGGAACACAGCTTCAGACCTGTCTCGTCAGCTCTCTTCAGCCACTGGTACGACGATTTCAAGGCAGACCGTGTACAGACGCTTAGGGCAGATTGGTCTATATGCTCGTAGACCTGTCAGATGCGTTCCACTTACTGCAACTCACTGTCGCCTGCAGTTAGCCTGGAGTAGAGAGCATGCATTGTGGACATCGCAACAGTGGGCTTGTGTGATGTTTTCCGACTAGTCAAGGTTTAGCTTGCAGTCTGATTCTCGCCGGACTTTCGTATGGAGAGCTCCAGGTACCCGTTACCACCAAGAAAACATCATTGAACGATACCGTTACGGTGGTGCAGGAGTGCTCGTTTGGGGTGGAATTATTCTGGGTTCCAGAACTGACCTGCATGTTCGAATTGGAACCATGACAAGCCAAATCTATCGGGATGTCATTCTGGAACAACATGTACGTTTGTTTCGGGGCGCCATGGGCGCACAATTTCTGTTTATAGATGACAACACCCGTCCTCACCGTGCAAACATCGTAATCGAATGCCTTCAATCGGAGGATATCACCCGTATGGACTGGCCAGCATTCTCACCGGACCTGAATCCAGTCGAGCACGTGTGGGACATGCTTGGCTGACGAGTTGCAGCCCCTCAACCTCCTTCTACATGTCTACCGGAACTTCGGAGAGCATTGCTTTTTGAGTGGTGTTATATCCCCCAAGATCAGATCGATAATTTGATACTCAGAATGCCTAGGTGTTGTGCGGACTGTATTGCATCGTCTGGGAGACATACAATGTATCAACAATAATACCAACCATGTAATATTGGTTTTTTGTAAATAGGTGTTTTTTGTAATTTGCTCCAGGGAGAAAAATCGCTAATTTTTTTAATAATATCAAACATATAGCATCTTTTTTTTGCTCTTTACCTTTTGTTTAATAAATAAGCTTTACAAATAAGTCAAATTTGTTTTGCTTCTAACACTTCGTTTGCCTGATTTTGCATTATCCTTAATTTATGGACATGAGTGTATATACTTACAAATATCTTTGTTTTCTCCCGGGTTCAAAACCGAGCCTAACGATACGGCAGTAAACGTCACTAGCCACTATTTCGTCTGGATGGCACCCGTATACGATAATATCTGTTTCAACGGTATCAGTAAAACACGTTATGTTTGAACTTAATGAACACAAGTACCACTCGGGTTCACATCTCGGCTAACAGGTCAGCTGCACGGAAGCCTTTATGGTTTTCATCCATTTTTAATCTGAATACGAGCAAGTTTTCATTCGAAAGACATGAACGAAGACATTCCTCTCATTAAGTAGATAGCTCTTGAATGTTTTCCTGTAATCTACACAATTCAGTGCTAACAATAAAAGTTTTTCTTAATTTTACCTTTTCCATCCTCGAAAAGGGCAGAAATAAAATCCTTTAAATGAAATTTATGTGAAATTCTTAATATAGGTTTTCATTTTGTGGCTAATTTTCGAAAATCCCGCTTTTATTTTCTGACGATTTGACTTTCATTATTTTACAATTTCAACATCTAAATGTATACCTATTTTGATATTTTCACAAATTATAAAACAAACTCTTTGCCGTTTTTTAAAACAAGAATTAAAAAAATACTACTTAAATGATGTTCTACATTAAAAATGCTACACAAATGTTAAATCACAGGCGAAGTTTTGCTTCTTCTTCTGCGTCTCGTAATTCTCTTAATTTGTGATGATGTTGATACGTCTATAGTTTCTCTAGTATCGATGTTACTTGTTTATTTCCCTTTGTTTGCTAGAAAGAATTACTTTCAAAGCAATTCAGTTTGATACTAAAATATTCTACCATTTCATAAATTCTCTTTTTTCCCTTTTTATAGATAGAGTTTTGCATTTGCTGTTCATTTCATTTTATTAGTTTCAGAAGAAACATGATTTAAAGACTGATTGGAACTTAGAATTTCTATTTGCAAGCAAATATATCATACGAAATGAAAATATTGTAAAAAACAGAAATGTTTAATTTTTAGATTTCATATGTTCATATGCATTTTTCTCGGTATATCATTTTAAAATCTGATTTTCTTAATTTCTTTGTAAATGCCATATTACATTCTTTTATGGGACTTTAAAATGCTAACGTCCAAAAATGTGGATTTTAAGGATAGGATAGGTAACACAAAGGTGACTCCGAAAGAAACAATAATAATTACGCTTTAAAGAAAAATGACCAGAAGTTCACTGTGAAAATATTCTCAGATCAAGAACATAAATGTTTTATCGATGATAATATATCTAAATATGAATGTAAAATTAGAAATAACACACTTTAACGTAAAGCTGCAAATATAATAACAAAATAGGCAGAAGTAAACTAGAACTAGAAGAGAAACACGCTAATGTGACAATCAAAATCGTAAAAACAACCTTGTATTTAGCGTAGGTATAATGAAACACTCAATCGATTTCGAGGGCAGCTAAAGGTCCCTCCTCATCAGGAGAAAGAAATACCTAGAAAGAAGAAAATAAAGGAGAAGGAGTCTCAGAAACACGTGGTCCTTATCAGCAATGCACGTGGTTATAAATGGAATTTTAATCAGAGTTGCACTGGCCGCCTACTTTTACTGAGCCAGGCTATCTGATCAAGCATAAAGGACAAGAAAAATTAGCGAAGTTAAAATAGGGAGCGAGGGGCAAATGCAACTTCACGCTCAAAATCTTTACTTCAAATAATGGAAAGCAACCACTAAACGGATTTTTATACCCCCTGGTAGTACCAAACGCGAGGAGGTATCGCCATCTATCGGCAAAAATAACTGAATTAAGATAGTAGAATTTTAAAGGCATTAGGAAGGACTGGATTGGACTTCAAATCATTAATTAAACCTGCTAAATCTTTGTGAATGTGAAAAGCCTCAAGAAAATCCAATTCACCTATGGAAGAAGCCTTTTGGATAATTTTTGCAGACCCAAAGTAAAAATTATGGTTAAATGTCCAACTATGATACGCTATTGAAGACTTGCTAACTTCGCCTTTTCTGACATAAGATTCATGTTCCTTGATACGAAACTTCAACGCTCTTTTTGTTTGGCCAATATATCTTAAACCACACTGACACGATATACTATAAATTCCCCAAGAAGGCAGAAGAAAGGTATTATTATTCATTTTTTTAAATTAATATGATTTATAACATGTCAATGACACCAAAAAGTACAAAATAAATATTAAAAGGGTTTTACAATATAAGCTTTAATTAAAAAAAATTATAAAATAGTTAAACTAACAGGAAACAACATTTTATCCTATAATTTGATGGAAACAATAGATTAAATAATTATGCATTTATCTTCTATTTTATATCATAAATAATACAAGCATGGAATCCTAAATAAAACGTAACAATCTAAATGTATTGTCAAAATTCTAAGTCATTATCTTTACAAAGTGACATGAAAATTATTTAAACTTTCGTTCCCTTTGAAGTATATGATATTTTCCTTTCATTTTAGTTTATTTACTTCATGAGTTTTAATTAAAAACTGATAATATCAAAACATATTTTTAGCCCAGAAGGGGCTATTAGTCTCGAAATGAAATTTTGAGTTACTTCACTATAAACGGCTTATCACTTTTAAATTGTTGCCATCAAATATCACCGCCCTGTGTTATTTTTAAAGAAATTAAATAATGACGAATCTTCATGTGTGTATGTTATGTTTCTTGCATTGTGGAAAACGGCTACACCTCCAGCCGTCAAATTTTGAATAACGTAGTCGGCCACCCAATAAAGTTGGCCAAGTTGGTTTATTATTTATTTCACATTTTGCAAAACTTTAATGTGCTTTTCATTATCAAACTAGATGATTTAAAACAGCGTAGTTGCAACACTACAGTTCAAATTAAAACATTTTTTCCTGCATGCGGAAAATTTTTCATTCTGGTTAGCATTCGGAAAAATGCAAGATACTTATCTTTTAGTTAAAACACTCGGCGCTATGAAAGCATTGCTTTGTTGCGGCCGGAATTTAAATACTTTTATCTTCGCTGCCGAGTGGTATAATTTCGAATGTAATATGGAAGATTACTGAGAAATAGTGTAAGCTATTTAAAAGCAATATACACAGTTCTCGAGAATATTTTTTTTATTTTATAATGTGATTGATTTAAATAAATATGTATTAAAATATTGAGATGTGTAATTAAAAGCTTTTAACATTTTTATGAAATTACACCAGCTGCACTCATTAAAAACATAATATACATTTTCTTTTTAAATAACTGCTTTAGGCAGTAGCCTGGTCAAATTTTTAAAGAAATAATATAGCAAATATAAAATTAGTACGGCAACCTCTAACACAATATCGGGAATTCTAAAGATATGCTGTCTATAAATATTTTGTAATTTTGGTGTTGAATTGAATTTTATATAGCGTGAGTGCGAAGACTATGCTAGTTATTAAATAAAATTTTAATACATGAAGTTAATAGATAAAAAGTTAATAAGAAAAAGAAAAAAAAAATGCTAGCCATTTTACTAAAACTGAATATTGACATGATGAACGGAGAAAAGACTGACAGAAAGTAGAAAAATGCATGACAACACTTAGCAAGCCCTTCGTCGGGAGCTGTAAACATATGCTGCTATGCAGATTTTAAAAAAAAAATGTGATTTTATTGTCGAACAGCATGTGGCGCAAGTGCAATGAAAACCATGTTTAATAATAAAGCTTAAAAACAAAACAAAAAAGAATAAGGGTTATCAGAAGAGAATGCATTGGTAGACCGAGAGCGTAAAAAACCTTAACAAACACTTTTGGGCGACCGTTAAAGTCTTAAACCTTTCAGATTCCTTTTTTAACACTTTTGTTTTATTTAATTTCCAAAAGTGATAAAATGTTAATAGATTTTATATGATTTTTTTTTATTTTTGTAATTTAATTTTTTTCCTCTTCTTCATGAAATCTAGTGCGAGTCCTGAACATCTATTTCTTCCGAAATATATATTTTAACAGCATTAAGGCACACTCTTTGCGCTGCTGTGCTGAAGCTTTAATATATGATAAGGTTCTTGCTTAAACGTAATATTAACTGAACTGCGTTTGAATTTACAGGCGGCCTAAGTATGGAGTACTACTGAACTTGCTGGTTGTGTTGATGTCTGTGGTGTTCACAGGTGTTTATACATGGTACTGGAACCTTACACCCTCTTTTGTTGTAACTCATATAAGCAGAGAGTAAGTATTTATATCAACTGCCTTTTCTTAACAGACTTAAAATGTGCATTCGAAATAATTAGGTCGTTTTTCTTATTCAGCGTATCCATTAAGATAATTTAGTCAATAGACACTCTAGACGAGTTAATGTCTCCTTCTGAGGAATCCAGTTCGCTCAGCTTTTCAGAAGCTGAGTTTTATATCTGTTTAATGCTATTATTACTTGTCTTGAACTGATTGTCGTTATCACTATTAGAACGCAGCATTATTAACCCGTTTTCGGTTTTGACAGCGCCAAAATCTCTCCACTCGATGACATTTGGTATTAAATTTTTATTTTTCGCGGACTTCAACTTCCCATGCTTTGCAAAGTCTGCATATGCAATTTGGTGTCATTCCGTTCATTGATTTCAGCTGCAGATGCCTTCAAATAGGGAAGGTTATTTTATAAGCAACCTATATTTATTTTACAGACAAATGATCAAATTTTTCGTACAAACTCTTTCGAACTGTTATCCACCAAACACGTATAGGCTACGTATAGCATAAATGACTGTTAAAGGAATACTAACAAATAAAAAAATAAATTGTATCTAAATAACTTTAACTATACTTGTTCGGCCCTTTCCTGCTGTACGTACTGCAGTAAGCTTACCTGCAACAAAAGGCAAGTTTTAAGACTTATCTGCAGCTATTAATGAGTAAGATTAAGCGCATTGGCCTTTCTTGTTGGTGTGCTAATCAGCAGCAAGGCGTAACAACTGCATGCGGACAAAACAGTGATCATAATATATTTTTGTTTACTATTAGCATTTCTGACTTACTTATTATAATCAATGTAAGATTCCATGTTTCATTTCTTGATAAAAGTGGAAAACATAGTAATCTCGAATATCAGTGTGCAGTACGTATGTATATAATTTAATACTTCATACAAGGAAATCATGTGGTGTGCACATGAGATTTTTTATCTCATATTTCTATATAATGAATTTAATACTCAAATTCCTACGTTGTTAGCATTCGCTTTTAAGTCATGGCGAGAAAAATGTTCTAAATCAGTCAGAAATTAAAATAATAAAATTACTTGTACAATAAGATAAGTAATTTAGTTCTTTATTGCTTTATCTCCAGACTGAAAACACAAACAGTTCAGACAGTCACATCAGAAAGTTTTTCATTTAAACCCTTTCAAGCCAACTCATCAGGAAACCAAATGTTCAGCTATCATTATATCCTTGTTGTTGTAACTTATCTCACTTGTTTGACAGTACCATCTGAATAAGCCCACGAAATTAATCGTATCAGGGAGAGTATGACTGCCCTTGCCATTAGCAAGAGCCTTGAGCACCATACAGATTGCAATATGATTTCGCTCAGTTCTGCTCCCAATTTTGTTGGAGAACACCCTAGGATGACAGATCCTACTGTCGCCAATCCCCGTTTCCCTACCACTAACCTCTCAAAAGGTCCTTCGGATAGCCATATATTTAGATTGTTCTCAGCCGCAAAGACACTATACGTTTGCAAACATCCATGCCTTCTCCGGGATTCGAGCTTGGACCCTTGGAAACCGCAGTAGTCTTCCCTAACATTATACTGTTTAGGAGGCTGATCATATCCTTAATCACATTCCCTTAAAACTAAATACCAACAGTGAATGTGGTCTTTGTCTATACAGGGATATTATTATTGCAATAAGATAATTTGAAGTTATAGAAATAATTATGATATTTAGAAATGATATATATAAAAATGATTCAACTCATTAAATTTTACTTTAACATTATTAAAATCCGCCATTGTTTGAGTTTGCCATCCGCCCTATGTTTTGAGTTTTTATCAATATATGACCAAGAATAGCATTATAGCAAAAAGTATTTATTTAAATATTTATGCCATTTTAATTAAAATAGTGTAATTAAAAATGTTTTACATCTTTTATTACTTTTCTTACGAATTACGATCAAGGTAAAGAAACTGTTACTGTGAATGTGCCATTCGTCGCTGTATTTGCAAAAGTTAGGCAATGTTTTTAGTTGATTGTATGAAAATATAAATGCGTTCTTATAAGGATATTCTTCTTTCAGGGAGTTTCAAGAATTCTGGAGGGTGCACGCTCATCCAGTGATAAATGCTTCACCATATTTTCTTGGTGTTCTAGGAGGATATTTTTTAGCTACGAAAAAGGCAATTAAAATTCCAAAGGTATTTGTATATGTTTAGAATTTTAGCATTTACTGTAAGATTGCATATCTCCTTTTACTTGTTTTCTGTATGCATTCCCGCTTAAACAGAATTTGATAATCTGTAGATCTTTTGATATATAACTATCTTAACTTTAACCGAGCAAAGTTTTGATGCAATACGAAAAAACGGAGGTATTATTATCTAAAAGTTAATATTTTGGAATATGTAATTTTTCAAATTAGAAGATCTTTAAGTCTTTGTACATATATGAAGCCTGTATTATATATCTCACAAACTAGAATTGATTAACTGCCATATTACTGCCATATAACTTTGCTGTATTAATCTATAGATTATTAACAGAGGCTATGTATATCGCCTTTGATAGTGTCTATCTGAATATTAAATATTTAATACTAATTTAACTACTCGATGCTCAAGGCTTGGAAATATACAACACAAATTTAAATAAAAATGTTTTAACAACAAAACTGGGACTTTTCAGTAAAGAATTGTACCTCAATCAGTTGCAAATTTGCAATACAGTTTGTGTATTATGTTTCGCTAGTTACAACAAAACATTAATTGAGTAAAACTAAAATGAGACTTTTCTCCTTCTATCTCAAATTTTGTAAGTAATTACAATATTTTGTGAAATCTAAACAACTTAATGCAGGTTTAAAGTGAAAGACAGTAATCCAATCTGCAGTGTTTCAACTACTGCAAATTAGCGTCCAATTAAAGATGACCTAATGCTCAAGACAGGGGGAAAATATTTTCATATATGATGAAACCTAATCAAGTTTATGTTGCGTCTTATTATGTAGATCCTCAAAACTATCCCGATTAATAGATCCTACGGATATTTAACATATCATTGTCTTCATAGAAACATTGCAAACAAGCGTTTATGAGAATTATATTCATGAAAGAGCAACGGAAACTTGTATGAAAGTTAAAAAAACTTAATATGATCCAAATCATTTACTCGTCGATTTAACTGAGCTAATGCAACATATGCAGGATAAAATTTCTCTAACTGTTATTGATTCCCCTCCCTCACTGTGACTAAGAAACTTCATAGTTTATCATGAACTTAGTGCAGTTTTACATAATTCAGTTAATCACTCACTATGCGTTTTATAAAAACTTGTATAACAAACGAAAAGAACTTGTATGACTATGGCCCAATAGTTGAACATACTTTTAAAAGATTTCGAACCATTTCAATTATAATAGTTCACCCGAAAATTCTGATCCTTTCCCAAAGCAAGGAGAAAAATTCTGATTAGAATCTTGTACCTTAAATAAAGAGAATTATATTTTGTTTAAAGAACTGAAACCGAAAGTGAAAAATTTAAATTCTTCAGTGAAAAAAGTAAATCAAAATTTTACCTTTAAACATACATCATATAAACCAAGAATTTTAAACTTTAGTGAAATTATAAAACTTAGGTGAACACATTTTATTAAAACTCACAATAAGTAATAAAATCTTTGATCACTTTAATTGGACCTCAACCGAATCCAATCCAACGCTCATTGCCACATGATGTATACCGCTGATGAACAAAGACAAGTTTCGTGATGTACACTGCTCAAAAAAAAAAAAAAAAAAAAATGGGACAGTCCTATATCTCCAGATCTACTGGGCCGATTGACAAAATTCAAATTGCGTTCTTCCTGTCTCGAAAGCGCGACTTAGGATATATATTAGATTTATATATAGCACTATTCTAACATAGGTATTTTGACACAAAATCGGACTTTTTCTGAAACAACATACGAATTTTTTTACATATTTCGATTCTACGACTCAAATTACGCCTAAATATGAAATTTTGTAAAATTTGGAGCGAAATTTACGGAGAAATTCACAAATTTATGTTGGCACTTTTTTGTCAGTTTGCGCCAAGAATAGTTCACTTGGCGAACTTCTTAATATATGGCAACCTAGTTTCCTTTCCCGTGAGAGGAAAAAAAGGTCATTCCTTTTTTCCAAATAATATTCTTTATATTATATTTTTAATTATAACTTATTATTTTAAGCAATTTTTTCTTTTTCGAATTTAATTTTAATTGTTTAAGTTGCATGGTTTTTTTCGAATAACTGTTTTAAAAATTTATACTTACCTATTCGAACTGCGTAAATAAAGGTGCAGCGTTTATTTTTTTTCAAATAGTTTTCTTTATATATATATTTTGTCATACTTATTATTTTAGGTAATTTTTAAATACTTAACTTTTATTTTAATTGTTTGTGTTGCATTGTCTCTTCAGATAATTGTTTTAAAATTTTCTATTTATTCCTTAGAATTGAGAATTTTAAATATATTTAGTTATTAATATAAATTTTCCAGAATTTGATTTTATTTATTTGAATTGAGTTTCTTTAGGAGGAATACTTTGTAACCCAGACTACGATGCGTTTGAAAACTGCATATATTAAAAGAAAAAATACAGTAAAGCACAGTTAACACGCCTTTCAATGTTCCGTTCAGAAAAGATATATATAAATAAGAGAGACATTTAACTTAGGATTGCGACATTTTAACTTAGGATGACTTGCATACACTGCTTTAAACAGTTTTATCATTGTGCCCATTGCTTTACACAATTTTATCCTACATTTGGCTTCTTAAATGTTATTCATATTTTAGTCAAATATTTTATTTTTGAATTCGTAAGAATCAAATATCATAAGATTAAAAAGTTTTAAATTAAAAAAAAAAAAAAAAAATACAAATACTAAATTTTACAGTAAAATTTATTTTTTCTTATCTTTTTCTTCAGGCATTCTACTTAATTCTTGCTCTTTTTCTTAAGGCATTCCGCAAGTATATTAAAAAACATACAAATTTTCGAAATATCTTGATATTTCTGACAATCATTTTAAATAAAGTTATCGCCTTCCATTTCATAAAGGCCCACAAACGGCCGAGCGGTAAAGACGCTGAGCACTGGTAGTACGGTCTGAGGTTCGAATCCCGCGAACGGGCTGGCTGCATGGGCCTTTTCGTGGTTTTCCCCATGTGTATCGTGTATGCGAGCCAGTTTACCTTAGAAAGTCCTCCATGAAGGCATCCCTCCCTTTAGACAGATAGCCCTCGTGTGCTTTGCCATAATTAAATAATCTAATCAAATCCTTAATTAAATATAATTCATTTGTAACTTCTACTAGAGCTGACGGTAAAAATTGAAGTGCAAATAAATAATATCGTGTGCAATCTTGATTAATAAAAAATTAAAAATTTTGCATAGAAAAATATTTGCATTCAGACAGAAAGTTTTTTGAAATATTTACAATTACTTTATAAGAAGGATTTATTAATAACCGTAATACATAATTACTTATTATATTACTGATAATTAGGATTTAGTTCTTGACAATTACATTCTAAATTAGAATTTTAAGGATATAATGAAAATACGCTACGCACAAAAATACATTTTAGGATAAAAAATGAGTTGAACTTAAAAAATGAGTAAAACTTCTTAAATTCATTTAATAAACATCGTATCCTCGTTGTTAATTGAATCCAGAATGTTGTGTGTCGTTTATATAATTATTCTTACTTGTCCACAGAAGCTGCTGACTTATCCAGCCATTAAGTAGCTGCAGATAATTTCTACATAACAATTGAACTTCCACTAATTCAGTCTCTAGAGGGTTGTATGTTTATATCATAATTTGACTTATATAAATGATTATTCTAAATCTTATGCTTCTATCAGGGGCGTAGCGAGAGGGGGCAAGGGTGGACATCTGTCCCCGGGCGCAGAATCTAAGGGGCGCCAAACTGATGTTATGACATTTTAGAATTAAATGTTTTCTATCCTTGGCAAGCAGTAGGGGGCGCGAAATCTTCAGTTGTTCCTGGGCGCTGAAAACCCTAGCTACGACTCTGGTTTCTATAAAAATATACTGTGCTTTAAAAATATGGATGATCGTATCTGCCGCTCTTTCAGCCACTTCAAAACCAACAGTTTGTTCAGAAATAAATTATGCAGTTAATGTCATAAAATATTTTCATAAAATTCAAATAAACATTAAACGAAAATTCTCAGTTTTAGACAATTCGATTTAAACGAAGTAAAGTAGCAGACGATAAAACGCCGAAGGTAAAAATTTACTCTTAGAAAGATGTACTCTTATTTTTTTAAAAAAAGGAAGAAAGAGAGAAATTAAAAAACATTGTTAAAATTTGAATAACATCATCTATAAATTAAAAAAATAGCTTTTCATATAGTATTAATAAATATTTATTACGCCTTATTGAGGGAAAATAATTCTTCGTAAAATTTTACTTGAAATTTAAGGTTAAAAATAGCTGTGGCAATTCAGTCTAACAAAAATCCATAGACCACATTTGGCGTTATTATCGCTCAAAAAAAAAGATGCTAAATTTCAAAACGCGAAAATATGTAAATTCGTGTATATCTTAGAAAATTTTGAATAAAAAAGTCTAATTCTTTGCAGATATGCTTAAAAATACACCTACTTTATGATGATGGTAAAAATTTTATAGGTTATAATTCAAATTTTTTTTCGAAAAATTTATAAAAATTATTTAAAAATAGAAATTTAAAAAATAAAATACAAACAATGGGTAAATTTTATTTGGAATGAACCTAAATTTCGAAATGTGAGATAAAAGATCAAAAAAGTTTAATAAAAAAAGAGATATTAATAAATATTTGCCAAATTCAATTAACATTGAGGAGCTAAAATTTTGATAGCTAATATTTTAAAAACTAGTCGTAGGATTTTTACAAAACTTGGTATTCTGGCATAATTTGAGTCGTAGAATCGAAATATGGAAAAAAATTGGTATGTTATTTCAGAAAAAGTCCGATTTTGTTTCAAAATACCTATGTTAGAATAGTGCTATATATAAATCTAATATATATCCTAAGTCGCGCTTTCGAGACATGAAAAACGCAGTTTGAATTTTGTCAATCGGCCCAGTAGAACGGGAGACATAGCACTGTCCCTTTTTTTTTTTTTTTTTTTTTTTTTTGAGCAGTGTACACTTCAATTATGCGTTATTTTTATTATACTGTATTGCAGTTATGGTATGCGAACAGGCTTTAGTTGATAATGTCTAATAACATATATCAAAACAATTTGAAATTTTAT
This sequence comes from Stegodyphus dumicola, assembly GCF_044657685.1. Lineage (NCBI taxonomy): Eukaryota > Metazoa > Arthropoda > Arachnida > Araneae > Eresidae > Stegodyphus > Stegodyphus dumicola. The sequence goes on from NC_140776.1 coordinate 132,216,709, forward strand.
AAATTTGTGCTCGGAACGGAATCTTTATTTAATTTGCAGATTTGGCAATGCGTTGGCTGGTCTCTGTCTACTGTGTTATGTTCCTGTGCTGTTTTCGGAACTAAGAAATGGAATGCTGGCCTAGAACCTACTGAATTCGAAAGAATTATGTTCCCCTCTTTAGCAAAGACAACATTCACTGTTGGTATAGCTTGGATAGTTCTCTGCTGCGCGACAGGACATGGAGGTAATATTATTATCTATATTATACAATAGAAGGCATTAGAAAAAAGTGAACAAAGAATAAATGAATAACTGTGTTGTGCTTTAAGATAAACCAATTATCTTATTTTTTATTTCAAAATAATAGAAAGAATGTCCAAGCTTTTACTGTAAGTATGGGTGGATAATCATGACATGAATTTGTTGAATACTACTGATGAAACCGCTTTCAGTAATATTTATCCATGGAAAGATCGCGATTGCTCATAAAAAAGCGCACTGTAAACATTGTTTTAATCTGCTATAACTGCAGTATAATTTTTAGCAATCTTTTAAGCAAAATTGACACTTTTTGTCTTTCCGAGAATCGCAGCTTATATGATCCAGGGCAGGTGGTTGGAAGCAGAGCACCACTTTAATATCTGCAAGGTAACCAATGGAGCTCGTGCAAATGTGTTGATAGATTGAACTTTTCAACCAAACTCAACTTTCATATGGAGTTTTCAATAAAACTGTAAAGCTACCTTAAATACATTTTCTGTTAACACTGTTTAAAATAAGCTCCATCTTTTCGATAACTATATTTTGTATAGCTCTAAACTTTGATAACCTAATATTTTAAAGCTTCATTGATACCTCATTGCATTACATAGGACGACTTTAATTTTATTTTTATGCATTTCTATGAACTATAGTATTTGTGTGGAATATTGTTAGATATTGCTACGATATTGTTAGAAGACACAACACACCACTGCATATAAGGCACATTATTTCGTTTGAATACTATTTTCAATTTAACATAATTGAAGGAGCAAACTTATGTATGACCTGTTTTATACATGTTCCTATGACAGGCACAATATTCAGGATTACAGACTTTCATTTTTAATTATGCATAAATATGTGATAACCAACCGTCATTAAGAGGAACACGTATTACTGCATATGTATTCCACACCCTTTTTTTTAAGTTTTCAAGGAGTACTGTTCAAGCGTTTGCATGTCTTAGCGCAAATTCCTAGGTGTGATATACTATGTATAATATAGCTGATAATATCATGAACAGATTAATCATCCTACTTTTTAAGTAAAAATAATTGTCTTAATCTCTTTTTTATTATTACATGATTTTATCAGAAACGGCATTTTGTTTCATTTTATAAATATAAAATGAAACAAAATATATATATTTTCAAATACATTTAATTTTGTATCAGTAATGACTCATAACACAAGTTTATGTTAATAACAGAATCTTTTTTCTGCACAGATTGGTAAGAAAGGAAAATTACAAATTGGCCAATACAAAATTCTACATATATTCTTACACATTTTAAAAACATCCCAACAAATTAGTTTATTACATTTATATTAATTAAATGTTTAATTTTTTAACTCTTAATTTATTTTAAATCTACCGAACTGTTTTATTATCAGAATCTGATAAATCACTGAACAAATTTTTCTTTGTTCGGATATTTTTAGTCAACGTTACTGAAGATTAAAAAGCTCTTTAAATTAAATAAAGATATGCCAATTTTTATTATATATCAAAAAAGTTATGACATGCATAAGTAGTATTCATCAATTACCAAAAGAAATGCGTTCAATTAAAACTACGTTTATAAAGAAATTGTTAGTGAGCCATTCTAGTAAATGTGTTGTTCTAAATTTTGAAAATAAGTAATAGGAAGAACACTTTAAATAAGTCTCATATTTTGGCAGAACGTGAGTTTCCTTCTGCCTCCAAATATAAAAGTTTTCTTTCTAAAGATCTTTCTATAAACTGTGGGTAATTAATTCCAGGCTTTCTATACGCACAGGTAACATAAGCAGCCATTTGAGACGCTAATTTTTAGTGGATTCCAAGGCTACGTTATTCTCAGAGGCGTCAACTGGACATAAGTATATTTGGATTCGAAATAATGATATGCTAAATTTAGGCCTTACGAACAGATCTGCTGTTTTGGTGTGCTGGACCTCTTTTCTAAGATTAAACAAATGAATCAATAAATACTATGTTTAGCTTATATATTCCGCTGACTGCAGCGACTTCACCAAATATATTTGGCCTGTACAAGACATTAAGGTTCACAACATTTAACATATTTTTATAGTAAAAAATTTTAAAATCTTACAATGCAAGAAAAGTATTGATTTCACTTCTCCAAGACCAATTATATGCGCCCTCATCAATACGGATTACTCAGTCAACGCTTCCCAGTTAATGCCGTCGATTCACTATTTAAACAGGCAAACAGTAATAAAACGAATCAACTACATTTAATACTCATGCTCCTACACCTCGTCAACTTCTTTGGCCGTGAATATTCCAGCCACTCAGAGACATCAACTGCCCTAAAAGCATCTTTGTGCTTACGAAAGAATTACTCTACAACCGTAGGAATATCGTTCTGAATAATAAAGATGAACATGTCCAGAGGTTGTCCACGGGGATCCAGCCTGAGTACAGATCTGTAGAAAATTACATTGAACAGAATCATCAATTTCCTATGGCCTCCTCGTTTCAAACATTTTAGTTATGTAGATGATGTAGATTTTTCGATAAGCTCTAAAGAACAATATTAATCAAAAGCTTAATATCATCAAAACCCAGTGTCAACCAAAGAAGCTAAAATTTTTACCCCTGAAATTTCAAGCACTAATCCTTTTTAAATGATGTAAAAAATTGTAAAAAATATAACTGAAAATTGACAACCGTAAAATTAAAAATGTTAAAATAATCAAATATCTTAAAATTACAGCTGATCAGAAATTCTCTTAGATTTCACACCTCAAATCTGAATCTCTAAGCAAATGGAATAGCTACAGCTTTACGTCCTATGCAAGATTCCGAATGGGCCTTAAATCCCGGTATAACGAAGAGGTTAAGTAAAACGGTTACCTTATAAGGTATGTCTCCCATCTTTCTAGCGTGCCTTCATAGTGGTTCTGCACGCTGGGCCGGTATTCCAGAGGTCCGTAGTTCGATTCCCGGACTCTACAGTGGAGCCCTCATATTTCTTCAGTAGAAATATTTCTTCTGCTAACATTTGCATATTTGGGGAACGGGGAGATCTAGACCCTGTCTTCTAATGCTTGGAAACTTGGAAAGTATTTTTTTAACATAAAAGTTACTGAAGTTCTGCAATATAACGAAATCGAGTATTTTATTTGCACGGCTCTTGAAAATCATATGTGTCAATAAGAGTTAAATTAACTTTGCCCCACGTTCTATTATGTTATCTGACAGAAAGGCATCAGATCAACAAACAACCGTCTCCAAAATATAGCATCAACTAGCAAATTAAAATAAATTTATTCCATCTATTAATAGTTTTTATTAAGAACTTTGCTTTTGGAAGAGTGAGGAATAGCAGCTTCCAAAATCTTGAAAAAAATTCAAGCACTAAGTTTTAGGAGACATCTAGGAAGGCTCTTTATGCATTATAAAACATCAATCAGTCTTCATATATTCTAAGAAAAAATATTCTGAAAATGAAAATTAAAAAAAAATTAACGAAAAATGGCTGCAATACTTTCTCAATTAGTTTGATTAAATTATTTTCTTTTTGAGCAAATGGCCCTTGTTTGCTCATGTTTTTGGTTAATCAAAAAGAAACTCAACAGAAATTCATCCGGGCGTTTATTTATTTATTTATTTATTTATTTATTTATTTTTTTTTTTTCATGAGCTGGACTAGTTCCGCCTCCTCGCTCTGGTCTACTATTGTTTTTAAAATTTGAAAATTCAAACTTCTCACATAAACCTTATCATACCTGACTAAAATTATCCTCTGGCTATATAAAATAATTACGTGTGTAAACGTGTTATAGTCCCAAAGATTCTTTAGAAAATTTATGTACACAGAAATTTTACTTTTCGAATTTGTAACCAAATCTGAACAGCTCGAACTCACTTGTGACTTAGCGGTAAGGAGGGGCAAACACTGGAAATTCGACTTATGTTCAAACTCTGACGCATAGACTCTGACCCATGTAATATGGGAGTTTCTGTGATTTTTCCCATGTACAACGGGAATGAAATTCAGGTTACCTTAAAAAAACTTTCTGAAGGTGTCTCTTTCCATACATGCCATTTCCTTATGTTTTCCGCTGTATTCAAATTAACCTAACAGACTAGTTTACTTGTACATGGTTTCCATTCTCCTTTCTATATGTGCAAACACATAGCAGTAAAGATTTCGGGAAAATTTTCGATTTAGTGGAGCAAAGAACATGGTTAGGTCAGAATATTTGAATATGACTAAACACACGACGCTGTTTGCCTAAGGAAAGTGTTTTCCTTAATAGAGGAGTAACTGCGGGACTCCGGCTCCTCTTCTACCATGCAGCGAGCGAGTTCTTCTGACTTTGAAACCGGATCGAACTGCAATTATTCAGTGGTCTTAGTCGCTCAGCCACTGAAGAGGCTAATAAAGAACATGGAAATAAGCTTGGATATCTTCAACAACCTGTCAAACTGTCAATTCCTAATAATACAGCCTAGCTGCTATATGCTAAAGAGAAGGGGTTGGCAATCATTTTACTCCTCGAATGTAATGATCTAAAATAGTCATTACTATTCAAAATAAATGTCTAACGATATATTTACTGATTAAGCAAATACACTCATGTTTGTGAAAATTGCAACACCAAGAAGGAATCGTCATAATTGAATGCAATTTAATACACAGTTGAGTGGTAGTGGTACAAATAAATGATTAAATGTTCAAAGCAAACAAACAATAACAAGAGATCAGAATCAGTATTTTGTGTGGCCACCACGCGCCGCAATAAGTGCTGCTACACGACGTGGCATGGAGTCAAACAAAGTTTGAATGTCTGACTGAGGAAGAGCATTCCATATCGTTTGTACGCGTACCCAAAGTTCGTCTGCAGACGCAACAGGACGAGGATCACGAGCAAGACGCCGACCAATGACATCCCACACATGTTCAATTGGCGACATATCCGGGGAACACGCAGGCCAAGGAAGAAGCTGTACCTGCTGCGCTGCAAAGAAGGATTTAACAATCCGAGCAGTATGAGGGCGGGCATTGTCCTGTTGAAATACAGCGCCTGGCAAGCTTTGAAGGAAGGGAACAGCTTCGGGCTGTAGAACTTCACGGATATACCGGTTGCTGTTCAGATTGCCCACAATTCGTAGCAATTGAGATCGTCTATGATATGCTATGGCGCCCCAGACCATAACTCCGGGTGTTCGTCCACTGTGGCGTTCGATAATGCACTCCGGAAGGTGGCGTTCACCGGCATAGCGTCTGACACGAATGCGGCCATCATGGTACCACAAATTAAAGCGGGATTCGTCAGAAAACACGACATGCTGCCAATCAGCACGCCAGTCTCTATGCTGATTGGCCCATTGTAGCCGCAGGCGGCGATGGTCGTGCGTTAGGGGGATCCTGTATAAAGGAGTCCGTGCGCGCAGTCCACACTGCAGCAGACGTCTACGAATTGATGAAGCACATAATGAAACACCTGTAGCTATTGACCACAGTGCTGCCAATTGTCTAGAGGAAGCTGTACGGTCCGTCCGCGCCATGCGGACCAAGTGTCTATCATCGCGAGCTGACGTCACATTTCGGGGTCCACTCCCGGATTTCCGAGTTGTCCGACACTCGTCCGTCCACTGCTTCCAAACGCGCATCACTGTGCTGCTGTTACGCTGCACACGAGAGGCTACTGCACGATACGACAATCCAGCTTCACGAAGGCCGATGATTCTCCCTCGTTCAAACTCTGTAAGTTGTTCAAATCTCGCTCTCTTTCGTCGACAAGGCATAAGTACAGATTGAGTTAACGTTTACCACTAGCAGATAACCACCGATAACCATACACGCCTCGCTACAGCCGTCTATTTATTCGGATCCATCCGCCGTTCAGAGGGCGCTGCTCAGCATACGCATGCGCTACGGATTTGCAATTCTAATCATTTGCATATCATGCGCTACTTTGCATTTCCTGAAAATTTCAGCTCACTCGCGTAAGTCCTTCATGGTGTTGCAATTTTCACAAACGTGAGTGTATTAATTTTGTTCAATCAGTAAATATATTGTTATAATCAGTAAATATATTGGAAAAATATCTTATATAATATTTTTAAGGTATTTCTCCCGCCTTCTTAGCATCCCTTCGTAGTATAATGGCAAGCACACTCGGCGCGTATTCGAGAGGTCCAAGGTTCGAGTCCCGGCGAGGGCACTGCTCATTTTTCATGTCTCCTGCTTTGAAATAACCTAATGAATCTACACTGGCATCCTAACTAAAAAAGGTGGTGGATGATTGAACCAGGATTTGGCGATTCCACCAGGTTTATGGCGATTGAATCCCGTAACCTACAATCGCCCTTTAAAAGGGGGAGGATATAAAGTATTTATCCCGCCCTCTTAGCATGCCTTCGTGGTGTAATGATCAGCATAAACGGCGAGTATTCGAGAGGTCTGAAGTTCGAGTCCCAGCAAAGGCAATGCTCACTTTTCATGTCTCCTGTTTCGAAATAACCTAATAACTCCACAATATAGTATATGTATACGTAAAACTCTATAAGCTAATTTTAAAGTTTATTTGTCCATCTCAGGTTGTGATAAATTTGGAAGACTATACTGAGTGAATAATAATTCTGTAAAATAATTTTTTTCTTCTTTTTTTTCCTTTAGGTGTTGTGAATTATATCCTGTCATGGCCTATATGGATACCTCTAGCTCGGCTGTCATTTCTCATTTATCTCACTTCTCTTATTATACAGTTTATGTTCTTAGGGTCTTTTAGAAATGTATCGGATATTTCTAACATAATCATAGTAAGTAATGTCAGCATTTCAAAATACAGAAAATAAGATAACGGAATTTTTTTTTTTACTTTCGCTTTTGCTTGTTTATTTTCTCATTGTGGAATGAAATTTGACTTATATATAACATTTAACGCACTGTAATTTAATACAAAACTCCAAACAAATTTCTATAAAGTATTTATTGTTCCCTCTTATGGATTTACACTTATAAAAGTTATTGACACTTCAGAGAAATATTTGCTGCAAGCCTTGTTCACAAGCGATTCAATGAAATAGATGTACAATTAAAAATAAAAGATTTTGCCTGTTTGTGTATCGTATAGCGCAGAGGAATGAGGCATCTGATAGCGCAGATGAAAGAGGCCTCTGACGTTTCATGTTACTCGAACAATGAAGATGTACAGCTCGAAGTGGTTGATTCTAAATTAAACTTCGGTTTGTTTAAATTTAATGGTAATCGAATTTTGTGAATTTACATATCTCCGCTCGACGAACAAATTAATAATTTCACAAGTTTGCCATTTGACCGATAGGACAGGAAATTCAATCTTTTAAATGGCGTTTATTCCGAATATATAAAGTGATTTACTGATTTTTGATGATTGTTTTATAATTCTATCAATTTTTCAACCATTGCACATATGCTATTTTCAAATTTTACATCAAAAATTGTGTTTTCTAAAGAACATTTATATTTTGTCGGACACGGTATATTTAAATTTATATCGATTCTTTACACAGTTTAGAGCAAGAAGGATATATAAAGTGTTATTCAGCCGATTGTCATACTTGCTTTCCTTATACATTATGCAACTTCTGTGCAAGAATTTCAGCTGGCAGTACTTCATTTTATGTCTCGTCACCTCATACTAGAAAGAAGAAATAGAAAGGCTTGTGATCTTAAGTCATGTGACTAAACCTGAAACCTCTAGGCGTCCTCTGATATATATATTGAGATGCTAAGTGGATAAAGAAGGAACTACAGAAATATTAATTTAGAAAATATAAATATAGAGTGATTACATTAAAATTAGATTTCTCTTCGATAATTTTGATTTAAATTGTCAGCTATATCATGGTTAGCTGTCTCATTTTTTTATCAGGACCTGTGTATTTAATTCGTCTTTAATTTTCTAAAATATATGTTCGCAATAAGTGCACTGTTCTCTAACTACGCTCTAGTATAAAGAAGAAGGGAAAATAGAAAGCGAACCAAGAAAGAATGATTCGAACGGAATTATGCCAACTGTTAACCGGCTTTACATTGACTTATGGAGTTGGTGGTTGATCTAATGTGAATTTTCTTGAGAAATTCGCTGTAATTGTGTAGTTAGATAAACATCCTAAAAGCACCGGATACATCACTGGACACAAATGTGCCGTTCACAAGTGATCTGGCAACTTAGCAACTCAGGGAGATGTTTGACAAGCATGAAAGCAATCAACAAAAATGATTGCTTTGTTCGGCCGGATAATGCTGTCTGGAGTACTATGAAAGGAAGGGCAACACAATGGGCCGCAGAATATCCTTGCCGTAACGTTGTGCTGTATAAGTGTCATTTAAAACAATCAAGGGATTTGACTATAAAATGAAGTGACAAACCGAACCATAACTTTTCTTCTCTCACTGTGTGACGGACTACAGTCAGAAAGCAGCCTACCGCTATCCTGAACGTCTCCGAACACGTTTTCGCAGGCCATCTGGCTCATATCCAATCAGGATTCATCGCTGAACATAATTCTACCATAATCAATGAGATTCCAGATCGAGCGATCCGGTATCCCAGAAAATGCAGTTGGCAGGAGATGGTTAGTTGGCACACTTCACGACAGTAGTTATCTAAGCCTCTTTTGAACATTGCTTGGAGGCATTGATATCCCGGTTACAGGTTGAATCATTGAAAATGACTAATCAGGCACTATAAAATCTACTTTGACGATCGCCCTATCCTCATATTCTGCCATCTTTCTAGATAGAACGCAGCCTTCTCGACACTATGTTCTGTAATGTTTCAACCATTTATCAGAACATCATCAAATGGCGATATCACACCGACCCAAATGTCTGGAAATACTTCTGTTTGATCTCGCCTATTGCACGTCCTTTTTCAGCTAGGGACATATGCTCATACTATGCTCGAATCTGTTTGCAAAGCTTCGGTATAGTCAAAGTCGGTAGACTAAAGGAATTTCGAATGGAAGTTATGCCCTAAATTTGGATGTTTTTCTCCTATATACACTATCTGTGTTCTCAGTTGCTATGCTGTGTAACATTAGTTATTCATATGATTGTCAAGAATTAATAATTTTCATTTAGATTGAAATTTATTTACTAGTGAAATTTTCATACAATCAGATTCTATATTTTTGCTGTATCCCTTTTTCCCTACGCTATGTAATATTAGTTATTAATATGGTTATCAATATTTATTAATTTGCATTTAGATAGAAATTTATTTACAAACGAAATTTTCGTACAAAAGACATAAAATATTGGTGTATTGGTGTATCCCTTTTTTGTCTTGCATTTCTTAGATTTTAATACACGATTTTATAATTCGTTTAAAGCTGTATAACAGTATTTTACCTTTTCAGAACATATTTTATATTTAGAATTGCTTCGTTTTTATAAATTGTGAATTTCCGAGTTAGTTTCGAGCTGTCAATTTTCGAGTACGAATGGCAGAAATTTACCAGGATATATACAAGATATACTCTTGAACTTTAAAATTGTATATATAAAATTTTTAAGTTCAAGAGTTGTTCCTTTCTGAAAATTTAAGGCCGTATACACGGAGAAGAGACAAACAAATAAATTTTTATACGATTGAAATGAAATGTCTGTTTGATTATAAGATTAAATAACGAGTACTGCCATGCAGATCGTCATGAAACGTTTTTATCAAAACTAATTTCTTCAAAAAGGAGGTCTAATTCTCTTATCACAATTTTTAGAACTCGGGTTCTAAAAATTAATGACAGATTTCAGTATTTGAGCATAGCTAACTCGTAAGATTCTTTGCATAAAATAAAAGTGAAAAATCTTGTTATGCCAACTGATCCTTTTTGTGACTATTAGATTACGCTTTTATTGTCATAAATCTTTTAACTTTTTTCTGAAAGTGGGCGATAAGTTTCATTTACTGCTACTGTGTAATCTGTAGAAAGCTAAAACTGTATATATCTCAGCAAATTTTTCTCGCACGGAAGTCAAACACAGGGTTTTCCATTTTTCAGAACGATTAGCTTGCGTAGCTAGTCGCAAGGGATCACATACCCAAAGATCATTTTAATATGGGGAATCTATCTGAAATGGGAATCACATAATCCTAGAATTAAGAAAATTATTTTGAACAGTGTGTTATTGAAATGATTTGTATATATAAACAGAATTAAATATATATATATGTATGTGATTTACATGTACATATTTGTTTCGTTATTGTGAGTTTTGATCAATATGACTGCGTTTACACATATATTTTGCTTATCGAGAACAATTAATTTTATTAAGCAGATTTAAAAAGTTATTATTCCTATTTTGTTTCATTAAAAGAAAAAAAAAACATTAAACGTAAGTTAAAAAAGTATTGTTATTTATAAATCATATTTTAAAATTTGTTATTTTGAAGGAGTCCAGTGATTGATTTCATTTGAGTCAAGAAAATCTGTAGAGTTTTATCCCGTTTCCCTTTGTTAAATTTAAATATTATCATGATGTATTTTCTGTACACATGGTTACGGGTCGCACAACCTGGACTTAGGTTTTGTGAGCTACCGATTCGCACAGTGTGAACTTCTGCTATATGAAGTTTCACTTCAGTGGCTATACGATGATAGAAATAACGAGCCCTGGAAAGCCCATTATTGAATCATATTTCATATAATGTCACTTGATGAAATCCTCTGTGCTGTCGCTACGGTGGCATCGAAGTGTCTCAGAGAAATGATCAAGATACAGGAATTTGCAACAAATATCCTAAAAACCCTGTCATAGAATATATCAAACAATAAAGGCATGTAGTATTTTTCACAACAACTGTTCTCAGTTTAGCTTCTGTGTTGTTTGTCTTTGTTGTTTAAAACATTTCAGTTTTTAATCATTTACATATTGTTATATAGAATTTTTTGGGCAGCAGCTTTGCTTGTTTCATTTGCCCTTTGGGAGAGACTACATTTCATTCAATGATATACATAAATAAAAGCGATTTGGAAACCAACCTATAGCTGAAACATTGTAATATTTTACCGGGATACTTAAGAATTTTTAATTTATCCATTTTCTATGCATAATATTCTGTTATAAATATTTATATTACGTATAGATTTTTCTAACATATGTCTAAATATATATGTAAATAACATATGTCTTGTAAAACTTATATAACTTTATTAATAGAATTGGATTATCAACTGATTGATAATTTCTCACGTCTAAACTCAACTGTTTATGGAAAACTAGCTTTAGTTTAAGGGGTATCATTAACCCCTATACTGACAATGTTAAACTAGCTATTTTCGATGTAGCTTTTCTTAAAATCTGCTGTAGATACAAGCTTGAAATTTTTTCTGTAATTAAAGTATGCCTATCTGATTATACTGAAATGAGCTTTTGAAACATTTTGAATTTTAGAGTAAATTACAGGATATTTTGTTAGGCATAGTAAATTTTAGCACTTTTCTCACACAAAAAAATTTTAAAAATGTTTTTTTCTAAGTTTATTACAAAACGCTCATTTCAGTAAATATTAGGAAACGTAATAAATAAGCCATAAAAAGTTTAGATACCTGTGAGCAGTAGTTCCTGAGAAAAGGTACATCGAGTATAAAAAAATCACGTTTGGAGAAAACGCGTTTTTATGTAAAAATCCTCATTGATCAAAGCAGTAGATGACAAATTAAAACTAGATTTTTTTACAGTTCTAATTTTCATAGAGATTAAAGAATGGTATTTTTAGAAAGATAAAAGTGTAGAGAATTTGAAATGTAAAAATCCGAAATCACAATTTTTTTGAAGATTTGGGGGTTCCAACTTCCCTTAAAACATTTTCAAAATGATTAACTAAATGTGCATTTATTTAGTTCAAAATGGTTTACTGATGCACTAAAAAATAACATTCTTTTAACTTTACAGGTATGGCGTTTCATAGGTGATCTTTTCGCATCTGCCGTCATGGCATTTATTGTGACCATGCTTGTTGAGGTGCCATTTCTGAATCTGCAAAAACTGGTCTTCTCTAAAGTAAGAAAAAATATTCAGAATTCTGCGACAGCAAATGGCAACTGTAAAGACAATGAGCATGAAATGAAAGTTCCAGATCAAGCTAAGAATGGTACCCTTGATATAGAAAATACCGCACTATCTGTTAAAGTTTGAATGGAATGCGAAAGTACTTAAAGATATCTTAATACATGTAGTATTTTAATAGATAAGATTAAATTATGGAACAATATTTTTTAAGATCTGTCCAAAGAGTTTCTTTTAAATACAAATAAGTGAGAGAATGGGAATTCAAGCAGAGAAGCAAAAGCACTGAAAGAGATGGATTTTTCAGATTTGTTTTTCTACTTTTATGTTGTACGAATGTATTACTTTGCTTTACTGTTTCTTTGTAAAATATATTCCTGTGTTTAATTTGTTTTAGGATTGAACTTTCTGGAACTTTAAATTTCTATAAATGGCTTGTTATTCCGTTTTGTAATTATTACTTGAGCAAAAGTGTTCATTGTAGAAGGCCAAAGAAACTGATAACATTTAATGACAGCTTTATACATCGTCTTTAACAGCATACATTTTTCTTTAACAAGATTCTGGTATTTAATGTAAAGCAATTTTTTAATTCCAGTTGATCGTCACTGGTATGTGAATTAAAGACACACTTTTGTGAATCAATAACAACGAAAACATAATTTTGTCATCAAAATCTAATATTATAATTAGTAAATTATTTTAAATGTATATACCAAATTTTAAAATGTTTTGCAAAACAAAACATTTGGGAATATTTTCTTGACCTGAGTCTAGGAAAGAAAAAGTTATTCTTTAAAACATGGTAAACATCTTATTGTTTAATTAAGACACAATAACACGCCGAAACAAATATTAATTCAGAAGTCAAACAACAAAAATCAGCGTTATATTTTCAAATTTTCACAGGACTAGTTTCTATGGTTTTAACGAACCATCATCGTCAGTTGTAAAAACTCAAAAACGTTTTTTGAGTCAGCAAAAATCAGCAAATAGCACAACAGAATGCAATTTAAAGTCCCTAAATTTTTTATCATTTAAGAAGTTTTGTAAACTTTGAAATAAATGATAATCCGATGGTACATGGATGGGGCTATATAAGGGATGCGACATAATTTTTCCCACCAAAGCTCGAATAATTCCGTGCGTATGTCCAAAGATGTGTAAGGTCTCGCATTGTCGTGGAACATGATTCCTTTGCTACTTGCCAATTCTGGCTTTTTCCGTTTGATTGCTTCCTTCAGTTTCATAAATCGTTACCAGTAAACAAAAAAACCAAACGATCTGAGCTGATCGTTTGGTTGCTTGAAAGCAGCTCAAAATACAGAGCACTTTTTTTAATCCCACACAATTGACTGTATGGTTTTTTCTATTGTAATTTAGCTTTCGATATGATTTGTGCTGATTCGGCACGCTTGGGCCATGATTTGTTTCAATCACTGTTATCGTCGACGTCCATTTTTCATCACCAGTGATAATTCGATTTAAAACAGAACATTATGTTTTGTTATATAAACAACATAAATTCATACTTAATAATTACAAATGAACATCATATTTGTGAAACAACTAGAGAAAAAGTTCATTCTGTGTTATGCGGTAGATAACTGTGTGTATAAGTCACTTAACTGAACATATCAATCAATATTTTGACAATAACATACTAAGTATTGTGGGCAGTCATAGTGAAACATAAAAACAAAATATGTAAACAAATCAATAATTTCCAGGAAGTTGCGTTGTGTTAAACAAAACCCATTCTATGTTTAAGGTCCAGTGTAAAAGATAATTACAATAAATACAGACAGGAGAATAAAATCAACTTACGTTTATTTAAGGTAGAAAAATATTATGATTACAAAACATAAAAAGAGAGTCATGACCTCACTAAACATTACAATTAAACGTGTTGGCTCGATCAATTAAAGAACTAATGTGAAAACAACAGAAAAGGATGTCATACCCTTCTTTAACATATTAGGGATCCTTCATATATTTGAGTTTTATTAGCGAAACTTATTTCTCGGAGAAAAACTTGGGATAGTATCTGAAATTAGAAAACAAAAAGAGTTAAATTGACGAGACTCCACCAAGCTATTGGTTCGGAGGCCAGGCTTCCCTCCTATTACTGCTTCCAACCAGCAGGACACAGGTCTTCGGTCCACAGGCCATCATGACAGCGTAAATTTTAGGATTTTAGAAATATAGGTGTTGCAGCCTCTCTTCGGTGTTGGTTAATTTACGTTGCTACGTCTAAGATGAGGCTCACCTCCGAGCTGCTCGTCCAAGTTGTCATCTTATAAGTTCTCGTGAAATTTCCTTTTTCCGTCTCTCTTCTGTCGTCTCCGTCACTCCCTGTCTCCTCAAGCCTCCCGAAAAACACTGCGCAGCCGTTTTAGTAGCTGGCGCGTTTTTTGAAAACTTGGCGTAGATGGTGACTAGCAGGAAGCCAAAAAAAAAAGCAACCCACACTCTAGATCTTCACGGAAAAGGGTTTCCCGACTACCAAAAGGAGCCGTTTCTCGCCATTCCATCCATTCCATCGTTTAACTTCCAAGGCCACGCCAATGTGTCATCACAAATGCAGGCGGAAACAAGGGGGAAGAAACTAGCCTCGCTCCAGGGCCCCAGTCGATAATGCAGGTCTTCTGTCTCAACGTATATTTCCCCCCACCATAAGTATGCTGTAGAACATCACCCTGCTAGCCTGGTCCAGCAAAACAGGGTCCCCTTTTCGTGACAACCACATGGTAAAACTATCAAACACTTTCGCCCCCCACACATGGTGGAACGCTTAGCCGAAAGGAATTTTGGGGTGCAGTACAATTGCTGATAAGAATTTCCGCTGAAGGAAAGAGGGCAAGGGGTGAAAATCTCTGAACTAAGTTAATACAAAAAGACTTTGGTAAATTAAAAAAATGAAGCTACTAATTACACACCATTATAATACATAATAAAAATGTCAGCACTGAAATAATTGTTTCCTCAGCCACCAATTTAGACTAAACACAATTTATCCAAAAGAAATACAAATAGAATGAAATTATTTTTCTTCTACCGCCAGTCAGAAAGTATGTATTCGTTTAACGTTAAAAGAAAGAGGGATACCAATTAAATTACTCAAAGTTAAGAAAAAAAATTAACACACAAAGGTGCAACAGCAAAGTTTTAAAATAAAAAATAAAGTTAAAAGTTAAACAACCTTAAGGGTCAAAACAACTAGAACAAAAACAAAAATCTAAGTCCCTAAACTCAAATTAAAATTAAACAACTTCAACTCAGAACTTTTAAAAGCAACCTAACCAAAAACTTTACAAAGTTTACAAAAGTTACAATTTAAACTTACAACCAACCTTAAACAACAAAAAAAATTAGAACTTCAATTACAAATCAAAACTGAAATAAGGAAAACAACTTAAGCTTAAAAAAAAATATATAACGATTAATACATAACAGTTTGAAATGCGCATCACAAATATTGATTAAGTAAATTTCAAGTAAAATTCAAGTGGAACCCAAATGTTGAATGAGCTTCTTAATGAGGACAAGATATCTTAAGTGATTTTCAATTGTTGTATGTGATACAATTAAACATTTTGCAGTCTCTAGCTCAGTTATATGACGATTCATTTACGGCTTACGTTTCTATTCAATTATGGCTTTAATTTTGTTATCATCACCTTTAAAAAATAAGCTTCAACTTTAGTCAATTTCAAGGGAAATTCTTCAGAAAGAAATCTTTTAACCCAAACCTGACACATACATTTTGTTAAGCAATTATCACCATAAACTTCACACATCTTTTTGCGAGGTTCAGCCGCTTCTTTCAAAAAGCGGGACTGTCCCGAAAAAGTTGAGACGTGTGGTCACTTTAGGCTATGCGTTACTAGATAAAAAATTTTTCAGCATCACCTGGTAGACAACGGCGGAGTTAGAGTTTCTATCTCGAAAACGATAAGAGATAGGAAGAAAAAGTGAACTGCGAAGTTGTAGAGCATCGTCGATTTCGTAAGAAAAGATACCTCGAGGACATGAATATTAAGAACAGATCGTTTTAAACGCGCATCTGTTTGTTCGCGATTTCCGAAACTGTGACGTCACGAAACAATCTTAGAAAGAAAAAAAAAACAACTAGTTATCACAAGCTACCTTTACTTTCAATGTTTTAAATTTCTCTCCATCAGCTAAAATGCACATCTAGACCCTTGTTAGAACTTCATGTTGCACATTGTAGCATAGCGGGTGACAAGTTTGCACAAGCATCTGTAATACGTCGTTGAAGGTCCTGCAATGTTTGAAGGACGTAGAGGGGTCGCATACATCTGATGCTTAACGTATCCGCACAGTAAAAGTCCGCAGGAGTCAGGTGAATGTTGAGGCCACTCTTCGAAACCACCGTACCCGATTATTCGTTCTCTGATTTGCTCCATCAGGTACTGCTTCACTTGAGACGTCATGTTGGAACCATCCATTCGGGAGTTAAAGCAAAAGCAAGTTCTTGAAAAAATCCGGTATTATGTCTTGCAGAAATTCTAAATATTGTACGGCCGTTAATGCACCTTGATAAAATATTGAGGCGCTTAGCCTGTTATTATAAATTCCACGCCATACATAATCGAAAAGCGTATATGAAGTCAAACTTCGGTAGACAATGAGGATTTTCCAATGCCCAGTAATGGGTGTTCTGCCTATTGTGCATTTCATTCCGAGAAAATCATGCCTCATCCGTCCACATTATACCTACCAAGAATGTTGGCTGGACCTCTATCTGATTCATGACGAAGTTGTACCATGCGAAACGTCTCTTGGCATCACCGTCCAATAATTCCTGGTTAGGTGTTGGTTGATATGGATAGCACTTAATTCATTTAGGATTTCCAAAAGTAACGTTTTAAGAGGCCACACTTTACACTTGTCTCTCTGGTGCTGCTGTTTGAATATGTCAGGCCGTATGATAAGGTATGTTCCGGTTGCACTTTCTTTAGCTGGTCTGCCGGATGGAAGTCTGCTAGTCAAGCAGCCTGTCTCTATTCACTACTTGTAGGATCTGCAACCGCTCTGCTGATCATTCCTTGCGCTCACATTCACCGTAAGTAGAACCATCCCACAATATTCATTTTGTGTCATCGCTCCATGACCATGAGATTTAACATACAACCACGAGGAGACATCCATTTTATAGCTGTCTCAGGAGAACATGTGTGATGTTTCATCCACTATTTGCATAATGCACAAATTCGCACACCAAGCTCAAGTTGCGTTAAATTGATACGTTTGTTCGCGATCTATATGTTATCTACTCTCTTTATCAGTACAAGAATGCACCCGCGGAGTTTGAACCACAATCCTCTAGTATGTGATTTACAAGCGACATCACTATGCCGCGATAGGGGCATGTTTTTCATCCGAAAGATAATATTTCTTCCTTTCTTTCAAGTTTCGTGACGTCACAATTTCGTAAATGCGAAGAAGCAAATGTGCGTTTTCAGCGTTCTATTTTTATCATTCATATTCACAAGCCTATTCGTACTAAATCGACGATGCTCTACAACTTTGTAATTGGCTTTTTATTCCTGTCTCTTATCGTTTTCGAGATAGCGATACTAACTCCGCTGTTTCCCATCAGGTGGTGCTGAAAGCTATCTCATTTAGTAGCAGCGCATAGTCACTTTACTACACCACTTTTATGAATATAGCTGCAGCCGTTCGGCAGTTAAACGGGTGGTACCGGACTTTAGCGGGCACCCTGTATATATATATAACTTGTCACTATCCATTACAATTAAAAAGGAGTTGCCCAACTAGATATCATAGAACTCCCATATACAAAATTTTAACGTTCTACGGCTAATCGTTTTTAGTTATACGAGATACGTACATAAATGTACGTACGAGAGACGTAAAAGTACGTACACAGATTACGAATCTAATTTGAATCTACTCTAAATGCATTTCGCAATCCGTTTTCGAAAAACGAAACCTTTATTCTGCCTTTACTTATTTTTTATACTGTTTGTACAGGCAAAACAATTGTCCAAATGGGTTTGGAAACCTGTCAAAATAGATATTTCCACTAAAGTACAATCCCCAAAATTTTTTGCGGTTACAGTACGTCATTTATTTCAAAAAAGGAATAAAAAACAGATTAAGAAAAAGAAATTAGTTCGTTCTAAACAAAGATCTCTTATCGTAATGAATAAATTGTTGAAGTTTTACGAGACAAGGAAACTTCAAGAGCTTAGTACTTTTTATCGTGTCGCTAATATCCTGAATTTCAAACACATGTAATTTTCTGAATTTTTATAATATAAAATAACCCGAACTATAAATAATAGTCGATACTGACCTTGACGCTTGATTATGCTTCTTTTCTGGATAAATCTTAAATGTGTGTGAAAATTACTCTATCTTTTCAAGGAAACTCTTAATAATTTTGAGATTTTGAAATACCAATAAAAATAATATAATTAAAACATTCTTAAAATTTAGAGAAATTTTAATATAATTTTACTAATTATTGTTTTTACAGAAATGGTCCAAACATTTTATATATCAAAGTAAGAAAATAATTAGTAAGCTAATAATTCCTCAGTTTTCGCGAATTCTAAACGATTCCCGTTTCTCTGGAATCTTCGAATCTTTCTTCTATTTGTTATAAGGTGTTTCTCCCTTCCTTCTAGCATGACTTCGTGATGTAACGGTAGCATGCTCGGCGCGTATTCGTGAGGTCCAGGGTTCGAGTAACGGCGAGGGTATAGCACATTTTTTACTTCTCTAGCTTAACAAATAGCCTAATGACTCTACAGTGGCGCCCGAAGTAAAAGGTGGTAGATGATAATGCGTCTCCACCAGGATTTGGCTATTGAGACCCCATACCCATTAGTCCTTTATATAAAAAAGAAGTATATAAGACATTTTCTCCCTTCTTTCCGCATACCTTCATAGTATAGCACTTTCGACTCCTGTCGAGGGTATTGCACATTTTTCAACTCTCCTACTAAAAAAAAAAAAAAAAAAAAAAAAAAAAAAAAAAAACTAATAACTCTACAGATTAATAAAACCACAGGAAAAGTACTTTTGCTCATTATTAAAATTTCAAATTATAGCGCAATTTTCCAACCTACGCGTACCCAAAATGTATTTATAAATAAAGCATAAAAAACGACTATCTTTAAGAAAATAGAAATACAAATGCATAGTGCATAAAGTTTAATTTAATTCCACATTTTTGTATGCGTATCATTTGTACAAATCTGAAATAAACGTTATAAGTAAAATACGCAGTTAGATATTTTGAATCTGAGTTCATTTCCACAATATAGCTTAAAAATGATTAACAGTTATTTTATTTGGAACCTTAATCAAAAATTCTTTATTATGGTATGCAGGATAGTAAAACTTTTATGTTAGAGGATGATCATAAAAACTTTAACAATTAACCTAAGTTGTAGATAATAGCTCAGGTACTTGTAAATTCTTATAATTTATACACATTACTACGGATAAAAAATCAATAATTTAATGTTAATTTTGCTTCAGTTCAAAAATTTGACTTTAAATGCGATTTAATATTAAATTTATGTTAAATTTTTAATGTTTTAATGTTAAATTTTTATTTTAAATTTAATAAATTTTTTCAATTTGATTTTAAATGTGGAGTCAAATGAGTAAGTACTCAAAAAGTATTTACTGAGCGATTGTTGCTCCATAATATTTAAAGTAATATTTATCCAACTGTCCCTTATTACCTTATTAAATCATTTTCATATATATATATATATACATAGAAATAGCAGCTTAGTCGCACAAACTAACAAATAATTATTAACTAATTAAATGTGGTAGACAGCATATTGTAGCATTACCCTGTTGTTTTTCTTCAGATTCTGAAACGATGTATGGATTACTCATTTCGTATTACTTAAAATATTTTATAGGTAAAATAACTTAAGTAATGTAAAATAAACTCGATTTTCACTTATCACTTCAAAATATAAGTTTAGGAACTTGAATTCGTTTGCCTAACTTATATATATATATATATATATGCAATTTTTCTTTTATTTTTGTCATTTTATGACGTATTTTTTACAATATACCGTGAAGTTTCAGCATTTTAGTCATTCTTGTTTTCCTCTAGGCCTACTTATTATATGGATTATTTTCCGTATTTTAATGGATAAAATGTCGTAGGTCAAATGTATTAAAACTAATTTTGAGAATATACAGATATCTTTCCTTCCTAAGAATTTTACCTTCCTACAACAATCATGGTATAATTAAAATATAAAATCTTTTGCTGTCAATATTGTTTTCCAAAAAGAGCGCTTAAAATGTCAAGAAGTATTTTTGTTTTCTAATTTTTGAGAAAATGGCCTGTCATATCATTTGATTACATAAATGTTTATCATACTACATTTTATCATTTTTGAATTTATGTTTTGTCTTGTCTCTGTCAATTAGCTTTCCTTTCCCCTTTATAACTTTTTATCTTTTCGAATGCACGAAACACGTAAATTAAAATTATTAATATTCTAGATTCGTAGTAAACTGAGATGGGCTAAGCTAAAAGGATGCTTTGCATTAGAAGATAGATTAACATCGCACCATCAAAGAATAAGAGGAAAATTTAAAAACATTTCTCAATTCTTAACTGCTATGGTTTGGGAAAATTTCCTTGCCATATTCATGGAAACAATGTAGGCTTAAAAAATCTAGATTTGCTAAAATAACTTCCTTATCGTAGCATTTCTCTTGGCGTCATCATTCTACAATATTTAAAATTTAAATTTACTTTAACATAATAGAATTTTTAAATAAGTCTTATTTTGAGGAAAATCTTTTCATGTAAGAGAATCAAGAGAAGTGCCGATTACAAGGACCCTGGAAACAACAGTTCAATTTGTGACATTATGACAGATTGAAATTTCACTCCCATTGTATTCGTAGAGTTTCATACTAAGAAGTAATACTTTATTACAATCATATTGTGGGGTTCTACTATTTTATCTAACAACTAAATGTGGCGAAACCTAGTGAACAGCTAAGCGAATAATCACTTCAGTTCAGTAATAGAAACGTAAACTTGAAAAGGGTTAATTACTCTTTATTGCTCATAAAAATGAAAAATTGGCCTCTTTCTCAGGGCGTACAGCAAAGGCTCCACTTGAGCTTGAACTCAAAATAGTAATAAATAAGAACTTAACTAAAGAGATATAGCCGAAGCTATCACATTTTTAAGTACTTGGCCCCTAAATATCTAATTTAGCTAGCGCATTTTTAGTTACCAAGGGCCTGTAATACGGCCGAGCGTAGTAACAGCTTAGAGAGACGTAGCCAAAACGCAAACGTGTGTTATGATGTTTTTTTTTTTTTTTTTTTTTCCCCTTCTAATTTACCTAAGTTACCAAAAGGGTACCCTACTAATTTACCATAACACCAGAATACTCTTACCACAGAAAAATACTAGTAACAATAAAGTTGAAAATTTTGCGTTGTGATTATTCCGGATTAACCCTTAAACTTCATTTGAGTAAAGACTGGTAAAAATCATGAACACACAAAATAAATTTAACCATTGAATGATCTAGAAAAACTTATTTATTTAACTATTAATGCAAATTATATATATATCCATTAGTTGAAAAAAAAATCAAAATATATTCAACAAAATTTGTACTATTGTTTTACACATCCAACATTTCTGAGTAATTATTTTTTTAACATCCTTGTAATTACTATTAAATTTAATATTGTAAATCTGGTAAAACATACCAAAATAAACTATAAATTTAAGAACACTACCCTCCCCGGGGAGAAAAATAAAAAATAAATAAATTTAACAAGTTACACTTTCCACTTCACACAGAATTCATCAATACAAAAAAAATATTGCTTAATATTGCACTCAATACCATCATTTAAATACTATTATTGCACATAATAATTTTTATTATTTAATTTTTTTTCCTTTGATTAATTAAATATGGTTTAACCGGATAAAGATAAGTACTGACACATTTACACTTCTACAAACAAGTTCGTCCTGAGAGAAACAAGAATGCTCTAATACAAGCACTATTACAAATCATCCTCACCAATGAGTAATTCAAAAAAAAAATTCAATTAAATAATTTCCTGAAGAACTTAATTTTCTTAACCATTAAGTTAAGTTAAAATGATTTTAATAAGGTTATAAATCTTTATTCAATTTAATGCTTTTACTTAATTGATACACCAAAGAAAAATGATTTCTATAGAGTTAGGATAAATTTATCAACTACAAAAAATTTAAGGTTCAACAAATTAAGTTAATTCAATCATTTTAACTGCAGAAATCTATAATATTTAACTAACCAAGAATTAACCAAAAAAAAAAAAAAAGAAAAGAAAAGAACTTATCTGTTCGCTGAGCAGCAGGAAAGTCAAACAAAAAAAAAAATATCCATTGAAGCTCATGAGGAATGCTGGCAGCCTGTTGAATGGAAAAAAAAATGTTCGTCGAATGTATGGAGTCATTACGGTAGCTAGAAGTTCTAGTAGATTTTAGGATGAACAAATGAGGTTCCGATACGGTAAGATAAGTGAAATACAGTTCCGGATGTGGAGATACGAGAAGATTATGATGAACAAATGAGGATCTAAACAGGCCAAATAATTGAATACAGTCCCGGATTTGGAGATACGAGGAGATTAACAGGAACTAATTTTCAAACCAATTCCCGGACATCTTCAGCGGGAAATGACGAATCAAATTCTAACAGGTTCCAAAAGCAACGGTTGTAAATTAACGCTCCATTTCAGAGTATAGCGACAATAGCTGGGAGCACGCATCATTTTTCTAGAAATTTACTTCTGTATATTTTTCTTGAGTTACACAAACACACACAACAAAAAAAACTGATGAAAGAATTTCGAATTTTTGCGAAGACATAGATGCCCATACCTACGGCCCGCGCTCAAAGTGCTTAGCCAAGAGGCCCGTAGGTCTATAGGGGCGAAGCTCCATTTTCTTCGTCGGAGTCAGCTGTCGCCTCGGGCAGCATCAGAAAGCAATTCAAAGGGCAAAAGAAGTGTCAAAAGTGACCTCGTCCCTCAAAACAACCCGTTAAAAGGGAGAGCGCCAGACTGCCAAGTTGGCACAACCTACTATTCGCCGAAAGTTAAAATAGTTGCAACAACAGCATACCCTCATGTTATCAAACTCGCCAAATCCACTACTTTGAAACCTCAAAAAATCTATGTCGCCAAACCCTCGCCAAATAAACACCACCTGTGACAGGGGAAAATTAGGAATTTCAACAACCCTGCAAGGGGTCCCAACGAAAGAACGCTGAAACTCGCAAAAAGTGACTTTTCAACCGGAAAGAAGGCATTTCATCCCCCTTTAACCAAATCACAAGCAAACGAAGAAAAATCTACTAATTAAAGCTCATAACTGAAATGCAATTAAAGTTAGAAAAACGAAAGTTATGCCAAATTAAAGAGCTAATTTTTCTGCAACTAATGATATTAAATACTAAGAAATCAAATTAATTTTTGACATGAAAAACTGAGTTTATTACGTGAAAAAAATTCACTTATCCATTGTTTGCGTGTACAAGATTGAAGACGCAGTTCGCGTAAACTCGGAAAGCCAAAATATATTACACTAGAGTTAATAGGCCCAAAAAGAATATAACCAAACTTGTGTAGCTCAAATTTTGAATAATTACAAATTAAAATTTTGATTTTTATGAATCACTTAAATTAAATTAAATTCGCTACACAACACGTGTGCTACTCAGAAACTCGGAGGCTCTCTCTCGAAATCAGTGGAACTTCGACTTAAATCCTAATCTTACTCATTTGCATTAAACGAGATTCTAAAAACACATTCTGGTAGGGAATTGTAAGCTGAAATTAGGAGGGATAGGAAAGGATCTTTAACTTAAAAATAACTGTTAGAAACTTAGGATAAATCTTACAATATATTTGGGTCATTGCCGCCAAGTCGGTATAGTGACTAAGGGAGCCTAGTGCGATACCAAAAGGCCCGGTTTTGAATCTCGGAGAAGGCATGGATGTAACTTATCTGCCCCTTCATACGAAGTAACGGTGGCGGCATATTAAGTTCCTCGATAATAAAAAATGACCACCGCTTCCGGGTTTTGTATTCGAGATATTCTAAAAGGGCTACTCCAGTAGTAAGAAATTAGCTCATTTAATAATGATTTGGACTAAGACGCGTAAAATGAGATAATATACACTAACTATCGGAATACATACATGCATAGTTTAGCTAATTCCTACTAAATGCATGTAACTTTCCTTTCCTCGAAAATTTTCGAATGACAGCTACAAACTATTGTAGGCTCATGTGGTAAAGCCTGGAACTTAACTGACGCGTGAGTATCACACGTCTGCCTGCTGTATATGGTTTGCCAATGTTGGGCTGTAAGAACGTTTTCAGCCGCTATTTTCCTCTGCGTCGCTGTTGAATTAGGAGTTTCAATGTAACCAAAACATTAGAGTAGATGTCACTGTTACTAGTCTGCCTGTTGTAAAGCTGAAAGATCAAGTGTATTGTGTATTCCAGAAATATTTGAGTATTATGGAGTTTACTTTTCCTGCGAAAGATTGGGCCGTGTTTTTTTTTTTTTTTTTTTTTTTTTTTTTTTTTTCTGAGAAAAATATGACTATATGCGTGTTTTCTTTGACTGATTTTCATCTAGCAGAGTATCACAGGACACAGGCTCTTTAACAGTCACTAATATATGTAAAAATATTTCACAGCCTTAACTGAACAGATTCATGGCACATTTATCACTCGTTGTTGCTTCTGTAAGTTGACTGTTCAGCACACATTGAGCAAAAATTGCTTAAATTTGTAAATACTCATGGGAATTCACATGCAGAATGCTTTTTCCAGAGCCCATTTCTCTATGTAGCTCATCGGATGTAGTGCTTCAAGTTTATCACTATGAAACTGGACACTTCCTGTACTGCGGCTGATGTACACTTCACTACCAGTATATCAAGTCTCTTTCGTTTCGTGTGTTGAAACGTTAAACCAGCAGAGCTTCACGCAAGAGTTTATGAGCAAGATACAGCCACTGTTTGCCTGTGAATTTTTGCTGCTGATTGTCCTGTTTAGAAAGAATTCCTCTGGTCCAATTTTAACAGTGCGCATCCCTCATTGCACCACGTATACATGTGTTTACAATACTTTGTACAGTGCTAACAGACATCACCATGTTTTTTATCTTTTTGTTAACTTTGAAGAGTAGCTCGAGGACAGATCATTATGGAACGTACTAAATATTTGCAAGGTATAAATACAAATATTATGAAAATGAGTATACATAAACAAACACATGTACCAGGGTACACAAAAATAAGGTACATTAGTTGAACTTAAAATATATCACTAACAATGTTACGATGTAATGAGAATTATGGAAGATTGTCTTCGGTTGCATAATAAACTTATCTACAAATTCATGATAATTGAAAATATTCTAAATTTCTCTAAAATCAAAAATCTTCATTTAACAAATGTATTCCAGACAATATCAAAATAATCGACTCAATCGTTTTTTGATTCCATTGGAGATTTAATAAATGCTTTCAAGCCAATATCATTTGTTGCATACAAATATTCTGCATGAGCGTGAGAACTCTCGTAGTCTATAGAATAGGAAGTGAATACTTGTAATTTACTAATTTTGTGGCTTTTTATTCAGATTCTCCCTCTTTAATTTTTCTGTGGCCTTCATAGTATAAATATTTCGGACTTCTCTTAATATCAGCATTTTTCTTCGTTTAATGTCTGAAAGTACGCATGTTGGAGATTTTCTCTCAAGGCTTGCATCATTTACATTATCTGCAATTACATGACAACGGGTTTTTCTGTAATCAGACTTGATTTAGTTTCTATCTAGTTAGGTTTTTTTAAGTTTCTTATAGTAAACTCTATATTTTTATCTGGGATTAAAACCAGAAATTACTTTCAATGTGACATCACAATCAAGAACTGAACCAAGTTTTCTTCGATGCAAGTCTTCAAATGCTTTATATTTATAAAATAATTCTCGGAAATCTGAATAAAGGAAATTTTTAGACTGCGTATGTCAGTCCCATATTCAGAATTCGAGACATCTTCTTAATAATTAGTATTTCTATTCAAATAAAAGCGATGAAAGTTGTTTTGCTCTTATCAGAAGATAGTATTTTCTCTTGCGTTTGAGAAATACTTATTCTTTTCTAACATTCATTATGAAGAAGCTCGTTTTTATACAGCTGCTTTTAAACCTCACCAAGAAATGAATGAGCTAAATGTGAGCAAAGTGTTCATGAATAACGTAAAACGATGAGAAAAATGTTATTTCATTCCTCAATTATCGTACTATATCTGAAATAAACTCAACAGTTTTACTTCATTATGCGAAGTAAAGGAAATATTGTAATTACCAAAACTTTTGTGTATCATATTTCAGCAGAAGCATCCATTTTGACCCTTTCCAAATCCATTTGTGAGATTTTTTTTTATGCGTGGCAACTGTACATAAGGAGAGAAGGTTGTTTTCAAATTGCAATTGAAAGGTAGGTTCAAACGGAAAGTGAATTCAAAAGGGATTTTTTTTTGTGACATTTGAACATCCATATGCGAGGCCCGGTGGCTCAGGGGCTAGCGCATAGCGCAGCAGCAGCCAGGTCCGGGGCTCGATCTCGGGCTGGGCAGTGTGTCCTCAGCCTTTCATCCCTTGATTTCCATCGCTTGGGTCGATAAAATAAGTATCAAGTTTGCTCGGGGACTAAACACTGGGAGTCCTGCGACAAGTTGACCGCTTGTTCAGGGCATATGCTTACGCACCCCAGGGCCCACGGTCAAGAAATCAGATTTCGGGCACTGCAGGCCTTGGCTCATTAGGCCTGTTACGCCACTGAGTTTAGTTTTTAGTTTTTAGAACATCCATATGTTTAAATGCAATTCGCATAACGCAAGCACTATTAGGCACAGAACATTGAAATTTTGTGTATGGGACTGCTATAACATCTAGTTTTGCAACTCCATTTTTATTCCCTTCATCAGGACCAAACATATAATATATATGTCATATTTACTCCTTTCTTACCGGATTAAAAGTCCTTACCCGGGCTTTATTTGCGCAGTCTTTGATCGCAGTCATATACTTAAACATACAGAAGTGTTTAAATGATGTAAATTTTCATGTTTTGTAAATGTCAAATTTAAAAAGAAATTAATATAACTATCGACAAGTAACGAAATATAAATAATAAATATATGTACTTGAATGCTGTCTTCCGGCTCCTATGCATAAATTTGGGAGTTTTATACTTGTTGTAAAGTTAGAAGAAGTTGGCCTCCCGGTACGAGAAAAACTGAGCGGGATATTTAATTTCAAAATTTTGCAAAATGTCATTTTCAAATTGCCTTAAAATATGGGTTAATTAATTTAGATTAATTCGAGGAAATAATTTTAAATTAAGTTTAGTAAAAAATGTCTATAATTTAATAGACCGTACAAGGAAGTCATATGGTTTTTACATCATTTATTTTGTAAAAAACGATAGCTGTTATTAGATAATTACAGATTTTTAATATATCTTAACTAACAAACCATTTTGGTTCTTCAAACATTTTCAACTTGGGTGAAACATATGCACATTACAATGCATTCATAAGCTTCTCTCATTTTACATTCGCACATGATGTCTTAATCAAATCAAACATAACCAAATAAATATCTTGAAGTTTTATTCAATGTTTGAAATCTAAGTCAATCTAAAACAAGCAGCGTAGCCACACGCTCAAAGACAAATCACGCTTCTTACTACTCTTCAAAATTCAGCACTTTTAAAGAAATTGCTTAAAATATTGAAAAGTTAGTCTAAAATTCAAGTGGGGAATTTTATTATTTAATCACGAAAAAACACATTTTGTTATTTGCCTTTTTATAGAGTCATCTATTTATGATACAAATGAGAGCAATTAAGGAACCTCTATACAGATAACTCGTTAAAATGTTGGAGAAAAAATGATGACAACCCAGTTTTTCATGGGATTAACCACTCGTTTATCAGTGGCCCATGTCACTAAATTTGACGTTTCGCACAGTATGCCAGTCTGCATACCAATATTTCTAAACTCATAATTAATGAACTCTGCAAATCTGCATTAATTAGTTTCAAGACAGATCTTTGCTTACTTAGATCATAGAATGGTCCGCCTGGTATTTGGTGACTCATTCCGGAATTCCATATATCCCACGTGCACAATCATTTTGACTTCTTAAGATAAGTCTGACAAAAGAAACTTAGGAAAACACTTTTCATATTATTAGACATAATTGTTTAAAGCGCTGGTATTGGTTTTTAGTCTAAAATGCAAAAGGAAGAGTCTAGAAATGGAAAAGAAGATCACGAGACAAAATTATTTCCTTTTCTCCTATTCACGGTTATCTAATATTAGCTAATATGAGTGACACATTGCCTTTTTTCCTGTATTTGTCAAACAAAATGAGATTCGAAATCACGATTATTATATCATTTCATTCCAAGTGGTTGCCGAAAGATAATAAGGAAATTTTGTAAGCGAAATGAGAAAAAAACTAATATTTTTAATATGTAAGAAAAAGTGCATTTTCGTGATGCCACACGTTATTTAGGAAAGAGAACAATGAGAAAATACAAAAATGATTTTTTGTTAAACTAATAAAGCAAATAAAAATAAGCATTATACATGATTTGGAACTTTAATAATGAAGTTGTCTTTATAATACTGTAACGTACTGAAAAGGCAGATACTGAATTAAAAAATTTAGTTTAGTGAAACGTTAACATGAATGTATAAAATTTGTAATAGCATGCCTAATTAAGAAGGAATTCCAAGAATAAAACTTTTCCATCATTTCATTTTTGAAGTTCATTGTCAGAAACACTAATTAAGGGGATAAGAAACAGTAATTTCATTAATGTTCCTTATTAAATAGTACATGAATAAAACCTGGTTCTCGAACAACGATCGGCAACGCGGCGCCCTCGAAGCGGTTTTAAAGTGATCGTCGTTCAGCTGTCTAAATTTTAAATTTTAGGTATCTGAACAACAAACCCTTAATTTTAATGAAAGACTTCAGCAAGCGTTCATACTTTATCTTCCTCATTTTAATAATTGTATGAACAGCAAAATGAAACTTTTACCGAAATCTGAACATTTGCAAAATCTAGATGATTATGTGAATCAATTTCAACTGCTGAAAACAAATGATTTCGCAATTATCGAACTATTCTCTATCCCCACAATCCTTGTATATTCAGTCCAACGATGGAATGCTGCACTTTTAATCTCATTTGATTCCAGTTCTCATTTGATGAACTAATATTTCGATTGTAAGCAAAGTACGCATTTTTCTGTTTAAATTAAAAGATGAAAAACACAAGGAAAATAACACGCCGAACAAACACTAATTCAGAAATCAAACAACAAAAATCAGCGTTATATTTTCAAATTTCACAGGACTAGTTTCGATGGTTTTACCGAACCATCATCCTCAGCTGCAAAAGCGCAAATGAACGAGATAAGATATAATGATAAGAAAGCCTGGACAGGATATAAGCTACTGCGCCATCTGTTGATGAAATCAGAACTAAAAAGGCAATTATGGATTGGAATTAGGGTCGTTAACTAGAACAGAAAGATTTCTTTTTGTATGTGAAATGCCTCTAGAAAATCCAGTTTACCAATGGAAGATGTTTTTAGAATAATTTTGGCAGCAGAAAAATTGAAAGTGAGATTTTCGGACCCACAATCTTGGGCAACAGAAGACATCTGTGTCTCCGTTTTTCTAACATATGCCTCATGTTCCTTAACGCGAAATTTCAAGGCTCTCTTAATTTGGCCAATGTAAATTAAACCACACTACTAGCAAGGAATCCTGTAAATACCCCAGGAATTCATATCCGGAATGGGGTCCTTGACTGTGTAAAATTTCTGCAAAATACGTGCAACTTTATAGCTAACTGATGGAAAGAAGGGAATGAGAACAGAATTTTTATAATCTCCTAAACTAAGAGTGTGCCTTTTGAAGTGTTGAGATGAGAATCTTTTAATTGCTTGATTAATAATTTTGGGTGAAAAGCCCTGTCAATAGCTATTGCTTCTAAATAATTTAGTTCTTCATCAAGGGATAGTTTGGAGGAGCAAACTTGAAAAGCACGGAAAACATAGAAATAAAATGAAGCTAAATTTTATTTAGTCGGATGACATGATTTGAAGTGTGATGGAAGGCAACCCGATGAAGGTTTACGGTAAACCGTAGTACTGAAAATGGATGTGTTACGTGTGACCAGAATGTCGAGAAACGGAAGAGAATTGCATGTCTCAAGCTCAAAAGTGAACTGAATAGCAGGATGAATGGAATTCATTGTTGAAAGAACTTTATTTAAATCATCTTTTTTACTTTCAAACAGGGTAAAAGTATCGTCTACGTAGCGAAACCATACCGGGAATTTAAAATTTCAAACAATTTTGATTCATAATAATGCATGTAGATATCAGCCAGCATGGAACTGAGGGTCTTCTCATGGCTAATCCCTCAGTTTGCTTGTAATATTTATTTTGGAAAACAAAATGCGTTTTTTTCAAACAAAGTGAGAGAAATTAGCTCATCAATTTCAAAGCAACAGAAATAAAATTCGCGAAGTCTGGTTTCTAGACATCTTAATGCACCCTCCACTGGTACATTGGTGAATAATGATTTCACATCAAAAGAAACCATGAGTAAATTTCTAGGAGAAATTTTTTAACCATTTTTACAAAATCTATTGAATTTTTTATGATGTAAATGTTATTGTCTAAGAGAATTGAAAATATAGAAACTAAATATTTAGCTAATGGATACGAGGCAGTACCTAAATTTGGTACAATAAGGGCGGAAATGAATACCACTTTTATGAATTTTGGAAAGAGCATATAATCTGGCACAATTCGCAACAGATGGGATAAGCGAATGTTTTAAGTTGCTTGAAAGGATTTGTGAAGATTTGATCGCAGTTGTTATTTTTGACTGGTCCGAAGGTGAAGAATGTTTAGGGATCGGTATATATGGTCCTTCGTTTAACAGTTTAGTAACACCATCGATGTAAGTGTTTTTATCCATGACGACTCTCTGGCCACCTTTGTCGGCCTTTGAAATAATAATGTCCGGGTTAGAATGAATTTCGCGCATCGTAGCTCTTTCTCTCACGGTTAGATTTGGTTTCAAAGGTATATTATTGAATTTGAAATTATGGGCGATAATATGAATAATCATTTCCTTCCGTGAATCTGAAACTTTACTGAACTTGAAAACTTTTTTGATAGGCGCCAAAATCTTTGGAATCGAGGGTTTAGAAATTTGTGAGAAGTTAAAATTATATTTTAGAACAAACCATTGCAAAACAAGGAAAATTAACAACTCCTGTCAAGGAAAATTATTTTGCAATGATTTGTTCTAAGGAAATAATTTCGTTTCAATTGGTTGCTATGTGTAGACAATTTCTTTCAGCTGCATAAGAACAACCGTTTTCTTGCTTGACCAGCAACACTTTTGAACAACGTGGGTATAGCAACACTTTTATTTGGATTAACAAACCAAATTGTAAGAACATTACAACTTTTAGAATTAACATATATTAATTCTGTTTTGACATATTTACATTTAAACTTATGATTATGTTGTTGTTGTGACTAATCTCGATTGTCTGATATTAGGACAAGCCCACAAAATTCATGATCGCCTGCCGTTGGCAAGATCCTTGGGCACTATACGAGTGACAATACGACTTTGCTCAGTTCCGCCCCTCACTTTTGAAAAACTTTTAACCTTGGGTGTATGGGTTCAAGGTTCTTCCATCCCTCTTTCTCTACAACAAACCTCTCGTCGCATATTTTGATTGTCCTTCGTCGCACAGACACTATACATTTACAAACATCCATACCTTCTCCGAGATTCAAACTCGGGTCCTTACGTACGGCAGACAAAGACTTTTATTTGATATTTACTTTTATTATTGCAATAGTCTCGTCATGCTTCCCCCATAATGGCATTTCTGAAATATGCATTCGTAGCCAAAAGACTGGCTCCTGTGCAAAGCATTCCCTCCGTCAACATTACTAACAAATATTATTCAGCCAGTTCTTCTTTTAATGAGTTACTTTATACTTTTGCGTAAACAAGAGAGCCATTCTTGTTACTGAACGAACATTATTTGACATATCGAAAAATTTATTCCACTAGGAACTCGTATGATGTTCTGCCACGCAATCATGATAATGGGTTCAACTTGAATTATGCGGTTAGTTAAATGTGAAAGTGTAAAGTCTATTTAATTATTTATGTGTTTGGTTCTTATATAAGCAGTGTACTTCCTTGAATACGAGATAATCAAGTTCAAGTTAAGAGTCCCTTCGTGTATGATTAAGAGGTGAAAGGTGCCATTGTGTTAATCTAACCAGTTATTATGATTTAGATCTTCACTGTCATGTTTTCTTTCTATTTCCCTTGGAGTTTGGTGTTCTTTGATGGTATAAATTAAGTCGAAACTCCGTTCAAACGTACAGCGAAATCTAGCTTTGAAAAGAATTGTAAAGGTTTAGAAGCTTTAACAACCTTTTTATTAAATTATAATTGCAATATAAATGCATGCCGCGTTCTTGACAAAAATCGAGCAACCACTTGAGGCGATATAACTTAAAGTAACAGTCAGTTTCGAGGTTTAAAGCTTATTCTGGTAGTCAAAGGCTATACAACTGATTTAATGCGAAGCTGACTCAAAATTCTCACCCCCATGACAATTTAAATTCCGGCAACTATAATGCAAAGCCGAAGAATTGTAATCGTGTCAGAGCAAATGAAGCCTAGTCACGTGGCCTCGAGAACGGGGAACACGCACTGTCTTACAACCTGAAAAACCTCAAATTAAATGCTCTTAATATGATTTGCATTCTGGTAGAGAAACAGAAAGAAAAAATGACAGTAAAGATCTAAATCCTATAAAAAAAGGTTATAATAATATAATGGAACCAAAGTGATGAAATCTCTGAATGTTCTCTAAAGCGAATGGTGATGAGTAGAGAGGACATTAGCCCATATATAACTTACCTGAGAAGTTCACTACACAAAAAAAGTAATTTACAAGAAGGCTAATTTTTTTAAATAATTCACATCGAAGAAAGAAGAAGCACATTTCTCTATTTCTTGAGGAAAGAATTAAATTATTTTTTTAAGAAAACAATAATTGTCCTCTAAACAAGGAAGAGAAAAAAAAATGTTCTTCTGTTAATGACTGTGCAAAAAATAAGTAATTTGATTTATTTTACATAGTTTCCCGAAAATCTGAAACCTTTTAAGGATATTAGAATTCTTGAAAGCCAGGAAGTATGAGAAATGAACTCTGCTTTAAAAAGTGAAGTAAACAGTGAAGAAAGCACGAATTCCTTACATCCTCTCTCACTTAAAGGACGACTGAGGAAAGGAAATGATTGACTCGGTGATATTAGGATGATGAAGAACTATTATCCATCATGTTTCTAGAAGCGCTTTTTTTTCCAGAGCCATAGCATTCGATAAATTTTGATCTTGCTCTTCGGAATTAGAATCCGGGCCTTTCGATTGCTAGTCCTACATATAACAGAGAATTCCTACATATAACAAATAAGCTACATATATATAACATAGAGCTCCCTGTGAGCAAGACGAAAATTACTTATATTCTCCCCCACTTAAAAGAGTAACTGGGGAGAACGAAATAAGACCCACTAGGCCAGATCGATATGGTGATGAATTACTGATCACCACATTTGAATTGGCAGACTTGTAGAGACATTTAGAATTTTTAGAAGCGAGAAATGTGAGAATCATTTACAGCCTCGCCGGTATTTCAAACCACTGGTTTATTATTGTTATTGGTAGCGTTTACACTACAACATAACATGCGGGGAGAGGCGCTCTTTATGCTCCTTTTATTAACCTGAAAAAAAGATGGAAAAAAAATTCCAGTTGAAGGAAGTTAGTCTAGAATATATAACTTGTATAAAAATAAGAATTATTCAATTAATCATGTATCAATAAATGGAAATAATGCACAGTCTGGGTATATTTAAATTATATTTTTGCAAACTGGTAACGACATCCCAGAATTCTAAAGGTGTAAAGCGTTGGTTATTGTTTTAAAAATTGTCGATATATTGGTGTTTTTTGTCCAGTAAAGTCATAACTTTGTATACTGATAGTTTTGATAGTTTTTGATAACAGAATCATAGTTTTGTATCCAAGTAATGATAATTTTGAATAATGAAGTAAGAAACTAACAAATTATCAAAAGTTTGATTCCCAAGCAAGAAATTATTAATAAATAAAACCATATTACCAAATAAGATATTATCAAGTAACAAAATATTAATTTATTGCATTGACTGAGGAAGTAATTCTCGATTTACACATTGCAGTCGTGTTAGGTTGTAGGAGAAATGAAACAGTAAAGTAACGAAAGCTGCTTTTGAAAAGCTGAAAATAAGAAAATAAATAATAAATAAATAAAAAATAAGAAAGCTTAAAATAAGAAAAACTATTGAATTAATAAGCTGTAGCTCAATGTTTTGATTATACAACAAATTTAACTGGTTTATTTTGTCTTAATGTACTTCGACATTAAAACTAAAAGCTACGCTTTTTTTTCGTGGAACGAAAATCAGCGTTGGCGGTAAATAAAAAATAAGTGCTTAATAAATACATTGTGATAAGTACGAAATAAATATGAAATAAGTAGGAACTGAAAAATAAGTACGAAGAAGGATACGTTGTTATAAGGACGAAATAAACGTGGAATATGTACGAAATAAATATACAGTAATAAGTAAAAAATAAGTAGAAAATAAAGAATAAGTATGCAGTAATAATTATGAAATGAGTACAAATCAAAAAGGAGTACGCAATAACAGGTATGAAATAAGCGCGATATAATGAAAATGTACAATTGCGCTATCGAGAATGAAATGTTTTTGACTGTTTGTTGACTGAGTGTACTTTGTTGTGAAGAATAACTGCTTGCGTATGCTGAACTGATTTTTAATTTCTTTTAATTTTTACAATTTTTTAATATTTCTTTTAAATATTAGAGCAGTTTAAATATTAAAGTAGTAGAGAAAAATCCAAACCGTTGGGCATCACAGGATAGTACATATGGATAATGCTGTTAATATAATAAATATATAATTCGCTGCCTATGATAAAATAATGACTATATTATAGTACTAATACTCTAAGTTCTACATGAAATAAGGCCACCGGAGGCATCATGCAGAACATCCAGGAAAAGTTGCGAACATAAGGACATAATGTTTCTACTTTAATGATATAACCGCGACCCGCCAAGTCTACCCTATTAGTATTAAACATACATTCGCATTCAGATTAAGAAAACATAATTAACTTCGAGAATCTTCAAGGACAGAAGAAACAGGAAAGCAAAGCTATTCCTATTTTGAAAGTATTGTACATCTATTATTTAAATGTATTACGTGGAAACATTTGAAACTTGTTTTGGGATACGTGAAAAGAAACCTTTTATTTCTCGAAGGTTTACAAAATCTCTTTCAATTTAGAGCAATGAACCTGCCGCAAAATGACGCATCCGTGTCTTCCCAAAAGAGTTTACATCACTTTCATGAACACGTCTGAGGAATTTATTTAAAAAGATTTATGAACTTGATAAAGGAATAATGTAGTTTTGAATTGAGCAGATGTTCCTAGGATAGCTTTTACTGGATCGGCTCTGTTTGGTATGGGTACTAGTTAATAAAGAAAGGCATAGTAAAAAGATTCAAGTCAAACCATGGAAAGTTTTATGTCAATGAAGAGTAAAAGGAACATGAAGAAAGATCAAACGTTCCTTAACAATTGACAGATAATCTATAAACCAGCTTGATGAAAAAGTATTTGGAACTTGGTTCAGACAGAAAAATAGAAGTTATTTACAGATGACGGGAGTACTTTCAATAACTTATTACGCAAAAGCAATAGCAGATAACATAGTTATATTAGATTCACCTGAAACAAAAAATACCATTTTTGACTTCATACACTAAATGGTGTAACAAACATATAATTGTCGGATCTGATGTGCTGGAAGAAAGAACACTGTCGACCTAGATTTCTCAATGATGCATACAGATTTCCTATGATTTTGCATAAATTTAGTGGGAACATTTATGAGTTTTTTGGCATCCTTATAATTGTATACAATTACGAAAAAAATCTGTAGCTATACAGCTAACAATTAGATATTACATTGGCGGAAAAAACTAAAGAAACAACTGTATAAACTCATGTAACTTGAATGATTTTTCAGCTGAGAGCATGACTTGCACAGAATCTTTGTTTGACATGCCTAACACAATGTTACAAATTTTGTATATATGTAAATAATTTTAATGAAATTATACATAAACACTAGTATATTTTAGATAACGTAACATGAAAGGCTTAAGAGTGTGAAACTTTGCAGGCAAAATAGGATTACAGGGGTAAGCCTATTTAAGATTGAGGTAAAAGCCAAGCTGCCAATTGTTTTGAAGACAAATTTCTGTCTAAAAATTTCGAAAGAAATCGCCAAAAGTCACCAAACTTGTCAACATTTTGGTTCGATCTCTGTGTAACAGTAACTGGTCCGATCCCTATGTAGCTGTAACTGTATTCGGTCCTGTAATTGTTATTGTGTGCGTCTTCCAGAAATTTCGAGATTATTATTAAGTAAGATCTTATGACCAAATTAGATATTATAAAGTAACAAAATATGAATTTATTACATTAACTGAGGAAGAAATTCTCGATCTTCATATTACAGCCGTGTTAGATTGTAGCAGAAAGAAATGAAAAAGTAAAGAAATGAAAGCTGTTTTTGAGATTAGAAGTAAGAAAAACTGCTGAATTAATAAGCTGTAGCTTAATATTTTGATTATCCAAAAGATTAAATGACTTATTTTGTCTTAATGTACTTCCACATCAGGACTAAAAGCTACGTTTATTTTTATGGAACCAAAATCAGCGTCGGCGGTAAGTAAAAAATATGTGAGCAATAAATACACAGTAATAAGTACAAATTATATAGGAAATAAGTACGAACTGAAAAATAAGTACGAAAAAAGATTCGTGGTAATGAGGACGAAATAAATAAACAGGAATAATTAAATAAAGAATAAGTGCGAAATAAGTACGCAGTAATAATTATAAAATGAGTAGAAAACAAAATAGGAGTACGCAGTAATAATAGTAGGTATGAAATAAGTGCGACACAATGAAGAAGTACGATTGCGCTATCGAGGATTAAATGTTATTGACTATTGACTGAGTGTACGTTTTTGTGAAAACTTATTCAGCGTATATGCTGAACTGGTTTTTAATTTCATTTAATTTTTACAAAACATTTTTTTTTATTTTAAATATCAGAGTAATTTTAAATTTTAAAGTAGTAATGGATATGCTATATATTGAAAAAATATATAATTCGCTGACTATGATAAATTACTCATTACATGTACTAATACTGTGAGTTCTATATGATATAATGCCACCGGAGGCATCATGCAAAGCATTCAGAAAAAGTTGCAAACATTAAAACGTATATGTTTCTACTTTAATGGCATAACCGTGACCCGCCAAGTCAACCCTATTAGGATTAAACATGCGTTCCCATTCAGATTAAGAATACGTAATTAACTTCGAGAATCTTCAAGGACAGAAAAAACAGGAAAGCAAAGCTCTTCCTATTTTGAAAGTGTTGTGGATCTGTTATTTAAATGTATCACGTGGAAACATTTGAAACTTGTTTTGGGATACGTGAAAAGAAACCTTTTATTTCTCGAAGGTTTTCAAAATCTCTTTCCATTTAGAGCGATGAACCTGCCATTTAATGACGTATCCGTGTCTTCCTAAAAGAGTTTACATCACATTCATTAACTCTCCTGAAGATTTTATTGAAAAAGGTTTATGAACTTCATAAAGGAATGAAGTAGTTTTGAATTGAGCAAATATTTCTAAATAGGAAAGCTTTCACTGAATCTGCTCTGTTTGATATGGATATTAACTACTTAATAAAGAAGGTCATCATAGTAAAACGATTCAGGTCAAATCATTGAAAGCTTTATGTCAATGAAGAGTAAAAGGAAGATGAAGAAATATAAAAAATGCCTTAACAATTGGCAGACAATCTTTAAACCAGCTTGATGACAAAGTATTTGAAACTTGGTTCAGTCAGCAAAATAAAGGCTATTTGCAGATGATGGGAGCACTTTCAATAACGTATTATGCAAAAGCAGTGGCCTGAGTTATATTCGATTCGACTGTAACAAAAGTGCTATTAATTAATACTATACTATTTAATGCTTTTGCAGCTGAGAGCATGGACTTGCACAGAATCTTTGTTTGGCATGCCTAGCATATAGTTACGAATTTTGCATATATGTAAATAATTTTAGTGAAATTAATCATAAACTCTAGTATCTCTTACATAATGTAACATGGAAGGCTTAATAGTTTGAAACTTCGCATGAAAAATAGGATTACAGGGGTAAGTCCATTTAACTTTGAGGTAAATGATAACGCCAAGCTGCCAATGGTTTGACGACAAATTTCTTTCTCCAAATTCCGGCAAAAATCGCCAAAAATAGCCAAACTTGGCAGCCTTTTGATTCGATCTCTGTATAACAGTAACTGATCGGATCCCTATTTAACTATAATTGTATTCGGTCCTGTAATTGTTACTGTATATAC
Organism: Stegodyphus dumicola; assembly: GCF_044657685.1. Classification (NCBI taxonomy): domain Eukaryota; kingdom Metazoa; phylum Arthropoda; class Arachnida; order Araneae; family Eresidae; genus Stegodyphus; species Stegodyphus dumicola. The sequence continues at coordinate 132,255,785 of NC_140776.1, forward strand.
CTTCCAGCAATTTCGAGTAATCGAACGTACTGGAAATTTCCCGGTCGAAGGGAGAAAACTACACAAGACCGGAGAGATCATCTGTCTTCAGTTCAGTTAAGAGTTCAGTTCAAAACTTAGCTCGAAGTATTCAGAGATCATTTTGCGAGCTTACGCATTTGCGGCTTTTTGTATTTGCCTTGTGTTCAACGTTATTAGTGGTTTGAAGTGGTAACTACTGATTGTGCTCTGTCATACTGAAAAGAGCTGTAAGAATACTTCTGTGCAAAAATTTGCAGAATTGTAAAAAGGATTTTGCAAAATAAATTTCATCAAACTATCATCCGTTCTGTGTGCATTTAGTCCAATACGAGCCCGTACGCACATAAAGATATGTTCAAAATACGAAACTGCCTATTTATTGAAAATATAATATTAAATAAAAACATAGGAATTGGTGATATAAAGTGATTTAAGAAAAGGTTTCCTTTGCAGGGTTTCAGAGATACATATAAAAAGTACACGTAAAATATTAGCAAGGTGAGTAGCTACAATTGACAGAAATACATTTTTATAGTGATTTCCCATGTGCTATATTAGATTGTTGATGAATTCTTGTGGTATCGAAGGGCATTCATTAAGTACAGCTTCTTGACACTAAGGGATGCAAAACAGAGTTCTAGTGAGCTCTATACATGTTCCATGGAATATAAATCCAAAGAAAATCTTTCACAATGGCTTTTAGGTTTATTAAATGTGCTTTTCTCCATCCCGATTGAAGCACGATTGGAATCACTTTCAAACGAAAATGTGACTCATCATTTAAAACAACTTCGACTCCAAAGACAATGATATCTTCCCCACTCAACTGGGCGCATTTGGCAGCCCCACTTAGTGGGATTCAATTCATGAATATTACGTCATGCAGCCTTCTTTAACAGTCTCTTACTCACAGTATATCTGAATAATCGAGTTTCTGTAACTACAGAAAATTCCCTTGTAGTCTGAGCTGACTTCAGTTTTCATTCATTTTAGCAATCATTGCCAAATAACGATTCTGTTAGACTGGTGTGCCACATTTTCGACTTGACCTAGTTGTCCACATACACCAGCACTGTCTTTAATTCGTTCAGATTTCCTAACATATGGCTTTTGACTGCTTTTGCGATTTTTGCAGAACTGTGTCGTTGTCTGCACGGCTTCTATTCTGCCAACTATACTTTCACTATCCGTCAAATATCTTCTCAACGACGTGTTCTGCCTTCTGTGATAAACATTTTTCTCAGAATTTGAAGCACCTTTTGCACACGTAGCAAAGAAAGCGGAAGTAAACTTTGTATATTTCTATGTCCAAAAGATGAACCTCATTGGAATAAGTAACAACATTGTTCTTGAGCTACTAGCTAAGTTTCATTTCACTTCAATTAATAGATTCAGCATAAAGCATCTGTCATATTTATTCCTTTAATTTTCTCGCCCGTGTATGTAACAAGCAAAAGAGATTAGAAATTATACAGTCTAGCCTCATTAAAATTGCCCGTGTACTCCTGAAGAAAAAGGACGCGATAAAGAGCAATCACTCTAAGGAAAATAATTTGAATATAATCTTATCAATTGGAAAAGTGTACAGAGGTCGTTTAACTGCGTGACGTCTATAATGAGAGGTCATCTGTCTGTTAAAACAAGCGTGGACTGTATTTCTATGTATGCAAGTTAGGTAAATTTTTGAAAGAGTATGTCAAACAATGTATTGTTCAGGAATAAATTTTATATGTGTGTATTTAATTATGCATAGCAAATCACACAAGGGCTATCTGCCTAAGGGTAGGGATGCCTTCGTGGAGCACTTTCTAAAAGAAACCGTTACACATGGGAAAACCACGAGAACACCCACGCAGCCAGCAGGTTACGTTAAGTTTTAATCAAGGTTTATGCACTAGTTTTCAGCATTATAAAGACTCTCAAATTTGCCATTATTTATAATTTTACCTTTTTATAAAAATGAATACCTTAGATCTTGGCGCCCGCATGTCCAGAAGTCTCCCAAAGATATCCAATAAACTAACCTAACCAATCTTTGAATTCAAAATTGCCATTTTCGCAATCACCTTCTGCCTTCTCTATCTTTTAAAGAATTTCACCTTATAAAGGCAGTTTCCTGAATAGTTTTAAACTTTTCTTTGTATTTTCAGCACTTTCACTAATGTCATAGAATGTTTAACAGATTCTTTTCCGTTCACTCTAGCAATCTGATCAGAATCGATAATACATGCGTTGTAAATTAAAAATGTCTTTCACTTTCCTCTGGCCTATTTTTAGCTTGATTTCTATCCGAATCGATTATTTCTTTGTTAGGTTATGTTATGTTAAAATTTAAGCTTATGATTGTTAAAAGAATGAAATTTAAACACAAAATCTACATAAATGGCAGAGTAGTACTTATCCGATATTTACATTAGTATCACCTGCAATGCAACAATAATACTAATTTAACTTCTCTGACTTAGCTTTTAGTGCTTCATAATGCTTTCCGAGGAAAAATGTCAAAAATACTTATAATTTCTAATTTCTAAAATTTGCCTCAGACTTATTAATGTTCATATTTAACAAAGTCGAGAAATTCCACTTTATGAACTTCATAAATCTTAAAACAATTTAGAATTTCCCAATTTCAGTAGCAGTAAATTTCTGTTATTTAAATCTGAACCTAAAATTCTGTTGAACGTTCTCACTGGAAACATTGGAAATAGTTTTATTTACAATCTATTAGAAATATTCATCAAAATATGAACATGATTTCTATTCATCCGAATTTCTAATAGAACATCGAGGGGTTCTTGAGATTTCGTCTCATACTTTTCTTTGTATAATTAGTTTTTTCTATGTTAACTCCTGAAATAAATTCACCCTCTCTCTTCAAGTTTTTTTTCCTTGAAAGGATTCTATAAAAATGAACTGTTATTCAAATTAATTTTGTAAAATTATACTGTAAAAAAATTAAGTTAAAGATTAAAGAGTTTTAGTTATTTATATGTTAATTATGGATAATATTTATTTCGATTCACTGTGGATTCATCAGATTTTCTCATTTACCTTAAGGTATTTCTCCCGCTTGCTTACTTTCGTGGTGTGGGGGTCTGCACGCTGGGCGCGTATTCCAGAGGTCCGCGGTTCGATTCTCGGGGAACCCGTTGTTAATTTTTCGTTTCTTCAGCTTCCAAAATACCTAATGTCTCTACAACCTTATTCTCTTATCACTTCAGCATGTACGAGATGTTATTGAAGCGGCCATTTTATGCTATGGGACTGAAGATAAATAATGCTATAAGATGACTGTAAAAATATGCATCACTGCATAAGTTCATTGATAGATTATGTAGAGAAATTATAATAAGAAACTGTAAGTCAAACACTCCGTTGTACATAGTTACATTTCTTTCTGTTAAAACACCAATACAATATACTTGGTCCTCGTAACTATTTTATGGTTCTAGAATCTAGCATTATATTTTTAAATGCTTACTTCAACTGTCGTATTTACGGACTGCTTCAATTTTAAAAGTCAGATTATACTGGACATAGCACAATAAAATTAAATGGCATTTTACGAATTTTGCAATTCCTTCACCAGACTTCCATTTTAAAAATTACTAGAGTCAAACACAGCTATTTCAATTTATAGTCTGCAGTTATAAGCGACATATAAGAGACGATGTTTAAAAATGTACAGTAAAGAAGAGAACGAAAACGAATATGATGGGAAATCAATCTTCTTTAAATCAAAATACAATACAGGGTGCATATCATCTTGAAAGAATAATAGTGAAGGTTGTATAACCATTCTGTTTTTTAAAGCTATGTACAGTAAAATATGACCTAATACTTCTTCATTGAGAAATACAGAGTTAACATCAGTTCAATAGTAAAGTACGATAGAAAATCTTTGAGCGAATAAATATCTAGATTTAATATTAAACTTCTTAATTCGCGTAAACTAATCATTTAACAACTCCCTTTCAGGGGGCTACCAAAATGCTCTAAGTCAAAAATTTCTTTTCTAGAAAAATGGGATTCCGCTTTTTGGAACTACACGTACTAATTGAAAAAGCGTTTAGGTCATCTGTTTGAATCAATTCACTTTTTTCATGTACGATTACGATGAAGATCATCTTATATTCTATATTTGCCATCGCACATCTAGAAGCTTATAGCAATATTGTAAAAAACTTGTAAATTACTTGAGTAAAAGTTTTTTCGGCTTACTAATTGCATTAAAATCGTATGTGTCATAACGTAAGGATATCATTCAACAGAGACTATTTGGAAAAATGAACTTCGAATTGTTCCAATTTATTTATTAGTCGGCACCTCAAGGCAACTTGAAAATGACATCAAACAACCAAAATTCTGAAATTAAATATATCGATTAATTTCGTTTGTACCGAAGTCAACCTTCTGTTTTTCCTTCCTTGTACGAAGTAAGAAGGAAGTACTGTAATCGCGAAAAATTTCTTCATTCTTATATGTTTGCAAATTGTGCATTTTTTGCTTTAAAAATGATTGAATTATGTTGTTCTTATCTTTCGGTTATGGTTTTTATGCCTTTACTTAATCTGCATGCAAGAATTGTGGAATTATCAACAATTCAAAAGTTTTTTTTAATTGCGGCTAAGCCTAATTTTTGTTTAGCATGGCAGCTATATTTGTTTACATTTGAAACTTAGCAGAATAGTGGATTTTTTACCCATCTACAGAAACTAAGTTTCGCAATAACAAAGTAATTTCTTCTTTTATTATTGTGAGTTAAATCACGCTACATTCATTCTGGAATTGTCATTTAAGATACTAGCTTGTTTTTCATAGAAACTGTAATTGTAATTTTAAATTAAAAAAAAAAAATAACTGTGAAGTTCCTTCCCCTGATGAAAGAGGAAGAACGGAAGTGACTTACCCCGGAAAAAACCGGTCGAGGCAGGCTGGTGGGGGGAAGAAAGACTGGAAGGAGAGGGCACTGGGAGTTGGACTGGCGAGCATGCCGTGTGAGAACGTAGAGAAAAGAAATATGTTTTAATTTCTTTTGCGCGCCTTGTATATATATATTGTATATAGTTTATGTTACAGTGTACTCGTTGTATGGTGTATCCATAGTGCAGTTTGTGTAATAAATTAGTGAAGAAAATGTCAAAGCGGACAACTGTTATTTTCCCACTATGGTAAGTTTACACAGAAGAACCCACCTCGTGTTTGAACGAACGCGACGCATGACAAATGTCGCAGTCGTACAGGATAGTGGGAAAAAAGAAATCACCAAAAATACGAAGGAAGTAAGATCGTAAAAAGTGATTTGAGTGAACGTGGTTTAAATGAAGGAAATAAGTCACGAAAGCAAGGAAGATGACAAAAGATGGTCATGAAAGACGGAAAGTGGCACGCGTAAGCCTACACGTGCAAATAAACGAAAGGGTGTATGAAACCTCGTCGTGTGAAAAGTGATCATCAGTATTACCGTGGTGATATTATTAAGTGAAATGTTCGTGCAGTGTTGAAACAGTGGCTGGTAAAAGTGATCATCCGTATTACCGTGGTGATATTATTAATTGAAATGTTTGTGCAGTGTTGAAACAGTGGATGGTAAAAGTGATCATCAGTATTACCGTGGTGATATTATTAAGTGAAGTGTTATGCAGCGCGATGAGGAAATTGTACAGACTTGAGCACAACTCGTCATTTTCTACTATCGGGATCAAAGGTAAGTCCCTCTTAATTTCTTGGGAAGCACAATATATAAATGAAGAGAGCTCCCTCCCTATAATTACTATAGTAACGGAGAAAATTAAAATTGTGTTAATGTCGGTTAATAACATGATGAGAATGCCAGGCGTTAAAGCCAGTAGACACTTAGAAAGTATATTTTATATGCAAATAAGGAATTATGATTAATTTTGTTATTAAGGAGATAATGTATGCTAAATGAATGTTAAAATAGTTGAAAAATATGTCAGCAGAAATTTCGAAACATTTAATTGTGTGCTCATGTTACTAATTAAGGTAGAAATTATCTATTTTTGTTGTTGCCGTGTTTTGGCAAAATGTTTTAGTCATTAAAGTTAATAGGTTGATTAAAAATTAATTAGTTTAAGGATTTGAGAACAATAAGTAAATGTTTGTTTCATTTCCAGAATATGTAAGGTATTACGGCGTAAGGCCAAAGTATTCAGAACTATTTTTTTGTACTAATTCAAAAGCTAATATAATTTTTGGTATTTATGTGTTAACAATATATGGTGAAATATATGTTAATAGAAATATATGTTAATAGTAATATGAGAAAGGTATTCATGATTGTGTTCACTAATGATAATGTTTGCTAAATGAATAATGGTAGTATTCAGTAGTAGTGAAATATGTATGTTTGCCTGTAAAATTAAGTGTTATTTATGTGTTGTATGGGTAAAGCTGTAAAAAGAAATACCAGAAGTTAATATGGGTCCTAAAAGGAGAAATAGGGTGTCAGAAGAATCTGATGAAATTATTAAGAACATGCAGGCTCAAATTAAGTTAAAGGAAATGGAGCTGCAGCTAGAAAGGTGTAAGTTAGAGGCAGATGCGGCTAAAGACCGATTAAAAGAGATGGAATTTCGGGAAAGACAATTAGAGAGAGAACACGAGATAAAAATTAAAGAATTAGAAATTCAGAGTAGGAAAATAGATAAAGGAGGAAATAAATCGGGCTCAGAGGATGAAGGGGTTTCAGATGCTGAGAGCAAGGGAAATGATTTCTTAAAACATTTAAAAATAATGAAAGGAGTTATGATTGACCCGCCATCTAAAGCTGAGGAATGGCCGTTCTTTTTCCATCATGCGGAAATGATGTTTAATCTCTATAAAATTCCTGAAGAACATAAGGGGAAAATTATTTTGCAGAGTTTAAAAACTAAAGTTAAAAGTTTGATTTCAACTCTGGGTGAAAGGGATTTGGATAATTATATTAAGATTAAAGATACAGTATTAAAAGAATTCCAGATTACCCCATTGCAACATAAAAAGAATTTAGAAAAATGTGTAAAAAGATATGAGGAAACGTATACTCAGCACATAGCGAGGGTTGAGGCAGCACTTGATTTCTACTTAAAATCCAGAAAAGTTAAGACTTTTGATAAATTAAGAGAACTATTGATTGCCGATCAAGTAAAAGATCAATTACCCGCAAATGTTAAGGCCCATATACTGTTAAAAGAGGTAGAAAACTGGTTATCTCCGTCAGAGCTTGCAAAGGATTTGGATAATTACGTTGCAGCAATGCCTAGAAATTGCAATACGAGTGCTCAGGAAGTAAATAAAGTGGGACCAAAACAGGAACCGATAAGACAAGGGGAAAAATTAGGACGAATAAATAAGAGTAAGGGGAATTTCAGTTCTGATTACAGGGTTGATAAGGAGAAGTACAAAGGGGTAAAAACTTTAGAACCTCAAGGAATGATGCAGGCAAATAAGAAAGTTCTAAAATGTTTTCAGTGTCAGGGTGAAGGACACATAAAGCGTTTTTGTCCAGCGATAAACCTGATAGCGAAACCCAAGAGAGGAAGCGAAAAAGAGGATACGGATGAGGTGGAAGCAAAGGGATTAAATAAAATATGCATAGGGTTGAAGTTAGCTAACTATGCAGAAGAAATTCCGTTAATTAGGGCAAGTGGGGAATTACCTAGGATAGAACTACAGATAGGCAACGCTAGATTCAAAGGAGTGATTGATAGCGGAGCAGAAGTTACTGTAATCCGGAAATCGGTAGTTCCACAGAAATATTTGGAGTCTGGAGGGAAGATATGGTTACAACCCGCCGTGGGACCCCAGGTAGAAGCCCAATTAGTTACAGTACCTATCAGTATCTGGTCAGGAGAAGAGGAGGTACAGCCTTATGTAAACGTTCATGCAGCAGTAGTGCATAATTTGAACGAGGAAGCGCTGGTGACACCTCGAGATTTTAGACTTCTCAGGGAACAAGGAAATATTTATTGGGGAGAAGATAAGGAAGAAAAACTAGTATTGGGAGTTGGTCAGGTATCGAGTAACTTGGACGGAAGGGAATCGACAGAAAAAGCCAGTCACGAGGTCGAAGGTGAAACGGAAATAGCTTGTACTACGCCGTTGGTAAGGAGTAAAGATGAGGGGGAAGTAGAAGTGGGAGGCAGTGAGCAAGTGTCAGCTGATAACGCACCCTTATCGCAAACTCAACGTTTTAGACAGGAGCAAGCGGAATGTATTTCGCTGGAAAGCGCGTTCATGGATGCACGTAATAACAAGAATGGGTATTGGCTGGAGTCAGGAATTTTGTACCACACGGGAAGTGTCAATGGGCAGCGATGTAGTCAGTTAGTTGTTCCTCAAAGCCGCAGGAAAGAAATTGTGAAGTTGGCTCACGAAAGCTTACAAGGGGGGCACTTCGCAGCAAAGAAGACAGCGGAAAGGATTAAAATGTCGTTTTGGTGGGAAGGATTGTCAAAGGAGGTGCGGAAGTGGTGTGAAGCTTGCAAGGAATGCCAGCTACGAAGGAAAGTTAAAGTGAAGGATAGGGCTCCAATTACAGCAGTAGGGAGGCCAGAACTTCCATTTCAAGTGGTTAATGCGGACGTTTTAGGGCCGATTGAGCCGAAATCTTCAAGAGGACACCAGTATGTGTTATGTGTTGTTGATCAACATAGCAGATGGCCGGAGGCAATTCCACTAAAGGCGATAACAGCGAAAGCTACATGTGACGCTTTCATTGATATTTTCATGCGAACAGGAGTTCCGAGAATGATAGCCATGGATAACGGAACGAACTTTAAGGCTAAGCTAACACAAGAATTTTTAACTAGGTTAGGGGCCTCGCCAAAATTTTCTACGCCAGGGTATCCGCAGTCAAACGGGCTAGTGGAAAGGTGGATAGGAACAATGAAGTCAATGTTGCATCACGCGATAAATACTCAAGGAAGAAACTGGGATAAGCAGCTACCATATTTGTTATGGGCTTATAGGGAGATACCGAATTCAACTACCGGAGTCTCACCATTTTTGCTGATGTATGGTCGGGTGCCAGTGGGGCCACTGGCGATACTTAAATCAAGTTGGGTAGATGAGACGGTATTACCACAAGGAGTTGGGGAATCAGTTACTGAATATTTAATTTCTCTTCGAAATAGGTTACAGGAGGCAGAGAAATTCGCTAAAGAAAATTCGGAAGCTAGACAGCAGAAATATGTTCATCATCATAATTTGAGGTCTAAGGAAAATGAATTCGAGATAGGAGATGAGGTAGTAGTACTGATACCAACGTCAACAAATAAACTTTGCTCGAAATGGACAGGACCTGGAGAAATAGTTGCGAAAAAGTCTCCACATTCATATTTGGTAAAATTGCCAGATGAATCTGTTAGACATTTGCATCAAAATAAGTTACGGAAATATATACAGCCTATAAATGCAGTAGGGATAATATATGAGGCTGACACAGAATTTGGGGAGGTGCAGCACGCGCCTATTCAAAGAAACCCTAAAGTAGACAAACTTTTAGATAGGATCTGTGTTTCAGAGAAATGGAAACATTTAGATAGGTCACAAAGGGATCAGTTGAGCAGATTAATCAAATCTTTCCATGTAGTGTTTGACGGGGAGATTAAATGTGCGAAGGTAGGATCCCGCAGTATCAGGTTAAAAATGGGAGTTGAAAGAAAGCAACCTCATGTTTATAAGGTACCTGAGGCGTTGAAGCCACAGGTGGAAAAGCAAATTGCTGATTTGTTAGAAAGAGGTTTAATTGAACCTTCCACAGCAGAGATTGCTTACCCTATTGTGTGTGTAGCGAAACGGGACGGAAGCGTACGTTTATGTTGTGATTATCGAGGGCTTAATGCGGAAAGTCAGATTGTCCCATTTCCTATGCAAAACGCAGAAGAGCTTCGATATAAGGCAGGGGCAGCACGTTATTTGTCAACGCTAGATATTCTTAAGGGGTATTGGGAAATCCCTATGGAGAAGGAAAGTAGACATCTGACGAGTTTTGTTTCTCCGAAGGGTCAGTATCAGTGGAAAGTGATGCCGTTCGGTTTGTCAGGTGCTGCCGCAACTTTCCAAAGAGTTATGAATCAAGCTCTTAGACCACATAGTGATTATGCTGAAAGTTTCATCGATGATATAATTGTCTATTCGTCAACGTGGGAAGAACATCTTAAACATTTAAGAGCCGTACTCAGTACTTTACAGACATTGAACTTTACGGCTAATTTAGAGAAATGCTCTTTTGGCAAGTAGGAGGTAAAGTATTTAGGTCACATAGTAGGCTCAGGCAGACATGGCCCAGATCCAGAGAAATTGCAGGTCATTAAAAATTTGAAGCCACCTAGAACCAAAAAGGCATTAAGATCAGTTTTGGGGTTATATAATTACTATCGAGAGTATGTTCCGAATTATGCAAAAGTAGCTAGGCCGTTAACTGATCTCACGAGAAAATCTATACCTAATGATATACTTTGGGGGTCTGAAGCCGAGAAGGCATTCAAAGAATTAAAGGATGCTTTGTGCACGGCATCGTCTTTATATACGCCGGATATACGGAAACCTTTTGAAATTAACACAGACGCCTCACTAATAGGTATTGGAGCGTGTTTACTTCAACGAGATGAGTATGGGAAAGCTAGACCGATAACATTTGCTAGCCAGAAATTAACTAGCGCTCAGTCTAAATGGAGCACTATAGAAAGAGAGGCGTATGCAATTATTTGGGCTCTCGACAAGTTCGAAACTTGGACATACGGAAATAAAATTTTGTTGCATACAGATCATAACCCGTTAAAGTACTTAACCGAAGGGATACCCCGGAATGCTAGATTACAGAGATGGGCATTAGCTCTATCCCGCTTCCAAGTCACTGTAATGCATAAACAAGGAGCTAAAAACTCCGATGCAGACGCATTGTCGAGGATCCCTCACGAATGTATAAGTGACCAATAATCTGAACTAAATTGGAAAAAAAAAAAAGAAACTAATGTTGGTATCATATATTTTTTTGTGTGTGTTTGTTTATTATTGTAACACTAGAAAGGATAATGTTCAATGCTAGTATGGCAAAAAGTATATAGATATTGTAATTTTCATTTATTATTTTTTTTTGTATTATTGTGGTTACTCTAGAAAAGATTGTGTTATTAGGGTATATTAGTAAACGAATTATTCCTTACAGAAGTGCCAGTGAGTTGATATTGCAATGTTTTGTTTGTATCTCTATAGAAATTTGGACATGTGCAGTTTTTATGTTTATGTGTTTTAAGTGTTCTTTTTTGTGTTAGTGACTATAACTGTAGTATGACCCTTTTTTTTTGCTCTCTGATTTTACTGTGATTCCTTGTGCTGTGTCCCGGAAAAGAGGGACTACCTGGTAAGTGCCAAAATAATATGAGTTTCAAATTTTTCGACTCAGTCGTAAATATTTACAAACCCATGGAGGTAGGAAAGGGAGGAGGGGCCATTCCGCGCTAGAAGTGAAGCACTGCTTTGAAGCTTGGGTCACCAGACGGGGTGTTTTTTGTTTACATTCAGAAGCTCGCTTGACAAGATTCTGATAGTATTTCGACACACGACAGTTCCATAGAAATCGAAAAAGGGACACTCTCGCATGAAAGAAATATTCATAGTGTGATGGATAATAGCAATTTGTATAGTTTACTGACATTTACGCAAAAATCACATCTTGGTTATTTTTCGATAACTAACAACAGCGATTTTGATTATGAATTTGTTTTATAAAATTCTAAGCTGTCGCACTACAAAAATATAGATTTTAAGAAAATTGCTAAAAGAGATCTGCCAAAATTTATTTTCTAGAAGATTTGAAAAGTTTGAAACTTGATGGCTAAATGTAAATATAAAATTATGTATGTTAAAATATTTGTAATTAGGCACATAGGTCAGATTAAGTTTTTATTAAATAGAGTAACGCATGCAAGGGCTATCTGCCTAAAGAGAGAGATGCCATCGTGGAGGAATTTTGAAGAAAAACTGACCTTTGAGTGGGTATTAAAAATAATACTTATAATTTTCATTCAAATTATATTCATATATATTTTTTATGTAAAACTTTCGGGTGTATGCTAAATTAGCGTAAATTACTTTACACGAAAAATATAGTGAATGCACAGAAATTAAAGATTTGCACATGCCGGAAATGATAAATAGGAAATATGTATGGGTATTTATGCATGTGCTTGCAAAAAGCATGTATCTGCCTTTGACAAAATACTTAAATATTCATTAAATTATTTATAAATGTATTTGAAATGAAGAATTTATTCACTTATAAACAACTGTGAAAGTACTGTGAAGAAATCTAATGATTAAATGTATCTAATTTATAATGATTATAAATGTTATCTAAATATATAATAACCTTAATATTGAATTGTAAACATAAATTTAAATCCTTTTGACAAATACGTTATAAAACTATTTAAGCAAGAATTGTTCGTATTGGAAAGCAATCTGTTGAAAGGTATTGTAAAGCAAATGCTATGAGATGCGCACTTAAGAACGTAATAAAGAGTTTTGGAATATGTATTGTTGAAAATGAAGGGTAAAAAAAAAAAAATCTGATAAGTATAATTAAAAGAATTATTCCCTTTACATTTTATAATAACTCAGTTACAAGTTTTAAATAATACTTAAAAAAAAAAAAAAAAAAAACTTATTTTATTCCCTTTCAGAAATGTTCAGAGAAAGTCAAATACTGTTTAATACCTATTTAATTATTAGGAATTATCGAAATACTTATTTAAAGTATTTCGCTAATTTCTAGTAATTCTCTAATTTAAAATGAACTGAATAGAGCATTAATTATAAATTGACTTACATTTTTCGATTTAGAAGAAGCCAAAAAATCATGTCATATTTAAGAAAGTATTTTAGGAAGAAGCTGTATAAATAGAAAAGAAATAATGCATAATTTTAATATTAATAATACAATAAACTTTGATCTTAATTTTTGTACCTTAACCGAATAAAATCGAATTACCTTAATTTTTTTTTCTAATGTAATTAACGAGGACTTGTGAAAATATTTCATTCAAATTAAACCATTCTGAGAAAACTGTCCTGTGAAAAGTATAGCATTTAATTCCGTTCGGAAAGAAATGTTGTTTAAAAATATGTTGTTTTCACATACTTAGGACTCTGAAGTGTTGTAGAAAAAGAAAATATATACATTTATATGTATATTTGCGACGTAATTACAAAATATTTACACCCGAACGCGTCAAATCCCATAGAACTCAATGGTAAATGACCCAATGTTTTGGTCACCACGTAGGGATCGCCGGTGCTTCAGAGCAGGGTACGGAGAAACTTGTTTAGGGCGACTCCTTCTTACTTCCTACCTCCATGTACAAACCAGAGGGGAGGTGTGAAGTTCCTTCCCCTGATGAAAGAGGAAGAACGGAAGTGACTTACCCCGGAAAAAACCGGTCGAGGCAGGCTGGTGGGGGGAAGAAAGACTGGAAGGAGAGGGCACTGGGAGTTGGACCGGCGAGCATGCCGTGTGAGAACGTAGAGAAAAGAAATATGTTTTAATTTCTTTTGCGCGCCTTGTATATATATATTGTATATAGTTTATGTTACAGTGTACTCGTTGTATGGTGTATCCATAGTGCAGTTTGTGTAATAAATTAGTGAAGAAAATGTCAAAGCGGACAACTGTTATTTTCCCACTATGGTAAGTTTACACAGAAGAACCCACCTCGTGTTTGAACGAGCGCGAGGCATGACAATAACTATAACTGGTGCTTTGCTTTTCTATATCTTTCAATTTTTAACCAAAATATTTTGAATTTTTATGTATTTTTTGCCTTGCTGCGAAGTAAGAACTGAATTAATTAGTAGTGCATACGCATTTAGGTAAACGACACTGAATCATCTGTGAAAAACTTTCTTTTTTATTTGTTTAATTTCTTTTATGCATTGTTTTAGATTTATTATAGTATTTGAATAGAGTATATGGTAATTCTTCAGACGCTATACTTTTTGTGCACTGAGTTATAAAATGAATGAGAGGTAATGCTATTAAATGAACCTAGCGCCGAATTGTTGCTATGGTAAATAAATATAGTGAACTTTAAAGAGTGGACTCATGAAAGTCGAGGGAAATTTTTTCCTAATATTACTTTTACAGTGATGCCTGAGTTCACGAATTTAATTTGTACCTTAAAGATATTCGTCAAACTGAAACTGAAACTATTTACTTAATAAAAAATAATGTAACTTGGTCTGATTTGTTCTTTGACCACAAATGATTACTTATTTAAATTTTGCAATGCTGGGTTGTGTGCGACGTCACAACACAGATCAATAGAAACAATTAATTTTTTCCTTGCCTCTTAGCGCCACTAGACTCTGCTTAAGACTCTGTGGGCCTCCGATTTATTCAGAATTTATTGCATGGGATTTGTTGTTATCCACGTTTTAAAATATTTCCTAAGTAAAATATAGTATTATCATTGAAAATGTGTATTTGTAGCTTGCTGCTGTTTTATTAGGATGATACGATTATGCGAAACTTTGAACGTAGTCGCCTTCTGTAAAACCTTCTTGAGTCTAAAAGCTAGGATCACCTTTTTGTCCATCCTCTTCCACCGAAGCCATTTATTTCTTTTACAATCGTCCTTTGATGCTGTATCTGAAGCTTATAAGGTATTTCTCCCGCCTTCTTAGCATGCCTTCGTAGTATAATGGACAGCACGCTGAAGGCGTATTCCAGAGGTCGCGCCCGAACTAAAAGGGTGGTGGATGATGATTTTCCATACACAGGATTTGGCGATTAGGCCCATTAAAACCCCAGTCGCCCTTTAAAAAAAGAGGAAGTATATAAGGTATTTCTCCCGCCTTCTTAACATTTTTCAGATTTTCTGCTTTCATACAATAACCTAATGTCTCTTCAAGGTATTACAGATCTTTCCTGCTGAGGTCTTTTTTGTGGTCCTGTAGTAACTTCTTCACGTCTTTTCTGTTAATATCCAAGCTCGTGGGTTTACACCGAGACATAGTATTCTACGTAACAAAACGATTGGAAGAGTCAAAGCTCTCGAAGTCTTTGTCCGCAACTCAATTTTTCATAATTTACTCCATGCAAAATTCGTGATCCTATAAATCACGTGCTGTCAGAAAGTGCTAATGAGAACGAAGCAATCGGAAATATTAAAATTTTTTCAGTAGCTTACGAATGATAATTTTGCGTCAGAGATTATCTCAAAACAAATTGAAAGTCATTTGTTTCTGACTTGGGTGGCCGTAATTCAAGACACACGAGGAGTTCTTGATCAGACAAATTATTGGCGAACCAAATTGTTCGTGCTGTCATGTGTTCGTTGTTCGAGGTCCCGTTATGTATTATTATAACTTATATTTTATTGGATAATATGCATTACATTTTTAATAACATATAGTTGTTTATTAATAATATTATTTACATCACTTAGCTACTGAGTGGGGTGCCCAAAGAAATATGAGCAACACTTATAGTCTAGTCCTACGCATAATGTAAAACTTTACTTGAAAAGAATGTTTAAATACATAACAGGTTTTCGTATAAATAATATATTATTTATTTTTAAAAAAAATCTCTCATTGTTTTCGTTGAAAATAAAACTGGCACCTAGAAGCATATGATCACACTTGATGAAAGAAACGCCATTGTTTAAAGCATTGTTATCGGGTTGGTTTAACGACAAAGCTCACAAGGGCTGTATGCTTAAGGGAAAGGATGCCTTCGTGGGGGATTTTTAAAAAACTGGCTTGCATATCTGTTATAATGAGGAAAACCATGAAAATGTCCATGCAGCCAGAACCGAAATCGAATCACCAGTGTTCAACAATTTTACCGCTTAGACATTGGTGGGCCAAATTCTGCTCGGACTGAGATTCAACATATGCCAGATGTTATGGTTACCAGTTATGGTTGATAAATGTTTATAATGACGGATTTTGAATTATTGTACATTTACTAGAAAAGATGAAAAAAATCACTACCAAAATAAATACATTAATTGTAAGTAGCATGACAATCGATTCCAGATTTCTTTTCAGGTTAAAAGAAACACACTCGTGAAAATGCAAACCAGAGTGAGAATTTAATTTCAGAGGTTCAAAGGCATTGGGATAGAATGTTGAAATGCTGTGAACAACTAGGTTAAACAAAAGCATGGGAATTATCTCCGAAAAGAAATCGAATATTTTATGCCAAAATCTACAAATATATGATGGTAGTTCATGTTTCAGATGATAATCGACTTCCATCCATACATTCAGATAAACTATTTTAAAATTACTGACAATTAACGTGATATCTATTTTAAGAACCATAAGATAGAGTATTTTAAAATAGAAAAACTATTTTAAAATTACTGATATTTATTGAAGATAGGAAAATAAGATATTCAGCTCTCTATGATCAGTTATGCTGTAGGAAAGCATTTATCCTGTAAGCTGGCCTGTTGGCATGATAGTATGGAAGCCGGCTCTCATAGCCTTGGTTCCAGGTTCTAATTCAGAAAAATACATGGTTGTTTTAAAATGTACATTGTCTTTGCAGCATGCTCTCAGTGGGTTGCTAATAGGGGAAGAGTGGTGGGAAACACTTGGATATGGTCTTTCGGGGAATTCTCCTTCAAAATTAGGAGAAGGTCAGTAAATTCGTAATGTCACCTACAAGGTGCCCAAAGCCCAAGCCGACAACAACGGTTGCAAAAACGAGAGGTATTCTTCATCAAATTTGAGATGGACTCTCGTGGATGTAATTCGGCTTTTACCTGTGGTGCACCTTAAAAGCAGTGTTCACGGCGATGAGATTGCTTAGTTCCTGAAATGTCTGGGCATTATTAACAAATGTATTAAGTTGCAAGTATTCTGTCATTTGGAAAGAAACAACATATCGTAAGCTTCTATGCTTATTCTTTAAGATACCATTTTAACTCAATTATGATACAGAATAAAATAAAAGAAAGCAAAAGAGGAATTTTACTTTCATAATACCAGTCAGTTACGTTCACGTTCAAAACATATAAAATGAATAAATAATATCAAATAAAAATATTGTGTTTTACTCCTGTAGAACCATTTACTTGGAGAAAAGTAAATACGTGAAATTATTGTCTTAAAGAGGCTGATGCAATATATTGTCGGTAAAAATGAAATTTAGTAACAATGGAGCGAATAAAAAATTAATCTTATTGTTTTGTTTTTCCTAAAGAGTTTACAAGTGCTCTCTTAGGATTAAAGAAAAATAAATAAAATTATTAAATTATCAATTTCCACAGCGCAGCATGTAATTCTTATTAAGAATATGAAGGATTGATAGTTTAACAAAGGAAAGAGAGATAAGGGAAACACGATCAAATATTACGAGTCATTTTACTCTTTTGATGAAATGAATTCCGATGGATATCCGATTCTATGCATATCCGATATACAACTGAAAGGAGAAAATAAAAACATAAGCGAGTTTTATCGTGGTACTATATTAACAAGAGATGCATGATATGAATCTAGAGCTTTATATTCAATACAAAATGTTTGTTAAAAATTAGTACATTTTACAATAAGCTCAAATTTTAGCAGTCTTTCATTTGCATGATATCCATCTCTTTCTACAATATATTTTATAAATTAAAGTGATAATTAACATAATTAATATTGACCTTGAAAAATATTTATTTCATATATTAATCCATGGTGAAAACGTTTGCCACATCTGTTAGGTTTTGAAAAAATAATTTCTTCATGGTTATTTTTGCGATACTTAATCTATAGCAAATAATACAATATGACCAAATTTGATATTAAACGACTGTCATTAAAATCATTTTACAAAACCATTCTTGTATCATCTTGTATAAAATAAAAAAAATGAAAAATGTGTTTTTATTCTTTCCAGGATCAGAAATTACAGATGAAATCACTATAGTTTTGAAATAGCTTATTACGTATTTTAATGAGACGGAGTTTTAATACCAATTATCTTTAGTTCTGTCATTTATAGATGAAATGTGATATTATTTTTTAAAATATGGTTATTATAACAATGAAAGACACATAGATCGCATATTTTTGCTACGGTATGTAAGCATGTATTGTTTTATGTATGATATGTTGATATGTATGCTAGTTATAAAAGGGTATTTTTTTAAACGATTACGTATATTTTAAATTTCTCTCGTTTTATTTCTTATCTTTAGGAATTTTATCTCCAACTTCAGAAGCAATGAAAAAGAAAACAGGATAAAATCGTGAACTTTCCTTTGGTTATAGAAGATTGTCGCTGATTGTTGGAAGGTTTTACAAAATAAATAAATAAAAAACATACACCATGAGCAACTGTTGCGGAATGCAGTTTACTTGAATATAAGCAATGTTTTAAATACTGTCACTTATCTCTGGGTGCATTTAATGTCATTGAGTTAAATAGACGTGAAAGCTTTATTACACCTGTAAAACATGGGTATTCAGTTGAAAGCAGAGATAAAAAGATAATATCTAGGCTATAATCAGCAGTCTATATATCTAATATACTAAGTACGTAAATATACTAAGTGCGTATTACGTACTTAGTATATTATGTTATATTAGGTTATATTAGGTTATATTAGGTTAGTTACTACGTACGTAAGTATGAATCCGGTATTTTTAGCTTCTGGCTGTAGACATGGCTGGGTTCATAAAGCAGGAATAAGATTTTGACAAAACTAATTTCGGCGAATCACCATCTTTATTTTTAGGCACATCAAAAATTATTTCTTTGGCAGACAAATTACTTTCCAATGATGGTTGAATACAAATAATTTACACAGATAAAAAGCCACGACGACATTTCAGGCAGGGAAGCATAAGAGCGCGTAGTTGTTTGCATGGCAGACGTCAGAAAAAAAGGTAAGAACGTAGTGCTCGTGACTCAGTATTTATACTTCGTAAGTACAGAGAGTATTCTAAGCTGATGATTAGTCAATATTAGTTTTAGTTACCTTTTTCGAGCAGTGTTATGTAATTTGAAATGATCTCGAATTTAAGAGAAGAGATGAATTTAGGGGGAGATCACCAAATTTATTATGTTAATTTTGAGATCGCCAATTATTTTTTAAAGCAGCTATCGTTTTTTGTTATATCTTACATATATATAAAGAATTTAGTAAATATGGTACACTGTAATTAAAACGACACTATTAATCTGTAAGGATTATGTTAATTTTATTAACAGTTAAATTTTGAGTTAAATTTCCTTTCCTATCGATTTTTAAATTCAACTTACAAATTCTGGCCAGAACGTAGTTTTAGAACCACGTCTGAATGCTAGTGAGGAAGATCGCGAAGTTCTATAGTCTTAGTGAGAGAGATACCAGATATTCTGGCTGCACTCGTCCGCCTTTTTAGGCTACTCACTCGTAAGATTATGCTCGGCCGTACTTTAGGCCCTTGATAGCTTCGCAGTCAATTACCGTTAAGGGGCCAACTCTGTTAGAATTTTGATAGCTTCGGCTATATCTATTTAGTTAATATTAGTTAGTTTGATTCTCTCTTAAGTTCAAGCCCAAGTGTCGGCTTTATTGTGCAACTCCAAGACGGAGTTCTGTTACACTTGATTAAAATAATAAAGGGTTATTTTACGCTTCAATCTTGTTGTTTCCTGTCACACGAACTCAAGCGATTATTCGCTTACTAGTTCTTAAGATTCTTCACTTTCAACTAAGAAATACACAGCGGAGAATCCTACAAATCTAATAAAAATGAAGTTGCATTTACTTGATTTTTACAAGATAATTTTTCAGGAGACATCTGGAAATCAAAATATGGAATTGCAGCATCCAGATTTCTAGGAGTGCAACCCATCCAGGTCGCAATCTTTTTTTCCTGTAGGTTAAACATAATTATATCATAATGCTGGAGTAAGGTAATTTAAATTTGTTGGTTATCGGATTTTTTTCAATCAATAGCCTTAAAATAAAATGTGAAACATATCCTTTTATAGGCAAGCAGTGAGTTCATTTTTATTTGCTTAAATATGCAAATTATTTCTTAGTTTAATTGAAGTAAAATAATAAAGTTAATTTTTTTCCTCAAAGGCCTACGACAGAAAAAGGCTGACAGAGAAAGTAAACCTATAAAGAATATCCAACTCCATTTTCTTAACGTCCGCAAAGTAACTCAGTTATTTTATTACCTTGGCTTTACTTTCAATTCTCTTTTCAATAACTCCCACTAGGCTACAAATTAATAAAAGTATAGGTAAGTGTACAGTTCTTGAGTTCATACAGAGACCGCTGGAAAAATAACCTGACAATCACTTTCATTAGCATTCTTTCTAGCTGAATTTAACTTATCGGCTAGCAGTTTTTGATTACGAAGACTCAGGATGGAGACAATGCTGTTAAGATAGCAAAAGCGTGTTGATTTTGCATTTCGCATTCAGTTTGATTTGAACGTGTGTTCTGAATTATTCGCCAACAACGGAATGTTTTCTGTGTTTGTCTTTTGAGTTTTTGTAACCATCAGATTGATGCCTTAATATGTAGCTTTTATTTCAAAACTTTAATTTGATTTGTGATATTTACAGTAAGAAGATAAATGCAAAAATAAGTCGTCTGACAGGTTATATAATTATTTTGAGGTGATTAGGTAATTTAAAGGAAAACAAAAGTATAAATGTTTATATGACAGTTATTTACCAGCGTAGTGCCCATCGTCAGAAAGCTTTCCGAATTTGCAATGTGAATACTGTTCAGTAGCGATTAAGAGTTGCCGACAGGAGGCGCTGCCAGCGCGTTATACTCTAGACCTACGTAATTTGAATTGAGTATTCTTTTGCTTTGTGTACTTGCTGTAACATATCTTACAGCTTTGTGATTAAGAATTTAAAATGTTTTGGAGCCAGATCGCTCCTCTACAACAACAAAATTATTAATAAATACATAATAAAGTAAATACATATCTTTGTGATGATAATCTTTGTTATTAAAACGAAAGTCAACCAGCTCCTGAGTACAGTACAAGTGGTCCGTCGAGAATCGCAGGTGAGCTCTCCCATTTTAATCTGTATTAAATTTGATGAGTATAACTGTAATAAATATGGAAGCTCTAAAAACTAGAAAAAGAGTGTTAAAAAGTTCACTGACGTGGCATAAAGATAAAGTTGTTTCGTCATTATATGTTTCAGATTCAGTTGCGTTGCAGCTATTTGAAACCAAAACTAAAGAAATTTCGAATGAACTTAAATCTGTATTTTATTCAATTCAAACATGTAAACCCGAAGAATTGGATAACTTTATTAAAGATAAAGAAGATACAGATGATATCGTTGATGAGTTGCTATTGATGATTAAACGTAAATTAGTAGTAGTAAAAAATAAGATGAACTATGACCATTCTGTTTCTTCTGTGCCGAGTAATAATAATTCAAATGTGTTTTCGGATGTTAAGTTACCAACGCTATCGGTACCGACATTCAGTGGTAAAATAGAGAATTGGATAATCTTTAAAGATATGTTTAAAGCTAGTGTAATAGAAAACGAATCTATTTCGAGTAATGCAATGAGATTGCAATATTTAAAAGCTAGTTGTAAGGATGAAGCTCTGAGAGTAATACAATATATTTCTATTTCGGATACAAATTTCGATATAGAATGGAAACGTTTAGAAGATAGGTATTCTAATAAACGTGAGCTTTTAAATGCTATAATAAAAAAGCTTTTGAATTAGCCGAATATTAGCGAGACATCTAGTTGTATTCTAAATTTAATTGATGTAACGAACGAATGTATTCGAACTTTAAATATTTTAAACTACAAAGTAGAAAACTTATCGGAAATAATGATAGTATATTTGATAGTGGATAACTTTGATAAATCCACTCGATACTGGTGGGAAAAGGAATTAAAAACCTCGGAAGAATTCGGTAGGATTGAACAATTACTTTCGTTTTTACAGAGCCAAGCGAGAGCACTTCAGTATATTAAAATAAAGGAGGTAAAAAAGAGTAATAATTCTCCACATAAACTTACGAGTATGATATCCACTTCTAATACGAAAAACATAAATTTGAAATGCATAAAGTGCCATGGTGAAGAATTCCATTCATTGTATAAGTGTCCGGAATTTATAAATCTTTCTGTCAATGACAGGTGTGAATTCGTGAAAAGAAATAAGATTTGTTTTAATTGCTTGAAAAACCATTTCGTTTGAACGTGTTCGTCTAATTATCGATGTCAAAAATGCTCACGAAAGCATTCAACGCTGTTACATTTCGAAAATGAAAAACAAAATAAATCCGAAAGTGCTCATATTTCAAAGTCGGAAGTAAGGGGGGAGAAGACGACAGTCAGTCTTAATCCGAATGCTGACAAATTTCTTTATGACTCTTCTTTTACCAATAAAGAAAGTATTTTCGGCGGTACAGCTGTAGGTAGGTAGGTAGGTGACGGAAGACGGGGACGCCTGGTGGCTACCAGATATAAATAGGCATGTGTCCCTCACCTTCCACTGTCTAATGGCAACAACTCCCTGTGGCCTCAAGAGTCCACACTGGGAGCTTATTAAGGGTGCAGGAGTTTACATGGCCAAACAGGAGCGACGTATCAACATTGCTTGACTAATTACATAATTACAGGTATGAGACTTGTGGGACGGATTTACAGGTGAGGGGCTCAGAGCTAGGTACTAAATGTATGAAAACACAAAAACATGAAAATGTACAGAAAACACACACGCAGAGGGGGAAAAAGGGGGGAGAGGGATACACTTGATTAACACTGAAAACTTATGACAAATAAAACATACTTAAAAAAATAATAATACACACATGTCAGATACATATTTGGCCTCATTGATCACATATACTGTACATTGTGGGGGGTGTTTACAGAGGAGGGGCCATAAGATGGGAATAACATGTGATTGCTGGACATTGATATGGGGGACACGTAGAGGTCCGGCGAATATATATTTGTGGAGCGCATAGGTTGCTGAGTATATGAGCATGCCGAGCGCTGTGACATGTTAGCAGCACAGGGTGATGTTCATGTTGACTTCTGTTAGTGGCGGACGTTGTGGGATTATGCAGCGTCGCATATATCTTGGCCCATAGCGGCGAGCTGGTCAATGACCTTACAGATTTTATTGATTGCAGGTTTGTTTTTAATAATGAACCGTTGAAAGGCGTCTGTAGGAGGAGTGGGATGATAAATGTGGTTGTCTGCTGTCAGTGGGCAAGAGTAGATATAGTGGTCTGGTGATCCAAGTTGGCCGCACACGCAAGCATCTGTAGTATAGATGTTGTGCCTATAATAATACGCTGGATAGGGGCCATGTCCCGTTATGAACCGGGTGAGTTGGGGTATAGCTATGAGGCGTGATAGAGAGACTTTGGGTAGGAGATTGTAGGTCCGTCGTCCGGTGTCTTCTCAAAGAATGAGGTCTTCTCAAAGAAGACCTACTCAAAATATGGCAAGAGGAATGGAACGCGTGTGACACCGGACGACGGACCTAACGGAACGCGTCTGACCAACAATGTTTTACTTTCTCATGAGAATATTTTAATAAGAGATTGCTATGGTGAATTGAAATCAGTTCGCCCTTTGTGTGATGTAGGTTCGATGACGTCATTCTTAACGATTGAATGTGCTAATTCGTTAGGGATTTAAAGATAAAAAATATCTGTTGTGGTTTCTGGATTAAATAACACGAGAATAAATATTAATTCTAAAGTATGTGCTTCTATTTCAAAAGGTATTGACTTTGAAATGAGTTTAGAATTTTTTGCGTGCCTAAAATCTCGGACTTTATACCAATAAATAATGTAGAAGTCCCCTCTGAACATTTTCCTCAAAACATTAAGTTTGCTGATCCAAACTTTTATAAAAGAGGAAAAATTGATGCATTATTAGGCGCAGAGGTGTTTTATCAGATCTTAAAATTCGGTCAAGTTGAAGTACCCAGTTCAGAGCTAAGATTTCAAAATTCTGTTTTTGGCTTTATAGCCACTGGCAGTATTTTAGGTTCAGAGACTGAAAATACACAAGCAGTTCACTGTGGCTTAATTAATAATTATAGTGATATAGAAAATGAAATTTAAAAAATTTGGCAACTTGAGTCTATAGGAATTAAAGAAGTGTGAGTGAAAATGAGATAGATCAGTGAAAATGAGAAATGAGATAGATCCCAGTGAAAATGAGAAATGAGATAGATCCCAGTGAAAATGAGATATATCAATCCTTAGAAACATTTGAAAAAAAACTGTTCGTTTTAAAAATAACCGGCATGAGGTTCAATTACCATGGAAAAGAGATTGGGAGAGCTTAATAATAACTTCATCGTTACAAAAAAGCGACTTAATTTACTTATGCGTAGACTTCAAAAAGATACAAATCTTCATTTGCAGTATATTGAAACTTTAACGGACTATGAAAATAAGAATAATATAGAGAAAGTTAGATGTCCTAAGGAACCTGTTGATAAGCCTGTGTTCTATTTGCCACATCAACTAGTTTTTATAGAGAAAAGTGCAACTACAAAAATAAGAATAGTATTTGATGCAAGTCCAGTCATAACTTTAAGCATTTAAGTCTAAATGATTGCCTGTGGTCAGATCCAAGCCTGAATTCGAACATATTCGACATTCTTGTTAATTTCAGATTAAACAAAGTCGCCTTTACTTCAGACATAGAGAAAGCGTTTCTACAAATTTTATTAGCCGAAAAGGACAGAGATGCAATTCGTTTTCTATGGGAAGAAAATGGTAAAATTCAATTTTACAGATTTAATCGTGTTCTTTTTGGTGTTACGAGCAGTCCATTCCTTTTGACTGCTACTTTGAAAACTCACCTGAGAAAGCACTCTGAAGAATTCCCGACTGCAACAGAATGCTTAGACCGCTGTTTGTATGTGGATGATTTTATTTCGGGAACTAATAATCTGTCAGATGCATTTGAGATCTCAACTCAAGCTACATCAATTATGAGTCAAGCTAGCATAGTGCTAAGAAAATGGACTACGAATGACAATACATTGATGCAGTTTTAGACACGTGAAGGTTTCGACTCACATCCACATGTCAACACTATTAACGTTTTGGGATTATCGTGGAATCCTGCTGAAGATTGTCTAAAATTGTGAAAGCAGAATATAGTCTGTCTAAAATAGTGGACGGTCTGTCTAAAAACGAAAGTGCCAAACGATTCCTGCTACGTCTACGTACAATTGGAAAGATTTTTGATCCGATTGGATTGCTTTCACCGTTTACTATTCGTGCAAAGTTCATTCTGCAAATCTTATGGTTGAAGAAAATTTCTTGGGATGAAGAAATACCTGTAGATCTACGAAACATATTGCTTCAGTGGTGCTCCAAGGTTCCTGAACTTTCAGAGTTACGAGTTTAAATATACAAGAGCCAACCGATATCTTAGAACTACACTGCTTCTGTGATGCTAGCCAAAAAACTTACTCTGCTGCTATTTATGCAAGAGTTGTGAAGGACAATAACATAGAAATGAATTTATTGGTTAGCAAGAGTCAAGTGACGCCACTAAGGAAAATCACTCTTCCGAGACTAGAATTACTCGTTGCTTTGCTTGCCGCCCGACTAGCAAGTAAGGTCAAGAAAACAGTGGATTTAAATGATGGAACCAAAAATCGCCAAAATCAAAGTTGTTGAGAAAATACTAAAAATTGTAAGTAAGATAAAATGGAACTTTCCTACAGAAATAAGGGGAATTTCTTTGAATAATACTATTCTCCAAAACAAAATATCAGTGAGGTATTTAGTTATGATATTTGGCCTCAGCTGCTCAAAGACAGGAACAGAACAGCCACGGATGTTGCAAGACGCGAAGATTTTGGGTGAAAACAAAACATAAGTAGTGTCTCAGCTACTTACCTTTTTGCAAACTAAACCTAGTTTTTACTTTCGTAACTTTAATCCAGACTAAACTTCGCTGCAGGGAACATTTATGCTGAATTGCAGAGGTTGGCATTTATTCATTTCCATTATCTTTTCATTGCAAACATCGAGGCTCAAATAATTTTCTGTTTTTATTTTAAAAGGCATTTTATGAGAAACGTGTATGTAAGAACGATATTTACAAAAAGAAAATCCGCTGCCACCTTTTAACTACAAATATCCATTTAACATTTTTGCTGGTAGAGCAGACATAATCCTCAATAACTGGTACGTGAGAAAACTTTTAATTCAACACATACTCTTCCCACACTTCCTCATCATAATAACAACCATATAGCACTTATTATCTTTGAAAATTATCAACACGCAATTAACTCCTAAAATAAGTTTCCAGTGTGTTGAAAATTTGCTTTTTTTCCTTAAGATAGGTGTCTCTTAGCGTTCGATTTTAGCGCAGTGTGTTTCATTTCTTTCCCGGTCAATCAGCAATTTTAAGGAAATCACTATCTTAAAGATTCTGTGCGTTTATCAGTCCAACCATTTAACAAGATGCAGAGAAACCGCTTCTAGCAAAGATTTCAAGAGTCACCAAATATACATGTACATGTCACCAGTAACATGAATATTTTGTACCACATATTTTAGAATGAATGTCACTGGATTAAATTTTCCTTACCTAAAAATCAGCAAAAATAATTAATACTCTGGGAAAATATATAAATCTTGAGTTAATATTGTAGCATATTAGGTTATTTTGAAGCAGGAGTAGTGAAAAGTGTGGAATGCCTTCGTTGGGACTCAAACCTGGACCTCTCGAATACGCACCAAGTGTGCTATCGTTACTCCATGAAAGCATCCCGGAAGGAGAGAGAAAATACTCCTTTTAACCTTTAACCCCTCCTTTCAACGCGCGACTGGGGATGAGGAGACACTATCGCTAAATCCTGGTAGTGACGAATTATCATTCACCACCTTTTAGTTCGGGTGCCAGTCTAGAGTCTAGTTAAGTTTATTTGAAGCAAGAGTAATGAAAAATGTCCAATGCCCTCAACGCCTAGTGTGCTAAACCTCTCAAATACGCACCTAGTGTGCTACCCTTATACTACAAGGGCATGCTGGAATGGGGAAGAAATTACCTTATAATATAATTAACTGAATGCAAATATATTTCTTGAGGAATTTCGTATAAATACATTAAGAGAAACTTCGAAAGTAGCTCAATAAATCCAAAGTCACCTTTAAAATCACCTCGAATCAATATTTATAGCTCGATATTTTAAATTAATTTATTGGCTTATTTAGATACCCAAGTAGCACGGCAGCATCGCAACGACGTTGCAAACTAGTCCGAGAGGTTGCAAAGTGGTCGTTGTAACTTTTAGGACGTCTTTACAACGTTGCGAAAACGCAAAATATTTGCTCTTGCATCTTGGCAATATGTCGGCGTCGCTGAAACGTCATGATATGACCACTTTTAGACGTGGTCGTTTTAGCATCTTTTTCGTAGTTCATCAGCGTTACTTTTAAAATGAAAAAAAAACTAAATCTGCTCTTTCAAGAATCTCAAGTCGGCATAAGATTTATTTTGCAATGTTTCCTTATTTTATTTCATCTAAATATATTAATATAAGGTAGATTCATCTAATGAAATAGCCCACCAGCGGCCGAGCGGTAAAGTCGCTGAACACTGGTAGTTCGGTCCGAGGTTCGAATCCCGCGAATGGGCTGGCTGCATGGGTGCTTTCGTGGTTTTCCCCATGTGTAACGTGTATACGAGCCAGTTTCCCTTAGAAAGTCCTCCACGAAGGCATCCCTCCCCTTAGGCAGATAGCTCTTGTGTGCTTTGCCATAATTAAATACACCACCACACCACACCATCTAATGAAATATAAATTTAATATAAATACTTGAATTATTAAATTTAATTAGTACTAAAAATACGTGCTGAATTATTGTTAAAATTTTGTTAAAATAATTAATACTTAAAATATTTTTTTAAAATATTATAGCAAAATATTAAAATATGAAACTAATCTATAAAGTTAGTTATTAAGTTATGCATTTTATATATTTTAAAAAATCATATTTCCGAAATCAATACAAATCACATGTTAGCAATTATTTTACTGATGAAATATGACTTTGTTTATTATTTTTGAAGTAAGGACGAACCTTTTTGAAATAATATGCTGACATAATATGAAACATTTTACAGCATTCAGAGCAATTCAGAGCAAGTACAATTTTCGCTAAGATATGATTGTGCGTGAAGATGTATTCACGATTATAAATGGAGTGATTTTAAGAATTACGAGAAAGCCTCCAATGTGAAAAGACGTTGCATATCCATGCATATTTAACGGCTGTCCAAAATATCTGACGGAAAATTAATGGAAAAGGAGAAAGAAATATTAACACATTTAATGGCAAACGACAAAATTAATGGCTTTGATAAATTACTAATAAATGTTAAAATCAAAATTAGAAAAACTGTGAACAAAAATACGAAATTCATTACCTATAAAAGTTCTGATGAACTGTTTGTTACGTTTTTGTCCATCTCCTTGCATTTAAAAATGCTTGGTTTAATCCTATTATACTGTACACTCGGGATTTGGCTATATTAACATTACAAATGTTTTAGCGACCCCGATAGATATTTTTTTGTAAATATATTCTTGTGAACATTGTTCTTAACTCTATTCAGTTGAAATAATTCTTCTATGTCATTTAAAAAAGATTTTATTAAATTATCAGAAGAACCGTCGAAATTAATGCCATCGTATAAACCGCTGAAAAGTTTAGACTGAACTGCTGTTCGAGAGACTGACATTCCATCAACATATTTACTGGATGATTATATAAACGAACATCTGAGATCGAGGCTTGCGCGGTTTGGCTAGCTGCCAAATTCGAGCAAGTCTTTTAACGACGCAATAATTTCAGACTCCATTTTATTTTCAGAAATATTTTCTTCATGGTTTTGCAATTCACCGTCGGAATTAAATACTGAAGAGCTTTAATACAGAAAGAGAACGATGTACACAAATATAATGATGGCAGTTTATTTTGAATTGAGGAGAAATCTTCGTTGTAATGCCGAATTTCTGCTTATTTTGTTTGTGAATATCTACTTGCAACGTACTAACATCGTCTATACAGTTAAATAGTGTTCTGTTTTGGTGTTTTATGACATTCCGATGATTAAAATTATATTGTGGTTTTCCAATCTTCAGTGGCTCCAGAGGTGCAACACGGATTATCGTTATATTTGGATACACAGATTCGGTTATAACATCCCAAGTGCTATAGCGTATACCAGTCATATTAATCGATTATTGTGTTCATGATACAGGTTGGTGCTCAGACTTTGCGCCTATAATCGAAAAAATAGTGTTAAGGAAACTTTAGCATTACTATGAAATATTGTAGTCTATAATTATGCCACACTTAATTATGTAGTGTTGAAAAAAACTAAATTTGTTTATTGATTTCAAATTGCAGGTTTATTACTTGTCGTTTGGTATCTATTCTTCCAAACACTGTGTAATTCGCGATTTTTAAATATTGCCGTAAAGTATTTTTAATAGATTATCTCAATAAATGAATGTTCGAAATTATGTTTTGTTCTTTATTAAATTTAAGTATATTCATTATACTTAAACAATACATATTCATTATACACTTAAATATTCATTATACTTGAATAAATATATTAAGTAAGTCATTTAAGTATAGTATATTCATAATTTAAGTATATTCTTTGCTTACATTTTATGTGCTAGTTATAACAAAGAAATTCATAATAAATAGAAACAAAATGTTTTTTCGTGTGCTATTTATCAAAGAGCTTAATTAACGTACTTACCTTACTATCGTATACTATATTATTTAAATTATTTCTGTACAGTATCAAAAGGAATGTTATTGATCATAAAAAGTGTCTGAAATGATCATTGTAATCTAACACTATTCTAAAATGTAGAAACTAAAAATAGGTAAATACATTTACATATGATCGAAAGAAATGGTGTTAAGAAACATTAGTATTACTAGTAAATACTACAATCCATAATTATTGTACTTTTAATTGTTTACTATTTAAAAAACACAAATATTTTTTTTATTTATTGGAAATTTTAGTTCTGTTACCTTTTTACTGCTATTTATACTTTCAAACACTACTAGTTCATGTGTTTTCTTAAATAGTGTTGTCATGTATGTTGTTTGTTAGGTTATTATTTCATTTTAGATATGAATATGGGAAGTTGTTAGATTTAGGTATATTTTTGATAGCATTTATTAACTACTTTATACTGTCTTTCATTTGCATATCTTGGAGATGTAGAAGTTAATGGTTATAATTTTGACTGTGAAATGCGAATAAATTTATACTTGACTTCAGGTAAAATACTGATTATGTTACCTTAAGAATCACTTCCTAATTTATCAAGACAGGGGCAATTTTCAATGCCTCTCAGATTTAACAAAAATAAATGTGATAATGCTGTTATCAGAAACTAATTGAGTTTTATTTACTTGAAACCTATTATTAATGTTATATATTTATAATAACCACTTTCATAATTACTCTCAGTTAAGGAAAAATTGATGAAATGTTAAATAATCGTAACTTCGAATTTAAGTTATTGAAAAACTATAGTTTAAAGTACTGAAAATAATTAAGGCTATTATTAATTATGCATATTTAGTCTAAATAGAAATTTATAAACTATAGTTTAAAGTCCTGAAAATAATTAAGGCTATTATTAATAATGCATATTTAGTCTAAAGAGAAAAATTTGTATTATCTTCTAGTTTCCAAGAAATGGTAAAATATTTAAACTTTAGATAAATACAAGGAATACCAAATTTAAAAAAGAAGAAAAATATATTAATTATTAAACTTATTTTTCTGCATAACTCAATATGTAACACAAGGACATAATAACGACATTTTCACAATTGTTGCAAAAAGGTGGAATTTGGCGAACATTGAGGCGTCTTTAAGACGTCGTGATACGATGCTTTCACAACCAAAATATCACCTGCGAAAGACACAATAACAACGTCTATGCGACAAAAACCTCATCTGCAAAGACGTAATAAAGACGTCTTTGCAACGGTTGCAAAAACAGTGGATGTTCGCGGACATCTGGGCGTCTTAAAGACGACATATTGCAACTTGTCGTCTTAAAGACAACAAGTTGCTATGCTACTTGGGTAGTTCATCTCAAGTTTTCTGGCGATGTTGCACAAATAAACATAAGAATATTTCTGCACAGTAGATAGAGAAGTAAGAAAAAACATAATATTTTGACACATTTTCTAATTAAATTTACCTAGAATTAAAAAAAAGGCTCCAAGATTTTAGAATTACCCTTGTAACCAATCTGTCTTATTCTCCAATGTTTAACACTAATTTCTAAGGAGCATTATCACACGCCAAATCAAAGAAGTAGTATGAGATGGTAATCGTAAGGGCGCTGTGATGCTTCTTTGGCGATATGAAGCAACTCCAATGATGGAACACAGCAATAACTTTTATTTAACACTCAAAAATGGGGACATACAAACAAGAAGAGAAAACATATTCTATCAACTTATTTAAAAAAAAAATAATTACATGCTTCGTGCGAGAAAATGCATGCAGCTCTCGAGCCTGCATTTCAATATTGCCAGTAATCTGTACATTATTTATTATTCATCTATTTCAAATGTACGAGAGATTAATAACGATATTAAAGCTGTTACAACCTCTCCCCCAACGGAGAGACTTTTTCCGAAGGGAAAAGTTCTGTAAAATTTGACAGTTTAATAAGCTCGGCTTGCTCATTTGCTTAAAGAGAAAAGGTAACTTCTCTCATAAGTTTCCAAATTTCAGGTCAAAAATTTAAAGTTTTAAACAAATACTTTTACACCACATTTAAAAAGAAAAAAAATGGAGAACGTTCAAATTAGTCTTCCTTTTTTTTTTTTTTTTTTTTTTTTTTTTTTTTTTTTTGACGGCGCCTAGATCTCTTCCATGGTGGACCAGTTCCTCGGCTATAATTCACAGCAAAGCCTTTCCTCAGTTCATCTGTGCCTTTCGGATAATATTCATTTGTCATTTGCTTTCGACAATTGTTTTCTTCGTCTATTAGTAGTGGCTTTGATATTAAATCAAAAGCCGAAAGATGATGATAACGCTGCATTGCAAAATGATTCTCAATATTAATTTCTTTATCGTTTTTCAAATTTTCGTGAACATCTTCCACGTTTAATTCTGGTGATTTAACTTCTTCTTCAAATACATCGCTGGATGCTTTATTTTCTTCCTTCATCGGTTCCAAGATCTGCTCTTCAGCTATTTTTCTTTTCCTTTGAGCTCTAGTAGAAACGGCATTAAAATGGTATCACTAAGTTTACGTTCAACTGATAAACTAATAAAATAAGGCAGTTCAGTGTTAACAGAAAGTAATAACCTGATATCACTAATATTACGTTCAGTGATGAACTAATAAAATAAGGCAATTCAATATTAACAGGAAGTAATAACCTGGTATCACTAATATTATGTTCAGTGATGAACTAATAAAATAAGAAAATTCAATATCAACAGGAAGTTACGTTAAGTGATGAACTAATAAAATAAGACAATTTAATATCAACAGGAAGTAATAATCTGGTATCACTAATATTACGTTCAGTGATGAACTAATAAAATAAGGCAATTCAATATCAACAGGAATTAATAACCTGGTATCACTAATATTGCGTTCAGTGATGAACTAATAAAATAAAGCAATTCAATATTAACAGGAAGTAATAATCTGGTGTCACTAATATTATGTTCAGTGATGAACTAATGAAATAAAAATACGCACGATTATTCGATCTCGGTCGGTGCCTCCAAAATAATTAAGACTGTGATGCTTCTTTGGCGATATGAAGCAACTCCAATGATGGAACACAACAATAACTTTTATTTAACACTCAAAAATGGGGACATACAAACAAGAAGAGAAAACATATTCCATCAACTTATTTAAAAAAAATAATTACATGCTTCGTGCGAGAAAATGCATGCAGCTCTCGAGCCTGCATTTCAATATTGCCAGTAATCTGCACATTATTTATTATTCATCTATTTCAAATGCACGAGAGATTAATAACGATATTAAAGCTGTTACAGCGCGTTATAAAAGGAGGTCCCAAATAATAATTAATTTCAGTAGGTTTCCGTTTTTGCCACATGACATAAAGAGTAAAACTTTATTAAGAAACATTCCAAAATGATTCTGTAAAAGATATATTAAATAAGAAATGCCAAAAACTATTACCCACACTCATACAAATAAAAACATTTACAGAAAATTAGTATTGAATTATTCGGGAAGTCAAAAATTTCAATGTCAAAATCACATATTTCTAGAGCTTGATTTCTGTTTAAGATTTAGATCTTTTTTCTTTTCAAAGGAAATTAGCACACGCTTCACATAATTTTTTTTCTCGATCTTATCCATAAGTCTGCAGTGGCAAAAGGGAAATTCTGCCTTATGGAGGATGGAAAAGAGGCCTTATAGTTTAACCAAATTGACAGTTATTCTTTAATAAATATCTATTACATAATTACAGACCATAATTTATGTTTTTACCAAGTGATTACAAAGCATAACCGAGTTCTCAATATGCGTAATTTACTCATTCGAAAACTCAGTTACCTCCTATATTTGGCCTTGTAATCGCCCTTGAATTCTCAATTACATCCTATCTATCTAAGGCATTTTAATTCCAGAGGCAAATTACATTTCCCTATTATTTTGTATCACACAGATTCATCACTTTTACTTTTGCTACCAGAAGCCTATCTTTCTCTTTAATTATTTCTTGAAGGAAGATGAACACATATTTCATAATGAGTAACGCGGGTGTCGAAAGGTAAACATATGCATATTTCATGAACTTTTCTGTAACGAAATGCTCGTTCATAAATGCAGCAGGAAATAAGAATGCAGGATGCTATAAATTTTAATGATCATTATTATTTAAATACTATTTGCACTTTAGATATTTCAAAAGTAAAACGTGCACTCCTTCTTTGCCAGCTTTCTTTTAGATTTTTCGTTAATTCTATGAAATATATTATTTCTAGCATTAAAATAATGATGCTGAACGTACCTACACGTATTAAGAACTACACATTTGAAATATAGGGAGGAAAGGTGATGTTAACTTCGTTTAAAATTTAAAAAAAATATATTTTAAAAGAAGCTAGTATTTCAGGAAGCTAAAAGTTTTATTATTCTATGCTCTTGTTGTACTGTTTGTTATTTACTTGCATTTTGTGTCTTTTCCTCATTGCCTTTAAAACGTCAAATCAAACAACGCCCCTTGTTTAACATCTTGCTTGAAGGATTTTATTAAAGCTCTCCAAACTTATTGAGGCTATCTTTACATACGCAATAAGTGTTTCCTGACCTAGATATAATATTCCAAGGATGGCTCTATCTACTATCTGTGAATCCTTAAGGTATCTAGAAAAGCAAGTATTGAGAGGTTAGTGACTGATACGAACATGTTTAAAATTATTGTTGTTTTTAAATAAAATCTTAAACATTTTCCCAATAGATGTTAGTCTTAGCTGTATGCGTTTAGGGACTAAATGCGTTTAGGGACAAAAAATGTTCAAATTACTCTTAGCTGTATGTGTTTAGTTATTTTTTTAAATTCTGTATAATTATATAAAATACAGATTATAACCTCAGTTTAAACTTATGAAAAAAAGACAGCAGAGCTGTATTTGCAGATTTATCTAGTACTTGCCGGTAGCATATTCTTTTAACATGGCACGAGTTGATACATGCAGTTGCATGAAGCTGAGCATTTTATGTCAGTATCGTTACGATAAATGTACGAGAGGTCTTTTTCAACACCAGTATGGACGATATTTAATTAATAATTCGATGAAAGACAACTGTAAAAAAGTTCCTGAAACTTTCCATCCGAGTTTCAGTCAGTATTCACAGATAACATTCAGCCGATGTATAACATACTGTCATTGTTTAAAAAAATATGAGGCACTGAATAAATAGGCCAGGTTCACTGGCGAAAATCTCTTTGAAAAGAGCAGTTGTGTTAAAAAGGTTTCGAAATTAAGGCATAGGGAAAACATTTTGCGAGTAATATTATATTATTTCCTTCCTTATAGCCTGACTGCCAGAGTATTTCAGGGTATTATTAAACGCTAAATCTGATGCAGAAGATTTGAATGAAATTTTGAACTCAAGTTATAAGATTATTAACAGTGTTGAAATTGTAAAGCAACGTACTTATGAAGCTAAGAATTAATGAGATGTATAAATGATGTCACACAAGAAACGAAACTGAAAAACTTTGAAGATATTATTTATTAGTTATTATCCAGATATTGCAAAAAGTTTACCTTCTTTTTATATTGATCATATGAAGCAAATTATTAATACAATAAGAAAACTAGTGTTTCGTTATCGAGAAAGATTATCAACAGTGAACAAGAGGAAAATCTAAGATTACTAAAATAACTTCGGGTAAATTTATCTCTAACATACGTGTTACGACAAATGGATGTATTAAGGTTATATTGAACAATCACCTTGAAATCATTTTTCTGTCACTTTAAAGAATTTCGTGTAAAGCAAATTATTACCATAGCAATCGCTCATGTATGAAATGCAGGTTTTTCTGTTGATTATGGTAAATGATTAATATGAATTTCATGAAAACAGTAACATTAAGAAAATAATTACTTGCTCTCGTCAAGCAATAGCTGTGCTTTATATGATTTGCAACTGCCTTTTGCTGCCTTATCTAAATAGTTGTTCTGGATAACATCTATCTTTTCAACATGTTGAATACAAATAATATTTGTACTAATTTAATACGTTAATTTTCTTAAAGTCTTATTATGATACGCTTATTAGCATTAAATAAAGCCACATTGTTTCAGAATTTTGAATAAAATATTATGCAAAAAATGTTTAAATTATTTTCAGCTTTTAATTCTATATAACATTAATTAGCTTATGTATTAAATAATGAACATTTATTTTTAAATTTCTCGTTTTCCTAGCTCTAGTAGTAACATTAAATCCCAGTATTCAGGAAATTACTTTCATATTAATTTCTAAAGTAAAAAATATAAATTCCTGAAACTTTTCACAACACTTCTTTGTTTCCCTATTTTCAAATTATGTTCAAAAATGTAAAAATGAAAATAAAACAAATGAATAATGTCCTGTCTTTTTTCCTTCATAACAGCCTTTATTCGTTTAGGTGAAAAAAGTAATATATTTTCTACGGTATTAATCCATCTTTAGCATTTCATGGAAATAATTTCACTATCTCAACTGTTATGAACGGCTCCATTACATATTAGTATGACTATATGTAACACATTTTCCATCTGACTCTTGTTAGCATTATCTTAGAGCCTCAATAGTTTCATTTCTATTGTATTCTACAAATTTACTTTTTTCATTCCCCGAGAATGTCAGCTGACCTGTTTGCACTTCCAGTTACTGTTTTTAGAGACATTAGGTATTTTTACCGTTTTATTAGGTACCGTGTCCAGTGAAGAAATATGTTATACACTGACTACTAATAAGTATTTGGACACTTATGCAAGTGACGATATCTGCGGCCCTGCTGATGTAGGACTCCTATTATTTTCTTACCTTATATTTCTTTTTCGGTCCTTTTCCTTGCTGCTGCTGTAAAAGCAGCAGCAAGGGCCTACAGCAGCAGCAAGGGCCCTCTCTCGACGCGATTCTCTTTCTTCGGATGTTTCATTTGCCCGGGATGATTCACCACGTTCTCTGTCACTTGCTCGTTTTACACGCAACATTTTTCTCTTCTTGCATGCAAAAATTTTTGCTCAGGGATACTTTCAAAAATCTTCAAGAATCTTCTAGGAAAAAATTTTGAACACGTAAATATAAATTGATGCAATTTTATCACTTTCCTCTCGACAAACTTCCAGTATCCAAGAGAAGCATTAAATTTAAAAACTGCACAGAATTATCGCCTTCATTTTTCCTAGTGGTAACATTGCTGATATCAGTAACAATGGCAACAGTGATATATCAGCAACAATGCCACTTCCATTGTTTGTGATATAATGAGAGAGAATTATCAATTTGATGCGACTTCATCAAAAAACATAAAATAAAAAGAATCTCATTCGAATTTTGAAAAAGACACTTCGAGGTGCACTGGCTCATCTCTAGATACACCTATGGACCGAATTTCGTAACCTGTGTCTATAAGCTTAATCGCAGCACGAACGAAAGACACACACAGACAGACAGATTCTTCCTTCTATTTTATGTAGAGATTTCTAATTATTAATTTTGTACTAAGGATGTACTTTACACGATTTTATCTGTACGAACATGTTTGACTAAGTACAAATATGTAGATTAATTTTTATTACTTTTGCCTTACCGAGGTGCATTGTACCATAAATATATACAAAAAAGGTAATACCTGTAGTAATGCAAGTTCCGTAAATCAATCTGCGCATATTTTATTGTATTTATTTGATTCATTTAGTACCTAGCATGGCATCATCTATATTAATGTCATTCTTTGAATTATAACACTTGCATTCCTCTCCCAACGTTTCCACAAGGTTTAAAAAATTCAAATTAACATCTAAATCACATTTCATAGCTTATTAGCTACAGAATTCATTTAATACATTTTTAATTACTATTAGTGTACAAAATGGATATATGACTCTGAAATTTTGCCAGTATAACTTGCCATTAGTGTGTAGAGTCATTAGGTTATTTTGAAGCAGGGGTATGCGAAGAATAAGCTATGCCCTTCCGAGGACTCGAACCTTGACCTCTCAGATCCCCGCCGAGTGCCCTATCGATACACAACGAAGGCATGCTAGAATTAGAGAGAAAATATAAGTGTTTGCACAATGTAATCGCAACATGCATTCATGTACATTTTTATTAATCTAATGTGTAAATTGCTTTGCTTCATGATTTATAATGGATAAGCATATATTTCATCTTTACATCTACACACCCTACTCTTATTACATTTGTATTCCCAGCATGTATCATAATATTAAAAAGCGTCTAAAATATGTACTGAATAGGCAGAACTGCATAACATATAGCAAATAAGCAGAGCTGTTGGCAATGTAGCATCTACAACATCTCTTTTTTAAATTTAATTGTATAACCGTTAGTACGCATTTCAATTGTAAGCACACTGTACTCAAGAACGTCATAGCAACAGCAACTTCTAGTAACAACAGCATCTTTCAAGTAACAGCAACATTCTAGTACACTAGATAAGCCGCAATCAGCATTTTTCACTTAGTCACAACAACAAGGCTCCCACCCATACACTTTCTCTCCATGTTCGGTAACTTCTTTCAATATCCCTCACTTTACATACTCGAAGACACAGAACTAAGATCTAGTTCTTTTATTTAGTCGACGAGATCCAGCTCTCTGGATGAGCTCCTAACCCAGTGGGCCAGTTATTCTCCCGATGTTCAACTATTCTGCATCTATCCCACTGAAATCTTTTTAGACAGTCTGCAAGCGCGTTTTTGTTGTCACATTCCATTTTCAGTTTTCTAGAATTTTTGTAACTTCCTTCATAATGGGTTTCGTAAGCTTGTAGAGAAAAAGAAGTCATATTCCCTCCTGCAGAGTTTCTATAATATGAAGAAAATATTTCTTTTCCTAAGATCTCCATTAAATGTAATTAATCTGCTGTGCATTTCGAAAGTCCTTGCTCACGCAGAGCAAGAATTGCATGTTCACTGCAGTTGTTTAAAAATTTGCTTTTCCTCAATTATCGCCGTGTAATGTGTCCTGGTAGACGTTATAATTCTAGAACACGAAATCAATGAATAACATAAACTTTTTTTATAAATTACAGTAAACTCTTAGGCATTTTTATTGTTAAACTTTGTTACCAAGCAAAACAAATAGTGAATTGAGACTAAATTTCTTGTAAACTGCTAAAAGTTTTTTTTTTTTTTTTTTTTTTTTTTTGATAAGATGCAGCATTCATCTATTCAATTTTTAATGCCAAGAAGTAATTCCATACATTACTTTTAGAATTATAAATTTTATCGGACTTATCATACATGTGGGCAAGCTAAATGCAAAATGCTTTTTGTAATTATGCAATAATTTAAATGCGCTGAAGAAAGATGATGCTTCATGCTTCAGATCAAACGTATACTTGAAAGACATGGTAAGTTTCAGATGCACAATAAAAGATGAAAGAAGAAAGTTGCATTCTTGCAGATTTTAATATTCCTTTTTTCCGACTGTATCGCTTGGCCGCCGATGGACCTCTTTAAAATGGATTTAGGTTTTATCTTGAAATTCTGAGCTTCTATTTCGAATTAGGTGCGTCATCGAGTGTTGTGCAAAAAGCGGAAATAGGAAATATCAAAATTCATTTAGAATGTTAAAGAATTTAGAATTTTGATTCAGATATTTTTTATCTGGCATATGTATATTTTAAACTAGTAAGCTGGCAGTATGTAGTGGTTATTTGAATATGGTAAAGTACAGAAGAAATATTTGTCTAAGGGGAAAGGAACGCCTTTGCTTTAAAGAACTGGATTGTTAATTTTACATTAATTTTCGGAAAACCAAGAAAACCAATTATGTAGCCAGCCTGTTTTACTGGGCTCTAACCAGGAATAGCTGTTAATATTCAACAAACTTTAACCTCCGATAGGCCAATGATGAGGTTTAAAAAGCAGGCAGAAGGCTAAACTGTTAATATTTATAAAATTCTTAATTAAGCATTTTATTCATTAAACACATAAACACGAAGAAACGGTTTCTGAATTAAATTACTTTAAAGGAATAAAAATTGCATTTTTTTAAAACAATTAATCTGAATAAAGTAAGTAAACACTGTAAATTTTTTCTAGCTTAAAAGTTCTAGTTTATCTTTTTATTTCCTAACATTTTAGGCAGATATTTGGAACAAAATACGTATATCTCGTTGTTACCGCAATACGTATTATCAACAACAATGAATTTATTCAGATTTTGTTTTTATCTGAAAGCATATATTCTAATATATTTATATGCGTGTAACAGGGAATACTTTCCAAAGCTTATGGCACAGTTTCCTGCTATGTAAAACCTTTGCAGTAACTTAGATATCGTTGCTTTTCATTAAATAGGAATCCGCCGTTTAAAATGGGAATTTTTCCGCATATGCAGCTTATAGAAAAAGCAGAGATGATACGATTCCTATGACAAAATTTACCTGTAAAATTTCTTGTATTTTGAAGTGACGAAGAGTTTACATGCATTTTGAAACATTAAACATATAATCTCGCAAAAAAAAAAAAAAAAAAAAAAAAAAAATTAAGGTATTTCCTCATGCTCTGTTGATCCCTATCTCTTTTCTGCCTCTTTTATACATATAACAAAATCCAGAAAACATACCTAGCGGTAAAAAATAAGTTTAATCCAGACTTTTAATTATCTGATTTTACTCGTGATTAAAAATTATCAGACAATTAGGCCATTATTTTCAAATTATATTATTTTGCAATTATCCATTTATATTAAGAACGAACGAAAGCTCTAATAACCTGATTTGGATCACAATGAAAGATGATTCGCTTATGGGGGCTGTTGAATTAATTATTCTTGATAGTACCAATAAATAGCAATAAAAATATTCATTAGATAATGAGTATGATATACTAAATTGATAGAACGACATTTATTACTTTTACCATTGAAAACTTAAAGGAAAAAAGCAGGAGTAGTCTTTAAATGCTTTTCATACAAAAAAGTATAACTGCTATTCCTATTCATGATATGGCTTAGGTAAAGCATAATTCAGTGATCAGTGAACGCAATTTAAGTTATCTGTCTAAATATCAAAGAAATATTCCTATAATTATTTCATTAATAGTAGTGATAAGAATGGTGTTATCTGCAGATTTTTATACTTGCTCGCAGCCAAACAGCAAAGAAACATTCAGATAATGTTTTCATTAATAGTAGCGATAAAAAATATATTTTCTGCAGGTTTTAAATTTTGAAGGCTAGGCTTAAAATATTACGTAGAAAATTGAAGCAAAGCTAATAAATTTGAGAGGACGAGCATTCACTGACTTCTGTATCTTCAGAAACAAATACGTCAGTCTAATGTTTCAGGGTATATTTTACAAAAATATGAACAAAAATAATATGAGCTATTGGCAGTTAATAAAAGCTAAATTTTTATCTTTGAGTAAAACTCAAACTCAACAGAAAACAGTACTGAAATATGAAAACCTTCTCTGGAGTAAAATGGTATAAATAGGAAAAAACTATCAAAATATTAAAAAGAACATATATCTATCTGAAAATGAAGATTACCTTTTGAATGAAATACTTAGAAACGAAATGCATATAAGAAAGAACTATTATCTATTTGCTGCTAAAAGTTTTTGCCGTTACAATTAGACTTCCTTTTTGAAGCAGACAACAGATACACAAAACTAGTCAGTTATTTTGCAACAATTTCTGCTATGGTATTCGAAATTCCTTTTGTTTGTTGTACTAATATGGTATTAAATAAAATCTTGTTGCAAAATATTAAGAAATATAGTAAAACAATGTTTTAACTGTTTCCCCTATTATAATCATATGCAAAAACCATGTATGATCTGAAAGATACATGAAAATTCCTAAATTATGTCTATTAGCATCAGTGTTTGTATTGCTACTAATATTTATTTTATACATGCTACTATTCTTTATATTTATTTAATTAATAAAATGCTATCAGTGAAAGCAGCAAAATTGAAATTTAAAAAATCCTATATATTTCTATACAAGATTCGTATTTTCTTTCGTAATGTTCAAGGATGAATACATTTGCATCAAAATTTGATTAAAATAAAGAATTTAATTACTCGTATATTTCAAAAATTAAGAAACTTCTTTTCTAGCTCTATGAGAGCTTTCAATATGTTCAAGAAAAGTATTAATATGCTTACTCTCAGACTTTTGAAAAGTTTCTTTTAAATCAATTCTTTAATGAAAGAAATGTTTGTATCCATAGTATAGTGTTACGAATTTGGTATTTAAAAAGCTAATGTTAGTTCAATTATAAATTAAATGGTTTTATTTCCCGCTCATTGCAGCGCGTGACGAATATTAAAAGAAAGCCTAAGCCGGAAAAATTGAAAATACAAGAGCACGTGCATTTAACATTAAATAAATAAATATGTCTTTTTGATTTCGAGAAAGTACCAGAAAATTCTCGCACGCGATTTTAAAATCTTATAAACGGAGGAAAACCTCTCAGTTCGTAGTAGTTGATTAGTTTGTTGTTGTTTAGAAAACTGCTCTTGTTGACTGTAGCGAATTCGCGGATTAGCATTCTTTAGCTGTTTTGAATTACGTTCTATTGGACATTTGAGTAGTTAAAAGATAACTACTGTGAGATATTGTAATACTGCATGATAATGTGAGGAAATTTAAGCATTTTTGTTGAGATAATAATAAATTTTTGTTCATTTTTCATCGAATTTGTGCATTCATTTCGTAACGAACCCGTACGCACGCAACAATTTTTGGTATCAGGAGTGGGTTTTTGAATGCCAATTACAATAGCGATGAAAGACCAATGCAAGCAATTGATGACAGTATTTGCTGCTTTCCAAGAAAAGATGGAAGGGGCCGTTAACTCCGTCAAAGAGGAAATGAGAGCGGGACAGGAAGAAATGAAAGCGGGACAGAAAGAAATAAAAGCGGGACAGGAAGAGATGAAATTGGGCCAAGAATCCGTTAAAAACGAGATGAATTCTGTTAAGGAAGAGATTACGTGCATAATAGAAAACAAATTTGATTTTATGGAAGGCAGAATAGACGCCTTTGAAAATAAAGTTGGAGAAATTCAACAGACAGTTTCTACTGTGGAGCAACAAATCGAAGGAAGAGTTTCAGCCGTCCAACATCAAATCGAACAACAAATTGAAGAAAAAGTATTTGTTGTCCAAGAACATATCGAACAACAAATTGATGAATTGATGATAGGGTTTCTGCAGTAGCCAAAGAAGTGGATATTTTAAAGAAATTCGTAGCAACGGCAGTGAACAATAGTGATGGTTTTAAATTTTTAATCATGCCTGCTCGTCCCTCTCTGAAGCTATCCACATATGATGGGAAGACATCCTGGAAAGTGTATAAGACCCAATTGTCTATAGTTGCGGATGCGAATGGGTGGGATTCCCAAGCTAAGGCCTGTCATCTTGCCGCTTCTCTGAGAGCAGACGCAGCGGATATCCTGCAGACTCTTCCCGAAAACAAGAGATTAGACTTTAAATCTCTATCTGGCGCATTGGAGCTGCGCTTCGGAGAAAAGTGTTTAAAAGACTACAGCAGTCTTCAACTAAACTCCCGTCAGCAGAGGCCCACCGAAACACTTCAGGAGCTCGCCACGGATGTTGAAAGGCTGTTACATCACGCCTTTTTGGAGTGCCCTACAGAAACAAGAGAAATCCTGTCGCTGCAATATTTCATCGATGGCATCCGGGATTCTGAAATACAGAAAGCTCTTCGAATGGCAGATGTAAAGGACATAAAAAAGCGCTCTGTTGTACGCCATGAAGTTCGAGGCAGCCCAGCAAGCAACTAGTAGAGATCGCTACCCAGTTAGAGCTGTGCGAATCCATGAGCCAGTGAATCAACTGATGGCTCGTTTAGATGATTTAGCCAGACACGTCGACGCTTTGATACGGAGTAGGAGCGAGAAGAAAGTGGCTCAAAGGTGTTGGAGATGTGGTAGTGAAGGTCACCTGAGACGGAATTGCAGAACGCCCCAGGGTACGGAACATAAAGCAGATTATTTCACCAGACAAGTCAGTGGCTTGAGACGGAACAGAAGTGAAAAGAAACTAGTTCTAAAGTTCTGGAACTGCGGAGTTGAAGGCCACATACGAAGAAACTGCAGAACGCCCCGAGGTACGGAAAATAAGACCATTTCCCAGCAACCACGCAGTAAACAAATTAGTGACCATATCGAGGAACGGAGTTTGCCAGATAATGAAAAACCTTGTTTTAAAGCTCTTAAAATTTATACAGTGAGTGGCAACAGTAACGGAATGTCCATTAATGGGAATATCGATGGAGTTCCTTGCAATATGATCATTGACACAGGAGCTAATGTTACCATCATTAGGAAAGATTTAGCTGAACAATTTAAAGATAAACTTATTTGGACGCCATCCTGTGTTACCCTTCAGACTGCGTCTGGTGACAAGATCGAGATAGCTGGGAAGTTAAACGTGAACATCACGTTTGGAAGTGCCGCCTACAATCACACGGCAAAGGTGATTTTACAGATCCATGCATACTCAGATTGGACTTTTTAATGAAATACAATTTTTCCTTAGACAATAAGCTGTTAATTTTCCTTAAAAATAATTAATTATAATTTTTCCTTAAAAAACAATAAGCTGTTCTCAGCATCTGAAGACATGACGATCCATCTTCAAAAGGAATCATCGCCTGGAAACGCCGACGTCTCATGTGAA
Organism: Stegodyphus dumicola; assembly: GCF_044657685.1. NCBI lineage: Eukaryota > Metazoa > Arthropoda > Arachnida > Araneae > Eresidae > Stegodyphus > Stegodyphus dumicola. Next base: position 132,300,280 of record NC_140776.1, read on the forward strand.
AGACCTTATTCAGAAAGCTGCCGAAATCCTACTAGGGTCGGAGAGAAACACCAGACTACCGGGTATTCACCATCACAGATGCTCTCCGGTCGAGACCTTCGTCTGCCTTGTGATCGCCATATGGATGCGCTTTCATCGCGTGAGGAACATATTCAAGATCTCCAGGCCCGGTTGAAGTGATGCACAACTTTTCACGAGTGCGAGTCAACTTGGCGACGGAGAAGATGAAGACCCGATACGACACAAGAGCTACTGAACATCAATTCCACGAAGGAGACAAGGTGTGGTTGTGGAATCCGACTCGACGGAAAGGATTTTGTCCGAAATTACAGTCACCTTGGGATGGTCCGCACACGGTCCTAAACAGGCTGAATGACGTCGTGGTTCGGATCCGTAAGTCTTCGAACTCTAAAGTCCTTCATTACGACAGGTTAGCTCATAACTATGGCCATAGTACGTAATGTAAATAATTGTAAATAGTATAAGACCATGGTCCTTTTTGTTTTTAAATGTGTATTTGATTTGATTTTTATTTAGTATTTGATTTGTATTTTGCATTTGATTTGTATTTTGTATTGGATTTGTTTTATTTATTGCATTTATTGTTCATGTTGTTTATTATTGTAATGTAATGCTTATTAATGCATTTATGCCACAGTTGTAAGTTTAGCTTCCTGTCCAGGGATTGTACTGCCCGGGACGTGCAGTCCTTGGGAAGGGGGCAGTGTTACGAATTTGGTATTTAAAAAGCTAATGTTAGTTCAATTATAAATTAAATGGTTTTATTTCCCGCGCAGTGCAGCGCGTGAAGAATATTAAAAGAAAGCCTAAGCCGGAAAAATTGAAAATACAAGAGCACGTGCATTTAATATTAAATAAATAAATATGTCTTTTTGATTTCGAGAAAGTATCAGAAAATTCTCGCACGCGATTTTAAAATCTTATAAAAGGAGGAAAACCTCTCAGTTCGTAGTAGTTGATTAGTTTGCTGTTGTTTAGAAAACTGCTCTTGTTGACTGTAGCGAATTCGCGGATTAGCTTTCTTTAGCTGTTTTGAATTACTTTATGTTGGACATTTGAGTAGTTAAAAGATAACTACTGTGAGATATTGTAATACTGCATGATAATTTGAGGAAATTTAAACATTTTTGTTGAGATAATAATAAATTTTTGTTCATTTTTCATCGAACTTGTGCATTCATTTCGTAACGAACCCGTACGCACGCAACAATACTATCCATAGTATACTAGAGTATCCATAGTATACTACAGTATTCTTAATATACTAGAGTATTCTTAATATACTAGAGTATTCTTAGTATACTAGAGTATTATTAGTATGACTAGAGTATTCTATTCTACTAGAGTATTCAATTATTCTGGTAGAAATAGTATTGTCCTTCATAGTAGTAGAAGTCTTTTAAAAGTCTTAGAAACGTCACTAAAGCCTTGAAAGGTAGGAATATTAATCGAATCGCAAGTATTCTGTACATAATTAGAAAGAGACGAAAGAAAGAGTGACTTTCTCATTGGAATGCGTGGTTTTTGAGAATACTTGAATAGATTTGGAAGACCAGATTCTTGAAAAATGAACGGTAAGAAAACGAAGTACCCAATTCATGGCATTAATATTCTTTAATTAGTAAATAGAATAAATCAATAAAAATCTTGAATGTTATGTGATAATTATTTATTAATGAACTGAATAGATTTTCTTTAGTTTTATTTAATAGGTGTTTTGTTTTATTGTTTTACTTATACGCTATTCTAAATGGTATATGTTTTTGATTTGTTCGTTTAGAAATATTGTAGGATATTAAAATATCTTGTCATTATAATGAATGTAATCCGTTTTGATTTAGACTTACAAAGATTATAGTTGGCCGTCATTCTGTAGAAAAAAAATCTTGTCAATTTACATATTGCCAAAAAAAAAGTCTGCCAAAACGCCATAATTTACACTGCTAAGGAAACTGCGGTGAAATACTGGCCTTCAATGATAATACTTAGTAATCATTTTTGAGGATAAATGCGAACATTTTATTGAAAATCAAGGTCATGGATGTTTGTAAACATACACGAATGTATTTCCTCTAAACATCGTACACACCATACGTTACCGTTATTAACACGTCATATTTAGGCAGCATTTTTGCTTGAAAAAAGCTAATTTACGTTTGCAGAAAAGAAATCATTCAGAATGACAAGAAAAGGCAAACCGATACTGATAATTGAAGCCTGTACTTTCCCTGTAGTGAAAACTTTAATTATTATCTTACTATCATAATTTGGTATTCTGAAGAGTTTTAGCGAATGATAAGAAACATGTAATTTTGTTATTTGTACGGGGCAAGGATAAATTTAATTCCTAATTATTTAGATGGTTTCAACGTCTGAGCTTTGCGTGAAACATTTTTCCTTCTAGCAATTACAAAACTTATGAGAAAAATAAAATAATTCTTTTGTGATATTTTCAGAAGTGCTTATGAAATATTTTATCAAGGGGAAAAATGTAAACGTTTAAACAGCGCTTTAATAGCTTATTGAATGTATATGAATAAAAATCGCCCAAAATTCAAAAAAAATTTTTTTTTAATATTTTGCAACTTTGTGAATCCCCGACATGTGAGAGCTGTCACATTTATAAGAACTCGTTGAGATGTCATAAATGCGACAATGGTTCATTTATATCACATTTTAGCTGATTTTGTAGGAATCTGACAGTCTACTAGGATCGAATACGAAATAGTTAGAATGAGCACTCGGGCGATTTAATTCATAAAGAATGATCACCCTACATCATCATAGCGCGGATACAAAATAGTAGCACTACGTCGATAGCTCTGAAAAAACGTTATTATTAAAGTTTGAAAAGACTTTATTAGACCATAGTTCAAGCTGTTTAGTCATCGATCCATAAATCAAACACAGTTTAAGACAGGACTGAATACGACACAATAAGAAGTTACATAGTTTCTACGGGTCAAGTACAAGATTATAGTTACGGATTAAGATTATAGTGACGGAGTGATGCAGTCTCTCACCATAATCGTATGCTTGTCATACCTAGCTCCAGATTATTAGACGACGTAGTACGTACGCCATGGCGCGAATATCCTCCTTTTTACTGTAATGAGGTACAGATCCCTCGCATAGGTTTTTTTTTTAATTCTGACGAACAACTATCATTATCACACAGACTTATGTCGTGTAAGTGTGTCGGAAACTCAAGCAATTCCATGACCAGCGTTAGCATTGTGACACTGTTCGTTACAGCAGAGGGATTCATCCCTCGAGGTATCATTTGCGTTCAGAACTCAAAAGAAAGCAACAACACGCTGTTGACGAATCGTATCATCATGCATGACAATGCACGGTGTCATAATGCAAGCTCTGTTACAGATTTTCTGCAACAATAGCGATGGTAGGTATTCGCATTCTGCCATTATGGCTGGTTATGATTTCGTGCGGCTGTGCTATATTCTCCAAAATGAAAGAAGCACTGTGTTTCCATACTTCAGGGCGATTGCAGTAAAACATCAGTACAAGTGAGCGTGTTGATAATATTTGACACACTCCAAAAATTTGGCAGAATGCGATAGTGGATAAGTGATTTTAAGTTTTCGTTTTTCTAATAAAATGTCTTTCCAGAGCTATCGACATGTTTTAACTACTTTTTATGTAGCCCGTGTAAATGAGAATGTGAATCAAGATTTATTAAGTGCAGGTCAAAGAAAAAGGTGGATTTCATTTTAAACACTTTTGGGTTTCAAAATTATCATGAACATTCAATTTTATTTATGAAATAATTCGTAAATCTCAATTTGAGTTCTATTCGTTGTTATATAGCTGTCAAAGCGACATTCTATTCCCATCCATGTATGCTTTCGTCCTGTTCAGTGTGATTGCATAAACGGCAAAATTTATTATTTTGTAATAACGGGCTGTGTTCCATAAGTTCGTGCAAAACTGCGTTGAATAATTTTAATAGATTTGCATTCTGCGTGCCACAACATATACTTTGCACTCTCGGCAAGGCAGCTGATCCTCTGAGGTAGTAATTTATCAGCCATTTTATCTCTGCTGACGGAATTTATTTTATTTAAAAACATCTTGAATGCCATTTGTATATGACAATGAAGATTATTTATAGAATGAAAGTGAAAACAGAGCTGATCATAATTACAAGTACATAACGTATATAACAGCAATATACTGGCGGCAATTGTACAATTATTTATAAAATTGCATAAATAGTACTGCATAAACAGCTCATACACTGCAAATGGTAAAATTGATTGAGCTATTAATTCAGGCTGTTAAAAAAAACCTCATTGCTGTGCCTGAATAATCTATGATAAGGTTGAACGCCAATAAATATATACAAGGAATATTTGATCATGCATATGATTTACCCGCCACATGTTTGCAGAGATGGTAGTCTGCTGTTTCTGGACAATCAACGATTTCCCAGTTAGGATCACCTACCACCCCATAAGTTTACTGGTCATTTTGTGGCAAGCAAAAGTGACGCATGAAATTCATAGAAGGCCCATGTCCTGTCACGGTGGTACACAAACTTTAACTTGAAATGAGCCAATATAGAATTTTTTTAAATTTTATCAAGTCACTATTACATATTTTAATATTTCAAATATAAAAGTTTGTAATACACAAACTATAAAATTGTGTGGTATAATATGTTAAGCAAAAAAAAAGTAATGATATATTTTTAAAAATGAATATACACTGAATTTTTAATACGAACTTAAAAATTTTCTACACAAATAATATACCGACTAGCACTGTCAGAACTTTTGAATGTAGTTTTATATACAATTATTTGTCCTGTAACTAAAACAAGGCTTTGACTTATACATTTGTAATTAACAAACTCAGATATTCAGATATAAGGAAGCCATAATAATACAGTCAACATAGTATACCTATATGATCAAAGATAGGGAAAATAAAGGCCGGGTAAAGACTTTTAGGCGGGTAAGTGGGTGGGGCAAATATATATATATATATATATATATATATATATGAGATATAACAAAATATGATGGCTTCTTCAAAATAAATAAATAAATAAATAAACGGCGACCTAAAAATTAACATTTTAAATTTGATGATCTACCCCTAAATTCATCGCTTCTCAAAACTCTTCTTCCAGAGTTTTCTATCTTACGTAACGTTTTAATGCAGATACTTCTTGTCCAATCAAATTAATTCTAAACCAAAACTCTGAACTGAAACTTTCCCACTCCCAGCCTTCTTCCTATGAAAGTACTATAACCTTTCCCTTTCCCGTGTTAGCTCTCCTGCTGGTAAGACGCTTTTCATCCATGCTGCTGCCGCTTACTTGCTTAAGATGACGTCGTACTTCAAAATGGGAGTTATTCTATTCAAATATTATTAAGAAATATCTTGTCTGAAAAAGGATTATTTGATATGCATGGAAAAAAATAAAGATTGTGATTTTTCAAGATATGTTGTGCTAAATTGCGTCATCATGCTTTCCACTCTGCCACCTTCAAGCCACTACGGTCTTCTCGGTTATCTACGCAGTATCGTAAGCTGTTGAGAGTTCCACTGCTTTCATCTACGCATTTGAAATCATTACACACACACACACATATATATATATATATATATATATATATATATATCAATCTTGTATATAAGTATATACGTTTCGATATGTTCATTGCAATAAAAAACAGGTGCACAACTAGATGTGACAGAGCAGTCCCATGCATAAAATTTCAATGTTCAACGGTTAAACGTTTCTGAATTATGCCAGATAAATACATACATACATACGAAAGTAGAGACTTCATGGAAAAATCCCTTTTGAATCCATTTTACAATTCGTTTTGGAACCAAATTACGAGCCAGGGAAAACAATATGTTTTGTGATCTGATTTTCAAATAAATGGAAAATATCATAAGTTTGCACTATCAATTATCACATACATTTAAATGTTTTTATACCATTCATATTTCCTAAAGCATAAATCATTAAATGGTACAAAGGTACGTTGTAGAGATTTCCCTATAGCTTTACATCATTTCTTATGACCTTTTTAGAGCCAAATAATCACACTGACATCTAATAACGACCATATTCTTAATCAATACTAAAGTTATCAAATTATCTTTTGAAGGGCGCACTCAGTCGAACTGTATTTCCCTATAATTAATGCAATTTTTAAGATGGAATATTAATTTCAATTTTTCACTTGCTGCACTTGGTGAACTGTAAAAATTAAGTCGGTTGGAAAGATAAACATCAAATTTTCGCTTTGTTAGCATGAATGTAGAGTCGGAAAGAAGGCTCTGGGTTCAAATCGAAGTGGAAGACCAGCACAATTCCTTATCAACTTGGTGTAATATAGACGAATCATATCTCCAAGTAAATTTTTAAATGGGCGTTGATTTGAGTTTTTATGTCAGAACTCTAAATATATTGTTTACGGAAATTATATTTAAATAGTCCAAACAATTAAAATTTTAAATCATTCAACTTAATCCACTTGTCTTACCACTAAATTCATTTATACAAGTGTAGACTCTATCAGTTTTTTTTTTTTTTTTTTTTTTTTTTTGAAGCAAGAAAAAGAAAAATATAGCTGTACCCCTGACGGGATTTAAAGTCCGGAACTTCTGACTGTTAGCCAGACACGCTGTCAATTTCACACTGATAGTATGTCGTGATGACCGAGAAAGTTTCTTATATTATCCCCCACTTAAATGGTGACTGGGGAGGAGGGGACCAGTCACCAAATCCTGGCGGTGGCGAGTACTATTCACCTCATTTCAGTTCGGGGACCATTGTTGAGTTTTCTGAACTTCTTAGAAGCAGGAAATGAGAGAAGTTAGTGCCGTCGTCTTCGGAATTTGAACGATGTAGCTCCCAACTGCCAGCTGGACATACTTCTAATTACAATAAGAAGACGCCCCGTAAAGAAGGAAAAAAGACTTTACACAAAAATCTCAGTATTTCTCTGATTTATTTAAATATTCTTAATTTTAAAACTAACATAAAATGTTTTTCATATTACATATTATTAATATGAATTATTAATAATATATAATATGAAGTACATATTATATATTATTATATATTGTTATATATTATTAATACATACTATATATTAGTAATATGTAATAATATATTTATTATTAATGCATACATTTTAGAAAATTAGAAAAGAATGCTTTTGATGGGGGAAAAATTCTGTTATTACATAACAGGAAACGTCATCTCAAAACCTGCAAGTTTCTTACACTCTTACATCAGTTAATATAATAAAAAAGCATTCCTCAAATTACTTACACTTAAAGACATAGAAATTATGATTACAGTAATTAATTACCAGTGGAGAGCAAATCATATCCTTCCGTGCGTACTCTTGTGTTGCAAGTAGTTAACACGTCCAGCTCGAAAATGGAAAATTCCATTTCTGGAATCCAGACGAAGACATAGTGGATTTTTTACGTTTAATTGCTTGCAGCAGCGGATACTCTCTACAATGGCTCGCGAACTGAAAAATATAGTTAGCGATAGCACGTTATTACCTGAATTTGGTCGACTGGGCTTGACTGAGTTTAGACTTGGTTCTCAACTGATGATTAAATGAGTAAGGAAACGATCACATTTCTTTTGTTTGCTAATTTATATGTAACTAGCAACTAAAAGACTTCGTGGACTAGGCCAACTTCGTGGTTTGAACCCGGCAAAGAGCACAGTTGATCCTCATATGTTCTGTTTTGGAAACTCTAATGGTTTCGAAAACTCATCAGTAATTTAAGATGGGTCACATATAATAAGTTAATATATTCGAATTTAAAAGTATTTATAATTTGAAATACAATAATAAGTAGATTGCATAAAAGAATGCATAAAGCAGATGTACACTTTACCTTTAAGAAATAACACTTTTGATGCCTTATTTCAAGATTTATTTAAGTATTTGCGTGTTAATTTAGTTTAAGGAGACCAGTGTGGAATAACATTATTATACAATTATATAGAATATTTCGCCGTTTATTTTATGTTTTTCCAATTATTATTATTCAGCATTGCTTAATAAATATTAAAATACGGTCACACTTTTCTTATATATCAGTTTTTACAGGAAATAATCTTTAATTTATTAATCAAATCAATAAGGCATACAATAATCTGTACTATATTGTTAATTTATAAAATGAAAAACTACCGCTGATTTAACACTAAGGGATAAAGTTCCCAAAATCTGACTCACTTCTCATTTCTCTGACGGACGAAAACTTGTTCTAATGCAATAAGCATTAATTGATCAAAGGTAATCACTGAAAAAGACGCTCACAGTGTCTGCCGTCCTCCATCATTTGTAACTGCTTATTTTCGTTTGGTTAAATGACATTAAATATATAATTAACATTATCGAGTCCAAAAATGCAGCGCAATATGCGAGTGAAATGCTTATACGATGCCATAAATTAAATAAAAAAGATTATTCAGTTTTTTTTAATATTGTTGCGTTTTTTTTCTTTTATTCTTCTGACACCACGTGTTACGTTATTTACTCCCTTCACGTTCGTACGGGTTTCGTAGATTTGGAGTGAATAAGGACGACACTGGATGAAATATCGAAACACACTTTATTTATTTATTTATTAATCAGGACAGCTCCAAAATCATTTTACAGTCGTCTAAGATCTACAATAAACACGCTGGAACAATCAGCGACACAGCCTGCACACTGTCAGGCAATAACGGTGGAGACAGCCTTACTGCAAAGCACCGGAGTACAGCTCCCGACTTTGTTCAGTCGTTCTGGGAACTCCACGTACTCTCCATACTCTCCACGCTACAACTCGCGATGCACTCGACGACACACAGAGCGTAGCTCCTGACTCTTCAGTTCAGTCGTTCCCGGAGCTCAACACGCTCTAACCGCGATACACTATGAGACTCTTTCGGTGAACTCGACGACCCACACGGCACTCGCTGCCCGGTTGTCAACTCGATCGACTTCGCAGGGATTCACTCGCTAGACGAGTTACCAACTCGATGCTAACTAACTCGCACTCTAGACGAGGCACACACACTAACTGATTGCGGACCAGCAGGGTTTATATAGCTTTCGACTTGTATTTGGAAACATTCTGTGCTAAACCGGTAAGAATTTGTTCCAGAAAGTTTTCCAACCGTCCATGGTATATCGCCAATTTTGTCGCCAAATATCGCCAAATGGGCGATTTTTCGCCAAATGTAGACACTCTGCCCTCCTTTGCCATTTTATGGCCCCCTAAAACTGCTTTGCGGGAAAACCATCTCACCGCGCCTGTACATTTTGTAATAATATATTGATAAGACAGAATCTTTTCTGAAATGTTTTATGTATATATGTTAGATACGTTTGCTTTTCATTACATGTATATGTATTTCTATGTCGTCTATCTATCTGTCTGTTTACCTGTAAATATGTAAATAAAATATTTAAGAAAACCGTATTATGGGATGTTATGTGTTATTAATGAAGAACGTAGTTTTCAAGCTCCATCTCATAACATTATTTGATTTCAAGTGTTCCTGAATCGAAAGCTTAAAATTTATATTCTGCGATTATAGCAAATTATGTTCCGTAATATAATTACGGCATATAAGTCCTTTGTATAATACATATGCAAATGATAGCTATCTTGTTTTTTATCTTTATCGAAAGTGACGAAAAATTTTTTTCTCACCAGCTACCAATCCTTTTTTACTTCCTTGTACGAAGTAAAAGAAGAAAAGGAAGTATTGTAATCACGAAAAATTCCGGGTATCACATTTCAACGAAAATATCCGTTTCGACAGTTATCGAATGCAATTTAACAATCTTTTTGCATGACGTCAGTAAGTAAGGACAAAATAAAGGACTCTTTTTACCCAAACGAATTATAAAGCTGATTTAAAATGAATTCAAAAGAGATTTTTTTCATGGCGTCTGTACGTATGTATGTATCTCGCATAACTCAAGAACGACCAGTCTCAAAATGTTGAAATTTTGTATACAGGACTGCTATAATATGTAGTTGTGCACCTCCGGTTTTGGTTGCAATCGGCGGTACCCAAAAGTATATATATATACCCACTTTCTGTTACTCGGCTGAGTGAGGTCAGTCTTTTTTTTATTGTTATATTTTGGTAAATTGTGCATAGAAATAATTGAATTATGTTTTTCTTATCTTCCAGTTTTAATGTAAATTTAAATGTAATGCAAGGAAAATGCGTATAATTAATATTCCGTTCAAGTAAGTCATGTGATGTACACATCAGCTTTTTTAATTTGAACACAGATTATAATATACTTAATAATCTAATTAAATTATTTAAGCCGTATTATTTACAGTCAACTCATTTATGAAAATATATCTTTAAATTCTTCTGACTTTTTCCTATTCTGTGCTTTCCCCAGTTAAAAATTATTTCAAATAACTTTATTATTGATGCCATTAAATACTAGTGTTTCATTAATAACTAGTTAACTAGATTTACACTAACAATTATAAAAAAATTAATACTATAAAAGCATTCTTAATCAATCATTTTTAAGTATATGATTTTTATGAAATATTATAAAATTTTGCGAATAAAATTCAAAAGTTTAAAATCTAATAAAACTGCACAAATGCGAAATCCATTGAAAATTAATCAAATGATCTAATAGAAATTATACTTTATTTTTTTCAAACATTTCTGAAAGGATTCGATATTTATAGCAGCTTACGGTCTCATGTAACGTACCATCTATCACAGATGCAGTAACTATAGACATGAAATACTGCTTTTATATTACAAGAAATTAAAATTAAATTAATATCAAGATGAAATAACAGAAATGCCAAACTATGTCCTGTTAATAAGTCAAGAAATTGTATTGTCAATTCTAGGCTTATAAAAATATTAAGGAGTGTTTATATCATACAAGTGGAGTTTATTGCTTATATTTGTTGTCTATCGATAGAACTCCTAGTGGTATGTTAATCAACTAACCGCTTGTGCCGCAGCAGCCTAAAATATTCATTATGAAAGCGAAAAGATATGTAAAACCGTCTAGCTAGAATAATTTCACAGGTCTAGTAATTTATTTGTAATAGGATGAAGAACTGCATATACTACTTTTAAATCAATTGTTTTCTTAATTAGCAACAAACAGATTAAATTTGGAAGGAAAATTAAAGTTTACGCATTGTCGATCGGCAGAAAACTAGCGCGTGGAAGATAAAAATGTTTTATTTTGAGTAGTTGCAACATATTTGCTTCTAAAATATAAACTTTCGACTTTTTTCCTGCATTACATTTAAATTTATTTCCACGAATTTCATTAGATATATATTTCTCATTCAATTAATTCAGTTCTTACCTCGCTGCATACATAAAAACTCAAAATATTTTCATTAAAAATTGAAAGATATATACAAAAACCTGAAGAAACAAATACAGTTAAAACATCTGAAAAAACGATTTCTACAGTTAAAACGCAGAAAAACAAGCTATTCAGCCAGTAGACAAGAAGGCACAAAATTAATGTTTCTTTTTTTTTCACTCGGCAAGAAAAAAGGTTCAGGAAGACTTATTTCACTATTCCGCTAAGTTTCAAATGTAAAAAAATATGGCTGCTATGGTAAAAAAATTAGGCTTATCCGCATTTAGACAACTTTTAAATTGTTGATAATTCTACATCTATTTCATGCAAATTAACAAAAGGCATAAAAACATTAACTGAAAAATACGAACAACATAATTCAGTTATTTCTAAAGCAAAAAAATGCACAATTTACCAAAATATAATAACAAAAAAAGACTGAGCACACTGAGCCGAGTAACAGAGTAGGTATATATATATATATATATATTCTGTTGGTGCCGCCGATTGCAACCAAAACGGGAGGTTAACTGTCTGTAGATTAAATTTGATATATAAATATCCTACACTTTGCCGAGCCGTAACACATTGCTTTTAAATCTCATTGCTTTTTACTTCCTTGTATGAAGTACAAAGGAAGTATTGTAATCGCGAAAAGTTTCAGGCAGCATATTTCAACGAAAATATCCATTTTGACCGCTATCGAATGCAATTTAACGATATTTTTGCGTGATATCTGTACGTAAGGACAGAATAAAATACTCTTTTTCTTCAAAAAAATTATAAAACTGCTTTAAAATTAATTCTGAAGAGAGATGTACGTACGGTACATATCTCGCATAACTCAAAAACGAGTAGCCTCCGAACGTTGAAATTTTGTATATAGGACTGTTATAACATGTAGATGTGCACCTCGTATTTTGATTGCAATCGGCCCAACCAAACGTATATAAATATATATATATATATATATATATATATATTTCCACTCGGCTCTTATTATGTTGGTAAATTGTACATTTTTTGCTTTAAAAATGATTGAATTATGTTGTTTTTATCTTCCTATGCCTTTAATAAATCTGTGTGCAATATTTTTAGAATTATCAGCAATTTTAAAGTTGTTTAATTTCCGCTAAGCCTGTTTTTATTGGCGGCCACTGATGTTTACATTTGAAACAGAAGACTAATAGATTTGTTGCCACTCTAGAGAAACTTAGCTTCGTAACAACAAAGATAACGCATTCATTTATTATTGCCAATTAAATCATGCTTAATTCTTTCTGGAATTTTTTCGAGGAAATAAGTGTTTGTAATTTACTTCGTAATTTTTAATATAGATATTTTGAGTTTTTATGTATTTTTGCCTCTCGCGAAGTGGAACTGAATTAATTGAATGAGAAATACTGAATAGTCTGTGAAAAACTGTTTCTTTTTCGTTTTGTTTGCATAATTTCTTTTATACATCATTCTAGCTTTATTATAGTATTTGAATAGAACATGTGGCAACGATTAGATAATTCTATTCTTTAAATGATATAAATTGTGTGCATTATGAGTTATAATATGAACGAAATATATACGTTAACTGTTATATAATTATTGGATTATATAACAGTTAACTTAGTTTCCGTTATATAATTATTATATAATTATTGGATTATATAAAAGTTGAATTAGTTTCCGTTATATAATTATTATATAAGTTAACTGTTATATAATTATTAATACTGTTAAGTGAATCTAGCGCCAGAATGTCGCTATGGTAAACAAATACTAGAGTGAATTTTTAAAGAATGCATTTATTCTATTGTGGTTTATGCGCTGTCGGCGAAGTAGATTTAATTCAATCCAATAAGTTTAAATGAAATGCAAGAAAAAATGCGTGTAATTTAATATTCCAATACAAGGAAGTCATGTGGTGTACACATCAGATTTTTTAGTTTGTTAAACAAAACTTCATTAAATTCGCGCATAATATAAAGCAAATTAGAAAAGACTAACATACATTCTTGTGTAAATAAATAGGCGGCAAATATTTCTTTCCTATTTATCTAAATTTCTTGATTTATTTAATTATAGTAAACATAAATTTAAGTAGTTGAGATGTATGGAAAAGTCATTAACTATTCAAAGCATCGATGGCTGTTCTCCCGCCAGCATATCATTAACTCCAAAACTCGTTTCGGTTTCGTCTCTAGCGTGAGCAACCACAAATGACGTTTATTGAGAAAAAAAAGTTCTGTGAATTCAAAAAAAAAAAAAGAAAAAAAAAGAAAAAAAAAAAAGAAAAAAAGAAAAAGAAAAAGAAAAAGTATTACTCATGTAGTTTTTCACAGTCACATCATTTTTTATAGTGGAAAACATGGAGACCATATTTCGGCAATATGTTTTTCAAAAGATTTGTGAGATTCTGAAACGACCAGTAGACTTGGAGGCCGCTTCTGAGGTTGTCATCCTTCTGATAGCAATCCGTTGACCTTCAAGACGCGTTCAAGGTCTCTATATAACATATCGAAAGCGATCGCAACCTGAGCTTAAAAGCGGAAAGGAGTTCAAGAGAGAAAGTGATACCTGAAGTGCCTCGCGGAAAAGTATGGCAGGGAAGATTACTTTAGGATTATTATTACTCGTGGTGTGTTGGACTTTGACATTGGCTATCGTAAATAATAATGGGAGTGAATATGCGGAAGAAGAAGAATCTTTCGAGGATGTGGAAAAGAAGTTCAAAAATGCCGCTAGCTCAGCCGTCAAGAAGATTTTACCTTATTTACTGAGAGGTAGTTCTGATGCTAAGGTATCCGGACAATGCACGGCAAGCATCATGAAAATTATAGGTGGTGTACGCAGTCTTCGTGAGTGGGCAGTAAGATGTAAGTGCTTTCGTTTTATTGTTTCAATCATTTTTAGATAAATGGGACATGTTTCCTTATTTTCCGTATTATTCCCTCAACCTTCAATCAAAACTACTATGCAGTAGCTAGCGATAATAACCACTGTCAAAACTTTCAGATGTCTTCAATATATAAAATTTCATTTAACACATTAAAAGTAAAATGTGATTGCTGTTTTCTAAATCAGAATTCACTAATTAAAGGATTTCGAGTTTTACGGGTGTTAGCACAAATAGTATCGAAACTTTCGATATTTTTTCTGAATTTGTTTTTAACATTTATATCACTAGAGAGGCTATTAATCTTGATCCTCACATTTTTGTCCGTCTAACTTTTCGAAGAAGAGGAGGTTGACACCAAATGTTATCCTCATATAATATTCTTAAAGAAATAATATAGCGAATAAAATGGAATGTATGGCAACATAAATAAAAGGATGCTGCCTCCTAGTGTTATTGCCATGTATTATCCTTAAAGAAAAAATGTATGGCAATAATTAACATTCTATCGGAATTATGAAAGTATGCAGCTTTTAAAAATTTTGTAATTTACTGTTCAATTTTATATGGCGTAAGTTTCAAAAAAGTGATGTTTAATAATAAAGTAAAAAAGACGAAAAAGGTCGAAGAAATAAGTCATTTTCTTAGGAGGACTCAATATTGATATGATAAAAATGTGTGGCAAAACATAATATTCGGGTAATATAAAAAAGTCATACGCTTAAAAATTTTGAGATTTTGCAGTTGAATTTTGTATGGCGTACGTACCAAGAAACCAATCTTTTAATAACAAAGTTAAAAAGGACAAAACAAATCATGCTAGAAGGATTGAATCCAAGAACAGATTGTTAAAATGGGAGGTCAGGGGGAGTTTGTTAGGGTCTTAAAAAACCTTAACAAACTCTTTGGTGCTATGATTTTATCTTTTTAAGTTTTCCTTTTCTTTTCTATTTTTATTTATTTATTATGTTAATAAACTTGTGTTTTCAAAAGTAAGTTTCTCTTACATGTCGAACAATGATGAGTGCAAATGCTATGAGTAAATAGATTTTACTAACTAATTTTTGATAAAGTTAAGCAATCTAAATGAGTTATTTATGGTTCTTTTTTTAGCATTTTGTTAGAATTTTTTGTTGATAATTTCACATTAGTCTGTTGAAGCATTTTTGCTAAAATCTCAGTAGAGTCATAATTTTTATATTACTGGAACATACATGTGTGTGAAAAAAATAAGATATAAACAGTACTCACCTATAAAAATAAGATTGTACGGCCGAATATTTTGTTAATGGAGCTTACATATTAGCAAAGAAGCAGGAATGGCATAATATTAATTTAAAATTCCTTAACGACGAAAAAAAGAAATGAATGAATTTTGCTTCATTAAAAATAAATAAAGAAAAACAAATATATCAATATTCATTCATTTTAAGTATAATAAATATTTATTTCGTTATGAAATCGAGCACACATATGGCTTTTATCCCATTTTCTGAAATAATTAATTTCTCTGAACTTATTTCTTTTTTAACTTTTGCTTAATTTCGTTGGAAAGAATAGGAATTACGAAATAAATAACAAATAGAAAAGTTCAGTAAGAGTGTTGTAATTTTCTTCTGTTAAGAAACTCATGTAAAAACATTAACTCTCTGGGCTGACCTGCAGCATTCTTTGACTCGTAGAGTTATTATTTTATTGCTATTTAGATAAGGTCAGTCTGAGAGCCCTCTCTAAAATGGACCTGTATCTGTAGCTGTTGTTGAACTGCTATATAGCTGCGGTAACCACGGTATATTGTTAATTTATAATTCACTAGCCAGCACAGTTGTTATTTATAATCTGCTGCTGAGCTGCATAAAAGTGTTTAGCCACCAAAGTAGAAATGTCCATTCGTCTTTTCTTTTCTAACATTTTGTGATAAAAGGAAACCGGTAACAAGGTGACAGCAGGGCAGACGGCTTTCTAAGCCTATTCGGGTGTTGTCTGACTCTGCATCTATACTTTACTATTCTACTTTATGAGCATGAAAAGCTGATCATTAGAACAAATATGCTTTGACTGCTTTAGAATTCTACAGTATGATCGTAGTAGTCCATAGGTGACACAAATACACAAGAATTACACACTGACATGCATTAATTTTAAAGGAAACAGTATAACAGTCTTGACTTTTATTGTGTTGATTCTTTTTGGTCTGTTTCATCTGTAACAGTAAATTATTTCCTGTTGCATATTCGGCACATTCATACACTCAGTTGAACAAAGAACTAATTTAATGACCTTTAATGACATTTAATGTAAGCTTAAACTCAGAATTGCAGGACATATAAATAGATAAATACTTAAAATTTGTGGTAATGTCAAGTAATTCATATTAATTTATTTTGAAAAAACACTCTCGCTTTGGTCAATCAGTTATGAATATTAATATTACTTTTGAAGACGATAACTTGGCATGGAGGTTTGGAACGTTTTTCGGAAAATTATTTACATAAATAATTACATAACATTTAAGCTTTATGTATGAAAAATCACGAAAACCCCAACATAGCCGTAAAATTTCTCTGAAAGCGTGTCATAAGGAATAGGGATCCCACCAGCGGTCCAACGGTAATGTCGTTAACACTGGAGTTCAATCCGGAGTTCGAATAACGTCGGACAGCCTGGCTGCATGGGAATTTTTGTGGTTTTCTCCATTCATAACGTTGCACGAGCCAATTACTTTTAAAACGTCGTCCTCGAAGGCTTCCCTCCTTTTAGGTATATAGCCCTCGTGTGCTTTGCCATAACTAAATAAACCACGAGAAAGAAGGTGTCCCTTCAATACATCAATAGTAGGAAAAGGATAACAAATGATTTTTAAGTCTCATATTTTATTCGATGAAATATAATAAATTATTAGGGTACTTTAATTTTTTAACTTACATTGGCTGGACACATTGGCTATACTTAATCTCTTGACTACGTTTTAAGCGTTGTTTCTATTGTCGATCGCACATAAACGCTATTTATAATTAGTGGGAAAATATGGTATATAACTAAATATCAGGAAAATAACGCCATTTCAAATCTTTATCAAAACTCTTAACCTTAAGCATTCAACTCTGAAGGTATCTCTTAACTTCAAACATTAATCAAAATAAACATAGTAATGTAAAATACTACAAATATTGACGAATTTCGTTACTACTTATACATAAACGTACGCTCTAGACAGAAAATAACTATCATTTTACTGTCGTCGTGACGAAAATGCATCAACTTGAGAGTTAGATAGAATTCAAGAATGTTGAAAAATCATATTCCTGCATAAGCTTATTGAAGTCGCATTAAAATTTGTTCTTGTAATTTAAAAGTATACAAATAGTACTGAATGATTCTTTAAGTCTTGCACTCCAAGAAGAGGACTTAAAGAATTCGAAATTTTTTTTTCAGAATACGCTTCATCTAAAATAAAAAACTGTGGGCAGCCTTGTGTTTATGCCTGTAAGGCTTGGAAGAATAATAAATAAAGAATATTCACCTGTGACCCTAATATCCAGAGGGCGGAATCACGTGGAAACATATTTAAATGAACAGCTCGATTCGGCTTATTTAGGTCAAGTTCATCACTGGAATGGCTTCCGACCGCTCTCGTATCTGGATATCTTTCACGTTTTGCGCGTGGCTGGCTAGGTGGATTAACTCTGTTTCTGTCAAAAAACAAATAATTCAATTCTCTTCTGGTTTCCGAAGAAGGTTCAGTATCTCGCGTTTGGATGCTATTTGACAAAAGCTACTGAAATGGTACTGACAAAGGGTACTAAGAAATATGATTACTTTAATTATGGTACATCTTCTTAATATATACTATAATACACGCACATATATATAGTTTAATATATACTGCCCATATGTCTATGTACATGAGAAGAGTTTTATATATATATTCTTTTTCCACTTTGCTCGATGTGGTTTTGATTACACACACAAAATAAATAAATAAATAAATAAATAAATTGGAGTGAATAAAAAAGAAACAAAAAATCAGTACTTTTCCGTTTTGACGGGGCAGGCGATAAAATCGCCAATAATGGTACAACCGATGGCAAACGGAATATCCTCGCTGGTAACCTTTTACTCATCATTTTCAAAACTAGTCGCAGCCATTTCGTATCAGATTGTTTCTTTCAATACTGACATACAATTACATAGAATTTTACCAGATAGTTCAGTTTTATGCCTCAAATCAGACCGCTCACCCGAGGGCAAAAATATAGAAAGGAAAAGTAAGGGTTAAATTCATCAATTCTAATGAGAATGCACTAGCGATGTAAAGCGGTTTTACATAATTTCTGAGTAACCTATTCTTACGAATTGAAATAATTCTTGCATTTAAACATGTATTCCAAATTAAGATTTAACCTGAAATTAATGAAAGAATTAGATTTTTGTAGCGTAGTTTCCGTGAGATGAGATGACTTGAGATCACGTGATATGAACCGGCGAATCAGGATGTTGTACCATGAAAGCATAGTAAATTCTTAAATAAAGATAATCCCATTGAAATTAACGGAAGATTCGAAATGAAAGCAAAAAATGAAACGATTATGAAACTCTGTAGTTCATAAAGGACAAGAATGCAATTTTTAAATAATCTGGTACTTTTCTTAATTTTTTCTGAATGAATTGTTTATTCATGAGCTTGAATTTTATTTTCTAAAATCTGTATTTTGCGTCAATTTTTGAACCCATTAATTTATGTTTCATAAACCTGCCTAACCAGAAACAAGCGTGCCCCGAAGTGGCACATCAAACTGAAGCCAACATATAGAAAGCCAAGAATACAGTGGAACTCTGTTTCAAAAAATGTGATAAGTTCCAAAATGGAAATGCAACGGGGAAGCGAACACTAATATAAACAATGGCAGCATTTAATGTATTTCACGCCAAGCTGATGGCTTGAAAACGAAAGCGACATTTCCGGCCGATTGAATAAAATTTATTTTTGAAAAAAAAAACAGTTCTGCAGAAGTATTTTTTTTTAATTGAATAACAAAGTAGGCTGAACTCAATCTGTGCTCCTGGCCTCGATCACATTTGCGCATTTTAATCGTTATGGACGGTACAATTCATGGAAAAAGAGCCAAGTGGCGACATACGTACATGTAAGACAACAAGCAAGAGCAGAAATGTGATGTGTCAAACATAAACACCCATCTCAGAATTATTTAGCTTCAGATTATTTTAATTACTATAAAGATTCGGATGACAAATTTAAAATCATTATTGACTGAAGCGCTATGTAATTATGTGCATCCTTAGCGTAATGCAAGAACCATACGAGAAAAATTAATTTTGAAATGATGTGCTTTATTATAAGCGTTACCATTTTGGTTAAAAAGTGGAAATTACCAAATTTTAAAATAAATTTAAGGGAATATTTCATATTAATTTTTTAATCATATTTATTTCTTGTCTTGCATTCACGCACACGGGCAGCGAAAGAGGGAGACAGAGATGTCAAATTTTAAAGATAGCATATGCTGTGTATTACAGTTTAGAAAAAGTACTGAAACAGCATACCTTTGATACTAATTTTATCTCTCAAGTTTTCTAT
This sequence comes from Stegodyphus dumicola, assembly GCF_044657685.1. Taxonomy (NCBI): domain Eukaryota; kingdom Metazoa; phylum Arthropoda; class Arachnida; order Araneae; family Eresidae; genus Stegodyphus; species Stegodyphus dumicola. The sequence continues at coordinate 132,320,174 of NC_140776.1, forward strand.
ACATTACACATTTATAATGCATATATTAACTAATCATTACCGGCTTTTAATTTTGGTCTAGGTAATAAATTATTCACATAAAATGTCTTCTATTCTAAATATTCTAAATAAAGATGTAAGAAAGAAGCTATAAACATTTTCACTTAATTTGAGGTTAATGCTCTTACAACAAGCATCCGAGATTTTTTAAAATTTTATTTAAGCTGTCTTAATTCCCTTTAAAAACTCTTGTTGACATTTGAATGCAGAAATCGTAACATAGAAGACGAGAAAACATTCCGATTATTTCTTTTACATTTTTTATTATAATGTTTTTTCCATTAAATCTGCTGTTATTTAACTCAGTGTTTTTCCTACACTATGACATATGATGGAAAGTTCTAACCTGGGAAGAAAGAAAAAAATATCGTAATTGATTGGCATGTAAACGTTTCAGTTTCTAGAACGCTTACTTGGTTTGAAATGTTTGACAACAAAAACCGATCTCTCCTTTCCTATCACTAAGAGCATAATAACAATAAAATGTGATAGACATCGTATAATAGCGGAATAAAGACTAAGAGACCTTAAGTTTCCTCATTGGAAAAAAAAATCAGGAAACTTGCAAACTGAAACAATTTTTTGAGTCTAGACGTTAATTCTTTATTTTGTTTACATGAGACTTACTCATTTATTCTTTTATAAAAATATTAACTCTTATCTGAATATTTGCACATGTGACAAATATCCTTTCTTCATATTTTAAAATACTGAAAGTAGGGAGACTCTTAAGGAGAATTTTTAAAGAAATTTATCTTATCTGCTAATTACACTGCAGCAAAACCCAGTAAAACGGGGTACCAGATTATTATCAATGAAAAGTATTGGCTATATTTTGAATTGAAAGAGGAAAAAGTTAGACATCCGGAGTCTAAAATTGTGTTTATTTATTATTCAGGACAAAATATACATACTAAAGTAGTATTATGATGTTTGATAAACTATAGTTGTTGTTTTAAGACTTGTTTTATAAGTCTGTCTGGAACAATTGTCTCAAATTCAAATTCCCATGCGGGCTAAGCTAAGTTCACGGTTTTCAGATGACAAATCTGAATTAAATATATTTTTGTTATAACGGAAAGACGTGTAACTGCAAATAATTTTTTCAATTTCAAGTTACAGCATTTTATGGGTTTTTCTTTCAGTTATTTCCCGAATTATGTATGCATTGTGATGTCAACAGGATATGTTACAGGGAACTGACAGAGGTCAATGCTAAAGCCAAATAAATCACGAATCTCGTTATTCTGCCTTCTACCCGTTTTCCATGAGCAAAACCTCATTCTTTTTCTTTTCGGCAAGCATATGCTATAACAGCCGGAGTTTGTTTTTGTTTGTATCTTTATATTATGGATCTACATCTTTTATAGGAGTTTGTTTATGTAATCATGTCTTTTTTATCAATAAGTGTAAAAAGTTGCATCATCTGGCATCTAAACAACTAATAAAATTATAAATAAAAGCAACTTTGAAAACTCTACAAATTAACATTCGTCTGCAGCAACAACTAACAAACTTAGCAACAAGTACTTTGCCAGAGTCGGATAATAGGATTACATGTAATAGAATACTTTCATTAAACTAAACAAAACATCTAAGTTCTCATTCTTACCTTATGAGGCAATTTCTCCCTCCTTTCAGCATGCCTTCGTAGTGTAATGGTAGCACACACGGCGCGTATTCGAGAGATCCAGGTTCAAGTTTCGGCGAGGGAATTGCTCATTTTTCACGTCTTCCGCTTCAAAAAACTAATGACTCTACAGTGGCACCCGAAACTAAAAGGTAGTCGATGAAGATTCTTCACCACCAGGATTTGGCGATTGGGCCCTCCAATCCCTAGTCACCCTTTAAAAGGGAGTGTATATATATATATACGAGAGTATATATATATATATATACGTTCCTCCTTTTGAAAGAAAGGAAGTATTTTCTTCCTTCTTTCCGCAAGCCTCTGTGTTGTAATAGTAGCACACTCAGCGCGTATTCGAGAGGTCTAGGTTCGAGTCCTGGCGAGGGCATTGCTCATTTTTCACGTACTCCTGCTTCAAATAACCTACTATCTCTATAACCTAACTACATTACTTTTATCACTTATTCCTTAGGATATTAAGTAATATTTAATCAGATACTCTACACCAAGTTAAGTCTTTTAGATGTATAAACATCGGCACTCAAAATAAAGGAGATCGGTAAGTAAAACAGAAAGAGGATTTATGCAAGCAAACTAATATTGATTCCACGTCTTTTGTATAAGTGACTGGACAGATAGACGAAATAATGTGCTTATTTACATTTTATGTATATTGCAAAAGTCCTTATCCAAACTTTATTTTCTCATCCGTTACTCCGAGATACTTCTGTTTATAACTGTTTAAGGATAAACCTGAAGTAGGACAAATCTAAGTTGCTTAAACTTCCATTTAAGTTAATTCGGTGATATTCCTTTGCGACTAAGTATACAAATAATATCCTATGTTAGTAATTTTAAGAATTATCTGTGTGCCAATACCGAAGCTTACTAGCGCTCTCTATATCTGCTCCCAAAATTCATGTAATTCTTTCAAAATCCTACTTGTAGTTACATTTTAAATGATTGAAAGCACATGTCTACTCTCAACGGTTGCTAAAAAAAAGGGGCCACGAAAGGGGTTTTGTGGACGCGGTATATATATATATAAATGTTGTATGATCTTAATTTAGTGCAAAATCGAGTTATTCTACTACTTGCGCAATTGCTGCAAAGTAAGTTAATAATAATGAATTTATTAAAGAAATATTGATTATATTATCTCCTAATATTAATTTTAGTAGAATTATCTTAAAAGAGTGAATCCATAGTTAATAAGTTTAATTTCGAAAAATGTGAAAAATGTTTTAAAGTAATTTGAATGTAAATTGTTAAAAATGTAACAACTTGAGTAAATTGTTACATTTTTAACAATTTACATTCAAATTACTTAAAAACATTTTTCGAAATTGAACTTACTAACTATGGATTCCCTCTTTTAAGATAATTCTACTAAAATTAATATTAGGAGATAATATAATCTATATTTCTTTAATAAATTAATATATATATATATATATATATATATATATTGTGCGACGCAGAATTACAAACCCACTATTCATAAGAATCATGATGTACGTATAGTATATCCACAGATTAGGAACATTGCCTTAGGACATGCGATGCAAGTGCCTATAAATTTAAAACCGAGGAAAAACCATTCAATAAAATTAACCGGTTAGGAGTTGTTATGTTAAAGATGGGTTTTTCTCAATGCTTTCTTTTCAATTACTTGGTAATGACAGAATAATACCTTGGGTTATAAATAAAATAACCAAATTCCTGGTATTGAACAGATGCCAGGCACAGCGCGGGTTTTCATTCCTCGAGGTTTTTGTCCTCTTTCAAGAAGACTTTCTATACTGCTAACTAGAAAGCATTAAAATCGGAAAGTTTCGCTACGAGCTGCTTTATGTGTGCAAGAAACCTCCGGCAAATATTTCGTCTAACCAGAAGCCGCAAACTTCGACGCGGTTAACTCCGCAGCTACAGAGAAGAGAATGATTGTCGCGTTGACTGAAATCAAATTAATCATTGCGTGTTATCGATGCCGCTCATAATACTTTCTTATTACGGCAGTATAATGAATATTTGATTACGCCTCATTATTTTTTTTCTGGGCATCTTTGAATTTCTACAAAATAATGTTATAAAAGTTACAGTAGTTAATGTTTTCTAAAATCATTTAGAGAATGAGTGAAAATAGAATGGAGGGTGAGAAACAATACCTAAATTAAAAATTATTTAGCCTTTAATCTTTCCTTGAGGAAATGAGAAATGACAGTCCTTTACGTTTACGTTTTTAAGCTATTCATCTAGTAAACATAAGAATAAAAAACAGGAATTTGAAAGCCGCTTAGTAGCAGAAAAATAAGTGATTAGCTGGCTATGAAGTTAAGGATTGTTCTGCTGGCATTGTCTGCTGTCTGGTAGTAACGATCCATGTGTGTCGATTAAGGATGGATTTAGCAATCTATATGTATTACTAATATCCATCTCAAGCCATAAAAATATCTTGGTCACATTAAAGCAAGTTTACAGCTTTCCACATTTGGACGATCAAGAATAGATCTGCAGTTAAAACAACTAATATCTATAAAGGTTCATGACCAGCCTAAATCATTATATGAGTATGTGTTTAAAAACTGCAAGAGAATTTGATTTTGAGTCCAAATTTATTGAACATATCTGTGACAGGATGGCAGTTATAGCAGAGCAAGTATTGGGACTACACAAAGGAGGGCAAGAAAAGTATCCGCGAGCCAATTTTATACATTGTTATAGACATTTTTAAAATTTTCTTTTACATCAATATGCATGCAGCGTTAGCTCTACATGTGTCATTGCATGCCGCATGTTTTTTAACACACTGACTAGTACGTCTTAATTTTTTTTCATCGTCTACAAAGAAAACTGCACTAAAACAGTTCATAGAAAAAACGATACCAGAAGCTGTACTTGCAACAAGGAATTTTTGCTCAAGCACGGTATACATGGAATAAAAAAACAATGGTTATTAAGTTTTTGAAAATGTTATAGAGAACTTAAATGATTGTTATACTTTATGTGTATCACAAGCGCATGAGCACATTAAATTTTTCACATTACATTAAATCCCGAATGTAAGAACTGTTTTATCCTAGAGTTGTTGTCAATGACATTTGTCACTCAAGAACATTTTTTTGAGATTTCAAGAAAAAAATCCTTAATACTGTTTACTGAGGAAGACAAAATTTCAGTAATGTGCTTAAGTCACAGAAAAATGATTTTGAAGCACTATGAAAAAATGCCAGTGCATAAGAGACAAATTAACTGCAAGAGAATTTGTCAGCAGGAAGAATGTATGCTGGCAAATGTGAACTCAGGCAACAGGATTTTAATAACGTATCTAGATAAACTGTCGAAAGATTTGTTCCCTTACAAAACTTGAATTTACGAACTTCTGAATGAAAATAATTTTACTACTTGTAATTCTAATTTTCCTGAAATATTGTTAAATAAATTAAGTGCCAGTCCATCTTGTAAAAGTTTTGACTTAAAGAAATGATCTGATTGCTATATATTAAAAGCTTAAGAATGATCTGATTGCTATACATTCTTTAGTAGAGTTTGAATATTTAATTCTATGTGAACTAAACCCATATATGACATTATATATATAACATTAGTATTAGCATTATGATTGAAACGTACAATTTGTCTTCACTCATTCTATCAATACCAGCTTGGAATGCATCAGCTGAACAATCATTTTAAACAATGAGAAGAATTAATAATTATCTGAGGTGTTGAAGTCGCAGGAGAGATTAAGAGCAAATAGCATATTATCTATCGAGAAACAACTTTTCAAGAATTAAAGCATTGTCTTTATTTTGAGAAGGTGTTATAAAGGCAATTATTTTTAAAGGTAGAAGGGCAGAATTCGCGTTCAAATAATTTTAATTCCAGTTGATGTAATCGCACTGTTATTGCTAGACTTTTGATTATAACATAAGCTTCAGGTATATAGTGTTATTTCCATAAACTAAATAATGTATGCATTTCCAGGTAATTTGTTTATAAACATTAATAGATTGTATAATAGTTTGAAAACCCGAAAAACTGGTGAGGTTTAAATTTTTATTGTTTATACCCTATAACTTCATTTATGTGTTATTATATATATAAAACATATAACTAAATAGAGAGTATGTGTAATGCTAATATCCATTAATTAATGCAGACTTTTTTTTTAATTTCGGGTTTAACAGCTTGATAGGCCCCTGCCAGGAGAGCCAAGATAAGCCTCTGTCAGATACATATGTGAGTGAGTGAGTGAGTGAGTGAGTGAGTGAGTGAGAGATTATGGCGCAAAACCAAAAATGATTATAGAGCGCCAAACACGAGATGGGGTGAGTACAATTGATGAAATTAAAATACAATAAATAAAAACAAGTAGACAAATGTATCAAATCCAGAGGATGAAGTCATATAAGAACAAGTTAAAACCACACATTTAAAATTTAAGATACAATCTTTAAAACAAATTACATTAGGTGATAAAAGCCAGTTTCTTTCAAATAATAAAATAAATTACAATTGACCTCTCTTCCGATTAAACGGTCGAGTGGTAAGTCACAGCTATTAAAATATTTCTGGCGAAGACTATTAAAACATGGACACTCAATTAAAATATGACGAACAGATAAACAAACATTACAATTAAAACACTCTCAGCTTTTAAAAGGTAGTTATGTGTCACTCTAGTGTGACAAATTCTGAGGCGAGTCAAAAGAACTTCCTCCTTACGATTTTTGGTAGATTCCCAATCCTCAATTCTAGGTTTTACTTGTCTTAACTTGTTTTGAAGCTGAACATCCCAAATTTGTTGCCATTTTTTTCGGACCTTTCCCTTGATGACACAGCAGATATCTCTAAAAGGGATAAGGCGACTAGACAGTTGAACAGTAGATTTGGCTGCGATATCTGCAAGCTCATTTCCCTTTATTCCAGCATGTCCAGGAACCCAGCAGTACAGGACTTCATATCCTCGAATCGTTAAGTTTATATGAATTTTGAGAACATCGACTACCACAGGATTCTGAGTGTTGGGAAAAGCTTCCAAAGATTTCAGAGCACTATACGAGTCTGTATAAACTACGAACTTTTTGTGGCAGAGCTTCGAGATGTACAAAAGACCATAATATATTGCAGTTAATTCAGATGTTATGACTGAGCAAGCATGGTGCAGGCATCTGCCCTCAATGTAATCTTCAAATACAAAAGCCATCCCGACATGATCATTTGACTTCGATCCAACTGTGTAAATCGGATAATAACTGCTATATTTCTGCCTGTGCTCAGCAAAGAGTTGTCTGTAAACGATCTCGTTAGTGCTCGCCTTCACGTGATGTTTGAAAACATCAAGAAGCTGAATCCGTGAATTTTCCCAAGGTGGAATTTCGAAATTCTGTACTGCTTGGGGGCGCATATCAGAGAGGGAATGTTCCTCAATGACAGGGCGAACTCTTAAAGGAAAGGTAGGAACGCAGGATGGACGCGTTTCAAATAAAACGTTACACGCATCATCGAGTAAGCACAGCTTATTGGGATGTTCAGGTTGGGATAGAATATTAAAATATTGCAAGAGGGACATTTGCTCACGCCTCGGATAAAGTGACGGTTCGTTACAGTCAATGTACAGGCTCTGGACGGGAGAGGTCCTGAAAGCTCCTGAACAAATGCGCAGAGCTTGATGGTGAACAGGATCCAGTTTTAACAATACTGATGGCCGAGCGTCTCCATAAACAACTGAGCCATAATCCAGTCTAGAGCGGACGAGCGCTCTGTAAACGCGAAGCATAGAGCAACGCTCTGCACCCCAGGAGGTGTTCGCCAACACTTTTAAAATATTTAGTGTTTTTAGACACTTCTTTCTCAGGTTTAACACATGAGAAAGGAAAGTCAATTTCTGGTCGAACGTCACTCCTAAAAATTTTACTTCGGGCGCAACTGGAATAATTGTACCATTTAGATATAACTTAGATTCAGGATGGAGACCTCGCTTCCTACAAAAGTGTACGCACACAGTTTTCTGTTTCGAAAAAGTAAATCCCTGTTTGTCTGACCATTCTTGGATCTTATTCAGAGCCATCTGCAATTGCCTTTCTATGTATCTCATGTCTGCTCCTCGACAGCTAATCTGTAAATCATCTACATATAGTGTTCCCAAGATGGTGGGAGGAAGTTCTTTTAGTACAGAGTTTATTTTTAAACTGAAAAGCGTTACACTAAGAACACAGCCTCTTCCTATTGAAAAACGTCCGAAAAAACAGAGCCAATTCTTACTTGAAAAGTTCTAGCGTTCAGGAAATTCTGAATGAAAATTGGTAGGTTGCCACGCAAGCCACTCTCGTGAAGATCGCGAAGTATACCGTATCTCCATGCCTTATCATAAGCTTTCTCTATATCAAAGAAAATTGAGACAAGGTGATTTCTTCTGACAAAAGCTTTTCGAATGGATGTCTCTAAGAGGAGCATGTTATCTACGGTTGTTCTCCCCTTTCGAAAACCGCTTTGATAAGGCGATATAATATTATTCTTTTCCAAGAAGTAGACTAGGCGGCTGTTTACCATCTTTTCAAACAGTTTGCAAACACAACTGGTAAGAGCAATTGGCCGATAGTTCGAGGGATTCCTTGGGTCTTTCCCTGGCTTGGCAATAGGAATGACAACAGCTCTCCTCCATGCACTGGGAAAAGTACGCTCCTTCCACACTCTATTGTAAAGAGCGAGAAGGGCTTTCAGTGACTTATAGGACAGATGCTTTAGCATTTCGTAATTTATGCCATCAAAACCCGGAGAAGACCTATGTGTCTGCAATAAAGCTCTCTTTAATTCCACCATAGTAAATGCTCTATTGTAAGGCTCAGATTTGGAAGAGTTGAATGCGATGGGATTTATTTCCGAGTGCTGCTTGATAGTTTGAAATGCAGGTGAATTGTTTCTGCTGGAAGAAACGGCAGCAAATGTCTCACCTATAGTATTTGCAATTTCTTCTATGGAGCTAATCACTCGGCCATCTTTTTCCAAAAAGGAAAGTGAGTGGTCCTTATATATTCCGCATGCTTTTCGAACTCTTTCCAAAACCCGCTTACTAGGCGTAGAGGATGTAATTGACGACACATAGGAAATCCAAGAATTCCTTTGGCTCTGCCTCCTTACTTTTCGTGCGTTTGCTTTTGCTCTTTTAAATGCAATGAGGTTTCGCAGAGTAGGATATCTACGAAAAATACCCCATGCTTTTTTCTGTTTTTTCAGTGCTTCATGACAATCGCGATTCCACCACGGTTTCGAATATTTCAGTATTTTTCCTGACGTTCTAGGAATGGAAAGCATAGCTGCCTCAATAATAGTATTTGTAACAGCTTCAACAGCATCATCGATATGCGCATCTTCTACCATTTCATCTGTGAGCTCTGCAATGGAAGAGAAGAGTTCCCAGTCTGCCCTATCGAGTATGAATCGAGGGAATCTCGACATGGGGTTTGCTCCTCTTCGTGCAAGAGATATAAAAATGGGATAGTGATCGCTGTTGTGAAGATCATTTCCCACACTAAAAGTGCAAAATGGCAGCAGAGATGGTGAACAGATGGCAAGGTCGAGAGCGTGGAATGTCCTTAAAGGCTCGTGGAAGTAAGTATTCTGCCCATTATTCAGGAGACAAAGGCTATGATCTTCGATCATCTGCTCAGTTTGTCTTCCACGGCAATTTGTATCTTTACTACCCCAGAGCGGACTATGGCCGTTAAAATCCCCTATTATTATAAAAGGCTCAGGCAGCTGCTCTAAAAGATCATTTAAATCTTGCTGATCAATGTGCTCATTAGGAGGCAAATAAAGAGAAACGACTGAAACTACAATATGAAAGTTTACTTGTACAGCGACAACTTGGAGAGAAGTCGTCAAAGGAAAGGAACTTGAGGGATAGTCCAGTGAGGTGAGGAGACATACACCTCCACTGGCACGCTCACCTGCAAGGTTATCCTTCCTGACGAGAGAAAATCTCCGAAGTTTTGCATGTTGATCTGGTTTCAGATTTGTCTCTTGTATTGCGAAGCACATACGATGATAAGTATTGATCATAGCTTTGATGTCAAGGAAATTTCGGTGGAAACCGCGACAGTTCCATGAGACGAGGACGGCCATTATGATTGATGTTTGTTCTTCCTGTGTTCCTTTTTAGTTTTGCGCGGGAGCAGATGTTCAGGAATTTCCAATCCATCCTCCACTTCCATACTGTCTGAATCTGCGGATTCAGAAATCGTTTCATTTACAGAACTATTGCTGGGACTTCTATTTTTGTTAATTGGTTTTGGAGGGATATGTTTTGGTGTGCTTTGAATAACTATTTCTTTATTTTGTACGACATGTGTTGCATTTTCCTTTTTCTTGTTTGCAGATTGTTGGGTTTTATTTGGTGGAGTCTGTGTGATTTTGGAAGTTTGAGTGGCTATAGTGCGGGTTGATTTCACGGCATTGGCATATGATTTCTTTGATTGAGGCTGCGTGCTTTGAACTTGTCTCCTGGCTTCGGCATATGAAATGTTCCTAGAAACTTTTAGGGTCTGAACTTCCTTTTCAGATTTCCATTTTGGACAAGAGCGAGAAAATGCTGGGTGATCACCCTTGCAGTTAACACACAATGGCGCAGCGGTGCAATTCTCACTATCTTGGCCAACCAACGAGCATCTATCTGGCGCACGTAAGGGTGCCACGACAGGATGTCTTAGAGTGACCAAACCGCTGGCATTGGAAGCATCGCATTGGGTTGGGAATATATGGTCTTACGGGACAGTTAAGATACCCAGCCTTTATATTCTTCGGCAGATAAGGCGATTTGAAGGTCAGGATCACGTGTTTCGTGTCAATCAACTGACCTTCCTTTCGCATCTTGATCCGCCTGGCACCACACACATTTTGGTCAGCTAACTCGGAGACGAACTCTTCTTCTGAAACACACAGAAGGTCGATCTCCGAAATCACGCCTCTACAGGTATTGTTTTGTGTGCTGACACTGTTATAGCTACTTGTCCAAGTTTGGTTAGATGTAAAAGTGAAGCAGACTGGGTGGCCGAAAGGGTATCAATGAGCAAGTCTCCTGAACGGAGACGCTTTATGTTCCTTGGCTCACCTACACAGGAATGAATGTATTTGCTGACCAGGAAAGGAGACATCTTTTGCAATTCTCCAGAGGCACTGGAAACAACAACAAAGCGCGGACAATCAGCAGATTCTTTGGCATTTGCATCGGTACGGATCTTCTTTGTAATGGATTTGTCACTAACTTCAATATCTTTGGTATTTTCATCAGCACGGATCTTCTTGTTAATAGATTTGTCGACAATTTCTATATCTTTGTTGGTATCATTTGATTCGGGTTTTTTTAAAATAAAAAGGGAAGCCATGATTGAAAAATATAAGATTCGGGTTAGACGGCCCCACCCACCACGGAGCCCAACAAGGGAACACAGATTCCTGTGTTAGGGCTAGCCGGACCTATACGCAAACTGAAGCCCCACAGTCGGCTTTCCCGAAAGCAGGTACTCCCGAGAGCTTGACCCCAAGCCACTGACACAAGGACTAGTGACCAGCCGATTGACACCCGTGAGGACGACTAAGGTGCCTCCCGTTTAGCTGAAGCAGAGGCCAAAGCAGTGTGTTGGGGACAGTACCTCGCCCCTCAACTACCAGGACCCTCCTTTCCAGCGACACGGGTCTCCACGCACGGCAGACACGTGGGCAGTTTTCTCGCCACTCGAAAACTAGATGCAAGGACTGCTCTAGTCTCTCGTGACGGGCCCCAAACTCCGTAGAGAGAAACCACAAGGGAGAAGGGAAGGGAAAAAGTTCCAGCCAAGAGGAGAAGAGACGGAAAAGAGGATAGATCACTGGGGCTCCAGGATCGTGACACCCGTCTCATCAAGAAGATGATCCCCTGAAGGGCTAGGGTACCTCGGGATTGCCACACCCGTACTCACAAAAGTGAGCCCCATGAGGGGCAGATACATATGTACACTGCGAAAAGAAAACAGTTTTCTCTCTCTGGAACTACAACTTTCTTCTACTGGACCGATTGACGAAATTCAGCTTGCATTTTTCATGTCTCGAAAGAGCGACTTAGGAATATGTATTAGATTTATATATAGCATTGTTTTAGTATAGGTCTTTTGACACAAAATCGGATTTTTTCTGAAATAACATATCGATTGTTAGCTATGTTACTTAGCAGAAAATATTATTCAGATTTTAACAATTATATACAATTACAGCCCAGAAAGACAGTTAAGAATAGATAAGAACAATAAAAAATTTTTAATATTACGTACATAGCAATACATAAACATGAACATACTAAGAATAGTAGATGTGATAACATTTCAGTTAGTGACTTCCGCCATCTACAACAGTGGATCCCTACTCTTTTAGCTTACCAGCACAAAAATGTTAAAGTTATCGATACCTCCAATCCTTCTTAAGTCTTATGTCTTCTTACCTTCTTCCGTTATTCCCACAATATATCTTACTACTGTATTATTAAAACTATAAAATGAATAAACTTCATTGAATTAATACATAACCAATATAGTGTTATTTCTCCTAGAAAGTCTTAATTTTAAGTCTGCTTTAGAGAAATCTTTATTGGAAGGATCTAAAATCTAGTTATCCATCTCCCTTTGTTCAGGGAAAAGTTTCAATAACTCTTGGGGGTACTCTTAAGAGGTTTAATTCAGGTTCAATTCGTACAGTGGACCAATTCGTAGTCAGTTAGCCCCAATTAGTAAGTTGAAGCTGTTCACAAATTCTGATACAAATTTGTGAACTGTCTTAAATATTTCAAATTGATTTTTCTCAATACACAGTTCCTAAGAATCTAGCATTTTCATCATACAATTCATTTCGTCATACAGTATGAAACCCGTTTTGGAACTGATCTGTAATATTAATTTAAATTAATAATATTTTTGAAAAATCAACAGATAGTTATGTAAGCCCTTGAATCCATTCATCATTACAACATTTCAAGCTTAACTAAAATGCATAGTCTTCAAAAAAAAAAAAAAAAAAAAAAAAAAAAATCTGATGTTAAAATCTGAGTTTTCATCCATGACAATTTCATTTCTGGAGAAGAAATATTTTTTAACACTATCCATTTTTATAATCAACACATTACATTTAAACATTTTATTAAAAGAATGCACACTAATTTAAAACAAAATTTCATAATCAAACTGGCTTGAATATCAAACACGCTCATAAAAAAACAAAGCTATATATTTGACTTGATGATTTACTCAAAACTGAAACAGTGGTTGGCTGCCAATCGCTTTATATGATATCCAGCAAAAAACTCAGAAGGAAGTAGATGTATACAATGCTGCTGGAGTTGAATAATATGACAAGTATGTACAGTGGTGGCCAAAATTGTGGACACATTAGGAAATTTTTATGTTTTTGAACTTTAAAATGATATATACAATTTCGCAAAATGCAAACTTGTATATATCATTTTAAAGAAAATTTATTACTGAATTCAATACAAAACACAAAATTCAATTATTTGCAATACAAAAAAAGTTATATGTACTTTAATATAAATAAAAAATACAGTTATGAAGTGGTTTGTAATGTCTAGCTTTCCTGGCCAATCACTGTTCTTGTTCTGAGAACCAATCAAATGTTAGTAACTGCCAGTAGAAGCTGACATCATGTTTACACTTGAAACAATTCATTATTTTGCTTTGTTCTGTGGAAGGACCCTCCTGTTTCTTATACACTGCAATTACAAGTAGGAATTTTTGTAAAAATTTTTAATATTTAGTCAAGAAGCAATGACATCAAATAAAAGAGTAGATTGGACACCTAGAAATAGATGTAATATTATTGTGTTACGAGAAAGTGGTCTTTCCTATGCTGAAATTGCAAGACAGGTCGGTGGTTCAGTGACTACATCTGAAGTACGAAAGTTTTGTTTACGATATCAGGAGACCAATTCAATAAAAAACAAAGAAGGAAAAGGTCGAAAAAGTTGCACCACATCTATTGATGACAGAAGAATGAAAAGACTATGTCTCCAAGATAGAAAAATGTCATCAGCGGCCATCAGAAGTGATCTGAATGATGCTGGTGTTTCTGTCAGTTCAAGAACAATCAGGAGAAGATTAACAGATGTTCCACTCAGAGGTAGAATTCCACGAAAAAAGCCTTATCTTAATTTTCAGCAACGAAAAAAAAAAAAGACTACAGTGGGCAAAGGAACACATTAATTGGACAGATGATCAGTGGTCACAAGTTATATGGAGTGATGAAACTAAGATATCGTTATTTGGTAGTGATGGGCGAAAATATGTAAGACGTAGAATAGGAGAAGAGCTACATCCTGACTGCATTCAAGCAACTGTGAAGAACCCAGTTAGTGTTATGATTTGGTCATGCATGTCAGCAGATGGTATTGATCGCCTTCATGTCATCGATGGGACACTGAATGCCAGAAAATACATTGACACTATTCTAGAACCAAAACTTCTACCTTCCATCAGAGATCTCTTTCCCAACAATGCTTCGTTTATTTTTCAGCAAGATTCTGCTCCTTGCCACACAGCCAAAATATCGAAAGAGTGGTTTCGTACAAAGAGCATTAAATTGTTGTCATGGCCAGGTCCTGACCTCAATCCTATCGAAAATTTGTGTCACCGTTTCAAAACTCACGTCCGTATGAGGCGCCCATCAAATAAAAGGGAACTAATTGAGGCTATAATTGTTTCCTGGCACCATGTAATAACGAAAGAAGAGCTTAAAACTCTTGTCAGCTCAATGAAACGTCGATGTGAAGCTGTAATCAAAAATGAAGGGTACCCTACTAAGTACTGATAACTCACTGCAATCATCACTATCTAATGTATATCGATAACTATTATCGTTTAACTGTTTTTGTATTGCAAATAATTGAATTGTGTGTTTTGTATTGAATTCAGTAATAAATTCTCTTTAAAATGATTTATACAAGTTTGCATTTTGTGAAACGTAACGTTTTCTATAAGCATACAAAGTTGAAAAACATAAAAATATCCAAAAGTAAAAATTTCCACAATTTTGGCCACCACTGTACAGGTCTATTTATAATTAATTGCATTTGTTACTTAAACATTTCAGTCAGCAGTTGTCATATCGAAAATCCTCTCAGCTTCTTTCCTTTTTATTCAGTGACAAATATAAACATTCCAAAAATGTTTCGTATAATCAGTATTCATTGCTAACTTTTCCGATAATGTTTTTTTCATTTCGCTGACTTAGCCATCGTATATCCCAGGGGTATGCGTACCACAAGTTGAGAACCTCTCATCTGGAGCAAAAGAATCAGAATGAACAAGAGAATTAATGCCAGTATGAAGAGGGAAAAATTTTTGAAGAGTTAACACAGATAAAAACTAAACGTTCGACACAAACATTTTTTAAAAATTAAGATTTCGGCTCTCAGGTCGGTCATGAAAGCGTTATTAATGATCCAGATCTACTGAAAATTGAACCAAGTACGTTCTTCTTTAATGAAAATTTGTTGAAACAGCTCATCAACAATAAATATAATTTTTGAAATGCTCAAATTATGAGGTATAATTTTTATTCCTTTGATGTTATATAAACACCAGGACAAACAATTGTATTTTTACATCGAAAGAAGGTTTTAATGTACTTTTCAATAGAGACACTTATCGTATCTTCAGACGAGCTTCTGAATTCCATCTTCAAAGAAATTTACCGCCCAGTGTGATAATCATTTTTGATACCCAACGTGAGCAATAGTTTCGATAATTTAAGCGTTCAATTACAATATCACAATTTTCTTGAAACTTCCGGAAACACAGAAGACTTCTTGAAATTTAAGGCAACATCGTAAATAATGATGAAATCCTAAAACGTCTGTTCCTTCAAACGTTTCTGTCAACTTTCTGCAACGAGTCACTTTTAACGATGGATAGTCACCTATATCATCTCTCATCATCGCGCTTTACAATTTTATTATTATGTATTAAATGTAGGTGAAAATTACACTGAGAAGTTGATTAAGCTTAGCTCTTTATTGAAAAATGTATTTTAGTGTTCATGTAATATTAAAAAAATATTTACTTCAAGATATACTTCGAAAAATATTTTTTTTACGTTTTTCCTGTCTTTAAGATTCAAAATGATTCGAATGATAAGAAAGCGGTTCAAAGAATTGAATTTTTAATGGTTTAAAGGTTTTCGAGCCTTGTATCTAGCCCTCTAAATAACAGGGTTGGGCTCATTTAATGAAGGTTTCACGGGCGCACTTGTCTGACGTTTTCATTATTTATGCAATCTGTTAGTGTGAATAGGAACCTGTTTATATCAGAAATCCTTAATAAAGGCATTTATTCTTAGGCAAATAGCCTTCAAGTTCTTCGCTGCATTTTTTTTTTTTTTAAAGCAATCTTTAAATTTTATCATCGTTAAAGAAACAACTCAACTACGTGAATGGGATTAAGCATATGACGCAGATCTAATACAGAATATTCTGGAAGAAAATAAAGAGGAGATGTAGCATTAATTATTGAGAATGTTAAAATCTTTCTAGAAATGAGATTTTTATGACACTATTATTATGTTTCTAAAACATAAAAAAGGGCAACAGATATAAAAGCAAAATAAAACAAAATATGTCTTCTACATTGCGAATGTTGTTATGATCGAGATTTGCTCGACTAATCCAACAATCCTGAGGAGAAATTGAAGGGTATACTAAAAGGTCGATAGAAGTTATCAAAATTCATCTTGACAGGCAGCTTTTATATCTCTGGTATAGCAAAATTATAAGAATGTTTAACACCAAATACTCAGAATCAAGTTCAAAAAAAGACAATGTATTTGCTCTTTTCATTAGGGTTAACATTTTTGGCTCCAGTTTTTTAATCTTTCCCAAAAAATGATTGGTTTGTTACCTTTTTCTACTCGCCAGTTGCTGCCTGAACATAAACAGGATAATTCAAATACTGACGAAGTCCTGTATACATAGGTACGTTCTTTGTTTTCTTTTACATGCAAAGTAACATAAAATCAGTCTCCTTGCGCTTCTTCATGAAGGCAGACCTATTATTAAGCGGACAGACCTCTAGTCAAAGTCAAACAAACAAATATTATTTCTTTATACAAATTTTTATATAGCAAAACTATCAAAATTGTCTGCATATATCTAATTACAAAAGACGGTTCAAACTCATTTCTTAACAGAAAGAGGCATAAGTTAATTCTGAAACTGATGCGACTTAAGTAGATTTAGTTTCAGCCGCTTCATGTATGTTTTATAGCTCCCGTTCTACTAGGCCGATTGACTAAATTGAATTTGCGTTTTTCATGTCTCGAAAGCGCGACTTTACAATTCAATTCTATTCATTCAATATTTCAATTCTATAACTTAAATTAGGCCAAATTGCCAAGTTTTGTAAAAATCTCACGGGTCTTTTTTAAAAAATTATCTCTCGAAATTTTAGAGTCTCAATGTTAATTGAGTTTGGTATATATTTATTAATATCTCTTTTTTCATTAGACTTATTTGATTCTTCCTTTCACATGTCGAAATTTCGGTTCATTCCAAATAACATTTGCCATTTTTTGTGATTTATTTTTTTAAATTTGTATTTTTAAATATTTTTTATATAAATCTTTCAGTAAAAAAATTGAATTATAATTTATATGATTTTTACTATCATCTTAAAGTAGATGTATTTCTAAGCACACCTGCAAAAAATTACAGTTTTGTTATTCAAAATTTCCGAAGGTATACGTGAATTTATATATTGGCTCGTTTTGAAATTTGGCATATTTGCTAAAAACGATAATAACATCAAATGTGGTTTAGGCACTTTGTTAAAATTAGTTGAAAGTAGGAACGATGTAACTTTCTTTCCGCTCAATGCACAATGTAAAAAGGTAAGAACGATGTTGACTTTTTTCCACTTCTGCACAATGGAAGGGAAAGAGAAATAAGTTGCCATATATTAAGAAGTTCGCCAAGTGAATTATTCTTGGCGCAAACTGAAAAATATGCGCCAAGACAAATTTTTTAGTTTCTCTGTAAATTTTGCACCAAATTTCATAAAATTTAAGACATAATCTGAGTTGTAGAATTGAAATATGGGAAACAAATTCGCCATAATATTTTAGAAAAAGTCTCATTTTGTGTCAAAATACCTATGTTAGAACAATGCGAGATATGAATCTAATATATATCCTACATCGTGCTTTCGAGACATGAAAAACGCAATTTGAATTTTGTTAATCTGCTCAGTAGAAAAGGAGATATGTATAAATAGCATGATGCTATATCAAAATCTAAATTTCGTTTCCTTGTATTTACATACTTAGTGCGTGCTTACATATTTTTACGAAAGTCTGGAATGTAGTATTTGACACCAGCAGAAGTTTAAAGGAATATTTTATTTTATTTTAAGATAAATAAATCTAAGTACTGTAATTGAAAGTTCAATAAAATTTTTTTATTTTATTTCCGAGAAGGAATTATTAGCATAATTAAAACACAATGGAGAAGAAACAATTGAAATACGAGTGTTCTTCTTTTCATATTCCTTGATGATATGTTGCTTTCAGTTTTTCGAAAGAGAAAAGTTATTGTCTTATTCATCCCATTGTTTTCTCATATATTTAACTTTCATTGGCCTGGAATAAATAAGGACCAATTTTTTCTTCCTATTCTTCTTAGCTAGAAAATGTGTTTTCATTTTTGTTAAATAGTTTTTTGATCGATTTAATACAATTTGCCTTACATCTGAAGAAAAAACACCCGAATGAAAGAATGTTTGGGAAACATTTAAGCATCAAAAACATTTATAAAAAACTCAAAAATTTAGTTATACGCAATTCATTAAAAATGTTATTGTGATAGTTGCGGGAAGATATGCAGCTCAGAATTCTGCAGGAACGACTGCTCAGCTTTGGCGGAATCGCAGACAATTTTCATGGTTCATTGGTAGCTAATATTTATGGTCGATGGGAAAAAGATAAGTATAAGGCTGAACTTTAAAAGTAACTTAATAATGTAAAAATAAATCAGTTTTTTACAGAAATATAAATTTGCAGTCATTACCTTTCTACGTGCCTCTATCCACTTGAGTGCTCTATACTAGAGTGATACAAGAAGACAGCAAGTAAGCTAATGCAATTTATTTATAAGTATGTTCAGACAAGTTCGTTTTCTTCGTGACAATATTCGAAAAGGCTATACCCCTCGACGGCTTCTCCGACAACAAGCTGTCAGAGGCTAAGAGATTCTCGTACACAAAGCTTTTGAGCTCACCCAAGAAATAAAATCAATGGAGAATAAGTTGGATAATTATGATGGCCAAAATGAGAAGGCAGAAAGTCTTCTGTCTCACAGCATCAATGGCTCTTATGATAACGACTCACGCTGCCAACGCAATGAAAAACGCTCTGCAGCAAACACAGTAGCATTTACATTTACCTACTTCTAGGTAATTAATTGTAAACGCTACTATGTTACTTCTAGATAAAAATGGTTTCTGTCTGCATCCTGACCTGCCTTTAAAATTTGTTTAAAGTCTATTGAAATTAAGTTTTCCTCCATATATCGTTACAATAAGGATTTTAAATTAATATCTCGAGATCCCAAATATCGAATTGAAATAAAACACCTCAAAATAAGAATAATCCATCGAAATTAAACACCTCGAGATTTAGAAATGTGAAAACTTGCACAGAATTCACATTTAACATTTGATAACAAAATAATCCTATCTATAAATTTTGAGCATACGTGTTTTTACCATCAAAAATGAAGAATTTGTAGGTCAGTGTGTACGTTCCTTGAATTCGTGTTCGAGAAAAAAACTGCGGAACCTAGATGCACCAGATTTTACACATAATCGTCCAGTCGAATATGTGAAGCTGAAACCCGAAATTTAAATTAGTTTGATTTGTTTTATGTTTTAATGGCAAATTTGATGAAATTTTGATTCACAAATTCAGTGATTTAAAAGCAGTGTGTAACCACTTGGCTTAGCATAAAATATTTAGTTTTTTAATTTTCTTAAATCCGAGGACTTAGCGATTTGAAAGAAATATGTCACCACTTGATAGAACATACGATTTTTAGTTTTTCCTTCAAACTTAATTGTTTTTATTGATTAAAACATGATGTGTTTAAAAATAATAAAAGCAATTTCTCACCTCTGTAAATATGCAGGTCAGTGGCGAAAGTGGCTTGTTCATCAAATAATAATTTCCGTATCTTTGAATGTACTTTTGAGTTTGAATCACCTAACATATATTTGATTCTAAATGCTTCTACACAATTATCTTCATTTCTAGTCCTTCAGACTTACCAGCGGTCGAGCTGTAAAGCCACTGAATACTGATAGTTCGGTTTGGGGTTCGAATCCCGGCGAACGGGCTGGCTGCATGGGCATTTTCGTGTCTTTGCTCATGTGTAATGTGTATACGAACCAGTTTCCTTTAGAAAGGTCTCACGAATGCATAACTTCCCTTAAGTAAATTGCCCTTCAGAGCTTTCCCGTAATAGAATGAACTAATAAACCAAACCCACTCCCTAAATTTCCTAAACTAGCCTTGGATAAGTTTAGTTTAAGTAGATATGGTTAGGTTATTTGAATAAGCATACAAGCGCTGTCTGCCTGAGGGAAGTAATGCCTTCGTAGAATTTTTTTTCAAAAGGAACTGGCACGTTTATGACAAGAACAATGAAAATCGACTATGCAGCCAGTCCTTTTGTCCGGAATCGAAACCGTATCGAATGTCTAGTACTCAGTGGTCTTAACACATCGGCCACTATTCGGGACATAGTAGATAAGGTATTCTGAATGTTGAAGTTCACGGTTTTTCACTGGATTAACACTTCAATATTGAACAAATCTTTTCGTTTTGTTTCGCCAGAAAATTTCGTTTATTTATTTCCAAAAAACACTTTTTAAATTACCTAAATGAGAGAATGTGTATTTAATTAACTTTTTATTCATGTTATTATTTTGATCTTTTACCTTAAACGTTTTATTTCACTCTTTAACTGTGAAGAATTCATCAACCTACGTAAACGCAGCGGGAAGTTTCAAAACCGCAAACATATTTTTCTGATACCGCTGTTCGTTTGATTGCAAAACTTTCCTCATGACGTATGTGCGTATTTTCTCGCAAAACCCCCAGGTTCTTGTTTCAGTTCATTGTTCCACGCTTTCATTCATAAGCTGCAAATATTTTTTTCTTGTTACGATGCGGTGGAAATCCACCAATAGTAACGGAGTTTGTGATTTTGAGGTCAAAAGTTCTTTAAAACCCTTTTAATTGGAACGTTTTTTATCACCTTTAAAAGAAGTCAATGTTTTAGTAAGCCTTTAAAATGGCGTCCTCGTAAAATAAAATCTACAGATACAATCATGGCTCAGAAATTTACAGATGAAGAATAAGAGAAAAAGAGTGGAAAGAGATTAGAAGCAGTTTTTATTATCCATTTACTTTTACTACTGAGCGAAACACAAGATCTTCAATTTATCTTCTAGGCGCGCTCACTCATAATCGATTCTTAGAGAACTGACATTCAGAAAAGCATAAGGTGTTAAATTTATCTTTCAATACGCAATTTAACATACTTTAATCCACTTTTAAACATTTAAAATTATCTATTTATTTTACGTTTTTAATAATGTAATGTTTTAATAAGGTTTGCTGTTAACTGAAATATATTTAATTTATAATTAGAATTTTTATGAATATTTACAGCTTTGTTACGATTGATAATAGATGTCTCTAATACCATTCGTTACGTTGTTTGGCATACATAATTTTTTTTTATTTTTATGATGATACCCTTTTTAACTTTCTATTATTATTATTATTATTATTATTATTATTATTATTATTATTATTATTATTATTATTATTATTATGAAATTTCTAATGATAACCACCTTTTTGGAAAAGTTAGACTGCTCCTTAAGTTGTAAGTTTTGAAATTTACACTAGGTTAAATTCACAATCTAGGATGAGACGTTCCATTTTTGATTTATGGTTTTAAAATTTAGATTAGATTAATTAATTTAGATTTGAGGTAGAAAATTTGAAAAAAAATACTTCAGTATCAAGTAGGACAGAAATATTTTCAATGCTGACTGCGTAAAGAAGTTTCAATTTTTTAGAAGTCAGAAATTTACGAAATCAGCTAGACCCTCGGAAAGATTCAAACTCGGGCCCTACCGATTGCTATTCGCACGTCCTTCTAACTGCACCACTAAGTTCTGCAGTGAAGGAAAAGAAATTTTTAACTTCTTCCTCTCTTAAATGGTGATGGAGAAGATATATATCCAGTTATCTAATGACGTTGAACTCAAGTATTCAAAAATTTGCATTTCAGTCAAAAAAACTTGCCTTATCTGCCTATTCAAAGAAATTCTGCTTGCCATGCTAAAATTAACTATTCAAGTAAAATCATTCATTCGTTACATTTCGAAGAACTTCCAAAATACTTTTCAAATAAATGCACTTTAAAATAAAATTCCATATTAGGGAATGAGGAGGACGTTTTTAGGTTCCAAATCTGTTTAGTAAGTAGAGTTGATAAGACATTTATAAATTAACTGTCATAGCGTTCTTGATGATAGTTACATCATTAGAAGAAAAACCTTATTGCTCATCGCTTTTACGTTTTGAATCTACAACAGGGTTGACCACATAAAACCAAACGAATATTTCAACTTAAAATTCACTTGAATAGAAGGCAGGGTGAAGGGAAAATATGATACACATTTCTAACTGTATATCTGCACGAATTATCATTTTTTGCCGTAGGAGCCCTGTACGTAAAGTTAAAATGATGTATTTAACTATTATATAGATTTTCTTTACCTTACACATTATTAGATTTGAAATTTTTAGCCTAATATTAGATGAACTAGCTAAAGTATTAATTAAAGGCTGTTATTACATTCCCAGGTTTTGAATGTAATAGTTTATATTAAAGCTTTATCTATTCGAACTCGCCTAATTTTGTCCATTCGGATGTTGGTTAAGATTCCGGAGAAATTCTGGAAGTAAAGTAGATGTATGGTGAATGAAAGTTTCGAATATTTTCCGATCTTTCTAATCCTAGAGATCGATAATATAATTATTTATCTCTATTGGCTTTTGTAATTAACTTTCTTGCATTTCATGTATCCTAACATTTCATCCATTGTCTTTGGCCCACATAAAATAATCCGCTATGTTCGACCATTTATTCTGCCATCTAAGAACAAAAAAATAAAATTATTTAAACAAAACTACCAGGTCTTTAAATATAAGTATAATTATGTGAGTTAGTTGTTGGTTATATTATTAGAAATTCAGTACTTAAATTTTCTTGTGCATATTTTTTCTTCTCGTCTGAAAATACGTTGAAACTGAATGGTTGAAAATAAATTAAGTAATGTTCTTAAACAAACTACTAACTAAACAAATCGGTTATTCGAACAAACATATATTTTGCATTTAAGAAATCCTTCTGAATGCGTAGCTTACTGTCTGCATAAGAGCAAGAGCAGATTTTGAGAACAAAAAAGCAAAACAGAAACATAATTTTAAAATGTTGGAATTAACGTTTTTCTTCTAAAATTATTGTTTTAATTTATTTCCCTACATAAAGTTTGGATATTTTTCTAGCTATTTGCTTGTATATTAAGAGGGGTGGCACACTCAGGGCACGCGACGGGCCACAAAAGTTCTAGCTATGACATTGGATCACACCAAACTCATCCTAATTTCACTCAGAGCGAATAAGCGAGTAATCGAGTTTCTATATCACAAATTATACGTGAAAAAGTGTCTTCTAAATATTTTTATAAATATGCCACCACCCTGCCTAGTAACTTACTACCACCTGCTTAGAGACTTCGACAAACTCTTTTATTTTTATTTATTTGTCAAAATCATTTGCATCTGAATTCCTATTCCTAAAGCAGAAAAAAAGCATAATGAATCTTCAGGCTTGGGCTTGGGAAACACATATTTATTGCTTGCAATAAAGCATGTCTGGCCTTGCAATTATTTCCCAGAAAGACTTGATTAAAAACCTGTTTTTCTAACTCAGAAACCACTGTTACGCGCAGGATGATATTTTTAGCGTTATATTCCTAAGGGGGAAAAAACTGTTCCTAGGAGCAAAACAGGAAAAATGCTGTTTTTTATTATTATTATTTCCCTGGCGCAATAAGATGAGTGATTTCTAGTTTTTAATGAGCAATTCATTATTCATTTATTCAGGATATTTACAAGTATCGCGATTTCGATAGGCAATCAGTATTATTGGTTTAAGTATCGTAACATTTACTGGAATTATTATTCAGTCTATTTTCACCGAGATTCAAGCCTTTAATTCAGTGCTTCGCAACCTTTTCTCACCTGCGACGCACAAAAAATCTTTCTGGAATTTCGTGGCACACCAAAAGCTAATGTATATATGTATTGATTTATACACAAAATTTACAATAAATTTTTGTTTTTAATTTGAAAAATATACAATTATAAAACCATAACATATTTATTTATATGCAATCATAATAATTATCAATGTGATACCTGAGCTTAAAAAAAGTTATATAGTTTTGAGTTCCGAGTTATCAGGAAATGTCCAAAAAAATTCAAATGCTGACACACTTACAATCACACACACAACCACACAACAGTGAAATATATAAAAACATTTAAAATAGACATTCTTAAGGAAAAAAAATTGTCATTGTGTATTAAATACATGATTAAAAATTGCAAAATGTCAAATACATGTATCTGATTGCGGCACACCTATATCCTACTCATGGCACACCGGTTGCGGAGCACTGCTTTAATTTATACGCTCATTGTTGCAAATATCGTAGTTATGTAGTATGTTAAGCAAAACATTCCTCTAAATTAATTCTCATTTTCCAGAAGTACTAACAGTATTTCTTAGATAAAATATAAATACCATTAGGATTTTCAGTAGCTTTTATATTATTCTAGACATTACGTTTCTCAAAGTAAACAATTCTGCATATGAAGACGAATAGTTGTAGGTTAACTTTTTTATTTCTTTCCATATTAACCTCGACTTCAAGAGTATCAAGAGTGCACTTTATAATTGCATATGTATAAGCTGAAGAAGAAACTGATGAAATAACCTTTGAGAACATTACAAGTCACTAATGGTTCAATTCTGAAAGTATAATAAATGCTAAAAATAACGGCTAAAATAATAAAAATGGGTATTCTGTTAGAAATGAAACCAAAGCAAATAATTATATAAACTAATAGCTTGGTAAAAATTAGTTAGGTGAAACTTAAATTTCAATTTAATTGTGTTTTAAAAATTTTATTAATTTTTTTAATTTAAGTTAATTTTAATTATTCCCACGGACACTTTAGCTGCCAGAGTAGGAAAACGAAATTCCACTGTAAGCCACTGTTATATAAGGAAAGATTTTCATAGATGTTGACCCGTCGTTCCGTATCACATTTCCTAGGGAAACCGACTCTTGTTATGTTGAAATATCTGAGTTATATTCTGATGCAGATCATTAACCGAATATTGAGAATTCATCTCAGGGACATTATCTTCTTCATGAGAAGCACTGAACTCATACATTCATCTGTAAATTATTTCTGAGTGCTTTGCAAGTTATTCATCTGTTATTAATAGCTTGTATTCACATCTTCCTTCTTTAAGACGAAAAAAAAAAACCGTAGTAAATTCTAATTTGCGTTTTCTGTATTATCCGAAAAGTTTGAAACAATATTCCTAAAACATGTGCAACAAAAAAGTAGAATTTACTACATTCGCTAATGCATCTATGCTATTACACACTCTTAAAATACAGCGAAAACGTTAACATCTACCTAAACACACTTGAGCGCTTGATTGGCTCTTAGATGATACCAGCAGAATACGCTTCTCCGTATAATCAATAGCGAAAGTTTTAAGGATCTTAAGTTTTACTAACGTTTATTTTATTTTAAATCTTTACTATCACTTCTTATTTTCTACTTCCGGCCAGAATTAAAAGCTTTAACTTATTTATGCAAATTTGTCTGGCGAACGCCAAGTACTTAAGTTGTGGCTTGCCAAGCAAGCGAAAGGAAGGAGTTAGTAGAAGCAGGCCGCTTGCCTTAGCAGTTTTACTCGGTTGCTGGTTGCCTTCCAGGCCAGAGGTTTAATCCTCTTAATAATTTTAAACGTATTGTAGTGTTAACAGTTCTCTGTACTACATACGGCTTCCTGTTAATATACGGCCAATCTCCTCGGAGGCCCTTGTTTGTTATTCCAAAGTTAAGTTAGACTTTAGTTAATATTTTTATATTCTTACGTTCAGACAAGTGGTTGGTCTCTATATTCCGAAGTCCGGAAATCATTGTAAAGAGTGAAAAATAAAGGGTTTCGTATACCCTTCCTGTGTATCTTGTCTACTTCCCACATTTATTGAACATAGCTTTAGTAAGCCCCCTGTTCCGAGTCAGGTTTTTTTAATGTTCCCAAAGCAAGTAAGGCGGAACATAGAACCTGATAAAGTGACAAAAATTTCTGGAGTTCTGTTTTTAACCGAGTCATTTAGTTGCAGCATTAATTTATTAATTAAGGTTATTCGTATTCGTATGTCCCTAGAATTCATTATATAACCAAACTCAGGTTTATAAAACAGTCTGTGATATAATCATAACAAAAGGTTCAATTTCTTATCCAGCAGCTATCATAAGCTTGAAGAGATGCAATCTCTTAATAAAACAAAATTGCTTAATATTCATCAACAGAAATAAGAATTTCAAGAACCTTTTTCTAAAAGGATGATCTTATACTTTACAAATGACATAGTCCAAATATTTGGGAGTGAATACAGGAGACCACTGGGTGAGCAGCTGTGCCGCCATGAAGACTTTCAGCTTTATTGCTCACTCAGTGGGACCACGTTTATTTAAAATTTTATATTACAATAAAAATTTTGATTTTGATGTACATATGTTTTAAATACTTCCCCTTAAATGATACATCGGGAATTGTGTTTTAATTTTTAAAATACTTACCTCTTGACAAGTTCTATTTGAAGAATTAAGCAGGGGTGATTAATTTACTTTTCCTTTTGTCTTTAATTTTAATGATTACACCGCTGTTTAAATAATTTAGTTTTACCAATAAATTTTTGGTTTTCTACTTTGAATACAAAAATATTTTGAATTTTAATGTAACGACGATATAAATAGGCATTACGCCTTTCCTCAAATAAGATAATCAAACCCTTTTGAATTCTATCTTACATATATATAATGCAAAAGAGGACCTTCAAAGTAAACATGTAGCGCAAACGCTGCTAGTATTAATTAAATGTTGAAGGAGAAATTATCTCTTCTTTTCTTCCATGGAATCAGCTGTAATATTTCACTTATTCATTATATTTAATTTTAATATTAGAAAATTTAGTTTTTCTACTGCAATTTTATCGTAGCTAACTTCAGAATGCAGATCACAGATTTTTAATTGCTTATTCAAACTGTGAGGGGAGGACTGATAAATAACAATTAATTTATATCCTTCTTCCGAAAAACAAATGTAGCTTACGAAAATTAATCTGTCTTATCTAAAAGCACAGACAATTTTATGATAGTTTAGGCTTCACACTGAAAACGATTCGACGGGAAAGACATCTTTGAGGATGTGTTTAGTTCAAAGGACGAATTCTTGGAATAATAGAATAAATACACAATTGGGGGGATCAGTAATCTTGTATTTATAGTATTCCAGGATCAGCAATTCTTAAATAGTTTGAGAATCCAAAAAAATAGTCCTTAGCCTGCTTTATGACGCTTTTAGAAATCTCTCACATGCATAATTTTTCGCTAAAAATAATCTAAAATTCTAAGATGTTCCAATTACTTTCCCTTTAATTGTATTATTAGGCTTTTGATGTATAATAAACCTTATCAATAGTAATCACTTCTGAAAGTGACTAGTATTTATGGTATTTCGGACAACAAAAGGAAACATTGGAACTTTGCGTAATTTCTTTATGACGACACCTTCTTCTGAAAACCAAACTAATGCGGATTCATATACGTGATTTTCAGAAGACCACGTATATGAATCCGCATTATTATGAATCCGCCGACCTAATAATAGAAATTAAAGAAGATCTGCTTCAGGGTACAATTCTGTCATTTTATTTAACGAATAACAGAGGAAAAGGTCGGATGCATCACAATGGAATTACTTGCTCTCCGTCTGTGCCTGTAAAGTGTTTAAAATCACGAACAGGAAAATACAGACAGTGATTACGCAATCCTTAAAGTTTACAATGAGTTTCGTGTCACGGCTTACTGTCAAAAATATTGTACCTTAACTTTCACTTGCAATAATCTATTAAATAAGTTAAACTTGAAATGAGTTTTCCTTATGTGACTTACCTGCGTAGGATTTCCGTGTTATAGAACTTTCTAGAATCGAATAAAAACAAAACAATTGGAGAAAAAAATGCTATTTAAAGATAGTAAGTTTTATCATTTTGGACACATTTACTAGACATAATAAAAGGAAAGATCTGCTAATTATATTTGTTTAGTTATATATCGAGCAGAAATTCCATTCAACTTATTCATGTAATATAATAAGTTTATGTAATTTCGTATTATGATTCTATTTTTATCAACTGCTATAACGAAAAGATAGGTCACCACGTTAGGTAAACCAAAACGTACCAAAGGCTATCAACAAAAAGTCCATTAATTGAATATACGAGTATGTATTCATTAATTCGCAAAAATTAATAAGTCATTTAATTGATTAAATGTATTATACATAATTTTAATTTTTTCGGTATAACAAAATTGTATCCCTGGTAATTATCTGGATTAAAACAAAAAGGAGCTTAAAATCAAATGCAATAAGGTACTTGTATTCTGGACTGGCCTTAGTGAGAAAGTAGATTTCGCATTTTT
This sequence comes from Stegodyphus dumicola, assembly GCF_044657685.1. Classification (NCBI taxonomy): domain Eukaryota; kingdom Metazoa; phylum Arthropoda; class Arachnida; order Araneae; family Eresidae; genus Stegodyphus; species Stegodyphus dumicola. Next base: position 132,348,813 of record NC_140776.1, read on the forward strand.
CGGCATTGGTGAGAAACGAAAGCCATTCTTCACCAATCTGCGCATATGGCGAGAAAAAAAAAAAGTCTACCGATGTGTGCATACGCGAGAAATAAACGCCTGAAGCAATTTGGCCAGAAGGACTATGAATTTCTTTTTGGCATTTTGCGTTGATTCACTACAAGAGTTGTTTTTCTTTTCAAATTGTTGCCACCAAATATTATCGTTTTGTATTATATTTAAAGAAATTAAATAATGAAGAATCTGCATGAATGCATGTATGTTTCTGGAATTGTGCTAAATCAACAGTACCTAGAGCCATCCAATTTTGAATAACGTAATCCTCCTGAAAATGTGGGCATCTGGAAGACCAAATTTGAAATTTGTTTTATTATCCATTTCATATTTTGAAAAACTTTAACGAATTTCTGATTAACAAACTCAAGGATTTCAGAGCGAGCAATGGCAGCTGTACTGAAGTAACATTTTTATCTCCAACGCATTAGACTCTGTATCGGAAATTCTAAAGATATGCTCAATTTAAAGCTATTTTGCGATATTGCTCTTGAACTGAATTTTATGGTTTGAGTGCGAAGAACGTAATATTCAATAAATAAAGGTAACAGACAAAATGTTATGAAAACGCTCCTTTGGACGTAATTTAAAATCTGATAGCTCTCAGACTTCTTTTTATTTATTTATTTATTTTTTTTTCTTTAATTTTTCTTCTTCTTTCCTGTAAAATATGCAAACTTCAGTTTCTGGCTCTCTGATATTCCCACAACTTGCAACTATGGTAAAGGTTTTATGTAACTGTAAAGAATTTAGTAATTAGAAAAGCTGTGTCTGAACTCCAGAAACGCTCGGAATTATTTTTCTTATCTCTTTTTGCGACTGCATTTTTTGGAAGGACGGAGAGGGGCTTTCTCTCCTGGGTAACATTTCCCAGAAAAAAGAATTTGGAACTACTTCTGACTGTTGAGAAAAGGTGCTTGAAAATAAATGCGTTTTTTACCTGCAAAGTGCAGAGGGAAAGGAGGCGACATTTGGGAATTCCAGTTTATTACCGGCTGGAATGTGTTTACAGTCTGAAACGTGAAAACATGGAGGCCTAGGTGTCGGGCGGCGCACTTTCGTCGCCGTTGACCCATTCCAAAGAGGCGTACTATGGTAAAAGAGAAAAAAAGCGATTTCAGCCAAACTTGGAACACCCCTGTCAGATGTTTTTCTGCTATGACCCCCCCCCCCACACACACACTGTTTCTACTGGAGAAGCCAGCTTAGAGATTACCTAAACTTAAAGTGGTAGTCTCCTCGCCGAGAAAAGGCAGTCCTAGTACGTGAAGTCGTGTTTTTATTTTTTATTTATTTTTTGTTGGGCTGAAGAAGGAGAAGAAGGAATGAGGGCCGTGCCATGATCGAAGGAAAAGTCCCTTCAATTTACCACCACAAAATATAATAATCCCTTTTGTTTTTCTTTTATGATACAAAATAATCTGCATGAAGCCAGTGAAAATGTCCACCGTTTTGGAGAAAGCTGAAGCCCAAGTAAATTTTCTAGTATTATAAAAATGTTTACAAAATCAAATCAAACCTGCTTTAAGAAATTAGGTTTGTTTTGTTGAAATCATTATTACACGGAAAAGAGGAAAATTACGAACTGAAATAATATGATACTTTGATTTGAAATGGTCATGGTAAGACTTATTCTGCTGTTACCTGGTTAATTAGGGAAATAGTATAAAAATAAAAAATGAAACCTTTATATTTTTGGCTAGTACAAATGTTTTATTTGTAATTAAAAACCTTAATGATCACCCGGTGTTAACTGGTCTTTAACAGTTTTGAAAGACAGTAAAATGTGAAGTTATCCCTTTAAGAATATACTACATCTATCAGATATTATTTTTTGGAGTATGTATAACAGGCGATAACCGGAATCTATTAATTTGATAAAATAATTTATATATACCTAATTCCTTCTGCATCGGATCCAGACGTGAATATTTTAAGTAGTAGCTCAAAAACCATTTCTGAAAAGTAAATGTTCAGCACTTGGGATTGCCATCCTCAAAGTGTTGTACCAAGAATGTTGCTAATAGGTTTTATCTTTTACTTATAACAAGACTTTCCATCTAAGAATCGTCATATTGTAAGTCATGAACTGAGGAACTGAATTTTTCAATACTAAGTAAATAATTGTGATTTTTTTAAATTTAAACAAACCTGTTTATTTAGTAGTTTATTTCTACAATTATATTTTTTTTTCAGTGGACTATTAACTGGTAACTATATTACACAACGCAAAATGTTTCATTACTGTTATTTTGTTTTGAGCTCTCAGATGGTATGTAAATCAGAGTTTCTCAAATTCTACTTCATCATATTTTTTAGCTTCCAGAAGTAGCTCACTGTATCTGATGGCTTACCGAAAAGACGTAAAAGTTTTATAATATTGCGTTTAGCATTAGGTTATCTTAATATAATATGGCTTATTACATTATAATGATGCTTATAACATTATGTAAAACGTAAAACTATTTATTAGAGCATGTATTGTTATAGTGGTATTGCATTTCTTGGATTCATTTTTTTCCGATTCTGGAAAATAATGTAACTGTTAATTACATAAATAAAAATAATATAAAATGTAATTTTTATGTTACTTTGTTAGAAAAGCCAAATCGCTTAGATATGGCTGAAGATTTCACGTGAGAAGAAGAAAACAATTTCAAAAAGTTTGAAAACTATTCATAATATCTTAAATTATTACATACTGAATGCGAATATAATGCATTTAATTTTATATTTGTTTTGTTTTCCTCCTTTTTACTTCCTTGTACGAAGTAAAAAGGAAGTATTGTAATTGCGAAAAGTTTCAGGCAACATATTTCAACGAAAATATCCATTTTGACCGCTATCGAATGCAATTTAACGATCTTTTTGCGTCATATCTGTACGTAAGGACAGAATAAAATACTCTTTTCCTTCAAAAAATTATAAAACTGCTTTAAAATTAATTCTGAAGAGAATTTTTCGTGGCGTCTGTATGAACGTATGTACGTACGTGCGTACGTACGTATCTCGCATAACTCAAAAACGAGTAGCCTCAGAACGTTGAAATTTTGTATATAGGACTGCTATAACATGTAGATGTGCACCTCGTATTTTGATTGCAATCGGCTGCACCAAACGTATATAAATATATTTATATATATATATATCCACTCTGTTACCCGGCTCAGTGATCTCAGTTTCTTTACTCTTATATGTTTGTAAATTGTACACTTTTTGCTTTAAAAATGATTGAATTATGTTTTTTTTTTTTTTATCTTCCGGTTAAGGATTTTATGCTTTTAGTAAATCTGTGTGCAATATTTTTAGAATTATCAGGAATTTTAAAGTTGTTTAATTGCCGCTAAGCCTGTTTTTAATGGCGGCCATCGATGTTTACATTTGAAACAGGAGACTAGTGGATTTGTTGCCAATCTAGAGAAACTTAGCTTCGCAACAACAAAGATAACGCATTCATTTATTATTGCCAATTAAATCATGCTTAATTCTTTATGGAATTTTTTCGAGGAAATAAGCGTTTGAGATTTACTTCGTAATTTTTAATATAGATATTTTGAGTTTTTATGTATTTTTGCCTTCTCGCGAAGTGAGAACTGAATTAATTCAATGAGAAATACTCAATCGTCTGTGAAAAACTGTTTCTGTTTTGTTTTGTTTGCTTAATTTCTTTTATACATCGTTCTAGCTTTATTATAGTATTTGAATAGAACATGTGGCAACGATTAGATAATTCTTTAAATGATATACATTTTGTGCATTCTGAGTTATAATATGAATGAAATATAATACTGTTAAGTAAACCTAGCGCCAGAGTGTCGCTATGGTAAACAAAGTGAATTTTAAAGAATGCGTTTATTCTATTGTGGTTTATGCGCTTTTGGCGAAGTAGGTTTAATTCAATCTAATAAGTTTAAATAAAATGCGAGAAAAAATGCGTATAATTTAATATTCCGTACAAGGAAGTCATGTGGTGTACACGTTAGATTTTTTTATAATAAAAATAACTCAATTTAGATGCTTCCGTAAGCTATTATATTCGTGCTTTAAGGATTAGTTCTACGCAATAACCTTAATTTATAAATAGAAAATAAACGGAATGAACACCCTTGAAAAATTCTGGAATCCTGAAACCAGTTTTTCGTTTTATTTCATTTTTGTCCTGATGCGCTAGACATAGACCGCAAGTAGAATACTAATTTCTTTTGAATATGCATTTTACGCTATTTATTGAGACTCTGTTTAGATTCTTACACTAATTTTCCCCCTTGTATTAGATAAAATTACCATTTGAATTACTATGATTGTCTAATCGGCGTACAATTTCCTTTTCCTTATTCAAGATTTGTGGTTCAGAATAAGTAACTACTATCATAAAAACTGAGTCGTAATTGTTTTCGAACGATCGATACGCCTTAAACCTCAAGGATAACATAAGCGATTTTTAAAATACACCTTTTGGCAATTAAGGTAATGCGTCCTTCGAGTTAGCGCTGACGGGTTATCACCTTGTCATACCAGTTACTTTTTTAAATTTTGACAGTCTCACCAACAAGACATTTATATTTAATTTAAATATTGGAAACATATTCAAAATTCGATGATAAAATTCCACGAATGCTACTAATATTGAGGCAGATAGTAAAAGTACTGTAGTCAACTGTAGTAATTCTCCATCTTCTCGAAGCACAATTTTTAATCCCTCAGCCAGATAGTTAAGTTGTTTTTGAAGTTATTTCGCGAATTCCTGTTAACTCCAGCGGTCATAGCTTTCTTCATTATTTATAAATTTGGATTTCAGAGCTAGTTACATTTGGGGAGTAGAAAAGAATTGCTGAAGATATACTTAGGAAACAAGGTATGTGGCTTAGCATCATAGCCTTGTGGTTAAGAACTTTATCACAGCCAATGCTGATTGTACTGGTGCATTGTCATCCAAGATGATATAATAATATCCATGTTTTCTTATACGTGGCCTCAAATAATGAACACTCTTTCGCAAATGATTGAGAACTTACGGACCGAAAGCTTAGTTAATGTTCGCTACATCTTCTTTGGAATGGTTGACGATAGTCATACCTTCCTCAGATCATTTCCAATATTTAGGCCTCTCTCGTAAAATCGAGCATATCATTCAAATACATAATCATACAGTTAGGGCATTATCACAGTAAAACATGTTGATCATCTCGTGGGTTTCTGTTGATATGTTTCATAATTGGTAGCAAACTAGAATGCCTAATCAACCCCAAAAAAACACGATAATGGTAATCAGTGTGTATGATTACCAATCTACCGAACTTGACAAAATTTTCCCTTCCCCAAATCTTTCTATGACTTTCAAAAAGAAAGTTATTTTGTTTGAGACATGCAACATATTTTTGCCGTAAACAATGAATAGAACCGAATAGCAAACTGTTAATATTAATCAGAATAAAGTTTCATGACAGCATTACTCCTCGAAATTCCTTTCCAAAGCTTGTAAATTGGAAATGAACTTATTCTGGTGTCAACTAAAGAAATATATAATGGAATATATATATCGATATAATTAACATTTACTATGTTAACTACCTATTGCTATCGATTTCTTCCATTTCAGGGAAAGCTGAGATTGGCTTAAAAGAGTAAAAAGAGATGAAGATGTTTATTGTCGTTATTGTTTGTTGTTAATGCGAAATTGGATATTTTATTTTATGATTCAGTTTAACTTTAAATAAATTTATAAAAATGAAATTTTAAATAACGCGAATTATAATGTCTGTGTAATTAAAATTCGCGATACGAAGATAAAGAGAATTTTAAATGACGTTAATAAGGTACAATTATTTTGTCACAGAGTTAATGCTTTATTTAAACGTAAAAAATACCTCCCTCAACGTGATGTGACCTTCACCTTAGGCTGACAAGCCAGATAAATATCCCTTGAGAGTAATCGTACATTCGTGAAATTAGATATAATTATTCACTTTAATTTTTATTAGCTATTTATAATATTTGGTTTGTGAACCTTTAACATGAATAACCTCAGACTGGTTACAAATAAATTTTAGTTGAATTTTATACCTTTATTTTGTGTTACATGATACTTTCTGCAAAGGAACTTATCAGTTAAATTTAACTCAATCAAGAAGGTGCGAATTTATTGCTAAGCTCTATAAGTAATCGTGTTTTCAAAATCGAATCCTTTAGCTCAGCTTTTCTGAAACTGTAATCCGTGGACTACAAACAATTCTCGAAGTTTGCCCATGAGAGTTTGCCATTTCCTACATTTCCCAAAATGACAAACGTAAAATTGAAAGTAACTGCATATACCATACTGTAGTTATTCTACTGTAGCCACTCTGAGCGTTTAGAAATTACATATAGCAATGGTCTGTCCCATTTTCTCCCAAGAATGATTTTATTAAATTTATTACGTTACTCTACCTACGGTCTTCCCACTCTAGCCGTGGCAGCAAAAATGGAGCTTTCTGCAAGCGTGCATCAGATATAGAACAGTTATTCAGTAATCGGCAGAATCATTAACCTCGTTAATATGAATACCGACATTTATTTAATTTTTAGTTAATAACATAGAGATTAATCAAACTCTACTAGACTTGAATTGCTAAAAACAAATATAAATTTTCTTCTATTAACTTAGTTACTCAGTACCAGTATAAAATTTAATTAATTTTGTATAATTGTATTGTAAAAGTATACCTATACTGGTAGTAACAGATGCTTAAAAAGTTTTTCCATGGAGATAAGAGTAAAGAGGTCCATTGAAAATTTTGATTTATGAAAATGGTTCTCATTTGAAAAACGTTTAAGGAACGCTGTTTTAGTTTAAGGTTTGTAAGGAATTGTATTCTTCCCTACCAATTGATTTCGCGGCTTACACGTGCGACTAGCAATCGCGACGTCCGGGGTTCGAAAGCTAGAGAGGTTCAAGGTAATTTCTATCGTTTCCTGACTTTAAAAAATCCAAGTCTCACCAAGTTCCCAAAACTGAAATGTGGTGGAAGATAATTAGTTAGTACTTGAATTTAGAAACTGATTTCCCTTCTCTCCAGTCGTTTTTAATATGGAATAACATGTAAGGAACTTTCGTTATCGCATGCCTTCATGATGTACTTATGCAACATTTGATTTACTCGTGCCCTACATTTGATGGCCCTAGATTATGCTTACAGAACGATTTGAAAATGTTCGGAGTGACTTGGCCAGTGAACTTATCCCTTTTCGTGAAGTCCAGACTGCTGTAATCTGCTTTTGTTCGCTTTATTTATGCATGTAATTTTTAATGTTTATTTATACATGTAACCTTTAATATTCTAGTTAACTTACTTCTGTAAGCCCCGTGTTGTACATATGTGGTGCACGGGGAGTCTGTATGTTCTCAAAGGAAAAAAAATAAGTGCGTCCTGCTAAAAATCGAGAGATCCAGTCTTTCAGTTCTGTCGATTTTCACTGATTTTTCCTGTTTCTTGCTCAAATAAGTCTAACGACTCTACAGATGTGTGCATAGAAATGTCAGCATTAACTCTTTGACAAAATAATTGTAACTCATTAACGTCATTTAAAATTTTATTTCTCTTCGTATCATGAAATAATAACAGACACATTATAATTCGCATTATTTCAATTTTCCTTTTTCAGAATAAATTAGCATCTTACGTTAGATATATCAACTCAACATCCAAACTCTTTTTTATTCTTTTCCTTTACTTGCTTCCTTGAATAAAACTTGAAGGTATGGAAAAGAATTTTAGTTTAGCACTGAGTAAGTCTAGATAACTGAATCCAAGGTTTACATTCAAATTGCGGATTTAAATAAAAATCCCAAAATAAAAAATATAATTGCTGAAAATTTAATTTCAATTTAGAATACATAACAGATAAAAACATAAATTTGAGACAAAGTTTTTGTTTAGTAAATGAAAGAAGCAGTTTAAACCGGTTTCTGATGTCTTCTTCTGCAGGTAATAAAATAATAAGAAATAAAGTTAGTAAGAAAAAGACATCAGGATCAAAGAAGCTACTTAACCCTATGAGTTAGACTGAAGAAGTGTATGTAAATAATTGTATTAATTCAGATTTTAATAATTACTTATTTCGCCCTTTGGTTTCATATGTTTCCATTCATTAGCATAATTCTTAAATTAATACAGAATATAAGAAGAAATATTTTAAATAAAATGCTAACGTACACTAGGTAAGTAAAAATTTTATGACTGGATCAAAGTGGTGATGCTGTTCAGAAAATGCAAAATTGTCATCAATGTGAATGGAAAGTATTTTCTTCATTCTTAAATATCCTATCTTTATTAACTTTTTATATACTTTTATTTCAGATGTTACTTGAGAATCAAAATTTTTTTTCCTACACGAAGCTTGTTGGATTTCTATGTAATTTAATAAACTTCAAAAGCCAGTTACGTTCTTTTATCTGTTATCGTTCAAGAATTTCTTTATGATAAAATAGCAGTAATGCAAGAATCGGCAGGATCATTCACCTCGTTAATATGAATACTGACATTTATTTAATTTTATTTAATAACATAGAGATTAACCAATTTCTAGTAGACTTGAATCGCTAAAAAAATATAAATTTTCTTCTATTAACTTAGATACACAGTACCAGTATAAAATTATATGTCTATACTACATGAAAATTCAGACATTATTTAGTTATGGTTCTTTGTAGTATGTTAAGCTATTTTTAGCTAAAATTTTAAATTTCCAAAAATTTATTTCTTTTTACGATTAATCATTAAGAGGAATTGAAATCATGCACAGTTTATTTGTCCAGAAGGACTATTAATTTCGCTTTGGCATTTTTCGTTGATTCACTACAAACCTTGTTTCACTTTTCGAATTGTTGCCACCAAATATTATCGCTTTGTATTATATTTAAAGAAATTAAATAATGAAGAATCTGCATAAATGTATGTATGTTTCTCGCATTGTGATAAAGCAACGGTACCTAGAGCCATCCAATTTTGAATAAATTAATCTTCCACCGAATATGGGCATCTGGAAGCCCAAATTTGAAATTTGGAATTTGTTTTACTATCGATTTCATATTTTGTAAAACTTTAACGAATTTTTCATTAACAAACTCAAGGATTTGAAAGCGAGAATGGCAGCGTTGTACAAAAGAAAAAAAAATTATCTTCTGCGCGCGAGACTGTGTATCGGAAATTCTAAATGTATGCTCATTTTAAAATTATTTTGCGATATTTCTCTTACACTGAGTTTTATGGTTTAACTACGAAGAAAATGATATTTAATAAATAAAGGTAACACACAAAGTGTTAAAAAAACGCCCCTTTGGACGTAATTTAAAATCTGAAACTTTCAGATTTTTTGTATTCATTTGTCTCATTATGCATTTTTTGCGTAGTTCTTCCGCACGGCTTGGTAGTTAGCAAAGACTAACTGGTGCTTGAAAGCGTGAATTGTGGTGGAGTTCCCTAGTAAGGCTCTGGTGTTTTGTGTGCTGCTTTTCTGCAGACAGATCGCTCCTGCTCTTTCTCCTGGAGTAGATAATATTCTTCATTATGGGACAGTTAAATTATAGGTGGGTTCTGCTATCCCCTAACAAGAGCAATCATCTAGAGTCCTGGGGTAATTTAAAAGCAAAAATTGTTGTGATAAAAACGAAGTAGAAGAGGAGAAAAACGCAAAACACACTGACCTAGAAACGTCATCCGAGTGTGATAAATTTGGTATGCGAAGAAGAATCCAGACAATTCCAAAGCAGCTTATTTATTTGACGAAAACCACTACAAAATGGAATTAATCACAAACTTGCAACGGGAGAGGTTACAACCTCTCCACCACAAGCTATGATACAATGATTTACCAGATTAACCTAAGCGCAAGCGCTTCATGGGGGCGTTCTGTGCTTGTTATTGTCATAAGTCGTGTCATAGTAACCATTAATGGAAGAAAATACTTATCGTATTTTATCCCGGCCAGATGTTCCAAGCCCCATAAACGTATACTTACTTCATTGCAAGTATTCTTTATGTATACACGCGAGTATTTTACCAGGAGTTAAAAATGCTTATTATCGCAGCAAAACCGTAATCAATCCCGATGTTCAGTATAATAAAAATTTACATGAAAAGTTTCAAGTTTCTTTATAAAACGGGGAGTTTTTTCCGAAAACGGATACTAAACAAAACACCTTGTGAAAATCAAAACGAATCACGCACTTTTCTCTGTATCAATCTTAGCAGTGAGTTGAAGACTTAGAATTTTAAAACCAAGTCCGCTATAACCAGATTTGATACCGTAGCACGATTTCATTGCCTAGCACAATTTGTGTCATTTATGATTGTTGCATCAGGTTCTTCTATTTACAATAAAATTAATGTAAAATTCCTTACCTGCTGCATCTTTAGTGTTCACGACGCCAGGCTTCTAATAATCACGTTTTCAGTAAGAGTTTCTATTACTGCTAACAAGCCATCTTGTCTTTTAATTATTTATTGAAATAAAAAGCTAATATACTCTATTTACAAGGTAGGTGATAACTATTTTAAGACAGTACATTTTTAGTTCTGAGTCTTTACGCTCCTCCGAGCGGTTCCAATCTCTACTAGTTCTCGGAACTTAATTACAGCAAAAGTAAAGGAAGAGATGCCCGCCACCTAGTGGCAAGAATGTGACATCCTCCCACCTTTTGATTTTACCTCGATAAGATGGGAAAATCAAAACAAAATTTATCAATAATCAAACAAAAATTCAAGTACAACTTTCACAAATATGAAAAGTAACAAATGCTCTAAAATTAATACTTACAAAGAAGGATTACACATCTAAACATTTTCTGCATTACATTCATACCATATCCAGATAACATGTTCCAATTGACGACTGTTAGGACAATTAAAATTCTAAAATACTGAAAAGAAACAAAAATTAGTATAGCTATTTAAAAATATGTAACAGGTTTTACAGTTTTACATCCATATCTAGTTTGATAGTTCATATCACTGTCACACTTATCGGCAGAGTTTTTTCTGTTCATGGTGAAGTCACTAAACAAGTTAGGTCTATCAAGTTCGAGAGGATAAATACGTTTCACAGGTCTTAGGAGTTCACCCGTTGCAGTTTTCACTTTGACAACACGTACTTCGTTGTCTTTCCCAGGATATAGTTCTACAACACGACCTATTGGCCAATCTATTCTCTTCTTGTTGTCGCTGCTGACAAACACCAAGTCATTTTTGTTGATAGTCCGAGTAGATCGCTTAGATGGTTTTTGCACTAGGATAGCTAAATATTCATCACGTAATCTTTTGCGAAAATGTTCTCTTAAGTTCTGCAAGAACTTGTATCTTTTTGTCAGATTGATGGTATCCAGGTAGTCTAAGTCTGGTACTCCGACGTCGTGCACATCTTGTAGAAACATTGAAGGAGTTAGTACCGTAAGATCATTTGGATCTTCTGAAAGGTACGTAAGGGGTCTTGAGTTAATCACTGATTCGATATCACAAAGTATAGTCAACATTTCCTCGTAAGAGACACAGGACTTGCCGAGAACATTTCTCAACATCTTCTTCACTGTTTGTACCAACCTCTCCCACCAACCGCCCCACCATGAAGCAGTTGGGGGATTAAACTTCCACTGTATTCTCATACTAGTTGAATTACATTCTATTTCTTTCCAATCTATCGATCTTAAAAGATTTTCAGTTCCAACGAAATTAGTGCCATTGTCGCTGTAAATAATACTTGGACGACCTCTTCTGGCAATAAATCTCCTTAATCCCAAGATGAACGCATTTGTTGATAAACTTTCTATCAGTTCAAGATGTATCGCGCGATAGACCGCGCAAGTAAAGAGCAAGATCCATGCCTTTTTTCCTTTTCGTAAATAAAGAGGACCGGCTACATCGACTCCGGTCACTTCAAACACCAGAGCATCTCTAACTCGATCTTCAGGAAGAGGTGCTGGAACAGTCTCTATATTCTTTGCGCTATATCTTCTACAGCGAACACACTTCATAAGAACTTTACGTACTGTTTTTCTTCCTCTCAGGACCCAGAATTTCTGTCGAATATTGGCTAGTACGAATTGCACACCAGCGTGGGATAGTCACAAATGGTAATCTAAAATTAACCTATGAACTAAGTCATGATTTGAGGGCAATACAATTGGACAGAGAAAATTTTCTTCTTCTTCTCTTCTAGTAATCTTGGTCTTTAACCGAATAAGGCCATCTGAGTCAAAAAAAGTACAAAGGTTGCTAACTTTTAGTTCTTTGCCAAATGCTTCTATTTGTATTATCTTGCATATTTTCTTTTCTACAGTTTCTATTTCAGGGACCGTGAGTTCTCCTGATTGTTTAGAATCTGGTCTTCTGCAGTTGTTGATAAATCTGCATATCCAAGCAGTTATTCTTAACATTTTATGGTAAGATGAATATTTCTCAAAAAAATGTTCTACCCTTTGCGTATTTAGTGCAGAAATGACTGATTTCCTTTTTTCTGAATTTACTATTTCCATATCCGGTATTTCCCTTTGTCTAGGCCATTCTTCCTGATTTTTCTTCAGCCAGTCGGGGCCCTCCCACCATCTAACTACTAAAAGTTGTTTAGCGGTGCAACCTCTTGATGGGAGGTCAGCTGGATTTTTTGTTCCAGCAATATGTTTCCACGTTTTTGGATCCGTCAGTTTCCTAATCTCCCTGACTCTGTTTTCCACAAAGACAGCCCAGACAATCTCTTCCCTTTGAATCCATGTCAAAACTGTTGTAGAATCCGTCCAAAAATGCGTTTCCATATTTTGCCATTGCAAACCATTTAAAACAGAAGAGCATAGTCTGGCACCTATCGTGGCAGCTATCAATTCCAGACGAGGGATCGTAATAGATTTTACGGGAGCTACTCTAGACTTCGATGCCAACAGATGAACTTCAACTCCAGAATTCGTCACAGTTCTCAAGAAAACTGCAGCAGCATACGCATTACTACTGGCATCACAGAATGTGTGAATGCTGCAGAACTTCCTATTGTCCTTGCTGGAATGTATCCAACGTAGGAGGGATATTTCTTTTAAGAGAAAAAGGCTTTTATACCAATTCACAAAATTTTGTTTTGTACTCTCGTCGACTTCAGTATCCCAAGAAATTCCTGTTTTCCATAGGTTCTGCAACAATACTTTAGGATACAAGAGAACAGGACTCACAATACCAATAGGATCAAATATTTTGTGTGTTACAGCGAGAATTGTTCTCTTCGTTATTATACCCATTTCAAAATCTTCTAGCCAATTCAGATTCAAAGTTAAATTATCTTTCTGACAGTTCCATAACAGACCCAATACGGGTGAAATAGTTTCCTGTTTCAGGTTGTCTCCGTTATGTAACCAACCTCGAAGATTAAACTTTCCTTCATACATTATTTCTCGAGATTTTTCTATAAACGGGATCATCTCGGATTCTTTGTCAAAACTGGCAACAACGTTATCTACGTAGAAGCTACGCAAGAGTTTAGCTATCATCTCCGTATCATATGAGGAATTTTTCATGTACTTTTGTAGATGGAATTCTATAACAGCTGCCAAAAGGAAAGGACTACTCTTAACCCCAAATACTACTCTAGTATGACGAAATACTTTCGTTTTCTTTTGTTCCACATCATCCCACCAGAAAAACCGAAGCCAATCTCTATCTTGAGGCCTTACACTGATCTGTAAGAAAGCCTTTTCAATGTCTGCTATAGCAGCAAACTTGCCTTCCCGAAATCTCAACAAAAGAGAAGGAATTAGTTCTATCAAATTTGGTCCACACTCCACACACTGATTTAGAGAAGGAGACAATTGTTTCCTCGCAGACGCATCAAACACCGGTCGAATTGGTGTTGAGCCATTTTCTTTGATCACCGGTCTATGTGGCAAATAATGTCCATAGTCAACCGCAATATTTTCTTTAACTTCTTCGATCACTCCTAAGTTACACCAGTCATTAAAAATTGCATTGTATGAAGAAAATAAATTTTGAGATAAAAGTTTCTGGGTAGTAGATTGTAGACGTTTCAACGCTAAATCCTTGTGGGTGGAGAGTGGTACATGATTCTCCGCCCACGGAAGTGCGACTTCATAACGCCCTTCTTCGTTTAGAGATACAGAATTTTCGAATTGCAATTTTGCTTGCAAATCCCTTTCCTCTCTAGCCTTTTTTGTAACTGGATCTGTTATTCCGATAACATCAAGCCTCCACAGTTCTGACAACGTGGCATCAGAAATATGTAAAGATAACGAAAGCGTGGAAAAGGAATTTTCTATTTCATAATTGTCAGTGTTCGCTTTCCCCATGACTGTCCACCCAAGTCTTGTACTTACAGCAACTAATCTTCCCCAAGGAAGAACTTCGATTTTACCAGTAAATAAATTTGCAGCAATATCTGCCCCTAACAACAAATGAATCTCTTGGGGGTTCTCCTGGAATAATCTGCAATTTCCATTTTCAAAAACATCACTGACGTAAATTCCTCTTCTTCTAAGTTCCCCAATCCAGTGTATATTTTTGATTTTAGGGACCGAAGAACATATTTTTCTTTCATCCAATACATTGATTTCGCAATTATACCGTTTATCTACGCTACCCAATTTTATTCTATAACGTTTATGTTTTCCCGAAACTTCTATGCCACCGAAAAGTCCGTGGGTTACACTTTGTTCACCTAAGCTTCTTAATTGTAACCTTTCTGCTGCGTACCTGCTTATGTATGAGTTTTGACTTCCGGTGTCAATTATCGCTCGAACAAATTGGTTATTCCCTCTTCCATATATGCGAACAATTAAAGTTTGCAAATATACTTCTGAACATCATGCTTGATTTGAAAGTACTTTATTTTCTATCTGTTTGCCTTTTTTAATTTCCGAAACTTCGACAGAAGGATTTTGTTTATTACACATAATAGTTGCATGTTGTTTTTTACAAATAGAACAAGTTATTTTTGTTCTACAGTTTTGAGCCAAATGGTGTAATTTTAGGCATTTATAGCAAGCACATTTTCTTTTTAAAATGTCCCTTTTTTCTTGTAATGATAAGCCGGAAACGAAACTACAGTCATAAATCTTGTGGAATTGATTACAGAAGACGCAGTTCATATTTTCCTCTCTGCATTCGGATTTTGTAAACAAATCAGTAGCGGTCGGAATCTTTGGTTTATTATGTCTATTTGAGAAACCATATGCGCTTTTCGTTCCAGGGGGGGAAGAAGACTGTCGCCGATCGGATACTTTTTGCTGTTGCGAAACCGTTGACCTCGTGCGTTCACGGGATGAAAGTTCTGCGTGTAAAAATGACATTAAATCTTTTATGTTATAATCGGTGCCAACATTTTGTGTTCTATGAAATTCAAGCGTTAATTCTGAAGGCAATAACTTCAAAATCATCGGACACAGCAAAGCGCTGAAGATTCCGATACAACATCTAACGCTTCGAGACATCTAATCTGTGTTTGTACTTTATCATACAAGTTACGAAATGTTTTTATGTCATTCGCATTTTTTAATGATTCAATATTCAGCAAATTATTCATGTGCGCATTAATAAGAATGTCTCTCCTTCCAAAACGGTCGTGTAAGATTTGAATTGCTGAATCATAATGCTTTGGAGATAAAGGAAGTAGTTGAACGCAGCTAGCAGCTGTTCCTCCTAAATATGCTTTCAGGTAATTAAATTTGTCTACTTTGTTCAATGATTCGTTATTATGTATTGAGGACTCAAAACTATTCCAAAAAGTAAGCCATTGACTACTGTTCCCATAAAATACGGGAATCGAAAGTTTTGGTAATTTAACATTAAGTGTACCTTTTATATTTTGCTGTGTGTTCGGTGCATTTAAGTCATGATTAAGTTCCTTAATCCGTTTCTTAAGCCTGAATTTATTTCCATAACGTTATCTTCTCGCGATATTGTTCTGTAATTTCGAATTCATCTACACTCAGAATTGGTTCAACTTCCACATCGGCATTAGATAGCGTTTCGGTTTTAGCATTAAGCTGTTCTAACAATTCTTCGAGCTCATTAATACTACCTTCAGATTTATTTAATTCGCTTTCGATTTTCTTAAATAGTTTTGTAACGGCAGTTCTTAAGATACTTCTTTTCTTTTTTAATTTATCTACTTCAGCCATTATCTTTCTTAGATTCAAACACTTACACAAAAATATACGTCTCATGAAAAACAAATATTTAACTCTTACTTAGAAAACAAAATTATTCTTTTGCTGAATACTTCAAGAAAAAGTATTAAAATCTTCAATTTTAATATTCAGCTTTTGAATTCACTTTATTAGAACTTTTCAAAAAACCTAGCGTCCCTGTTCGGGCGCCATAATAATGCTGCATCAGGTTCTTCTATTTACAATAAAATTAATGTAAAATTCCTTACCTGCTGAATCTTTAGTGTTCACGACGCCAGGCTTCTAATAATCACGTTTTCAGTAAGAGTTTCTATTACTGCTAACAAGCTATCTTGTCTTTTAATTATTTATTGAAATAAAAAGCTAATATACACTATTTACAAGGTAGGTGATAACTATTTTAAGACAGTACATTTTTAGTTCTGAGTCTTTACGCTCCTCCGAGCGGTTCCAATCTCTACTGGTTCTCGGAACTTAATTACAGCAAAAGTAAAGGAAGAGATGCCCGCCACCTAGTGGCAAGAATGTGACAATGATCATCATGCAGTAGTTCGAATGCTCCTTTGCAGTTTGCTAACGATTACTTCAGCATTTCAGAATATGCGCAGACACCTCGGATCCAGCGAAGAGAAGACTGAGATGTCGCCATTAAATTATTCTTCGAAAAACAAATTACCGGTATATTTTTAAATCCAATAACAGTTTATATTTAATGTCATTTTTAAAATGTTTATTTCGCATGAAAATATAACTATTCCTATACACATTCTCAAGATAACAATGAAAAAAGTTCTGGAACCACCGCATCAGCGATTCCTTGAGATCTTATATCTTCAGCTTGACTCCTATGGATTTCAGGATATACAGAAATTGTCTCATATATATTTGTAGAGAGAGAGAAGACACAAAGAACAACATACTACATCACTCGATGAAATTAAATCTGATTCCTTTAGAAAGTATTGTAGACCACTTACGGCTCCCCCCCCCCCATCATTATAAATGCGTCCACAGTGCCTACCGTTCTTTCGCTTTTGCAACGCGGGCAAAAAAATCTCCAGCGAGTTCAATAATCTCTTTCCTTTACAAATCATCACATGAAGAAATCCAAAGAGGTCAACACCGGCCAACGCCACAGAGAGAAAAAGGGGTCAAGTTCGCTCCGCGCCAGTCTTCCCGGCAAATAAAACTTTTTGAGTTTTTTCCAACAATGTTAACTACAGCGTAATAAACACATTAATTTTGATATATGTGTCATTCATTTTTCATCACTTTTTTCCCAGGTACCCAGTATATGCAGATATATGTGTCATTCATTTTTCATCACTTTTTTCCCAGGTACCCAGTATATGCAGATATATGTAAGAATTGTAAGGATTGGAGGCTCCCTTCAGCCCACCTGGACACGAGTGTCCCCATAGCTCAAAAGAAGGGGCCCCGTATCTCCACAAACGAGGGCAGCCAGTAACCCAGCCACCCCCAAACAACAAACAAAAATACTAAATCAAAACTAAATAAGCACATCTAACACAAAATTACAGACTAACAAACAAACAAAAAAATCCATAAACACAAATTCACAACACAGAACACCACAGATATCCAAAACCCACGCAAATACAAAATTCAATTTTAACAGAAGATTCCTACTAGTGCCCTGTTTTCATTCATAAACTTCATTAGAGCAATAGAATATGATTTAAAAACTTTAAAATTAATGACACTTCATTAAAATCAGTAATGTTAAAAATCTGTCTAATAGGGGCTGTTAAACTACAATCAACCACAAAATGCCTAGCATCACCATAAACCTGACAACTATTACATAATTTATTTTCCTGCAGATTAAATCGGTTGAAATAGAACAGAAACCTACCATGTCCAGTTAAAACCTGATTAACATCAATATTGTTTATACATTTCATTTTATTTGTGATTTTAATTAGTTCCATAAAACACATACATAGCGAATTCTCCAGAGTAAAAAAGAAAAAAGAAAAAACTAATCTCAAGCTCAGTCATCCAGTGAATTGGATCTGTTACAGAATACCTAAAATCAGATTTCACCGCACACCACGTTTAGATGTATCTGCCTCTGAAAAATTGAATTTTACATAATTAATTTCTATCCATTTTACTGTAGTCATATGTTATTTTGAAGCAGGTGATATGAAAAATGTGGAATATCCTTGCTGAGACTCGAACCAGGACCTCTCGAATACACATCGAGTGTGCTATCGTTACACTACGAAAGCATGAAAAAGGAGGGAGAAAATTGCCTTATAGTACTGTAGTTAGACTTTTATGTCAATTTACGCACGTGAAATTTTATTGCAATCAAATTATATCTTTTCAGTTATCGATGCCTCTGGAAAAATACCTCCAGGTATCTTGGAAGGAACTTCTCTCTCTATTGGTGACTATGATGAGTGTTTGGATATAGAAGTAGGAAGAAGGGATGATCGTCCACTTAGGCCAGAAGATGTTGCTTTCAGAGGACAATACTGTTTACTGGAAAGTCACAGGCCGGAAGGAATTCAGAAAGCTATCGATGATTTTCAGCATGGTAATAAAGAATCACCTATTGCTAAAACTAAAACTGTAAGTGTTAAGTTCGTTTTTTGCGCATATTAGATAACTTTATTTAATTGCTGTATTTCTTTACCATGCATTGTTTACCATTTGATGGATATATTAATGGATGGTAAATAAAGTAACAAGCGTCTTCTGCTTGTAATTTTTAAAAATTCTTAAAGCATCACTTTTTTTTTAACTTGAACTTTCGATTCCAATTAATTTACACAGGGAAACTATACTTAACTTCAATTCAAATATGAGACCTTTTAGTTTTATGAAATATAAAATTAATAAATTCCAAAATGACATTTCATTTTCCCTCTCGAACATTTTACTTGCAAAATATTATCATTTAGTTACAGATATTTTAACTTATAAGGAAATCATAGAAACGGAATTATAAGGCTTTACTTTATTATTAGTCCAAAGGGGCTTTGTCCCTGAAGGACTATTGTTTTCGTTTTGCGATTCTGCGTTGAATCACTCTAAATGCTCGTTTCACTTTTCAAACTGTTGCCACCACATGTTAAGAGTCCTGCATTAGATTTGACGAAATTAAATAATGAAAATTCTGCATAAATGTATGCATATTCCTCGCATTGTGATAAAACAACGGTCCATAGAGCCACCTTTTTATCTCCAGCGCGTCGAATTGTGTATCGGAAATTCTAAAGATATGCTCATTTTAAAATTATTTTGCGACATTGCTATTGAACTAAATTTTATGGTTTAAGTGGACATGATATTTAATGAATATGGAATAGGGAACATGATATTTGATGATGAACATGAATAATATTTAATATGAACATGAATAATATGGAACATGATATTTAATAAATAAAGGTAACGCACAAAACGTTAAATAAACGCGTCTTTGGGCGTAATTTAAAATCTGAAACATTTTAGATTTTTTTAAATTTATTCTTCTCTTCTTATAATAATACTTTTCTTCATTTATCTAAGAGAGTACATCCCTTAAATTTACATCTGATGTAAAGCAGAAATGCAATAAATAGAAAATTTATATTCCAAGCATATTTTCTAAATGAGAAGTTTTTTAGAAGTTGAATTCAACCAAGATTTAATTAAAATTTATTACAGAATACGCCTGCATAATGTAGAATACTGCAATTCATTTTAACTCAATTTTTGTAACTTGAGGAACTTTAATTTACTAAAATTTAAAACAAAATAAAATCTCGTTTTTTGATTCCATGTAAAAATAGCATTTTATGTAGAATATTAATAATAAAAACCAGTTATCCTGCTTTTTATTATCAACATTCTACATAAAATGGTAATAAAATTAATTAATTCTACATAAAATGTTAATTTTATTATTTTTTCATATAAGTAAATCACTGAAATCTATTGTAATAACTGTATCATAAAATGCTGGCTATTATTCACAATTTTTCCTTCAATAATTGATCAAGAGCTATATAAAAATGAATTTTTAGGTTTTATTAGATAATATGTGTTTCAGAATGTTACTCTTTAGCTATTTTATTAGCTGAGATGCTTTAGCAGTTTGTGTTTCTTGTTTGTTCCTCTAGCATAAATATATACATTTAAAAGAAACAGTATGATTAATTTCTGTCACTAATAATTAGACAGAGAAAATGGTTTGAAATAGCAAATTGTCTCACAACTGTAGTATCATAGCACTAACTGTTAGTACGTCCTAAATTTGCTGGAGCACTCCTCGTGGAATGGATTAGATAGTCTCCTACCACTCTTCCTCTACCACTAAATCACTCGAAAGGAATTTTATCTAGTTGGTATTTTAAGCCCTGCCGTGTCTTAGACACTACACAAACATCCATCTTCTCTGCAGGATTCGAACCCAGGCCCGACGGTACGGAAACCAGCATCACTAACCACTACATCGATTAGAAAGGCAGTCACTAATTACAATAGGTGAAGAGAGATAGACGCAATCATTTTTCAGTTTCTTTTCCTTTATAAACAGTGTGTGATTATTAAAAAACATTTAACTACGCTTGTTATTGAATTTTAATGAAATTTAATTCTGTAAATACATGTTGGTAATTTTTAAAGACTTTCTAAAATTAAGACACAATAACACGCCGAACAAATACTAATTCAGAAATCAAACAACAAAAATCAGCGTTATATTTTCAAATGTTCACAGGGCTAGTTTCGATGGATTTACCGAACCATCATCCTCAGCTGCAAAAGCGCAAATGAACGAGATAGAATACAATGATTAGATAAGACAAGAAAGCCTGGACAAAATGTCTAGTGAAGATACAGAATGCCTTTCTAGTGAAGAAACACAATGCCTTCATCTTCGAATGTTTTGCAGCCGAATACTGACAGATTCTCCCTTCGAAAAATTAACAAGCATATACCTTCAGTAAGAAAATTACTGAATATGTTTCAATAGCTATTATTCTATAAAGCATGATCAATACCACTACTCAAAACGTTCTCTTAAGCACTCGTTAAATATATACCCTTTTCTGATCTAACATCTTTCGTTTACACTCAAGTGCTTTTGTTTCAAAATTTCTGCAAAATTTGTTCATTTGAATTCAGATTAAGAATCTTAAAAAAAAAATAAAGTAAATAGAATTCAGGCTTTAAACACTAATGTATAGTAAAGGTAAGAAATACCTGAAACATCCCGCTGTAATCCAAGTGGAAATATTCTCGGAAGCGGATACACAAATTATCTCTTCTAAGATAAAACGGTTTCTCGTGCCTGAAAACAGGCACAATTTTAAACCACTGACCTTAAGAAAAATTCTGCAGTCTTCATACTCAGGTTCCTATTTAATACCTGAAGTAGTTTTAACTTAACTGAGATATGCATATTATTTAAATAATTAATCTCCATAAATTCAAAATACAGAACATTAAAACATGTATTTAAACTACATGTAAAAAACAGCAGTGCCAAACGAAACAGTTACATTAGGTTAATTATTAGTATTAACGTTAAATTATTAATTGCATTGCGTTAATTATTACATAATTGCACGTGAGCTCTGGGTCCACTTTTTTCCAAAAAAAAAGTTAAAATTAGAGATATTAATTAAAAACTCTTAAAAAGCTAATTTTCGCCCTCACTTTTACATGTGGCAACATTCTCGCGCACTGGAGATAAAAACCTGCTTTATTTCGAGAAGCGCTCTGCCACTGTTTGGTTCAAATCGTTGAGTATATTAATAAAAAATTTCTAAGTTTTACAATGAAATAAAAATAGCATTGCGAAATATTAAATACATTATCCGTGATTCCAAATATTCGTGAGAAGCCATTTCGATTATTTCCATCTTCGTGCGACTTTCATCTCCCGAGATATTAATTAAAAACTCTGAAAATGCTAATTTTCGCACTCATTTTCCGAGTAGCAACAACATTGCGTGGTTGGAGATAAAAATGCTTTATTTCGAAAAGTGTTGCTACTGCTCCATTTCAAATAGTACAGTTTGTTAATCAACAATTTGTAAGTTTTACGAAATCTGTATAGATAAAGAAGAATGCCTGTTTGTGTGTTTGTTTGTTCGCGTTATTCATTTCTGATGAATTATAATCAATGTTTCGCAACATTTAATTGACTAAAGTGGAATATAGGTTAAATATTGGATGGAACGTGAGCTTTTACGATCATTTGATAAGAAAGACGAAAATCACTAAAAACTGCGTGCCATTATTCCTGATATAATGAGAGAAAATTAGTTTATTTTTCTATCGAAATTTTTTATGTCACATCATATCACATCAGACTTAAAAATATATGACTATGAATCGCATTTTTTGCATCGTTATTTACAGCGATATCATTCTCTCTGTTGGTAGATGCATTTATCTCAATCTAACTTGAGTGCTTACCGCGTACTTCCGCTAGTTTAAAATAAAGAAACAAAATGAAAAGAAAGCGCGGAAAAGGGAAATAATTTAAAAATTACACTTTCTCACATATATTGCTCGATATAAAAACTTTTATGAAAAGAGATTTTCCGATATAAAAACATTCCGTGCTGATCTTAGGGACATTTGACCAGAAATCGCTGTCCTGATGATACAAGCAAAATAAAAAGTATTATTTTTCTAGGCTTATTTGATTCAAGGATTTTACTAGTTAAGAGAACTCCGATACCCTTGTAGGTTTATTTAGCACAAGGATATAGTTAGTAATGCCCTTGTACTAAGTCAATAAGTCACTGAAACTGCTTTCTTTTCGTAATGTCTCCATATATACCATAGCTCTGTTGCTTACTACAAAAGGAAGATTTAAACTTCTTTCCTGGTGTGATTTAATTCAAAGAATGATTCATGTTTTCAATTTATAATTCTTACCAGAATGTCAGATGCAAAAAAAAAAAAAAAAAAAAAAATAATTTCTCGTTCCACTTCTGTGGTCTCTGAACCACATGAAAATATTTGTGAGTTGACCCAACTGATCTACAAGGAACATGATTTCTTTGAAAGGAAACTTTCGATTGCTTTTAGAACAATATTTTTGTTCGAAATACGAATATATACCTAAAGAAAGAAGTGGGAAACATAAAACTGAAATTAAAAGCCAAGCTAAATATTAATTAAAAACAAAGGAAAATTTTAAAATATGATTCGGTTTGAGTTAAAAGAATTACAAGCTAATAAATTTAAGTACCAAGAATTGTGCTAAATTTTCTTGTAAAAATGAAATAATTAACAGTGATTTTTAAGGTAATTTATTAGAAACTTAGTTTATATTTATGTTTTTATTTCAGTTTCTGAATATGTTTGTCAGGTACAAACATCTTACAAATTCTACATTTAAGCTGGGTGTTTGTGTCCCTTCAAAATGCTCAGTCGAAGATTTGGAAAGCATTCTAGGAACAGGTAACACCATGACTTATTTATTTATTTATTTTTATTTTCTTCAATTAAAATTACAAATCACAAACATTCTTTCAAAATTTCTGTTTATGGAATAGCATACAATATATATTTAAATATTTCTTTACAACAGTCAATGGAAATGTAATAATAATTAAAAATAAATGCGTTAAGTGATGGATTAATTTCTTAATTTTGCACAGCCTTTTGTTTGGCATAATATAAGGCATAGTAGCTGTGATCAGTATAAGCTAAAAAATTATAACTTTTTTTCTCTTAAGTATATTTTGCGTTAATTTTAAATACTATAGTCTAAACAAGATTGCAAAATATGCTTGTGGAGCAGTTCTATTTGAAGTGTAAAAACTGTGTACTTAATTATGAACTTCGATTTCACATCCACACATTTGTTTCAACTCTCACAGCATTCCAGGAAGTACCGGCAGATTACTTCTTTTGGTAATTAACAATTCATAGATGAGCGATGGCACTATGGGATAGTTTGAATTTTCTTGAAATGATGGACTCATAGAAACATATTGCTAAAAAGGAGTTAATAATGCGGTTAGAGGGTACAAAATCTGATAAAAGTCGTTGTAGCATGGCAGAAATTCGATTTTCATCAAAGAATATCAGATCCTTTGACTCATACGCTTTTCACTTAAAACGCGATGTCACCGAATTTTCTAATGCTTATTCAACTATGTTTGTAGTAAAACGCAAACTACGCTATCCTGGGTCGCTATCCTGGGTGATGATACTTCGTACATTTCTTCAACAGACAGGAGAATGCCTCTACAGCTAAATTCAATTATTACAAATTTCAGCCCGTCACATTACGTTTCTGCGAACATTTTAAGCTTCCACGAAATGAGCTTCGAATAAATAAACAAACAATTAGATTTATTTTTATGCTTCTTAATGCTGCAATCAATCGGAAAAGCAATTTATTCTCTTGCTTGAAAATATGTTTAATTCATTA
Organism: Stegodyphus dumicola; assembly: GCF_044657685.1. Lineage (NCBI taxonomy): Eukaryota > Metazoa > Arthropoda > Arachnida > Araneae > Eresidae > Stegodyphus > Stegodyphus dumicola. The sequence continues at coordinate 132,373,436 of NC_140776.1, forward strand.
ATTGCTTTCTGAAAGAAAAAAAAACAGAAACTAACAGAAATATTTCAGGTAATTTCTCATCAAATTTCTGCTTAATACTTGGGACCCAGCTTACAAGGCTTCATGTTAAATAAGTGATTTTTTTAACTGATTTCTTTTCTTTGATTCTGACGTTTCCGATTCAGATTTTCAGGGAATAAAAATTATTCATAGAGCATTTAAATAGCATAAAAATAAGTTCTTAACAAAGTAAGTTAGAATGCGGCTGATATGACCATTTGTTTATCCATTGGAAGTTCGGTTTGATTATTGTGTTAAATTTCATAAAACTGAAATTAGCTTTCCTTACAGATGAATCTTACTTAAGCTTAATTTAAGTTTCATAGTATTAAAAAGACGCTTTTGTGCTTGAAGTGTTATGTAGCTCAACTATCTTGAGCAGTTGTACTATACACACTCTCTCTCAAGCGGCAAACTGTTTAGTCTTCTGTGGAAGTAGTTCTCATAGACAGGTTGATTTAATACAAGGTAGCTTGTAACAATGTCATGACACATTGGAATATGAAATGTATATGTAAAAGGCATATGATCAAACGATAAAATCAGCAGAGTCGTAGCTAGGGTTTTCAGCGCCCAGGGACAACTGAAGATTTTACGCCCCCTACTGCTTGCCAAGGATGGAAAACATTTAATTCTAAAATGTCGTAACATCAGTTTGGCGCCCCTTGGATTCTGCGCCCGGGGACAGATGCCCCCTCTTGCCCCTCTCTAGTTACGCCCCTGAAAATCAGCTAAGTTATGAAATAGTGAATGTGATCCTAGAATGTAAAGAATAAGGTAATGTAAACAATGGTTAAAAGGGTAACATAAAAAATTGATAATGCAATGTCATTAGTTTAACTTGATTTTCAAGGACAGTGGTTTCATATGTGCTGTGATAATTTTAATAATAATTTTCATAATAATATAATAATTTTCATATGTACTGAGATAATTTTAATACTTCCATATATGCTGTATAAATTACATATTTCATATGTGCTCATAGACAGGTTGTACTTTAATACCAATACTGGTTTATGTCCTCAGAAACATAGTCGCTATCAAGGGTAAATGTTTTAGACAAAAGGTAAAACTTGGCCGTGGCAGAATTCATTGTACATAAATTCATTAACATGAGCATTTTTAAACTTAAATCGACCACAGAATTTTATCATCATTAATTGAATAGTATTATATTTTCTGCATGCAAACTGCTAATACACATAGATGCATTAAAAGATGACATCCTATCTTCTTTAAAAATTGTCATAATTTTGAAGTTGTTTACTTGTTTCTGTACACTTTCTACATAATTTTCTCGTTTCTTTATTTTCGCACTATTTCTAAACATGTTTTCTAAAAATATTGGATGCACAACGAGAAAAAAAATATAAATTTAAGCAGCATTCTCGGAACTGATGGACATACCGTTTGTCTCTAATGATCTACCTATCATGAATAAATTTAAAGACCAACTACAGCATCTTCAATCAGAATGTTGATAAAATTGTTATAAAAATGTTATAATTGTTATTAAATTTTAATTGATAAAATTGTTGTAAAATTTTAATCTGGCTAATAAAAGCTATACAGTCTTCCTCATTTAAAACAGTCTTTCATATTCGTCATAATTTTCAGTTAGTTATTATGATCATAAATTTCATAACACTGATAGTCATCTCATTTCTCATTCCCATTTGCCGGAACACAATTCCGATATGTTTGTTACGTCAGGACAACAAATGAAAAATGCTGGGCAGGTCATCTTTGTGAGAATATCTTGTACTATTAATTTCGCAAGGGAATAGAGAAGTATTGAATATAAATTTGCTTTTATTCATTGTCTTTTCAGAAGCAATGCAATTTGCAGGAAAAATTACAGTATCGTATTGCAAACAAAAAGGTCAAGAAGAAACATCAACAGAACAAATTGTTTTACTGTGAGTATTAAACATAATTTTTTTAAAATGAGAATTTATTATTTAAGAAATGAATGCTAGTATGCTTAATTTATAAAACTGTTTATTAGTTTAAGTAACACATAATATTTTGTGCTCTCTGGTTTATACAAAAAATATACTTATCGCATTTTTTAGAAGCTTGCATAATTCTCCTGCATCTTAGTGCTCCAGAGAAACTTTGTTGATCTCAACATGCACTAACTTACGAATACTCTTATAAAGTAATCAAATGCAATACTTTTATAAGGTATTCGCAAGAAAATGCATGTTAATGCATTTTGTTGGCGAGCAAAAATGAAAAGCATTAATACATACCCATTCGATCTTGAAGACTATGCTTTTGTATATCAGGATTTGAATATTTTTACTTGTTTAATAATAAAAAATGTCTAAAATATAATGGTGATAACTATTTCAAGAATACATAGTAAAAAATCTATATGCACGTTAAATTTCATAAGAGAGAATAAGGTCTGCGTTTCAGTAGTGCATGTTTTGTACGGAAAACAACAAAAAATGCCTTAGGTTGAATGCTATGGTGACCTGTTTTGCTTAAAAACAATAAAGTACTTTGATCTTCGCGTGGTAGTATGTTAATATTACGTAAATAAACATTATATTTGAAAAATATTAAAGGGAAAATGTAGTAATGATATATAAAATAAGTAAGTCGATGAACAAAATGGACAGTTTAGTCCCATAATGCAGTATTTAAGAATATTAAGCTTGGTCTGCCATCAATGCTACGAAATAATCTAAAAAAATATTATTTTTATAGCATATATGTCGCATTTGGAATGTAAGAGAATATAATTACGTATTAGTAAAGTGTTTTCTAAAGTTGTTAATGGGTAAAACGTATTCGTCCTTTTAAAAAGCACTGATTTTAGATTACATAAAAGGATTATGATTGCTCATAAATTAAACAAGTACTCTGCAAAATCATGCATTTCATTGCATAAAATAAATTTAATCCACCTAAGCAAAATAGAAGCCTTTATCTTTTTCTCGATCTTGAGCATAATTACTACTCAGACTGTTGCCCTTTGTTAAAACAACTACTAATCTAATTACCGACTAGTCTAATTACTTAACTAGCTAATGACTTAAATCAATCTAATTACTTAAAAAACTGCGGAATTTAAAAAGCAATAACCACTTTCGTTAATAATTGTTTTATTAATATGCCAGATTTTTGTATATTAAAATGTTCTAAATTTATATCGGACTAATATTTTTTTTTTAAATTTGCACTGCTATTGTAACTAATAAGAGATACTTCTAACGCTATAAATTAAGTATCTAATGCATTTTTTAAAAATTTACTTTGAACGTTTGGCATTTAAACTACTTTATGTCACAGCTGGAATCGTTTAGAGAGAAGTTTTTATTAGCAAAGAAATATTTACCTCTTACCTTTTTTTATCACGCTATCAGATGAAGAAAAAATCCATTCAAGAAATGTTCATGTCCTTTTGAATGTCTTAGTTTAAAGAAGACTTTTATTAATCGCAACATACCAAACTTACCTATCACCTCTGATAACAATGGAATACAACATTTACATTGGAAAATCTCCATAGAAGTATAATTATAAATGCTTAATTTAAGTAAAAGTATAATGCTAAAAGTAAAGAACATCATTAAGTTAAATAGAAAATTCAAAATAAAGACAGATTTTGTCCTATGCAATGTTCAGATGTAATGTTACTCGTAATAACACTATGATATTTTCTTCTTCGTTGATCACAGCATAAGCCAATTTTCAAATAATTTCATAAAGAAAGAAAGCTAGACATTTTTACAAGATTATTCATTAAGGAAGAAGCGTAGGCTACTTCGATTTCTTTATGATAAAAGCATACAAACTTCATAATAAAAACTTCATGAAAAATTAAAAAACTTGATTAATGGCATTTATGATTTTTAAATAATACGGCTGGAGAACAATAAATATAATTCTTTGTATGATAAGATGCAGGCGATTCTAGCAGATGATGTTATACTTCTTTGTATTATTAAAACATATTTTGTACTAAGTAATATGTAGAACTGTGTTTCTATTAATCAGATGTTGTTCTTCGTTGAAGATCTTGGACGATTAGAATAGCTGCTTTTACGTCTATGATGTTGTCAAGTTTCTGGAATGCATTATTTTTAAGAATGCAATTTAGGCAATAATCAGTAAAAATGCATGCTATAAATGCTTGAGTGCTGAGTTTTTCAAGCCTCATTAATATTCTTAGGAAATAAAGTTATTGAACACTTCTGAATATAAAGTTAAAATATTTACAAACTGAATTTTCTGAAATAAAACAATTAAATCCCTGATAAGATGCAATAGTACCCCGATAAATTTTCTCTTATCTTAACGTATCTAGAAATAAATTAATGAACTATGAATTGTATTTTTAAAAATTACTGTTCTAGAAAAGATGGGTGTTTACTCTTCAATTATACAAGCACACGAAGCTGCCCATTAATATTTATTGCTTTAATGCAGTTTTAAAATAAAGTTAAACAACTGAATTTAAAACGCGCATTTCCAAACATTAAGTCTCATCTTCTGTCTATTTACTTCCTTTATCCGGTGGGGTATTTCAGTAACTTATTTCACTAACAGCAACTCAGGTTTTTCAATTATGTCATAAAATAAACATTTCGTAGCATTTTAGGTTTATGCGCAAGGCAAACTATTTCACAGAAAATGCTTTAAGTCAGAAACTAATAGTTGATAAATGTTAATAATAATGCAGAAATAGTGTTCCTAAGCATGAACTTTAAAATATTGTTGACGCGTTTTATCTGTTTTGTACTGGCTTTATAAAAAACGACAATTTATTTTTACTTTTACATCCGTTGGGGTCCTCTGATCCACTGATGCTTTGCGTGGATATTAACAAACATAGGTTACCGGAAGTCTCTATAAATTAATTAAATTAAATTATATAATTTAGGAAATATTAAATGGAGAAATATGCATTGAAATAATCTTTGGATATTAAATACATGAAATAATTTAAAATTCATATTCTGGAAATGAACAGTGATCATTAGCTTGAGATAAATAGGTACAGCCAAAAATGAAAAATAGTTCCCATTTTGTATAGCATAAATATTTTTTTTAATTTACGAAACTTCTTTCGGATTTTTTTTTTCTGAAAATTTTATACAGCTGTCATGTGAAATCCTCCTGTAGTTGCACTAAATCATGCAAAAAATCTTGTAATACGAACTACATTAAAGAACAGTTTATCAATACTATGGTCAATGCTGAAAATACATTTAAAAAATAACAGAAGTTACATTTTGGGTCACTTTTAAACGAATAATTTCCAGAAACAAAGCAAATATTTAAAACATAAGTAATAACTACCTTTTGTTTACGCATTAGAATTCTCTAAAGGCTCTTCGTTGATTGAAACGCATACCAGGCTGCCTATAATCTCATAAAGCTAAGAAAATGTTGCGTCTTTATGGGGTCATAGGCAACAAAGTATTTGTTAGAGGAAAGCTTTGCTGATTTAACGATACACACTCACTCTGGGTAAATTCTGAAATTAAAAAAAATATGAACAAGTTAATGAACAAAACAATGTTAAGGTTTGTTGCTGGCGCTGTAAAAGTGTATCAAAATATACTGTGAAATTTTTTATTGCAAAACTGCAGTATATGAGTAGCTGCTACCGCATATTGAAATGATATTCGCTCACCATTAACCGATGAAATAAGGCCTCTAAAACACTACTAAAGATTTGTCTCTCATTAAGTTCACTATATCCACACGATGCTTACATAGATTTCCCCGCATATAACATGATTAGAAGCCACGTTTCCACCACAAAGGAATCTCTTCTTAAATAGAAAGCATTTGCGTGCTTTGCCACTTTGGACTAAATAATAGAAACGACATGCTGCCTGATATTCCATACTCAAACATAAATTTGATATTTGGAATTCTATATTAAACATTTGGAAGGAGAATCTCGAACCGCCTAGCGGAGTGTTGGTATTCGAAACTGGGGTGGGAGCATAACAAGTAGCAAGATTTAGCAATACTTTTCAATCACCTGTGATACTACAGAGGTGCCATGCTAGCTTATACCTGTATTTGTTCTAAATATTTCCGTCAGGTGGTCAAAATTCTGAATTATTTTCACTTTGTATTTTCGTATAATCCCAAAAGGTGAAATGGCCTGTAATATATTTTCTTTTAGAAATGAAAAGATAATATTTGTGATAATCAGAAAACATCACATGTATTATTACATTAATACATGCATACATTAATGTATTGCATACTGCATGCATGAATGTTTTCAAACAATGTATTTGCTATTGACCGAAAACGATCTGTTCAAATACAGAGACATATTTTCTTTCAGGTTCCCACCAACCCAACATTTTCTTTGTATTTTTTTAACATTTACTGAGAAGCATTTTCTTAGTAAATGTACTTTCATTAACCAATTTCGATTAGAAAAGTTGTTAAGCGATTAGACATTTATCGGAATAGGAGACATGAAAGATAATAAATGCCTTCTCCAGGACTTGCTTCCAATTACATCACGAAGGCCTGCACTGAGAAAGGAGAAAATTCCGTATTTTCTCCTCTATATAGAGGGCGATGAGGGAAGAGTGGAACCCAGTCGCCAAATCCACGTGTAACGTAAAGATTAGGTATTATCAGAGCAGCAAGTATGAAACATCAGCTATATCCTTGATGGGATTTGAACTCTGGATTTTCTGACTGCTAAACGAACGTGCTTCCAATTACCCACGAAAGAGGTGAGGAAAGCGAAACTTCCTTCTAAAGCGACGTGTAACTTCACCAGAACCAAACCGGTTTCATACCAGTACCAATTTATAAGGTATTTTGCTTAAGTAAATATGCTGAAGAGAAGTTCAACGCATCGATATGATTTATATGACTAACATTTTATTCTGCGTCTAAATAATTTTTATCATTTAATGTACAAAATTTCTATCTTGGCTGTTTTTTAAGAAAGTACTTCACATATACTTCTAATACTAATACAGTCAAAAGTCGTTAATCCGGACTCGTCGGGACTTCGGCGATTCCGGATTATCGATTTTTCCGGATTATAGATCATCAGTTTAAATCTCGTAAGATGGCATGCAGAAATTCTAAAATTAAAAATATGAAACCGTAATTTATGAAATAAAGAACAATTATGATCTAAAGGGTATCAAAATTTGCAAAAAGAAAAAGCTTAATATTTATTTGTTTACTTTATTAAACATTTCTTTCAATGTAAGTTGTTTAAGTTGCTTCGTTTCATGTGATAATACTTTCTTTTTAATTCTATTAAACAGACATAATTTCTTGTTTAGTTACAAAGTTACGCTGTTCAAGACCTATAATTGCTGTGTCGAGAACACCGACTAATTTGTCAATCGAAATTTTTTCGTTTTCACTAACCTCTGTCACTTTCTTCGCTATCGGAAGCGAATTATAATGACGAGGAATTTGGTTTAAATCATATCAAAGACGGAGCACATCGAGATGAAATACTAATTTGGTAAGGAATTATAAGCCAAATAAAATAAAAACATCTGCCCTGAAGATAAGGATAGTGTTGACAGATCAACTTCCAATTCATTACGCCGGGCGGCGTTCCCCCGCCGAGCAGCGTGAAATTGATAAACAGATTTCGGATTTCAAAACATACTTTCGCTTTAGATCCTTTACATATTAACAAATATATATGGGAAATTCTATTTGATATAATCGAAAGTTTAAGCTTACTTTTATAAAATTGCATTACAGTCTGCAAAAAATAATAAGCCGGATCCAATTCGAAAATTAAGGAACAACGCAATCATCAACATTAACTGAAATAGATAATTAAATAATTTTAGCTTATACGTCCATTATACATAAAACGCGCACTCGAAAACGTATTCTGCACTTGCGCACACTCATATGCGCAGTCGTAAAAGGTCTTACGCGCACGCGTAAACACCTATGCGCATGTGTCAACGCGGCGCATGCGCAGAAAGTTTTTAGTTTTGAGGTCCGGATTATAGAACATTCCGAATTATGGGTGTCCGAATTAACGACTTTTGACTGTATAATGTTAAGAAAATGCATTCATTGATTTTAAGCATGTTTCAATATTACTTATGTATCTAATAAATGTTTTGCACGAATTATGTAATTGCTTCTTGATTTCTGAAGTGTATTTATTACACCAGCATAAAATATTGAATGTCTCGAACAACTAATTTTCGATAATTTGGTAAACTCAAACTGCTAATAACTCGAAATGCTTTCTTTTGTTTCTGCTAAAACATCGTTGATCACAACACCCACCAATAAGCCCAACAATCCACAACTCAACTCGAATATAATGAATTGTTGATATTTGGGCTAATAAGTGACTGTTAGATTGGTCCATTAATGGAAAACAAAATCCCTAAAATGATACAAAATTGAATGAAAAGTATTACCAGTTTAAATTTTAGCAATAACAAATTAAAAATAATTGTAATTAAAATAATAACTATTTACAACAATTTCAAAAAACGTTTAATGGGCACATTATATATTACTAATAATTCAAAATTGTACTCATTTAGATCATGTATACATGGACATACATTTAGACGTCTGTCTTCGCTTCGATGCAGGCCAGTGAGATGCTGAAGATCTTTGTTGCTTATAACATACACTAATCCGCCCATAATCCCTTAAAGTAAGTGTAATGTATTACATTTAGGAGATGATGGGCAAATAAGTATACGTAGGCTGTTAAATCGTAGCAAAATATATTGTTGTGGGTTACGAGTTTGATGAGCAGATATGAACAGTTATTGAGCAGAAATAAATGATCACTTTTTTTAAATACATAACAGCTCACAGTGAACAGCTGTAAACAGTTGAAGGAGAAAAAAGGGATAAACCAAATTTCCCTTACATGCAAGATATATCGCAGATCACCAATACCACTCAGTCTTTATATATATACTTTTCAGCTAACGCTAAAGTGAACTGATTTCAGTCGATCAAAAATGGAGTCGTATATGTAAGGTTGCCCAGTTTTCTTGAAGCTGTGGAGAACCTTGCTCATAGGGTCTCAAAAATGAGTTTTCCAGGAAGCTTCCAGAATGGCACTAAGTTGGCGATCAATTTACCAAATACTGACAAATTCGCAACAAAACATTTTTACAAGGCGTAACAGGAGAATTTCTGCTTAGATCTCGATTTCTAATATCGATTTCTCCTTCTAACAGAACTATGTTTAGACACTTAAAATACATTACTACGATTTTGATGAAACAAAAATACACGCTAAAATTATTACATAAAAATATACTTAACAGTTAAAGAAATAAATGTATATAAAATAGAACATACAATCAAAAAAATGTTTACATATATTATAACAATTTTGGCACATAAGAAATATAGAAATTTAAGGCAATTTCCTAAATAATGCATATGCAAGTAGGTTTATTAAATCAAACAAACTACTAACAAATTACTTCAAAATATAAAAAATCCTCTAATGTGCATATTTCAAAAACAAAGCAAAAGAGAATAATAAATAGTTTTTTAGTATTTTGTATCAGTTATTAAAATCAATGATGACTTTAATATTATGCAAAATGCAGATACAGATTAAGGTTTATTCAGTGTTAATTGTACACATTTTGAGTGATTCTGGGGAAATCAACCTTCTTAAATATCTGAGTCATTTAGTCAAAAACATGTTGCTCATTTCTTTCCAGAAATATAGCTAAACTTTTAATTATTTAATTACTTTTGCATTAGAAAATGGTGAATAATTTTGTTGCTTAAAAATGACAAGCTTTTGTTAGGTCTTCCTAGATAGACTTAACATTTTCCACCAATAGAAAAATGAATTTTTCACGTTCACATTACCTGATTGACCTCAGGTTTACTAACAACAATGGACGGAATGCATGGTTATTTACGAATAATCTTATGAGGTTGGGGAATTCATCTGAAAGAAATTTTTAATACAGCAATAATTCAATGAGGAAATTATTTTTAAAATGTTGCACACGGAGATAAAAGAAATAGAAAGTGCATTTTTCTGCAGGGCACACTACAGCTCTATTTTATGCAAAGAATACAATAAACTAGCAGTAAATCAAATTGCCTTATACTAACAGCAGTCTTAATCTGTGAACATTAGTTAAATTCACCACTCAGTTGGAATAGTGGTTAGTGACTCTTGACTGCCGCACCGAAGAGCACGAGTTCTAATTATAGAGTCTTTGCTGAATGGGGGTGCTTTAAATACATGGCGAGTCGAAGGTTCTGTCGTATGGTTTAATGGTAAGGGCGAAGGTAGGAAACCTTTGGACTATCCTTTCGGGGTGCCCACTTTCAAAATTTGGAGTGGAAAGTAGAAGTCCAACCTCTTCGAGGTTCTGGCAACCCTTCTTAAATGAAATATGGACTCAACAATAACAATAGTTAAATTCAATGTGCTGTAATCATTGTTTTGGAAACTGATATATTACATTTCGATATTTTTTCTGATGGTTCATTTCAACGTAAACCTTCCCGCATTATTCATATGATATGCTCAATATTTTATAAATACAACAGGCATGTTGTTTTTTATTTGAGAGGGAAAAATTTCATCATTTTCATGAGAGTTTTCAAAACAACTTTGTGGAACTTTGCACAGGATTTTCAGCTAATCAACTATAATGCAGATGGAAAGAAAAAAGAGTTTAACGTTGTTGGACTGTAATTTTCCACTTTAAGTCAATATCAAAGGGATTCAAAGCAGTTACTGAAGATTACTGGTTTTATTAAATAATTAGGAAAATATATCCGAGTTTAGATTCTGAATCCCTAGAGGAGGAGTGAGCAGAAAAGAAAAAAAAAGGAATCAAGAAGATGAAATGTTTTATTATGAGAGCATTATTTACTTTTGAATAAATTCCCATTATCTGCGGTGATAAGAAAATATCCTTTTTGCAAACATTCCCTAAAACATTGTATTTATATCTTTGTTAATTAAAGGCTTAATGAATAGTTTAAAATATGAAAACTAGAACTATGTATGAATAAAATTAAAAAATAGATGAATTTAATGAGTTTTCTTTAATAGATAAATATGACTGTTATGAAACATAAAAAACATTTATTTTTTAAAACATTCAGAATATAGTCTTAAATTTTTCTTTGCTTTAGCAACTGAAAATATTTTCAGATGCTTAAATATTATTACTTGTATTTCTATAAACGGTGTTAATTTTTATAAATGCGTTAAAAATGAAAAATACTTAAATATTAATACCTATTTTCAGATGCCTTTTGGGTCTTGTTCTTGCAGTTATGATAATTGGAACAGTGGTTGACATTGTGATGCGGCTGAGGCATGATGACAGCCAATCAAAAGCTGCTCCATGTCATAACAGTGAGTATGTTTCCGTGAATAGCATATACACAAAGAAAAAAAGTTTACCCGAGGTATCGCATAATTTCATTTGTATTCATTTTTATACATTTATGAATTTTTATTTACTTCGCAATACATGATGTATAAAACACACATGCATTAAATGATATATACTTAAAATGAAGTATACGTAAATATATATGCATAAAATGATACATATAAGAAAAAAATCATTATATACATACATAAAATTTAATACTAAATCTTAAACATTATCAACCTTTTGTGAGATGCCAATTCATAAAACAAAGAAAATTAAGTAAATTCATAGAATTTTTAAATATAACCCATTGATTTCTTTCGTAACACTTTTCGGCTTTGCAAAATTAAAAATACATATGATTTACATTATCTTGCCATCAAACAACAATTATGAAAATTCCAAAATGATTCATAAATTAAAACCTGAAAAAACATGCTTACTTCACAGTTTCTCCAAGTAAAATCGCAATTAAATAAATTCAAATTATAACGACTTAACCGTAACTTTCTTCTGGATTATTTATTACGTAATGTCCTATTTAGAACTTTTCTGATTCGGGTTTACTGAAGATACAACAAATATCTTGCCATTTCAGGCGTTCCCTTCTACAGGTGATCTGGTTGAGAACATCAAAAATCGTACCGTTTCAGCCTTTCTACTTTGAACCTACCATTTTAATAGGTGGGGAGAGTAAGGTGTATAAAGAACATTTATTTCAACCGGAAACGAAGAAAAATTCTTTGTTTGAAAACCATACAGTAACTTCACTAGCCAGATAGTTGTCAAAAATCCATTCCCTTACATATGATTTAATATTCGTTTCTACACTGAATGCCATATGTTTAAAAGTCTATAAAATAAGAAATCTGCTTTATTTAAAATTGTGACAGCAGTACCACTCGCGATTATTTTATGATTCTATAGAATAGTGGCATTCAAACTTTATGCCAGTGGCATCCAGACGATCACAAAAACAATTTCGGGACACCAGTCAGAGCAGCGACTGTTAAGTCAAATAACATCAGTTCAAATGTTTACGATTTTTATCCACCTTATGCCCCACTGTAAACCCATAGTTTGAGTTCCTCTGTTTTGGAACTTTACATTTTTAACACAGATTAAATGCTCAGAAGCTTTTTTTTCTTCGATGGGATTTTTTATTATCGACTTTTTAATTTTCAAAATTTAGAATTTTGCTTCGAGAAAATAATAATACGGCATTGTACGGCATTTTACTCAAATATTAAAAACATCTTTATTCCTGCATTAGATATATAATCATGAATGTCATTAATGTTTTATTTAAGCAGAGTCTAAAGCGTGAACAGTTATTGTGGCATCACTTTACATATACATCACAATTACGTGACCTTGAATCAAAAGGTAATGGGAGAGGAAGGCAAACATTTAAAATTTCAGAAGTTTCAGAACTTTAATTAATAAGATTTATCCATACCGTATTGTTTATAGCAAAGTCTAATACAAAATTTGTCTTTCTAATAATTTAACATTAAACGGAAATCTTTCCGCTCGAGTTTGCTACTAAATGCTTTAATCGTAATTGCCTAGAAATACTTCTCATTAGAGCATTTGGTGTTTGTAAATATTTAGAGATAATTATGTAGAGACATTTTTTTTTAAGCAGGAAAATGAAAAATAGCAACACCTTCGCCGGGAATCGAACCACGACCTCTGAAATACGCGTCCAACGTGCAGCACACAACGAAGGCATGCGAAGAAGGCTGGAGAAATACCTTATAATTAATGAGACAGCATTAATTCCTAATGTTTACAGCCTTATTTCTCAATATTTCATGCAGTAAAAAATGTCTTTTATTCAGAATCAAATAATTGAGTTCCAAATTATTTTTAAATATCCAAATACAGAAATATAATATGACCCTTAAGAATCATATACAGTATGTTTTCTTTCATTGGTTTATATTGAAATTTAAATAAGAGTGGTGCACTATTGATTTTCTGTTGGTTTACTGTACAAGCAATTAAAGAAAAAAGAAGCACAGTAGCTTTAAAAGATTATTGATTCTTGCTTTAATTCTTCAAAATTGCAGCAAACACTACTAAGAATATTGAGGAAACCTTATATCTAGCCTCAGGTTAAGGCAGCTAGACATACTTAATATTCTTACTTTTTACAACCAGCTCAGAGTTCAAGAAAAGGCTAAATTGAATGTCAAAGAACTTGTTTTCCTCTGGAAACAAGATGCTTAATCATGTTGAATCCTGAAAGTGATACTGGTTAACAGGATAAAAATTCCTTTACCAAGGTCTGTTAGTTATTCTTTACTGGTTAGCAAAGAAAATATATCATTTGGCAAGGTCTGTTAGTTATGATCTATGCTCTTGCTTATCGCTTACACGTTTCGTTGAGAAGAGTTAAGGTTAACAACATTTCCATTTCAATTCAAGTGTCCAGAGCCAACAGAAACGAGAGAAAAAAAGTTGCAAATATGACGATCTCTCATTTAGAATGAAATTCAAATTAATAATTTATAAAATATATTTTCTTCAGTTCAAATATTTGATTATACCATGTGGTAAATTTAATATAAATCTTCATGATTTTGTTGCAAAACATATTTTGAACCACAACATTTTCATTAAAGTTAGAAGTGAATAATGAATGCGTACTCAGAATGTTTATACTTACACAGATTTTTATCAAACATTCGTAGAAAAACGTAATTACGTTTTCAAGCATAATTAACATTACATAAAATGATAAATTCAACTTAAAGCTGTTCAATAAATTTAACACTTTAGAAATATTACTTTTATATAGTTTTAGTAGATCTTTATAAATTATAATTTAATACTTCAAATTATTCTTCTATTAATTATACAAAATAAAAAATTAATAAATTTCGCTCATCAAACGGTTTACTAATGCGTTTTTCGAGGTGTACCTATTGGGTTTGGGAACAAAAGCAACGATAAAAAATTAGGAACACCAAGCTATAATATTATGTAAAAGCGTTCCTAGAAAAATTAATTATTTAAATATAACTTCGTAGCTAACTTTTGCTACAATATTTTGTAATCAATTTACAGGATTATCATGTTATTAATATTAAAAACTTTGCTCGAATCTTAACTCACCACTTAATGAGTATGTTAGTTAACATTCCAGCATTCGTTCAAAGCAAGATTTTTGAAAGCGTTAGGATGAATAGTTTCAACATTTTCCGAACTCTAGGCCATGAGTACAGTTGGTTGGGTTAGTTTGGTTTGGTTTATGTAATTATGACAAAGCCTCAAGGGCTATCTGCTGAGAGGAAGGATGCCTTCTGGAGGACGTTATAAGGGAAATTAACTCGTATTCATATTACACATGGGGAAAACTACGAAAACGCCCATGCAGCCAGCCCAGTATGCCGATTTGGAACGTCGGACCAAAATCCCAGTGTTCAGCGACTTTACCGCTCGGCCACTGGTGGGCTCGATATAGTTGTCGCTTCGTACAAATTGTAGATAAGGCGTATTTATATCTTTTGTAAAAACTTAGCTGATACCCTACGAAACTCCTTGCCTCAGGCGGCTGTCTACGTATCCTCTGTCTGGAAGAGGCCATAGATGTTACAATTCCGTTCCTCGTAATTGAATACTACATTTTCATTAGGCATTCAAGTTGCTTTAAATATTCTAGCAAATTCCAGTGTGGTGTAGACATCTTTACTATGCCTACTATGCAGTAGAACTGAAATTTAGATCTATCGATCCACCATGTGATATAATCTCATAAATCGCTGGAGTTGTGCTACGTACATCTCGTTAGCACAGAATCTAAAATAGTTAGGCATACTTCCTTAGAGCTTTCTATAGATTTATTGAAATAGGTAAGGCAGATATGCAAAGTCCAAAAAGCTATTATTTTTTTAATTAAATACCATCCAATACTTTCGGAAGAAAATAGTATTAATTCTTAACATGATATGTTTTAAGGACACGTATTGAACTGCATTAACAAAATACAGAAATGAACTTTAAAAGGAAATTTTCGGCAGACGCCAATTTTCAAACTTTATGAGATAAAGACGATGTGAAATTAGCAAAATCAAAATCCTGTTGTGGAAATACTAATTTTTTAGGTTTGCGGAACAAAGAATCAGTTGTTTTCATCGCAATAATAATATCACATGATAATAACAAAATTAATTAGAATTATTTTATTATAGAAAAACTGGAAGGCTATTTAATACTTTTGCAGTCCTTAAATCGGAACTAACCAACGATTGTTTTTCCGCAAGTATATTACGAATAAATGTCAACTTCCTTTAGATAAATTGAGTAAGACATGTGTATCATACCTATAACACCTTTTTACAAAATAAATGCACGGTTCCATCGTACTTAGAGATAAGTCAATAAAGGTTGACATCATTATGCTTTTAATATTATATATTATTTACTTAACCTCCTCAACTTCACATTATTAATCTATACTGATTTTATACGAAAATAGACAAAATATTCATCAACTCATAGTTTTTTAATTTTTAAGCAAAATGTACTGAATATAAGAATATACTTAGCAAAGCTTTGAGAGCTAAGTTTTATGTGAATCTCAGGACGTAAAAGCAACCCGCCATGTAATAAATCTTTCAGTTTAAGAGTAAACAACATTGGGAGCAATAATTCTTCCACCGATTAAGTATACATTTTTTCAATTATTTTTCTTATACACATATATTTTAAAATGCATATTATTATGAAGTAGCGATTTCATAAACATTAGCGTTAATTTAATTTTTTTTATTTACTACTTGCTTCCCTAAATTATTACAATGAATGCACTTTTTTCTTTCAGATTACTATGTTCAGATGATAAGAAGTGCTTCACTCTACACTAATTCCTTGGAAGTCCTGAGCACTAAGAAAGTTCATGAACCTATAAAATGCCTGTGCGGAATTCGAACTATTACTGTAATGCTCACTATCTACAGCCACACCTATGGACACCTCCATTTACTGCATTTCCAGAAATTCAGTAGGATTTTTCTCTTTCAATGCGAAGTTATTAAAGTTACTGAGTCTCATATTTTACTGCAAGTTGCTAATATAGCCATATATACCTGTATCTAAGGATTCAGCAATATCCGGCGTCATAGCCACTAAAACAAGCCAAGCACTCCCACAATTATCTGCGTGCATTAACTTTCTTGACGGATTTAAATAAAAAGGAGAGGGGATGAAAATGATCGTTATAGGAATCAAATGTAGATTTTCAGGTTACAAGGTCCATCCTCAGAACTGTGCTTTTTTTAACTGATCTTTTGGTGTCCAGCCCCTTCTCCTTTTCCAGTTACATAGATCTGTTGGTTAAATTTCTCTCAGCTCAATTTTTAACAAACTCCGTATTCTTATTAGCGACATTTTAACTCTCATATGCACATTTTTTTACACATTTTTAGAAACATTTTAGTGAGTTAATTTTGCATTACTGTGTTAACAATACAGTATATAAAGTGGTGTAGTAGTAAAATATATTATACTCTATAGAATATGTGTAACTTACAATATGTTTTATTATTATTTATTATTATTGATGCTTTACTGTGCAAGATTTATAAATCAGACCACACCGAATTTATATGTTTCATGACTATACTAATCTATATAGTTTTCATTGTTGTCCGTGGTACATCTTAGAATCCTGTGGATGCGGGGGTGCTACTAGACTGAATGAGAGCTTATTCTTTACCTCTTTTATTTTAATTTTAATGTTATATGTTATTTAAAATTTTACATAAATATTTTGCTTGATCTAGTATTAATTCAAACTAACTCAGTTCTAATCAGTGCAATAAGCTAATTGTATAAAACGTAATTATTTTTTATAACACAGTAAATTAACTACAAGTCATATTTTCTAGAAATGTGCTTTTTTGTACGTATTATTAAAAAAAATTACATTTCAGCGAAATACGCGTTTATATTAATTTATAACAAACAACAGCAATAAAAATAGACAAACAGAAACAAGCAATAAAAATAGACAAACAGAAACATAAAATATTACGTCTAACAAATATCTGAGAAAAAATTTTGGTTCATAAAATGTAAGGATTTTCATCGGTGACCTCTTTATTATGCCAGTGCTGGATATTTATTGAAAAACAAAATATGAAATCATGTACTAATTTTAGCGATATTCTACTAATATAATAAGATACCAGAATATTATTTCATGTTATAAGATTTAAAAGTTATTAGATATTATTTAGAGAATTTTGATTTGTGATAAATATCGTTGTGTTTAACAAAATTCCGATTTTACAGTGTTGCAGTTATGTCGAATTTATCGCAATCTTCTAAAGTATGCATGCTATATTTTGCATATATTTTACAATTAAACTTATAGCTACAGCTTTTGAGTCACAAGCGATCTACAATGAAACATCGGTTCATGCTTTTGATTGTTCCTGAAGTCCGTTTGTCATATGAAATAGTCCTAATCAAAGTTTTTTACAGAATTTTCTATATTTTCCCAATATGGCTTAATCCGACTACAGCTGATCATGTAACCAATATTTTCCCATCAAGTTCATAATGCGAAATTAAGGAAAATCCTTAAATCTAAGACAAAAAAGTAAACACAATATTTTTAAAATAAAACAGGTTTTAACTAAATAGTTATATATTTTTCAGGCAAAGCTGCTAATTTCCTGAAATTCTTCGACAGTTTCACTTTCTCAGGAATAGCGAATGGTTCTGTAGGCATGGACACCGTAGCTTTTGTAGCGTAAGTAAAAATATTCTTTATACTGTGTTATTTTGGTGAACTTCATTTCTTACAATATTATTAGAGACCTAAGTTTTGCATTATAGTTTTAGCAAAGATTTGTGTCCAAAAGTTTTCAATGTAAACGAGATGAAAACGATTAACACTATATTATGAACAAAAAGCCCTATATATAATATACCATGTTATGCTCAATAATGAAATTCAAGTCAAATAGCGATTTCAGGTGGTTTAAAATAAAATGTAATATATCCATAAAAAGAATAATGTAAAATAAAATGTGATGTAATCCATAAAAAGAATAAAAAAGTTTAAGAATTTGGCTTCATTTTTCCCTTATTGTAATAGTGTTTTTTTTTTTTTTTTTTTTTTTTTTTTTTTTTTTTTTTTTTTGTGGATAATTTAACATTTTCCTTTATCTATCATTGCAGTTTGACTAGCTTTGGGAGCATAGACTAGACCCAAACTCTTAACAAACGTAGAGCACATTATTGTTGTGCCTGAAGTAACTACCAAGACTTGAAAAGGTTTAAAACAACACTTCTATTAAAACATAACTCGAACGTAAGTGCATGGCTAAACAAAATTAACCACAACTTGGGAAGCTGAAATTAAAGTAAAAGTTAAATTCAAGTTTAAAACGTGGAGTAATAGTCAGAGACTACATTATTCTACATGAGACTACTTATATTTAATTCTATGCTGGCTCAGGAAACTCTAATCGGCGTAACAATATAAATGTCGGCAGGGAACAACGCAAAGCCGAATAATTACAAACTTATCAGAGATGGCAGAACTAATGTAAAGTGGCCTTGAGAGGCAGAAATAAGCTCTGTCGTACAATCTAAAAAAACTTTAGCTCAAAAACTCTCTACTTCAATTCACATTCTTGTGAAGAAACGGAAAGGAGAAGTTATAGTAAAGATCTAAACCATAATAACTGATTAGTTACAAATAATAATATTTCATGAGACTTTCTTGATCTGAATTTATCTTTAAATGTATGTTTATGGTAGATTCATGAAGATAAATAGCGTAATCTTTGTTTTATATTATTCGTTAATAAAATGGCTGTTTTTACATTAAATGACAGAACTGTGATAAAAGCTGTAAAATTTAAAATAATAATTTAAAATATTTTTCTGTAATTTGTTACTCCAGAATAAGTACTTCAAGGCATCTTTTCTCACTATTTGCTTATCTTGTACTACCTTAGCAATTTGATGCGGAAAATAATCCAGTCTTCTGCTAAAAAAAAGAGAATAAAACTATAAATAAGTATAAACAGACGCATTTATTTAATAAATTACAAGCACATGATGAGAATTCATAAATAAAATAATCCAGTCTTCTGCTAAAAAAAAGAGAATAAAACTATAAATAAGTATAAACAGACGCATTTATTTAATAAATTACAAGCACATGATGAGAATTCATAAATAAAATAATCCAGTCTTCTGCTAAAAAAAAGAGAATAAAACTATAAATAAGTATAAACAGACGCATTTATTTAATAAATTACAAGCACATGATGAGAATTCATAAATAAAATAATCCAGTCTTCTGCTAAAAAAAAGAGAATAAAACTATAAATAAGTATAAACAGACGCATTTATTTAATAAATTACAAGCACATGATGAGAATTCATAAATAAAATAATCCAGTCTTCTGCTAAAAAAAAGAGAATAAAACTATAAATAAGTATAAACAGACGCATTTATTTAATAAATTACAAGCACATGATGAGAATTCATAAATAAAACACAGGTGCAAGTTGTAATAGCAGAGAGAAATTTCTGCTTTTGACTATACTTACTTTGTAGAACAAATGATTTTCCTGATACTTTGTTGATTTGAATTTATCTTTGAATGTATATCTACGGTAGGTTCCTAAAGATGGATAACTTAACCTTTGTTTCATATTATTCATTAATAATATACCTTTGCATTAAATGACAGGATTGTGATTAAAAGCTGTAAAAATTACAATATTAATTTAAATGTTTAATTGCAGTCTGTTTCTCCAGAATAGACACTTCAAGGCAATTTTTCTCACTTCTGACTTATCTTGTAAACACGGTAGAGAACTGCGTCTTTTGCTAAAATCCCTTAAGTCTATCTGTGTGTGATGATACTGCTATCCTAAATGAAGGAAGGGCCATTACGACCTTGAAATGCCTGTTTTAAAGTAACTAAGTACAAGATAAGATTTGCTTATCTTAAAATCTCGTGCCAGCATTATTACTATTTAAAAAATGTGCATGAATCAATACTTATGATTAAACTCAGAAAATTTCTTAAATACGCAAATCTTATAGAAGGTTCTTTTGCCCTGTTGGAATTACAATTTAATATTTTATTGATTAAATTTATATGCATCACATTTCAATTTTTATCGCATAAAGTAAATCAACCAATAGTAAGATGCAAAAAATATTAGTATAAATTAATTTTTGAATTATTATGCATACTGCACTATAACATCTGGGAACAAAGGAAAATATCTATTTTCAAACAAAATTTGAGATTTTAAGAGATTTTTACCTACAGCAGAATTTCAACTATATCACTACGATTAACACCGTTCTTGTTGCCGAAAGCAATCGTGTGAGTACAATAAAATATTTTTCTCATAGTGTATAAAATACAATTAAAAACTGTCGTAAGTACTTACGACTCAAATAAGCAGAGCATCTAAACTTCATTTCTCAAGCAAGTTACCATGGATGTAGCAATTTTATACCCTGATTTGCATCAGAGGAATATTATTCACTAATATTTTGGAGCTGAGATGACTGCAGAACTCTAGAAGAAAGCAAGAAAACCATCGCTATAAAAAAGTATGTTCAAAATGATTATTTAAAACAATTTCAAATGATTATTTAAAAAACTATATTTTAAAATTTTTTCAAATGATTATTTATAAAAATATATTTAATTTTTTTAATTAATTTAAACGCGCATTATAAAACGGCTTGTTTCTGCTATAATTTATAGTTTACTATACAAAAGAAAACTTTAATAAAACAAACGTATAGTAGGATGATGACTTCACACATGTTAAATTGGTTTTTAAAAGTGATAGTGTACCAAGAAAATTGTCGAAACCTCGATTAGCATTGCTTCGAACGTTTTTTGATTTTATTCCAATTATTTCGTTTTCATAAAAGTTAACAATTATGTTTCATTTCTATTTATAAAATTTAAAATTTATATTCCAGGGGAATTACGATAACTTACACTCGTTGGAGATACCTGACAGAGAAAAGTAAAGTGAATTTGAACATCTGCAAGTTACTTTTGCATCGTTACTGCAGGTAATTGGAAAACAAAATTGTTTGTAACTATTTTTTAAATCATTTGAATATTAAATAAGTGGCAGATGATAAATTTAATCCCTAAGCATTTAATTAAGAAAACTAAATGGCCTAATTATTTATTTAAAAAATTATTTAAAAAATTGTCAGCGTGTTACATATAATATAATTTTTCCTAAACAGTGGATACAGGATATTCTCTTGAATACATTTCGCAGTTTTTAATGTTGAATTTATAAAACTGCCATTTTTTGTAATTATTTTCGTTATTCAACTTTATTTTAGAATGTCTGCAGCGCAGCTTCTTACAATATGTGTTTTCCTCACGTTTCCTGTCTTTGGATCTGGACCGTTTTGGGAAGCTTACATGAATCCGATGTTGAAAAATTGTAGAGAAAGATGGTGGCTAAATATACTGTACATAAATAACTTTTTCCAGTCAGTAGATGTCGTAAGTATAATTAGATTCTTTTAATATTTCGTGAAAGTATAAAAAATTCAACAATACAATTTAATAAGCTTGACAGTTACATTAGAAAGTGCACAGCTAAATTTAATTCTGCGATGCTCTAAATGACAGAAGCTGTAAATTTTTTCATGAAGATAGTTCATAATGTTTACTCGAGGCTAGGTTGTACTAAAATCGAAATAGTTGGTAAAACAGAATTGTATTGGTACAAATACTGCTCTTCTTCAGACGCAATTGGTCAATCAGATTTACCATTTAACACACATGAAAATGCCAAGTTCGTTTTACGTATTGAATGGATTCTGAATTATCAGTTTTTGAGGTATATGTTGAATGCCAATTAAAAAACCCGTGGTCCGAATCCCGGCAAAAACGCAAATTATTTTTGACATGTTCTTCTCCAAAATGCCTAAGGAATGTTTAAGTTGGATTCATATTAGAGCAGTCACGAACTGACGCAAAAAGTAATAGCCAATAAGAAACCCATTTAGTCTTCACACCAGCGGAGACCTCTATAGTTAATTCAGTTTAAACTTTCTACCGCTTACCACTTTTGTTCGAGGCATGGCTTAATTATTGGAACACAATTTAGTTTCTGTTTAACTTAACCGTGGTGACTGTAGTTAGAGGGGAATGAAAGAAAGAGTATAGTCACAGTAAAACGTGTTAGCTGGTTTGCAGGGCTATGATGTGATTACTGGGAAAGATTAAAATATACCAAACAGCAATATATTAAACAGAATTATATTAAAATATTCTAATCAGAATAGCACAAAGTACGCTTTCAAAAATGATAAAAATACTCAGGTAAAAAATGAAATACTAAAAGAAAATTACATCAGAAGCATAAAATATTTCATTATGAAAAGGAGGATTATGAATGTTTGAATAATAAAACCCAAAATGCGAAAAGTAAAAATTACAACACATTGGTTAATAAACCTCATATCAATTAAAATACCTCTTTTATACAGAAATTCTTATTTATATAACCGACAAAATTTAAACCGACGTATTTAAGTAAGCGCTGCTAATTATTTCACCATTAAGTGATACTTGTTTTTGAAATGTGAATGAATATCTACCAAACGCTGGAAAATTTAAGTAACGGTAAAATTCAACTCAATTTGTTGCTGCTGTCGAGCAGGTAAGGTAGCAATAGGCACTTATTCTTCTCCTGCAAATTCTATGATTATATACGCTTTCAAAAATAAATTCATAATATCAACCAGTGACTTGACCTTCCTTAGTTCTTTAGCAGGGTGAGGATTTCCCTCTGACAGTCGTGAAATCCATGATTAGTTCGTTGGTTGTACATTTTCATCAACTTGTGTTGCTTCTGATATGCTATTCCTAAGTATATCACTACAATTCCTTCAGGTATTCCTGGTTAGGATTTACCTCTTTAGAATTCTTCGTCAGCGGGAAAATTTTCATCTGTCATTCGAGTCTGTTTATCTGCTTCTTCCTGTTTTGAAGGTTTTTGTCTCATGTGGTGGAGATAATGATTTTTCCGTACAGAGTCGTTACTGCTCGCTTTCAGACATTTGAGTTTGTTATTAAAAATTTACTCACGTTTTACAAACTATGAAATAAAAAAATAGCTTTATTCTGTGGAAATACTGACTATTTTTAATTATATAGATCTTGAATCCAATGCACTTTTATTTAAATCAATCGGATTCAAAAGTAAGAAACGAATATTCTTAAAAACTGTATCCTGTACTTTCAAATAACTTAGTTTGTTAATCCACAACAGTCAAATTCAATTTGAAAGATAAATATCTTATACTTTGCTGATTGGCAAAAGACTGAAATGAAAAGTGAAACGACGCATTTATAAGGATTCGAAGCAAAATTTCATTTCGAGACTAACAGCCCGTTTGGGGATAAAAAAACTTTAATATATTCTAAAAGTGAACATTGAAGTGATAAGCAACTGGATTATAACTCTTTTTAAAGGAAATTCTGAATCATTTATGTGCAAAACAGGAAGAAGCAGATAAACATACTCGAATGACAGACGAAAATTTTCCCGCGCTGACGAAGAATTCTAAAGAGATAAATCCTAACCAGGAATACCTGAAGGAATTGTAGTGATATGCTTAGGAATAGCATATCAGAAGCAACACAAGTTGATGAAAATGTACAACCAATGAACTAATCATGAATTTCACGACTGTCAGAAGGAAATCCTCACCCTGCTAAAGAAATAAGGAAGGTCAAGTAACTGGTTGATATTATGAATTTATTTTTGAAAGCGTATATAATCATAGATTTTGCAGGAGAAGAATAAGTGCCTATTGCTACCTTACCTGCTCGACAGCAGCAACAAATGGAATCGAAACCAACAGCCCTTCTTTGTGCCATTAGATGGTAGCACATGGTTCGCCAATTTATTTTTTTTTTCATCTTATCGGCGACGTGCTTGGAAGTTTAAACACTAATTATCTGCCACCGTTGGTTAAACAACACTGGTTAAAGCTTAATGAGTTAAATGCCAATTGTACATCCAAATTCTAAAGCTCGCCAGACTGTCTGTCGGAAATTCTGAAGACAGGCTGTATTTAAATATTTTGCGATACTGCTGTTGAATTGAATTTGATGTGGCGTAAGTGCGAAAAACATGATATTTAATTAATAAATTTAACACACAAAACGTTAATGACAAAAACACACACAAAAAAAAAATGCTTTGCAAGCCCTCTTACTAAGAAAACTGAACATTTATATGATGCAAACTCAGAAAGTACTGAAAAGTATAGAAATATGTATGTCAACACTTAATACTGCATTGCACTGGGAATTCTAAACATAGCTGTTATACTGCTTTTAAATTTTTGTGATTTTGCTGCTGAATTATATATATTGTAAGTGCGTAGAAAACGGTGCTTTATAATAAAGCTAAAACTATAAAAAAAATTGGTTAGCAGAAGTTGAATGCAGTAGCAGATTTGTAGACTGTGAACTCAGAAAGATCGTAAAAACTTTAACAATACCTTAGGGGCGACCGTTAAAATCTGAAATCTTTCAGATTTTTTAATTATACAAATTTTATAAAAGGTAAAAAAAAAAAAAAAAAAAAAGCAATTTCTTAATGTATAATTTTGATTATTTTCATCAATTTTTATTGTTTGAAATAACGATGTTAACGGATTAATTTAATATATGATTTCTACATTCTTCTAGTGCCTATACCACACATGGATATTGGCTGTTATCATGCAACTAACTCTTCTCTCTGTTGTAATAATATGGATACTTAAAAAGTAAGAGATCTTAGAAAATATATATGTTTATTATTAAAATATTTATTTTCAAACTTATTGAAAAATCTCTTATTTTATCTCACTCATTGCTTAACATTTGTGTTTAATTATGTTTTTTCATAGATCAGCCAGATATGGAATCTTCTGTATGCTTGCAATCATCTTGGCTGGTATAATTGGTGTCGCTGTTATTACAGTCATTAATGAATTGCCAGGAAGTATGGCGTTCTTTATGTTGGATTTCAGGTAATCTACTATTTTTATTTAAATTAAGGGGCTTGAACCCAAATACTCTCGAAACGTGTGTGTGTGTGTAAATAGAAAAAAACTTGCCTTTGGGTGTAATATAAAATATTACAGATTTCAGCTTTTTATTTTATTGTACTTATTTTTATATTTTTAACAGAACTGCACCCATTACATGGAGGGATGTTTATACGTTACCATACGACCATATGGGTCCATTCTGCATAGGCCTTTTAGCTGGATATTTTCTTGCTTTGAAGAAAGATCAACTCGAAATCAGTCGGGTAAGATACTGCAGAGCATTTCGAACTCCTTTTAAATACTTTCTGTTTAAATATACAATTTTAATTATCATTCTTATATTGCATTAGCTCATTTTACTTTCCTCTTTTGTGTTTTATTGCAAATAATTATTATTTTCATTAGAAGTACTTCATTTAGCTTTACATAAATACAGGCATACTACCCGCAGCCTGCCGGTCTCATGCGGCTCTTTACTTCCCTGAGAAAATAACAAAAAGTATATAGTAATACAGTATTACTAAAAGCTACCGTTCCACTAAATTAGAATGCAGTATAGTGATAAAAATTCAAATTCCTTTATCGAAGCATATAAACAAAACTTGGTTTCTGAAAAGAGCTCTTGAGATGGTCTCTTTACAAAAGTATTTCTGACATTGGCAAATTGTTAACGAAATAAACGAAATTAACAGAACTTCAGTGTGACCCAGCAATAAAGCAAAATTTTAGTGAAGTAGGTATTTGTGGACTTGAAAAACGCCTGCTTGTGTGGTTCCTAGAAAGATGTAAATTTGCATCCTACGTCATTTCTATGTCTGTTTTTTTTTTCACTCATGAAAAGGAACGAATCTTCAATCCGGTACAAATTAATAAACGTTCATTTGACTTCTGAAAATCACTAGTGAGAGCAACATGTCTACATACATCTGCAAAGCTAGTTGCAGGAAAAAATACACTTGATATCGGTAAAAGAAAAATAGGTATTTATTTACTTCCTGGATTCTTTGTGTTCCTTCTATTTTGCAAAGAACTACAATACTAGGTAAGATTTTATGTATTTACGTACTTTTTAAATGCCTCATTAAGTATGGAAATACCATTTGTTTTTCTTGTAGCCCGCACTATTGTAAAAATGATGTCTGTATTGCCAACCTGAGGTGAATTGTGTTAACACATGACTTCTGATTTTCTCAAAAATACAGAATATTATAATATCAATCTCCAGTCATGTATGGATTGAAGATAAATTTACAGATTTCTGCATTAATTAACTTTACATAGAAATTAATGCTAGTAATTGTTCTCCGTCTGATGACAAAGCCTTAAATAATTTACACGTCACTTACATTTTCATTTCATTTCGAGCTTTTATCTGTAGTGAACAAAACGTTGAACTAAAATACATTAATATTCCTATCTAATGTTTACAGTCCTATCTAATGTTTACAGTAAGTCTTATAAATCCAAAATATTGCCTGAAATTTCATTTAAATCAAGGTAGAAAAATAAAAATTCATTATGCATATAACTGTAGTTTTAAATTAGCGGACACGTTTAATGCGGCTGAGATTTACGAGGAATTTTTATGAATGAGAAATTTTTTACTCGCTATTGAAAATCATAGCCATCAGGCAAAATAATTTATTCAAGGCAAAATTATCACATTTGACAAAATATCTTATTTGGCGAAAGCTAGCGCAAGTGTTTTTAAGTAAAGAGTTTTGTTGCTCATAAACTTTATTCACATTTTATTTATTAACCTACACCTTAGAATAAAGCTTTTTTTACATCCGTATAGCCAATTTCAAGTTTGCACTATAACTACAAAATAGTTTGACCATTGATGACATATGTAATTAGTATAAATCTGTGTGGATGCGCTTGTATAAGAAACGTATTAAAGTGCTGTGCAATTTTTCATATTAAGTTTTCTGTTTAATTCTGATACGTTTTAATTTTGCATACTTAGAAAATTTTATGCTTTTTACCCGGATCTTACACATAAATGCTTTAGAAACTTTAAAAATTAATTCTTTTTTAATACATTGATTAGGTATTAAAACTTATGCAGCCATTTATTAAAATTATTCTTAAAGTGTGTTATAGATATTGTAACTTATATTTAAATAACAGTTTCGTACTAAATCCTGCACTGTGTTTTTCTATAGCATTATCGAAAAGCCTAACAATGCTTTAAAATTAAAATAATTTTAATTTGTAAATGTATCTACTTAATAAATACGACAGCTGCTGTTGTTTAAGATTATGTTAAATAAAATTGCAAAGAAGTTGTTATTTTTTGCTTCAAGTTATTTGTTATGTAAGATTTCATGGTAGAAATAGTTGAGATTTGTCTTTTAGAAATCTTAATCTGAATATTTTGGTTAATGATTGCACTAGCATTTAAAATGGCTTAAAAATTTTAAATGCAGAAAATTTTGAATTTTACTAAAAAAAAAAAAAAACTGAGGATAAAAGGAGTTCTTAACTATAGTAGAAATTTACTATTTAATTTTTATTTCAGTTAAATATATATATGATAGCGTGGATGAAGTTAATGGTTTAAATGCATAAATGTAATTGAATTATTATGAAGGGGGAGGTTCAGATGTTATTTAAAGACACAAATGCTATCAAAAACACAGTATAAAAACTTAAGGAACTGAAAAAATATCTACATCATTATTCAGCAAACGATGAATTGTGAAAAATAGCGAAATAGTATTTTATGTGCGAAAATATTCATGGGAAATAAAATAATTTTTTTAAAAAACTGAAACATAAGT
Organism: Stegodyphus dumicola; assembly: GCF_044657685.1. Lineage (NCBI taxonomy): Eukaryota > Metazoa > Arthropoda > Arachnida > Araneae > Eresidae > Stegodyphus > Stegodyphus dumicola. The sequence continues at coordinate 132,401,740 of NC_140776.1, forward strand.
GAATGCAATAATTAAATTAAAGAATAGTATGAGAATAATTAATTAATTAGTTATAAATGGCCAGGTTGGGAAGGGTGCTTTTGCGGTTTTTCACACCTATAACGTGAATACGAACCTTTTTTTTACCCATAAAAAGTCTACCAAGAAAGCTGAAAAATTCATTGCAATACATTATTCATAATTATAATAAATAATTAACTACGTATCCCTTTCTGATTTGGATATTATAATCTGTATTATTATGAATAAATTATTTCTATTTAATATTATGTCGAAAACATCCGCCGGTGCTTAAAATAATATATAGCTTAGTATGATGAATTTAATCCTATGCAATTCTTAATTTGATTCTATGTAATTATTTCTACTTGATTCTGTGTAATAATGTTCACACAGTTTCGCAATCATATAATAGAATTTTTGCTTAGTATTTTGAGTTTTCAAATATAATATTAAACGGGAACTGTTTTCAACTTGTATTTTAAGTAAATTTACAGCATATTTAGATCAAACACCGCACAACAAACCACTTTGGGAAGAAATGTAGTAAATTTCCTCTTTTAAATTGAAGCAATTCCTTTTAAGATGAATTTTGTTTAATAGGAGAAAATATAACATGGAGGATGTTTAATAAGTGAATAACCATATAAAATTTTCTAGTGCGCGTGATAACAAAACTGTTATAATTAATTTCAAAGGACGCCGTTTAACTTATTATAGAGTCATGATATTATTTACGTGACTGCTTGTTACGATGTTACATTTATTATGTAATGACGAATAATTCAAATGACCGAGGCGAAAAAATATGGGCGAGGTCTAATGCCGAGAAAAAATTTCATTGGCTGTATCGCAATCTAGAATCTACCTCTTGTACTGACAGCAAGAAATTAATAATTAATACTCTCTTTTTTTAAACGTGTTTTTATTGGACATAAAAATGTAACGGAGAACATTATAATTGCGGACAAAACATGATTGCAAATATGATTTCCCTCAAGCAATGAAGACTGCACTACTACTACTGCCATCTATTAACAAAATATATAACTATATCTACTGTTACACTATACATATAAAATTCGCTCTACAATTAATTATAAAGCATATTCTAGAAAAAAGTGTGTTTATCCATCATCACCTATCATTGTCGGCCTCTTTATACACATAATTTGTTTTACCAAAATTCTCACAAATCGTGATTTAGAATTCTTGAAGTTTTTCTTGCTCACAAAAATATTTTCTAGATAACGATAATAGGACACTATTTTTAATAAATAACTTTACCTAATATAAACTTTATATTTTAGTTTTCTAATAGTTGATTTCATAATTCTGTTTTCCATCTGTTTACCGAAGGCATGGCATCAAATGTCAGACATACTTACTTTCAATATTTAATTTGTTCTCTTATTAATTTTATTGACGAAAATCATTGGGGCTTTTAAAATACACGATTTTCTATTTAAATTAATCGAAAACAGAATATTATAATTTTAATATTAATATTAAATATTAAATTTTTAGCATTTTAAGTAAAATACTTTATGTTTGAGTGCATAATTCTTAATTATTCTATTTAATCTTTTCCAGACAACAACTGTAATTTTGTGGTGTTCTTCTATTGCTTGTAATTCTGCTGTGATGTTTGGTCTGTACAGTTACAGGCACGGTGATAAAATGGATCTTTCTCTGTCAGCTTTCTATGCAGTCATGCATAGAAATGTATGGGCATTAGGCATCGGATGGCTTATTTTTGCATGCGCAACAAAGCATGGAGGTAATTTTTTTTAAATACTGTTTTTATTTTTTAAACGACATACTAGCAAAAATGTTTCAATTAATAAATATTATAAAGATTTTTAAAAATATTATTCAAATATCCAAAATTAAAATGCTTAAAAATATTTTTTATTCAACTGAAGTTATATTTTACCATTTGTTAGTTCTTCAAGAAAAGCAAACTTACATGATTTAGATAAATCAAAGCGAAACAAAATCATGTGATATTTCAAGATACAGAATTTTAAAGTGAAATTATAATTGTTTTAATTATGCAAAAAATTTTAAACCAAAGCTAGGTTTATATTTTAAAAGCTGCAGCAATTATTCTGCAGCAGCTTTTAAAATTCAGATCCAATATTTTCAGCAGATTTTATTGTTAAGATCAGTAATTTTTATGTTGCTTCCTTGCAGGTGTTTTATTAAAATGCACCTTTAATTGCTAATCATAATGCCGTGTGTTACAGAAAATGTAATTAATTTAAAGGTTTTTATCCCTTTAGCGTTTCTTGATTTATTTCATGCCATACCATCACAACATCTAATATTATTCCATATCATCACAACTTCACTTACCAGCTAATATACTACATAACATCGTCTAAGAATAACACTGCCATTTATATATATAGTTTGCAATTATTTATAACTCAATATTACCTGTATTACAGTTCCCTGAAACTGTTTTTCCATCATTTTGCTACGCAAACTGTTATTTACTTCTTTAACTGACATCAATTATTTTAACCCATCGCATTCGGCTGGATTTTCATACTTTCTGGTTCTGAAACACAAGATGATTTTTCTATATTTTCTTCGGCTGCATTTGTTACTATTCACAACTCTATCAACAGCTTTTAAATAATATAAGAATTTTAATTGCTTTTTGCAATTCCAGATTATGTGTAATAATATATGACAAACGATTTCAGCAGGCATAATAATCAAGTTAAAAAATGCACAGGATAGTTTTATTTTTAAGATGAATTTAATTTTTAAACCAATTGTTGCAAATCCTTTTACAGAACTCTTTCAATAGAATAAATATGAAGTATATAAACTGTAAAAAGAGGCAGTATTGCTTTACATTAAACTAGCAGTTACGCGGCCAGCCTTCGTCTGGCTTTCAAATGTACCGAAAAAATCCCTGAAGGGAACAATCAAACGTTAAATTTAAAAACTGCGCAGAATTTTACTCTGCAGATCAACGTCATCAAAAAATAAATAAATAAATAAATAAGAATAAATAAAAAAATAATAAATAAAAAGTGCATTACATATAACAAAATTACAATGAAATAAGCAATATCCCTTAATAAAAATATTAATTATCCAAATAAATAAATTAACGAACTTTCCGTTGCCTTCTCTCAACAAACGTCCAGTATCCAAGAGAAACATTAAATTTAAAAAATGCACAGAATTATCGCCCTGATTTTTCCAAGTGGCGATTTTCAACAGTCAGCAGTCCAGTATACAATTGAACGAAAAACTGTTGCCAAAACCACATTTCTAAAAGAATAAAACTATTTAAAATGATGCGATAAATTCGAAAAGATAAAATAAAAAAATTCCGATTCGAATTTTGAAAATATAGCTTCGGGTTGCACTTGGCTCTTGTTTAGATGCACCTATATACCAAATTTCGTAGTCCTGGGTTTATTAGCTTACGCGCAGCACAAACGAAAAGACAGACAGACTCTTTCTTTTATTATATGTAGAGATTACATACATACCAAAAAATTTTAATTATAAATTATTTATTTATTTATTTTAATTATAAGTTACTTATGTTGACCTTAGAAATAAATCTAGCACTGTCATTTTTATTCACCTGTTATTGGTATGCAAAGTCTTTTTGTGTGCAATGAACTTTGAAGTTCGGCTCCAAATATCCAACTTCACACTTTTCGCACTATATGCGAGTCTCTTTACTATTATTTATATCCGATTTTGAATTTTTTGAAGCAATACAGAGCATACTGTCTTCTAGGTCTTTTTTTATAGTATTTGGTGGTATATGACTGCAGAAATGCCTTTCTACAATGCAAATTCAGCCTTAATAGCAACACTGAAACCTTTTGATGACCAAATTCGAGACTTTTCAACAAATTCTTTACAATGAAATGAACTGTAGAGCTAGCTAGCATCGAAATAATACTCACTAAAACAGTTTTGCCCGGCACAGAGAGAGAGCGAGATTCCTATTGAAATAAAAGGAAAGAATCTTCTGCGATTTTCACGTAAATCTTCGTGGCGGACTAACTTCATAATCACGCTCAAATCGCAGGAGGCGCACGTAGATGGTTAAAGGTAAAAACCTAACTTATTTCCCAAAGTATATATATATATATGTGTGTGTGTGTTTGATAAATTGGTTTGAATCTTCTGATTCATTTTTTCGCAAGAAATTTGCGTACCAGTTATTTTCCATGGTGGTAATTCATCTAATTACATTTTCATGCAGAATGAAGAGAAACGTTTAGGGAACCCCACAGTAATATTTATTCTGGGAAGATCACCAATTTAAATTATTAATCTTCATTTGAAAGAAACCATATTTCAAAAGGCTTTGTAAAACCAAGTGGGAAAATATTGACTGGTTGAAAGAAATATAATAAATATTTAGCATTAGAAAGGTTTAAATGACAATCTTGAGAGGATTCCGAAGTCTTCTCTTTACTACTGCATTATCACACGAAATACATATTAATTTCAAATTCGTATTTTGTGTTTCTGGAAAGTGTAAATATTTGAAGAAAACTTTGTATAATTAATGAGATATAAAGAGAAGAGTCAAAATATTAACATATGAATTGTAATTAGTATTTTACATTCTGGTTGCAACTAATTAGTTATCATGTTTGGTGCCGCATGAATACCCATGCTTAGTATGACAGAGTTGAAGGTATTGAAAGACGATATAACTCCAGAAAATGTGCTCTACAACATTACCGTCCTCGAGAAAATCTTTTGATGTATGTTTCTCCTGAAGTTAATAAAGAGTCTTTTATAGAAAACTGATGAAATTTTCTTCAGATAGTGTTGAGATAACTGAATTTGCCACACGGAAATCAAGCTTCAACCTGCACATCTGTTATGAAAAAAAAAAGGATATTAATCTTTGAAATGTCTTCGAATTGTTATCAAAGGAGGGAAAATCCATGTTTTGGTGAATATTTTCCATTTTAGTCTCGCTGTAATAGCAGTACTTTTAGAAAAACTGTCTTCATTTTAATTAATTAAATAGTTAACTTTATTTCATCTCTTTCTATGAGTTATTTTTGAAAATATTGTTATATATCTATTACAGGAGTTGTGACTCGGGTGCTTGAGTCAAGAATCTTCCTTCCTCTAGATCGGTTATGTTACATGGCATTTCTGTTGCACATTCCTATCATGTTTTACCACAGTGGTATTCTTCGAGAACGTTGGTTTATGGGACACACAGAACTTGTAAGTCAATTAATACTACCATTTATTTAGAAAATCACATCTATTAAACGAATGATTTTATCATATTATATTTAAAACTTGTATAAATACCACGGAAAATACCCTTTAATAAGAGTTATCATAATTTATAAGCGTCTTTTATTAAACTTATGAAGTATTTCTTAAAGATAATTAAATTTGTCAGTATTTAAAATAAGTATTAACTCATGCAATCCATTTTCTCAAGACGAAGAATAGGAATATTTTCTATTTAATATTTTTTGGGGGGACACCCAGACGGGAAAGTAGTTAATGCCTCTGAGTGATGCCCTACCGAAGGACCCAGCTTGGAATACTAGAGTAGACACAGATGTAATTTGGCCGTCCTTTCATAAGAGGCAATGGTGGCCCATCTGTTAGGTGCCTCCATAATAAAAAGACCATAGCTTCCGGCCTTAATAGTGGTCAACGCCTATAAAGGCTAGAGCCTGCCATTGGAAAGAAACAAAAGTGGGTATTCTTAGTATTTGTTATTAAAAAAATTAAAACTTGATACTCTAAAAACAGTTATGCCATGCATATTAGAAAGGCAGTGTGTTGCGTGAGTTTAGGCTTAATTACAATTCAAGTTCTCTGGTAGGATAAATTTTCTGAGACATTAAATTAATGTTATATTCTACTTAATTTTTTTAATAAAGAAGGAACATTTTCATCAGGAAGCTATTTCATCAGGAAACTCATATAATGCTTTTAGGGAATGTCTCAGTAGAAAGAATTTATCAGCAATCTGTAAATATATCAATAAACAGAATAAATGTAATACATTTACTGCTAAATAACGCCTCAGAGGAATATAATATAATGTAAATATATTTTCGAAGCTATTTTATCAGGAAACACATATAATGCTTTTAGGGAATGTCTCAGTAGAAAGAATTTATCAGCAATCTGTAAATATATCAATAAACAGAATAAATGTAATACATTTACTGCTAAATAACGCCTCAGAGGAAGATAATATAACGTAAATATATTTTCGAAGCTATTTCATCAGGAAACTCATATAATGATTTTTGGGAATGTCTCAGTAGAAAGAATGTATCAGCAATCTGTAAATATATCAATAAACAGAATAAATATGATACATTTACTGCTAAATAACGCCTCAGAGGAAGATAATACACTAGAAAAACCAAAGTTAATTTTATATGAATTAAATGAGAAACATCATTATTCCGACAACTTTCTAATATTGTTGGAGGCTCTGGTAACCATTCTTCCATGAATCAGAGCCTCAAGGAGGTTGGGCTTCTACTCCCAACCCAGTTTTAAGGGAGAACACCCCATTCCTCTCCCCTGCCACCAAACTACACGAGAGAACTTTCGGCTAGGCCCATATTTAGAGTGCCCCCATGCCGAACGGATACTATACATTTACATACACCCATGCCTTCTCCAGGATTCGAACTCGTGTCCTTCGGTACCGCAGTAAGCTCCATTTACCACTATTACTTACTATACCGTCTGGGCGGCAATAATTCTTTAATATAACGTAAATATAATTTCTAATATAAGTAGAAATATATAATTCCTTAATATTTAATTTTTAATAAGATGTTTACAACGTTATTATGTTTTAATAACTTTAATGAATTATGTATTCAAAAGCATCGCTTTGGCTAAGAAACAATTCCTAACATAGTGGTATTTTGATTAATGTTATCACTGGGACAGAAAATTATAAATATGTAGAGCACAGTTTCAAATGTGCATAACTTACGATAGGAAAGCACAAGAGTGAACCTATTTAATAAACTTAAAATGAATAAAATTTTGTATTTGCTTAACATTTTAAAAGATAAAATACTGTAAAGAAAACTTATACAATAAATTAACTTAAAGCTGCATTTTTAGCAGATTACCTTCAACATAAGCATAGATTTTAAAGTGTTTATATTGTTAAATATGTACAAAGGTCTTCAATCTAAATTCGCTTAATAATGTAACATGAAGTGTTAAATTTATGTTATTTAAATTTTGAGAAATAAACAAAGCATTTGTTTTCTAAATAGTTAATCTTGAATGCTGCTCTATGTTATTAAACTAAAATATAAGCTTAATTATTTCATTTGGAATTTCAGCTGTTCATGGCTATTGGATACATAGTGATCTCCTTTTTCGTGTCCTTCCTGTTGCACATCATATTTGTGCAGCCATATTATGCCATAGAAGAGAAGATTTGGTCGTGTTTCCAGCCAAGTGATAAGGTGACTTTCGAATCAAACACTAATTTGAGAACCGTTGGAACAATACAAGTCATCGGCTCCTCGACAGATACACCTACTGCGAAAAATGAATGTATAAATCTAGCATATTCCAAAACATTGGATGGTCTCTAGGAAACATTTTCAAGTAGAATAATTGAATAATCTTTTAGAACAGCCTTCAACTAGAAGTGTTGCATATTCATCAGTTTGGGTGAATATGAGCCAAATGCTGAATCAGCATCTTTGAACTAGATCATTTAGTTTTCCAACCATTCGGATAAATGTCGTTCATGCAGCCATTTCCAAGTAAATCTGTTAAATATCCAAGATCTAGGACTTACTTTGGGCTAAAGGTATTGCGCTTTCACCATGTGTTTTGGGTGAATATCAGCCAAACGCTGATTGAATATCTTGAGACTAGATCATTTATATAAGGACAGTTCTGATAAATATTATTCATTTATAAAATTAGATGAAACAAAACAACTTTAGATAAACGTAGACTTGGTATAAAATTCTATCAACTTGAGAACGACTAACGTAAACCTCTCTTTTTCAAAAAATTCTTAAAAAATTCTTTTAAACAGAATTTTGCTCTTCGAATCCGAAATATCTTTTTCCTTGAAACAGTCTTCAAAAAGAGGCCTCTAAGTCAGTTGCTCTCAAAGTCAATAGAGTTGTATATAAAATTTTACGCCAATCTAATGATTTTTAAGCAATTTTGTGTTTTATATTGATTTGTGAATCTTACATGGCTCACTGAATATTCTTGTTGTTTTTTAGTGTCGTAATGACATCATTTTCTGTGACTGTTGAGATTGTATCTTCATATGCTCCAGTGCTAAGTCAAAATTTTCTTGTTCGAACCGAGATACGAGAATTATAGTTTTTTAAACAGGTTTACTTTTAATTAATATTGAAAGTGGACTTTTTAATAAACGGTATCCAATTTTTTCCCCAGATAGGAGAAAAAGTATAATTCGCTTTGATTGTAAATTTTAGAAGACACATAATGCGTTGAACTATAAAACATAAGTATGTAAAAGGATAAGCAGCAATGCCAAAAATAATTAAGCAGATCGTAATGAACATAAATTGTAGATATTATATATCTGTTACAACAACTTAATTTACTTTCAAAATAGGAAAACTCATTTTCATCGTTATAATTATTTATTATTTATTAAAATGTGTAATTTGAGGCAATTTCTTCACAATTATTCAATCTTTTATTACAAAGTTCGAATAATCTTAAAATTCTCACACACATATGCATAACTAAAAACTGTCAAATGTTGGGCTCCTAAACTTATTTTCGGCTATTATTTAAGAGTTTGCTGCGCAACAAGTGAAAAATTGCACATTTTATTATCAAAATTTACATGTTTATTAACTAAAACTCGGACCAGTCTTAACATTTTAATTGAACTATTTAATTGAATTGCGTGATAAGATACAGAAGCTTGAATTGTTAAGTCATTATGTAAACCACACTTATCAAGGATCACAATAGCTTATCGTTTCATAGTGGGAAATAAACTTCATGGTTTACAAAATTTAAAAGTAAAATTTCTATATTTAGAATAAATAAAGTAATAATCACAGTATAATTATTATTAACACTGTTAAAGACAGAATATGTGGAAGCTTACTGTATTACTGCAAATTTAGACTGTGATATTTATGAAGTGCTCAATTAGTATTTTGAGGTAGTTTACTCTTATTTACAATGTATTCAGACTTACTTATTTCGAAAGAAAATTTTATGTCGGAGAGCAAATGTTAAGGTTTCGTGCCTTATGTAAAACGCACATAGTTTAAGTTTGTGTGCTATTAAAGAAATTTGTGGCATATGCACTTGAGGAATATCTGTTAGGACATAGATCCGGACATTTGAATGTCTCAAAGTGATATTTGATACACGGATACGAATTATTTTGGATAACAATTCGGAAAAGAAATTAACTTATTTTTAACTTATTTTTGTACAGTAAATGAAAAAAGTATATGTTTATTGATTTAAGTTAATGGTGATCTTAAAGAGTAGCAAAATGAACTCAAAGAGCATTTAAAACAAAACTATATATAATTGTTCAAGAAATTTAATTATAATAAAGCAATCAAAAAATCTACATAATTACATAATAGACAGTGCACGCCCAGCTACCTTTCTCATTGTATTATTACCTCTATAATGTTTTAGAAAACCTGAATCAACAGTGTAATTCTTTAATTGCTTACTGGAGCTAATTCTGAGTTTACAAATCAGTATTGCAACAAGAAGTTTTCAAATGTATCTGTAAATAAGTATTATATTATTTTTATACGCCATATGTACAAAATGCTCATTTACTTTTTGAGATTTTTTAAATGTTATGTATTTTTAGCGTAGACTCTGATATGTCATCTAGTTATAAATATGTGTTTCAGTTACTGAAGAGAAATGAACGTGTATGTTCTTCTAGTACATTTGTGTGTGCAGTACAATATTGTTTTCGTTTTTATAATCGTATTCTGATTTTATTTCTCGTTCTCTCTTTCATAACAATAATAATGCTTTACAGTATAATGAATTTGTATTTAATTTGAAATTAGAATAGAGAATTATCTATGCGTTCACAACATACGGATACAATACTCAAAGCAATTTACATCACAGCATATTTAACAGACAGTTTTATTAACTAAATATTTTGAAATTAATAACTTCAAACTGAAAAGCAATTCGGTAAACAATTAAATAAAACTGACGTATGTACCTTTATTGATCTCATATTTTCTTCCATAACTAAATCTGAATATTATTAATTTTTCATGAAGAAAGTTATACTGAAACTGTAATAAAAAGAAACATACTATAGTTTTTAAGCTTTAAACATGGATTTAGACAGAAGTTTATCTTCATTATGAGCGAATGCTCTATTCAAATCAAAAGAATACTACAAATATAACATTTAAAGAGCAATTTTCCTTTAAACTGTGAACATACATTAACGGACGTTTTTAATTTGCATGCATACCTAGAGAATGACTATAGAGTCAAAGAAATAACCTCTGCAAAAACTTAAGAGTTGAACTAGGAGTTGGAAAACTGAAGGAATATTCTAAATTCACTAAATTCTATAAATTAAGCAATAAAATTTAAGCTTTTCAATATTATATTGTTGCAAATTATTTTATAACTAGACAGTAACTTTACACAGATTTCGAATTCTCTTCATATTGGATAAAAAATCTATGTAATATTAAATCATCATTTATTTTTCAAACAATATAAAGAAATTGCACATGAAAGAAGGAGTACTTCAAGAATTTATTCAAGAATATCACATAGCATTATGCATTTCAAGAAAATCTCATATAGGTATGCAGCCAAGAAAATAAAAAAAAAAGTCTGGGCCGTTTATAATTCATGGGAATTCTTTCATCAGTTAGCAGTATTTGCCTAATGACGTGCTGGTCAATTGCCAGACATTTGATAAATAAATAAAATCAGTTAGGAATATTCAGTGCAATTCATTTCAAGTTTAATAATTTTCGCAAATGTATTAACTAAAACCATGAAAATGTGCGAAGAAAATAAAGTAATTAAAATAAATATATGTAATATGTAACAGAAGTTTGAATATAGATGTCTTTCAACGCAACAATTTAGAAGAAAATAATAATGCTGTTTCGTATATGGCAACGAAACAGTTCTGTATCACCGATGTTCTACTCCTAAGAACTGTCGAACAAGTGAGTTGCTTTTATTATTATATGGTTACTCTGTGCTCTTATACCAAGAAAATTCGGATTTAACTATTTTTAATGCGATACCTGGAACAGTACCGAAATCAATAATACATATGTGGCACTTTGTTTTAAATAATTCTATTGCACATTTATAAGACAGTTAGTGCAGCAGACGAAACGGGATACAGAAAAAAGATAAATCTATATGTACTTCACCGGGCAGAAAACCCGGATGTAATGAAAAATAGAATTGGGTACACCAAAGTAAAGTACAAAATAAACCCTGCCAATTAGCTGAAAAGGATGCAATTAATATTGGAGAGAGAAGATTAAATTTAAGTTCCTTTTCTAAAAACGGGGGGGGGGGAAGAAAGAAACAAATTTTTAACTTCAAGAAGCAGGAAAATAGATATTACATGACCGTTTCTTACCAAAGAACAAATGTGAATTTAAAGTGAATTAAATATTAGTTAGGGTCAAAAAAATAGTTGACTCAATTTCAAATAATCTCTGTTCTTAAATCAACGAATACAAATTAATGGATGATACATAACATGAAAGAAAAACTGTCGAAAATTTACTTACAAAGTGTTTTAATGTTATTTCCTTTAGTTTCAGTAACAGTGCCAAGATGATGATTAAATTTGTCTCTCTTGGTTCAACATATGTAAGTTGTTAACATCTCTCTTGGTTCAACATATGTTTGTCTCTCTTGGTTCAACATAAGTTACAACATATGTTGTAACTGTCTCCATGGCAGTAGCAATTCTATTTTCAAGATTAGCTCTCCTTATAGGTTAAGGTTGCTAGAACATATCTAAGGGATAATAGCAAAGGAAAAAAGCGTCTCCGCATCAGTAATCACCCGGGCTTCTAAGACTTGGTGGATGCTATGCACGTATCCGTATGACCTTAATTACACGGTAACATCCATAACATAACCCTCAATGAAGTCAAAAAAAGGCATGGCGTTACATCCGGTAACCTAGGAGGCTAACTCTAGAACATTAAGCTGTTTCAATTCAAGCAGGCCAAAGAAGCACTCTATTAAGAAAATACTACCTTTCTTAATATTTTGATGACATTCTAAAAGTTAAGTTTTCGTTTACATTTAAAGCATAAGTAATCAATTCAGAATTAAGGCATGATATTAGGTCATCTAAAATTAAGTAAACCATTTTGACCAATTCCGTTTATGTCTTGAGAAAAAGAATGGATTTTTGTGACAATTTTTAGCAGATTTTTCTTGCGTTAACCGTGAAACTTTGAATCGCAATAATTAATATAAGTCAATTTCAAGTAAAAGCAACTTAAGATATCATTAGTTTATAGTATATATAGTTGTATACAATATAATAATGATCACACTTAAGTGAAAATATTTAAACTGAAAACGAACAGTTAATATTTTATAACAATGGAATCATTTATCAAAATATTTTCTTAATGAGCATGCAGACAGAAATTTCTTAAGGAGCATGTAAGTAGGCATTTAAATAAACAGCATATAAATTTGGAATAAATGCTTTATATGGACGTTTTAATATTTTTTGAAAACACTATACAAGGTATTTTCTCCCTCACTGCGCATGCCTTCGTGGTGTAACTGGTAACTTGTTCGAACATATTCGGGAATTTAGAATTCAATTCGAGGGCATTGAGAATTTCTTCAATTTCCTGACATTGATTTCACCTAATGATTCAACAACTATTTTAGACATAATCTTTTAGCTGTGCAAAGACAAAAGTGAAATTGTAAATCCTAATACATTTAAACTTTCTAAAGTTAAAAGAAAAAAATTATGTCTCCTTAGTTTTATTGAAAGCACGATTAATTCTACATAAGTCCTGGTATAATTTTATGGCTTTTCTGTAGTAATTGAATTGAATTCTGCAAATATTAATACCTTCATTAGGCAATAATTCTTTCTTAAATACTGTGCAGTGCAATCTGCTTCGTGTTTACTTACAAATTAGAAATAAAGTCATGCCATCTGTTTTTTAAAATGAGAAATTTAAATATTGATTTAATCTTATTTTTCAAACACGAAGAAATTTTAATATTAATACGCATAATAAATTTGCTTTCATAACACAAGTGATGTAACTTATATTACATTCTGATATATCATTTGCTTAGCGAATGACCTCAGATTTAAATGTTTATTTTCCAATTTGAAGCATGCAGAAACAAAACACAATTTGAGAAAATAAGTGTTGGTAGCATACCAATTTTATACCTTTTATTCCAATATACCATTCCGAAAGATTTTGTAAATTATTTGTGATTAATTCTTTCATTTTTGTCTGACCAGCATGACTGCTTTTATCCAATCACCAAATTTGATGTCAGGTGGTATATTATAATATTGTTTTAAAATATGATGTTTTCTTATTTTCTTTATTAGCCCTAATATCGGAATAAGAAAGTTTACGAATATAAAGATAGTCATAAGTATTTATGCAAATCTAACTAATAAATGCTGTTTAAATTCAGCCTTTTGTGAACATATCTACAGTACTCAGGAGCTTAAGACATAAAGCATTTCAATACATGTACTCCAAAGAAACAAAATAGTATTTCCCTGCCATAGGAAATTAGTGAGGAAAGAAATTTTTTAAGAGACTATTAAGGATATATTGATTTTTTTGCCATATGATTTAAATTTCAGTTTATGAAAATGCTGAGTTCTCAGTGTTCCACGTGGTTGACTTTACACCATCACTGTATAAGGTGACTCAAGATAAACCGAAGACTTTAACCGGACATGGAAGACTTCACTTACTTTGGGTTCGGTTTATCTTGCTGAATCCAGTATTATCCAACATATTATTGCGTTTGTATATAAATAATTCTATTCAAATGGTTTTACACTGTACTAAATTTTGAATAAAAATTTTGAATATATACATCACTTACAACTTCTTCTGATTTTAGCTGGCTACTAAAGTACTAACTGAACGCAAAATTGCTTGCTTACAAGCAGTTAACAACCTTTCCCTGTTCGGATCCATAACGGATAGTAATAATTTACAAACTGAATTTTATATTAGAAATATTTCCTAAGAAACATTTAGAAGTAGAAATAATTTTAAGATTTTATTTATACATGGTTACTAAATATAAATTTTTCATGCATTCATTAGTAATACTATCTTTCGTTAGTAAAAGTATTGGTGTGTAATATGATAGCAAAATTATGCAATTTAATTAATTTAAAGAAACTTTGTTATTAATTTCGATGAGAAAATATACCAGCAGATTTGAATAGTAGAATTTATTGATTAATTTATCTGAAGGTTTAAATTATGGCTATAGTATCTACGTTGCAGTAAAACATATTAAATTACAATAGTGAAATTGTGACCTTTAATCAATATATGGTAAGCAATTAGAGTCTTTGATAGCTTCTCATATTTAAGCAACCTTTATGTTTCTTCATATCTCACAAAGAAATGAACAAAGTCATTTGAAAATTAGGATCTAAATTCAAGCTAGATATTCAAGAACAATGAAATGAGGAGAAGAAATTAACCTTAAAGTATGGTAGAACTAAACCTAAATTGTAGATTAGTTTAAAGGAAAACAGAAGAGGATGTGACAAAAATTCCAAGCAATATATTTTATGAAATGCATTTTTATATTCCTCACATTATACTAACTCCTTGGAGCAACAGAACCAATGAGTTCTGCGTAATTACTAAAAGTTTTACTTAATGCCAACCTAAAGTTGAATACTGCGTGATTCTAAGCATTAAAAAATAGCTATGTAGAACGTAACACTGTTACTCTAAAAATTATAATCTTTGATTGAGAGACTGGTATAAATCCTCCTTTATTTGAAATTTTAAAAATATTAAGAAAAGTGTACGTTTTTCTGCTGGTAGTACGATAGAATCTGAAATCAAAGAGAGACCTGATTGTTTGTTTCTTAAAGTATGATGAATTTAATATTTGAATCAATACCTAAACGTTTGAACTTCTCCGGTTAGCAAAAATCAAGTTGATGTTCATTCTTTGCTTTTATAATTTTTTTACTGGTAATAAACGTAAACTAATAGTTATTTATGCTATTATTAATAAAAAATTTATCAAATAGAATCAGTCGTTTTTGTGGTTCTTATTTATTTCTACAAAGCAACCAGTTTTTCTTCATATATGCGAAATTTATATTACTTTCAACAAAATACTAAAAAGTACATGTTTAATGGTGACACCATACCAAGAAGTTTTACGAATAGACAACTTTCAATTTCTCGTAATTTTAAATGCGTCAAAAGTTATGAAAGTTGAAAATGATGATGAGTTTACTTTTATTATTATTGTTATTAATTATGATAATAAATAATTTCAGTTTATAATTAGTAACAATTATTTATTTATTTACATAACACATGTATTTTCTTAATTTTATTGCGCGAATTATCATTATTGTTATTACATAAAAATTGCAAATGAATTTAGTAAAATACTATAAATTATATTCATTTTGCCGTTATAGAAAAAAATAAACGTTAATAACACTTCGTTGCATATTTCGCATCATCATGAGTCTATTTTTGTATTTTATAATACGAGGCGTATTCGGAAACTAAGTACCGTTTTGAAAAAAAAAATAGTAAAACAATTTTTCGAATCCAATTTTATTTTTACATGAAAATACATGTCTTAAACTATTTTTCAACATAGTTTCCGCAAATGATCAAACAATTGTCATAGCGGGTGACCAGTTTTTGTATACCATCGTCAAAGAAACTTCCCGCCAGTTTCGATAACCACGACTCCACAGCATTTTTCGTGTCATCGTCAGATCCAAAGCGTTTGCCACCAAGCTCGCGCTTCATGTGCAGGAACAAGTGATAGTCGGACGGCGCCAAGTCCGGGCTGTACGGCGGGTGATCGAACTGCTCTCACTGAAACTGTCGAATTAACGATTGAGTGACACCAGCAGTATGGGGCCGAGCATTGTCATGGAGCAACACAATTCCTTTACTGAGCATTCCTCTTCGTTTGTTTTGAATGGCACGCCTTAGTTTCCTTAAAGTCCCACAATATCGTGCCGCATTAATGGTTTCACCTCTGGGAAGAAATTCAGTAAACAAAACGCCTTTCCTATTCCAGAAGATAGTGCACATGATTTTTTGTGATGACATTGTCACTTTGAACTTTTTTTTTTTTGGAGAATGAATGTGTCTCCACTCCATCGATTGTTGTTTCAATTCTGGTGGGAAATGACACACCCGAGTTTCATCACCTGTCACAATTTGGTTTAAAAGGTTTTCACCCTCATCACTGTACCGCGTGAGAAATGTCAGGGCACTACCAAGTCGCTTTGTTTTGTGAACATCAGTGAGCATTTTTGGAACCCATCGGGAACACAGTTTGCGATAATTCAAGCGGTCAGACACAATTTCGAACAAAACAGTACGTGAAATTTGTGGAAATGCCTCTGAAAGAGTTGTCATTGTGAAGCGTCTGTTTTCATGAATTGCTTCATCAACTTTCTTTACCAAATCATCGGTGACAACAGAAGGCCGACCACTCCGAGCCTCGGCGTGGACATTTGTTCGACCTGCATTAAACATTCTTACCCACTTTCTCACTATTCCATCACTTATCGCGTATTCACCGTAAACTTCTGTCACTTCACGATAAATTTCGGCCGGTTTAACATTCCTCGCGTTCAAAAATTTAATCACGGCACGAATCTCACAGTCAGCGGGAGAACCAATTGTCTTAAACATTTTGAATGTGCACAGCAAACTGAAAACACAACATAGAGCAACCAAAATGGTGACAATTGAAAGTCAGTGAACAAGAAGGACTAGTGCGCATGCGCGGGACGCCTACCGCAGTGCTGCGATGGCGCTAGAATGAAAGGGTACTTAGTTTCCGAATACGCACCGTATCTGACGTTTTATGTTTTTTTAATTCAGGTTTTTTTTTATTTTATCATTCTTGAATTTTTGCTTTATCAACAATTCTTGAGTTTTCGTTCGAATTCAACTAATTCGATAACTTCGAATTAGTTTTTCTCAAAAGAACTAATTTCGAAAAGCCAATATTAATCAATTTGCTACGTAAATTGCAGAAGTACACGTGAATATATGTCGCACATGATATATTTTTTATGAATTAAATAAATGCTTTCAGCACGTATATCTAAGGTTAACCATTTAGTGTACTAGCTGCATTAGATTACATATTTAATACTATAATGTCGTCAGGCTTCTTTAAACGCTGATAAAAAATTTGTATTTCATCAACTTTATAACTGTTTATGATCTATAAATGAAAATTATAATAATTCAGTTTTTAATGCAGAATACAATTACCCTCAACGGATTGAGACAATTTCAAATTTTATTTCTCGAAGCACTGCTCTACACATTTTAGTTTCAAAAATAGAAAATTATGTACGAGGGCCATCCAGGAAGTAGATTACGTTTCCGTCTGTGTCCGCTAGGGGCGGGGCTAGCGCGGCCATCTTGGGGTCAGAGCGTTGCGCAGCTCAGTCTGCATCTAGCCGTGCTAGTGAGAGGTTCGTGCTGTGCTCCGTTCAGATACTGTGACGGTTTGAAATGTCTGCGTTAATTGAAAATCCTGCGAGGTGCGCTCAGTAATAAGGTTTCTGACTGCAAAAAACTGTAAACCGATAGAAATCTATCGGCAGCTTCGTGAAGTGTATGGGGACAACATTATCACTGAAGGTGGAGTGCGTCAGTGGGTCATAAGATTTCAAAATGGCCGAACCAATGTTCACGACGAAGATCGAAGTGGGAGACCCAGCATAGTGACCGCCGAACTTCTGGAAAAAGTCGATGCTAAAGTCCGTGAAAATCGAAATTTCACAATAACGGAACTTTCTTTGAGTTTTCCACAAATTTCGCGAAGTTTGTTGCACGAAATCATCAGCGAAAAGCTTGGTTACCACAAGTTTTGTGCAAGATGGAAGGCAAGAAGAGGTAACGAAGTGGTTGAAGGCGCAGGCGGCCGAATTTTTCGACGAAGGAATTTCCAAGCTCGTACATCGCTACGATAAATGCCTTAATTTGTATGGTGACTATGTAGAAAAGTAGTATTTGAGTGTGGCTTTCATCTGTATATAATAAAATTTGTTTCCTATACTTTGTTTATTTTTTTATTCCAAAACGTAATCTACTTTCTGGATAGCCCTCGTATTATAGAATTCCGTCACTTTGCAATACACTGGGAACTGAAATGATATCGTAACTAAGCAATGAAAAAGCAGACCATGAGGGAAAGGAAATACATGCTATGTATTTTTAAAAAATGAATGCTGCATAGAAGTAATTTATAAAACGCGTGATTATTGATTTAGAAGTTTTTTCATCTCAAAGCATATTTTCATAATTATTATATTATGAGGAAAATTCTTAAGAGTATACAAAATAAATCATATATATATTAGTAAATACAAATATAAAAATATCTAATTATTAATAATATACGCATAAGCTATATAAAATTTAAACATAAGGAAAAGCACTACATTAATAATCTCCAGCTGGATAATTTTTTATTTACTCATGTTATTCGGGGAGTGTGTATTAATATGAAATTGTGCATATGTGCCGATAAAGTATTAATACATCAGCAGACCGATAAATATTAAAATTTATCACAATATTGTAAAAATTTATAAATTTCGGGTTAAGTTAAATAAGCGAAATTATGTTTCGAACTTCCTTAACCAACAGTATTTAACGATCGGCCCATATAATAGATCACATGCAGTTTTTTTAGGTTAAAATTATAGCAAATTAATATAAATAATATTAATTCTTAAATATAATAATTTAAACTTATCAAAAAATTTTCTTAATTATGTTCCTTTGATATATCGCAATTTAATTAGTAATCAATCTCAAAATGCTTAAAACAAGGAAACCAAAATCAACATATCATTCCAAACATTTTTAAACACGATGTTCTTATAGCCTTTTTTCACGTCAATCAACGGAATATAACATTTAAGGTTGTTACATAAAATATTATTTTCCTGTCTTTATAAATAAATTTATAAAACTTCATAAAACCCTTTTATTCTCCTTACTTACCTTGCCGGAACGAAACAGCTATTGCAAATACGAGATTGTACAATGTACCGAATATATAGGTCCAAGACAAGTCTGAAACTGGTTTGGACTAGCTTTCACCAGTTCAGAGTCACCAGTTTCAGTAAATCCTGTTTGTTGGTTCAGGCTTATTCTCATAGGTACATCCATTTAGTCTTATAAGTTGGTTAATGTCCGGAATTCAAATACTTTACTACAATTTAGGACTTTTAGAATTTAAGATTTAAACAAGATATTTTTTATCGTAACAAGGTATTTAGATAAAGAGATATACCAATTTGAAAACTTTTACTACAATGTATATAATAATTATTTGTAAACTGATAAACCGTATAAATAACCACGGTATAAAATTTACTTAGACTATCCGTTGCAGTTATAATTAAAAAGAGCGAGGATAATTAGTTATGGATAAAATAACAATCTTTCTTCCCCAAAGACACAGTCCTTTATAAACAAATAATCGGAAAAAAATGCTTCTACCTAAATGGTCTGATTACATAACTTGATCTTCAACAATAAAATAGTAAATAAGTCAAATATTATATCTTAAATTATGTATATATTTTGAAGTAATTCTTAAGAATTCAAAGTTTTATTTCGGTATCTTACTTTAAACGGAAGCTTTCCATAGCTTCTTTCTAAGATACAAGCATGACCTTACATTGCGATCAATTAATGGTATGTATTTATATAGTAATATGATACATTCCGATAAATTAACGGTACACTGTATATTCGACATTCACATGTTTATTGAAATATATGCTCATAAGAATAAAATCATATACTCAAAAGGATTTAGGACCAAAAACCGTTAACTCGTGTCAATCGATCATGCCTCAATATTTTGCATTAACATAAAAATTAAATAAATTACATATAAATTCCGATTATAAAAGCACATTACTCACATTACGAAATAGTAATATCAAAAAGAATCCTTATTAAGATGCGAAATAGCGTAGTATGTGCGATCATTCCAGTGAAATAGTTTACTATATTGATTGAATTAGCATACACGGAATGATATTTTATGCATTTTCATTAAGAATTACGAGCGACATAATGAAGACCATTCTAACTGCAGTCACTCTTGTAGCACTGCATTGTGATAGCAAGCAAGCAACTTGAAGAGATATTGAAATGTCAGACATTAAAGTAGTGACCATCCATTGGTATTATATTTAACAGCTTCAAAATTGTTGGATATTCATTTTTATTTGCTAGTATTATGTTTAACAAGAGAACCTTTCCTCTTTTATATGACAGTTAGTCGGGAATTTCCTTTAGACTGCGAATCTGATTTAGTGCTTCTGCAATAAATTAACAATTTTAGGTTGACTTTAAAATATTAAATTTAAATCTTTCTGTAGTTATTCGGATAATAACATTAAAAACGTAATTCAAATACTATTAAATAATATCGAGTAAATTTTGCAAAGGAAGACGTAAATATACATATTTCTCTCAAAAGTACAATATAAGTACAATGTACATCTTTCTCTCAAAAGAGAATAAGGAAAAAGCATTAATTATGAAAATAATTAACACTTACGTTTAGTCTTGATTCCAAGGTGAAAATTCAGGGAGTCCATTTGACTTAATTAGGAGGGATCATAAGACGTCATAGTTCTGAAAAGGTGAAACGTAAGTGATCGAAAAGGGCTTTCACAACCATGTCTTCACGGCGAATCGTCCAATGAACTCTGGTGCCATCATATATCCAGCTGAGATTTCGCAACACCTAGTTTCCAGATCACTTTTCTAACTGACCTGTCTTCTATTACTAAGCGGATGTCAGCATTCTCTCCAATCTAGCTATACAGCAAGCAATGATTTAACCATTGCAAGATTCCTTAAGGCACTTGAGAAATGTCGAAAATTACGTACTCGGCGACCTCAATATAAGAGCATTCAACTGAATATTAAATTTAGCAAAGTAACGTCTTTCATTAGAATACTAGTTACATATAAGCAGCAGCATTTTTACGGCACTAATTAAACTTAATACACATTAAAATATTTATTTTTATCATAGATTAAGAAAATTTAGGTATTGTTTGTAGCCACACATTAACCATATTAAAATGTATATACAAAAATTAAAACTAAAAATTAACCTTCAAATACATTTAAAAATTTAAAACGTAAATAAACCTGACTACCTAATTATGTGCTTTAAATCTTGTCATGCGAATATTTTTGTTGTTTTCCAAAATGTATTTATAGATGTATATTAAACATACGTTTATTTGAATATATATTAAATAATTTTATAAATATGCATTAAATACATATTTATTTTGCCAGTCAAAAAATGTGTGTTCTAATATTACAAAAGAAAGAAGATAAATTATTCTTTTAGTAAATGAATTAAAAAAACTCATTAAATTAAATGTCCGTTGTACTTCAAATTATATATGCTGATATGATTTCCCAACTGAATTTTAATACATCGCTGCATCATAAAAATCATGAATTTTTAACTCTTTTCTCCTTCATAATTTTTGCTTTAAAAAATTTCAGTTGCTTCAGAAGTTGAAGGTCTTAATTGTTATTATGTGTTCCAAGATCCACCTAAAAACGTATTCTAAGGTTTTGTGATTTTATTGGCTGAATTTATGCATTATCATTTAAATGCAATTTCAGTTTAAATAATCTTCAGTAAAAACGTAATTTTTAAAAAAAAGTTTAAAAATAAAATAAAATTAACTTTGTAAATAAAAATTCTTACCTTTGAAAACAATCGTTTAGTTTATTTCTATGATCAATAATTATTAAAATTACCATCCCTTCTTTTTTCGTCAAAGTCCTGAAGAAAGCGATGAACCCTTGCATATGTATTTTTGCACACATCAAATACGAACATGAAGGCATTTGCTCTTTCGGTAAAAGTCATCGAATCATAGTGCAGCATTCAGCTCTGAATAAAATTTGGTCTGTCGGTAAAAGCCATCGAATCACAGCACAGCATTCAGCTCTGAATAAAATAATCTAAAAAAGCACTGAATGGTTCACACCAAGCATTAAATTCAAATTATTCGAAATATTTTTTATAAAAACATTGAATTTAATACCCAATAACAAAATAATTACAACATTAAATCAAAGGCTTCAACAAGTGAATCATTTGACCATTATTACCAAAACAAAGAGAAAAAACAATGAATTTCAAACCTTCAGTAAAATTTAAAAAAACATTACGCAAACACACGCAAAGACCGCAACAAGCAAGACCATTTATAGGACGACTGAGGAGCTGTCTAAAAAGGGTATATAATAACATAAAAAAAGGCAGATGATAAGGGCTACTCGGATAGTATATTCCACGGCGTGAATCCCTGTATAAGGTATTATTTTACATTAACACATAGCACAATTCAGAGAACTGCATAATTAGACTGTAAAAGACGATTATCCAACTGATATATCGTTTAGTACATATAAACATAGCAGTTCAAGGATACTGAAGGCACTGTCTTCGAGAAATTCGGAGACGCACAATATACTTTTTGGATTGCTAAGGAAACGACATATTGTCAAATCAGAAGGATTATGAAAACTACTTACGACATCAGTCCTGCCGTTTTTCGCCATCCGAGGCCATCTGATACCAAAATAAACAAAAATATATTCATCTGAACAATTATGATACGATTTACAGTAAAGAACTGAATCGCAGAAAGCCACCTGTTAAACTTTTGATAGTCATCAGCCAGCTCACCTCCCATTTCAGTTACGCACCGCAGTAGGCACAAACAGCAGAGTATAAATCTAAGATTCACAGACAATGCGTGTATTTGGAAAGAAAGAACTGCTTAAATTCGCAACCGCTGAAGGTTTAAGGACTTGCAGTGGCACTATTTGCAGTTGTGTTAATCCATACTCATATGACATAACGTCCAGCTAGCCCTTGGTCTTTACTAATGAGATATAATTTGCAACAGCGGTCAACGATCCACACGAATCTGCTTCGAAATAGGTTGTGTTAGGATGTTAAGGCTTTGAAACTGCTTTTGTTGTGGAACAGTTCCAGAGTTTAGAGTAACTGCCAGAAACATTGCAAAGTCAATCTTATGCGGACTTCAGATTCTTGAAAGGGCAGATTTAGTCTCTTTTCATTCTAAAAGTAATGCTGATGAACTAAAAAAAATGCTAAAACGACCACGTCTAATAGCGGTCATATCATGACGTTTCAGCGACGCCGACAAATTGCCAAGATGCAAAAGCAATTATACCTTTGACAGTTCTCGCCGTCATCTCTGTAGCACAATGAGATATTTTGAGATATTTTGATATATTAACTTTTAGAGATTTTTATTAACGCAATCTCACGCCGTTTTTCAAATATACATAATGTTTGATGTCTCTCGACATGGATATTCAAAAATTGTCTTCGTAACGTCGACATCTTCCTATAGCTAGTTCGATAACTTAATCCTTCCTTGATCGATAAGTGCATAATATCAGAATGCTCATATCAGAACTTCGTCCAAGTAGTCATCTAAGTCCATAGCACGGTCGCCACAAACCACCATCCAGTTTGCTCCCCAAACAAAAGCACCTCATTAGAAGGCTCGTCAGTACCAGAAATCAGTGTCAGTAGAATATATTTTCGAGCATCAACAAAAGGTGTTTATGGTGCCAAGGATACAGGTATGAAGTGATAGACATAAGTGAAGACACACTTTGCAGTTTCTCAGGAAATGTGGAAAGAATTGTAAAATTTTTTAATTTTATTAAAATATGTATCATTTACATAATCTTTGGAATATGATAAAGAGAGTTGCAAAATGCTAAAATAAACTTAATGAAGATACAAAAATAAATAGAACATTTCAGGCTATCGAAATAAAGTACAAAAGAAAAGTCAGTGACGGAAATATCAGAATAAAATATAGTCAATAATTTTTTGATGAATCCTCTTATTCGGTTTAATATAGCGCCCTCTAGGATCAGCGCCCTCTTGTGAGAGGAGCCAAATTTAGTGGAGTTGGTTGTTGAAGAAGGTATGCAGCGGACCTATGGTGCGTTCGTTCGTTCCACTTTGTCTGTGCTAATGGAGCACCTAACTTATAACCTTGCACATTATGTAAATAATTAAATATTTGTGTGGCTTAACTTCGTTTTATTTTGGAACCAGCGCCAATTATCTCTCGTAACTCATCGAATTTTATATCAAACAAAATTTATGGTCCGCTCGCGGAGTTGTTTTGTTTTTGTTAACTAAGTTCGTATTAGTATAGAATGGCCACTATAGTTGCTTTAAATCAAAAGAAGGGCTCACTGAAAGCCCAGCTAACTAGAATAGAGACTGTCATAACGGATAGTACCAGCACATGGACTAAAATCGTAATAGATGCCAAGCTCAAGGCCTTGGAAAAGATGTCTGTTGCATTGGACACACTTCGATCGGAATATTATATTGCTGTGCCTGAAAAGGATGATACTTCTGAATTAGAAGAGGAATTATTAGATCTAGAAGCAAGAATCGAAGAAAAGAAGCAAGAATGCTAATATTAATAAGGTTGAATCGCAAAGAGTGGTTGCAAAATAAAGTTACCTGAAATTCCACTTCCGCAATTTAGCGGAAAGTATGAAGAATGGAGCATGTTTAAAATTGAATTTAATAATATTGTTACCTCGAATACTCAATTAACAGATGCACAAAAGCTACATTATCTGCATGCCACTCTTAAGGGAGAAGCAAAATTGTTGTAAACTCAGGAAGATACTTTTGAATCATTATGTAGGGCTTTAGAAAATCGCTTCGAAAACAAGAGAATTCTTGTTAACATTCACGTTAAAGCTATTTTAGAATTCGAAGAAATTAAGGCGTCTAGTAGATGCTGTGAATAAAAACATTAGAGCTTTAAATAATTCTCTGATATTTTAATTACTACTGTCATTTTAGACAAAATAAACAAGGCAACTCGAAAACAATTCGAATTATCGGTAAACGCTTCAGATGTTCCTAATTTCGATAACTTGATGACATTCTTAGGAAAAAGATGTCAAACTTTGGAAAATATAAAAACAAAACACAATAAAATCAAAACAAACGAATGAAATAAAACCAAAAAACCTTCTTGTTCATTCAAATAATTCGGAAAGAACCTGCGTTATATGTAATTCGCCACATTCCCTTTTTAAATGTAGTAAATTCCTTGATATGAATTTTGGTGAAAGATTTACGCTAGTAAAACGAAATAACTTATGTCTAAACTGTTTGGTAAAAAAGCACATTGCTTCGCAATGTCGATCGAATCATTTTTGCAATACATCATACATTGCTTCATAAGAATGAGTCATCGAATTCGGATTCTGTTTCAAATAAATATCCGCAGACGATAGAGCAGAAGACAGCTGGGGGGAAGGATATTTCTCCGGCGCCTAATGGCAAAGCGACGAGTCTTTCAAATTGTTTATTAGCCACGAATAAAAGCGTTATCTTGCCAACTGCGATTGTTATGATGAAAACTTCGAAGGGGACATTCATCAAAGGAAGGGCTCTTCTTGACAGCTGTTCACAGATTAACTGCGTGTCTGCTCATTTTGCAAAACAATTAGGGATTAAAAAAACGAAGTTTTTCGCTCCGACTTCAGGATTAAATGGAACTGATATTACTTTAAATTATAAATTGAGGACTTCAATTGCCAATAGGGAAAAAGCATTCTCTAGAGAACTTGATTTTTTTATTGTTCCCAAAATTACAGAAATGACTCCCCTTACCCCCATACCTATTGAAAATATTGACATCCCCAGGGATATTTCTTTAGCTGATAACAGATTTAACACACCTGAGGAAACTGATTTATTACTGGGTGCAGAAGGTTTCTCTGACTTATTAAAATCGGGTCAAGTTCGCAGCGCGACAAGACTTATTGTTCCAGGAAACGGTTTTTGGATTCGTAGTTAGTGGTATTGTGCAAAATTCACCACTTGAATCACGATACTGTGGTCTGCTTACGCAAAATGAAAAAATTGAAGAAACGTTGCAAAAATTTTGGGAGGTAGAAAATATTAATTTTCCGGATTCAGCACTTAGTCCTGAAGAGAAATATTGCGAAAAACATTTTAATGAAACTCATTATCGAACCTCGGAAGGTGAGTACGTCGTATGCATGCTCATGAAGGACTCTGAATTGTTGAGCGAGTCTAGATATTTAGCAGAGAAAAGACTTAATCAGGTTTGGGAACGATTGGGTCGGGACTCGAATTTACAACGATTGTATTCTGAATTCATGCAAGAATACAAGGATTTAAAGCATATGAAACTAGCTGAGGGATCTGAATCCATAACTGATTCGTACTACCTGCCTCACCATGGGGTTTACAGACCAGACAAAAGTAGTACACGTTTAAGAGTGGTTTTTAACGTCTCAACTGCCACGACATCGTGATTGTCATTAAACGATATTTTGTTGAAGGGAATAATTCCACAGCAGGAATTATTTTCTATAATGGTTAGATTTAGGAAACACCGCTACGCCTTCACAGCAGATGTACAAAAAATGTATCGACAGATTCTAGTACATCCTGCATTCTGAGACTTGCTCAGAATTCTATGGAAAGACAGTGTTGATGCACCAGTGCAAACTTATAAGCTCAACAAAGTAACGTATGGGACGTCAAACGCTCCCTATCTAGGAACTCGAGCTCTTAAACAGTTAGCTATAGATGAAAGCCAAAACTTACCTCTAGCATCGTCCGCCGCTCTTACTATGTCGACGACATACTTTCCGGAGAATCATCACTCGAAAAGGCTAGAATTCTACAATCCCAATTAATAGATTTTGTTCAAATTAGGTAAAATGGAATTGCATAAATGGCGTGCAAATCATCCAGATCTGCTCATGTCTGAAAATAAGATTACCGCTCATTCAGAATACACTTTTGCAGAGCAACAAGAATCTGCGTCCGTAAAAACTCTTGGTGTCTTATGGAATACTCAGACTGACTGTTTTTTGTTTACAATGACCGTTCCTCACTCTAACAGTTATAGTAAACGAGATGTTCTGTCACTAATTTCGAAAATGTTCGATCCACTTGGTTTAATTGGGCCAGTGGTCACAAAGGCCAAAATATTCATGCAAAGACTCTGGCTTGTTAAACTCGATTGGAATGACACATTGCTAGATTATATGGCCAAGGAGTGGATTAATTTCGTATCCACGCTCTCTGAACTAAGTAATCTTAAGATTCCTAGATTTGTATTCCAGGAAAATCACATAGTGCTCCATGGATTTGCAGATGCGTCATCTTCGGCATACGGAGCTGCAATCTATGTTCAAGCTTTGCCAGTTTCGGGATTGCCCACCGTTCGACTTTTGTGTAGCAAGTCACGAGTTGCACCTATAGAAACCTTATCAATTCCTAGATTGGAACTGTCAGGTTGCGTTCTATTATCCAGATTGATGGATAAAGTGATATCTTCGTTGAATGTTAAAGTAGAAAAAGTAATTATTTGGTCTGATTCTACTATTTCTCTTGCTTGGATTAGAAAATCACCACACTTACTAAAAGCTTTCGTGACTAACAGAGTCGCTTTAATACAAGAGCTTACGGGGTCATACCAATGGAAATATGTGCCATCTGAATGTAACCCAGCTGATGTCATATCACGTGGACTGGATGCAAACGACATTCTTACATGTGATATCTGGTGGAATGGACCAGACCTTCTCTGTGAGGACATGCATTATCCAGAACAATCTCTTGAACCTAGCACTGACAAGGACTATGTCAAGGAACTGAAATGTTTATCAGACTCTAATTTTGCAATATTAGAAAATAATTCTAGTTTAACCTCTCTCTTAAATCGAACAAATAATTATATGAAATTAATCAAAATTTGTAGTTTTATTTTTAGGTTCTTCAGAATCATTAAGAATAAGGAAAGGGTTTCAGGGCCTATATCCTTAGAGGAACGGAAAGGGGCCGAGTTAACATTGATTCGGGAAGTGCAGAAAGGTGAGTTTTGTTCTGATATTGAGTCACTTAAGAGGGATAGCCAAGTACCTGGTAGGAGCAAGTTTAAGTCGTTAAATCCCTTCATCGATGATGATGGAATCTTGCGCGTCGGTAGCAGACTTGCGCAATCTCAGGTAAGTTATGATTGTAAATATCCAATCATTTTGCCAGCTAGACATAGGTTGACTTATTTGATCATGTACTATTATCATCTGAAATATTTGCATCTTGGACCAGAAGATCTATTTACTGTTAGACAAACGTTTTGGCCCATCAGTGGCAGGAATCTTGCTAGAAAAATAGTACATGAATGCGTACAGTGTTTTAAACACAGACCTGTACCAGTAAATCAGATAATGGATGATATGCCTGCTGAACGAGTGTCAGTTGAATCAACCTTTAACAAATGTGGAGAGGGCCCACCAGCGGGCGAGCGGTAAAGTCGCTGAACACTGGTAGTTCGGTCCGAGGTTCGAATCCCGCGAACGGGCTGGCTGCATGGGCGTTTTCGTGGTTTTCCCCATGTGTAACGTGTATACGAGCCAGTTTCCCTTAGAAAGTCCTCCACGAAAGGCATCCCTCCCTTTAGGCAGATAGCCCTCGAGGCTTTGCCATAATCACACACACACACACTTTAACAAATGTGGACTCGATTTTTGTGGTCCGTTTCTTATAAAGGCAAAAAATCAAAGAATAAAAGCTTTTCAAAAAATGTAGGTTGCAGTATTTGTGTGCCTTGCTACGAAAGCAATTCACTTAGAAATTGTCTCAGACTTATCTTCGGAAGCATTAATTGCTACCCTAAAGGGATTTTTCGCTAGGAGAGGGAAAAGCTCAACCATATTTAGCGATAACGCTACAAACTTTCGTGGAGCTCGAAACGATTAAGCAAGCTGTTTAAATTAGCCAAAGTACCAGAACAAGGATTATCCGACTATCTGTTGTCAGAAGAAGATTGAGTGGAAATTTATACCCCCTAGGGCTCCACATTTCGGTGCTCTTTGGGAGGCAGGCGTTAAATCGTTCAAAACGCATTTTAAAAAAACGGTTAGGAATTCAAAATTAACTATGGATGAATTTTTAACTTTAGTAACACAAATAGAGGGAATATTAAACTCCAAACCAATTTCTCCTCTCTCTTCAGATGCAATGGATTTTAATGCGTTAACACCTGGACATTTTTTAATTGGACGTTCTATAACAGCCCCTGTAAAGCAGAAATTATAAATAAGTCTGACAACAGATTGTCCAGATGGGAAAGAATCACCAAAATGACTCAAAATATTTGGAAAAGGTGGCAACGGGATTATTTATCGCAACTTCATGAGCGAACGAAATGGCAGTTTAAAAAAGATAACGTTAAATCAGGAACTATGGTGCTCGTGAAGGAAACCAATTTGCCTATATTTTTAGGTTGAGTTGAAGAAATTATACCCGGATTTTATAAAAGAGTTATAGTAGTTAGTGTACGCACGGCAAAGGGGGTCTCTTTAAAAGGCCTGTCGCAAAATTAAGTATTTTGTCCATACCAGACAACTATCAAATATAAAATTTTTATATTATGAATGCACATTATTACATTATTCATTTCGTGCAAGCATAATATTTGTATGTGTATAATTTGTATGTATTTGTATTGCAAGTATAATATTTTTATTTTTTATATTATATGATATTGAAGTCAATTGTAATTGAAATAATTAGTGTTAAATTGCATTTCATTGTATTTCATATGTATGTCTAAATTTGAATTTGATTGTAAAACTTTTATGGCATTATTGAAACATGTTTCAACGGGGGCCTGAATGTTCGGTTTAATATAGCGCCCTCTTGTGAGAGGAGCCAAATTTAGTGGAGTTGGTTGTTGAAGAAGGTATGCAGCGGACCTATGGTGCGTTCGTTCGTTCCACTTTGTCTGTGCTAATGAAGCACCTAACTTGTAACCTTGCACATTATGTAAATAATTAAATATTTGTGTGGCCTAACTTCGTTTTATTTTGGAACCAGCGCCAATTATCTCTCGTAACTCATCGCATTTTATATTAAACACCTCTATTTTTGATAACAGGCTTGAGTTTATTTGGCATGGAATTCACCAATATTTTCTTTGTTTCAGAAGAAATGTTATCTCCTTCTTCTGGGAGAAGTCTTTTTAAGTGATCCACATTCAGTATATCATGTTTCCTTACTTGCTGTTAAGCTCTTTCCCTAAATCGTCGATGTGATTTAAGTGAGGGGATTGCGCCGAATGACCTAGAGTGTGCAGCGTATGAGAGAACAACCACAGAAGGTAAATACGTGCCATATTGTGTTGGGATTATTGTCCTGTTGGAAGCAGAAGTTGTTGCATAAATGAAGCTTGCGGGCGCTTTGTTGAAGATTACGTTTAAGGATATTCACACAGATACATGACTGTCCATTGTGCCATTAGTGAGCTCAAGATTTCCGACACCTACAGCCGATATCCTACCCCATACTATCACAGTTTCCCCTCGTGTTTTACTGTTGCTTGAGCATGCTTTTCTCGACGCTCAGTTTTCGGTTGTCTCCAAACTAAATCCCATCCATTGAAACGAATTAATAAGAATTTAATTAATTAATTAAGCGATTAATAATACCTTCGACCAGTATGCAGTATCTTTATTCCAAATGCTACCTTACTAAAGGGTGTATTCTTTTTCCTTTCGATTAGTGTACCAGACGAATATTTTTTTTTTTTTTCTTGCTACACTAGATTTGTAACCGGTCCAATAAAGAATTCTGTGGATAGCTTTTGATAAATTGCTTTGTAAAAGTCTTCTTTGAATATTGTTAGGATATCTCTTGAAGAAATTTTGGAATTCACTTTGACAATAGTGACAATTTTTCTCTTCTCTCTACGAGTCAGCCTCTTTAAGTGGCCACTTCTTGGTGCATTTACCACACTATCAGATAAGTTAAAATTTCTTGTTACAGTTCTTACTTTGTCTCAAATTATATTCACTATTTCCCCAATTTCTTTCAGTGATTTATTCCGATTATATAAATGGATAATTACTTATCTTTTTTTTCACTCGTAGTTTCCCCACGATTACTAGCTATTTCAAAACTCCGATGAAACTATTTCAGCTATTGGATCTACTACGTCGATGTCATACTTCGTAGAGATATAAAATACCACATTTTGGGGCACCTTATTGGCATTATCATTTGCATAAGAAGTTTAATGAAGAACACATTTTTTTTTGGCATTTTTATCCAGTAAACTGTGATGATTTTGCTTGTAAGTAGAAGTTGTATAAAGAGGATGACTGAATCTAGACATGTTGTCAAAGTTTCTAACTCATTATTTCTTAGCATCTTGGTTGGGTGAAGAACGCAGTTCCTCAGCAATACATATGAAATATTATATATATATATATATATATATATATGTAAGATAAAATATATGAATCAAAATTATAGATTAAACTATAAAACATTAATTCTTCCTCTCTATTCTAAAATCGTAATAACTTCTTTGCATTGCGTCATTTCTAGATGACTCTATGATCGGCGCAGCTCTGATGACGTAATCATTGGGAACTGAAACTGTCCTTGTAAACCAAAACTTTTCTCCTCGCGTGCCTCCATCTTGCATAACTACGCACTTCAGCTTTTGCTCTGTGCTGTGCTAAGATGTAATTTCGCTGGCTTGCTTTCTAGCTCAACAATATCAAAAATGTAAATCTTCTGTGGAAAGGCACGACTAGAGTGCCAAATGATTGTGGCCACAAATATCAATTGGAAATAAAAATGGAATTAAAACTGCCTCGACTGCCAAGATGTTACCGAGTTAGCATTACTAGCATACTACGCAATCAAATTCTTCTTCAGTAATGGTCTAATCAAGCATCTACAGTGTTCCGTCTTTTCCTTGTGCTTTTATTATGACATATATATATATATATATATATGTTGTATGAACTTAAATCCATTTAGTGCGAATACAAGTTATTATTACTTGCGCAATTGCTGCAAAGTTAGTTAATAATAATTTATTTCCTAAACAGTATTGATTAATTGATTATATTATCTTTTAAGTTTAATTAAAGTAGAATTATTTTAAAAGTGTGCATCCATACTGGTAAGTTATATTTTGAAAGATGTTTTGAAGTAATTTGAAAGCAAAATGTTAATAATGTTTTAACGGGGACTGGAGTTAAATCATCACGAGGAATAATATTACAATTGTAAAAGTAAAAATTAAAACATGTAATTATTGTCATTGATCGGAAATTAGTTGACTTTTCAAGGGGAACAAACCAACTCCCGTTCAATGATCAATAATTGATAAAAATACGTAAATATGAAAGTGTTTCGTCTTTACTCGAGTTATAAGTTAAAGCCAAACCGGCAATTCTAGTCAGGCCAAATATTTCCGCGAATAGTTGTTACTCAAAGAACTGATTCTCATGAAGCATTTTAGTCAATTCAATTTGGAGTAAAAATCAATTACTGTAGAGAAATCTTGTAAAACTCGAGTAATCGTCCCCGACACTATCATCTTTATGTATTTGAGTACTATATTATTTGTAGAAATTAAACATTGGAAATTGTCATTATGAAATCGAAATCAAAGTAAAGTTGAAATAAACATAGAAGATTATAAAAAAGATAAATAATGCAAACTTTGCAAAAACAAATCAAAGAGAACATAAAAATAATATAAAAATAATATAAAAATAAAATAGAAAATAATATAAATAAGATCAGTGAATGTACATGAAGATATAAAGGCCAGAAAGGTATTGAGTAACTTACATTCTTTCTAGTGGGGGAGTTGGCAGTGTGTTCTCTTCGTGTCTGACTCAGAAGTGTAGGGTGTCCGAAAATTCTTAGCGGCAGTAGGGGCTTTGAATTATATCAGTCGGTAAGACTTGGTTGAAGAAATTTATGGTAGTGGGTGGGACTTTGAATTCTTGATGGATGTATTTTGTGGAGTTCTTATCTGAGAGAGACCGTCTGTTAAGATTTTTTTAAAAATACTAGTGAATGGAAATTAATTAATTTCTGGCTAATTGTCGTGTCTCAATGATTAAGAATTTAAGAAAGGAAAAAGGCAATTTCGCTATCCAAGAGCTAGTAGACAGTCTAAAGGCAGGAAATAGGCCCATTTTTTTAGTAACAGTATAGTAACAGTATATGTCTGAAGACAATTAGCTTTTTACAATATATACAATTGAGTAATTACACTATATACAAATCTTTCAACTGACAGTCATCCAACTTATACCGCCTTCTCAGGTTTAGGAATAAATTATCATATCCCTATCAGTTAAATGATTTAGAGTGAGTATTTAACGCCTGCTCTTTTAAGGCAATGGTTGATAAATTGAAAGGGAATTAGATTATTTTTGAGAATTTTGATAAGGATCAAAATTTCGCGTTGTAAATCTATTGTATCTGTGCATATAGTTTTAATTCGTTGTATTTGATTAATTATAGTATTGTTAATTACTTTTTTGGATATGTTGGAGTTCCAATTTATTAATTTGTTAGTATTGAAATTGAAGTTTCTTGTTTTGTCAAAAAGTAAAATTTTTTTGTAGTTAATGATTTGAAGATCTAGAAAGTCTATGCTATTTTGTGAATTATTAGTTTTATTAAGTTTAAGACAATTCGGATAAATGTCGGAGTTTTCAATTTTACCAAAATTATTAATTGTAATGAAGTCATCAATAAATCTGTAGGTGTGTTTGTAGTAATTTAACTCTTGTGGTTGTAGATTTTTTTGGAAGTTAAATTCTTTGACAAATAAAAAGATATTACAGATCGAGGTGCTGGAATGTAAGCCCATTGGCAATCCTCTGACTTGTTTAAAAAGTTGATTTTGAAACTTGATGTAGTTATGAAAAAGTGTGCATTTTAGGTAGGTTTTCCATTTGTCAAGAGTCATGATATTGAGTATATTAGGGAAAAGTTTTGGTAGATCAAGTAGACTGGTATAGATTTCTTCTAGAGGAAGTGAGGTATATAAGTTTTCAAAATCATAGCAGTTAATGTTTTGGATGTTAATGGTATGAATGGTATTAATGACAGGAGTGTTATTATGAATGATCCAGCAATAGTTATGATTAGCAATAGTTATGATTAAAACTTTTCATAAGAAACTCAATATTACTTTCAATGCAAACTACAACAGATTTACTAATCTTTATGCGATTCCCAAATTCCATAAAACATCATTAAAATTTAGATTTATAGCTAATGGAACTAATAATTACAAGAAAAATATAGACTATTATTTTTCAATTCAACTTAATAAAATCTGTAAATTTATTTTCAATGATTGTAACACTAATCATAACTATTGCTGGATCATTCATAATAACACTCCTGTCATTAATACCATTCATACCATTAACATCCAAAACATTAACTGCTATGATTTTGAAAACTTATATACCTCACTTCCTCTAGAAGAAATCTATACCAGTCTACTTGATCTACCAAAACTTTTCCCTAATATACTCAATATCATGACTCTTGACAAATGGAAAACCTACCTAAAATGCACACTTTTTCATAACTACATCAAGTTTCAAAATCAACTTTTTAAACAAGTCAGAGGATTGCCAATGGGCTTACATTCCAGCACCTCGATCTGTAATATCTTTTTATTTGTCAAAGAATTTAACTTCCAAAAAAATCTACAACCACAAGAGTTAAATTACTACAAACACACCTACAGATTTATTGATGACCTTATTACAATTAATAATTTTGGTAAAATTGAAAACTCCGACATTTATCCGAATTGTCTTAAACTTAATAAAACTAATAATTCACAAAATAGCATAGACTTTCTAGATCTTCAAATCATTAACTACAAAAAAATTTTACTTTTTGACAAAACAAGAAACTTCAATTTCAATACTAACAAATTAATAAATTGGAACTCCAACATATCCAAAAAAGTAATTAACAATACTATAATTAATCAAATACAACGAATTAAAACTATATGCACAGATACAATAGATTTACAACGCGAAATTTTGATCCTTATCAAAATTCTCAAAAATAATCTAATTCCCTTTCAATTTATCAACCATTGCCTTAAAAGAGCAGGCGTTAAATACTCACTCTAAATCATTTAACTGATAGGGATATGATAATTTATTCCTAAACCTGAGAAGGCGGTATAAGTTAGATGACTGTCAGTTGAAAGATTTGTATATAGTGTAATTACTCAATTGTATATATTGTAAAAAGCTAATTGTCTTCAGACATATACTGTTACTATACTGTTACTAAAAAAATGGGCCTATTTCCTGCCTTTAGACTGTCTACTAGCTCTTGGATAGCGAAAATGCCTTTTTCCTTTCTTAAATTCTTAATCATTGCGACACGACAATTAGCCAGAAATTAATTAACTTCCATTCACTAGTATTTTTAAAAAAATCTTAACAGACGGTCTCTCTCAGATAAGAACTCCACAAAATACATCCCTCAAGAATTCAAAGTCCCACCCACTACCATAAATTTCTTCAACCAAGTCTTACCGACTGATATAATTCAAAGCCCCTACTGCCGCTAAGAATTTTCGGACACCCTACACTTCTGAGTCAGACACGAAGAGAACACACTGCCAACTCCCCCACTAGAAAGAATGTAAGTTACTTAATACCTTTCTGGCCTTTATATCTTCATGTACATTCACTGATCTTATTTATATTATTTTCTATTTTATTTTTATATTATTTTTATGTTCTCTTTGATTTGTTTTTGCAAAGTTTGCATTATTTATCTTTTTTATAATCTTCTATGTTTATTTCAACTTTACTTTGATTTCGATTTCATAATGACAATTTCCAATGTTTAATTTCTACAAATAATATAGTACTCAAATACATAAAGATGATAGTGTCGGGGACGATTACTCGAGTTTTACAAGATTTCTCTACAGTAATTGATTTTTACTCCAAATTGAATTGACTAAAATGCTTCATGAGAATCAGTTCTTTGAGTAACAACTATTCGCGGAAATATTTGGCCTGACTAGAATTGCCGGTTTGGCTTTAACTTATAACTCGAGTAAAGATGAAACACTTTCATATTTACGTATTTTTATCAATTATTGATCATTGAACGGGAGTTGGTTTGTTCCCCTTGAAAAGTCGACTAATTTCCGATCAATGACAATAATTACATGTTTTAATTTTTACTTTTACAATTGTAATATTATTCCTCGTGATGATTTAACTCCAGTCCCCGTTAAAACATTATTAACATTTTGCTTTCAAATTACTTCAAAACATCTTTCAAAATATAACTTACCAGTATGGATGCACACTTTTAAAATAATTCTACTTTAATTAAACTTAGGAGATAATATAATCAATTAATCAATACTGTTTAGGAAATAAATTATTATATATATATATATATATATATTAACAAACATGTATATACGTAAAAAAGCAAATTTAAAGTAAAATAATGTGCAAACATATGAAAGATTTAATTTTCGAACTAATCTACAATATCATTTACATTCAGATAGCATAAGTAAATCAAGTGCAAAACCAAACCATGAAAATAAATTCACTAATTTAGCAAATTAAAATTAATCTAAAAAACTTTTTTTTTAAATGCATAAGTGGATGACCGTTGAGCAGGCAGGAGACAGACTTATCAAGGGGAAGTTGCCTCCTAACCTAACTCTTCAGTCATTCAATTCGTGTTTCGTCATTCTTGCAAGCAAGGATAAAAGTCAAAACCAAAAGTAAATACATAGTGAAGAATGTCCAAAAAGAAATACAAACTAAGTGGTACCTTGAGAAATTAGCAATTAAAAATTAAAGGTCGAAAAGGAAAATACCAATAATGAAGTATTTTGAGAAATAAGCAATGTAAAGTTTAGGCATATAGTATGATCATTTCGTGCCATCTTTTGCAACTCTCATTCTTTGAAGGTGACGTATTAAAAGTATTCTTTC
The DNA here is from genome assembly GCF_044657685.1 of Stegodyphus dumicola. Lineage (NCBI taxonomy): Eukaryota > Metazoa > Arthropoda > Arachnida > Araneae > Eresidae > Stegodyphus > Stegodyphus dumicola. The sequence goes on from NC_140776.1 coordinate 132,438,999, forward strand.
TGTGATGTCAATGTCTTTTGTTTTTCATTTTCTTTCTTTTTTCAATTCTTTGAGATTAAACCTGCATATTTATCTTAATGACCCTTCTATAACAAAACGGAATATCAGATCAATATTCTATATGTGTAGAAATAAGATCAATATTATATATGCGTAGAGTCCATGTGGGCGGAAGAAATTAAATTTATGGGGCTTCTTGATTTAGAAGGACATTTTAATAGACCAGAATGCACACTAAATACACATACGGCACACAGAATACAGAATGTAAGACAATAATAGAAAACTGCTGAAGTCTTACATCTAGGTTTTGAATTTTAATTCTTGTTGCCATCTCTAGGAAAGAATCTCTATTTGCTCTAAATATAATCAACTTGTAGGGTTTATATTTATTTTAACTAACATTTATTTTAAGTTTAAACTATCTTTCCTGTCAAGCCTTACTTTCCCCTGGAACTGCCAATGCCAGAATATGTAAATTTGAGTAGAACGCGCAAGCATTCAAATTATCAGCGGAAGTAGTATGATTTAAATATAGAAGGAAACGAGTTCGGTGAGAGAGTTATTCTTACTTCGCGAGCGCGGAGGTAGAAATCGAGAATTAAAGAACCCCGCGTTGCGGCCTATGTGCTTGGCGGGAAGTAGTTGCAATTGTTCCAGTGAGCTTCAAGTCTGCTGAATTAGCTGCGGTATTTGTAAAACGCGGTGAGTTAGTTATTTTAGAGAGCCTCGTAGTTAGAATCTTGTCTTTATTTTCTGTTCAGGTTATTATTTTATTTTGACTGCCTAGTTGGCAAAGTTTGTAAGCGTCAAGAGGACGCAATTGTAATTTAGTACGTTGAATAAAAAGGGACTTAAACCCTTTATAAGACTCTGTGGTTTATACAAGCTTTCACAGTCACCTCTTGGTTGCGTGCTAGTTAGAGGCGCGCAACGTTATATTGGCGCCCGAACACTTATCGAACTGAAATGGCCGAAAATTGGATGGAAGCCGCTGGACAACACCAAGAAATGACAACGCAGTTAGAAGGATTTGGATACCTGGTCCAGAATTTGAGAGCATCAATCAAGCCAAACGTCTATTTCGACGGAAAAAATTCGGTGGCGGTATTTCTCGAAGGTATAGAAAACCACTTTCAGCTCTACCCTGTGCCTGAAAGACAAAAAGTTGCCATCGCCACATCAGCACTAAGAGGACAGGCCGCGCTATGGTGGAAAAATATAGGCAAATTTCTTCTAGGTGAATTTGGAAGCCCGACGTATACATTTGAAAATTTCAAAAAATCGTTAGTAAAGGCCTTCCCCATAGTGAAAGATCGCGCACGGCTGGAAGCCGAGCTATATAGTTTCTATCAACGGGATACAGCACAATTGACGGACTTTATTTTACGAAAAATCAAGCTAACGGATATGCTGTATGGCAAGAAACCCGATGCGGAGATTATCGAAATAATATTACCAAGATTGTTACCCGCTGTCCAAGACTACTTTGAAATTAGAAACCCAACCACATTGCAGGAACTTTTCGAATTGGCGGTGAAGTTTCAAAATCGCAGAATCGCGGAAAGAGCGAGAGGGGAAACATATTCTCAAAGTACCAGAAGGAAGGAGGAAACAAGAAATGGAAATCGCTCATATGGGGGAAAGAACTATCAAGGTAACGCATCGAAACTTGAAGGGCAAGGCCCAAAAAGAAAATTTGAAAATAAGCATCCGCGTACCCAGAAGACACAGATTGAAAGGAAAACTTTAAACGACTAGAGGGGCCTGTGAAAGGGAGGGTCCAGACCCCGGAAGTTTTAGAAAAACCCTCAAATAGACATCTAAATACAGTCATCGTAAAAAACTCACAGCTACCAATTATACAAGTCCTGGTTGGCGATGTACCAGTAGAAGCCCTCATCGATACAGGAGCAGAAGGAAATTTCATGAGTGAAAAGTTCTTCAAAAAGAATTTTTATAGGATACGACTCTTTAAAACCAGAAATACGGAAATTATAGCGGCGCAAGGAAAAACATGTCACTGCATCGGGAAAGTATCATTAAACATACAGGTAAAAGAGGAAAATCTCAAAGTATTAATTTTTGTGGTGAAACACCTCCAACACTCTCTTATTTTAGGTATGGACTTTTTAAGGGCCGCGAGGGCCAAATTAAATTTTCAAGATAATTCCGTGGTGCTGGAGATGGACCAGAGGGTGGTGGAACCGGTGGAGACACCTGAATTGGACCTTAGCCATTTGAATGACCAGGAAAGTAAAGCAATACAGCAAGTGGTGAGTAATTTTTCTCATTTGTTTTCAGAAAAACCGGGAAACTGTCAGATCGTGACTCACAAGATTCAACTAAATGCCGAAAAACCTTGTAGGACTAAACCTTACCGCTATGACAAACAAAAAGACGTAATCATCGAAGAACATATTCAGGAGATGTTAAAGAATAAAATAATAACGCCCATAAATAGTGAATACGCGAGTCCAGTCGTATTATGTAGGAAAAAGAACGAGTTTCCTCCTTCGGATAAAAGGGCTTGGAGGTTTGCTATCGATTATACAAAACTAAATAGCATAACTAAATTCCCAGTTTACCCTTTGCCGGTTATAGACGAGATCATTAGACAGATCAAATCGACGAGATATATGTCTACTTTGGACTTAACGTCTGGCTACTATCAAATAGCTATGAGACCCGAAGATATACATAAAACCGCGTTTATAACAAAATCGGGCACTTATGCATTTTTACGCATGCCTTTTGGGTTGTGTGGGGCCCCATCAACATTCCAGAGAGCTATGGACATTGTTCTAAAGCCTGTCCTAGGAAAATCAACTTTAATTTATCTAGATGATATAATTATAACGAGTAGTACGTTGGAACAACACATTAGTGACCTCGAACAAATTTTTAAATTATTAAAAGAGGCCGGTCTTACAATTAACGCCTCAAAATGCAAGTTCGCAACTAAAGAACTTAAATATCTCGGTTATAAAATTTCGCAAAAGGGTATAGAAACGCAAGATTCAAAAATAAAAGCTATTAAGAATTTCCCACCGCCCAACACCGCCAAGAAACTTTCGTCTTTCCTTGGACTATGTTCTTACTATCGATCTTTCATAAAAGATTTCGCTAATATTGTTGAACCACTCTTAGTAATCAAAAGAAAAAAGAGTAAATTTACGTGGACAGCGGAAGCTAACACGGCTTTTGAAAGATTAAAAGAAGCGCTTATTAATGCCCCTGTTTTAAAATTCCCTGAGGGGGACGAAAACCTGCAAATTGCGGCAGATGCATCAGACTATGCGGTGGGTGCGGTTCTTATGCAAAATAACCATCCGCTGGCATTTTTTAGTAAAACATTGAATCAAACACAAAGGAATTATACAGCTACAGAAAGAGAAACATTAGCCGTATTAATGGCTGTACACAAATTTCGAGTTTATTTCGGCAAATCGCCAGTAACAGTCTTTCCGGATCATGCGGCTGTTGGTAGACTTTACTCGGGAAAAAACCTAACGCCCAGGTTAATAAGATGGGCTTTAAAACTCCAAGAATATAATATCACAATAAAATATAAACCGGGTAAGGAAAACAATGTAGCTGACGCACTTTCTCGTAAAAAACTGGACGATGAAGGTAATGAACTTAAATGCGCTGTGTTGACTTCAAAAATTTTAGATTCTAGAGATACGGTTATTACTGAACTGAAAGCTGATCCTGAATTTGGAAATATCTATGCTTATTTGAAAGACCCCGAAAGCTTTGAGCATACAGATATCGATGCGATAAGAAATAGAGCAAAAAACTATGAAATAATAGATAATTTATTATTCTATACGAAAACAACGAACGAAAATCTTGAGTATAAGCCAGTCATCCCAGCCTCGCTTCGATTAAGCATTTTGAAGGAGTTGCACGAAAAAAAAACAGCGGGCCAGCTCGGGGTCAGAAAGACTTTAAAAAGGGTACGCGAGGCGGTATATTTCCCGCAATTATACAAAATAGTAACGGCGTATGTCAGGTCCTGCAATCAATGTCAGTTAATAAATGATATTAATTACAGCCCGGCCGGGTACTTAAATAGCATTCGCGCTACATTTCCGAATGAAATTTTAGGCATAGATCTCCTTGGTCCCTTCCCCCAGAGCGAGTTAAATAAAAATCGTTTTCTTTTAGTAATAGTAGATCATTTTTCAAAATGGATAGAAATTGTTCCACTTAAACGCGCGTCAGCCAAAACAGTCGCAGATGCATTCTTACACAGATACATTTTAAAATACGGTGCACCGATAAAAGTCATTAGCGATAACGGAAAACAATTCATTAGTCAAATATTTGAAAACATATGCAATGGACTTGATATACGCCATATCAAAATGGTTCCGTATAGACCACAGGCTAACATAGCAGAAAGAGTTAATAAAAACATTGTAAAAATAATTCGCAGTTACGTTAGCACACATCACAAGCGCTGGGATGGCTACATAAATGAATTAGCTTATGCTTTAAGAACGGCACATCATGATACTACGGGAAAAACTCCAGCAGAATTATTTTTAGGCAGAAAGTTAATTACGCCTTTAGATAAATTATTCTTTGTGCAACAAAGAGAGCAGGAATTTAGACAAAAGGACGTGCAAAAACTAATTGATCAGGCGCTTAAAACTTCGGATACGGCAAGAAATAGACAAAAGTTATATTACGATAGAAAACGCCGTGAAGCAGATTTTAAAGTTGGGGATAAAGTATTGAAACGGAAATTTTCTTTATCAAGTGCCCCAGAAAATTTTATGGCAAAGCTAGCTCCAAAGTTTGAAGGCCCCTATGTAATTCAGGAAATCAAAGGAGTAGTCTTATATCTTAAAAACGAGAGAGGGGAAATCTGTAAAGCAAGTCCCGACCAGGTGAAAAAATACTATAATCCAAATGATTTTGAAATCCTTAAAAGTTTCTTGCAGGACTCAAGTCTAAACGAAATAGAAGGGCCAGAGACTGCAACAACTATTCCACCACCCAAGAAACAAAGAACTGAGGAGAGACCTAGCACTTCTACAACCCGGACGTCGGTATCAAAAAGAAAAAAGGATTTTCAAACTCCGGCGTTTAAGAAAAACAAAAATACAGATGAACCGGGTAAAGAAACCGTGGTAAAGACGAAAACACCACCTATAAAAGATGGCAGGAGAAATTACACATCAAGGAGAACGCGCACACGGCCACAGAGTCAGGTGCCAGCAAGGCCGCCGTTCCGGAAACTGAAACGCCAACAGGAGGCACAGAAGTACGAGGAACAGAAGAAATTCAAGGACTCCAGACCGCAGGACGTCAAGACCAGCCGTCCCAGGCAGAAACGCAAAGGCCAACAACCAGACGATTACTCCGTCAAGAGACCAGCATGTAGAGGACGCAAAAGAAAGATCAACGGGGACGACACGCGGAGATCAACAAGGAGAAGATTGACATCCATGACACCTCTAACTTGGGGTCAATTTTGTCAAAAACGGATGACGGAGTTTCAAGCATCGAAAACTCAAAGATAAGTTAAAACCTTCTATAAATTTTTTTTTCTCTTTGGTTCCGAAATGTTATGCATAAGTACGAAGTTCTTTGTTTTGACGAAAGTCAATATGTCTCGGTTGAGACTTAGTTTTGTTTTACTTTATTTAGCTAAGGCAAAAGTATTATTTTCTTTAAGTGTAAAAGCTAAAAACAAGCATTTTCTGTTGGTCGAAAGACTAATTCTGTTATGTTAAAGCCAAACTTTGGCCGGAGATAAAAATAACTTCGTATTCTTGTATGTACTAATAAGAATTTTAGTTCCAGTGCCGCCAGCTTGGCGAAGAATGAGTAAAGTAAAAATTTATTTTCTCTTATTCATTTTATGGTAAATTGTAAAAAGCATATGTATTAAACTTTTGTAAATGTATGTAAATACTTGCATGTTATGTAAAAGTAGAATTTAGTCTAGAAGCATAAAATTGTAGATGCTAAAAGTGAATGCTTAAAAGCAATGAAGTCAAAATTTAAGTATTAAACTGTAAAGTCATGCTTTAGAGCGAAAGCCTGCATGTTTAAAGATGAATGAGGGGGAAGCTAGAATGAATGTGTTTTGTAGGGTTCTCCACCTACATTTGAATTTTTAAGACTGTTAAAGTAGCTCATTGAGTTGTAGAATGTCGAGTAAGGTGTGTCTATTTGGTTGCTGAATTCTAACAAATCATGGTGGTTAGGGGAAGTGTTGTAAGACTAAAACACGAATATTCCCGTTTGACACCACACACGGTGGAGAGCCAGGGTAAAGTTAAATTAATGCTTGAAAAGTTGAATGAATGTGAAGTAAGCAATAACTAAGAAAAACGAAACGTTAAAAACAAAAATTTATTGTGTCAAGAAAGTGTAAATTATAATGTATGTAGAAAGATACTGATACTTATTCCTTCCAGATGCTGGAAGGAAAAACCAAGATTGATTGATGAAGTCCAGGAAAAGTTGCTGTAAGAAGAAAGCTTTGTAACGACTAACAGAATTTTAATTGTTACATAAGATTTTTTTGTGTAAACGAGGCTTTCGCCAGTTAGTTCAGAATTAGATAAACTTACAACAGGTCGTTTGTAGGACCTGCTTCCAAGTTTTCCAAATTCTGACAGCGGCAAATGTAGGGTTTATATTTATTTTAACTAACATTTATTTTAAGTTTAAACTATCTTTCCTGTCAAGCCTTACTTTCCCCTGGAACTGCCAATGCCAGAATATGTAAATTTGAGTAGAATGCGCAAGCATTCAAATTATCAGCGGAAGTAGTATGATTTAAATAGAAGGAAACGAGTTCGGTGAGAGAGTTATTCTTACTTCGCGAGTGCGGAGGTAGAAATCGAGAATTAAAGAACCCCGCGTTGCGGCCTATGTGCTTGGCGCGAAGTAGTTGCAATTGTATCTATCTAGTGCCTTGTGATGAAAAATGACTGTGGTGTTAACCTTGCAAAATTTGATTGATGGAAAAGAATACAATTCCCGTAAGGCACTTGAAACAACCTGGAAGATTTATTCTCCAAATAAACCGGCTGATTTGTTAAGAAATAGCATACAAATCTACTATAGCGTCAGACGTATATTGTTAGCTTAGAATGTGAACATATATAATTAATTAAATTAGCGTCTCAGTCATTTTTAAAAAATTTTTTCAAAACCTGTTTCGAAAAATGGCATTACTTAACGGATGACTTGATACTATATGGTATTTGATTTAAATTGTTATTTTTATCACACTTAGCTGAAACCGAAGTGTCTGTCTGCCTTCTACGAAATTCTGTATATTTTTATTTCAAAAACAAAATACCAACGCTATCTGCTCTTCGAAATAACTTGAAATATATTTATGACAGTACGTCTGAGAATTCTAAAACAGTATTCCTTACCAATGAAAGCTGGCGCCCGATGTTTCAGAATTTCAGGCATGACCATCCATTTTTTATGAAACTTGTTCTCAAATCTGAGGCCCAGAAATTCCGAAATAACTCCCATTGCAGATAACAAGGTTCGATGACCTCGACTTCCCCCCCCCTTTTACAAAATGCTTATTCGTGGGAATAAAAGAAAAACAAGTTCATTCATCTCTCCTAGAATGAAATTAACTTCAGTTTTCTCACCAATGTTTTGCCAATTTATTGTATGCTGCGCCAAAACGTAAGACAAATTAATGATACGAATATTTTAAGAGAAGCATGATTAAGTAAACAATTTTCACAGACAATTTAGAAATGATACCTTAGTCATCTGATTTATCATGATAAGCTGTTTTGAAGAATTATTTTACTAAAAATCATAAATAACATTAAATAAAGTCTATAAAATTAGAAATTATTAATATCTATTTTAATTTTTCTCCGTCAATAATTACGGTAAGCCCTTTGTTCTTACTTTCTTTATTAAGTATTATTATATTGAATGCTTTTATTAATCTTTTATTAGAAATGCTCCCAGTTGTGTTATAAGACTATATTATTTATTTTTATAAAAGACCAAGAATGTTGCCTGTCGCTAGACGGATGCCTTCGTGCTGGATTTTCAAACAGAAACTAACTCGTATTTATATTACACATGAGGAAAATCCAGAAAGACCAAGTAGCTCACCCACAAACCACAGTAAATAATATTCGGAGCCATACCCCCATAGCGTAAGGCCAGGTAAGATGTTTTCTCGGATGATCCCTAGCATTTGTATTCCATGTGTTCATGAAAGACAAGTTTATAACGTTTTACCAAATGATTCTAGAGTCTTCTAAAATATGAGGCAATAATTCGGAATATCTTAAGGCCTAGTCGGTAACTAAAGGCATTGCTCGAAATGAACTGAATTACTAATGTTCATTGGTATCGTCAATTTTGCCACTTTCATCTCATTCGAGGATATTCGTGTAAATGAAAATAAACAAATTCTCTCTTCTTCATATTTTATTCGCGTATTTGAAATGATTTTAAAGAAATTTCTTTTCATCAGGAAAAATAATTTATTATTTCCCATAAACAGACATTTTCCTCGTTTTCTGATTTCTGTGAAATTTCTTTATGGACAACCTCAGGACTAATTTGAATACATTTAAAATTCAAAATAAAATTTCTTGGTAATTATTTAATGGCTGTGTGGAGAAAGGAATTTGGAATCTGCAGTACAAAAAATCATATATTAGAGAAAAGACGTGTATGAACTAAATAAAGATGTTTCCAAATAAGACAACGGAAGAAAAATAATGTATGTTTTAGAGAAACAGTAAAATGTTCAAAATAATCGGCCCAAAATGGGCTTTTAGTCTGGAAATGAAATTTTGCGTTTAATCACTTTAAATGGGATGCTTCAGTTTTCATTCGAGTTTGTTGCCTTTCAGCAAAATGTAAGATATTTACCTTTTTAACTGACACTGTCTGTTGTGTATTAACAAATTACGCTATTTGAAAACCATAGATGTAATTCTTAAAAATGTTCGTTTCTTACCTTTGAACAGGATTGATGTAAATAATGAAAATGCATACGTAAAAAATTTAATAAATTTTTATTAACTAACTCAATTATTTAAAAATAGTTGAGTTAGTTATAACCGGTAGCACTCTATACGTTATTAAACACTTATCTTCAGCGCGTGAAACTGTCTATTGGATATGTTAAATAAATGCTGTTTTTAAATATTTTGCAATTTTGCTGTTGAATTGTATTAAACATTTTTTCATCTAAAGTAAAAATCAGACTGACCTATCTCTTGTGGCGCAAAGTCTGCAGAGATGAAACATTCCTTTTTATTCATCTAAGAGTAAAAGCGAAAAACCACTAAAAGTTATTATTAAAAGAATTCCAAAGATGATTTCAGAAGAAACCGTCAAAGACGACCTAGCAAACAAACGCGTCCTCATAATACGAGCAAAATGGAGACAATAATGAAAACCTCCCAATACAGCTACTTGATATTGAGAAAAATAAAGCACGGAAAGTTATCTATAATAACAATATTTTGGGTATTAATGTGAGGACATAGGAATTTAAACTGAAGAAAATTTGCCAATGCAGTACTATAAATGTCAGAGGTTTGTTTGGCCGCACATAGCATCTGTGCTTCAATGCTACACATTTGTGAAATGTAGTTTAAACTACAGAAGTGCTGATTGTAGTCTGAAGAAAGAAGAAAATGCTACTTGTTTTTACTGCCGAAGACCCCATTTGAGCAGTTATAGGGTGTATCGCGGATACATCAATAATCTTCCAAAATCTCGAGAACAGAAGAAGCAAACAGTAAGACAGATTTAAATGACACGAAAATTTTCTCGTGCTGACAAAGAATTCTGCAAAAATAATTCCAACCAAATAGACCCGAAGAAGGTATAGTGATGTGGTTAGGAACGGTACATCAGAAGTAACACAAGCTGATCGAAACATGCAACGAATCATATATTTCGCAATTATTGTCGCGTTTGCTTACTAGAACTTTACTTCCACGAACGCCCTCTGGCGAAAGAGACAAAAAGTAGTCAGTTGAACGGCTGACGCGTCTAACGGATGTATAACGATAGACCGTCTCCGTATAAATTATGCTTGTAATCATTATAACTTGTAAATATTTTGTAGATATCTTTCATATGAATTAAAATTTCTTAAAAAGTTTATAGCTGTGTTTCGAAGTGAATCGAAGTTCATCATAGAGACAGATACCGAGAAGAAGGAAAAGCAGGCAGTTCAGGGCAGCCCTATTTAGAAGGTAAGTGAACTTTCACTTATCTATTTAATGATCAAAAAATTTTAATAGTGCAAAGTTGATAAAATTTTTTAACATGGCGCCCGAACAGGGACTGCCAGTAACTGCTATTTTCCTAACTATTGAAACTGTCTAAATTGATATCAGTTATATAGAGGATACATAAGCATAAATAATTAGTGATTGCTGATAGTTGTTGAATTGTTGAATATTAAACAATGACGGAATTCATCGATACATTGAAAAGGAAACGCGGCCACATAAGGGCTGCCGTTACAAAATTAATTGGCCGAATCGAAACTGAATTACCAAAAACAGAAGTGAATGCAGAGGAACTAGAAATTTCCTTAGAACTCTTAAATGAAAAATCGAACGAGTTAAAACAAATAGATGCCGATATAGAAAAATTAATAGACATAAATTATCTTGATCAGGAATTAAACGGTGTTAACGAATATCGTGAAAGAATAACTACATTTAAATACAAGGCTAACAAAAAATTGAAAGAAATTAATATAAAACAACAAAAATTTAATGTGTTACGAAGCACTGAACAGTTAAGTGAAAGTATTATAGAAAACGTTAAAATCGAAAGTCATAATATGAAGCTTCCTAAACTTACGATTCCGAAGTTTTATGGCGAGAGCTGCGAATGGCTGACATTTTGGAACACTTTTTCATCAGCCATACACCAAAATAAAACGCTTGACGCTATAAGCAAATTTAATTATTTGAAATCCTTTTTGGGAGGCACTGCTTATAACACCATTGACGGTTTCGATTTAACCGAAGAAAATTACGAAACTTCAGTTAAACTCCTCACAGAAAGATTTGGAAATAAAGATGTACTGATAAACGCCCATATAGATAAATTACTGAAAATAAGACCTCTAAAGGATTCTAATGACATTCAAAATTTCCGTAAGTTATTCAATTATATACAGAAACATATTCGATGTCTTGAATCATTAAATATGACCTCAGAAACATATGGAGCTTTATTAACGCCTATTTTGCTTAAAACATTGCCCGCAGATTTGGTTTTGGAGTATAATAAAACAGTTCGGAAATCAAATTACGATTTGAATCACCTAGTGGAATTTCTTTCTGAACAGTTAGTTGCGCGGGAACGTACATTCCAGACGGTCCAGCCAAAGGCGGCGCCGCAAAAGCATAACAAACTGAGTGAAACCAGACCTATTGCGAAACACACAGCTTCGGAGTTGACGAACGCAAGTTTGCGGGGGGGACAAACACCATGTGTTTTCTGCGACTCTTCTGATCACGAGTCTTTAACGTGTAAACAAGCATCTTTATGGTCTACTGAGAAAAAAAGGGAGAAATGTAAAGCGAAATTAATATGTTATCGCTGTTTACACCCACGGCATCTTAGTTTTAATTGCACTTCTAGAATAAGGTGTGAATTATGTAAACAACGACATGCCACTATAATGTGTTTTAAAAACGAAAACGGAGAAATTAAGGAAGAACAAATTGAAAATAAGGCCTTAACGAATAATTCATCCTATGAAAGTGTAATCTTGCAAACTTTAATTGCCAATGTTTACGGAGATGGTGAAAGCAATTTTATACGAATAATTCTGGATACCGGAAGTAGCAGATCATACATCAGCACATTTCTTGCGGAGAAATTAAAACTAAAATCTTTAGGTCAGGAAAGTGTGACTCATGGGCTTTTTGGAGGAATAGAAAAAAGGGAAAATCACAACAAGTATCTGATTAAGTTAAATAATCCAGAAACAGGATTCACATGCGAAATGGAAGTTTTGAGCCAAAAAACCATATGCTCACATATTCCAAAATTGGAGGATAGGGAATGCTTAAAGAAACTTAGAGGTTACAAAATTTTTCCCAGTGATGTAACTAATGAGAATTCTTGTTTATTTGAAAAACACCCTAACGAAATACACATGCTTGTAGGAGCAGATTATGCCGGAAAACTTTTTACAGGGGAAGTAAAACACGTAACGGAGAGTTTAGTAGCGATGAATACACACCTTGGTTGGACTATATTAGGGAGAACGAAGGTAAAGGGAAAGAATTTTAATGAAGTTCTTTTATCACTACACATTAGTGACAGAAAAATTTGTGACTTGTGGTCTCTTGATTCTATCGGAATAACTGAACCAGCTCTTTCGCAAACAAAACAAGAAATACAAAAGGCTACAGAAAATTATTTTATCCGTACTTTAGAAAGAGATGACGCTGGAAGGTATCAGGTATCACTTCCATGGCTTCAAATTCATCCTGAGTTGCCAGATAATAGAATCCTTGCAGAAAAGCGTCTGAAGTCTTGCGTGAAAACCCTTCAGACAAAGAATTCCTTAGAAGCCTACGAAACTGTTTTAAAGGATTGGGTAGAAGAGGGAATAATTGAACCTATCGATATTTCGGAGGCAGAAAAGATCAAAGGGCATTATCTGCCACATAGAGCAGTGTTTCGGGAAAATTCGACTACCAAAATTCGACCAGTGTTCGACGCATCTGCAAAGGAGAAAAATTCGGTATCTCTGAACGACTGCCTGGAAAAGGTTCCTAATTATCTTGAATTGATCCCCAAAATTTTGACAAAATTTCGAGAGGGGAAGTATGGAGTAATTTCGGATATAAAAAGAGCATTTCTTCAGATAGGTGTGAACCCAGCGGATCGAGATTTCCTCCGATTCCTATGGTGGGAGAAAGGACAGCCTGAAAAACTGACTATATATCGGCACCGAAGGGTTGTATTCGGCGTAAACGCCAGCCCCTTTTCACTCGCTGCCACAACTAACTACCATTTGGAAAATGTACCAAAACATCATCAGGAAATAGCTTCAAAGCTAAAGAAAGCCATGTATGTGGATAACTGCGTAGCGAGTGTGGAATCAATTGAAGAATTAAACTCATTTATCAAAGGATCTAGAGAAATAATGGCTACTGCAAAATTTGACCTAAGAGGTTGGAAACATAATAGACTTAAAAATGAAACTTCAATTCTAAACCTCTCTGATAAAGATTATGAAGATGTGTCAGTATTGGGATTGAAATGGGACTTGTTTGACGATACTTTGTCTTGTCACGTAAAATATGAAGAAAACCCTGTATTGAGCAAAAGATCTGTTCTTTCCGAATTGAGTAAAATCTTTGACCCAATTGGGTTTACTAGTCCAGTTACTCTCTTGCCTAAACTGATTCTGCAAGAGTGCTGGAAACAGAAAATTAACTGGGATACTAATCTGCCGAAAGATCTAGCAAGGAAATTTTTCACATGGTCATCTCAGTTAAAATATTTGAAAGACATCAAAATTCCTAGATTGCTTCCCAAAATAGACGAAAGTACCACTCTGCATGTATTTTCGGACGCAAGCAAGGACGCGTATGCGACCTGCATTTTTCTTAAACACAGCGGTGAGAGTGGAGTCACTTGTCAATTGATACAATCTAAAGCAAGAGTTGCTCCGCTAAAAGCACACACCATACCTCGACTAGAGATACTCGCTTGCACTATTGGAGCCAGGCTCTCTCATACAATAAGAGAAGACTTGAAATTAAAAGAGGTTCCAGTTTTTTACTGGACAGATTCCACAAATGCTCTCTTTTGGATAAAACAGAAAGAAAATTGGTCCACTTTTGTAGCCAATCGAGTAAATGAGATTCGAAAATTGAGTAACCCAGATAACTGGCATCACATTCTCGAAAAGTTTAATCCTTCGGATTTGCCATCACGCGGTTGCTCTGCAAAAGAATTGAGGAAATCCGAATGGTGGAAAGGACCAGATTGGATTTATCGACCTCCAGAAGAGTGGCCTATTGCAGATGGAGAACATCCTGACTTCGATATAGTAAATGGAGAGAGAAAACGAACTGTGGTTTCAGCCAGCAATAACACGAATACAGATAAATTTAAACTTTTTGACAATATTTCAAAATTTGAAAAGATCATAAAGGTCGTATCTTGGATCTTTAGATTCGTTAAAAATGCTACAACACCACCATCTGAAAGAACTCATGGGAGAATTTCAGTCGAAGAACTAAAAGGAGCTGAAATAGTGGTTTTCCGACTCATCCAACGAGAATCTTTCGAAGGATTAAAAGATAAAAGAATACGTGCTCTAGAACCTATCATGGACTCCAATGGCCTTATAAAAGTGAAAACACGTATCTTTCAGAGAGACGATGATGCTGACTTTCGTTACCCAGTTTTACTTCCCTCAGAACATCCATTAGTATTAAAACTGATCAAATCTGAACATGAAAGGCTAAGTCACGCTGGAGTACAATTCGTTATGTGCGCTTTGCGTGAAAAATATTGGATCATAAAGAGTAGGAAGACCGTACGCAAGGTTATCCAAAACTGTGTACGATGTCGAAGGTTCGACTCTGATTCATATAAGATTCCTCAAGCGCCACTACCTGAAGACAGAATAAGAGATGCTTTAATTTTTGAGATTATTGGTGTTGATCTGACGGGTCCCTTAATTTTAAAAGGAGGCCAAAAAACATGGATCGTCATTTTTACTTGCGCAATATATAGAGCAGTTCACTTAGAGCTAGTCTCATCTCTATCAACCGAAAGTTTCCTGCACGCGTTCAGGCGATTCATCGCTCGAAGGGATAGACCTGTCACTGTATACTCTGACAATGGAACCAATTTTGTTGGATCAAATAATTTGTTTAAGACCATAGATTGGAATTATATCTTAGAAAATGCAACAGTTAAGAAAATTGAATGGAAATTTATACCCCCTTCCTCGCCATGGTGGGGAGGGTGGTGGGAAAGATTAATTGGAGTACTAAAGAGAATTCTTCGAAAGGTACTAGGAAAATCTTCTCTGAACTACGAAGAATTGTTGACAATAATTTGTGACTGCGAGAGCATTATGAACAACCGTCCTCTCACGTATTTGTCAGAAGACGCAAAGGATTTAAGAGCTCTCACCCCAGCAATGTTTCTAACAGAAATTCCAGAGACTGGAGTTCCTGAATTAGATCTTTTGGATTCTAAATCCATCAATAAAAGATACCTTTACAGAGCCAAATTGAGAAAAGATTTACGAAAAAGATTTCGATCAGAATATTTAGGGCAACTAAAACAAAGCTCAAAATTCATCCGCGAACCATCTTCTGTGAAAGTTGGTGATCTTGTAATTGTGTCCAACAACGAAAAAAGAATAAACTAGCCCTTAGCTAGAATCGTGGAAATTTTTCCATCCCACGACGGATACATTAGATTAGTGAAACTGAAAACTGCACAAGGGGAGATTATAAGACCTACTAAGAACCTCATACCTCTTGAACTCAACTTTACACCTGAGTCGGATATGCTAGTGAGGTACAGAACTCGACGTATGACGAAATCTCAAAAGACTTGAACTACAGGTCAGTTGAGGTCCATCCTCTGTTGATACTGGACCTCAAGGTGGGAGTGTCGCGTTTGCTTACTAGAACTTTACTTCCACGAACGCCCTCTGGCGAAAGAGACAAAAAGTAGTCAGTTGAACGGCTGACGCGTCTAACGGATGTATAACGATAGACCGTCTCCGTATAAATTATGCTTGTAATCATTATAACTTGTAAATATTTTGTAGATATCTTTCATATGAATTAAAATTTCTTAAAAAGTTTATAGCTGTGTTTCGAAGTGAATCGAAGTTCATCATAGAGACAGATACCGAGTAGAAGGAAAAGCAGGCAGTTCAGGGCAGCCCTATTTAGAAGGTAAATGAACTTTCACTTATCTGTTTAATGATCAAAAAATTTTAATAGTGCAAAGTTGATAAAATTTTTTAACAATTATCATGACGGAAATCATTTCTTGCTAAAAGAACTAAGGAAAGTCAAGTCAGCGGCAGGTATACTGAAGTTATTTTTGAAATTGAAAGCACCACATATACTCATAAGGTTTGCAGGAGAAGAATAATTGCGGATTATTACGTCACCAGCTAGACAGCAGCAAGAAATGGCATCGAAATGTATACCCCTTTTTTATGAAACTAGGTGGTGGAACATAATTTGTCAGTTTTTTGTTTCGTCTTATTGCACCATGCTTGCACGCTTAAAAGCTAATTAACTGCCATTTCCTTAGGGTAGGGATGGTAAATCTATGACACGCATGCTATGAAAGACATGCGAACCCAATTTGTGTGACTCGCATCACGAATTTCCAGAGCTGTCGATGGAAACAAAAGATTGCATAATAGAAAAATACTTTTTCTTTTAAATGGCCGAGCCCTTTATTTAACAGCCTTGCGCCATTACAAGTGCCGGAAGAGATAGCCATTTCATTATGTAAGCGCTAATAGGTTGCCTCCAATGAAGAAGACGGACAGTTACAACCATGCCTTCTCCGGGATTCGAACTCGGGCCGATTGCTACAGCAATCAAAGTCACTAACCACGATAATGGCTAGGCGGCAATAGAGAAATATTATTTGTCTTCTGCAACGGCCTCGTTATTGTTGGTATATGTTGCATTTACCTTAAGTGCGTCTGAGGACATTCTTGGGAGGCGGATAACTCGGATGGAAAACAAATGATTCTATATAAGACACAGAAGCAGAATTGTTAGATATTTTTCCGAATTTTCACACGCCGAGATCAAAAATGTCGCCATAGGCCATTAGGGAAATAATCCACATTGCTGTTAAAGCGTAACTAGCTAAATGCCAATTGTACCTCCAAGTTCCAAATTTTAATAATACAAAGACAAAAATTGTTTGTTAGCCACCTTTAATAAGAAAACGGAATACTGGTATGACGAAATCATAAGGGTGAAAAAATTATATAAATGTATGGCAATACTTAACACTGCATTCGAAATTTGAAACATATGCTACTTGTAAAAGTTTTATGATTTATTTTATGATTATTCTTAATAATAAAGCTAAAAAATATTTTAAAAAAATTTTTAAAAAGTGTTAGCAGGTGTGAATGTAACAGACATCTGGTAGACTGCGAGCTCAGCAAGAGCGTAAAAAATCTTAACAACGCTTTTGGGCGACCATTAAAATCTGAAATCTTTCAGATGTGTTTTATTTATTTTTTTTAACCTTACTTCAGTTTGTTTCTGTGAAATATAGAAAAGAAGGCAGTTTTCAGGGAAATTTTTGCATACATATTATTGGCATCATTATTTCACATAACTTAAAGAGATTCTTATGCAGACGGACACATAAACGGCCGAGCGGTAAATTCGCTGAATACTGGTAGATCGGTCTGAAGTTCAAATCTCGCAAACAAGCTGGATTGCACAGGCGTTTTCTTGTTTTACCCCCCATGTGTATCACGTATACGAGCCAGTTTGCTTAGAATGCCCTCCACGAATTTGCC
This sequence comes from Stegodyphus dumicola, assembly GCF_044657685.1. Lineage (NCBI taxonomy): Eukaryota > Metazoa > Arthropoda > Arachnida > Araneae > Eresidae > Stegodyphus > Stegodyphus dumicola. The sequence goes on from NC_140776.1 coordinate 132,456,562, forward strand.
GTAATCTCAAATAACCAAACCAATCCTATATAGCCGAAATTATTAACCTAAATGTAATTTTAAAAAGTGAATTTTATTATTTTCTTCCATTAGATGTAAAAGTGCTGAAATATTCATGAAAATAGTCATTTGCATGCATTTTAAAAATCTAAAAATATTTAAAAAATAAAATAATAAAAAAGAATTATTTTTAAATAACTGAACAGTTTTTTCTTCTTGAATTTCTTAAGCAACTACAGGTTTAATTTGAAAATAAAATCAAAGAACTTATATCATTTGGAATAACAACACTTGTAAAGCTCCAGTTTTCCAAGCTGCATGAAGATAAATTAAACAACTTATACTTCTTGAAATGATACAGCATTTGCTTAAGCTCGTGGATGATAAATCCTCCGATAATGCAACATAAACTCCGATGTAACATAAAGATTTAATTATTTGGAAACACATCACTTGCAGACATTTTAACAACAATAATAACGTATGACCTTTTGATAACTAATGAAAAAATAATTCATTTAAGAAATCAAAAAATTTTCTTAAAGACGCATCTCATAAACATTTAACATTTGTAAGAGAATCACAATAATCTTAAAAATAATTCTCTCATGTAGTAATATAATATGTATGAATTTTTAATGTAATTGTATGAATTTTTAATAATTTTCTTTTATTTTTCCTTTCACTAAGCAACATCACATAAATTAAATACTCTAAGGACATTTTAATATGTAATCAAATACTTAAAAAGTATTGCGTTTAAATCCTCTAAGAACATTTTAATATGCTCTCAAATACTCAAAAATTATTACGTTATTAAGAACCAAACATTTACGTACATCCCAAATTTAGCGTTCTTTTTCCCTTACAGGCTTCACAGAAAGATATATAATACTTCAACTTTCAGAACTAAGTACCGTATTTACGCGAATCTAATGCGCATCGTTTTTGGCCAAATGTAGTATTCAAAATTGGGCTGCGCATTAGATTCGATGGCGCATTAGATTCGAGTGCAAAGTTCGCCGATGACGTCAACCAAATTTCTCGACTACATTTACCGTTACATTTATCGTTTACACATTATTGCATAGAGGATACAAACTGCAGAGTACGTAGTCACGAAATGGAGGGCAAACAGAGAAGAATGTCATATGACGCTACTTTCAAACGTAAAGTAATTCTTTATGTTGAAAAAAATGGCAATAGAAAGGCAGGGAGAGAGTTCAACGTAGCTGAGAGCAATGTTCGCTTGTGGCGGGCAACAGAAATTGGCACTGTTTGCAACTAAAGCTAGTAGAAAGAAATTCACTGGCCCTCCCAAAGGAAGATCTTTGTAGATCTTTGAAGATCTTTGATTGTAAAATCTTTCAAGAAATGCTGCATTTCAAATTCATTGAATGGCAGTGACGATGAAATGCTCTGAAACGCCGAGGATGACGATGATGATGATGAGGAAAGAAGAAATGAATCTGCTTCTGACGAAGAGAGCTGCGAGGATTCCAGTGATGAAAACATTAGTGAATAAAGACGTTTACTATTAAGCACTGATTGTAGAAACTGTTAGCTAGATAGAAATGTTACGATTTATTTCATGCTCATAATTTACGATAGGTACCGTATATACGATACTAATAACGAAATACTATATACGGTGCTAATTAACAATGATTGTTTCACATGACAATAGCTCACTAATAGGTTAAATTTATGTTCTGCTACTTTATGTATAAATCCATTGTTGTATAAAATATGGTATCTAAATTTAAATAAAATTATCATACCATTAATTGATAGTTTATATACAAATCCATTGTTGTATAAAATAAGATTCAATAAATTCCTCATATCATTGATGCGCATGACATTCGCCGACAAACATTTTTTTTTATTATTTAAAGTTTTAAAATGGGGATGCGCATTAGATTCGATGGCGCATTAGATTCGCATAAATACGGTATATCATATAATGTTTTATGCTATGATATGCCCCTACTTTCTCTGTATTCTGTCATAAAATATAAGAGCTTTTAGATTACTTAAATAATAATAATTTGCCCTCTTTAATAATGCATAAGATTTGTTATCATTGACTAGGTTTTTGGAAAGTTGGTAACCTTGTAGGGTTTACTTGGCTAACTTCTCAATGAGAACTCTAAGAGTAGTAATTGCACAGGAGAAGGGTTAAAGGTACCCTTTATTAAATCTTTAAAACTTACAATGCGTCATCTCGACGCTAACACACTACGCCTTCCTTGGACGGTAACTGAAATCAGAGAACGAAACTAAAAATTCGAAGATATGTACAAATAGTAGAAATAAGCTACAGGGCTCAGATAATTCCTGTTTCTTACACCCGCGTCGGTACTAGTGGCAGCAAGTAAATGCTGTAATGCCACGAAAACCCGCAATAACTCCGGGGCACAACTTTACGCAACAGAGGTGACAGCAGTAGCATAACTCTCTCTAAATTTCTTACTGAACCTCGGATTTTAAACTCTTTTAAGGTGGAATTTGCATTCTTTCACCCGCGCTACCAAATTTAAATATTCTGACATTGACAATTAGGGGAATGAAGGCTTATAGGAAAGAATAACAAATTAAATAAAATTGCTTATTAAAAATAAATATAAATCCCTACAAGCTTTGCTTGATCAAGAGACTTGCCAGAGAAGAAAACGTTTTGATGAGGAGGAGGAAGGAAAACATTAGTGTCCATACTTAGAGATAACCATTTAAGGCCTTCTGACGAAATACGAAACGATCTGAAACAAAGCGAAGCTGTAGTGTCTTATGCAGTCTGAGGTAACAAATATTTTCCCTGGCAATGTCATGCGCTACATTAAGTTTATCCTGAAAATATTGTAAAACTAGGTACTTTAGATATCCTCTCGAAACTAAAACCTCACAAAAACAAACGCAAAACGGTCCATCCCAGTTCAGCTTTTTACTTCAAATAAACGAATGGTAACATATTACAGTAAAAGAATTGAAAAATAGTAGGACTGTGCATATTCATAGAGTACGATTAAATCATCTCATCTCAAATTTTAAAAATATATTTCAAAATTGATAAGTTTTCTATTTTACTTTGTATTATAAGCTGTTAAGTTGCCTTAAATACTTCTTATAATAACATTACTTAAAATCCAGTCATTTATTTCGAATAAATTTCACAGACAAATCCTTTATTAAGTCCGTTACACAACCACTTCATTTTACATTCATATCTTTTTTTTTTGTTTGTTTCAATCATAGCAAATGGAAGATAAAAACAGTGCAATCATAATACAAGAATATTATTTTTATACTTGTACTACATCATTCTGAAACTTGTAAAATTATGTTATTACTCTTACACAAGACTCTTAATACAACAGAGAAGTTTTTTGTGCATTCATTTCAAGACAAATTATTACAAATTAATAGCATTATAAACAATGTTAACACAAATCAACAGCTTTATATCCCATCTTATAATAAACTAATACCATTATATACAACACGATGTGTTTACAAGTCCTAATGTGCTAAAAGTAATCTTGCCTTAAGAAGATTATTTTCGGAAATGAAAATAATTCATGTAGTTCTCCAACCTTGGACGTAATCTTAATAACTTTCAAATTTTGGTAAATGCATCTCATCTTCGTTCAAGTTAATCATTAAGTTAATGCATTCTCAAAACTGATTTTCTAGTCTGTAAGAAAATGGCAAAGGTTACAAGAAGATGTGAGCACATATCTAACCGCTTAACCTAACTTACGTGTTACTTCCATGTCTTATTCACACATAAAAATGCTCATTAAAACTGATTTATGAAAAAATTATGCGGGGGGAAAAAGGCGCGGTTCTAGAAAAATTGACGAGAAGAATTTCTTAATTGGAATGAAATATATAGTTATTTTTAGAATGTGATTTAATAACTGTGTGTTACATGTACGCAAATGTGTATGCATACATCTATATAACAATATTATATAGGTAGATGTTTACATAAAATAAATGAAGAAGGTGTTTGCAAACATTTGGCAGTTAGGTAATTACTGGTGCTACTAAATATTTTTTTTATTCAAAAGAGGTAACGATGCAAATCTCATTGAGTGCCTTATTTCAAATAGAGTACAGAGAAGTAAATAGGCACCATGTCTAGTAAATTTAGGTTTTCTGCACAATGAGGCTACATGATGAAACTCATATCCACAAAATCCCTGAAACTTTCTACCCTGTTATTGCAAGCACCCTGTAAGTGGTAGTGCTATAAATTGTTTAGTTGTTATTTGACGAATATGAAAGTTTTTTCCCAGGAACTGGTTTCGATTTAATATGCCATAATGTGAAGTTTTGAGGATCTGAAAATCTTCATGCCACAAGTGAGCTGAAGCAGAACAACCCGAAGGTGAATGTTTGGTGTGAGATGCTGCATCACAAAATTTTAAGACCATGTTTCGTCAAAAAACGAAAAATAATAGGCAGAGATTACCTCAATAAATTGATTAAGCACATTTGATTCGACAATCAGAGATGATTTTGTCACATGTAGAGGTTGTATAACTAGAATCACTTGTTATGTAAACTTGGAACCTTGCTTGTGAACGCGTAACCAGCACCAAAGGTATAAGTGTTCCATTGTCAAACAACAAGGTGTTAAAAGTTGATCAGAGACTTTATGGACACCCTGTACTTTTAGATATAATTTCTAAGCTTTTAGAGTCGTTAGGTTTTTTAGATGCAGCAGACATGAAAAATGCGAAATGCCCTCGCCAGAACTCAAACCTGGACCTCTCGAATACGCGCCAAATGTGATACCGTTACACACTGAAGGCAAGCTGGAAGAAGGAAGAAAATAGCTCTTACAACAATAGCATGTTCTCGTATCCTCAGCATAAGCAAGCTTATATATACCTCTTTTCCGAAGCTTGGATGTTTGCAAAAACTACGGTTTCTCGTCACATCAAAATGCTTCCTATGTGCATGTCATTTTTTTATAGTAGAATTCAGAAGAATTTCAGATTACCCTATTTTAACACTTACAGCTAAAATGCATCACCTACTATGTGAAGAATTGAAAAATGCTTATGAAATACCAGTCATGCAAGCTTCCCTTTTGCCAAGATGATTATTAACACTGTAAGACTTTTACAACAAAATCGGGTGAGTGGTTATCTCAGGCGGCGCTTAGTCATGCGACCTTATATGCGTCTAAGATATTAATACGGAATAATAGTAGAATCTTGAAATATACTTCTAACAGTACTGATGCCCTAGAAATGTCTTAGCACTCTATTATTTTTCTTCAGCACGTAACAATATGCATGCGTATGTTTTCCATTAGGGTACATGCGTGAATGATTCCAATTTTGCCTTGAATTTTTATAGGAAAGAATTTCTTCCCAGTAAAATATTCGAACTGATTCATACCTCTGCTATATGGCATTCAGTCGTGGAAATGAAGGAGGTATTTCGTTTTCTCTTCGGTGTCGTTCAGCAGGTAATAATTTAAGGGTCCATTATCATGCACTACCGGGGAAAAAATTATAAGAACACCCAAGAAAAAGAATTTTACTCGCCTTGTTTCGAACTTAAATTCTGTAAATTTACTAAGACTTTTAATTTCATATGTCTAACATATTTCCAAAGCAGGATTGTCCATATATGCAATTGTTAATTTTAATTGTAATAATATCACTTCAGCCCAAAACTGAGGAACCAAGTATTTTAGTTTTAAATTTTTGCACAGATTTTTGGATAGCTTAAATAAGATAGATGCAGATACTTATAAACGAAGGTACATTGATCATACACTGAAGTTTTATGTTTTTAATTAGAATGTCCCGAAGTACCTATGATAAAAAATAGTAATACAATAAATTGCATTTTAAAATTTTCAATTTCATGTGAAAAAGTATGTTTGAAATGCAGACAGAAACATCCAGATCTTGTTTCATCTCACACATGTTCAATTGGATTTAAATATTTCAATGTGTGTGCCATACATATGATTATGTATGGCACACAGATGCGCGCATATGCCATACAGATGATTGTTTTGCCTTTAAGATAATCTGACAAGGCCATGTCATGGTGGGCACGAGCACTACCATTTATTATAACTAACTCATCACCTATTTCTCATCTAAAACACTTCCCTCAAGAATCAAGAGAACCATTCCAATGTCTTTCAATATTCACAGTTCCTTTGGCAAAGATGTGCATGTCAGTGCTTCCATTCAAACTGATGTTTTTCCATACCGAGATTCTACAACTCCTAAATCAATAATGTAACCAGATTTGCTACATATTTTTGCCTTAGTTCAGAATGTAATTCCTATAGAATAACTTTGCTAAGAAATTATAGACTTGTCAGTAAAAAAAATTCAATTAGTAATGCTTCAGCAACTAAACTCACTGGATTATTTTAAAAAGGCGTTTCTGGAAGTCTCTATCAGTGACAGATAAAATCATTGGTCTCTTTCTTAATAACGTTCATGAAATTTGCTCACGGCATATCAGGATATATGTCCTGCAGCTACTCTAATTTGTCTTGCAATTTAATTGGCAAAAGTTTGCCAATTACATTTGAGAATTATAACCAATAAGTGGTCCCGAGAAGCAAATGTGTTATGTTTCTGGTCTTGGTCTTGGCAGTTGTATACAACACATGTATCTCTGAGCATACTCCAGATTTTTGAATAAATCTTATTGGGTATTATAACTCTCTACATACCTGTACTTGTGGCGGTCAAAGGACTCTCGGAGCTGGCGGCAGTTAAGGCCTTGAGCTCCGAAGAGAACCTGTAGTCACACATTCATATAGATATACAACCATTTTGCACTTAAAGACAGAAAATGATTTATACAGGAAATTAATTTATTACAGTTTACGCAAATAAATACTAAATTCATCAATCATTTCTGTTTAGAATCAATGGACTAATACAGAAAATGACTTAAGTTTTAATATTTTCCCCACTATTTATCTTTTACGGTTGTTTGAAATAACTATATACTGGAACCTTTCTAAAACAACAATCTGGTTTCATGTGATCACCTTATAGAATAGGATGGTCGTTTATAAAGAATATTTTAGCTAACATGTTTTTTGCTTCCTACTACTTCGTCTATTTCCACCGGAATATGTAAATGAGAGACGTTTTAAGAATAAGCGTATGACTTCTGATCTTTCTTTATTTGGGTTGTTGCTTAACATATAATTAGTATGGAATTTAGCGAATCACAGTTTATGAAAAATTTGACTTGTAACAGTAAATAATCTGAACTTGTGTATTGTTATAAGGAATATTTTAGCTGACATGCTTTTTGCCTATGTTGAAATGTTTTCTATATTCCTACTACTTCGTCTATTTCCACCGGAATATGTAAATGAGAGACGTTTTAAGAATAAGTGTATGACTTCTGATCTTTCTTTATTTGGGTTGTTGCTTAACAGATAATTAATATGGAATTTAACGAACCAGAGTTTACGAAAAAATTTGATTTGTAACAGTAAATAATCTGAACTTGTGTATTGTTTGTTATCGCAACGAGAAGCGAAAGCAAATTTCTGTTTTGTCATATGTAAGTGTAAGAGCCACCTATTATTTACGCTAAATAAGTAGATATTAGTCCTTTATACTTTTTGTCTAAAAAACCAGCAACCTCCCGGCATCCTCGAGTCGTTGCAAAACTACTGCTCCAGCAAATACCGCAAGCTCTGCCACCGCCGGTGGCATCACCAGCACTTCTACCTTTCAAATGTTAATTTAGCTCAAGTAAAATACATTACAAATACATAGCAAATAGTGCACATACACATACACATAGTATGGTACACATAGCAAAGTGTACAGGTGCATATTCCATGACATTATCTATTGTAGTTGGTACAAGCATGATGTTCCATGACATTATATATTGTATAAATTAGGCAAAACAACAACACGAGTTTGGCGTAGAGTTTAATGAATATTTTCAATTACGAGAGCAAACAGATGCAGGTCCTTCTTCATCAAGAGCAAAGAAAGCAAAGAAAGCCATGTAAATGCCATTTATATCCGAAAGGAGTAAACCAAACGATTTGTCATCAGATTCAGTACAGAAAATTGAAAAGTTAAGTTAATTCATAGTGAGTAAATAATAATTATATGTTGTAGTAGATACAGGCACCATGTTTCCATGTTGGAAATAATTTTTACAGACATGGCTTCTTTAACTCAATGTTTACAATCAAACTGGAATTAGAATTACGAATTTGTTTACCAAGCTTACATCCATCTTCATGTTTGTGCTTATTACGTGTATTTAGGTACTGTTGCGTGCTTACACAAATTTTTTCACAGCTCAGTTTTGACGATTCATTATGTGAGCTTACGTATGCCTTCGCAATAACTGATTTACAGGAATGACATTATACGGTGCATTACATTACATGGCATTTATAACAATAGCTTTTTATTCAGGTGCATATTTCATGATATTATATATTGTAGCGGGTAGTGGCAACTTATTGCTACTTTACAGAACAGATGTTTACAGTCATGACTGGTTTACATCGATATTTACAATCAACAGTTAAAAAAAAGAACTCTAAACATGTTTGCAAAAATCAAAATTTACACTGAGCTCTAGGACGACCTACCGGCAGGTTGATTGTTTGGAATAAGGAGAACAAAAGTCTCGGATTCCGTCATGCAGAGGGATTTTAGTCAAATTATTGCTAAGGCTTAAGCAGATAAATAATCTAATCCAATATATCTATTAAATATTTTTTTATATTTTTGTTTGGAAAGAGAATAATTTTGTTTTCATCTATGATGGACCATTTATTTAATAGAACTTTACATTTTTTTTATATGAACACAAAAACCTTAACATTTTACATTTTAGATAATCTTACGAAGTGATATATTAACTAAGCAGTTATCAAATATACTTTATTTCTACTTGTCTGCAAAATTATGTGAAAGGTTTCTAGATTATTCAACACCAATAAAAGTAGCTTAAAAACAGTCAAGTATGCACTATAGAAAAAAAAAATGAGTTGTATAATATTTCATGGCGAAAAAGATGGTACTCTGTTTTACCTAAATAAAGCACACTTTTACTCACTAATTTTGATCCAAATGCTTTTACTTTTTATGCAGTACATTACAATTTTAATTTATTCACCGCTTTTTATTTACTCTGAAATTACTTTCTTTAATTAGTTATTAATTACATATGCTAATCACAAGCCTAAAGTATCTATTTTTAACTAGCAGCTACGCTGGCAGCCTTCGTCTGACTTACACAAATTTATTGTGTAAATTGTTAAATTGTAAATGTACCGTAAAAATGCTGAAGAGAACACCAAATGTTAAATTTAAAAACTGCGCAGAATTTTACTCTGCAGAAAACTTCCGGGAAAAAAACACAAATTTTTAAAAATATTAACCAACTTTCAGTTGAAGAAAACAAATCATGCAAAACTTTTCAATATCTTACAAACAGTGAAATAAGAAAAAAATAATATGAAAGAAACTCAAAAAACAAAAAAGTTCCGCGCAGAATTTTACTCTGCAGAACAACTTTATCAAAAAAATCAATAAAAATGTATTATATATATAAAAAATCTTATGTGCACACCACATGACTTCCTTGTACGGAATATTAAATTATACGCGTTTATTCTTGCAATTCGTTTAAACATATTGGATTGAATTAAATCTACTTCGCCGACAGCGCATAAACCACAATAGAATATCTTTAAAATTCCCTCTATTTGTTTACCATAGTGACACTCTAGCGCTCGGTTCACTTAACAGTATTATATTTTGTTCATATTATAACTACGTCTATGTCTATGTCTTATCACTTAGTTAGTAGGGATGAAAAGTATTTTAGTTGACTGGAGCTCTGGTTGCGCCATCTCTTGCAGGATGTATTGTAAGGCAATTTTAAAATTTCATAAAAATTATTCTTCTGATAAGCAACAATTAGAAAGTGAAATGATGAAAAACACAATTTGCTGTACATTGAAACGTTTCACAAGCGTAAAATCGTACAGTGAATTGATTTTCATGGGATTTGGCAAAAGCATTTGGAATATCTTTTGGATTAATTAGAACTTTATTATTGTAATTAATAGGTCTTATTTCATCTTTATTTCTTCTAATAGCTTTAGCAATTTTCCACACGGAGTAACTGATATGTGATAGACTATTGATGAAGTTGATCCAGCTGTTTTTTGTATTCTTTAATGAGTTTTTTAATTGTTCTGCTAGCTTGATTGAAATTTCGTCTATCGAAGGGCTCTAAAGTTCTATGATAAATTTTTAGAAGCTTGTTCTTTTCTTTAATCTTGTTAAGGATCTACGCAGGAAGAGTGAATTTTTCTGGATGAATGGCCGATTTAGATTTATTGAGTGCTTCGTGCCTATGAGTGAATTTGTCAATTTTATCTTCGATATCTTGGGGAGAGTTTAGATTTCGCTTAATAACTGTGTTCTCTTGCATAATATAACTGAAATCTTCCCAGTTAATCTTGCTATTATTCCGTAGCGTAACCCGGAAAGGGTAAAACGTACAGGAAAGTGATCAGAGGATAAAACATTATCGGTGAAAAGATACGGTTGCTGGTTAATATTGGCGGTAATAAGAATATCCAGTGTGTCTTTGCAGCCATAAGCTGAAGAGATAAAAGTAGGATCATCAGGTGCATGAATGTTCATATCCTTAAATTGGCAGTAATTATATAGAGTAATGCCGTCCGGGTTATTAGTTCTGGAGTTCCAGATGGTATTTTTGCAGTTGAAGTCTCCAGCTATTAGTATGAATAATCCCAAGTTAACTATTGCATCCAGGTCTTGGGTATTGAGATGTGATTGCGGAGGTTTATAAACAGAACCTATTAAATAATTGCAGTTGCTGCAGGGTAAGATACAAGCACAAGCCTCTATGCTATTAAAAGCAGGGAGAGGGTATGCGTAACCTTTTAGAGAGCTTTTTATGGCAAATGCCGTTCCACCACCTATGTTGTGAAGTCTGTCCAACTCTATAAATATCGTAATTAGGAATTTGTAGTTTATGTGTATAGCGTAGATGCGTTTCATTAAGCATAACTACGTCTAAATTATTATTAGAAATATAATTTCTGAGTTCTAGTAGTTGGTGGTAAATTCCGTTGCAATTGTAGAACATAAATTTTGCGTAAGAAATCTGTTTTGAATTATTGGTATATTTATTTCGGTTGTAATTAATCCTGTTCGTGATTAATGAAAAGCCTTACAGCCTCGAGGGCAATCTGCTTGAAGAATCTTTTGCTCTTTTACTTTGTGGATACATATCGTGTAAATTTATGATGAACTCTTTGAATTCGTCAAAACTTTCTTCTTTAACTTCATTATTCTTAAAATTATTAGTAGTATTTTAGTAATAATATTTTTTTGTTGTTTTGCGGCATAGGATTGATTGGTTTGAGGAGTCGTACTATTTCCTGATTTATTTTCAGTAACTGTAGTGCGATTTTGGTCAATTTTTGGAGTTAAATCTTGATTTTTCTTGGTATTAGAATTTTTTAATTTATTATCATTGATCCATGGCCTCTTGGGACATTCCTCGCTTCATATTATAACTATGTCTATGTCTTATCACTTAGTAAGAAGCAATCGACCATTAACGGCCTTTACCAATATATGATACTTGACTTTTAAATGCTTGAAGAATCGAGTAAGTTGTATCCAATAATATGGAAGTCCTTGTGCACATGCTATGCTAGAACTCAGAGATTACTAGCGAGGGAGGATCCTGTGCCGCCGTCCGTAGAATAAGTAAACTTTGAACAAATGAGGTGCTCGTGTGGCGCCATTTATTAGTAGGGATCAAAAGCATTTTAGTTGACTGGAGCTCTGGTTGTGTCATCTCTTGCAGAATGTATTGTAAGACATTTTTAAAATTTCATAAAAATTTTTCTTCTGATAAGCAATAATTGGTAAGTAAAATGATGAGAATCACAATTTGCAGTACATTGAAACGTTTCACAAGAATAAAAACTATTTACACACAAAGTCTACCTGCTTTGGCAGGAACAAAGTCCATAACGCTTTGTAATTTGATAAGTAAATTTATACGTAAAGAAAATGAATTAAAATCTTGGCTAAATAAGAAGAAAACGAAAATATATACATTACGACCAAATATTATGTGAATAGTGCGGAGTCTCTTCTGGCGTTGTTCAATTGTGAAATCATGATTTCTTGGTTTTTTGACGATATTCTTAGGATGACTATCACATTTCATAAAAAAGTTGCGAGAAGCTTTTAGAATTTCAGAATCCGTGGGTTTAATTTTTAAGTCATTGTGAAGAGTGCTGTTTTTTACGAAACAAGGCACATTTGTAATTATTCGGATGGTTTTGTTTTTAATTTGTATTTTTTCGCGATGAGTTCTTACAGTTGCAGCTCACGCTGAGGAAGCATACAGTAAAATCGGATGGATAGCTTGTAGATAAATAACTCTTTTTGTAGCGAGACTAAGTTTAGAGTTTCTCCCTATGAGCACATAGATACTGCCTATTGCTTGGTTGGCTTTTTTACAGATATTTTCGATATGGCTTTTGAAGGTTAGTTTTTGATCGAGATAAACGCCTAAATATTTAACACATTTTTCATTTGGGATGAAGATATTAATTATTGTGATATTGTTGAGATATCTTCTGGAAGGGTTCTTTTGGAAATAAATTGTAGTAAATTTGCTTTCACTGATTTTAATTTTCCAAACGTTAAACCATGGGATCATATTATAACTCAGAATGCACAAAATTTATATCATTTGAAGAATTATCTAATCGTTGCCACATGTTTTATTAAAATACTATAATAAAGCTAGAACGATGTATAAAAGAAATTAAGTAAGCAAAACAAAAAAGAAACAGTTTTTCACAGACGATTGAGTATTTCTCATTCAATTAAATCAGTTCTCACGACAAGGCAAAAATACATAAAAACTCAAAATATCTGTATTAAATTACGAAGTAAATCTTAAACACTTATTTCCTCGAAAAAATTCCAGAAAGGATTAAGCATGATTTAATTCGCAATAATAAATGAAAGGGTTATCTTTGTTGTTGCGAAGCTACGTTTCTCTAGATTGGCAACAAATCCACTACTCGGCTGTTTCAAATGTAAACAAGCAACGGCCGCCATCAAAACAATTATTAGGCTTAGCGGCACTTAAACAACTTTAAAATTGTTGATAATTCTAAAAATATTGCAAACAGATTTACTAAAGGCATAAAAACCTTAACCAGAAGATAAGAACAACATAATTCAATCATTTTTAGAGCAAAAAATGTACAATTTACAAACATATAAGCGTAAAGAAACTGAGATCACTGAGTCGGGTAACAGAGTGGATATATATATAAATATATTTATATACGTTTGGCGTGGCCAATTGCGACCAAAATACGAGGTGCACATTTAAATGTTATAGTCGTCCTATATACAAAATTTCAACGTTCTGAGGCATTTCATTTTTGAGTTATGCGAGATACTACGTACGTGCATACGTTCGTACAGACGCCACGAAAAACTCTCTTTAGAATTCATTTTAAAGCAGTTTTATAATTTTTTTGGAGGAAAAGAGTCTTTTCTTCTGGCCTTACGTACAGATATCACGCAAAAACATCGTTAAATTGCATTCGAAAGCGGTCAAAATGGATATTTTCGTTGAAATATGCTGCCTGAAACTTTTCGCGATTACAATACTTCCTCATTACTTAGTACAAGGAAGTAAAAATGACAATGAAAATGCCAATCTCTTAAAAACAGTGACATAAGAAATACGATGAAAAATTGTTGCCAAACGCATATTTCTAAAAGAATGAAACTATTCAAAATGTTGCGATTTCATCAAAAATCTATCAATAACAATAAGAAAGGGAAACATTTTTAAAGATGTGAGATGTGAGAAGTGTACTCAGTAGTTTCATTTAAATTTTTTTTAAATACAAAATATTATAATTTTTCCAAAATTTTTTTGTAAAAGCAATCGCAAGGATGAAAGCTTAAAGTGTCTAAAAATCGAAGAAAAATAAACTGTACATTTTTAAAAATAAACGTTTTTAGAAACAAATCCCGTTGAAAAAGTGTTAGGCTCACTTTGTTAAATAAATTCGTATTTAATCGATTTATTGAAACACGAAATTTATTTTAAGTTCGTAAAATAGCTAAGTGGCTACGTTTCATGACAATGTGAAAATGGAGTGTGTAGAGTAAAATCTCGCTTTCCTATAGCCCATTATGTCTTAAAATGGCGCGATTTCGTCACAAGACATAAAATAAAAAAAAAAAAAAAAAAATTCAAATTCGAATTTTGAAAAAATCGCTTCGAGGTGCACTGGCTCTTGTCTAGATGCACCTACGTACCAAATTTCGTAGCCGTGGGTCTATTAGCTTACGCGCAGCGCGAACGAAAGACACACAGACAGACTCTTTCTTTTATTATGTGTAGAAAAGAGAAGATTATGTAACAATCTTCGAGTAAGTACCATGTGGCACGCTTTGCTCTAAAGAAAATGTTTTGCGAATGAGTAATATTCAGCAAAATTTTAAGTTAATTGGCAATTATATTGTTGTGTTTTTATTCTGCTATCATGTTTGTTAGAATCCAAAGCAAACATTATCTTAATCAACTCTGAATTTGTTAAGTATGTTAATATTATATTTACAGAAAGTAATTTTTAAATAAAATACTTTAAAAAAAGTAATTTACTTCTGTATTTTAGATATGTAGTATCAAATTTTGAATTCGAAAATTGTCCTGTTTTTAAATGATCAAGTATTTAATGTTCAGATACATCCTTAAATATTTGGAAAATTTGCAAAGCTTGTAATTTACCATTGTCATCTTGAAACTGTTTTAAGTATTATTTCAAAGTAGTTATGTTAAATATCTCTAAAAATGGCATAAAAGCAGTTAAAAAGAACCGATAATTCTTGAACTATCGCTGTGTGTTATGAGTAAATTATTTTATGAAGTTATCTCCACCTGCAAAAAATGCCTTCCAGGTTCCATTTGTCATAGCCTTTTTTCTTTAAGAGGAGGTCCTTCAAACGACAGTATTTATAAATAAAAAAAGTCTCATAATAGTTATTCAGTTGTAAATTTAATCGTATATTAATTCAAAATTTGGCTATTAAGTTTATACACAGAAATATCCCCTAGATGGCAGCACATGTATTCCAACATTCACGAACTGAATTTTGTGCAGTGTTAGAAATTTTTGAGCGGCAACTAATGAGCTGATATACTTTTCCTGATAGATTAGATCAGCAATAAATTAGGTTTAGTAATTTTTCAAAATTATTATAAAATTTAAAATATTTAAAAAGATGTTTAAAGAATAATTTTTAGTTAAAACTCATCAGATACTAATTAATTAACTAAAATAAGAAAAATAATTTAGCATGTACTTTAATGGGAACAGAAGATTAAAAAAGTTCTCTTTAAAGAATTTAGGTGTAATTTTCTGTCACGAATAATAAAAGCAAAGAGCGCCGTTGATAAATTTATAAATATAACAGTTTTTACCTTTGATAATGCAATTCAATTATTAAATTCTTTATCTTGGCTCCCACGCTTTTACCATTCATGAATTTTTCATTCATTCATGTTCTCATTAAGCTATATAATAAATTATTTTTCTCCTTTTAGTTCATTCATTATTTTATGAGTTTAAAATAAAAGCTTCTAAATGAATATACCTTTCGAATGACATGAAGTTCTTTATTTTAGGAATATTTAAAAAGTGAAAAATATGTAATGAAATTCTATAAAAATATGAATGTTTTAAATTACATTTATCATTAATGAATTAGATTTATTAAATGGAATCACTCAGACTAAAAAAGTAGAAGAATCTTATCTTTAAGATACGCATTTATTGCTTTTAGATTATTTTGTTTGGTAATGAAGAAGAGGCAGATTAAATATAATAGAACAATATTTTACTTTTTTCCGAATTACAAGATACACGAATGTTAAATGAAACAACTCATTAAAGTGAAATAATGTAAAATCGCGTTTTGAGTCTAATAGCTTTTTCAAACCAAAAAAAAATACGTTAAACAGCTCATACGCACTTCAGAGACTTTTATTCCACTCAATACGATGGCGCTATCAATAAAATTTTGAGAATTTTAGTTTGTTCATTAAACGAAAATACATGCGAAAAATCGTTTCAACATTAAATTTTAAAACATCTAAATGAAATTTTCAAAGCATCCATTCACCGCTTTAGATTTTCATGCGCTATGAGTATGCCTCCAAATTTTGAGAAAAATTTAGTGAAAAATTCCCGTGAATGTTTCATACTTGCAAGTTTGCAAAACTTTAAAGACCTTGAAGTTAGAACAATGTTTTGAATAAAAGATTTAACTTCTTGTTCGTTAAACGTTCTTTATGTTCTTTCTATTTCTGCTTTCGCAGTCTTCTAGCAGTATAAAATTATCTAATTCTTCATTTGTCATTTCCCGATCGTCATTCTCAACTAATTCTTTTACTTTTTTCCTTCATTCATATCTTAAAATTCTTCGCTGCCTATTTCTTTTGTCATTTGTACGAATTCCTTGGCTTTATTCTCAATAGATGGAAAGCCATTAAAATTGCTGTCACCTTCTGACCAACCGTGATGCCAGCAAGCATTCATTGTTGAATTCGCTTGTTCCCATGCGAGTTTAAACATTTCTATATAGTGTTCCATGTTGAATTTCTTCCAAAAGGCCATTAATGTGTTGAAAATTCCTTCGTCTTGTCCTTGCAGAGATATAAACATTGTCTGACATAATAGGCTTTGAACGTTTTTTGATTCCTTAACCCATTGGTTGGATTAAGAGCTCAGGTTTTGCTGTTTTAAGTTATGTTTAACTTATTTAATGAGTGAATTTTTAAAATAGTCATTAAAGAAGATTATCGCAGCGCTAAAGGCGCTGTGCAGCGTACCTCGTGTAACTGAAGTTCTCTTATTCGGCAAATTAAAGATATGAAGACAATTAAGATACTGAGTGCACTCAAAATCACGTTCCGCAAATTCGTGTTCGACAACGCTTAACTGTGTCAAAAATTATGCTATATAGCCGAGATAGGTTCCAATTTTAAATTTGTAATTGGTGAAAAATTAATAGCATTTAATGTAAGTTATAAGGTAGTTCTCCCGCCTTCAAGGTGTTATGGTCAGCATGCTCGGTACGTATTCGAGAGGTCCGTGGTTCGATTCCCGGCGAGGGCATTGCTCTACATTTAATTGATTGCCCGCAATTTATTGTTCTTCCCTGTATACCTGTTTCATACCATTCAAACACCCGCAATCGATGAGCACAGAACTTACCACACACATTAATCATCTGTAAATCTTTAGTGACTGTCAACTAGTGACTCTGTGACTTAGTGACTTCCAACTACATAACAACTCCTCAGTGTCTGCCATCGTCTCTGTGACTTTGCGAAGTAGTGACTACCAACTATATAGCACTTCAACTGGGACTCTTCAGCAACTGCGCGTGCAATAGTGCGTGCGCAACTCTAGTGACACGACCTCTCAAGCAATTTCCTAGTGTGCTTACCACATTTATGGACTCTAAGCTTGGTCCTTGCAGCGCACAGCGCAACGGTGCTCCTTCAGAAAATGCCAAATACAGATACCTCATACTACGTCAGCAAACTCAATTTGGACGCAATCCTAGACTCCACCTCTCTCTCTCACGAAGATAAAATTTCTGCCCTGTACGAGGAGTGCCTCGAAATCTGTACATCTAAATGAACCGGCCGGCACTTACTGCCAACCAACTTAAGAGAAACTTTAGTGCGGTTCCTGCAAGCGCTCAAGACCTTAGCCCTAAGCGGCCCCAATCTAAAGACAACAAAAGATTGCGCGACCAACACGGACCACGTCTCTTCTCCACCAAGGAATACTACGGATTTTGAATTGGCCAGCACCAACCAAAACAGCAGGCTCCAACCAGCCTGTCACCCAACCTACGCTCAGGCTCTGACCCACGCATTTCAACCCCCGCCTACTCTGCTCATCTACCCACAAGAACAAGCCGCGAGCAATACACTACGACATAAACTCGCAGAAGAATTTTCCCTTTCGCAGATTGGCATCAAGGTGCGCAAGATCCGGCATATACAGAACGGAGGTATCGCTATTGAGTGTGCCACCCAAGCAGACCTCTCCAAACTCTCCACCACGCTTCAGAGCGACAAAGGCAAACAGCTCGTCTCAACAAAGTTTCCTGTGACAAGATCCCCGCGCATAGCCATACACAATATTCCAACCTCCCTGCAGAAGGAAGAACTCGCGAACATCATAGAATTGGAATTCAGCCTCAACAAAACCGGCTTAAAGACAAGAATAATAATGTCAAGTGGATCGCCGAATGCCAACCACCTGCCTTCAGACAAATTATGCAAACTGTCCGCATCTACATCGGATGGCATGCGCACAGGATCACAGAATATTTCAGTACCAAACGCTGTTACAGATGTCAAGAGTTTGGCCACCTACAACAAGACTGCCACAACAAGGAATACTGCGCCTTCTGCTCCGGCGAACATAACGTCAAAGACTGCGCCGCGATCCATCCAACATGCACCAACTGCGCAGATTTCAATCACAAGACAAAAGGCACAATCCCTTGTGGACACCCAGCGTACCATCCCACCTGTCCAGCCTACCAGAAGTACATCGAGAGGATTCGACGCAGCACCAACTACTAATCCTACCATTCCCCAACCAAGTCAGTCTTACCCAAATTCTGCACAAGCTTACAATCTCCCACTTCAGAGCTCCAGATCGTGTCACAATCTGCCGCCAGGTCACTCCCCACCAGTTATATGCAATTTAACAGTCACAACTCCAGACAGCCTCCTCAAGTGCATTCAAATAAATTTGCAACGAGCAAAGGCGGCAACCATACAAGCAACAGCACATGCCATTCAAAACGATACCGACATCCTTCTCATTCAGGAGCCTTATTGCAAGAACTGCCAAGTAGCTTCCTTCCCGCTTTCCTGGAGAACAATCCAAGTGACCGAAAATACCCAAGCCCCACGAGCAGGCATCTTAATATGCAACCCGATTTGGACTCCCGTAATAGTAACAACAGAAAGAGACTGTGTCGCTATCCTCCTCGAAACTTCAGACATGAGTTTCATCCTCAGCTCCATCTACTCCTCCCCCGCGGACACCATCACAGAAGCAACTGCCGCAATGGACAGAATTCGTCTCAAATGCCCTTTCGCTCCCACCATCTAAGCAAAAATCAAGACACTGAAAAGGCAACTTCACGACCTACTTAGCAGAGAACTGCCATGACTGCAGAGCTGCCACAACGCCGCAAACCTCGACCAGTACACAAAACGCAGGAGCTACAAAAATGCTGTGACAGTACTCTCTCCATCCGCACAGCCAAGAGAATCCAAGGTCTTTCATGGTGGTCGAAGGACCTTCGCCAGCAACGCCAAAAATGCCGGGCACTAAGATGCCGCCTTACCAAAGCAGACACCCCAGAGGAACGCGCCTTCTTCCTAACACAGTTCAGAAAAGAGAGAGCTACATACAAACGAAGCATACTGACTGCAAAAACTACCACCTGGAAGAAATTCTGCAGCGAGAACTCTGATCCCTTCGGAATTCTCCACAAAATCTCAACAAGCAAAGTTTTTCGACCCCACAAAATCTACTTGCAGCAGCAAACTGCCAACTCGAACACCAGCCTTACCTCAAACACTGCTGCAATTATCTTGAGCACCGTCTTTCCCTCAGATAACCCAGCTGATGATTCACCGGAACAAAAGCTTCTTAGAAACAACCACGCAGCACCGATGACCCAAGACGACATTCCCTTCACCAGGCAAGAAATCACACAAATCTATCGTACCCTGCCCAAGAAGAAAGCACCAGGCCCTGACGGCCTAGACTATAGCATCCTCAAGGTCGCCTACAAATCACATCCCATCTTCTTTCTTCACTTCTTCAACAACCTACTGAAACATGAGCTCTTCCTAAGCGCCTTTAAAACTGCTCATGTAGTCTTCTTCACTAAAAAAAACAAAGATCCCCAAAGCCCAAGCTCTCTCCAACCGATCTGCCTGTTGCCGGCTCTAGGGAAAGTCTACGAAAAACTAATAGTACAAAGACTCATCTTTCATCTGCAAGACAACCGCATCCTAAGCAGCAGGCAGTTCGGCTTCCGCTCCGGCCTCTCCACACTGCATGGTCTGGAGGAATTTCGACGGATAATCCACCATAACAAAGAACAACAGCTTCACACGGCCTTTGTCTCAATTGACCTTCAGAGTGCCTTTGACACCCTCTGGTGGCCGGCCATTAAACATCTCTCCGCTCATCTCGATGCCCCCGTAACATCTATGGCATATTTGACAGTTACCTCCAGAATCGTTTCCTCATGGTCCCACACAACAACGGGACAACCATCAAACAGCAGGAGAGAGGATGCCCGCAAGGATCTTGCGCCGGCAGAGTGCTCTGGAATCTAACTTTCAACAGCATCATCTCCACGAACTGGCCACAGCATACACAACTAGTTGCCTATGCAGACGACGTTGCGTTCCTAATCCAGGGTCGCACCAGAAACGAATTGGAACACAGAAGCACTCAAATATTACAAAAATTCAGCTTCCTCTGTCAAGAACTCAAATTAACCATCTCCACTGCCAAATCAACCGCTCTTATCATTCCCAAGCCAGGCACCAACCCAAGCAGAAATCCATGTATTAAACTCCAACAGAAAAATCTAAAAATCGTCAAAGAGCTCAAGTATTTAGGCTTAATATGGGAAAAGGGCTTACATGGATCCCACATCTACAGCAACTCAAAATTAAGACACAAGCCATTGCACGCAAGGCCCGTCAATTTCAAGGTATAAATTGGGGACGAAACCCATATATTAACAAGATTTTGTACACGACAGTGATTGAACCCATAGTCCTGTACGCTACCGCAATATGGGCGAAGCCGATGCAAAGCCGGAAACGTAAACAACTACAGACCATCCAAAGACCTTTCGCACTAATGATGTGCAAAGGTTTTCGCACCACAGCCACCTCTGCGGCCTTCATCCTTGCAGACATACCGCCACTATATCTTAGAGCCGAGCAAGAAGCTACAATAACCAGAGTCCTGCAACTACGCAAAGACGCCACCTTCCACGATACAACTCACAGTCCGACCTTATATGAAAACCCTCGCCCCACCCAACGCCCACACCCAGGCATTGAAGGAAGAAACTTCCGCATCACCATAGACAACACTAGCAATTCTAGTATTCCCAACGCTACGTACGTCTACTACACCGATGGATCCAAGATTGAAGACGGAGTTGGTAGCGCCTACATTTGCTACCACCAAAATGATGAACATACCCGTTGGAAGGCAGCACTTCGGCACTTCAATAGTGTGTTCCAGGCAGAAGCCTTGGCCATCCTCAACGCCACCAACGACATACTAAGTAACGGCTACCACCAAGCATGCATCTGTACAGACAGCCAATCTTCACTCCTGGCGATTCAAAACTTAAGCCACACCTCCCAAATTATCTCCGAAATCCAAAAGCTACTCTCTGTAAACCACCAGCAACGCATTCACCTCACCTGGGTCAAGGCGCATGCTGGTCTAGTTGGAAACGAGGCAGCAGACACCCTAGCCAAAGAAGCCGCCATCAGTTCTGAAGTTCAGCAAATCCGTATCCGTGCACCACCATCGCATCTAAAGAGGCTTCTCAAAGAAGACCTACTCAAAATATGGCAAGAGGAATGGAACGCGTGTGACACCGGACGACGAACCTACAATCTCCTACCCAAAGTCTCTCTATCACGCCTCATAGCTATACCACAACTCACCCGGTTCATAACGGGACATGGCCCCTATCCAGCGTATTATTATAGGCACAACATCTCCACTACAGATGCTTGCGTGTTCGGCCAACTTGGATCACCAGACCACTATATCTACTCTTGCCCACTCACAGCAGACAACCACATTAAGCATCCCACTCCTCCTACAGACGCCTTTCAACGGTTCATTATTAAAAACAAACCTGCAATCAATAAAATCTGTAAGGTCATTGACCAGCTCGCCGCTATGGGCCAAGATATATGCGACGCTGCATAATCCCACAACGTCCGCCACTAACAGAAGTCAACATGAACATCACCCTGTGCTGCTAACATGTCACCGCGCTCGGCATGCTCATATACTCAGCAACCTATGCGCTCCACAAATATATATTCGCCGGACCTCTACGTGTCCCCCATATCAATGTCCAGCAATCACATGTTATTCCCATCTTATGGCCCCTCCTCTGTAAACACACCCCACAATGTACAGTATATGTGATCAATGAGGCCAAATATGTATCTGACATGTGGTATATGTGTATTATTATTTTTTAAGTGTGCTTTATTTGTCATAAGTCTTCAGTGTTAATCAAGTGTATCCCTCTACTTTCTTTTTTTCCCCTCTGCGTGTGTGTTTTCTGTACATTTTCATGTTTTTCTGTTTTCATACATTTAGTACCTAGCTCTGAGCCCCTCACCTGTAAATCCGTCCTACAAGTCTCATACCTGTAATTATGTAATTAGTCAAGCAATGTTAATAAGTCGCCCTTGTTTGGCCATGTAAACTCCTGCACCCTTAATAAGCTCCCGGTGTGGACTCTTGAGGCTACAGGGAGTTGTTGCCATTAGATAGTGGAAGGCGAGGGACACATGCCTGTTTATCTCTGGTAGCCACCAGGCGTCCCCGTCTTCCGTCACCTACCTACCTACCTACCTACCTACCTCTCTTGCTTCAAAATATCCTAATGTCTTTACAATGTACTTTAAAGGTGAGATTACATGAGGGGTGGGTGTTAGGTGAGGATGGGTTTGCCGAAACTCATTGATTTAACAAGAGAAGGGATGCTTAGTTATTTGAAAAGGCACTAGCTTCTAATTTAGTACAATGTTCAAAACAATCAGGATATATTAAGATTTTGGACATAAACTGCGGATGAGGAAATGTTTTGGTGCATCTTATACGATGTACAGGTGTAGTAAGATATGAAAAACGAAAAAGAAGCAAAGAACAAATTAAAATTTATTGACGATATCAACCGCAAATGCACAAATTTATGCACAATTTCGGTATATCTTACAAACAAATAAAAAATGTGATATCTCGCACACAAATAAATTTAAAAAGGGGTTTGGTTCCCCCTTACCGAAAGCAATGTCGTACACCTACGAGTTTTCAATGAGGAACTGGGGCATTCTCTGGCCGCTCCTGCTGAAACACTGCTGAATTGTTTCTGTGGGTTGTAAGCGACTAGTACCCATCTTCCTAGAATGTCCCAAACATTTTCTTTTGGATTCCTATCTGGAGAACATGCTGTCCAATCCATTCGAAGGATTCCTTCGTTGAAAAAGAAATTGTTAACGGATTGTGAATGGAGTGGCCTCGCGTTATCATCAGGAGAATGAATTCATCCTCGACTGGTGAAGCGTAAAGGTCCATAGTAGTTCTGAGGAGCTCATCCTTATATCGCTCAGCAGTTAGAGCTCCATTCCTGATACTGTACAGGTGGGGGAGTACTGAGAGCAGTATCGTGGTCCTGGAGTCGGTTTCCAACAGTTTCAGTCGAAGTAGCCCTCTAAAAGTGCTGTTGCAAGAAACTGGTGCTCATAATGCAGTTTTTTGCTAGCAGTTAATTTTAAATACCGATTCTCATTTTGTGTTGTTGCAGGCGTACGACCTTGTCCTGATATTCGGCGAGCATTTCGAGTTTCCCTAAACCTATTTCATAGCCTGGAAATCAGACTTTGAGAAACTCCTAACTGTTCCACTAAAGTGGATTACTTTTGACTCTTCTCTAAACTACCGATGGCTCTCCAAGCCATCGATTTAGCTAAACTATCTTACTAAAACATCGTATTCACTGTTACAAAACATTCAACGCATATCAATTATTTATAATCTCCTCCTACAGAAGGAATGCTGCAGGTCTCTTTTCACACCTTATCTAAAACGTACAGTTTATGACGTCACAGACAAAATTTGCTTATTCCTAAGTAAGTAAACCTTGTAATTTTCCTTTTTAATCTCTTCTATTTCATTTTTATAAAAACGTTGTTGATTATATGGTTATTTCATACCAAACTCACCATATTTCCTAATTGCGCTGAATATTTAAATATTCAAATATTATACAGCAAAACCTATTATAGCAAACTTGAGCTCATATATTCCATAAGAAATATTTAGTTTCAAAAACAACGCTATTTCAGTAATTCTGGTCGTTAAAACAAAATTAAAAAAATTAAACTTTTAAGGATAATTCAGTGATACGGTTTAGTTAAATCACTTATATCTGAAACCGGAAATTACAATCAAAATATTTTTAACATTGCCAACTGCTATTGCTACGGTAAAAAATGCAGAAAAGTTAAATAGTTATAAATTAAATAAAAAAAAAAAAAAATCTAAAAACGTTCAGATATGATATTACGCCCAAAGATGCGTTTTTTAACGTTCTGTTTGTTACCTTTATTTATTAAATACCATGAGGCTCACTAGGGGCCAGGGGTAAAATCGCTGAACACTGGTAGTTCGGTTCGAGGTTCGAATCCCGTGAACGGACTGGCTGCATGGGGTGTTTTCGTCGTTTTACACATGTGTATCATGTATACGAGCCAGTTCCCATAGAATGTCCTCCACGAAGGCATCCCTTCCCTTAGGCAGATAGCCCTCGAGGCTTTACAGTAATTAAGTAACCTAACCTACCCTATTAAATACCATGTTCTTCGCACTTAAACCATAAAACTCCGTTCAACAACATTATTGGAAAATAATTTTAAAATTAGCATATCTTCAGAATTTCCAATACACGGTCTTGCGTGCTGCTGATAAAAACGTTTCTTTCCCCGTACAGTGTTGCAATTGCTCGCTTTGAAATCGTTGAGTTTGTTAATCAAAAGTTATTTATTGTTTGACAAAATATGAAATAGATAATAAAACATATTACAAATTTAGTCTTCTAGATGTCAATATTCGAATAGAGGACTACGTTATTCAAAATTTTATGTCTCTAGGTATTGTTGTTTTTTCACAGTGAGAGAAACTTACATACATTCATGCAGATTCATTATTATTTAATGTATTTAAATATAATGAAGGGCTCTAATATTTGGTAGCAACAATTTGAAAAGTGAAGCGACATTTATAGTAAACCCATGCAAGATGCCAAAACGAAACTAATAGCCATTCTGTGCAAATTGCACTTTTGTGCTAATAATGCAAAATTTCCTTTGGCCCCAAAATACACTCATGTCCAAAAATTAAGGATAATGCAAAATCAGGCAAAGGAAGAGTTAGAAGCAAAACAAATTTGACTTATTTGTAAAGCTTATTTATTAAACAAAAGGTAAAGAGCAAAAAAAGATGCTATATGTTTGATATTGTTAAAAAAATTAGCGATTTTTTCTCCCTGGAGCAAATTACAAGAAGAAAAAAAAAATATTTACAAAAAACCAATATTACATGGCTAGAATGATTGTTAATACATTTTACGTCTCCCAGACGATGCAATACAGTCCGTACAACGCCTAGGCATGCTGAGTATCAAATTATCGATCTGATCTTGGGGAATATTACACCACTCAAAAGCAGTGCTCTCCAAAGTTCCGGTAGACATGTAGGAGGAGGTTGACGGACTGCAACTCGTCGGCCAAGCATATCCCACACGTGCTCTACTGGATTCAAGTCCGGTGAGAATGCTGGCCAGTCCATACGGGTGAGCTCCTCCGATTGAAGGCATTCGCTTACGATGTTTGCACGGTGAGGACGGGCGTTGTCATCCATAAACACAAATTGTGCGCCCATGGCGCCCCGAAACAAAGGTACATGTTGTTCCAGAATGACGTTCCGATATATTTGGGTTGTCATGGTTCCAATTTGAACATCCAGGTCAGTTCTGGAACCCAGAATAATTCCACCCCAAACGAGCATTCCTGCAACACCGTAACAGTGTCGTTCAATTATGTTTTCTTGGTGGTAACAGGTACCTGGAGCTCTCCATATGAAAGTCCGGCGAGAATCAGACTGCAAGCTAAACCTGGACTCGTCGGAAAACATCACACAAGCCCACTGTTGCGGTGTCCACAATGCATGCTCTCTACTCCAGTGAGTTGCGACAGTGAGTTGCACTATGTGGAACGCATCTGACAGGTCTACGAGCATATAGACCAATCTGCTCTAATCGTCTGTACACGGTCTGCCTTGAAATTGTCGTACCAGTGGCTGAAGAGAGCTGACGAGACAAGTCTGAGGCTGTGCTCCGCCTGTTTCTTTTGGCAGTAACTGCCAAATACTGGTCCTCATTCGGTGTTGTAACTCTGGAGCGACCTGTGCTGTAACGTCTACTCACATTACCATTATCTTGGAATCGTTGCCAAAGCCTGGAGATGACACTCTGGGCAATTCCAAGTTCGTCTGATACTTCCAGTTGGGTACGCTCAGATTCCAGACGGCCGATAATTCAACCACGTAAAAAATCATCCAAATGCGTCCTTTGTGTCATAACTATTCGGTTATTGCACTGAAATGCTTATAAAGCGCCTGCAAACAATTTTACTTCTTTGCCTGTATTCCTTATATATCACTCTCTTACACTCTCGTCATTGTGACGTACCATCGGTGTGATTTGGTTACTTACTGCATATGATTCTTGAAGATGTGTAGTGATTTTACAGGTGATATATTTATTTTAGAGTTCGATTTCCGCTTGACTCCGAATTATCCTTAATTTATGGACATGAGTGTACTTTCAAATATTAGCGTTTTCTATATAGAACATAAATTAAACAATTAAGTAGATTTTGAAAAGCATTTTGAGTTACTTCGTTAAAACCAAGAAAAATTAAATTACAAAATTAGAGCTTGAATATTAATGAACCATTCCTTATTCCTTTATATTATTTCATAGTTATTTGGTATATCTCAAAAAGGACCTTTTAATGTTTTAATTTAGAAATCATGGATTATTATATGTATTAATTTTCTGAATACTTGAAATCATGATAGCAAATATTTCAAGTATTATGATATGATTTAGAGCAGTAAATTTTGTTAAATATAATACTACAGAAATACAGTCAATTTGAGTTTAGATAGGAGCGC
Organism: Stegodyphus dumicola; assembly: GCF_044657685.1. Lineage (NCBI taxonomy): Eukaryota > Metazoa > Arthropoda > Arachnida > Araneae > Eresidae > Stegodyphus > Stegodyphus dumicola. The sequence continues at coordinate 132,483,770 of NC_140776.1, forward strand.
GTATTTACCTGTTTGCCTTAAGTGAAAAATTAACCAGACACTGTTCTGTTCCCTATAGACAATTTTGTTTCATGCTACTGGTTTAGGATAATAATTTTGCAGAAAATATGTCAGATGTCGACCACTAGTGCGAAGAGCTGGTATGTAACTAAATATATGTACAGAAGATTACTGATAACTAGGGACGCACTAAGTGATTTAAAATGCTGAATATTGGATTTAAACCCGCGCAAACGGGCAGGGCTGCCTGGTTGATTTTCGTAGTTTTCTGAATATGTATGTAAATACGAGCCACTTTTCTTATATAGTCGTCCACGAAAGCATCACATGCTTTGAACAAATATTCCTCATGTGATTTGTCATATTGAAATAAATAATCAACCTGATCAACTGGTAACAATGTCCTTACTCCGAAATTACGGTTAGTTTGAGGGTAGCTGAAAAACACACAAGGTGTAACACATATTAAAATTCATATTATAATCTTTGATAATCCTTATTATAATTAAAAGAAAATATACTATTATCAATTTACATACTTTGCTGAGCAATTTAATCTGGAAATAAGTTTACTTGCTATATAAACTACAACATCATATACTGTATGTGACAGATTAACATAAATAACATGCATGGTTAACAGTGAAGGTACTATGTTACAAATGGTACTATAGGACAGTTACAAAAGCATTCGAACAATATTAGCGAGTCCAAACTTACGTAAAAAAGTCGCTTAGAAATTTTTGTTTTTGTAGGATAGTGTACAATTATATTATGTTTGGGATAATGTACAATTATGTTAATGTACAATATGTTTATTATCTTTTATTAGTTAATTCATAGAAAATATTAAAATCTCACAAAAATTGCAGTAACAAATTATACATATGTAAAACTACAAAACATACGTATGTACATATATAAGTACATGAATACAATATTTCATTTTGTTCTTCTTTCAGGAACATTTTGAGGCCTTGAACTTTCATACTTTAGAAAACTTCCCAAACGTGCCCCAAGAACATTGGCCAAAAAATAGATAGTGTTCAGGTTTTGCACTTTCTCGAACCTCAGAAAAAATGTAAAATGAAAAGAGTCAGCATATCTCGATATATGCCCCATTCTTAAGGGCAAGTATCATCGCCCTATAGATCGTTACTCTTGATACCTCTTTGTACATGTCATACGACATTGACTGTACTCTGTCGGATTGATATCGAGGAAACAAAAATTCTGCCTTTCTCTGTCTCGTCTTTGGAAATTGTATTAACAAATATTTCTTAACAAGTTCACAGTTTACTTATATTTTAAAACTGTGGATTTGATTGTTTTAGGATAAGACTAGGAAATTAAATGCATTTCTTCAATGTTCTTTCGCAATGAAAGAAAAGGCTGACAAATTAATTATTCTGTAATTCTGTGTTGAACTATTGACCAGAGTGTATTGAATTTTTAATTCATCTTGCAGAAATCGTCCTTTTGATATTCATACCACGCATTCGAATAAAACTGGACAATAATTCGTTCTCAGCTCAGAATAATCAGCTGATCCGTTTTCCAGTCATTTTATGGCGACTGATTCGTTTTCCAATCAATTTTTTGGCGACTGATCCGTTTTTCAGTTATTAGGGCGAAGGCACATGCAACTTGTTGAAATTTACTCGAGTCACAACTTAGTTTATTTGCCAGTATTTTTTCCTCAAAATCATGAAAGTAAATAAAGAATACTAAAATTAGATTACATTTACTTAACTGAACCTCGAAAATATTTAAAGAAACGAAAGAAATAACGTTTATTGTTTTGACTAATCTCACTTGTGTGACCTAATCAGAACAAGTCCATGATTTTTATTGTGACAAAGAGCTCAAGATCGCGTCTTTCGTTAGCATGATCCTTGAGTACCATTATAAATGAGGCTTTTGTCGTCAGTGCTACTTTGCCCAGTTTTGTCCCAATTATGAAAAGGAGCAGCCCGGCAGACGGTTCAAAGGTCTGCCACCTCTTTTCCGCATCAGAGAACTTTTGGCTCGCTGTATATTCTGAGTGTTCCCATGCCGAACAGAATTTACGAACATTACAACCCCGCCCAGTTTCCTATCTGGACGATGATATCACGTTTAAAGTATTTGATCAAATTTTGTGCTTTATAGGAATTCTGTTTCAGTTGGAATTTAAAAATAAAAATTTACTATGCTATAGAAAGAATGTTAGATTTACTGAGTTGTAAAGAATTTTCTAGTTCTTTACCGCATGTCTTCGTGGTGTAACTGAAAGCATATCCGGCTGGCAATCGGAAGGTCCAGAACTCGAATCTCGACGAGGACATTACTGATTTTTACTTCCTCGTATCAAGTCAAAGAAGTACTGTAACCTAAAAAAACGTCGGGTACTATATTTGAACGGAAGGATCCATTTTGACCGTTTCCGAATCCATATGAAAGATTTTATTTCGTGGCTTTTGTATGTACGGTCAGAATAAAAGAACTTTTTCCCAAAACGGATTGTAAACTAGAGTTAAAATGGATTTTTCGTGGTTCGTTACGCGTATCTGCATCACTAAAAAGCGATTATGTGTAGAACGTTTCAATTTTGTTTATGGAACTGTTATAATATCTTTCACAGTTCCCTTTTTTATTGCAATCTGTAGTTATGTTCGTATATTCGTCATATGCTTCCAATTACAGAAGTTTTTGTCAATGACGAAAATATTCATGTTCTGGCAATCCAAATTTAAAATAAAATTAATTTTCGACAAATAACGAAATCTAACTCTGATGAGATCTCTCTGTTCCTTTACCTAAAATAGGGAACGTTGTATGCTCATTATGAAAAAAAAATTATTAGAGGTTTAATTCCCGTACGGCAAAAATTAACCGGGATATTCAATTTCAAAATGTGTAATTTTTTATGTCATTTTGAAATTGAATTTGTAAAATCATATCCGCTTTTCTATCATACAAGTTATCTGATCTTAATAGTAAGCCTGGTGACTTTTCGCCCAGTCGTGAAGAGTAACAGCACAGGGAAAGAGTGTAAATATCCCCTTTTTTTATTCTCAAACTTTTTGACAAAAATGCACGCATTTAGTGCTCATAAAGCACCGACTATCTGCAGTGAGAACTTAAGGTAAATTTAACAGTAAATTCGAAAAACATAAAGAGTACTGCTAGACTACACAATTTACTTAAAGCTAACAGACTGACTCAACAACTTGCACCAGCGATAAACTTAATAAACAGCCAGAATGCGCAGCCGCGACGAAGATTAACAGCTAGAGGAGCTTTCTTGTTTCGCCTGTTTAAATACTCTTTTCACCTAACTTAATTTGAATCCTGGCGAGAAAATGCGAGGGGAAATAGGAAGTTCAGAAAATATACCAAAATTGAAATAATTGGTTATTCAAGCTAAGAGAAACCTTACAGCTTGAAGAAATGGTTAACTAAGTTAAAATAATTCGAAGAAATAGGCTTAAATGAAGTGCAATACAAAATGTGTATAATTTAATATGCCGTACAAGCATGTCATGTAATATCCACATAAGGTTTTTCTCATGTTTATTGTTCTGATAAACACCTAATGACTCTGTACCTATTTACTGCGTTACCTACTTGCTGTGCCAGTCGACCAGTTTTTCATAATTTATAAATAGGAATTTGCTTTGGATTATTCGATCTTAAGAAAGCGATTCGACTACATTTAGTGATCCATGGAGTGATCTAATAGAGTACGCCCTTCACATCCCTCTCTTAGTCCTTGACTGTTTTTCTTACAAAATGCTCCATCAAGGCATATATACTAAGGAAGGCTGCCCACTCATGTTTTATCATAATTAATTAACTAGAAATACAATCATATTTTATTTGTAACCAAACGTATTCTTAACAAAAGTAGCACAATAGAAGTGGCTCTATTTTTCCAGAGACCTGTTTAATCAGTGGCTTAAACTCGGCTAGAATTTGAATCCATGCTCTCCATCTCTGTTCTCTGGTCTCTTACTAATTACTACGATAGTCAACTAATTGCAGATAATTTTCGCTAAAAGACAGAACTTAAATGATATAAATTAGCGAAATAAATCGGACTGATGTTAATATTATATGAAGGGTCATCTGTAGTGTCCTGTGTTCGTGGAGAAAACATATACTAATTTACATACTCATAAATACACAAAGAAAATAGCTGATGGATCCCTGTAGATATACAGTCAAAACGTGAATAACGTAACAATATTTAACAACAGAGCCGTTTCATAATTATAATTTAAATAACTAGAATAATGTTTTACACGTCTTTAAATGACATCGGCTTTCGGACAAATGAGTAAAGAACTGTGAGATTTAAATTTTCATTTTTCATGCCATTTTATTTATCTATTTTATTCATTAAACTTATTATTTAGGATTAGCAACATGAATATTTTTCATACAGTTCTTGCTTATACGCTTATTAATGTTTATGGAAAAAACTGTATGCTTTTGTTGTCAATAACTACTTCATAAGTAATGAAAGCTATATAGAAACAAAACAAATTTAACCTCTTACAAACTTATGGCCAGAATAAAGGTAATAAGATTATTAAAGAAAGCACTGCAGCTATGATTATATAGCGCAAAAATATGAGTTTCTACGGTAATTCTTTTGCAATACAGTGAAAAAGAATTATTGGAAGGCATACGTATTTTCAAAAAGTCATATGCCGTGTATGCCGATTTGAATCCATGTTTGATACTGTAAATCAAGATATAAATTTTGTGATCAATCATTTTAAATGTTTTGTGGAAACTTTATGAAAACTTATCAGCCAATTTTAATTAACACATTTAACTTTTACAATGTACGCAGTCAGTCAGAAATTTTTGAACCAAAATCTTTTTCAAAACTGAGAGATGCTTCTTATGTATATAATCAGATCATGCTTTCTTTTTCAGTACCTTGATATGGTGTTAAGATACAAATATACCTAAATTTTCAAGTATAAATTTTGGGGAATAATATAAATTTCTAATTTAATATTTTGAATATTATGGAAGCTGCATTGTTGTATTTTAGCTGATCTATACTGCATCTATAAGTCGCATTGTTGTATTTTAGCTGATCTATACTGCATCTATAAGTCGCAGCCACTCAAAGCAACGCCTTATAATCATAGTGCTGTAGTAAGCTGGATAGTTTAGATCATAGCAAAGCACTTGAATGCTATCTGTCTAAGGAGAGGGCCTTGCTCCGTGAAGAATATTTTAAGATATACTAGCCCATATTCGAGTTATACATGAGAAAAACAACGGAAACTCCCATACAGCCAATCCAGCATTTCAAAAAGTTTGATTTATCAATGCTCAGTGACATGTGAGTATATATATATATATATATATATATGTATAATTTTTATCGCTTGATTAGTTAATTAACTAATTTTGGAGTATACTGAGCGAATTTCTCAACTCTTATTATATATAATTGTTAATTTTCTATTTATACCTTTAAAGAAAGGAGGTGTAAAACTACTGCAAACTTAAATTAGGAAATGTTAATGCTTAAGAGGATTATGGTATAATTATTAAAAACTTGCAATAAACTTAAAAGAGTTTTAAAATTTGTAATGGTATGCATCCAGAATGTACTTTTTAATAAAGAGAAAAATTCGTTACTCTTTAAAATTGCCACACTTTTTTATTGTATTCGGCCGCATCGAAAGTATATATATGTCCTTACGCGGCATTTATTTTTGCATTCATTATTCGTAGTCATATTCCAATAACACAAATGTTGTCAATGACGAAAATATTCCTGCTTTCGCAACGTCAAATAGAAGAACTTTAATTTTAGATAAATGACAAAATCTAACTTTAAATGCGATCTCTCGGTTGGTATACTTGTATTTATACTCATCATGAAAAATAAAAAATCATAAGAAATTTGATTGTCGTAGGACAAAAATTAAACAGGATATTTAATTTCAAATTTTGAAATTTTTGATGTCATTTTCAGCTTGCCTCAAAGGATCGGTCAGTTAAGCTAGAATAATTCCAAGAAACACATTTAAATGAAGTGCAGCAAAAATGTGTATAATTTAATAAGTCGTACAAAGAAGTCGTGCCACATCAGAATTTTTTATTAAGTATCTCGGATTAACAAGCATTGAAACATAACAAGTACTTGTTTTTTAATGAGTCCATTTAATTTAGATTTTCCAGCGTGAACTTAAACTATTTTTTTTAAATAAGACGTTGCATTGACTGATGAGTAGAACCAAAAATCAAAAACTGTTCTTAATGAATGCTCTATATTATTGACATGTATCTAGTTAGAATTAAGCTTTAAGGTGTCGATCAGAGCTGAAAGTATCTTTATATTATTTTCTCTCCGTGGTTTTCCACAAACTGAGTGAATTTGGATTAAAGTAAAAATTTCAAGAAAATTTTCTCTCTCGAAATTCTGACATTATAATTTCTTCTCTCAACGTAAGCTAAAACCTCCTTTGTTCTGCACTAACTTCTTCGGACGAATTACGTTTTGCTTGAATTTTATTAACTTGCGTTAGGTTTTCCTTTTTATGCGTGTTATTTTAATTCTTGTTAATATTAGTTGTAATATATGTCGGTTGAACCTACTGCGCAGTTTTATTTCTTAAAAAATATTGTTAGTAATTTTGTAACCGTTAAAACGGCAAGTTTTCTGTGAAAGATGCGAAATCTGTGAGTAGATTACTGCATATAATGAATCAGATAACTTTAAGTGAAAAAGATACATATGTTAATGTTGTCAGGTTCTTCTTCACAAGGATGAATATTTTATCACACACGATAAGATATACTGAAAATGTAAATAAATAACTTTGTAAAATTTTATCAAAATAGTATTAATGTAATGCTACTGCAACGCTTTAAAACCATACATACATATGTATTTAATTATCTTATAAATGCAAGGGAACCGATAAAGATAAAAAAAAATTCCGTTAAGTGGTTGTTCTTTCTTGAAAATAAAAACCAGGATATATGATAGTATACGGCAAATGAGTATTTACTAATAAGTGACATTTTAGTACAGTCTGCAAAATGTTGTCTGATTTGAATTTACCTTTGAATAGTAGCATTGCCTCTGTATGTAACTTTTGTGACCTTCAAGGCATGCCAGGCCTCAGCGTTTCAAATGTCAGAACAGAGTAACCATGAAGAGTCACCATGAAAATTGCCAGAAGTGGTATCTCGCTAAGATGAACCAGATTATTATTTACCCCAATTTATCAACTGGGAGTTCAAAATTTCCTGAATGTTAATTCTAGCAAATATCACGCAAAGAGTTGCAAAATTTAAAGAATATTTTTCTCGATACTCATTTACTTGGAAGAGTGAATCTTTCCCATAAATATTTTTCATCAAATTACAAAATCCTGGAATTTATGATTCTGCTATATTAATTTTCTTCATACACGTGTTAAGAGAAAACGCGATGGAATTAAGGAATTAAACATGCTTACGATTAAAAGTAAAATAACCAAGGTCGCAGTTTGGAGCTTCATACATTTAAACTGTCGTGTTTTTAGTTTTCTGTCCCACATTGAAATGTCACATTCCTTTGCATTTGGACAAGGTATGAATAAAAGAAATAAAATAAAAAAGATAGTTTATCAAACTTATTCCGCAAAATAACTGCTGCTTTTATGATGACTGTCATATTGGCATTAAAATTTGTCATCAGAAGATTACTCTGTTTCATACGCGGAAAATGAATGCTAATGTGGCTGTAACATACTATATGATTACGAAATTTTATTTTGATATAAATTTAAAACTCTGACTGAAATAATGCTAATGAAGAGTTATTCTAAAGCAATTAAACACCTGCATATTGTGACTACGAAGTTTTCTGCCTGAATTGCTTCAGCTAGTCATATTATATCTGCTACATCAACGGTTCTCAACCTTTTGACTAACGTGTACCACCTAAACAAAAGCTGAAAACTTTTCGTACCACCACTACAAAGTACTATTACCACCACCACTCTTGAACAAAGCTCAGATCGTATAAATTTACGAGTGTTAGAGAACAAAATCAATCAGGATGTTGGGGTTTTAATTTTTGAATTTAATAGTTAAAAATACTCTGCTTCTTTGCGTAAAAACCAGTGGTACGCATACCACCGGTTGAGAACTCCTGTGCTATATAATAACTTGTAACAATGACTGCTCAGCTTAGTAGCAGAAATATAAATGAAATATTTTGGTCTCTTCATTCAGCATACGTCCGCATAACGCTATTATATGAGAAACAGAAAAATGGCAATTTTAAATATTATTATGTTTTTCGTAGGAGGAAAATGAATAGTTAAAATTTAGGTATAAACCCAAAATTCACCTCTTTTTTCTTTAACAGTTAAAAAGTATATGATAAGTTTAATGGAAAAGGCAAAAAATAAGGATAAATCCTTGCAAGAAGAGACGTGTTGAGATAAAAGAAATATAATGACAAGGAAAATGTAACCGCAGAATATGCATCTAACATATTTAATACTGCTTTTTTCCTGCTTAACGCTTCTTCGTATGAAAGCATTTGCATCATTTCATGAATTTTGGTAATTTTCCTCATGTAGTTATTGTTAAATTCTTTTAAATAATAGGCATATACATGTACGTAATGTCTGCCCACATGGGAGATTACTAAATGTATTAAACAATTTTAGCATTAAATTTCAAAAACATGAATCTAGCAAAATAAACCTATTCGGGGTTTTTAGAAATAAACAATGAGAATTTAATGCTAAAGTTATTGCATTTATTGCACAAATATATTATGTTTTAATGATGCTTTATTTAAGATATGACAACTAATACCAAATTGCAGTATATGATTTGGTAATAAAAATATTGACTAAACTGATAATAAAGCCAGTTATGTAAAAATATACAATTGGCTAAAAAATGTGTTATTTTTCCTTCTTTTTTGACTTAAAAATGCCAACCTTTAAATGGCAAATTACTTCACATTTTTTAGAGTAACTTGTTTCTTTCATAACAATTTTTCTCATTTGAAATATATAAACAATTTGATTCTTAGTAAACTGTTTATAAGACTCAAACTCGATTTCTCTCCCCTCCCCCTTAAACACGTTACTGTACAACGCGAATATTAATTTTCTCAGAACTGCTAAATTATAGTAAAATATGTGACGTCAGTACTCTTATTTGCCTATGATCTGTAAGCAACTAGCATCATTTTGACAAATATGATGCTAGTTGCTTACAGATCAGCCATTAAATATCCGCATTTTGTGTTTCTATGTTTAATAAATAATGAAAATAATTTGATGTAGACAGCACGTGCTATTAAATTAAACACAATTTTTTGCTGCACTTCCTTTAACTTATTTCCTCGAATTATTACTTAATTAACCGATTCCTCAAGGCAAATTGAAAGTGACATCAAAAATAACAAATTTTGAAATTAAATATTCCTGTCAGTTTATGTCGTACAGGAAAATCAAACTTCTTATATTTTTACCTTTTCATTACGAGCATAAAACTTTACCAAATATAAGTATTAAAATCCGTGAGACCACAATAAAAGTTACATTTTGTTATTTGTCCAAAAGTAATTCTATTTAAATTTTGCATTGCCGAAACATAAATATTTTCGACATTTAAAACGCTTCTGTACTTGGAAATATGGTCAACGATTGAGAAAATAAAGGCCGGGTAAGGAGTTCTAAGCTGGGTAGCGGTGAGTGTACAGATATACTTTTGGGGTCCTGCCGATTGCAATAAGAAAGAGAGGTGCGCAACTAGATGTGTAGCAGTTCTATATGCAAAATTGTAACTAATCGTTTTTGAGTTATGCGAGATATATACGTACGTACAGATTGCACGAAAACATTCGTTGTGGGCCCATTTTGCAATCCGTTTTGGAGTCTTTTATTCTATCCGCAAATAGAGACGTCACGCAAAAAAGTAAGCAAAATGGATTAAAGAACGGTCAAAATTGATATTCCTTTTGAAATCGAATAACCAAATTTTTCGCGATTGCAATGCTTTCTTCATTTCGTACAAGGATGTAAAAAATAACCAACAAATCTAAGAGTTCATTGCATTTCTCTTTTTCACTTTCACGGTTTTTTCAATTTGAATTAAAACAAATAACAGCAATTTTAAATTACCAAACGGCTCAGTGAAAAATCACTCTATCGTTTTCACAAAATTTTATTCATCAAAATAATTTTCAAAATAATTTTTCGTCTCGTTTATTTATACTACGAGAAAAAGAAAATTCTCAACATTTAAAAATAGTTTCAGAATATCGATGCATTCCTTGGACTTTTCTCTATACACCGTCTACTGGAATTTGCCATCTTACTGAAATAACTGGTTGCTTGGGAAGTGGATTTCAATCTGGAAGATTCAGTGGACGTGGTTACTAAACCATACTAATGAGAATGGGCAACCATGTCTTTATATACTGTTGTTATTCCAAGCAGCAGGACACTTAATGCATACGTCAGGAATAACTAGAACCCATTGGTTTTACTTCCGAGAATGAATTACTTCCAAGAAGAGTTACTTCCAAGCCGTCTTACTTCCAAGAACGTTGCCTAAAATGCGCTACAAGGGCCAACAGAACTACACCAGGAAGAATGAGGAAACTTTCTCCCAATTACTTATGCAGAATAGACTGCAGAATAGACCAATAGGTCTGTTAACTTTTTTCCCTACCTTAAGCCTCTCGAAAGGAAATTCGACGCTACTGTATTTCGTGCCCCTTGCAGACTACAGACTAACAAACCCTTCGCCGAAATTTGAGCCTAAGCTCAAGGCTTTGACAACCGGCTTCCCTATCATATCTACAGGATGGCTGTTTTGCTATAAATTCGTAACTCGGAACTGAGATTAAGTGTGCATACTTTTGCAGTAGTGGATAAGAATTTTCTTTTGCCTCTAGTCTTTGAATACTCATGGTACCAGATATATATATGTAATGATTTAGGCTCTGGAAATGAAGAAACTTTTTCTATGGAGAACGTGCGTCTTGCAGTTAACCGGGTGGTGATCAATGATTACTCGTTACGATTATGCAGGGTTGTAGATGACTGCACTTTTGAAGAATTACATAACAATTTTCCCACGGAACAAATGTATTTTTTAAAGAATGATTCCTTATAAATACACATCTACAGAACTGGGACAATATTATGAATGCAGATCGGATTTTAGGAGGTCTACGTAAATCTAAAGGAGAAATTTACAGGGATATTGGGTAATTAGTAAGTAATTTATTAATGGTTTATTTTCTTAGTTTATATTTTACCTATATTCCACATTTCCTAGTGTAGCTCCCCTTCTTCCTAACGTTTTAAAGGCAGGGTCTGAAGATGTAAAATATATTTACGCTATTTTCCTCTTCCACAATGCGTTCACGAAACGAGCTCCCCTAAATGTAAAAATAATTGCTCCCACGTAGTTATTGTTTTCTTCTTACTAACGAAGACAGAACTCTCACACACCTCACACAGTTACACTCACCTCTCATGCGAAGATCACGTCGAACGTGTTCCTTCTAACCAGTTGAATTTTATGCCAACTTTATTCCTGAACCGACCAATGACAGTGAAGCAAACACGAACTGACATTCAGTTTATTATTTCCCTGTGTCAGCTGCACATTCATCTTCTTTAATTATATACGAACGGTTTGATACCTAAGGAGTAGCAGCGATAACAGTAAGAACTCAAGCTTTAAAGAAGCAGAAATGACGATATCTTATTAGATAATGTAATGCTCATTTTACTACGTATTCTTATTGGAACGTAGATTTCTTTTAAAGAAACAGCATTATTATAACTACCTATAATTTACCCCTGACTATTTTTTATTCGCATTATTTTCCCTTCTCGCTTTTCGGAAAATAAATTTAGTAAAAAGGGAGGGGAAATACATGAATACATGAATACATGCAGAAATACGAAACATGTACAGAACAAACGATTCTTGAAAATAATATTCATATTCTCATTTTTGAACCATATTTACTTACAGCTATTGCGCCACCATTGAGCGCACAAAAGAATGAGCAAAACAATAAAGGAAGCTGCACAGTGATTTACTATTATTACGTTAAATACAGCAAAATAGCTCTGTTTATAGCAATCTGTAAGTAAGGCTCATAACTAAACATAAACGCAATATTTCAACAAACGACTTTTAAAAATATTTGTTTAATAAAATTAAGATCCCATATTTCTCAACAACGATTTAAAAAATATGTTATGAGAACATAGTTAAGTGTACATATGTAAATATAAATCAATTAAAATTAAAAATAAATATTTAATTAACTTAATAGTAGTTAATAATAGTAGATACTATTAATAACACTAATTAATAAATTACATTATTCAGCTTCACATATTCTAACATAACAGCATTTGTAGTATGTTGTTTAACCACAAAAATCTGTAACTCTTCCTCTTACACTATCGTGTTTATCAGAAGTGTGTGTGTGATTATAGGAAAACCTCAAGGGCTATCTGCCTAAGCGGAGGGATACCTTCGTGGAGGACTTTCTAAGGGAAACTGGCTCGTAAACACGTTACACATGGGGAAAACCACGAAAACGCCCTTGCAGCCAGACCGTTCTCTGGATTCGAACCTCGAACCGAACTACCAGTGATCAAAGACTTTACCACTCAGCCGCTGGTGGGCCCGTGTTTATCAGAAAGAAAGCATAATAGTAATAATAATGATATTCTGGCGCAAATATGTAGATTGAAAACTCTATGCATTTGCCTTTCTGCAAGTAATTATTATACTAAAATTCGAAACAAAATAAAAATATTCAGTTTAACTATTTAATGTATTTCTTCCACTTTCCTAGCGTACCTTCGTGGTGTAGTGGTTCTGCACGTTGGGTCGATATTCCAGAGGTCCGTAGTTCGATTCCCGGCGAAGGCGGTTGCTAATTTTTCATCTCTCCAGCTTCCAAAAAATCCTAATGTTTCTACATAACAATACACTCGTTTTTTATTTACATTTGATAACTTACAATATTAGAATGTCTGCCGTCTTTGTCATCAAAGATGCTATTCAGGGCGCAATCTGTTTAGTAGAAAACGTAGTACGATAGTACTTTATACAACATTAGGGATGATGTAACGTTTTATAACACAACAGATTTTTAATTTTATTTGAAATTCAAAAACAATCATATAAAATTAAAATACCATAGAACCTTAATAATCGGAAACTCATTATCCGATCCATCTCCGGTTTTAAGTATTTCGGATAATCGAGATTCCACTGAATGTAAACGTTTGCTTTTATCCGTTAGAAAGTGCTTGATTTTTAAAATAAGCAGTCATAAATGTAGCCATTTTTATTAATCATAAAAGTTCATTATTTAATAATCATAAAAGTTCCCTTGAATTTGAAACGTTGCTTTTATCCCTTAAAAAGTACTTGATTTTTATAAAAATAAGCATAAAGAAAGCCATATTTATCAACGAATTACATGAAAAAAGTTTTATAAAATGATTAATGATCTAAAAGTGGAAAAATAATGTATGAAACAATTTCATGGAAACTAGAAAATAATTTTCATCACAAAATTTATTTAGAGTTTCGTATCACAAACAATAAAAGCGCACTTAAGCCGGAGAAACCACATCAGTTTTATTCCTATTTTTAATAAGTAGTAAAATGAGGTCTAACTTTAGATGAATGGGAAGAAAACAGAATTGTGTTGCCCTGGTGATATTTCGTTTGCTAGTACTTCTCATTTACAAATATTGTATAATATATTGCTGTTATCTTCCAACAACATTGTCGATGTCAGATGCTCCTAAAATTGTAATTTTTGAGAATGTATGAAACTATATTTTTTAAACCTCCTACCATTCTCAGAAAAATAAATTTTAAAATTCAGCGAAAATGTGTCGATGTCGCATGAATTTACGTAAAAAATAAAAAATAAATACGTTCTTTCTATACAATTTCATTTCTAAAAACAGATTTGCGTCATAATTATTTCAGGTTATTTTAACAGTAAAAATGAAAAAAACATTTCGTTAATTAAATATTTTAGGTAGTTAATTTTGTTGTTCTCAAAAGAAATTTTAATTTTGATTTTGACTTGCAGAACCTTAGAAGGGTTGCTTGGAGCACTGATTTTCCACAAAACCTAATTTGAAGATCACTGATGTAAAGTGAACATCTATATTTTAAATGACCTTTCTTGAACGTTCCATATACATAAAAATATGATAAAAACACGTATAGTAGCAGCGTTCAATAATGCCCAGAATCTAGATATTCCACTATTGATTTTCCTAATGCTTATATTGCTGTAACGCTCCAACTTATCTTTAGTCCATTTGAAATTTAGCTTAAGTTTAAGAAACAGAACTTCATTCAGGTCAGAAAGTAAAGTTGGTTTTAAAATTACTCCGAAAGAGTTAACTATTTAATTGCTTAAGTTCTATTATCTTACCTTGACTATCATTACAGAAGTAAATGAATAATTTATGTGCAACTGTAACAAAGAAAAGGAATATGTAGAAACATATTACCTTACTGTAATAAATGTCAATAAATATTTTGGTTTCCTTGCTTTAATATTTGAGGATTTTAATACGAAAGCTAAAATACTGGACATGATTCCTAAAATACTGGACATGATTCCTAAAATACTGGACATGATTCCTAAAATACTGGACATGATTGCTAAAATACTGGACATAAATACAGTCATCACTATTATACGTTTTATTACTTAATACCCTTCTTTATTTGTAACACATAGCAAGGCAGAATAAAAAACAATAGTTAAACGTGTAAGCGAATTGATAGCTCCAGTCAAAGACTGGGGGTGATTTAAAAAACCTTTGAGCTATCTAGAAAGATCAAAGCTCACACACTCATATTTTTATTTGTTTACATGCAGATGCACTAAATGACATTTTGAAACTCAACACATCAATATTTAATAGTGTATTTAAATTATAAAATAAATGTCGTTTTATATAGTACTATTTTATATAATAAAAACTGAAGCAGAAACAGTTGATATTGGAAAAACACTGATCGGCATATATTTTTAAATCCAGTTTTCCCTCTTTTTACTTCCTTGTACGAAGTAAAAAGGAAGTATTGTAATCGTGAAAAGTTTCAGGCAGCATAGTTCAACGAAAATATCCATTTTGACCGCTATCGAATGCAATTTAACGACGTTTTTGCATGATATCTGTACGTAAGAACAGAATAAAAGACTCGTTTCCTTCAAAAACATTATATAAAACTGCTTTAAAATAAATTCTGAAGAGAATGTTTCGTGTCGTCTGTACGAACGTATGTACGTACGTATCTCGCATAACTCAAAAACGAATAGCCTCAGAACGTTGAAATTTTGTATACAGGACTGCTATAACATGTAGATGCGCACCTCGTACTTTGGTTGCAAACGGCCGCACCAAACGTATATAAATATATTTATATATATATCCACTCTGTTACCCGGCTCAGTGATCTCAATTTCTTTACTCTTATCTATTTGTAAATTGTACATTGTTTGCTTTAAAAATGATTGAATTATGTTTTTTTTTTATCTTCCGGTTAAGGTTTTTATGCTTTTTAGTAAATCTGTATGCAATATTTTTAGAATTATCAACAATTTTAAAGTCGTTTAAATGCTGCTAAGCCTTTTTTATGGCGGCCATTGATTGTTTACATTTGAAACAGCAGACTAGGGGATTTGTTGCCAATCTAGAGAAACTTAGCTTTGCAACAACAAAGATAACGATTTTATTTATCATTGCCAATTAAATCATGCTTAATCCTTTCTGGAATTTTTTCGAGGAAATAAGTGTTTAAGATTTACTTCATAATTTTTAATACAGATATTTTGAGTTTTTATGTATTTTTGCCTTCTCGCGAAGTGAGAACTGAATTAATTAAATGAGAAATACTCAATTGTCTGTGAAAAACTGTTTCTTTTTTGTTTTGTTTGCTTACTATATTTTATACATCATTCTAGCTTTATTATAGTATTTGAATAGAACATGTGGCAACGATTAGATAATTCTATTCTGTAAATGATATAAATTTTGTGCATTATGAGTTATAATATGAACGAAATTTAATATTGTTAAGTGAATCTAGCGCCAGAGTGTCGCTATGGTAAATAAGTACTAGAGTGAATTTTAAAGAATGCATCTATTCTATTGTGGTTTATGGTCTGTCGGCCAAGTAGATTTAATTTAATCCAATAAGTTTAAATGAAATGCAAGAAAAAATGCGTATAATTTAATATTCCGTACAAGGAAGTCATGTAGTGTACACATCAGGTTTTTTTATTTAAATCTAATGTTGCATATTACATTATCATATTTCTCTTTCATAAAGAAACTGAAATGTTTCATATTGACAAAATGCCTAAAACGCAGATTTATGGATTTTAAAGAATAACTTTACAATTTCACTCGTATATTGTATCATTTGTCTATTTACAAATACATTCTGTCTTAAATTTTTAGGTATTATTTAATTTTATTTTAAACTCGTTAGTGCTAAATATATACAGTTTTACTACAAAATTGCGTTTCACAAGAAATCATGTTTGTTGGTAAATATTGGTAGTCAACCCCCCAAGGTTTACTCGCGCATATTAACACTTCCTTCAGGAAAGTCATCTCGTTATTATGCCAAAGCATGACTTCAGGAAATAGTTTAATTCGTTTCAACAGATAATCTAAGAAGGTTATTATGTAGCTTTGTCTATTAGAAGTGATTTGAAATCATAAGAAACCATGAATATCTGATTATGAAAAAGGAAATGAAATGTTATACTCTTTACATAACTTATTTAGTATTCAAATAACACCAACTAAGTAAATTTATTGTAATAGATAGCATCCAGCCGTTTGTTTCCAATTCCGATATCATCTGCAAATTATGTTTCTTAAATCGGTCTCTAGATTTTTTATATGACGTGAATCTTCAGTGACGCAATCCGAGTTTTAGAATAATAACAATATATGATTAATTGCTAGAGCTATATCAAGTGTTTGCAAGATAGGTACCGTTGCAAAGACTTTGTTCTGCTTTCAGCATTTCAAAAGCAGCAATGGTTCAGTAATGCTATTCAGAAACAGGAACAGAAGTTTACGGAGCTTAACTCCCTTCATAGTCTAGATTAAATTCCAAGGGTTTATCATCTGTTCTCCAAACTAAAGCCTAACCTGCATGTAAAGAAATTGACGATGGCGGAAAAAGAGCAGTTATGATTCATTTTGAGAACAAGAATTCAGATTACATTTTTCAGAGGCACAGATTTACCTATCAGATGTTGCGGAAACTGTATCGATGTACAAGGAGACCCAACTGAAATATAAAATATTAAACAGAAAATATTAAATATCGATATTGAATATTATTGTAATGAATTGCGAGGTTCCAACCTTTTCTCTTACAGCTAAGTATGTAGGAACCTCGTGACCTCGGGGCCCACCAGCGGCCGAGCGGTAAAGTCGCTGAACACTGGTAGTTCGGTCCGAGGTTCGAATCCCGCGAACGGGCTGGCTGCATGGGCGTTTTCGTGGTTTTCCCCATGTGTAACGTGTATACGAGCCAGTTTCCCTTAGAAAGTCCTCCACGAAAGGCATCCCTCCCCTTAGGCAGATAGCCCTAGTGTGCTTTGCCATAATTTAAATACACCACACCACACCACCTCGTGACCTCGTAAGCGAATAATCGCTTTAGAGGGGACAGAGACTTAAACTCAAGAAGGGTTAATTACCCTTTTTTTCTCAAAATAAGAATTTAAGTCGGCTCCTTACTCCTTTCTTAGAGCGTACAGAAGAGCCTTCACTTTGGCTTGAACTCAAGAGTACCAAGAAATAAAACTTAACTAAAAAGATATAGCTGAAGCTATCAAAATTCTAAGTAGTTGGCCCCTAAATATCAACTAAATCGTCGAAGCTATCAAGGGCCTGAAGTACGACTGCTCTTCCTAATTTGCATTAACCCCAATTCTAAAAAACAATTCTGGTGGGAAATTGTAAGCTGAAATTAGGAGAGATAAGAGAGTAGCTTTAACTAAAGATAACTACTAAAAACTTAGGATAAACCTTACAGAATATGAAAATCTTAATAGTTTAAAAATTAAATAATTGTAATAAAGTTTATTATGGGTAATGTAATTAAATGAAAATGCTTGTTTTAAACAAAATTATGGAGACTTCATTTTATGTAATATTGGAAAATGAAATTCAATTGTAGTCTCATATGAGATAAGGAGTAGAGAAAAAAATATGCAATATGTGTACTCAATAAGCAATGTATATTAATGTTTATAGATATTTAACAACGTTTTTACATTGCGTACAGTAAAATTTTGATTAATTTCATGAGTTTATTTATTTTGTTAACTTTACTCCTCATTGTTATGCAAAGCATGTTGTAAATTATGTAATGTTCTTATGTTGTAAATTAAAACAAAAAACTAATTCATCCACTTTTGTTTAATCTTTATTTAATTTTCACTTAGTTTTAACTCACTTAGTTTGCCAAGGCGAGCTCAGTGGTATTGAAGAAACCATAATTTAGTAACATGTTACAGTACTTATAATGTTACGTTATAAGTACTAATGTGTGAATCTGTGTAATTTGTTATGATATATGAGGACATGTAATAGCGAGTTGAAGCGTACCCTGAGGAATCATAATTATGTGAACTTTTCAAAAACAACAGATTTTTTTTGCAAATTGAACAAAATGTTCAATATAACAAAAGTTGCATTTATTCTAAAAATATTTAACAGTTAAATTTTATGTTTTGTATGTAATTGAACAACTGTTAAAAAATTTAATCAATGCACAAATTTCATTTGAAAAAGAGCTTATTTACTAGCTTTTGAGATAAAACATTGTTGCAGCAACTAAAAAATATAAATGCACAAATAAATTCCTTTGGTTTGTTTAAGGAAAGGAATTTCTTGAAACCTGAATTTTGTTTATTGTCGTGCAAATGAAGCCAGTTAGATGGTACCATGGATTATGCAGACCATCTCAGCTGTCTCGAGGCAATTTTCTTTATAGAGATTTTTTTGGGGGCTATCACTAATTTACTGCATTGCAGCCAAGATGAATGGACAGGAGAAGATGTGTTCTGGTCTAAGTTCAGTTCCAGGGCAGTTTCTGCAGACAGTGTAGGTTCTTGTTTTATCTGGTAAGTAAAACAGGAACCCAGACTATAGACAGGCCGGGTTGTTGTCTATCCCTCTGAAACAGCGACTTGCAAAAGTTTTAGAAAATCTTGCCAAAGATTTGGAAAAAACTGTAAAAAAACCAATAATTGTAAAATATTACAACAACAAAATGGGAGGAGTGGACCGCCTTGATCAGATGTTGGACGACCACTGGGGAAGGTCGCGGACAGGAGAGGACGGCGAAAGGGTTAAGTGAGGTCGGAAGCATGGAGGTAGGAAGTAAGATGGAGTAGCCCTAAACAGGTTTCTCCCGTACCCTGCTCTGAAGCAACGGCGATCCCTACGTGGTGACCAAAGCATTGGGTCATTTACCATTAAGTTCAATGGGTTTTGATGCGATCGGATGTAAATATTTTGTAATTACGTCGTAAATATACATATAAATGTATATATTTTCTTTTTCTACAACACTTCAGAGTCATAAGTATATGAAAACAACATATTTTTAAACAACATTTCATTCTGAACGGAATTAAATGCTATATTTTTCGCAGAACAGTTTTCTCAGAATGGTTTAATTTGAATGAAATATTTTCACAGGCTTTCGTTAATTACATTAGAAAAAAATGTAAGGTAATTCGATTTTATACAGTTAAGGTACAAAAATTAAGATCAAAGTTTATTGTATTATCAATGTAGAATCGGTACTTACTGTCTAGGAATATGATGTCTGTAAACTTATTCCTTTAGTTCTTTAGTTTCGAATTTAATTCGAATTAAGTTCTTTAGTTTCGAATTTAAATTTAGAATCTTTCTTCAGTAAATCACTAAGCGGTTAATGAATAATTAGGTATAGATTTTCTGAAGTAACCAGTTAAACCTAAATAACTTTGAACATCTTTCACACATTTAGGTTCTGGAAAGATAATTACTGCTTTCGTTTTAGAAGAAGAAGGATATAATTTCCCATCTTTAATTTTGTGTCCTAAAAATTCGATTTCGCGCTTCAAAAATTGACATTTCTTAATGTTTAGTTCTAGTCCATATTCCGATGCAGTCTGTAATACGCGTTTCAATTTTTGAATTCCCTGAGCTTCATTTTCGGAAGGAATAATGATGTCGTCCATATAGATTAAAACAATATTGTCCTTTGAAAGATCACGAAATATATCGTAGATGTATCTTTGGAAAACACTTGGGCTGTTGGCAAGACCGAACGGGACTTTCAGAAATTCATACTGTCCGTTTTGTGTCAAAAAAGTTGTGTATTTTCTACTTTCTTCGTCCACTTCAACATGAAAAAAACCGTTCTTTCAATCTAGTGTTGTAAATACCATTGCTGCTTGTAATTTATCAATAACATCATCAATTAATGGCAGAGGAAAGCGATCGCGAATTATTATTTTATTCAGGCGCCGATAATCTACGCAAAGTCTCAATGAGCCACATTTTTTTCTACTTAGCACGATATTACTTGCGTAATGAGAACAGCTTTGTTTAATGATTTGTTTCTCTAATCACTCCGAAATCTGTTTATCAATTTCACGCTGCTCAGCGGGGGGAAAGCGCCGCGGCGAGCAATAAACCGGAAGTTGATTTGTCATCACTATTCGCATCTTCAGGCCAGATGTTTTTATTTTATTCGGCTCATAATTCCTTACTAAGTGTAGTATTTCATTTCTATGTACTCCGTTTTTGATATAACTTAAATCAATTTCCTCGTCATTATAAATATCACGAATGCACATCAAATAGTTTTCAGGTTGCAATTTTCTAATTTCAACTCCTTTTTTATTTACAGTTAATTCCCCTTGCCTTATAATACCAGTACCAATGATCGCTTGTAAAAACATTTCGTTTTCTGCGATAACACAAATATTTGATCGAAATGAAGAACCATCGATTTCGAATTCACCATCAAATTTTCCTATAAGCCTCATTTTCCCATTACCAAACCCCGTTAACTGTAGATCTGCCGACTTAAGTTCAGGAGAACCTATCTTCTTATGTATATCTTCTCGGATTAACGTTACCCGACTACCAGTATCTATTAAAGCATCAATTTGCAAATTACCCAAATTAACAGTTTTATGCATTTCTTTCTGACAAGTCTGAGTTATTGGAGTAACAGCTTTGGCATCTTGGATATTTTTAGATGATGTTTTCGAACAATCTACGGCTTTGTGTCCAAACAAATAACATTTAAAACACTTAAATCCTTTACTCTTATTGTTACAGAAATTCGATTTATGGCCTAAACTTCAACAATTATAACACCTTGGCTCTTTAATCTTACTAGGTACAGCGCGTGTTTTATTTTGTGTGTTAGTACTTGAATAACCCTTATTTTTCGTATCTGGAAGGCGAATTTTCTCATAAATTTTTAATTTCTCTTTGAATTCAGAAATAGTTTTATACCCGTACAAAACAATTTTGTTACTACTCTGATCTGGTATCTCATTGATTACGTAATCAAGAAGTGATGAATCATCAACAGAACCGCGACTGGCTATTTCACGCATGGCAATTAAATATTCGGAAAGTGATTCACCAGGTTTTAAGTGTCGTTTCTGTAACGAATTATGAAGTTATGCACTGTTTATTTTAGAACCAAATTCAGATAAAAGATTTTCTTTTAATTTTTCCCATGATATTATACCTGTCAAAAACCTAATAAATACTTTAGCAGAACCAGTAAGCAATTTTTTAGCAAACATAATTTTCTGTAATTCCGATAACTTAAATAAATAATTTTAAAGATTTTTCTAAATCACCAATGAACGATTCAAGTGGATATGTATCAGTGCCATTAAATTCAGAAATAGTTTCTAAGATATCACGAAAATGTCGGGAAATATTGCTAGGCATTATAATGTTTTCATCCACTGAGTTATTTATGGGAGGTGATTCTGACCGAACAGAATTAATATCATCATATTTATCAGAATCATAAGAACTCTCGTTTTCAGATAACTCATCATCGTCATCACTTTCGGATTTTAAAAGCTTAAAATCACAAAGACTATTCAATATTAAATCACAGTTTTATCAGGATTTGAATCATAATTAAGATGTAACAAATTACACACAGAAATAAAATCATTTGCAGTAAGATGTTTAAGTAATTTTTGTTTCTTCAATATTAAAAATTAGATGGAAAACCACAAAAGTTACGCAATCTAGCTCTATTTTTTCGATCACCCGAAGTTCCAAACACAATTTGATGTAAAAGTTTAATTGACTTAGTAGGCTCAGTCTTTAAAGAATTTGAAATTCTAGGAATAGAATTTAAGGTAGTCATCTTAATTCACAGTATCGTAGAATACTATTCATAGAAGTAACAATGTGGAAATAATCGAAACAAAACTTACTTCTCTTCTTTTATAATATTCATCATGCTTCTTCCTAGGCTCATACCGGCCTGAGCGCCCAATTCTGTAGAATCGGTACTTACTGTCTAGGAATTTGATATCTGTAAACTTACTCCTTTTGTGGCTGTCTAGGGGCTAATAAACTAGTCCAATTTACAAATAACTTGAATATTTAATAGAAACATGAATAGTTGCTACAAACTACAAAATGATTAATGTGTAGAAAGATGAATTTTCATAGATGATATATACAGATGAAGAGAATCGACTGTCTTTTACATGTAAACATCTTTCAGTCGCGTCATCGTCTTAATGGCAGAATCGTCGAAAAAGGTAAAAAATTTATTCTCACAGCTTGTCGCGTCATCCGATTATAATGAACGATGCCATCCCACATTAATATTAAATTATATGTATTATTCCTTTTCTATTTATAGAGCTTCTTCCTAAAATACTTTCTTAAATATGACATGATTTTTTGGCTTCTGAGGCATCTTTTAAATCGAAAAATATAAGTCAATTTATAATTAATGCTCTATTCGGTTCATTTTAAATTAGAGAATTATTAAAAATTAGCGAAATACTTTAAATAGTACTTAACTTTCTCTGAACATTTCTGAAAAGGAATAAAATAAGGATTTTTTTAAAGTATTATTTAAAACTTGTAACTGAGTTATTATAAAATGTAAGGGGAATAATTCTTTTAATTATACTTATCAGATTTTTTACCATTGATTTAAACAATACATATTTCAAAACTCTTTATTACTTTCTTAAGTGCGCATCTCACAGCATTTGCTTTACAATGCCTTTTAACAGATTGCTTTCAAGTACGAACAATTCTTGCTTAAATAGTATTTTAACGTATTTGTCAACAGGATTTCAATTTATGTTTACAATTCAATATTAAGGTTATTATATATTTAAATAACATTTATAATCATTATAAATTAGATACATTTAATAATTAGATTTCTTCACAGTTGTTTATAAATGAATAAATTCTTCATTTCAAATACATTTATAAATAATTTAATGAATATTTATGTATTTTGTTAAAGGCAGATACATGCTTTTTGCAAGCACATGCATAAATAACCATACATATTTCATATTTTGCATTTCCGGCACGTGCAAATCTTTCATTTCTGTGCATTCACTATATTTTATTTTTAATTAACCCAAATAAGTAAAACGTGTAAGCCCAAAGGGATTATTTCTCAGATATATAAAATTAAAATGATGAGTTTAAAATGAGCAACATTAAAGCCTCTCCTCTAAAAAATTTTAAAAGGTACATGTTACAATAATATATGGATATGAAAAAAATGTATTTTATTTAAAACATTTTGGCGTTTGGAACATAAAATAAAAGTAGCGAATACTCTGTCAAGGGTATCGAAAGACGTATACAATTTTAAAGGTATTGTAAGGTCTCAAAGCTTAGAATTTCATAAAACAAATCCATAATCAAAATTGCTGCTGTTAGTTATCGAAAAATAACCAAGATGTGATTTTTGCGTAAATGTCACAAAACTATACAAATTGCTATTATTTATCACACTATGAATGTTTCTTTCATGTGAAAGTGTCCCCTTTTTCGATTTGTATGGAATTGTCGTGTGTCGAAATAATATCAGAACACTGTCAAGCTAGGTTATGAATGTAAACAAAGAACACCCCATCTGGTGACCGAAGCTTCGAAGCAATACTTCACTTCTAGTGCCGGTTGGCCACTTCTTCCTTTCTTACCTCCATGATCGGAAGATAAGCTTCTTCGCTTAGCTGTCTCGCTCCTTTGACCAGGACATTCGCAGCTTCATTGCCGTCTATGCGGACGTGGAATGGTATCCATTGTATTATGCAGCATTTATTTAGTTGATAGATGTAGACAAGATCATCATGTATTTCATGGGGTTGTCTTGAGGTACCCTGCTAAATTGCCAGACCTGAAATATTGACTATAAATAAAAATCAACGCAAAAAAATTTTATGGTGCTAACACTTTCCTAAGCTTTCCTCACACGTATATCATATAATACTTAAAGCACAGTTTGCTTCAATATAAAGTCCCACAGATAACCCAAACTCACACTCCAGTTTACTACTTTTTTCCTTTGGGTGCATGCAAATGTATATTTAAATAATTTAGATTTGGAAATAAGAACTTACTCATTATATCCCACCAATGAGCTATATTCTAGCCAGGGGTTTTCAACTACGGCCCACCAGCACTAACAGTTTTAACACCAGCACTGCAAACATTAAAATAAGCAAGGTAATATATACATTAACTATTTTACATAAAAACCAAGCTAGAAATACTTTCTTGTAAGGCATATTCTTTATAAAGCATATTATGAGCATCATACACCCATTTCTAAATTTACAGTGAGTGAAATAAAATAAGACTTTTTAATAAAATAAGACTAAAAATATTTGTCATATTACATTTTATAATAAAATTTCGTGTGTTATCTTTACCTACTTCCATAGTAGTATTTTGGAATTGTTCATAGAAATTTTCAGCAGCGATTTTGTCTAAATCTTAATTTTGGATTTGTATATGTTGTAATTTATTTTAATTATGGATATGTGTTTTTCAAAAAAATTAACCTCAGTATGAAATACCTATGAGCGAAAGTTTGCATCTTTTCAAAATTTAAACAAGATGCGCTGATAAAATGCTACAGTGAGAAGGTAAATCCATTAAAAGTAATATTACATAGGAAAACGACGAAAACGTCTTATATTATGAGGCAAGAATAATTTTTAACAACTTTTAAGAAATTTATATTAGACAGAACTGCAATAAAGTCTAAAAAACATGTCTCCTTGTTTTCAAAGCGGTAGAGATGCAATTGTAAAAATCTCCTTGCCTTGTTTAAAAACATGTGTATGCTATTCATCATAATTATGAATGAAAAAAAACTAGTTCTTGGCCCTCGAGGCTTAGTGAAACAGCCAATATGCCCTGTGGGGTAAAACATTTGGAGGCCCTATTCTAGACAAAAGTAGTTAGAAAATACTGAGTTTGGAATGATTTGTTTTCTCATGAAAATCCATATTTAGCTTTGCAAAACTTCAAGGTTCCTATTCTTTTGTGTTGGGTTCCAGACTGCTGACGTAACATTCTTGTAATACGTCAGTATGAGGTTGTAAAGTAAAATCGAAAACAATGCAAATCTCACGAAATATTACTATTAGTGAAGAAATGAATTGTTCTCTATCTTCCTTCGACTTTTGATCTTTTGTCCTGATCATGATAGATCTGTCAAAGTACGTTAAATCTTAAATTTCTGAAAGAAATTAAGATGAGCTATTTACCATTTATCTTCAAAGCATTTTCTCAAACTGTCCTTTAACAGAGAAAGAATACGGAAATTTAATTCATCTTAAATTGTCTAAACCAAGGAAAATGCCTTTTGATAATTGACAGTGTCCTATTAGGAGTTAATAATGTTGTCAAGAAGGTGGCTGACAGTTACACGGAAGTTTGTGCTTCGACATTAATTTGAACATTTAAAATTGCGAGACTAAGAAGCATTTTAAGAAGTAAATGATATTGTCAAAAAAGTAGACGGTAATTAAAGCAGTGCTTGCGTGGTTCTGCACGAGTATAAAAACCTAAATTATGTAACAACATTCTAATTCTACGACTACAGTTTCTTGGAAAGGAGCCTTGATCTACCCGAACTTAATGAAGATAGAGTTCTAACTACGCAAAATTAGCTCAAAATACTTCATACCCTGTGAGACTGCGAAACGAGTTATTGCTTCACCTAAAAATATGCGACATTGTCTTCTAAAAAGGTTTTAAATAAATATTTTTATTTAAAACGTAAACCGAACAGAAAGCACAGCTTATGTGTACATTCGAAACTCCAGCACTTGAGGGTATTAATATAGTTGAATTTATAACTAAAAAAAAGTATGTGTGCACCATATGACTTCCTTGTACGGAATATTAAATTATATGCATTTTTTCTTGCATTTCATTTAAACGTATTTCATTGAATGAAATCTACTTCGTCGATAGCGCATAAACCATAATAGAATAAATGCACTCTTTACAATTCACTATATTTGTTTACCATTAAAAATACTTCGTCGATAGCGCATGAACCACAATGAATAAATGCACTCTTTAAAATTCACTATATTTGTTTACCATAGCGACACTCTGACCCTAGGTTCACTTAACAGCGTTACATTTCAATCATTTTTTAACTCAGAATGCACAAAATTTATATCATCTTAAGAATTATCTAATCGTTGCCACATGTTCTATTCAAATACTATAATAAATCTAAAACGATATATAAAAGAAATTAAACAAAGAACAACAGCAACAACAACAACAACAAAGAAAAAAGAAAAAAAAAAAAAAAAAAGAAACAGTTTTTTCACAGACGATTCACTATTTCTCATTCAATTGATTCAGGTCTCACTTCGCGACAAGTCAAAAATACATAAAAACTCAAAATTTCTGTATTGAAAATTATGAAGTAAATCTTAAACACTTATTTCCTCGAATAAATTCCAGAATGGATTAAGCATGATTTAATTCTCAATAATAAAAGAAGGTGTTATCTTTGTTGTTGCGAAACTTACTTTCTCTAGATTGGCAACAAATCTACTATTTTGTTGTTTCAAATGTAAGAAAGCAATTGCCGGCATGGGAAAAATTATTAGGCTTAGCGGCAGTTAAACAACCTTTAAATTGTTAATAATTCTAAACATATTGCATAGAGATTTACTAAAGACATAAAAACTTTAACCGGAAAATAAGAACAGCATAATTCAATCATTTTTAAAGCAAAAAATGCACAATTTACAAACATATAAGAATAAAGAAACTGAGAACACTGAGCCGAGTAACGGAGTGGATATACATACATATATTTATATACTTTTGGTGCGGCCGATTGCAACCAAAATACTAGGTGCACATCTACATTTTATAGCAGTCCCATATACAAAATTTCAACATTCTGAGGCTCGTTTTGAGTTATAGGATATATATATATATATATATATATGTACCTACGTACGCACAGACGTCACGAAAAATTCTCTTTAGAATTCATTTTAAATTAGCAATTTTTTGGTGGGGAAAGAGTCCTTTATTTTGTTCTTACGAAGAGATATCAAGCAAAAACATCGTTAAATTGCATTCGATAGCGATGAAAATGGATATTTGCATTGAAATATGATGCCTGAAACTTTTTGCAATTACAATACTTCCTTTTTACTTCGTACAAGGAAGTGAAAAGTATCGTAGCTCGAAAGTGCACAAATGTGGCCTAACTACGCTGGCTCAAACTGAAATTGCGCAGTTTAACTTCAGATAGGAAATACATAATGTTGACATATTAACTGTCAGAGCTAGTCAATAAAAAGTACACCTGCGAATATCGCTGCAAACGCTGTGTCTCTAAAACATTCGAAACTCTCCACCTAAATACGATTATCGTTTTCGTATCCTAGTGAGGGATAGCTATATTCTTTGTAACGATATCTGCTCTTTACCCTTTAAATACTTTTAAAAGTTATTTATAAAAAACGGATGAAATGTTTACTCTAAAAACATTCATTTGCCACTTTATTTCTAATTTCCAATATATTTTCATCATTCTTTGCTTGTAGTTACGTTGAATGTCTTCAAAATAAGCAAGAAAAATGAACAAAAAGAATTGCTAAGCGACTTAGAAAATATTTCCATACGATTTAGATAGAATATGGCAAGCAAATTGTATTTACTTTGACGATTAATGGCATGATATATGCAACAGTTATCGTTATCAAGTCTGTAGCTGACATAGTGAAATGGTATTTTTTCGAATGTAGTATAAAAAGGATTTAATTTGCATTTAAAATATAAGTTAACGTTATTTTTCTTATTAAATTATAAGAAAACGTTTCTAATTGAACTTCTTTACGAAGGTTATACATAGCAGACATTTTATGTACCGAATTCTCCCCTTGCCATTATTCCAAATGTTCCCTTTAATTCTTTAATACTTTTTCATACTTTTTAAAACTGGAAGCACATTTCTGTAACTAATACTGAGAGAAATACAACCTGTATAACCAAATTTTCACAGCTCTGTATAAGTATACTTCATTTATTTTTGGATGTTTTCATTTGTCAATAAATAAGAAAACATGAATACGAATACAAAGAATAGAATATTCGGAAACGAAGTGATGCGAAAACGTGACGCATTTATCCAAAATCAATGTGTTTAATGAATTGTAATATACATAACAGAAAAAAAAAAGAATATTCTTCAGAAAGATTTGTTTGCTATTAAGATTTGCTCGAAACGGACCTAACCCTTTAGATTTCTCTCTGCGGTAACCTGACTTATTTAGATCTATTTTTGTAGAGTTCGTCGGAATCAACACCTTTAGTGTTCTTATTGTAGGGATTTGTGAAGAAAAGAGTGTATTGAATGCCTGTGGCCGATGTTGCGAAATTGGGCGTCTGAATGACAGAAGCGATAATTCGAGACTGCTACTCATACCAGGGTATTTACTTGTTTCTTTTCTTTTTTTTTTTTCTTTTTTTTTTTTTATGATTTTATTGTATTGTTGAAAATTGATGATATTACTTACTATTCTGCCTTTTTCACTTACGTTTTGTAAGTCTCGTGTGATACTTTGTGGTGCACGAGGATTTCGTTTTCTTTAAATTAAAAAAAAAAAAAATACTCATACCAGGGATGCTTCAGGACTTTTGGAATAAGACAAAGCAGCGTTTCTAAGACTGTGGTTCGCGAATCACAAATGATTCTCAAAATCTACCCTACTAGTCCTATTACAATTCCAAAAATATCCTGTTGTTTGCAAATAAAATTAACACGATTTTACATCATTTCTTACTAATGATATGTTGCTAAGTATACTGGCATATCTTTTAATTATATTTTCAAAACTAAGTGTGCTGTATCTCTCTATATGAGGTAATTCATTGACTGTTCTCAATTTCCATGAGAAATTAAAGGAGCTTAACAGGAACCTTTGTGGGTTAGTTGGGTAAAGCAGAGAAATTTGTCACTATTTCCAATCTTAGAATCTTTCTTCAGTAGAAAATAAATAACGTTATTGGCTTGGTTTAGTTTATTTATGGCAAAGCACACACTACCTAAGGGGAGGAATGCATTCGTGGAGGAATTTCTAAATAACGTTGTAATGTTGCGCGCTTCCAACCTGCACGCAACAATAGTGGTGACTGCTGAGAACTGGAAAGTAAACAAAGTCTTGAGAAGGGCTTAAATCCCTTTTTATTCAACTTTAGAAATTACAAATGCGTGCTCTTGACGCTCACAAACTACGCCGACCCGGCGGTAAAATAAAAATAAGAAAGTGAAAAGAGATAATAACAAGTGACTAACTACGAGGCTCTCTAAACGTAACTAACCTCACCGCGTTCTAAGATACCGCTGATAATTCAGCAACTTCTGAATATTACGTTGAAAGATTAACAATCTGCCGAGGCAAGCACACAGGCCGAAACGCGTGGTTCTTCAATTTCTAACTAGCCACCTCCACGCTCGTGAAGGAAGAAAGCACACTTTCGAACTCGTTTCCCTTCTATTTAACTCAGATTACTTCCGCTGACAATTTGAATCCTTGCGCGTTCTACTAAAATTTACATACTCTGGCATTGGCAATTCTAGGGAAAAGTAAGGCTTGACAGGAAAGATAGTTTAAACTTGAAATAAATGTTAGTTAAAATAAATATAAACCCTACAACGTTATTGGAGAAGAATTATGTAATGGCATACACAAATACACTCGCATCTCGAAACTCTGAGGTCACATACTGAAAACAACGAATTGGCATTTATTGAAAACAAAAACTGTTAATTGAACTCTCGAATGATACTGGACTTAAAATGAAATTCCAGGCAGAAGGAAAGGTTAATTTCTGGTCATCATTATCAGTGACCTTCTTTAGTTGCCTAAACTGGCATCTAATAGTCTTGGGACGAATTATTACGATTATCTATTATTACCTGAAAAGAACTAAAGAGTCTTGAAAAAGTTTAAAACAACCTTTATGTCAGAGCACTATAACATAAACTCACGATTCGTACTTAACAAAACAACCATCATTTGTGGGCATGAAACTTAAAGTAACTGTGAGATTCAGATTTAAAATTAAGCCTAGCAGTCAGACTTCCCATTTTATTTAACGCGAATTTGGCTCAAAACTTTTCACCGGCTTAATAATTAAATGTTGGCAGTAATAACACAAAGTCTAGAATTACAATCTTATCATAACTAGCGAAACCTAGTAAAGTAGTCTCGAGAAGCAGAAACACAATGTGTCTTACAATAAAAAAAACAGAACCTCTGTTTAAAAACTTTCTAACCTCATTAGCATTCTGGTAAGGATACGGAAAGAATATCTAAATCATACAATAACTAGTTACACAAAATAACAGTAGCCCTACAAACTGCATAAAAGTGTAAAATTTAAAATTCATTTTACTATGTATTTGTGTAGAAAAGGGTCTTTATCTCTAACTCAAATAAAAATAAAGGACTAAAATCGATTTGATATTTGGGCCGATTTCACACTGAAGCTTCGCAGCATACAGCTAGGCAGCTTTGCAAAAATCGGCAGGTTAATCCATATCATTAATGCGAATACCAACTTTCATTTCATTTTTTGTTAATAAGATTATTACTAATCTAAAACTTTTTAATACCTACAAATTAATTTAACTTTTTTGTTATTAATGTAATTGATTAGTACCAATATAAAATTAAATATATTTAGTATAATTTTTTCCTAGCATAGTAAATTATGCTAGAAAAAAAATTGCTTTCGAAGGGTACAAAGGGAAAGATGTAAGTGTGTGATCGCCCGCAGAATATTCTAATTTATAGAAGTGACCTCTAATTGGAAAGCGTTTTGGAAACGCTACGTATAGCCTAGATATAGCCCAAACTTCAAAAACTAAATCGATTGAGGTTTAAAAAGGCAATTAACGTTTTCAGCAAAACTCTTGTTTTATTTACTATATCAGGTGTTACAATGAAATTATTTGAGATAATTACACATATTTTGTCCAAGATGAAAAAAATGACCACTTCTTGTGGTTAGTGTCAGTGACCACCGTCTAAAGTCATACTTGAAATTAAGGAAGAAATTTTATAATTATGGTCATTTTATTTCTCCCGCCTTCTTGGCGTGCCTTTGTGGTGTGATAGTCTGCACGCTGGGTGCGTATTCCAGAGGTCCGCGGTTCGATTTCCAGTTAAGGCGTTGCTAATTTTTCAATCACTCTCGCGTCAAAATATTCTTAATGTATCTACAATTTAAGATGCGTCGCTCGCATTAAAAGAAATAGGGAAAAGGGGGATTTACTTGAAACCAACAACAAATGTTAAAAATATTCTAAAATGTTTTGAGAAATTCTTCCCAGCTGTATAAACCGCAATGCAATAAGCACACTGATTTCAGATGCACATGAATATTCCTTTTCATCATTCATGTTTTTCGGACATCCTGTAATTAATTGCATCAGTATATAGAATAAACATTTGTAAAGGCTCCACCTGGTCAGAGTTAGGTCCAAGATTAAAGGAAAAATTCCTCTAATCTCTCTATAAATTACCAACTTTTTTTGTCGTCGGTCAATATCATCTGCTTGCGCAGAGCAGGAAGTTCTGGAATCAAATATCTCACTTAAGAAAATGTCTTTATGCTGCTACCTAACTACAGCATCTTAAACACCACTTAACAGCCGTTCACAAAATGAGTTTTCATCGTAATGTACAATCAATATAAGAACGCATTCAAGTCTTCTCTCAGAACGCTGTCATTATCAAGACGGTAGCTAGTATGTAGATAACATAGAGTATCAGGGGAATGTAATAGAGCGTACACAGCAGATATAAAATGTGCTGTGTGCAGCAATTAAACATTTAAGACCATCAATACAAAGCATACATTGCATAACAAAACATATATGAAAAAAATATATATTACAAAATTGACAGAGAAATATTATGAGATGCCGTCAATACAGAAGTCATGTTGCTGCATTTAAAAAAAAGATATTTTACTCTGAACAAGCTTTTTACAATATTAACAAGAGCTTTTCTACGGTTTACAATATTAAAAGAGTAGAACTCTGTGCAGCAACAATGCACGATTACCATGGAATAAGTTATAAATTATTTTTCTGTTTTCTCATTACGTGCTTTTGGAGTGTATTTGGTAGCACGTCTAGTTGGCAGTCAGAAGTCCCAGGTTAAATTCCCGCCACAACAAAGATAATTTTTTTTTCAGCATTCCTTAATCCAAATGTCCTAAGAAGACTGTCCAGAGGGTCCAACTACAATTGGTACTTTGTAATCAACTGTATTTTAAGAATGGGATTTCCCTCTCGCTAATCACTCTTTAAGTTGTGGGATAGTATAAACAATTATCCACTGCCTTAGTTCATGCCTTCTTGCTGTAATTTGTTGCACGTTCGATCAGTATCGAGAGATCTGGAATTCGAATTCCCTCGAGGACATCGCTGATTTCTGATATTTCTCGACTTTCACAAAGTATAAAAAACACTACAGTGGTATACTATTAAAAGGTATTAGACCATAATTCATGACCACTTTAAATTTCCTTCTTCCCCAGTTATCCTTAAATTCGGAGAGAATATAAAAGATTTTCTCTTTCTTCTACACGTGCCTTCATGGTATAACTGATAGTACGTTCGGCTAACAATCGGAAGGTCAAGAATTTTAATTTCAGGGAAAGCACTGCTGAGTTTTTGTATTTCATTCTCACTTAAATATCTAATCGTTCTACAAAGTTACCATATAAGGCACTTTATTTTAGAACAAATAGAGTAAAAAGCAGAATAATCTCAAAAGGGATTTGCATTTTTCGCAAAAAGACACTACACAAATTAGCAATAATTATGCATATTTACATGGTAAGGCATTTTAAGTTCAATATAGAAAATATACGCAGCAGAAAATTAAATTCATAAAAAGCAGTCCGCAAGTTTACAAATATAAGAGTCTTGTCCGACAAAAGTAGTGTTTTTGAAGTGACAGGCTCTTGAAGTGACAGGCCCTCTTTCTATTTTATCGCTTTCTCTCTACTTTTCGCATTCTCTTGAAAAACGGGGCTTGAACACTTTGTTTGCCAAACAGAAAGAATGGGTATGAGAAGGTTAGGTGAGAGAATTAAACAAAATCGCTCAAACTCATCACAGGTGAAAAATGCGAAACTGGCAGCGGGTTTTAGTATCAGAACTTGAAGTTGATCATCCTTTCACTCACAAAAACATGTCCTTGCTTCGGGTTCAGATCAGAATCTTATACCTTCATAATATTTATAAGAACGCGATATCCAAGTAAAAGATTTATTTAACTCTTTAAACGATTTTAATTTTTTTTATTTAACTCTTTAACGCGATATCCAAGTAAAAGATTTATTTCTCTCTTAAGGGCGGTGGTTACCTACAGTAACCCCCTTTTCTATTGAACGTCTTACTCACTCGTGTGAGTGGTTTTCAAGACTGATCGTTTCTGAAGTTCCCTTATAGCTCACTAGATGGCAATGAAGAAACATAAACCAATCAAAAAACATAATCCAGTAGTTGATGCAGCAATTCATCTTCAAGAAAATAAGCATCAGCCATCGAAGACACCATCACGACAGTGTGGAATCTGCAGCTCCAAGAAAAAGCCTGTTAGAAGAGTGTGGGAATGCAGCACATGCAAAGTTGCACTCTGCTTGAAAAAGAAAAACTGTTTCCATGAGTACCATAGAGACTGAGTTGTAGGGATGTGTTCTATGGGCGGTGGTCGCTGACACTAACCACCAGAAGTGGTAATTGTTTCACGCGTCTTGGACAAAATATGTGTAATTATCGCAAATAATTTGATTGCAACACCTGATATAGTAAATGAAAAAAAAGAGTTTTACTGAAAAAGTTAATTGCCTTTTCCTGCCCCTCAAAGAGTTAAGCTACATTTTACAGTAAACGGAAACTAAAATATTGAATAAGTTCTTGACATTAAAAATATTTTAACAGCATACCGACATACTACTGTATGGATACGCACGAAGGTTAAATACATAATAATATACTAATTAAAATTTTTTTCCCAATGGTTGCCACTTGCCTAAAACGGCACTGGCCACTCCTAAGGCCAGAAGTGGTGGCCATTTTATTGTGTCCCTTCACAGGAGGCGGCCACCGTTACCTTCTATGAAGGGACAGACAATTATACATTCATGGCTTCGCCATAATTCGAACCCGTGCCCATCGGCATCACAGTCAGGCTTCCTTAACCACTATACCGTCTGCGCGGCACTTGATTAAAATAAAAGCATAGAGTCTCAAAGGATAGCTATTCTTAAATTCAGTTTCTGAAACCTTTTCCCTTGACATCACGAGATAAAGCACAATACAATACTATAATTATTTACATTATCCGCATTTTAAAGTTGGATAGGGAGAAGTGCGAGGCCTAGTCCACCAAACTTAGGTAGTAACGAGTTAGATCTCAGATATACAGACTATAAGGCATTTCAAAGTCAGTAAATTTGAAACATTAAATGTGCTTTTGCTGGGAACTATTGATCTTCCATCTGCTAGATGCCTTAGTAGGATAACCACGATAACACCTATATGGAGGAATGCAATAATTTCTTACAACTACAGATTGCGACTTTGAGTTTCTTGTCAAAAAAAAATGAATAAAATTGAGATTTCACATGCAGATCACATTAAGTCTTTAAACTTTCTTTTCTCATACTCGCGCATATTTTAGACATTGAACTAAACAGTTTTTAAATAAAGTCTATATAATAAACTCTTAAGTATAGAAGATTAGAACTCTTTACGAATAAATAGTACAAAAGAATATATTTTGAAAGTCACTTTCATTTCTTGCTAACGTAAAGCCTGAACTAATTTCTTAACAATTCCCCCATTGTTCTTTTAAAATGATTGCAAGACCTTTTCTCCATGTATCTTTGTCAGTTGTACACCTTGTCAGACTATTTTAACTCTAACTCTTTTTTTATCTTGTTTAACTGACTACCAGGAAACAGTAAGGAAACATGAAGAGCAGCAACAGTTAAATTATTCTAAAAGAACTTAAATAATTCTTTGAAATTAACATCTGAATACGATGAATAGATTTGTTTACAAGAATAAGTGATGGTATATTGGATCCGTTGACATAATGGAGTCCTGTGGAGCTTCAAATTACTTTATGTCTATTTGCTCTCTAAGCCTAAGGAAAACTGTTTTTTTTTTCTTATTATTTAAGAAAAATTCAAGGTGATGTTAGCAATAATCAGTAAGTACAAGCGCATGAAACTGTTTCACTTTCAAAATGCCTTGATTCTATGACTTTTAATGGACAGTCAGGTCTATTCCTAAAGTATAACTACTGACTGATTCATTTGAACAGACTAGAATTATGTCAGTAAGCAATGGTTTATTACATAAAACAGTTTTATTGATTCTTATGCATTCTGCGATGCTGAATTTGATTATAAAATAAAAAATTTTAAAGCTCCATGTTCAGAACGTAGAGATTCCGGATTTTCCAAGTTCCAAATTCATACACACTATGGTTGTTTATCTGAAATCAGATTTATTTTTGTTTAATTGTTTTATAATCAATTTCCAATCAATTTACTCAAATGATATCAATATTAGTTGTTCAATATCAATATTATCAATATCAATATCAATATCAATATTAGTTGAACATAAATTCTTTGCGATTTGACAATTTGTGCCTTTTCTGTTTGCATTACGTTGTAGGAAATAAATATCTAAGTTAATCGTTTGGTTGCTTGGAAGCAGCTGAAAATATAAAACATTTTTGTAATACCATCAAACTGACAGCATGATCTTTTTTCGATGCAATTTTGCTTTCGATGTGATTTGTACTAATTCATCATGCTTGTACCATGATGTTTTCGATTAATGTTATTGTAGACGATCCATTTTTCATCACCAGTGATAATTCGTTTAAAAAAAACATTGACTGCATTACATCTGAAATTCGTAATTCAAATACTGACTCTTTACGTTCAGTGAATTTCTTTCAGCTCATGCGGAACCCAGATTGATTTTGCGTTTGATAAATGTAACCCTTTTTCAATCTCTCGCAGAGTTAAATGACTACTCGATTCAATTCTAGCTTTAAGTTTGTCATCATCAACTTTAGAAGATCGGCCAGAACGTTAGTCATGTTCAAAAGAAAAACCTCCAGAACCAAATTTTTTAAACTAATTCTGACACATGCGTTCTGTTAAGCAATCAACACCATAAATTTGTAAGCCACAGCCACTTTCTTACTTTTATGAAAATAAAAACGTAAGCTTTGGCGAAAATGTTTACTTTTGTACCCTGCTTTAAAATAGACAGTAAACTAACAGTTGCGGAAAAAATACACGGAATTTGTTTTTTAACAACCTAGAAGTGTCAAAGACGAAATCCGAAAAGAAAAAAAAATATAAGATTGCAGAAGTATAACAAAACGAACATACTGATGCATAGTTGGGCGAATCAAAATTAGTTTCTTGTCAACCAATAGTTTATATCAGTAAATGTGTTAAAATTTTTTTCAGTTATTTTACTTACTATTTCAGCTAAAATATAATAGTCCAAGTAAATGTGCTTATTATTACATGACGGACATATCCACTGTTCTCTATGCGAAAATATTCTTATTTTTAGATAGAAAATCCATCTTTCTTAAGAAGGCAATTTTCCTTGTATTTTTAATGCATTTTTCTTAGAGAATACTGAAAGAATAGTTGAAGCTATATTAAACTATACAGACCATTAGGCATTTCGCTTTAAAGCAGGAGACTTCAAACTTTTATTGTGCTTTTTTCGGGACGATCTTCGACTGCTAGCCAGATGTGATTCCCAGTTATATAACGAAAAGACGGGATAAGGAGGTAGAAAAACATTAAAAACAGTTTAAATAGCTCTATCTAATTTACTTTTGTGATAATTTTGCTGAAGATGTTTTTTTCTTAGAAATGAACATATGATCGATGCTTAATGTTAGAATGAGTATCCCATAGCAAATAATAATCTACACCTATGTGGAAAAATTAAGGACGAGACGGTTTTTTCAATATAACTTTGTACAAAAGCTTTCCAAATTAACACATTCAATACCGTAAGATCCCCAACACGTAAGGACATGAGTAATGTAAGCAACACTTACTAAAAGAGAAATCAGAGCGATAAAAAGAAGCTTTATTGAAAAAGTAGCACGGAGCGCAATGCGACTGAAGGCCGAAAAATCCCTGTGATGGGTGTCCAGCAAGAAACATCCGGTCTTTAATAGGGGATATGATCTCCCCTGACTGCTAGGCAGGTTTCACAGCGTCTGCCCATGCTGAGAATGAGGGTGTCTATGAGTTGTTGAGGCATTGCTGCTCATTCGTCTTGCAGCGTCAATCGAAGCTCCGGAATCGTTACTGGTGGTAAGGTACGAGCTGCCAAGCGTCTGCCTAGAAAATCCCATACATGCTCGATGGGATTGAGATCCGGAGATCGTGCCGGCCAATCCATACGTTCAATATCCTCACTCTCTAAGAGCTGTTCGGCAGCTACTATGCGATGACATGGTGCATTGTCGTCCATGAAAAGGAACTGCGGACCCATAGCGCCTCTAAAAAGACGCACATATGGAAGAAGAATCTCGTTACAATAACGGGTCCCGTTGACTGAACCTGCGTCGAAGATGTGAAGGTCTGTACGACTACCAAGCATGATGCCTCCCCAAACGAGAACACCGCCACCTCCATACCTGTCCCTTTCAATGATGTTCGAGGGATGATTGCGGCTTCCCCGCTCTCTCCAGATGAGTATGCGATGAGAATCGCTACTCAGACTGAATCTGCTCTCATCTGTAAAGAGTACTCGTCCCCATTCATTGTCTCTCCAATTCCGGTGTTCCCGGCAGAGAACGACTTCTCCGATGGGCAGGCGTTAGAGGTACACACCGTACAGGGCGTCGTGCAAACAGACCACCACCATGCAGTTTTCTGGCCACGGTAAAACGCGATATCGGTCGTCTAGTCGCCTGTGTCGTGTGTCTAGCGATTTCTCCCGCTGTCTGCCGCCTGTTTCTTCTGGCCTGTAAGGCAATATACCGGTCATCTGCGGGTGTGGTTCCTCGTGGACGACCACTACTAAACCCCTGGATAGCTATTCCTGTAGTTTGAAATTGTCTCCAAAGTCGTGAAACGATGCTGTGAGCACTTCCGAACTCTGCAGCCACACTTGTCACACTGCGGCCTTCCTCCAACTTTCTAATGCTTCGACCTCGGGTAAAAGCATCCAGATGTCGTCTAACAGATTGATTATTTGCCATTTCTCGCTGAGGCAGCAACTCGGTGGGATTTTAATTGCTATACGGCGTGCAATCTCTTTGCCAGAAATACTGATCTTACACCGACAACATGCTTTATACTACTTAGACACTCCCCCATTACGTCTACCTGCATATCTGCGCATGTGCTACAGTACATCACCTTACTTGCCAGTACTTGCCAATGTACTTGCCAGGCGCTAATATTTCTGTTACAGAAATGATTAGTATTTTGATCTCTGAATAAATATATAAAATTAATTATTTTCGCATTCTATAGGCTCAGTGATAAATACATTAGCTACCCCCCTAAAAAAGGAGAAGAAAACGAAAACTG
The DNA here is from genome assembly GCF_044657685.1 of Stegodyphus dumicola. NCBI lineage: Eukaryota > Metazoa > Arthropoda > Arachnida > Araneae > Eresidae > Stegodyphus > Stegodyphus dumicola. The sequence continues at coordinate 132,523,060 of NC_140776.1, forward strand.
CTGACTTCAAAATATCATACTCATGGTTAAAAGAACAGTAACTCAAAAAATGGAAACATTACTTTGCTTGTATTTCACTCCATTTAAAACCTGCAGCTAAAAATGCAATGTATCCTGTCTAATGACTGCTTGCAGTTCCAAATGAAGAGGTCGTTATGCAAAAGTAATTACGATACTACTTACTTTTGTTTATATTTTTAATTTGTTTTTAATGTTTAAAATGTATTTCACTGTTTCATTACGATTCCAAATGATTTTTCTCTTCTGTGGAAATGGTCATATTAGAGATGTGATGTATACTATCAGTATTTACTTAATGAGTTGAGGAATACTGGTCAAATTTTAAGAGAAACACTCTAATGTAAAAAATTCGGTAAAACAGCAACCAGAGTTTCCCGTAAATTTTGAATGAAACTCTATCAATTTCAAGAACGTTGAGATACGGATCACTCGTCTTCAGGAGCAAAAACATTTTGCCTTGATTAAATTTTGTCTTAATTTAGCCTTAAAAATTTTGCCACATTTTTTTTTGTTCCTGAAGATGAGTAATCCGTGTGTGAATGCTCTTAAAATCAAGAGATATTTATTCAATATTCATGCCAGACTACGGTTGCTGCTTTTCTAAATTTTATAAATACTATCCACCTTTGAAGGGGCCGTCTTAAGGAAGAGATCTTAAAGAGGCATTTCACTGCATTTTATTTCTATTTCTGAAAGCAAAAGTATTATTTTATTTCAATTTCCGTTTTTACTATGTAAATTTTTTAGTAAAAAAAATTGTTTTTCTTATTGTTTTGAAATACTTAATAGAAATGTATTTCTCAGTAAATACAAGAACCTCAGTAGTTGCTTCGAGCAAGGTGTGTTTCAGAGAACAAATTTTCTAAGGGAGAAACAAACTTTTGGATACTTTGCATTACATCGCTTATAATAACGATAAGAAAACTCTTCGTTAATGCCAAAGTAAATATTTTTCTTTTAAGAACCTATTTTTAAAGCCTTAGAAATGCTTGAGAACTTTCAAAGGCTCATAAGTAATAACAGCATTTTATTTGTGAAGAATCCTCTTTCCTTACTAGTAATAACCGGTGAAACCAGTTACAAAAATATCATGAACTTAAATTAACCAGCGATAAATTTATGACGACTGCTTGAAGCTCAACCTAAAGTGTAAATTCTAGACTCAAACGCATAGCAGATATTCCACTAGGAGATCATGACGTAAGCAAATCGACGATTTTATAATTGAAGATTTTGTTAACATACCAAGCCATTCGAAAGAGGTCAGTTCGGCTTACGTATTTGGACACTGATACGACCATGACACCACACTGCTGCCCTAATTATGTAAATCATTTAACTGGCCTTCACCAAACGATTCCCACAAACACAACATAATTTACAACAGTGATGACTTTTTGTTCTACATCTTGGGTCTTTTAAAAGAAGTTTTCCCTTTCTCAGAGCGAAATTATTTTACTGTTGCTATATATAACTGCTTTTTATTTTTGAGAAAGTTCAAAAGTGTGTAATTGTTGCTACAGGATTTATTTATTCTTTTGATGATGCTAAAATAAAAATTATGATTGTATATGTGTTTTATTGTTACATGGGCTATAAATGCTTAATTAAATTCTGTCGTAAACACTGTGCAAATAAACTGCTTAAATATGACCAGTTGCTATTATTACATGATAAATTATTAAAATTATCAGGTCACAATAATTTCAATGAATTTCGCAAAATTATCAGAATAGTGAAATACTTGAAAATAGTACAAAAGGTTCGACAAATAATTTTCCATTTTAATCAATATATTCCAATCATTAATTATAATTATAAATAATATCAAGGCTTTTATAATGAATTTAATTTTTGGTCTGCAGAAAATTAAAAATTCAGGTATTTTCATTTTGGAAAATGTATGTAATAAAAAAAAATCATTCTAGAATAAAATTTCCTTTTTACCCCCCCCCCCCATTTTGATGGTAAAGAAAAACTGAGAATTTTCCTTTTGAGAAGTCTACGAAAAAAACAATGCTTTTGATCATCAGATATATGGGATTTAAATTTTGAAAAGTATATCATCATTTGCTCAGATTATATTGAATTATTAAGATTTCATCAAATGATAGATTTAGCTCTTCCTTTATTTAAGTTTTATTACTACTTAATGTTGAGTTAATTCGCTTACTCCATAATATAAAATAATGGAATTTAAACGTGGGACAGACAGCTTAGACTGAGGAAATTTCTGAATTCATTTCTGTAATTCATTCTGGAAGAATCGCCAGTGTGTAATAAATAAAAAAACACTGATGTTCTTTAATCTTAAATTTGGCGAAATTAATAATTTTGGAGAATTACTGATATAGATTAGTCTTCAAAATTATAATATGATTCTTATTTTTAAATTTTCGATCTATTCAAATCTAAAAAAAAAAGAATTTTTCTACAACATTTTTCAACAACTCTTTATTCACATTATCTGGAATAATTGAGTGAAGGTATCTTTCCTGTAGTATTTCAAATGAAGATTTTGATAAAAAATTAATTACGTGACTTAAAATTTCAGATAATGCAGAGAATTATTTCTAAGCAAATAAGTCAAACAAAAAATTAACTTACTATAACTATGGTTAAAGTAAAGTCAAAAAAATATTGAATTGTATTACATTAATTAAACATTATGAATACCGCAAGTGTAACATTATGTTTGCAGTTTATTCCTTTAGGTTTTGAAATTTATATTTAAAATCTACCATTTTATGCTTATGTATATAATCTAAGAGCTCATTTTTACTTCCTTGTACGAAGTAAAAAGGAAATATTGTAATCGCGAAAAGTTTTAGGCAGCATATTTCAACGAAAATATCCATTTTGACCGCTATCGAATGCAATTTAACGATGGTTTTGCGTGACATCTGTACGTAAAGACAGAATAAAAGACTGTTTTCTTCCAAAAAATTATAAAACTGCTTTAAAATGAATTCTGAAGAGAATTTTTTGTGGCGTCTGTACCAACGTATGTACGTACGGTACATATCTCGCATAACTCAAAAACGAGTAGCCTCAGAACGTTGAAATTTTGTACATAGGACTGCTATAACATGTAGATGTGCACCTCGTATTTTGGTTCCAATAGGCCGCACCAAAGGTATATAAATATATTTATATATATAACCGGCTCAGTGATCTCAGTTTCTTATATGTTTGCAAATTGTGCATTTTTTGCTTTACAAATGATTGAATTATGTTGTTCTTATCCTCCTTTTAAGGTTTTTATGCTTTTAGGAAATCTGCAAGCAATATTTGTTTAAATATCACCAATTTATAAACTGCTTAAGTGCGGTTAAGCCTGTATTTTAAATAACATGTCGGACATATTTGTTTACATTTGAAACAGCAGAATAGTAGATTTGTTGCCAAGCTAGAGAGACTAAGCTTCGCAACAACAAAGATAATGCCTTCATTTGTTATTGCGAATTAAATCATGCTTAATCCTTTCTGTAATTTTTTCGAGGAAATAAGTGTTTAAGATATTCTTCGTAATTTTTAATACAGATATTTTGGGTTTTTATGTATTTTTGCTTTGTCGCGAAGTGAGACTGAATTAATTGAATGAGAAATATTGAATTGTCTGTGAAAAACTGTTTCTTTTTTGTTTTGTTTGCTTACTTTCTTTTATACATCATTCTAGATATATTACAGCATTTGAATAGAACATGTGACAACGACTAGGTAATTCTTCAAATGATATAAATTTTGTGCATTCTGAGTTATAATATGAACGAAATATAACGCTGTTAAGTGAACTTAGCACCTGAGTGTCGCTGTGGTAAACAAATATATTAAATTTTAAAGAGTGGATTTATTCTATTGTGGTTTATGCGCTATAGACAAAGTACATTTAATTCAATCCAATAAGTTTAAATGAAATGTAAAAAAAAAAAATGCGTATAATTTAATATTCCGTACAAAGAAGTCATGTGGTGTGCATATCATATTTTTTATCTAGTTGTAATAACATTATACAGAGCACGACTGATATAAATCTAAAACTTTTGTTGCTCTAAATTTAATTAGCTGTTATAAATTCCTAATAGAAGAAGTTGAAAATGATACCTTAGAAAATATCTAGTAAGATTGAATAATTATATAATTCATATGAAAACACATAATCTTAAATGTAATTTAAATGATACGAAATTCTGAAAATACCATTTAAGGGGACTCATACACCTTAAAATCCATAAGATGTTCGAATAGGTGACTGTTGCAAGAATTGGGATAGCTTATTTATTTTAAAAGCAATTACTACCAACGTTTTACAGCTAACTACATAATATAGCTGCTTTCTGAAATAGTAATCAGAAAGATTGTGTTGCCACAAATATTTTTATAATTTAATCCGCTTTGTGACAACATTTTTCATCATGTTTCCAACTTGCGCGCACAGTTTAAAACATTCTGTTTCATAATTTAATTCCATATTTACTACATAGCTTTTATAACATTTGGAAACTACTGTGAACCTAAAATTCTAAAAATTTCATGTTAAATTTTTATTTTATTTTGAGTTGAGTTTATAAAATGTATTTTATTAAAAAAATTTGTAATGTTTTCGCCCATAAAATTTGTCAATATTAAAATATTCATCAGATTGTTGGTTCAGTTAGAAAATAGTACCCATATATAGAATTCCATCAAATTTCAAGTATGTACCATTAGCCATTTTTAAAATATCATGCGCGCAAGGTGGAAACACGGCGAAATATTTTGTCACAAAGAGGATTAAATTGCAAAAATATTTGTGGCAACACAAACTTTCTGGCTACTAGTTTCCGGAGCAGCTATATTTTATGTAGTCAACGGGAAAAAGTTGGAAGTAATTGCTTTTAAAATAAATAAAATATCCCAATTCTTGCAACAGTCACTTATTTGAAGATCATGAGGGGTTTAAGGTGTACGAGTCCCCTTAATCAATAATACAGGTGTCACACGTTTACCTAAATAAATGGGAAACCCATTTTATAAATGCAATCGTGCATGTTTAGTGCCAATGCCAATGATTTGAAAATTACGGAGTTCCTATGGTTCAAAACCATTTACCTCCTCATCAGAATTACTAAAAGCGAGCAGAAATGAGAAAAAATTTTGCATAAGTGAATTACCTGATGCACACTAGAGGGAGCCACTGGCTCAAGAAAGTTTAGATAATAAAAACTTAAGAATCATATTTTTTAAAAGTTTTTAGGTTTTAAAATTTTTTTTGTATTTTATATTTTATACTTTTTTTGGTTTTTATAAATTTTTTTATACACAATACAACACTAAAGCAGAAAGCGGAGAGGAAAGATTTTAAGATTAATAGGCTCATTGGCATGTGGCTTGTGTAGGATAGTGCAAATAATAAATATGAACGCGTTGAAAATATTCATAGGCAGATTTTAAAAAATCTGCGGGAGATGTGACTCTATGCGAACAGATTGATAACTTTGCTTGAAGATCTTGGTTGCAGGTAGAGATGGTAATAAGCAATTATATGGCAGCTCGCTGAAGAGACTTCCTTCCTTCATGGCGCGGGAGCTGGAACTGATGTTGAGAGGGCGTGTCTTGCCCTTTTAGATGGAGGGTAGATGCCGAACTCTCGGCCAATCACGGCTCTTGGTCTCTTCTGTGAGCTGCGAATAGTAGGATCGTAGGCTGGCATCTGCTGAAGTGCTCGGTTATCAATCTGTTCAATTTTGAGGAATAAATTTTGACTATGTTTTTTGATAAGGTAATCAACTGGTTTAATATTAAGGTCCGAATGAATCACATCTGTACGGACGTACCAAGCTGCGTTTAGGGCCATACGTAAGGTTTTACTTTGAAAAGATTGAAGTTTTTTCACATGAGTTTTTGCAGCAGTACCCCAGATTGTACATGCATACATAAAGACAGGTCTTATTATGGAAGTATAGAGAAGGATTTTGTTTTTAATTGACAGATTGCTCTTTCGAGCTAAAAATGGGTAAAGTTGGGCTCTGGCACCTTTTGCTTTGTTGAGAACATTTTCAATGTGAAGGCGCCAGGTTAATTTTGAATCAAGTACAACTCCTAGGTACTTGTAAGAGTTTGACCAGGGAACATAGTCGTCAAAGAATTTAATATTAATGGAAGGGTACGGGAGGGGGCTACGTTTGAATATCATAGCAGCACATTTAGCAACATTAATTTTTATTTTCCAAGTGATGAGCCAGTGCTCAAGGCTAGAGAGATAACTCTGAATGTTTCGGACTAAGTTTTCCAGGCGTTTGTGTTGAGCTAGGATGGCCGTATCATCTGCATAAAGTGCAAGAGTGATACTTGGTGACTTTGGTATGTCATTTATGAAAATGTTGAACAAAATTGGGCCTAAAAGTGACCCTTGGGGGACGCCGCTTAGTATAGGACGGGGTGTCGAAATGATAGAATTAACTCGTACAGAAAAAGATCTATTAGTGAGGTACGAATTAATTATATGAATTAAATGGGCCGAAACGTCAAGTCGTATGAGCTTGATAATAATTCCTATATGCCAAGTCCTATCAAATGCTTTGGCTATGTCAAGAAATAAAGCGCCAGTAAGCATTTTGTTACGAAACCCTTCGTGAATGAACTCCACTGTCCTCAGCAGCTGGTGCGTGGTGCAGTGTTTAGCTCGAAATCCAAATTGTTCATCAATCAGAACGTTGTGATTTCGGAGAAAATCATTCAGGCGTTTAAGTAACACAAACTCGTATATCTTAGATAACGAGGATAGGAGGCTGATAGGTCTATAATTTTGAGGGTTAGAAAGGCTCTGGCCTGGTTTTGGAATAGGCACAATAAGTGCTTGTTTCCAGCTTTGAGGAAAATAGCAATGCTGTATCATAAAATTTATAAGCATTACTAAGAAAAATAGATAATGGGTGGGTAAATTTTTAATCATACGATTAGAAATAGAGTCCATACCAGGGGCTTTTTTGGGTTTGAGCTTGGTAATGTATTCACTTACCTCGCTCATGGATGTATATTGTATTTCTCTCGCAAAAGGCGAGGAGAGGAAACGTTCAACATCCTGTGGGAAAGAACTTGCGCTGTTCGCAAAAATTCCTTCATTATGTGGTGTAAATTGAGTTTGAAGAGAATCCGCAATTAATTCGGATTTCTCAGCGTCTGTGTGAGCCACCACTGCGTCCGTAGCTAAGGACGGAATGTTAGATTTGTGTTTGCGTAGGCGGGCTGATGCGCGCCAAAGACTGTTATCATTGGTCGTTAGGGACTGAATGTAATTCGTGTATTGTGATTGGAAGAAATGGTCACATGATGCCTTGATCTCATTTTGGAGAGCACGGAGTTGAATTTTTAAACCAGGATTTCTATTTCTTTGCCAAAGTCTCCGTACTTTATTCTTTTCTTTAATTTTGAGTTTAATTTCTTGAGGTAATTTACGAAAATTGGGTCTGAGGGTGGGTTTTGATACTTCCTTATAAGTATCTGTTAGAATGGTCGTTAAGTGATCAACTGCCGAGTCTATATCATGGCTGGATTTAATTTCAAGGGAGGGCAAACTTTTACTTTTAAGTTTGAAACTAAAATTGTCCCAGTTTGTAGAGACGAGTGCCGGAGAATTTTGATTAAAGATAGTACAATTAAGGTCTATGATTACGGGGTTGTGATCTGAGGATAAACAGTTTTCCACAGTCACGTGATATCCAAAAGGGATGTTTCGAAAGAGTGCCAAATCGATGAATGAAGGGGCACCCCGTGAACCATATCTAGTAGGGGAATCCGGCGCAATAACTTTAATTTGGGCGCACTGAGCCCATTTTAGAAGGCCACGACCAGCAGGGTTTGATCTATGGCAACGCCAATGCTGGTGGTGACAATTTAAATCACCAGCTATGATTAGATTGTTGGAAAAGGTGAGCAATTTGTTAAAATCAACCACAGGTAAATTTCCACCTGGTGGAAGATAGGCAGAGATCATTACAAGGGAGGGCGAATTTTGAATGAAAATTTCGATGATTGTTGCCTCGAGTTTACTCATACTCGGAGTGTCAATTCTTTTGTGTGGTATTGAATTTTTAATATAGACACATGTGCCACCATGATAAACATCACGAGTATTAGAAGCTTGTCTGTCATTTTTATATAATGCATAATTTGCAAGCTTGGGAGCTCTCCCTGGCTGGAGTTTGGTCTCTTGGACAAAAATAATGTCAAAATCTTTCTCTTCCACATAGTCTCGAAACTCATGGAATTTGGATAGAATGCCATTTGCATTCCAGGTGCATAGTTTTAAGTTTTTCAATCCTTTCAAAGTATTGAATTTTACTGACTGGGGATATCAGAGAATTGGAGAGTAATATAACTCTCAAAGATATAGTAAGCCGCGTCAGCACCAGATGGAGCCGCTCTGAGCTGCGGTAAGGCGTTTTTGAATGCCAAAAGAAGTCTGCTCTGATCAATACCAGGTTGGTTTGAGATTTGAATAATTGCCAATAGGATTTCGGTGCAATTTAGCGTCGAATTAGCTCCTAAGGGGACCGATAAATTTGGAAGAATTTGGGGTGCAGCTTGTTGCATACCCGTAAGGGCAGCAGAGTATGATACTCCAGGGCGAGTATTATTTGCACTGGGAGTGTGTGCAGCCGGCAGAACTGGAAATGTATTATGTTGTAAGTTAAATTTGTTAGTGTTGTCAACGGTCTGACTGGGTTTGGTGCTTGGCCTTGGAGGTTGTCTGTTTTTGGAGCCTGGGAACTTCGGGCAGGAACGCCAGTTAGCAGCATGGTTTCCCGAACAATTTGCACATTTGTTCGGTTCTTCAAATGGTTTAGTACATTCTTTGGCTTGATGCGGCCCAGCGCATCTGACGCATCGTCTTGGTAATGTGCAGACTTCAGATGAATGAAAGAATCCCTGACAACGCCAGCATTGGGAGGGACCTTTCTGACCTTTGAAGTGTTCCATGGATACCTCAGTTCCAAGGAGCTCGGTTATGGAATAGATTTCTTCAGCTTTGAGGCTGTTGAAGATTTGTAGATAAAAGAGAGGCATTGGCATTTTTGTCTTCCATTTCTTAAGTTGAGAGATCTTGTGGATTTTGAAGCCAAGCACTTCAACCGCAGTCTGCACAACGTTGAGCGGTGTATTTGAGGGTAATCCCCTAATTACCACTTTAAGTGGTCTATCTGATTTGAGTGTGTGAGATTTGAATTCAATATTATTGTCTGTGAGGAATCTAACAACTGTTCTATAGTCTGTTTCGTTAGTAGTTGTGAGTTTTAGAAAATCAACGTTTTGTTTGGAAAGAACAGTTGGTGCGTGTCGGCGAAGCTGATTGAGGAGAAAGAACCAATCAGCTCGCGGTTTTATGAAAATTGGAGGTGGTGCTTGAATTTTTGGTGTTTGAGTGACAGCCGGCTGCTGCGTCGAGTGTTCAGTGTTATCAGAGTTTATGTTTGTGAAAGAATTGGATGTTGTGATGGTTTCATTACTATTAGTGTTGGGAAGTGTTTTTTTGGCAATTAAATGTTTTGGAGGAACTACAAATCCTTCGTTATCAGTTGGTCTGGTTCGTTTTTTAGAGTCAGTTTTAGGATTTTCTTTTGGAGGATTTTGATTGGCTGAGGATGAGGGTGGATTTGTATTTTGAATTTTAGGGTTAGAATTTTGAGTGTTGGAGTCCGAATCAGGGGTTTTAGAGGTCTTTTTACATTCTTTGAAGAATTCCTCTTCGGTGGCAGGGAGGGTGAATAAATTTATGCCGAGTTTAGAACATAGGGTATGTAGGGAAAATAAAACTTTCTCACCCTCATCCTGTAACTGTTTGATCATCTGGTCCTTATTCGGAGTGTCCGTTCGCTGTAATCGCTGGATGTCGAAAATGAGGTCTGTGTGCCGATTCTTTAGAGAGTAAATCTGGATCGCGCTCTTGGATAGCTCTAGCGCTGAGGGAGAGGCAGGTGGAGTAGTTGCAGATATTTCCATTTCAGTTTGAATCATCAAAGGTGGTGGAGAAGAAGGTTGATTGCCCGCTGGCGGCGCCGTATTTAGGATACTATTTGCTTTGACATTACGGAGCTCAGAGCTCGTACGTCCATCGCTGTTAGCAGCCATCATCTATCAAATCAATGAGTTGTCAATCAATGACAATGACTCATGTCATGTGCCAATAATGAATGCATGTTTAGTTTAGCAATATTAAAATATCCGAAATGTTTGAGAAGCAGTTTTTCGATTTAGAACTACTTACCTTTTTTGAATGGTAAAATTGGTTCTTTAAAAAGAAATGCAAATTCTCTTCAAATAATTTATTTAAATATTCGATTCTTTAGCCTTTCTTTCGCAGTATCATCTTTCCCATTTTTCGGTATTTTCTGCAAATTATACTATTTCATAATACCTGTAACATCAAGAACTGGTCATATGATTTGCTTATGAAATAAAATACTATTTTGCAAGTAAATCTAATCTCATCTCTAAGAAATAAATCTACTTTCATCTTTTAGAACTTTAAACACGTACAAAATCAAATCTATTTGATCAGTCATCTATGATTGAGGTAAATATTTCAAAAATGTTCAAGAAATCATATCTACTATCCTTCCCAAGAACTTTCCGCGTTTGTGATCTGTTAATATATATATTTTCCTTATAATTTCCCAATAGAAACTTCATTCGTTGCAATTTAACTCTTAAAAAATATCCATTTATGTCAATGTATTTTTCATCCGTCAAAATGGCAGTATTTATAAAATGAGTCTTCGTCATCAAAGATCAAAATCACAAAACATCAGCAGTCATTTAGATTCCTAGTGATAATTTGAAAACGAAACATATCAAAATTTTAAATGTATCTTCGAAAACTATTCATCTTACCTCAAAAATTAAAACGCGTCGCAGGATATATATGATAATTATGGTTTGCAAAATAGTATGCGTAAACCACAATGAAAGTATTAAATAAAATATTATTATTCTTAGTCTAAAGGGGCTTTGTCCCTGAATAGCTGTCGTTTTCGTTTTGCTATTTTGCGTTGAATCACTATAAATGTCCGTTTCACTTTTCAAACTGTTACCGCGAAATGTTAGAGTTCTGCATTATGTTTGAAGAAATTAAGTAATGAAAAATCAGCATAAATGTAAATATATTTCTCGCATTCTGATAAAACAACTGTACATAGAGCCATCGAATTTTGAATGACGTAACATCCTACGAATATGGGCATGCGGAAGATCAAATTTGAAATTTGGAATTTGTTTTATGATCGATTTCCTATTTTGTAAAACTTTAACGAATTTTTGAGTAACAAACTGAACGATTTCAAAGCGAGCAATAGCAACACTCTACGGGAGGGAAAAAAAAAAAAAAAAAAAAAAAAAAAATTATCTCCAGCGCGCGGAACTGTGCATCGGAAATCCTAAAGATATGTTCATTTTAAAATTATTTTGCGACATTACTATTGAACTGAATTTTATGGTTTAAGTGCAAAGAACATGATATTTAATAAATAACAGTAACACACAAAACGTTAAAAAAACGCCCCCTTGGACGCAATTTAAAATCTGAAACATTTCAGATTTTTTAATATTTGTATAGTTTGTTTTTTCTTTGCAATCATCCAAAGGGTCTAAACTGTCTTCAGACGTTAAGCTAACTATCGCTAAGTCTAAAGTAAGTGAAGCTTGGGAAGCGTGAAAAAGACACTTTATTAAAACATAATAAGAACAGAAGGCACACCGTATGCTTACAACTCAGCCAGCCACTTGTGGCGAGATAAATTAATAATAAATCAAATGTAGAATTTTAATTCAAATAAACTAATAGCCGAAGGTTATACAATTATTTTAACACGAACTTAGCTCAAAGTTTAACTGGCCTGGAAATCATTATCGGTAATTATACGGCAAGATCGGTGACAAGAAATCTTATCTAAATTATCTATCTACCTCCTGACGTGGCCAAGACACGCAAGACGCACTCAGGTTTACAAACTAAAATCCTTACTTTAAATATATGCGAATTAATTTGCATTCTCGTGGGAAAACGGAACGGAAAAAGTGACAATACAGATTTAAAAAAAAAAAAAAAAAAAAAAAAAAAAAAATTGGTTAGCTATTACAAATGAATGTAAGATCTTGTTTCTTGATATGTATTACTTCTAAAGTAGTTAAAATAGTATAATATATATATGTGTGTGTGTGTGTGTGTGTGTGTAATAACAGCAAATTTCAGAGAAGTATTGATGTATGAAACTGAGACGTGGAAAAGTAGATCTATATTGAAGAAGTCGACAGTCTGAGGTGGTTTAAATTCCATTTCCGGTACTTTTCCGTTACACAGCAACACACAGCACACACATGAAACACACAGCACACACATGAAAGATGTTGACAAATGTTAGTCCAAGAATTTTTTATTTTGAAGGTATAAGCATTTTAATGTCGTTTAAAATTTTGTAAAATAGCCAGTAAATGAAGACAATAAATTTGTAAAAAGACATTAATTTAAGAAGTTACTATGCTTTCATGGTACAACATCCTGATTCACCTGTTCAAATCACGTGACACCAAGTGATCTCATCTCACGTAACTACGCTCCAAAAATCTAATTCTCTCAGTAATTATCATTATCTACATTAATTTCAAGTCAAATCTTAATTTGGAATACAAGTTTAAATGCAAAAATTATTTCAATTCGTACGAATAACTTACTCAGAAATTATGTAAAACCGCAGTGCTTTACTTCGCTAGTTCATTCTCATTAGAATTGTTGAATTTAACCATTGACTTTGCCTTTTCTATATTTTCGCCATCGGGTGAGCGGTGTGATTGCATCCTAATTGACTTAATTACCGCCCGCGAACGGCCTTGGGGTATAAAATTGAACTATTTTGTAAAACTTCTATGTAATTGTCTGCCAATATTGAACGAAACATTCAATCGATAAGAAATGGCTGCGACTTGTTTTGAAAATGAGGAGTAAAAGGTTACCAGCGAGGTTATTCCGTTTGGCATCGGTTGTACCATTATTGGCGACTTTATCGCCTGCGCCGGTAAAACAGAAAAGTACCCCATTTTCATTTAAATTGACATTTTTGCCCACAATTCACTTAGCACTCTAACTGTTTCTATTTCCAGAACATTTACATTTTTGATACTTTTGGAATAGGAAGGGATCCCAGCGAAATTACATAGAAGCAGCGCACACACCTTGACGAAAGTGCGTAGCTATTTAATATGGAAGGTTGTTAACAGAAAGGTTTTGATTTAAGTTCTCATACTTTAGGTTCCCAATTAATGTCATTAGCGTTACGCAAGCTTCGTGGCATAGATTAATCTAGAAATGACGTAGTCCAGAAATGTTATTATTATTTTTAGAATGAAGACGGAAGTTAAAGGGCTATTATTAATTTATTATTTGAAAGATCGATTTTTTATATATATACATATATATATATGTGTGTGTGTTTCTAATCAAAACGTTTTTACAATATTGATGACGTAGAACGTGGAATGTTGAATCCGTAATGAAGAGCAAATTTAGCAGTCGAGGTATATTAAATACTCATCTTTATTTCAATTGACACAATTAATTTCGTACACTAATCGTGCCTGCTTCAGAACAGCTACATTTTAGTTATTGTTACATTAGGAAGAACAGCATCAAGCAACATCTTAGCGAGAATAGAGATAGAAGCAGTTATCCAATATGGAAGGTCACCAAGAGAAACTTTTCAATTCTCAAAATTTTCAGTTCCCAATTTGTTATGTCAGAGTTTCTGTTTAGGTTCCGCATTCGTTACGTTTTCAGAGTTATTAATTTATATGTACGGATCTATCTAGAAGTGACGCGGTCGAGAGGAATTTGATGCACTGCAGATGCTAGGATGGGGACACATAAAAATCTAAAGAAGAAATTTAAACTGCTATTTCTAATTAAGTTAGTAATTATATATATATGTATGTATATATATACATACGTGCACCTTAGAAATAGTTATTCAAGTCTAGAAAATATTTTGTACAGGAATTTCTTTGGGGAGGGGGAGTGAAATCTGCAAGCGTACATTAAAGCAAATATATCCACATATAAAAAGAATCATTACTAAGAACATAATCAAATTAGCAAGTTATAAATAAGCATTAATTCTAATTTGAAATGTACTTCAATACCGTGTACTATTGTACAATAATCTCTACATATAATAAAAGAAAGAGTTTGCGTGTCTTTCGTTCGGACTGCGAGTAATCTAATAGACCCAGGGCTACGAAATTCGGTATATAGGTACATCTAGACAAGAGCCAGTGCACCTCGAAGCGATTTTTTCAAAATTTGAATAAGATTTTTTTATTTTATCTTTTCGATTTTGTCGCATCATTTTGAATATTTCGTTCTTTTAGAAATGTGGTTTTGTCAACAGTTTTTCATTCAATTGTATACTGGACTGTTGAAAATCAGCACTGTTGCCACTTGGAAAAATAAGGGCGATAATTCTGTGCAGTTTTTAAATTTAATGTTCCTCTTCGATACTGGACCTTTGTTGAGAGAAGACAACGGAAAGTTGATTAATTTATTTATTAGGATAATTAATATTTGTATTAAGGTATATTGCTTATCTCATTGCAATTTTGTTACATGTAATGCATTTAAAAAAAATTTTTAGGCTTATTTTTTTTTCTGATTTTTTTTGGATGAAGTTGTTGTGCACAGTAAAATTCTGCGCAGTTTTTAAATATAACGTTTGGTGTTCCCTTCAGGCATTTGTCCGGTACATTTAAAAGCCAGACGAAGGCTAGCCGCGTAGCTGCTAGTGTGATATAAAATAAAGTCTGCTATGCTCCCAGTAGATTAACGATTTTTCACTACTGCTTTCAGAATTTCACTTCGTTTTTCAATTATAAGATACTACATCAATTGTTATTCATATCAGAAAGAGTTAAGTTTCAGAGCTACTGGAGAAAATTCTAAGTATTTAAATTCACTCTGAAATGTAAATTTTATATCTCATTTCAAGGAAAACAATTATTGACAAGAAAACTTGGTATGAATTATAAGCAAACAATTCCTAATAAAATACGATAAGAGAGTTATATTGTTTCAAGTTCTTGGAAGCATCCAAGCATGCAAATCAATAGAACAATCCCAATAAAAAACTGAAATTATTTATTCCCATTAAATGATACTTAGTGCTGTAACATATCTCTTGTTCATCAGAACATAACATGTTTGAGTAGCACTAATACGTTAGACTTAGTACAAAATTAAATCACAATAATACGAAAACAATATTGATTTTTTCCTTCCCAAGAGTATTAAATCCATTGTTTAACAAAGATATAATACATTTTATTATTTGCTTAATATTATGTATTGGAAATTATGACTCAGATTCATATGTGATTATGGATGAAAAAATACTTAAGCATATGGGATAGAAAGAAATTTTTCTTAGTTTGTGCTGGTTTAACATTATTTTAAATTAATTTATTTATTTTCTAATCTGCCTTTAAACTAATATTATATTTACTAGAACTAAAAATGAAATTTCTGAAACTTTATTGAATCTGAAACCACATTTATAGTAAAAAAGCCTAGATGCAATGAGATAGAAATGCGGTTCTTCTCCGATACCGATGGGTGGAGACGGGAAAAACGTCTTTCTTGAATTATGGCTATATGGGGTATTTGAGAAACCATAATAACAGATATTATTTCATTTTAAATCAAAAATTTCTTCTTCACTTACAGTGTAAAGCATTTTCACTTTTGCTAAATCTTTATCCTCTAAAACTTTCTGTACTGTCGTTCCTTATTGCATTTTCAGCTGATTACTGAAAATAATCGAAATACTTAAATTTCTGAATTAAAAGGAGTATGATTTAGATTGACTAACTGTTTTACTTACGTGACATTAATTATTTGATAATCACTTTCATCTGTTCTTACTAATGCATGGGTTGTTAAGAGATGTTTTAACTCAGCCGCTGTAAGAAAACGTATTGTTTTTTGAACAAACTGAACATTAGCAAAGAGTATTCAACAAAAATTCATTACCTCATCCAGCATCATAAAAAGACATAGTCTACTAGATCAGTGGTGGCGAACCTTTTTGGGGTCGCATGCCCAAAATTTAACGAAATCCCACTTATTCATAGCAAGGTGCCAATACTCCAATTAAACCTGGAAATGGGGATTTGGCTCAGCAAAACAACACACACTTGTCTTAAGACTTAAAGAGAAAAAACAAGAAAAGGGTTTTCAACGATAGAAAAAACTTTTTTCTATTAAAGTAAATAGATTGGTTTTGCGTAATAAATGGGACTTTTGCTGTCTTGTACATATAGATAATTGTTCAAACCTTGGTAAACTTTGGTTCAAACCTTGGTACTTCGCTAATTTGAGCGCAACACAACAGAACTCAAGTTATCTGTCAGTCTGTTTCTTGTGTCACATTTGATATAATTCAAAGCTGAAAACAGCTGTTCACACACATAAGATGATCCAAACAAAATAAGAATATTACCTTAAGTATTTTAAGTACTTAGTTTAAACTTATTTGGCAGAGAATTCCACGCTTAAGAATTTCATTTTCATAACAATCAGTTGTACTGTTCTGTGTGATCTTATCACACTCCATCTTCTCAAGTGTTGCACGCAGATCAGAGATTTTCTTTTCCACGTAGAACATTCTTGAAATAGCTCCATTTTCAGATTTTCAAGATCTAACCACTGTAGGCAAGAAAGATCAAGTTCTTATAGATTTATCTGGTTGAAACACATGGCTGTTTCCGTCTGACGGAACTGCAGAAATCTTTCATTAAAATTCTCCTTTGCAGCTGATACGATGCTCGAAAATTCCTTGTTGTAGTTTTCTTCATGACTTAAAGGATTTTGTAGTGTAAGTAAAGGATTTGTTTGATACAAATTTTGTAGAATTTTTAAATCGAGCGAAGATGCATCTTTAGATTTGGAAAGTACTTTAGCTGCCCACTTGCAAGATCTCTTTCAAAAACATACAGTTTTCTTTCAAATGTTTTTTTTATATCGCAAAGCATCCTTTTTGCCGTTATTCCCAAGCCTTGCAGTTGCTTGTCCTGTACACTGAAGTGTTGTGCAAAGTCTATAGAAAACATAACGTTTATCATATCAGTGACCATATAACGTTGAC
Source organism: Stegodyphus dumicola (assembly GCF_044657685.1). Lineage (NCBI taxonomy): Eukaryota > Metazoa > Arthropoda > Arachnida > Araneae > Eresidae > Stegodyphus > Stegodyphus dumicola. The sequence goes on from NC_140776.1 coordinate 132,540,246, forward strand.
CATATCAGTGAGCTGTGAATAATCTTGCCATTTTGTATTCAAAAATAATCCAATTTCATCCAAGCAGCTTACAAATCACCTAAAAACCTGTCCTCTGTTCGACCATCGTGCATTACTGTAAGCAAAGTGTTATCCAGTGCTTGAACCTCATCAAGAAGTGCTTGAAACTATCTACAATTAAGAGCTCGAGCCATTAATGTAATTCACAATTTTGGTGACATCTTTGAGAACATCGTCTAATATTTTACAGCTGTCCCTGGCACAAAGAGCTTCTTAGTGAATAAGGCAATGAAACTGAAAAACTGGATGTTTTACTTGTTTAACAAAGAACTGTATGAAACCAAATGTTGTTCCTAACATGCAAGGTGCAGCATCACTAGTAAATGAAGATACTTTTTCTGGTCTTACATCTTGTTGCAAAAACGCTTCTATCACAGCATTGTAAATATATATTCCTTGTGTTCCTTCGGGCAGAGATAAGAATTTAACCACCACTTCTCTCATCGTATCACCAACAGCATAACGAAAAATTATTGCTAGCCTTGCGTTGTTATTTATATATGTGTTTTCATCCAAGCACATTGAGTAACAGGCTGCCCTTTGTAAGTGAGCTGTTGAGTATATCTGGAGTGGTGAGCTGTTGAAAAATATCCTTGCCATCCGCAGGACTGTATCTTTAACAGTATTTCTACTAAGTGGCATCTCAGCGATGCATTGTTTAATTTTATCCTTATTTGGAAAGTCATGAAAAAGAGAATTACTCACAAATAATATGACCTCTTTGATTAAATCCTCATCGGAAAGCGGTTTACCACGTTTTGCCAGATCCAGTGAAATTTGAAAGCTGGTACATGGTTTGTTTTAGAAAGATAATTGCAAAAGCAAACTTTCTGACAATTATAATTCCTCAATTTCCCTTCAATAAACACCTTCCATTCAGCTTCATCAATCTCGGCAATAATTTTGTGGTTGGTGTTAAAGTGCCTTCTGACACTAGATGTGTCACACACAAGACTTTTCCCGCACAGAATGCATAATGCTTTCCTATTGTGTAGAATAACTAAATGATTCTGTCCAGCTCTCTTGAAATGATTTTTCACTATCAATGTTTAATTTTGCCTTTTTTTTTTGCTGGAGTCATTTGTAAGGGTTCAAGACCTGGAGTAAAGAAAAGCACAAAATTTTGAAATGAAGCATCAAATATATATAAATCGATCATATAAACTATAAAGGAGCTAACATTATCAGCCAATAGTAAGGAATTGGATTTTCACGAATCAACAATCTATGGCTGCAGATTCAACTATGAAAAGGGGACAGCAGCAGAAACCGTCAAGACGGACATCTCTTTGCTAAAATTCTAACATTTCATATGCTCCTTTTCGGTTTAACTGGGCGTATTTCGGCTGAGCGCAGGTGAATAAGCTTGGTTTTCCTACTAAGCTTTCGTGTTTTGCTATATTATCAAATTGCATGTTTTACATTATATTTATACATTTCGTTTAAGATATTAAATTAGAATTATTCATAAGTTACCTCAAAATGCTTAGATCTGAAAACTAAAATTTATTTGACAATGAAAGTATTAAAACTCACCGGAAGTCTGCAATAAATTTGAAATTGGTTATCAAACATTAGCTGCTTCAACTTTAGCGTATTCTTTGTCATGTTACAAGTAATATCATTGGCCCAAGCAATCGAAATGTCAAAAATATGTATATCATTTCTATGGGGAAATATAGTCAATAAATATATATGTCATTTTTGTGTGAATAAATATGTATATCGTCATTGACTCAATAAATATATATGTCATTTTTGTGGCGATATATGAAAAATCTTATATTTCGGCTTATGTCCTATGCCAGTGGCATTATACGATAAGTAAGTCAGTGAAAGGTTCAAGAACAGACTAAAACACTTATTTAAATTACATAGCATCATTTTATTGTGATTATTGATTAAGGAATGAATATTTTAGTCGCATGCTGGCTGATGAGGCTCTGAGTGCCGACTGTGATACACATACCAGAGGTTTGCCATCACTGTGCTAGATTATCCTTCTAAATTTAATTTAATTTAATTTAATTTAATTGATGATTGTAAAAATTGCTACTTGTAAGTGATCATTCTTTTCTGAAAATGAATTGTAACAACTTTTAATTGTTTTAGTTAAGATACCAATGACATGTTTATAATAAATTGTTTAGCTGCAGGCATTTTTTATATAACATAATTAACGTTTCAAGTGATAACTCGACGAAAGGAAGTAAAAAGCAAGAAGTTAGAAAATATTTAGCAGAGAAAATAGTTAGCCACCTTATCACAGCCTTCAAGCAGAGCTGAATCCTCATGATAATATTATAAGGTACTTTCTCCCTCCTTCCTGCATGCTTTCGTGGTGTAACTGTAGCACACTCTCCGCGTATTCGAGAGGTCTAGGTTCGAGTTCCGGGAAGAGCATTGCTCATTTTTATCACCTCCAGCATCAAAAAACCCTAATGACCCTACAGTTTTATTAAATACACATAAATTTATGCCCACCAGCGGCATAGCGGTAAAGTCGCTGAACACTGGTAATTCGGTCTGAGGTTCGAACTCCTTCGTGTATACGAGCCAGTTTCCTTTAGAAAGTCCTCCACGAAGGCATTCCTCCCCTTAGGCAGATAGCCCTCGAGGCTTTGCCATAATCACACATACACGTAAATTTACAGTTACTGTTGATATGTGTAGGGATAAAGTTTATTAAGTTATGCAAGGAAATGCGCTTCATCTACCGAACAAAATTAAGTATAGAAACCATTTTTCTAGACAAAATATTACAGATTATGTAACTTGAATTTATGAGTAAAAGTAATCACATTTATGTGATTAATGTGAATTTATTTAATCAAATCGTTCTTAACACACCTTTTGGTAGCTTAAAGAATACATTTTAACCGAAAGGATAATTAATCAGATTTAATCAAATTTCATGATCATTGCTTGTAAATGCAAAGAAATATATCTCTTATTATTGTTTTACAATAACAGCAGTTGTTGTAAACAAAAGAAAACCAGGAAAAGTCTTCACCCAAGTTGTTAGAAAAGGCAAAGACAAGGCCGATTTTGTGGATAAAAGTAGTATAACCCGCGAGCTCGCTTAGCACTAAGGAAGGTCGCTTATGCGGTTGACCTTCACTTCATTGGATTTCGCGACTCCAACTGAAGTCAGGAGTTTCTTTAACGGGTCTCCTCACATGCCGGTCAGCAGAAGAAATGGGCTGGTTTCTCTTTCACTGAACTGATTCTCTTCTCAATTTACAAACCACCTCCGGAAAAAAAGGAAAATTATACCTTCGGCATGGCACGTTACGTTGTGTATTGTTGGTTAATAACTTTCTCCTGCATTGTTGTGTTAAATGTTTGTTCGGCTGGAAGATTAAATAGAAGTAGAAATGCCATTTTTCCAAATTATCCAGAAATTACTGAAATTACGGAGGAAGCTGAAGAGAATGGAGAGTTAAAGACTTTTGATGAAGTCGAAACTAAAATGAAAGGATTGATCGAAGATGTGATCAAGAAGCTGTTACCTTATGTTATAAGATCCAGTGCTGATATACGGTTATCCGGGAGATGTATGGCGAGTATTTTCAAACTGGTGCTTGGTATGCAGAAACTTCAGGAATGGGCCATTAAAAGTAAGTCCTTTTATTTCATATATTTTATCCCCAAATTTTTGGTACACAAAGACTGATAACAAAAGTATAATAATTTATGGAGTATTGAATTTGTATGTTTTAAAATTCCAGTTTTTTATACTCGATTTAAGAATTAATACGATATTACTAGGCGCGACGTACACGATTAATTTAATGCTACCAAATCCGAGAGCAATGAAAAAAATAAAAGAGAGAGGGTAAAACATATTATAATTAACAAAAAAAATCATTAATAATTTTTCTACATTTTCAACCTACTTACTGGGAAGAATAAATTAACTATGTTACGTAAAAAATATGCTGTAAATAAGAGAAGAATAAAGATCGCTGTAAATGAGGAAATTAAGTATGAAATGCCACTAGGGAATAATTTTCTTAGCCTTCTTCTTTTCATGCTTCCTATAGACAGTTTTATTTCATGCTGATGGTTTGCAATAGTAATTTTTTCCAGTGTTCTGCATACTCAATTTTTTTGGGGGGAGGGCAGGGGGCAGAACCCAGTTAGCCGCCACCAGGTTAATTCGTGCCCAATATATTTATATATTCTATTTGAAACATGCAACGCTTCAAGAGGCACATTTCAATTTAAAATATAATAGCAATAATAAGCATAATATTTAGTCATTCATATTGTTATATTGTTATATTATATTATATATATTATATTATATATATATATATTATATTATATATATATATATTATATTATATATATTATATTATATATATATATTATAAATTATATTGTTATATTAGATATATATATTTCAGTTTATAAATACAGCAATGAAAAGTTTATATTTATTTATTTCTATATGATGAAGTATTTTCCATTATGTAGTGTATTTTTGAAGAGGTATTAATTAATTAATGAATAAAAATTTAGATAATTCAGTATTTTTCTTCATAATTTTATTTCTTTAGACGTATTTAAATTATAATCTTTCATTACTGAAATGATTATTTCAATATTTTTAAAACCGTTTAACTGCCATATTTTCGATTGTAAAACGTTAGTATATTTAACTTCAGTTAGTTTAGTTGGAGTATTGCGTACGTTCAGACCTGAACCATAGTATAGACAAGAAAGACAAATATTCATGGTGAAGGTTTTTTTTTTTTTTTTTTAGTATGGTCAAAACATCCAGTTTGAATATACTACTCAGAAAAGACAAAATATGCATGGTCAAGGGTTTTTTTTTTTTTTTTGTTTTGAGTGGTATGGTCGAAACATCTAGTTTAGGGACAAAATATAAATAAAAAAAAATTATGAAAAAATTTATATTAAGCCCAAGTGGCGTTTTTTAAGGTTTTGCGCGTTAGCTTTATTTATTAAGTATCATGTTTTTCGCACTTAAACCACACAAAATTGAATTCAACAGCAATATCAAATAATTGTTAAAAATAGAATATCTTTAGAATTTCCGCTGGATAGTCTCGCGCGTTGGAGATTAAAGATTTTTTTTTTTTTTCTGTGCAGTGTTGCCTAGGCTCGTTTCGATACCATTGAGTTTGTTAATCAAAAATTCGTTAAAGTTTAGCAACATATGGAATAGGTAATAAAATAAAGGCAAAATTAAAAATTTGGGCTTCTGGATGTCGATGTTTGGGTGGAAGATTACGTAATTCCAAAGGTTACGGCTCTAGGTACAATGTTTTTTTTTTTTCACAATGCTCTAGGTTTTTTCACGATGCGAAAAAGATACTTACATTCCTGCAGATTCTTCATTTTTTAATTTCATTAAATATAAAACAGCACGATAGTATTTTTTGGTAACAATTTTAAAAGTGATTCAGACTATTAGGATGATTCAACGCAAAATGCCGTTTCGAGATTAAGAGCCCTTCTGGGTTAACGCTCCTTTGGGCTAAAAAACATTAAGGAATTTGGTAGCGTTTAGATATTAATGATCGCCTAAAAGGGGCTCTTTAGACTTCAGTATGGCTTATCAATAGGGATTATCGATAGAAATGGCCTAGGTAGAATAGCAAAATAGTTTATCGGACATTAGATAAATATGCGTTTAGACTAACATGAGGACCCTATATAGCTTGTAAAAATATTTTTAACAACTGCATCTATTGCTTTTAAAATGTTTAGTTTGTTAATTAATAACATACCGATTAAATGGAAAAGAATAATATCTTACGTTTAATAGCAACAGACTCGGATGAAAAGTGAAACAAAGCAAAATCGCGTTTCAAGACTACGAACCCTTTTAATTTTCTTTTATTAAAATCAACATGTTTGTTTTCTTATTTAAATATAATGTTGTTAATGATCCACTGTACGTAAGCAGTGTTGTGATGACAAACTGCAGGTTAGGGCATGGAATTAGTATTTTAATTGCCAGTATTAAAATAAGTAAAAATTATGTATGCAACTCACTGAGCCAGTCAAAATTAATTTCATTTGCTATACAATAGATCGAACAAAATACTTTACAAAACTGGAAATTTTGAAGAACTGAAATACGATCAAACAGGTCTAATTCTCTTGGTTTATTGATATGTAACCAAAGGCATATTTATAATACAATTTTGAAGTATTTCGACTGAGAAAATATTTTGCACTTCTATGTATTTTTCGTTTCTAGTGAATTAAAAATTAAAACTGATATTGTTGTCACATATTTAAAATTTTTAAATAAAAATGAATGTATGCATTAAGTTTTTAATTAATCGAGGACCATTATTTATTTATTTATTATTTTCTAATTTGGGTAAGAGTACTATTTTATGCAGTTTATTTACTGTATGTGGGATGTGAGGATTGGGAGGAAAAATAGTCTAGAGTCCCAAAATAGATTACTCCGGCTTTGGGTAGGTTAAATATGACTTTAAAAACTGAGGGCTTAGATTTGCAAAATATCGCTAAATAGGTTAGCTCCTGTCCAAAATTTTAAATGTTAGACTTTAGCATCAACCAGACGTACTACAAAAGATATTTTGTATTTCTTGCTATTTCAAAAATGAAAAAACAGGCTTTTATCTATTGCTCGGATCTTTATCTATTGTCCGGTGAACTCTTGTCATTTTAAATTTGTTACACTACAATGAAAATTTGATTTATTAAATTTGTAGAGACATTAGGTATTTTTTTTGGAAGCAGCAGAAATGAAAAATGAGCAAACGCTTTCGCCGGGAATCGAACCACGGATCTCTGGAATACCGGGCCAGTGTGCAGAACCACCACACCACGAAGGCACGCTAGGAAGGCGGGAGAAATACCTTACATACTCCTCCTATTTAAAGGACGACTGGGGTTTTTAGGGGACCCAATCGAAATTCTGGATGTGTAAAATCATCATCCAACACCATTTTAGTTCGGGCGCCACTGTAGACACATTAAGTATTTTTTGGAAGCAGGCAAGATGAAAATGAGCAACCGCCTTCGCCAGGAACCGAACCACGGACCTCTGGAATACCGTCCCAGTGTGCAGAACCACCACACCATGAAGGCACGCTAGGAAGGCTAAATAAATGGAGAAATAACTTCTAAATCAATTAGAAAAACTACGATAACAATTAATTTATTAAAGAGTATCTGAGAATTATCTACCTAAAAAGTAAGATTCTGTCAGAGAGGTCTTATATTTGGGTAGTTAAGAATTATTACACCGTAGCGTGCTTTTTCCAGTAGTGGAAGTAGAAACATACCCAGATAGCAGATAGAAGGTAGGTGGCTCAAATTCTGACGAGAGCAAAGCTGTTTTTTTTGTGTTTGCCGCTTTGAAGGAAGAGCTTTGCTGCTTTAACGGCCCCTAAACCAAACTGCGGAGGGTGATAATTTATCATCTAGGTTCGGTCAACTGGGATCCATGCCTTATGCCTGTCACCCATGATTAGAGAAAACATAAAGAACATTGAAATTACAGCATGCAATACTTTTGTAAAGTAAGTGGTAGTAGTAAGTCTATTTAAAAGTTGGAGGAAATGTGGTTGGAATTTCAGCGACGTCATAGTTAACATTTTGCACTTTTTTTCTCCGAAAAGAAATAAAATTTCTATAGGGTAAGCTTACGAAAACCTTATGTTGAGAGTATTTTCAATCCCCAGCAGGATAAGGCAGCTAATAAAAAGGAGAAACGTCTAGGCTTTGTAATTTGGATGGACCCAACTTCGTAAAAGGAAAAAAAATAATAATTAATGAATAAAAATAAACTTTAAATATAAAAAACAGCAAATTTTAATAATGTAGAATATTTATGCTATTATTTTAAATAACATAAGTAAATGATGCTATATACTGTACCAGTGTGTAGTGTTTATGAATTATTCATAATCATTACCTGATAAGTGGGCGTACTGCGCATATTTGTTCACGATCCACTATGCGTCCATTTCTAAGTACTATTGTAACTAATAACTTGAATTAGTTCATTTTAACTGGGCGAAAAGAAAATTTTCGGAACTTGAATAACAACATTACATTTTCTTTTCCTAATACCAAAGTGCTATTAAGAGTTTAACTAACTATGTCTGTAAGCCATGCAGCACGAGAAAGGTCATTCCTGCTTTAAAAACCAGTTTAAATGTATTTAAAAAACTTAGAAGGGTAGCAAAAGCTAAGGCTTTAACAATACTTTTATCATAAGAACTTGAATAAATAGACTGTGAAATTATTGCTGGTATATTTTTTAAAATGAAAATACGAAAGAAAAAATTAAGAATTTTTTAAAACCTTGTTAATGATTATAATTCCATTTTTTAATAATTGATAAAAATTATAAATATTACTAATAATAATTGCAAATATATAATACAAATACTAATACAATAATAATTTCAAATAGAGAAAACAACACATACAATAATAACTTTAAATATAAAATACAAACATTAAGAATTTAATAAAAATACAAAATACACATACTAATACAATAATAATTATAAATACAGAATAGAAACAATAAAACAATAATAGAAAATGCGATCACTAATGCAGAATACATTTTTAACGGTACAGAATACAAACATTAATATAATAATATTTTAAGCAGTTGTTATTATATACGTCTGTGTATTTTCTATTATTAATCTAATTTAAGTTACATTATTTAAGATTCATTAGGAGTAATTTATACAGATAAGTCCCAGACTTAAATTTTGTTTACCACCTACAGGCTATTTCTGGTGAGCAGCGTTTATGCTCGCCACAATTAATATGAAAAGTATATATTTTTCCTTGTTTGGAGCCGATGTGATGGAATATCTTATGAATAGTTATCAAAATGATCAGCATTTCAATAGAACTATCGTAGTGATATCGAAATATTAAAAATTTTAATTCGAGAAGACGGAAAAGAACAATTTTAAAATAAAGAGAGAATTTCCGTGATTCAAATCATTGTGTCCTTATATTATCTCGAATCTTATACTATTTCTACAGCCAACTTCTTTGACAAAAAAACGACTGTCCTCCAGAAAACCAGAAATCTTATGAACTTTCATTCTGTTAAATTATAGATAAATATGGAATTAGTAAGATTCGGGACTTATATTCGTGCATGAAAGCTAAAGAGAAAGCCTTGGCACTGTCTGCTGCAATGATATATATCTCGCATTCTCTACGCGCTGTGTCACCATTTCATCTCTTGACTGAACATGATTCATTCAGTGCTCATATGTTTTACATTAACGAACATTAACATTAACATTATATTTTACATTAACATTAAACTTCGGAATTCTTCAGTGTGCTTTCCTTGTGACTCTATACATCTCATGAGCAAAGAACATTTATCCACGTTTTCCGCACTTCAATGGTTTTATTTCTGTCGCTCAAAAGCCCTGGGAAGCAATGGTTTCGGTGCCCAAAGCTAGGCATTTATAAATAAAATAATAATGTCTTCTTGAATCTTAAGTAGGTATTCAGAGTCATCTGTGGTTAACAACAAACTGTACTACATCTTCCAACGCGTTCATCAGAATTTATATATTTCTAAATTTTCTTACAAGCATACTTTTTATTTTAACTTAATAGTTTTAAATTTAAATCTCCTTATCAGAGAACGTTTACAGTCCTTTTGGCATATATTTTTTTCGCTTATTTTTTTTATTTTTCTGAGACGGTTTTTCCTGAGTAACACTATATATTAGTTATATTTAAGGTAATCAAAACTAACTGTTTGCCTCTGTAAAAAAGAATTTATTTCTTTGTGAATTAAACCTAACTGTCTTGCCAACGTTTTTTCTGTTTGCGTTTTGTCAGTATATCTGTACAATATATTTCATTTTGTAGCTGGTGTCGAAAAAGGATGCTTTTATTAAGGTCTTTAAAAAGCCCCTTTAAATAATAATGTATCTAGAACTAGCGTTGTTTTGTAAGGATTTAAATAATTCCCCTCACGTGTTCTTGTGGTGAAAATGCTGAGCCGGTTATTTCAATTCCCAAGTTCTAATGAGACAAGAACTCAGTGTATTTTTCAAGGATTCTTAACTTCCAGTGCTTTCTTGTTTCCTTAAAATCTTTATATTTAGAGCCTGACCTGAATGGTAGTGTATAATTCCTTTTTGATGTGATTGGTTAGACTTGACTTGGTCTCGACCTTGAATTGTCAATCTGGCCTTCTTGCAATCTCTTTTAGATGGTGGCGGATGAAATATAATAAATAAAAAATGTAACACGATGTATGTTTCAGGTATAAAAGTTAGAATAGCAAGTCGCTGAGGACTTTCCATTCACAAATTTCTAATGATTTCTATAAATGTTTTCTGCAATTAAAATAACAGCCACCGGATAATACTGTTATATAAACCTATAATTTTAATACATTCTTGACATGATTGATTGAGAATCCTAGCTGGTAGGTATTTCAGTTCATTGAAACCCATTGTAAAATTCACCGAAATACTCGAGGGAAAATTTACTGATTTCGCTCATTTTTCCATACTGGTATTGACATAAATAGAAAAATTTGAGGAAAAAAATTAGAAAGCATTTCTAAAACAAAAAAACTGTTCGCTTTGACGATTACCGGCTCCATCATGAAAAAGCAATATGTAGTATAAAATCTGTATCCGACTTCTCTGCTTTTAACTCATCAGTTTAGCTTTACAAACACTTTACTAACTTGGATTATAATGGAACTATATTATAGCACAATTAGCAGTTGACGGGAAACGGACAACATCATTCTACCAACAGCTTAGGTGCTATTGCCTCGCATCCTGGCATATCTAACATTAGTCAGTAGCTTAAGACTACTTCCCAAAGCTAAAATTCTATTGCGCAACATTTTAAGAAACATCGTAACTGGAAATATTTTTAAGATCATTATTCAGCAAATTAAAACTCGTAATTACCTATTTCGAACAATGCATGAATATTAACATTTACTCAAATATTTTGTGATATTCTCATGCAGATTGTATTGTTTTTCAGTTTTGTTAAATAAAACACTCCTCATGGTGTCGCAGTATTTTTCTTTAGTATTAAAATGGTTTCCACAAAAGCTACTTTTTACATTTAGGCCTTTACATATTTTTGTTTCTTTCGTCATGAATTCCTTGCAAATACAGGGAATCATTCATTGCCTTACGATGGTTAGCACTTTTTGATCAAGTTTTTTGCAATCATATTTCACTTTACTTCAATCGCAATATTTATTTTTAAAGGCATTCGCTGTTCATTCAAAACATCTAACGAAATACGCATTCTTTGTTAGAAAGAAATCCAATACTTTTCTCCTGGTTTAAAAGGTAAAATATACTACTTTAGCAGATCGACGATTAGAAGCACAGAGAAAATTGAAAGTTAATGCCCTTTAAAGATAAAAATTTTGAAACACATCAGTTGGGGGTATAAGGGAGCTGCAGTTCAATGCTTAACATCAGACATTCTAGTAACATCAGATAGCGTCATAACCGGCGTCAGAATAAAGGTCATAGACCTCTCTTTTCATCTTAGAGGCAAATACGTGATTTTTTTTAACTTCCAGCATTTTTGGATCATTAAATGTTTGGAAATTTATGAATATCTTTACCTGAGGAGAAGAAATTGAAAATCGTTTTTAAATTTTTGAGATTCAAATTAATCAATCTTTATATTTATAAACAAGTGTTACTCTAATGTATGTTGCCTTAGAGAATATACAAATGTTGTTCTAAGGCTTCTTTAAAATACAGTTGTATTTATGTGTTCTTTTATTTATTTGCTTACGCAAAATGTACTTTTTGGGAAAATAAAAGTAATTCAGTTTAGTCTAAACGTTAATGTGCTTTCCGTGGTTCAAATACATTTTTATTTAGTCTAATTTATACCTGCTCTTTTAATTTAAAACATTCTTCTGTTTTTAATAAAGTGAGCAATTTCGAAAATACCTTATCATAATTTCATTAAAACAAGATATTTGATAGATTTCTATGAAAAAACAGATTTTGATTCTTTAAATGAAGTAGTGAAATTTTTTTCATAAACCTGTTTTTAACTGCAATTAAAATTTCAAAATTTATTTCTGAATAACTTTTAAAATTTCCTGCATGTACTTTTGAGAAACTCTTTAATTAAAATTCGAAGATGTATTTTCTTAACCTTTGAGAGCTAACATATTAAAATAAACCAAGTTTAACTACTCACATTCCTGATAGAGATCCAAAACAAGGTCTAGGATTCTAAGAAAATGTTCCTTGAGTAGTCCAATAAATAAGATAATACAACTTAAGAAATGAAAATTCGATACTGCATTTGAAGCGTAGTTTAATTTCGACCTTGGATAAAAGAAAAGCTTCAGCTGCCCTTTCCTACTAGCTATACATTTGGTTTGATTAGTTTATTTGATCATAGCGAAATCGCTCGATGGCTGTCTACCTATGGGGAGGGATACCTTCGTGGAGAACTTTCAAAAGAAAACTGACTGATATACATATTACACATGAGAAAAACCATGAAAAAAACCCATGCAGCCATCTGTTCAAAATTCGAACCCCGAACCGAACTACCAATGTTCAGTGACTTTACCGCTCGGCCGCTAGTGAGCATCTACATTTTATTATTACTGTAGCTTATTTCTTACTGCAGATATCAGCTACAGGTAGGAAGATAATCTCAAGTGTTACAAGTTAAAATGGTTCCAATAATGAAAATAATTCACGTATTATGTCGAATTTCTTAAAACCTAATGGACAGATTTTAATGATGGGTATGAATATCCATTTATAACACAGAAAGGGATGAAACGTTCAAAATTCATTTTATGTACGCGTGATTATTAGTAAAGCTCATGTTGCGGAAATGTCCAAAGTTCCCGTTCTGATATCGAAATGGAAATGAGTCTAATATAATAATAATAATAGCACTTTCACAGCCAAACAGATCGCGCAGCGTGACGGCATACTGGACAAGATGCTTCTAAGGAGTCCCTGTAATAGTCAATCTCACTATTACAGCAAGGCAGTTTTTAACTCCAAATGTTTCTCGAAGAATATAGAGATGAAATTACCCTCTCGAAAACGTTCTAGACATACTCTAAAAGATTAAATTCAGCAGATTTGGCTGGTTAATACATGCGGTGAACATCCTTACTCTTCAGGTAACAGTCAACGACCTGAGCCATAAGAGGACGAACGATGTCGTCCATTATCAGGAAGGGAGGACCAAATGAGCCCCTAAACATTCAAATATAGGGCTCTAAGACAATAGATCTTATAGCACTCAGGGAGTTTTAGTCAAACATGTGCACGAGTGAGCCCTCATCCAACATAATGCCTGCCTAATTCCTCCACCACCGCAATGATTCTGTATCTGAGGGAGGGCTGGAATCTTGCTCCAGGCACTCTCCAGATACGCAGGTACGGCGAGAATCAGTTTCCAGGCTGAATTTCGACTCAACAGTAAAAAGCAATTTTGGTCCAAAGCGCAGGTTGTGTGCACCATGTTAAATGTGCTCCCTTCGGGACGCCAAGAGCTGCTCTTCTGGGATACAGCCCTATCTTATGAACCTTTGAGGTAACTATAGATCGTGGAACTAGGGTTTCAGTGGCAGCATACAGCTCACATGAGAGTTCTCAAGCTGTAACAATCCTGTGTTGCCGCGCTGAAAGCTCCAAATAACGATCCTCATTTGTCGTTGTATATCTTAGTCGACCTTATCCAGGTTTTCTCGATATGGATCCAGTGTCCTGAAACTGTTTCACAAATGGCAGAAGACGCTAAGCGTTGCATTATGTTTTGTAGTTATTTGCGCTTATAATTGGCCTGCCTTTAACCTACGGACAATTCTCTGTCTCATTCCGTCACACATTCGATCGCGGTTTCTCATTTTACCTGATACCTTATAAATGCACCGAACTTTAACGAGAAATACTGAGAACATTGCGAAGGAATGGGAGCACACAAATCACCGAAAATCCTTCGTGCTATTAATATCTTCTCTACATTGACATCTCCACAGCCAAGCATGTGTACCCTTACGTATTCGACTCCGAATGTTTTTATAATTTTTCGGCGCCATAATTAGTCCTTTTGGCTCAACACCTTCCATAAAAATAGATTTAGTTTGCAAATTCTCATTATTTTCCACACGCGTGTATTTGTGGCATCGTAAATTATGGTTGGTTGGCTGGTTCTTTAACAGATCACAAGGAAGCACTAAAAAAGTATTTGTTTTAGGAAAGGATGTATTCCACAATAACTTTTAAAGGAAAAATCTCACATAATTCTTGTCAGAGACGAAACAGATAGAGCATTCTAATCCATCTGCAATGATCTATATTTTAGAGAAAAGTGTGAAAATTATTCGTATTCCAGCATTACTATATATCATAACCCAAAATGACGAATTTTGTTGCTTTAATATAAGGATCGAAGAGCTTGTTTTTTTTTTTTTTTTTTTCCTTGAGCCTTGTGACAATCATAGTTTAAAACTTACAAAAAACAACATTGCAAAATTACTACTGGAACAGTAAATTTTTCCAGGTAAATCAGGTAGTATGTTTCAGAGCTTACATCAGCGGACAGCAGAGATAAATTTTGCAATTATTAACTAAAAATGACTGAACTCTTTAAAAATAAAATAATTTAATTTTAAATCTGCTATCTGATATTTTGATGTGTAATATAACTGAACCATATATTTCAAGTTTCGGCTAATGAAATATATAATTTTCTGTGAAATGAAAAGTAATATATAATTTTCTGTGAAATGAAAAGTAATATATAATTTTCTTTGACGAAAAGATCTTTCTGACTGGGTGCAAACACCCAGCATTTTGGCATGCGTTTGTTTTTATACGGTAAAACATACTATAAGGTATTTCTTCCGCCTTCTTGGGACGACTTCGTGGTGTGGGGGTCTGCACGCTGGGCGCGTATTACAGAGGTCCGTGGTTCGATTCCCGGAGAAGGTGTTGCATATTTTTTCATCTTTCCTACTTCCAAAATACCTAATGTCTCTGCAAGGGCGCCTGAACTAAAAGGGTGGGGAATGATGATTCTCCCCACCTAGGATTTAGCGATTCTGTTCCCTGAAAACCTCAATCGCCCTTTAAAAGGGGGAATATATAAAGTATTTCTCCCGCCTTCTTTGCATGCCTTCGTGGTATGGTGGTCCGCACGCTGGGCGCTTATTCCAGAGGTTCGTGCTTCGATTCCCGGCGAAGGCATTGCTCATTTTTCAGATCTTCTGCTTAAAAAAAAAAAAAACCTAATGTCTCTACAGCACAATGATTACCTAAAGGGAGGGATGCATTCGTGGAAGTACCATTTTAGGGGAATCTGTTTGTATTTACGTTACTCATGGGATAAACACGGTACTCAGTGCTGCAAGGAGAACCTTGTTATATTTTTACACACGCCCAGACAGTATAGTGGTTTGTGATGCTAGCGCTGACTACCGTGCCAAAGAGTCAGGGTTTGAGTTCTGGAGAAGTCTTGGATGTTTATAAATGTATAATGTTGTGGGCCATGAGGGAACTCAAAATTTACTATGAGCTGAAAGTATTCTAGAGGGGTTTAGTTTTAGTAGAAGAGGGGTGGGAGACTCTCGGACCAGATCCGCGGGGTGCTTTCCTTCAAATTTAGGTCAGAACTGTAAAAAGTTGTACTGCCAGCGACAGTCACAGTCTTGCACTCTTTTCCATAAAATTCGTGGGCTTGTTCTGATTAAGTCAGACAAGCGAGATTAACAACAGCAACATTACACATGGAGAAAACGCGAAAACATTCACTCTGTAACCGATTCACCGGAATTCGAACTCAAATGTCTTTATGAGAAAAAAGGTAAAATATTTTTAATTGGCATGAGCACTGATTTTATTATTTTAATATATTACTATTGTAACGAGAGCTTTACATAAAAATGGTAATCATTTTACAAAAGCAAGGCAGGAATAAAAATACGTGAATAAAAAATATGAAGAAAATATAGGTTTACAATTAAAAGAGTATATATATTTAGTTTTTAGTTGAATGGCAGGACATTTGAAAAAGAAAACTAAAACTCTCATTAGGAAATTAAACTAAAAGTACATTTGTGCTTTAGTATAAAAACATAACATTTACTGAAAGATTTCGGTTATTAGCATGCTCTAATAGTTCAGACTTCTAAAGAATATTTCCAAAATTTCTAAATACTCTGAACAAAAGCAGTTAAATCTGCCCTTAGAATTTGCAATAATAACATCTTAAAAAAGTCGAAATATATAATTTTCTTTGACGAAAAGATCTTTCTGACTGGGTGCAAACACCCAGCATTTTGGCATGCGTTTGTTTTTATACGGTAAAACATACTATAAGGTATTTCTTCCGCCTTCTTGGGACGACTTCGTGGTGTGGGGGTCTGCACGCTGGGCGCGTATTACAGAGGTCCGTGGTTCGATTCCCGGAGAAGGTGTTGCATATTTTTTCATCTTTCCTACTTCCAAAATACCTAATGTCTCTGCAAGGGCGCCTGAACTAAAAGGGTGGGGAATGATGATTCTGATGTGAAGAACATATATGTAAGTAAATCAGCTTTTAGATAATTTTAATAAAATAGTGATTTAAGTTTCGATATGTTAATTTGGGAAAATAATAATAAATATTTCTTTAAAAAAATTAAGGATAAAGAATATCAAGTGTGACATCATCATCAGACTCCCATTAAGCGGGAATAACAAAGAATCCATTTTAGTATTTTTAAATAAATGTCCAATAGAAAGAAAGGTTCGAACTCGATAAATAAATAAGTTTATCATTTTAAAGCATTTTTTTTTTTTTTTTTTGTTTTTTTTTGTTTTGTTTAGTTGGTTGTCTTAATGCGTGTATTTCGCAATATGAAGGCAATACTTGTCTCACAGATGCATCAGGATTATTTGCAGCTGAGTGAAAAGTGATAAATAAATGTTGCAACAAATGTTCTTTTGAAACTTGTGTTATCAAGAAAATTTATTTAACAATGTATCGCATGAAATCACAGAAATTTAAAATCTAAAATTTTTGCAAAATTCAGTCTTAAATTGGTATTTATGAAATCAATGTTAATTTGAGGTCATTTTTTTTTCTAATTTTAGATTACAATTTGAATACCTTAAAGTTCTAAACAACTTCCAGACAATAAATTGTAAATAAAAAAAAATCGAGAAAACATCGTTTGCACAATATAGAAACGATTAATATTTACTAGAATTTTCTGGTAATGTACTGCCAAGAACAGTTAACTCTCGCTTGCTTCCATAAATCATTCGATTAAGGAACA
Organism: Stegodyphus dumicola; assembly: GCF_044657685.1. Taxonomy (NCBI): domain Eukaryota; kingdom Metazoa; phylum Arthropoda; class Arachnida; order Araneae; family Eresidae; genus Stegodyphus; species Stegodyphus dumicola. Next base: position 132,557,623 of record NC_140776.1, read on the forward strand.
ATAAACAAAAACTTTTATTCGCAAGCACTTAACAAACTTCACTTTCTCTTGTCGGTCTCCGTTTCACGTGTAACGACACATGCAAGATCGTTTAAAACAAAACAAACTTTAACGCGCATGCTGATAATCGAACAGTAGGTCAAGGACGAGAGAGGTAACTCATTTGCATTTCCTTCACCTTGACTCTTTCTGCATGTTCCATTTCTTCGGCAGCTCTGGAGCGGTCAACGAAGAAAGATAGGTCAAACTTCATAAAGAAAACAGACAATACACGCAATTACTCGCTGACATGGGAAGACGATCTATTTATTACAACTGCAACATTGAAAGGGTTGCATAAAAGCACGCTGAGCAATTGTTACCTAATAAATACTTAATCGTAAATATTATTTATGCTGTAGATCTTACGCTGTAATATCGTATATAATATTTGATTTCTGGGCTTTATTTTATGAGATCCTAGCCGTTTGTTCGACCAGCTACATAAAATAGTTATTGCAAAGAAGAAAAAAATATAATGACTTTTCTAAGCCCAGCTGGTGTATTCTGGGTCTGGTTAATAAAATTAGAAATGAAAAACTGGTTTATTGCTTTTAAACCAGTTAGTGTGTTAATAAGCAACAGCTAGATTAAATGTGAAATAAAAATTAAATGTTCGAAGCTTTCGGAATTAAGGTGTGGGAGATAGGATTAGATAATATTAAATTCAAGGATGGATTACGATATTTCACTTGCAACTACTCGAATAGTCTGAAGCAGTAAATGAGCATTATTTATAAAGTTCCAGGAATATGTTACTTTGAATAGAATTTGAGTATACGTTTCCCTTAGTGAAGTAAATTTCTTAACATCAACTTATTAGAAGTTTTAAATTTTGTTTAATTTCCACGGTGTGTTTCATTTTTCTCTTATTTCGTTATAGGGCTTTATGCAAATTCAATATCAAATTAAAAGTAACTGCTCCCCCATTATTGAACTTTTTTTTAATCTTAAATCAATGTTTCTGAGAATAACATAAATGCGATAAACTAATTTTCTAACAAATGCAAAAAAGGCATTGAGCGTACTAATGCATCTTCGTTTAGTATTAAATTCATAAGTTAAGTAATGTTAAATTAAAATATGCAAAAAATCTTAAATTAGCAGGCATGGCCGAACTGCCGCTTGCAATCCGCATGCGGCTGTCAGTTTTGAGCAAGGTTTCCTATTCAAGTTAGATGGCATTTCCTGCGTACTGTTTGCAACCACTTGCAATAATATACTGCAATCATATTTTTTCCAGTTGTAATTCGACAGTTGTAATGCCGTGTTCCAGAGACCTCAAGTGGACACGTCATTTTGTCTCAAACTTTCAACTACAACATGTGTACAATTTATGCCTCCTTAAGGGCTACCAGGAGTTAATAAAATTTCTCATACAGCGTGTGAAACAAATCTATTGAAATTGATTGGACGTTTATTGTCGTGCCTTCAATTCCGAAATATGTTTTACGGATGCTTTGAATAGGATTCCACAAAAATATCAGAAACATCTGCATCTATGCTACAACATGGAACTTACAATAATTTATATAAATTTTGCATAATACAGGGTGATTTATAAAGGAGTTTACAGTTTCAATGCACTATAAATCAAGAAAAACGTACGATATTGTACATTACCTGTAACAGAATTGTATGGGATTATTTTAAGTTTTAAAAATCAGTCACAGATGTTCTATGTATGAACCGTTATCACAGGAAACACATCCAGCTGATAATCCATTTCCGCTTAAACGCGTGTTAAGATATCTGAATCACCGCCATCAACAACGGATGGGATAAACTGTTTCAGCTCCGCTAGATCAGCAGGAAGAGGAGGGACGAATACCTTGTCCATTAGGTCTCCCAGAGGAAGAAATCACAAGATGTTAAGTCAGAACTTCTGGGTGGCCATTAGGTAAGTGTCATAATGTAGTTCGCGGCTCGTGCAATCCATCGGTGAGGGAGGTGCTCATCGAGGTAATCCAGCACTTAGGGCGACCAGATCGGTGGAAACTAAATGATCGATAAAATCGTTATTTTCAAAACGAAGCTGCATATCGGCACAAAATTCAAGCGCTTTTATTTGTCAAAGTCACTCAGATTTTGCAACAGCTGGACTTTGCATGCAATCATTTTCAGCTTCTTTCTCAAAATTCTCCAGTCGGTGGGCTTAGGAATCTGCACTTCACGACTCATCCCCCGCGTTGATTTTCTCGGGATTCGCTGAATTGCGGTGCAAACTCTATAGGCGACTTCTTGCGATACAGTCGGTTGTATGATACTTTTGCACAAACAGCCAGTAGTTTTATACTTTTCATGCTATTAATAGATAAATTTTCTAGTTGGAGGTTCTTTTCCGAATCGCAATTGAAAATGCCGTTGCACAGCAATTACGGATTCTGTTTTGCTGATTTCCAAGAACACAAAAAGCCTTCTCCACTCCAGACGCCGCCATTTTGAGTGGCATATGACAAGCACGCTATTGCCTACGTCACATCTGTCAGGAGCTAGATACAAACTTGAAGACTACATATACCTTACAGTTAGCTGAGGTGATGTATGTCTTTGACTGTTACTGTTTTACAGCATCCGGAGAGTATATACTTCTTTATGAATCACCCTATATACTCATACGCAAAATTAAAATAATATGCAAATTATCTCTATTTTTATGAAAAGTATTAAACCGAAGATATTAATAATGTCCACAAGGAATTATGCAAATATTCAGAGTCAAATACGTAAGCATGTTTGTGTGTGTCTGCGGAGCTGTGACTATGGAGTATACGCGTTCGAGCAGTTGTGTGCTCGTACTCTTTCAAGACATTCGCTGTGCTCCTCGTAGTAGTTGGGTAAATTTCATAACGTATGGGGTGAAATTAGGCCCCAGTAAAGTATAGAGATTGAGAATTGTCAGTAGATAGGAGGGATTCCAATTAAAAGCACAGGTAGCTACAGGAAGCCTGTGCTTGGCTACAGGTGTCATCTGCAATTTGTGAAAACAGTTTCAGGCCACTGGATTCGATTCATATAGAGAAGACCTGCACAAGGTTCACCAAGATCCGCAACTACGAATACGAATCATTATTTGGCACTTTCAGCAAGCGACACAGGACTGCTACAGCTTCACAGCTGTCGCGTGAACTGTATGCTGCCATTGGAAGAGTTTCACGGCCTAGTTGCCCGAATGCTTCATGAGATAAGGCTGTATGCCAGAAGCCTCGCTGTTTGCGTCCCGTTCACTGCAGTACACAAAAGAACGCGTTTAGCATGCTGGAGACAACATGCGACTTGGATTATACTTCAGTGAAGCAATGATAAGTCGAGATTCAACCTGGACTTTGATTCTTGTCGTACCTATATCTGGAGAGAGCTTGGAGCAGGATGTCATTCTTCTGTCATCAGGACAAAAGTATCATTCCGATGCAGGTCTAATGTTTGGGGAGGGTATTATTTTGGACGGCCGCTCACCCTGCTTGTGTTTGCTAACTGACTCCCTGACTGCTATGCGGTAGGCAAGGTAAGCCCCTTGACTGTATTGAAGTATAGATAGGAGATCTTAGAGTACTATATTCAACTTTTTCAGAGGCGCAGTTTGTACTGGTTTCCTGTTAATGGACGACAACTCTCATCCACATAGAGTTCAGTTGGTCTACCAGAGATTACCTGGAAGACAAGTATATTTGCCCCTAGGATTGACCAGAGAGATCTTACCTGAACCCTATAGAGAATATCTGGGCGCTGTTATTAGAGCAATTTGATCTCGCTATCCCCTTCCGAGAATCACCCCTGAGTGGAAAACTGCTTTGCTGCAGGAAGGACTACCACAGAGACTCCTCAACTGTTTCCTGTCCAGTATGCCGTTACTCTGCACGACTTATCTCGCTGTAAAAAGGGATCACACTACATATTATATACATTTTAAGTTTGCTATTATAATGGGGATTTCGGATATCCCTGCATTATCAGTTTTAGTGATCAAATACACATTAAATGACTAATCTCTTTCTCTGTTACAGTTGTATATTCATACCAAATTTCATTAAAACCTGTCCATTAGTTTTTCAGAAATGCGACATAATTTACAAATTCTCTTAATTTTGCACATGAGTGTATATCGGAATATGTCCATCAAGATAAAAAAAAAACTCAATTCAAAATACTGTTCTTCAAAAGGTTATTTCAAATATATATTCAAAATTTATCTTTTGAAGAAAGTTTCGTCAGGAATACCGATGTAAGTCTTTCTTTGCATATATGATCTTCTCATCTATTGCGCTATTTAATTATAGTAGTATTTAGTTCAACGAAGCTCCATTTTTATTATCCTATTTGGAGTTTTTGTCGCGTATTTGATACTGGGAAGTAAATTTCATTCCAGTTGTATCCCCCACTTTGCACTCTTGTTAGCTTCAGCATTACTTTTTAAATGTATTGACATTGCGATATACTGACGATGTATCTCAAATCTTTGTGATGAGTATTAGGGAAATGTACAGTTTCTAGTTTGCAAAGAAAAAAAGTAAAGATAGGAAAAATTCTGAGTTACCATGAATTTGAATTTAAAACTTTAAAGATTTCTAAATCTCTCTCTCTCTTCCTCCAAATGAGAAGAAAGAAAAACTTCTACTTAACATTAAAATATCTTAAACAGAGCAAAATTTGAAATTTACTCATAATGAAAAACAAGTTTGGAAATACATTTAAGAAAATACATCCATGTTTATGAAAAACACGCAATTTAGTCAGTCAACTACATGATCCATATATTTCATATTTTCAGCATAATTTAATAAACATATATGAGAACCACTTCAGATCTCAAGTAACAATTCAAAATTCAGCAACCATGGCTGAACAGCGCGGTGGTAGATAACTGGAGTTATGTTCGCATCAAGTCTTTAGAAACATCCAAGACCTATTGGTAGTAGGTTATGTGTGTCCAAAATTATCGAAAAATTCTAGAGTTAGCTTCGAAAATTTTCTAGAAAGAGTAGCTCATTGATTACTTAAAAATTTTGGCAGATATGTTTGGATGCAGTGTTGAAACAGTGAGGCATTCAGGGCCTTCAGAAGATGATTTAATTGATTCAGGTGTAACTGAAATTGCAATAGCACGATTCGTTTTTTTAATCAAAAGTTTTACTAATCGTTAGTTAAACTAATATTTCCAATGTTTTGAGTTAAAACGTTCAGCAGTTTCTTAGGTTAGGATTCGAATCATAAAAAAAAATTCTAAGATTTGAGTATTGGCACATTGAATTCTTTTAAAGGTTCCCAAAATCTAAGTATTTAGATAACAGATTCTTAAAAAAAATATAACTGGTATTTCCTTTCGAATCTAAAGAATTAAATCAGTTATTTAGGATTAGGTTTGATCTCGGTGTATTGATCTTTGGTTGTCTATATGGGAAAACCCAAATTGCTAACTTTTATTTAAAATCGTTAAAATTTTGACGAGCTATTTTTAAACTATTTCCTTTCTCGAATAGCGGATATACAAGCGAATTTTTTCTCAGAAACTCCTGCACGTAGATATCCCTCCATTAGGGAGATAGTCTTCGTGCGCTTTGCTATTTCGAAGTAAACAAACAAGCAAACAAAAAACTCTATCGAATAGCAATTTATGCTTACCGTATACTGTCCAATTTTACATCGTTTATTGTTTTCAAAGGACTGCGTACTAATTAAAAATTTAAGAAAAATCACTGAGTTTATTTTTTTTAAATTAGGGCAGAGGTTCAATCTTCAGTCAGATAAAAAGTCTTTTACGTTTTGGCATCCATAAAAACCACTACGATTTATTCTTTCGAATTTAATTTAATTCTGCGAAACTCAGTAAACAGTTAAAATTTGAAGGGAAGGGAAAACAAAAGAAAAGCTTGGTTTCTATCTGGAAGACGAATGTTTAGTTCATCCTACTATAATTACGTCCAAGAGTTCTTGTACATAGAGAAGAGAAATATAAAAGTTATTATTCTTAAATAATTAATATGGTTTAAATTCTTAGATAACAATTAATGTGGCTTCATAAAAACAACAATGAAGGTAATCACATTGAAAAACATGGAATTCAATATTAAATTACTACAACGATTCTTTTTATCAACATGTATTTTCTTTCCTTTTACTTAAAAAAATGTAAATATAATATTGCGGTTTTTAGGAAATAAATATGGTAACAGCCCTTGAAAGTCTCTAAATACTAACATGCGGTTCTTATTGTTATGAAATTGGCCACCCTTGTCGTATAGTGCAGCAAATGATAAAACTTTAAATCTTGCGTAATAGAAACTGGTAATAATTGCACTTTGGAACGGAAACAAGAATACTTATAAAGATGCGAAAAAAGGCAAGCTGTTATGATATTTTCAATTCTTTAAATTAAAGTAATATTATTTTAAACTGTTACTATTGTAGGGTCATTAGGATAATTGGAAGCATGAAAGAAATACCTCATATACTCCCCTTCTTAAAGAGCGACTAGGGGTTTAGGGGAATAGTCTCCAAATCCTGGGTGCGGAGAATCACATTCCACAACCCTTTTAGTTCGGGCGCCACTTGTAGAGTCATTAGGTTAATTGGAAGCAGAAAAGATGAAAAATATGCAACCGCCTTCGCCGGGAATCGAACCACGGACCTCTGGAATACCGGCCCAGGGTGCTACCGTTATACCACGAAGGGACGCTAGGGAAGTGGTAGAAATACCTTTTACTATCATCAAAATGGTATTTTTTAAAAAGAACTCTGAATTTTGACTTAATTTCTTCTTAAATAGCAATATTTTGTTTCACGGATACCATAGAATTTTTGCTCATAAACGGTAGAATAAATAAATCTAAATTTACTTGAAAATTGCTATTAAACTCTGAACGGGTCATATTTGAATGCGCATAATATAAACCTCTTCTTTGGGCGGAGCTTGACCATTCGCATAAGAACAGAGCTTTCACAAAATCCTTTACATCAAGTTGTAACATATTTAAAAGTTAAAAATAGGAGCTGAAAAACAAAAGCATTTATATTGTGTTTTCATCTGCATCAATTTTTAAAATTTGGCTATTTCTCGTGTTACGAAAAGTGCACAGTTTATGCTTTCATCAATTACCACAAAACTAGAGAAATAAACTTTAATTTTCTTTTCAATCTTTCTTTACTCCAGTAATAAATTTACATTGTAGCAATTGTGTTAAAAAAATTAGCTTCAAGGTTGAAATTTTGATGTAATAAATTGGCATGAAACATGTTCATTCGCTTAAAGAATGTAAAAATATATTTTAGAAATGTAACATATTTTGCAAAAGGAAATTTTATAGCTCTAAAAAATCGCCAACCAAAAGTGTATTCTAGTGTGAAATGCTTTTGAACGAAAGAAAGGGAAAATATGTTTCCAGAACAGAAAAATCCCATTCTAAATATCTTAAATAATGTAGCATTTCTTTAATTATACCGGATAATGCTGCTAATCGTCTATCATTACTGAGGTACTGAAAGGACAATCTCTTAAAATGAATTTAAAACGAAAAATAAGAGAACATTCCGAATGAAGAATTTTCTGCTTCTGGACGCTGTTGATATTTCAACAGCTTTTAATAAAGTCTCATATTCTGACGTTTTCTTCAGACTCAATTTTGATAATTTTAGTATGTGGCATTTTCGAAAAGGGAGATAGAAAAAGCGATATACTGTAATATCACAGATAATCATGGAAATCAGGACTGCGAAATTTAAGGCATAAAACATTTATTTCTGGATTAAAATACAACGAAAACTATTAACAATCAAAGTCATCAAAGAACATCTTTTCCATGATAAGTCGTCAAAAACTCTTTTCCACGAGGCGAACGTTATCTCCAGAAACAAAAGTTTCGTATTTTCAAGTAAAAATTTTCGCAAAGGGCAGCTTGTTGGCACTGCAAAGTGTTCGTTATTTTTTTTTTTTTTTTTTCTGAGGCATTCACCTACGATTTGAAGTCAGAGATCACGATAAAGAGAAATGTTGCGAATGAAGTAAGATGCCCACAGTGATAATTCACAGGAACTTATTTTGGATAATTTTTAGTGGCTTAGTTCCTTTTTAGGTAGCATATTCCCATGCAGGTGAGGCGTAAGTGAATATTGGGCTATTGATAGAAGTGTAGATTCTCATTTTCTTGGTAAGGTTATTGCCGGCAGTACTTGCGAGGATTTCGTTAACCTTGACGATAATATTTAGGTTTTTGCCTTTTATCCGTATAATATGATTTCCACTTGATGGAGCTATTTAGGGTGAATCCAAGGTATATCGCTGCGGAGATAAAAATAATTTGAGAGCCGAAAAGGTTGATATGATTTCTTGTTTTTTTCAAGTTTCTTGGAATTCATTATAAACAAGACTTAAGTTTTATTCGGATTGGGCTTAGTCTTCCATGCCCTCATCAATTTTCGATGACAGTTATCTTATTTTGTAGTCTCTTGACTGTATAATTTGGTTTACTGGATTTTGGCAGAACTGCCGTATCATCGCCAGAGCATGCAAGTAACATGTTGTGATCTTCAATAAATTGGTAAAATCGTTTACGAAATTTATGTAAAGAACCGGGCCTAGTATTGACTCCTGTGGGACAATACAAGTGGGTGACAAGAATTTTATCTCCTTGTCTAACGACAATTAGCAAAATGATTTCGCTGGGAATATACATTTTGATTAACTTATAAATAATCCCTTTCATGCAAAACGTGGTCAAATCTATTTTGTTTGCTGCATCTGCCTTTCTAATACTCATGCACATCTGACCTTGTTACGTTAAAGCTTGGCTGGAAGGAACATTCCTGAGTATTCATCGCGCGGTTCTTCCTGAAACCATGTGGAAGCTCTAAACCTAACTACCCACATGCTTGCTAAAAATAAAGATTCCCTGTTTTTTACATTGCCATGTATTCCGGAGATGAACTTTTTAGATTCATTTAGCTTAAATTAATTCCTATAAGAAATAAGTATTAGAATAAAAGCTATATTATATATTAAGCAGTTGCAAATTGTTGCTCTCCTTGTTACATAAAGACACGTTTATTGAACTAGCATGATTGTCGAAGCAATCTCACTGTGTTGCCACAGTTTGTGATACAGCTAATAGAACCTGCAGTTTTCCAAGGAATTTTAAGAACATAAGTACAATCTGAAAGTTTCTGCGCTTAGCAAATCTGGTGTCTAGATCTCAGTTTGTGAAGCTGTAAAGCAATAAGTCTTCAAAAATTTGGGGATAGAGAAAGGGGTGTATGAGATTGACGAATTCTGCTCTTCGAAAAACCTTTCAATCCAAATGTTTCGGAATGAGGGCAAAGGTTAATTTAAATCTGGTCACCGCGACTTTTATTCTGTTGTTTTCACCAATCGCAGATTTATAGAGTCGAACTTGAAATAAAAATCTTTTAGTCATTAATGTCTATAAATTTTTCCCTCACACATTCCGTTTAAGCTACAGAATCTTTTTTTTTTTTCAAAATTTAATGTTCATTTCAGGATTAATCCATGTCCATACATTTTATTTACTTCAGACTGAAGAATTGAATTACATTTACAGTAACTTAATTATATTTATCTTACATGTTAGCGCAACGGATATATTTTAGATACTAAGCAACGTTTTACCAGTCTTTAAATAAATGTACAGTGTCTAAAAGTAATACAAATAGTGCATTTAATTAAGATAACTTTTGCATGTTTGTAGCATTGCGATAAAACAACTGTGCCTATAGCCAACAACGGTATCGTAGAGCTTTTTCCGCAGAAACCTTACATATGAAATCCTCGATCATGAAGAGGATTTATGAAAATGTTATTTTACCAATAATTATCTATGGCATTGGGAGCCATGGGTTCCAGGGCAGAGGAGCTGCAGCGCCTGAGGATGAAACTTGATAGCTGGGGCCTGCTGTTTACACGGTGCTTCAGAACAATTCCTTCAGACAAGCTTTTGGTTTTATCTGGCATTTTCCCCCTGTCTATATTTTATAAGTTTTATTTAGATAAGTTTCTTCTAAGAACCCTGAGAAATGATTTTATTTTATATAATGACATCCTTGTTACCAAACATATGTTTGAAAAAATTGGCGAATTGATGAAAAGTATGGTGCCGTCTTCTTTATTTTTTATTTTGGAGTCGAAATTGATAGTAGAGGTTTTAAACTTAATAAGTATAATTCCGTTTTTCAATCAGAATGCAGCGTTTTACTACAAGCAATGGATTAAAGAAAAATTAAAGTGCAGAACCTAAATAGATATTTATTTTGATTGTTTATGACTCTTTACGTTACTGGCTGCTCCTATTACAGAAAATTATCAGGTTTTAAATATTAAAGATATTATGAAATCCCTGCAGAAACATTTTTGTATTAGTATTCACTGTGTCAAATCACACGTAGGATGGTTTGGTAATGAACGGGCAGACTGCCTAGCTAAATATGCCGCTTTAAGCAAGGATGTTCCATTTTTTGAAACTTCGGGTTCAAAACGTTTGCAATTATTAAATGTTACTTACCGTGAAATCTTACTATACTGATCAATAAAGGGTGTGGTGGGAACGGTCTGAACAAAATCAAGGTTTAATTCGAAATATTGAAACTCCCTTGAAAATGAATATATACAATGATATTCATTTAAATCAATTCATTACCGGACATGGCCGTTTCCCCGCTTATCTTGAAAGATTGGACTGTATGCAATCATTATAAAGTTTATGGCGACTCGGAACGTTATTTGTATGACTGCAAGTTGTTTGAATCGATTTGTCCTACGGATTTAAAGCGTAATGTAGATAGGGTGGATCTTGTGAAACTTAAGGGAATTGCCAAACTTAAGGGAATTGCCATTTATGAATTATTTAAATTCTAATAGAAATATCTGTGGTATTGAGATCTGAAATTGTTCTGATCTTTTGTTTTTACTTTTGTGTGATTGATCTTATGTTTGTATAATATATAATTTTGAAAATTGCAGATAACATAGGAGTATGTTTTGATAGTATTACAGAATAAGCTTTGTAAGTAAGTTATTTTGGTTGAATATTATGCATTTTATATGTTTTATTGTAATTGAAATTGTGCTAATTTGATTTTAAGATTCTAAACTTTTTAATTTTGATTTTAAAAATCTTTTAAACGGGCGGAGTGTTGATCTTTGGTAGATCTTATTGGTTTAATATGAAGTCTACCAGATAAAAGTTGAATCTGATGCTTTGTATTGCTCCTGCTAGCCAATTTGTCTTGTTTGTACTACTGCTTTGTATGTTTGTGTTTTATTCTTTATGTTCCTTATTTATTAACAAGCTTTATGATTGAGGTAACCTACATTGGACATATGGTCTTCATTGGCAAGGGGGACCGAGTCGTTCTCTAATCCAACCTAAAGCCATCCAATTCTGAATAACGTAATCCTCCACCAAAATTGGGCATCTTGAAGCCCTAATCTGGAATTTCGAATTTATTTTATTATCGATTTCATATTTTGTAATATTTTAACGAATTTTTCATTAACAAACTCAACTATATCAAAGCGAGCAATGGCAACACTGTACCGAAAAAAAAAATTACATTTATCTCCAGCGCGCGAGACTGTGTATTCGAAATTCTAAAGATATACTCCTTTTAATTTTATGATATTGCCATTGAATTGAAGTTTAGGGTTTAAGTGCGAAGAACATGATATTTAATAAATAACGGTAGCATGCAAAATGTTAAAGAAACTCCTCTTAGGACGTAATGTAAAATCATAATTTTTTTTTTTTTTTTTTTTTTTTTTAAAGCTAAAAAGGAACCTTAGTGCAAAATGGGATATTACTTATTAGTCTCAAAATGGCATTTTGCTTCGAAACACTTAAATGCGTTTCATGACTTTTCAAATTGATAACTCTTTATTTAAATAATAAAGAGTTTGCATAAATTTATGCATGTTTCTAGCATTGTGAAGAACGACTGTATCTAGAGCCATCAAATAGTGAATAACACAAGCCTCCACCCGAACATTGGCACGTCAAAGGCCGAATTATGAATTATTATTTATTATTTCTTTCATATTTTATGAAACATTTACGAATATTTGATTAACACACTCAACGATTTCAAAGCGAGCCTTGGCAACACTGTACTGAATAATCATTTCTATCTCCAAAGCGGAAGACATTCTATCGCAAATTCTAAAAGATATATTGTTTTCAAATTGGATTGAATGTGGGGTAATGTATAGAAGTGCAGTGGAATAGTTTGTTTTTATTCTGTAAATGAAACTACAACTTAGCAAGTTATAATTTAATGAATGTTAAGTTTGCTGTAATATTAGTAATATTTGAATATATTCTGCAATGTTTTCCTAAGATTATAACAAAATTTCAACTTTCATTGAAAGTATATATGCAAATATATGTATATCATAGGTAATAAGTATGTCATGCCGCACAACTGAGATAGTGGTTAGCGACGCTGACTGTCGTACCGAAAGACTCCGTTCGAATACCGAATAGATGTTTGTAAAAGTATACTGTCTGTACTGCATGGGGTACTCCAAATATGTGGCGAGCGAAAAGTGCTCTCGAAAGGTTGGTGGTAAAGGAAGAGGTGTACACGGGGGAATTCAAAGCAGCACAAAATTGGGGGGGGGGCAGAATTGAGGATAGCCATGCTGTCTCCATGGACCTTATAAGATATAGACTAACCCAGTGGGCGGAGCGCGCGTCACCGACATGTCGGCAAGAAAGAGTAGGGACGATCTGGTTTACTTTAACACTGACAGTATGAGAAACATACATGTATTCATGCAGATTCTTCATTATTTAATTTATTTAAATATAATACAGGGCGATAATATTTGGTAACAATAATTTGCAAGGAGACACGGACATTTATAGTAAAACAGCGCAAAATGCCGTTTCGAAACTAACAGCCTTTCTAGGTTACCGCCCCTTTGGGCTAATAAATTAAATTAACAGTAAATAAAAAAAAAATCTTACGCAAAACTAAAAATTAATTTAAAAAATAATCAGTGTATTAATTAGCAAAATTAATTATTACGGTTAAATACAATTTTAATATTAGAATTAAATGTATAAAAGTTATTAAGGTGTCAAAAGTGTTTATCACTATGATGTATTATGAAATATAATTGAAATAAAATTCCTTTATAGAAATTGTGTTATAATATTCATCTATAATTTTAAAAAAGCAGCCCAATTGAGAATTTTAAACAAAACTTTCAAAAATTCGTTTTTAAATATTTTAGTATTTTTTACTTATTTACACCAATAAAAAGCATAAAAATTGCAAGAGAAAATTGCTTGTTTGAAATTTTCTATTAGTTCAGATTTAAAATATTTTCTAAAAGAAGTAGTTACAAATATCCTTACAGCATAGGAAAAGCTAAAAAAATGATCCAGCCCTGAAAGCAGGCAATAGCTTTATAATTATTTGGAACGTTAATTATGCTTGATAAATATGCTAAATTTTTAAAAATCAATCTCAATTTGAAAAATAAAAATATGGAGAAATTCTAATTTGTGAAATGAGGCGCTACAACCAGCTTTTTCTTGACAATTATACACGCTGCAATAGGCAACCACTGTTATATTTCTGCAAGTCGTCCCTACTCCTCCGGATGTGATCAAGGTGACAGCCGGGAACGTCTCAGACGAGGGAGAAAATTCATTTGGGTTAGTTTATTTCTTATAAGGTCCATGGCTGTCCCCTGTATGGTGCTCAAGGCTCTTGCCAACGGTGTCTTCCTGTTTGCGCGATTCCTGTTTACGCGGTTGTCAAAAACGTTCCTGTTTGCGCGAAATCATCAATCTTCATTACCCCCTTCCAAAGGGGTTCCATAATGGGGGCCGACTGGGCACTAGCCTTTTCCGCAATGCAGGAAAGCAAACATTTTTTAGATTAAAAAAAAGAATTTTTAAAAGAAATAATCGAAAGATATTTACGAAGTCTGAGTTTTTGTATATCTTTGCATAAATAAAGTAGTACTGTATTTAAAAGGGAAGAGATGTTCAAACTCTGCGATGATTTTGGCAATGAACTAAAAGATCGTTTCCTAAAGTAAAATTTAGGTATTCTTCCGAAATTCTGCATGAAAGTGAATTATAATAAAATCTCAGAATATATATTCGTTGCGAAAAGAAAGGCAGATGAGAAGAAAATATACCTCGAATATCAAGGCAGCTTTTGAGAAAGCTTTGTCCTAGCCAACAGGAGCTTTTTTTTTTCCTAGCTGTAAATTGTCAAAGTCATAATTCAGAAATATAGCATCTGAATCTCGATTGAATGGACTTGCTTTGCTTGCATTCATCGGAATATCCAAATACATTAATAGAAACCATTGATAAATTTATTAATTGTCAAAGGTAAATTTGTTAGTTTCAAAGATTTAATTCAGAAATTACAAAAGCATAGCGCACGATTCAGCAGTGATTGTATATATTTATCCTACTAATTTAAAATAATTAATTATGTGTATATACTTGTTAGTAATTATTGACAGTATATATAAATAGTTAAAGAGTATATTTTAAATCATTTATTTTTATATACACATCTGTATTTGTATATAATGAAATTGCTAATTATTATCAACTTATTTCATATTATTTCATTTTAAAATGCTCTTTTTCTAAATCTCCTATTCATCTAGCTTCTTTTCTAAGAGAAACTGTACTTTGTGAGTCACTTTCAATTCCAACTGTAAATGCGATTCGCAATTTAATTTATTCGTATGGTGGCAATATTAAAAACTTCGGAAACACTGGTTCAGCAGTTGTAACTGAAGAGTAAGTCTGACGATGAATATTTAAAAAGTGGAGAATTCAGTATTCGTCGAATATTGCGATATTGTGATAATCCCTTAAAATTCGTGCTTTCGAAATCTCTGATAATCCCTTAAAATACATGCTACAATTAGAAAATTTAATAAATTTTATTACAGTGTGACGTTACTAAGTTTAATCAATGCAGCAAACGTGAAAAATATGCAGTGCCCTCCCCGAGTCTCGAACCCTGGACCTCTCGAATACACGCCCGAGTATGCTTCCAATTAATCACGAAGGCATGCGGAAAGGAGGCAGAAAATACCTTATAACTAAAATTATCAATTAAATAACAGAGAAAATTCAACTTTCCTTCACACTTTTCCAGGCTTAGGACTGGCAGTAAAAATACTGGCGTGTTTAAAAGTTGTGTGATGATAGTCACTTTCCTTTTTTTTAAAAAAAAATATTATTAAGTTATTTTTAGAGAAAATTTTCATATGTTTTAATCGAATTTTAGTAGATAAGAAAGAGATAATAAGCACTTTCTTATATTTTGTGATGAGTAAAATTCTTGCATAATACTTTGGATTCTTTCCTCTTTTTTGACCTCACTTGCTTCTTTTCCCTTCTAAATTTACATAACGATGATCTATAAAATAATCACTTTTTTTAACTTCGTTTTTCAAAAATTTTATCAGTTCTAGAGTTTTAAGATGGATTTTCTTAATAACAGAGTTTAATTTATGACGCCATCCTTCAACAATATTATTTGTCCTGTGCAATTTTTCATTGCAATTCCACATCTGTATAGTTACGACGTCATTTTCAAGCCACTGCTCAACTAAGTAATCATAAAATGCCTCTAATCTTGCATTAAGAGGCGAACTTTCTTGTATGCACAGCCAACCATCATCGACACATTCCGCGGGTATGTATGCAAGGGACGCGCACATTCTGAGATGGGTTCTAATTTCTTCATTATGCCTATATTCGTTAACAAGTCCCAAGTCTTGTAAGTGGAAATTGGAACCTCTTATATTTAAGGAAGGAAAAATATTTTTCAGCGAAATTATAACTTCAATTTCAAAATCCATCACAATTTCTTTAGGATCCCAATTAGAAATATGATTTTTAATTAAACGAAGTAATCTCTCATAAGTCTGCTTTCGCTTATCGGGAAGTAAGCAAACCAACACAGGAACAACATTAATCTCGTTAGAGGTACTTCCAATATCAATATGGATAGTATAAATTTGAGAGAAAAGCTTTGAGCAACTTTTAAAAGTTCCATCCATAAAGAAAGTTTTGCCGCTTTTCATTGCTTCCCTCTCCTTCCTACTTGAAAATACCAAAATTCGGCTATCTTTTAGATCATCGAACAACAAGAAATTAAACTTATCATCCATTGCTAATAATTCGTTAGGAATTTCTAAATCTTTCATACATGTAGCTTCTCGATCATATCCTTCGGCACTTTGCCTCGATTTGTATAGAGCTGTTTTAACACTTGAAAACTGCGGGATATTGGTTAATATGTCAAAGCCTTGATTGTATAGTTTTCCAACTTCTTCATTGTAAATTTGAGAAAGTGGAACATTTTCTTCTTTCGCTCTCATTTTTGCTACAAATATTTGTTTTTTTTTACTAAACAATATGCTGTATCTGGTTGACATAAATGAATTTTTTCTTCTAAAACAACTTCTTCCTTGGTCTTAATTGAGCCTTTTCAGCTTTTAGTTTTTTCATTTATGCAAATCCAATAAACTACATTTTCCTTATTTTTATTCCGAATTCGATATTGATAACCTTTGTAAAGGGCTAAAGGCTTTTTCCTTTTAGTTTTAATAATCTCTAAAACATCCATACTGATTTAGATACGAAATATAATAACTAATACTAAAGATTTTAGGTTACAGCCGAAAACATCGCGGCAAAAACACCGCGGACGAAAACGTCGCGGAGAAAACAACGCAAGGCGAAAACGTCGTGCTACAAAACATCGTGGGAGAAAACGTCGCAAAGAGAAAACATCGCAGTTCTAAAACATCGTAGTACAAAATATCGTCGTCGAAAATAAAGCGGTTCAAAAACTTCGCAGTTTAAAATCATCGCGGTCGAAAATATCGTGGTAAAAAATAAAGTATCTACAAATCATCGCATGACCATAACATCGCAGACACACTTTTTTCAAGCTTTAATAATTGTAAATGGGTATTCTCATGATGATTTGTGGGCGACAAGATGGAAAGAAGAATAATTTTTACTTTCATATTTTTTATTCACTAATAAATTTTTGCTGGTAAAGCAAGAAAGAAACTTAAGCATAGAAAATTAATGCAACTTATAGCACTTAATAGAATTTTAAACCGACATAGTTAACTAACAAAGGTCAGTAATAAATCCTTTTTTATAAAGTTTTTACTGGTAATTTTTCATGAAAAGTATAATATAAGAAAGATTAGAAAAAGGAAAGTAACTGCATGACCTTAAATATGAGAAAATTGCTAACTTAATTATGAGATTATATTCTTCACTTTTGTTTTAATCTAATATTCTTATAATGAAAATTATTTCTTGTTTTGTTTCACTTTATTCTTAAAGTGACATTAAAGTTTTCATGCACAGCTTGCAGTCAGTTACTTAAATGTCGATTTGCTAGTTATGATGAAAGTCAGCTATATAATATTTCAGTAGCGTTTGGATTTATTAGATTATGCCAAAGCACACTATGGCTATCTGCTTAAGGGGTGGGATTCCTTTGTGGAGTACATTCTCAGGAACTAGTTCATATGCATATTATACTTCAGGAAAATCACAAAAATATTCACACAGCTTTTTTTTTTTTTTTTTTTTTTTCCCCCTTTTTAAAGAAATAATGTATACTTGCAGTGAACCCTCTTGGTGACTATCTCCCTAAGATGAACAATGTTCTTGAGAATAATAAACATAGGTTTTAATCATTACGCAATTTCACCACATACACAAGATTAAAAAGATATGGAATTTTGAGTGGTCACTTTAAATTGGATTGCCTACATTTACTTTTAGATTTAGGCCGCCCAGACGGTATGGGGATCCAGGTGGTTTGGGGAGCCGGCCTGCAATACCAAAAGCCCCGGGCTCGAATCTTGGAGAAGGCATGGTTGTAACTGTCCGTCCCTTCATAGGAGACAAAGGTGGCCCACCTATTTGGTGCCTCCATAATAAAGGGGCATCACTTCTTAGTAGTGGCCAAGCCGAAGTTGGCTGAGGGCCGGTTATTGGTTAAAAAAAAATAGATTTAGATATGTTTTATTAAGCTTTTAAAAGCATTTTATTTAATTTTTCATATACATTTTATTCGAAAATTTCGTAGTTACATATTGAACTTAGAGTGACCAACTTCCTAAAACAATTTTAATGTTTTTCTTCCGTGAAAAACAAAATCAAATTTCCCTTAAATTTTATTCAAGGATAAAAACTGCACGTATTTTACATTGACTTTTATTTTCAGTGATTGAAACGTTTCAAGTTCAATTTTTTGTACTTAAATGACAGATTATTTGGAATAAGAAAATGTAAATTTTTTATGTATTATTTTAAATGTTTTATAAACGTATGATTTTGAATATCAAGCATAACTAAATTTTAAAATCCGAGTTCGCTTCGTGCATGATTTTTTAATTAAAATAATCAGAAAGAATATTTTTTCAATAAAATGAAAGTTCTACGCATTCAACTAAAAGTCTCTAACACATTTTGGAAAAAGATATTTTTAAAGAAGGCATGTTTTCCATAGTTTTCGTTTTAAATCAAACAGAAATATCTTTTTCATCTTTATACTTCATAGAGCTAGCCATTTCTTATACTTTGATATGCGTTCTCTTTAATATACATGCAAGGCTTAATTAGTATGTTGATTGTGATTCATACTATATATTAATACTTGTATATATTCGAATCACTTGCTTTTTTGGAGCACTGGTTTGCTCAGACTCCCTCTTTTTGTTCATTTAATTGTTGCAATATGTTTAATTTTTATATAGTGGCGATGGTGTGGGAGTGTGAGAAGTTGTATATAGTCCTTATTTATTTTAAATATTGTACTCATTCATTTTTGTAGTCTTGATTACATTGTACATTGTCCTTATTTATTTTGGTAATAACCACGGTTTCTTACTGATCCTGTGACTCAATTATTTTAATGCTTGCTATATGTTAGTGCATATTTCCCACTGAAAATATATTATAAAACTCTATTAGTATACGTCTTCATATTACACAGATTTTGGATGTAAGAAGCATAATTAATTCAAATAGACTCATGAATCTATGAATTTTTTATGAGCAAAAATTATAATTTTACGTGTGATATAGTGCAGATTATCAAAAACAAAGATGTACAATTTGTCAAAATATAAAATATTTAAATGAAAGAAAAAATACTCTTTTTGAGGAGTTAAATACATTTAAGAAATGCGTTTGAAGAAAATGATTTTGATGCTTGAAATCTGAATAACTAAATACTGAAAATTTAAAACATCTTAAATTGTTTAATCCTTTCAGTCCCAATTTATTTGTTTGTTTCAACTGACTTGATTTTTTTTATGTATTCTTGGTAATTATCAAAAATGACACAAATGACATTGACAGAAAATGACAGTCTGTAACTAAGCCTCTATAAGAAGAGGCGCGCGACAATTTTGTAGTGGGGATGTTAGAAATGATGCCTACTACCAGTGGGACATTAACTATGTGGTAAACTGATGCGTGTAATTCCCTCTAGGCTTCTTTAAACATCTGCTGGGACTTATATAACCCATTGGGACTGAAAAGGTTAAGGGAGAGAGCTAAATGCTATATTTCACCGCACTTAAAATTTTCAGAATATTGATTTATGAGTTTTTTACAAAAGTTCATTTTTTAATAAAGGATTTAGTTTCTCATTTTATATTCAGTTATTTTATTCACAAAATGAAATTTTTCTTTCATCTATAGTAGTATATATTTGTTTCGAAAGAGAAGTGAGAATCAGAGTTTGGCTGGAAACTGTAGCAATCTGTATGCAAGATGAAAGCAATTAGGAAATTTTCGGGAAACTAACGCCTGAAGCTTTTAGTTCTGAGTATTGAGCTGAAAAACAAGCTAAGCAGCTGAACTCAGGGGGGGGGGCAAGGAATGAGTTACAGCTAATTTTACTATTGGGGAGAATTAACCGTGGGAGTGGGTGTTTCAATCAAGCTTAACTCCTGGGGATCTGTCCCCTCTTGGAGCTTAAGGCTATTTGGTTAATAAAAGACAGCTGAAAATTGCGGTCAATACTGATGATGCTTCACGTACAGACAGAAATAGCATTTCTTAACTTAGTATTTTTTTTGTTTTTCAGCTATCATGCAGTTTAAAAAGAGAACTCAGAAAAGTTTAGTTTAGAGTTTACCAAACATGTTTAGATCGCCCTTCCTTCATTGTTTTTGATAAAGCACTTTGCCTCTTTTGCATACATGTATTCATACATACAGATTTATTTAATTAATATATAATTTCATCAATGAATTATATTAAAATATAGATTTAATTGACATTTTTTCTTTTTCTTTCTTTTTTGGCCAAACTTCAGCATTACGAATAATTAATAATACAACATTTTAATTTTTTTTCCAATAAAATGACATATCCATGTAGTTCGATTAAAGAGGTGAAACTTCCCGATTATACGTATGATAAAAACATAAATTTAAACTTTGTCGCTGAGAATGGAAAATATTTAGAATCTGAGGAACAAGATTTTCCAAAATTAAATATTTTTTTTAATTATATAAGTTTTAAGCAGTGTGTTTTCAGAACTGTGCAATATTCATTTATTTCTTTATTATTAAATACTTCTTCAGACCAATAACAGAAATGTACAGATTTTCCTAAACATGTTTTAATCTGTCAAAATAACTTAAAAAATTTGGTTTCCGGTCTATACACACAAACATTATAAAATTTGCTTTCACGATTTAATGTATTTAAGCTTCCGATTGCTCAACAAACGCCCACACGACTGTCTTTCTTTGTGTTTCTCGTGTTCACAACGTCTGTTCCTGTATGATTAAATCTACATAATAACAGGACCAAGTAGTTCTAAGTTAAAATGTAATCTTAATTATCTAATTTATCTTAATTCTAAATTAAAATGTAATCCTTAAAAAATAATTTATACAAAATGAAATTTAGAATTGTACACAGCCCCTTAAAGACTAAATGATGATATATCTAACATCTACGGCCTTGAAACAGCATCTACGGCTTTACGAACTGGGAATATGATTTTACGGATTATTATTAATTAGGAGTATGATATACGGCTTTACGAATTGGGAATATTATTTGGCCTTTACGAATTAGGAATATTATTTGGCCTTTACGACGAAAACGGTTAAAAGGTAATCGACGTAACCTCTAGATTGATATACATATTGCACATTTTCCCAAAACTTTAGTTTAAATTTATATCTGATTATCCATATAACACAATCGCATGATTAATTCTATTAAATTTAAATCTCTTTTATAGAATATTTCACATTTAGTACATCTGTGTATAACAAATTTTATTAAATGTAAGGCTGTTAAATGTTAATTTATTTTAAAAGTTATATAAACTTGTGGTGATATTTATGATATGATACTAAATAATTTGCTTTAAATTTTGGAAAAATAAGAAAATAGACATACAGTTTCCAGAAATATTTATTTTTTTCTGGAAACATGTTTACTGGAACACTTTTTCTAGGATAATTTTTTCAGGGACATTTTTTTCGAACACCGTGCGTAATAACAATGCCATGTGCAATAGATTTTCGTATTGATAATTTTTTATGAAATAATGACAGTTGCTCATTTATTCTCACTTCCTGTTATTTGAGGTAATCCACATTACCTTAAATGGTGGTCGAATTCCACACGAAAAACTAATAATGTAACGAAAAGCTAATGAAACAAAACTTAATTAAAAGACTTAATTACTGCAAACCTACATAAAATATTTATCAGGACAGAAAATGGCGCATATTAATTCATTCAGGTTTAAATAACACCGTCTTTCATGTTACTTTTTTCCCGTGGAATTCCCTTTTATGTTATTTATCCTAGCTGAGTACTTCTTTCTTTTTTTAAACTCGTAAAGCAATGGAAGATATATTTACTTAATTTTATCTCAAATAATAATATTAGACATTTAATGGCTTTTCTTGTAACTTACTTTCATATATCAAATTTATATACGCGGGCGCATCTTATATGCAAGCCCCTTTGGTCTTTCTGAAACATTTTTAAAAGACAAAACTTGTTTATATATGACATCATTATGTTTTGAGAAAATACGGTATTTTATTACGTATCTCTGCATATTTAAAAGGAAGAAAATTTGAAAACCGAGTAAGAGATTTGCTTTTAAATCCCTAGTCCTTTCACTTTTGATCAGTACTGATATATAACATAATTTTAAAAATAATTTATTATATGACAATAATGTAAACTTAACGTTAAAAATTCCTAACAGCAGTTTTTCATTTGTTAAATATAAAATGGTATGTAAATGGAAGTTTAATTTGATAAATATGAAAGGTATTTAGAGAGTTTCATGTCTTTCTGTAATGGGTAACACTATAAACATCGGTCTTTTGTTACAAAAATATATTCTCACAATATTAAGGTTTGCGACGCATAGCTTAATCGCAAATATTTTTGAAACAATATTAAATGTTAGTTCTAACTTAGGCGGAAATTTCTACTATGTTTACAGTTTTCTCACTCTCCTAATTTTTTAAATGTATATAATGAAGTATTTATTACTTTTTAATTAATTTTTATAACTGCATCAATAGATGGTGCATGATTTGCAAAGTTTTGACATGATATCACCTTTTAACGAAATGAAGGAAAATAAAATTATTGTTTATTCTTAAGCTATTATTTTTAAACAAGGCTGAAATATCTACGCTAAATTTTATAAGGGTGCCATAAATAGTTTTCATTATTCAATAACACGTAACTTTGATAATTACTTAAAAATCGTAAAAAGAGTGGATTATAAAGCAGTGTGTTGAATAAAATTAGTATAATATTAAGAATGGCAACTTTTAATTAAAATATAGAGTCAAAATATTATGTCTCTCTATATTGCTTCATAAAATAGATGACTTATGATGGGAGTCTTCTTTTATAAAACGTTGGTGGTTTAATGTTACAAACGAAGTTTCAGCTTAAATTTGGAAATTAATATAGAGAAAAAGTTTAAAAAAGTCTTTCAAAACTAACAAGTTAATATATGAATAGCCCTAGGAAAGACTTTTTCTGTATATGAATGTAAAAAACTATTTCAGTGTGTATTCAGTACTTATTTCAGTATAAAAAACTATATAAGTATGTGAATAGCATAGGGAAAATTTTTTTCAGCATATGGATATATCGATTTTTTTAATCAACTTTCAATTTCTTTAAAAAAACATTAACATTTAAGAACTAATCAATAGAAAAAATACAAATAAACAAAAAGTAAATATATTTCCTTAAAATAAAAATGCATTTTTTATTCACGAGAAATGCCTTTGACAGGAAATTTTATGTCTATTATGGAACTTGAAGGGCATCAAGAGAGCTTTTGAAATCTGCACTGAGATTGAACTTACTGAGATCTGCAGCTTTCAAAGCTTTATTTATTTTATATGTGAAAAGGTTGGCTCGTGTAGAAAAAAAAAAAAAAAAGAAAAGAAAGAAAGAAAGATCTAAAATGAGAAAAGATATATATTTTCTTTACTTTTCAAACGGGAATATTCAGCTGCC
Organism: Stegodyphus dumicola; assembly: GCF_044657685.1. Classification (NCBI taxonomy): domain Eukaryota; kingdom Metazoa; phylum Arthropoda; class Arachnida; order Araneae; family Eresidae; genus Stegodyphus; species Stegodyphus dumicola. The sequence goes on from NC_140776.1 coordinate 132,581,226, forward strand.
TGCCTCCTGTCTAACCTTTTTCATATTTTAAATGATTTAAAAAATTTTTTGGTTAATTAGTCCAGGAATCACACCTTTTATAGTAAGATTGGTCAAGAGTACGCAGTTTGTTTAGTAATTTGATACAAAATAAATAAATAAATAAATAAAGACATGAAAGAAAAATAAATTATTTACACCAGTATTTTTTAAAAATAATATTGTAATTATTTGGTAAAATTATATCTTCTATAATGTATATCACATTTGTACGTTCCGTTGTTTAAAAATAGTGGACTGTAAATTGACTTAATATTACTTCAGTATAGAACCCAAAAAACCTCAGAGTCATAAAGTTGACCGAAACATCTTTATTGACTTTCAAACAGTAAGTTAATTGAGGAACGGCGAAGACCACACAAACTCCGACTTCAGTGGCGGCTTACCAAACACAAACTCAGAAGAACCTCTGCTTAGTTGAAACTCCAGTAATTCACAGCAACCTCAAAGCTCTAAACGCGAGCTTTAAAAACCTAACAAATTTGCGTCTGCGCCGCTCCTCGGTACAAAGAAAGAAATACAATTTGCATAACATCGAACAACATTACTTGATTTTGCTTAAGTGTATTATATAAATGTTAAGTAAAAACTTCAAATTACCCTCGAATGCCACTTTCAGATATTTTTACAGCAGGTAAGTGAGCAAACAAAAGGGTAAAATTTCTAGTCTTCTCTCTGCAGTTAAGCTCTATACATAATTGGTAATAAATTAATATTGTAGAAAAATTAGAAATCTTGTTCAATAAAATTGCTGAATTTATTTGTTCTTTGATGAGATTTGTTCTTTGATTAGAGAAAAATCAAAAACTCAAATTACGTGTGTGTCGTTGAAAGTGCAAATTCATACATAAGCAATAAATTCATATTAAATTTAATTGTAGGGAGTTAAACTAGCACTATTTTCGGTATAAAGACCTACATTCATTTAAGTCATAAATGTAAAGACCTTAAGTCAATCAGATTTTTACGTCTGCTTTCTAAACATTTGTCAATAAAATAAATATAGCGCAAATATTTTTATATACAAATCAGAAAGAGCTTACACAAATATTTAATCAGATGTCTATTATCTATACTGTTAAAAGGATTTTAAGCATCATAATATCAAGCATTTTTGTAAGACTCATTTGATAACACTGTAGTTAGCTAGGTCATTAGTGAAACAATCATAGATGACTCAATACTAAAACATGATTCAAGAATTCTCAGAAAATTCAATTACAGATGAGAAAATTCGTAGTTATCTGATTGCTTTATGATTCTACATTTCCTATGAGCTATAATTTTATAGCAATTCTTAACCATTACACTTAGGAATATATTAATCGCAGAAGCATTTTACATTCGTTTAAAAGAAATTCAAAACAATTTAGAGAAACTACTATCTTCTACTTTTATATGTATTAGTTTTCAATAACCAGAGGATTTCCCAGAATTTTTGGTCCAACTTAATGGAAAATTAGAGCACAAAATTCAGTTCATATTTTTCGTACCAAAATCCTAGCGCTAAATATCCATAAAAAATAATTCAGTATGAAAAACATTCCCCTTCTATGATGAAACTGGAACATTAGAAATTTATTGCAAAAGTAACGTTCAAGGAGAAAATGATTGTGTCACAGGATCAATGAGACTTCGTAAATATTACTAAAATGCATTATTATAATATGTATTATAATAAGGACTATTAAATACGGACAATATACAAAAAACGAATAAGGACTATATGTAGTCCTCTTATATACGCACCATCACCACTGAACTTTATATAAAAATTAGTCATGTTGCAATAATAAAATGGAAATAAAAAAAGATTTTTTAACAGCAATCTAGCACTCAAAAAAGCATGTGATTCGAATGTATACAAGTATAAATATATAGTATGAATCGCAACCAACATGCTAATTAAGCTTTACATGAATATTAAAAACAACGCATATCCCATATAAAAAATGGTTAACTCCATGAAGTTGTAAACTTATATGCAACAGTTTGTTCCTTTTGTCTCATGCAGATGCAATAATGAGCATTATAGTAGAGTTTGTATGGCTGGAAAAAGAGATAGAGAAGCCTTTTTTTCTCCCTGTGAAGTGAAAGATGAAGAAAATGTTTAACCTTGAGAAAAGAAATCAGACAAGCAATTAGTACATTTGTTATTTATAGTGGTGTACATGGATAAACTGAATTCTACATTTACCTAATAACACACCTCTCATTGATTTAGCTAATTAACAGTATATCTTTGTTGTTTATTATTACGAACTGTGAAACTAAAACTACAGTTAATTACAGATGAAGAAAAACTATAAGATTTGTAAAATTATTAAAACAAAAAAATACTTTTGGTTGATTTAAAACGTAAAATACGGAAATTAACATGCCTTTTTCAAGAAAACTTTTTCCAGTAGTTTAATGCGTAGAAGCACTAAATACTTTCAATTTATTAAAAAAAATATTCTTTCTGGATACTTTAATTAAAAATCTGATGTGTACACCACATGACTTCCTTGTACGGAATATTAAATTATACGCATTTTTTCTTGCATTTCGTTTAAACTTATTGAATTTAATTAAATCTACTTCGCCGACAGCGCATAAACCACAATAGAACAAATGCATTCTTTAAAATTCACTCTATTTGTTTACCATAGCGACACTCTGGCGCTAGGTTCACTTAACAGTATTACATTTCGTTCATATTATAACTCAGAATGCACAAAATTTATATCATTTAAAGAATTATCTAATCATGCCACATGTTCTATTTAAATACTATAATAAAGCTAGAACGATGTATAAAAGAAATTAAGAAAACAGAACAAAAAAGAAACAGTTTTTCACAGACGATTGAGTATTTCTCATTTAATTAAATCAATTCTCACTTCGCAACAAGGCAAAAATACATAAAACCTCAAAATATATGTATTAAAAATTACTAATTATTAAAAATTAAATTATTAAAAATTAAGTAAATCTTAAACACTTATTTCCTCGAAAAAATTCCAGAAAGGATTAAGCATGATTTAATTCGCAATAATAAATGAAGGCGTTATCTTTGTTGTTGCGAAGCTACGTTTCTCTAGATTGGCAACAAATCCACTACTCTGCTGTTTCAAATTTAAACAAGCAATGGCCCCCATCAAAAACATTATTAGGCTTAGCGGCACTTAAACAACTTTAAAACTGTTGATAATTCTAAAACTATTGCATACAGATTTACTAAAGGCATAAAAACCTAAACCGGAAGATAAGAACAACATAATTCAATCATTTTTAAAGCAAGAAATGTACAATTTACAAGCATATAAGAGTAAAGAAACTGAGATCACTGAGCCGGGTAACAGAGTAGATATATATATAAATATATTTACATACGTTTGGCGCGACCGATTGCAACCAAAATACGAGGTGCACATCTACATGCTATAGTAGTCCTATATACAAAATTTCGACGTTCTGAGTTATGCGGTTTTGAGTTATGCGAGATACGTACGTACAGACGCCACGAAAACTTCTCTTCAGAATTCATTTTAAAGCAGTTTTATAATTTTTTTGGAGGAAAAGAGTCTTTTATTCTGTCCTTACGTAGAGATATCACGCAAAAATATCGTTAAATTGCATTCGAAAGCGGTGAAAATGGATATTTTCGTTCAAATATGCTGCCTGAAGCTGTTCGCGATTACAATACTTCCTTTATACTTCGTACAAGGAATTAAAAAATAATCATACAACAAAGCGAACCCGGATTTTAAAATTTAGTTATGATTGATATTCAAAATTATATTCTTTTAAAGCATTTAAAATGATGCATAAAAATGTTTCATTTTCTTATTCCAAACAGTTTGCCATATAAATACAAAAAAAAAAAAAAAAAAAAAAAAAAAGTACTTGAAACGTTTTAGTCACTGAAAATAACTGATAATAAGTCAACGTAAAATATGTGCAGTTTTTCTCCTTGAAAATTATATAAGGGAAATTTGATTAAATTTTTATTTGATTAAACTTTATCTTTAATTAAAAGTTTAGGAAGTACAAGAAAAATTAGTCGCTTCAAAGTTGCTAGGCAAAGAATTCCGACGACAAAGAATCAGGAAATATAAATTTAATCAAGAATTATTCATTTTTATTTCGCCACAGATTTCATTTTTATTTCGCTACAGAGTCCATAAATTAAAATATTCTAAAAATTAAGAAACACGAAAAAAAAAAAAAAAAAAAAAAAAAAAACATTAAAAATTGCCTTAGGAAGTTGGTCACTGTAAGTTCAATAAGTAACTACGAAATTTTCGAATAAAATGCATATGAAGAATTAAATAATACTTTTAAAGTGCTAATAAGAAAAGTCTAAACCTAAAAATAAATGTAAGCAATCCAATTTAAGCGACCACTCAAAATTCGATATCTTTTTAATCTTGTGTGGATGTGGTGAAATTGCGTAATGATTAAAACCTATGTTTATTATTCTCAAAAACATTGTTCATCTTAGGGAGATAGTCACCAAGAGGGTTCACTGCAAGTATACATTATTTCTTTAAAAAAGGAAAAAAAAAAAAAAAAAGCTGTGTGAATATTTTTGTGATTTTCCTGAAGTATAATATGCATATGAACTAGTTCCTGAGAATGTACTCCACAAAGGAATCCCACCCCTTAAGCAGATAGCCGTAGTGTGCTTTGGCATAATCTAATAAATCCAAACGCTACTGAAATATTATATAGCTGACTTTCATCATAACTAGCAAATCGACATTTAAGTAACTGACTGCAAGCTGTGCATGAAAACTTTAATGTCACTTTAAGAATAAAGTGAAACAAAACAAGAAATAATTTTCATTATAAGAATATTAGATTAAAACAAAAGTGAAGAATATAATCTCATAATTAAGTTAGCAATTTTCTCATATTTAAGGTCATGCAGTTACTTTCCTTTTTCTAATCTTTCTTATATTATACTTTTCATGAAAAATTACCAGTAAAAACTTTATAAAAAAGGATTTATTATTGACCTTTGTTAGTTAACTATGTCGGTTTAAAATTCTATTAAGTGCTATAAGTTGCATTAATTTTCTATGCTTAAGTTTCCTTCTTGCTTTACCAGCAAAAATTTATTAGTGAATAAAAAATATGAAAGTAAAAATTATTCTTCTTTCCATCTTGTCGCCCACAAATCATCATGAGAATACCCATTTACAATTATTAAAGCTTGAAAAAAGTGTATCTGCGATGTTATGGTCATGCGATGATTTGTAGATACTTTATTTTTTACCACGATATTTTTGACCGCGATGTTTTTAAACTGCGAAGTTTTTGAACCGCTTTATTTTCGACGACGATATTTTGTACTACGATGTTTTAGAACTGCGATGTTTTCTCTTTGCGACATTTTCTCCCACGATGTTTTGTAGCACGACGTTTTCGCCTTGCGTTGTTTTCTCCGCGACGTTTTCGTCCGCGTTGTTTTTGCCGCGATGTTATCGGCGGACACCAGATTTTAAAGTGGAATGAAACTAAAAATTTTCGAGAGGAGCCTAAACTAAGACACGTCTTCAGTCTAACAATGTCAAGACGATGACTAACTTATTCACAAAGAAACTGCCCAACTCATCTTAATGACTCATCCTGACATTCTCTGAGGAACTTTGGGAGGGCGACTGTACTCCCCGATTTCGCGCAAACAGGAAGATTTTTTAAAAACGCGGAAACAGGAATCGCGGAAACAGACCTAAATCCTTGCCAACGGCAGGCTCAATTTTGCACTTCTTGCCGCGATGAATATCGTAGGCTTGTTCTGCTGTTACTGTCACAGAAGTGAAAAAACAACAAGTATGTCATAATTAAAATTTCTACATTTTATTAAAGATGATACCCTTTTTACTTCCTTGTACGAAGTAAAAAGGAAGTATTGTAATCGCGAAAAGTTTCAGGCAGCATATTTCAACGAAAATATCCATTTTGACCGCTATCGAATGCAATTTAACGATGGTTTTGCGTGATATCTGTACGTAAGGACAGAATAAAATACTCTTTTCCTTCAAAAAAATTATAAAACTGCTTTAAAATTAATTCTGAAGAGAATTTTTCGTGGCGTCTGTACGAACGTATGTACGAACGTGCGTACGTATCTCGCATAACTCAAAAACGAGTAGCCTCAGAACGTTGAAATTTTGTATAAAGGACTGCTATAATATGTAGATGTGCACCTCGTATTTTGGTTGCAATCGGCCGCAACAAAAGTATATAAATATATTTATATATATATGCACTCTGTTACCCGGCTCAATAATCTCAGTTTCTTTACTCTTATATGTTTGTAAATTGTACATTTTTTTGCTTTAAAAATGATTGTATTATGTTGTTTTTTTCTTCCGGTTAAGGTTTTTATGCCTTTAGTAAATCTGTATGTTATATTTTTAGAATTATCAACAATTTTAAAGTTGTCTAAGTGCCGCTAAGCCTAATACTTCTCTTGATGGCGGCCATTGATGTTTACATTTGAAACAGGAGACTAGTGGATTTGTTGCCAATTTAGAGAAACTTATCTTCGCAACAACAAAGATAACGCATTCATTTATTATTGCCAATTAAATCATGCTTAATTCTTTCTGGAATTTTTCGAGGAAATAAGTGTTTAAGATATACTTCGTAATTTTTAATATATATATTTTGAGTTTTTATGTATTTTTGCCTTCTCGCGAAGTGAGAACTGAATTAATTAAATGAGAAATACTCAATCGTCTGTGAAAAACTGTTTCTTTTTTCTTTTGTTTGCTTAATTCCTTTTATACATCATTTTAGCTTTATTATATTATCTGAATAGAACATGTGGCAACGATTAGATAATTCTATTCTTTAAATGATATAAATTTTGTGCATTATGAGTTATAATATGAACGAAATATATAAGTTAACTGTTATATAATTATTGGATTATATAACAGTTAACTTAGCTTCCGTTATATAATTTATTATATAAGTTAACTGTTATATAATTATTAATACTGTCAAGTGAATCTAGTACCAGAGTGTCGCTATGGTAAACAAATACTAGAGTGAATTTTAAAGAATGCATTTATTCTATTGTGGTTTATGCATTATCGGCGAAGTAGATTTAATTCAATCCAATAAGTTTAAATGAAATGCAAGAGAATAGGTTTATAATTTAATATTCTGTACAAGGAAGTCATGTGGTGTACACATCAGGTTTTTTTTTTTTTTTTTTTTTTTTGGCTACTTTAAAAACTTGGTTCTTGGTTAATTTAGTATTTAGAGCAAATTTATGTAACTTATTCTGCTAACGTCGAAAGTTTGTTGTCTCAATTATGATTAAATTTGAAGAAATAATAAAGAAAATTGTGATTAAATAAGATATTATGTAACTCTCTTTTAAATTCCGAGTAAAAAAGTGTTCGCTCTGAAAGTATTAGGACAATAATTTGCTTATTTAATAACTATAATGAAAACGTAATTTGCTCTTTAATTTTTTTTTTTTTTTTTTTTTTTTGTATGTTGTCGTTCTTTGAGGGTATATTCAAGCTTGACTCGTTATCGTCTTCCAGCGATTTAAGATTTACAGTGTGTTCGATATTTAAATTAAATATCATCTAGTATCCCTTAATTTCCGAAAGCATTCTTCTTACATCAGATAACCCTTGACTATTACGAAGCAATAAATAACCTAAATCTTGTAAGGAATAAGTCTTCTTCGTTCGGAGAACGATTGCATTATAACGATTCTTTGAGGAAAGGCGAGTCGTTTCCTGGAGTTAGGAAACCGATAATGTTTACCAGAAAAATTAAAAACTGTATCTTAAATGGTATTCGATTACATGACCTAATTTCTTTCATCATGTTAGTTCTGAAAAAAATTACTGATGTAAGCTTATAAGGTATTTCTCCCACCTTCTTGGCATGCCTTCGTAGTGTGGTGGTCTGCACGCTGGGCGCGTATGACAAAGGTCCTCGGTTCGATTCCCGGCGAAGGCGTAGATAATTTTTCAATCTCTTTTGCTTTAAAAAAAATACCTAATGTCTTTACAGTGGCTCCCAAACTAAAAGGGTGGTGGATGAAGATTCTCCACACCAGAATTTGGCCATTGGGTCCCCTGAAATCCCAGTCGCCCTTTAAAAGGGAGAGTATATAAGATATTCCTCCCGCCTTCTTGACATGCTTTCGTGTTGTGGTGATCTGTACGCTGGGCGCTTATTCCCGAGGTCCGGCGAAGGCGTTGCTAATTTTTCAATTCCCGAAACCGAATCGCTCGTTTCATTATTATTATTTTTTTTCTTCGAAAATGTACTTTGAAATTCTTAATTGAATAATTTCAAGTTAGACGTACAGTTTTGAAAACAAATTAGCAAGTTAATAATTATTCAGTGCAAAGGATTTTATTTTGGAACAAATATTTCAAACGCCAAAGAATTCCGTAATAAAGTATAAAATGTTATCTTTAAAGTATTGCACCTAACAGTTTTGCCCATTTCTTGCAGTGAACCGTTTGAATCATATTTCACTACTCTCACCTTCAGCTCTGTAGTTGTTGCTGAAAGCTTTGAACGTTCATAAAAAATGTCAACCACCTATTAGAGAATTAAAAAAAAAAAAAAAATTATTTTTTTTCGAAGCTTAGAAAAACAGAAGGAAAAAGAGCTAAAATGTTTTCGATTCTAGAACATAATTTCCAATTAAAAACCAGACGAACCGCATTTGTTGCACAGAATCCCATCGTTCATTCACCACTCGTGCTGCTCTCACCCTTTTCAAAATACAGAAAACCGGAAATTAGATTCTTTAGCAAGGTCGAATCGCACCATTTTCTTCTTTTACCGAGGGATGAAATGACCTTTTTGTAACATCAGATTACTAGGGGCCCGTTTAGAAACCGGTTACTACATGCTGTACAGAAAGAAAAACTTTCTAAACTGTGTTAATTCACGAAAAACATCAGGGAAAGTTTTATCAAAAACAGAGAATAAAGTTTTTAAAGCAGATATATAATTACTGTTTGTGTTTAATCTGGTTATCGAAAAGCAAATAATTCTTTTGACGGAAATTGACAGAAAGTGTGCGATTAATTTCCCTATTTTTTTGACCTCAGAGAAAGAGGAGTATATTAATAGGTTTCCTACCTAATAAAAATAGTTATAATAAATAAATAAAATAACGAAAAAAAAAAAAAAAAAACTGAAAGGTTTCAGATTTTAAATTACGTCCAAAGGGGCGTTTTTTTAACGTTTTGTGTGTTACCTTTATTTAATAAATATCACGTTCTTTGCACTTAAACCATAAAATTCAGTTCAATAGCAATGTCACAAAGTAATTTTAAAATGAGCTTATCTTTAGCATATCCGATACACAGCTACGCGCGCTGGAGATAAAAAGGTCCCCCCCCCCCGTAGAGTGTTGCAATTGCTGGCTTTTAAATCGTTGAGTTTGTTACTCAAAAATTTGTTAAAGTTTTACAAAATATGAAATTGATCATAAAACAAATTCCAAATTTCAAATTTGATCTTCCACATGCCCATATTCGTAGAAGGATTACGTCATTCAAAATTCGATGGCTCTATGTACCGTTGTTTTATCACAATGCGAGAAATATATAAAATACATTTATGCAGATTATTCATTATTTAATTTCTTCAAACATAATACACGACTCTAACATTTGGTGGCAACAGTTTGAAAAGTGAAACCGACATTTATAGTGATTCAACGCAAAATCGCAAAACGAAAACAATAGTCCTTCAAGAGCAAAGGCCCTTTGGACTAATAAAATACTATATATTACAGAAAAGCCTCGCTGCAACGAGCTTTAAGTCACCGTTTGTTATACCTGCTGGTTGGCCATATTCGATCTAATAAAGAAAATAGAATATTCCACAAAAACTTTAAAATTTGATTGATGAAAATAAATGAAATATAAGTTTACTTTGTAACATCTACCAAAGGAACTAAGTAATCACATTAAGTGTTACTATTATTATTATTATGTGCCATTATAATATTTTTTCGCTCTTTTCCGTTTCACTGTACATTAATATTTTATACAATAAATTACTTACCATAAATTTACGGCTTAGATTATTCCTTCGGAAGACACGCCCTGCCATTAACGGAAAAGACTGCTGAATACTGTAGTTCGTCCCAGGTTCAAACCCAGGCAAACGAGCTGGCTAGATCGTAGGTTTTCGTGGTTTTTCCCATAAGTAATGTGGGGTTTCCAGACCTTATTTGCTTTGCCTGTATTCAAATAATCTAATCAAGCTCTCGAAAGAATCCCCTTATGAACAAGCCATGATAACTTACAGCGGGATATTTTAAACTAAAATCACCATTCAGAAGATAGAGATTGGAGAGAGTATTAAATAGTGGGGGGGGGGGGGAACAATAAGGGTAAAAAAAAATACCCGTTCTCTAAAGGACGTTTTTGAACTTCTGTGTTTTGCTACATGATATAAAACAAGCAATCATCCTGGATCATTTTGGGGCTACAGTCATCCTGGATCATTTTGGGTAATTGGTTCTCCATCACAAGCACAGAGATTACCAACAAAGAACTTTTTTTTAATTACGTTTAGTTAAATATTTATTGTGTAAAAACGTATGTGTCTTTTCTGATGTATATACTCTCTTCATAACCTATGTTTATGCTTATGTAACTTGCAATGTAATTAGCTTTTAAATATCAGTGTCACTCTTTTGTACCTTTAAATTTCCATTTAAATTTTCACCGAAAGATTCGCACTAGGTTCTAGCCTACATCTGTTATCATGTAATTTTCAGTGATATTAGTCACCAGTTCGTGCAGCTTTCTAGCCAGATGCTTATACTTATCTCTAACTTATTTGCTTTTTTCATGCATATTCTTCTCAAATTACTCACTTTCGTCATATTTACATTATTTTAATCTAAAAATAATCTTTATACATTAGTCAAAATTCAAAATCTTTCACATTAAGTTGCAGTTACTTTTAATATATATGATATAATAAAAGCACAAGGAATAGATAGAACACTGTTGATGCGTACTTAGATCCATATTGAAGAATTCTGATTGCGTAGTACGCTAATAATGTTAACTTCTAAAAAACTTGGCAGTCGAGGTTTGCCGTTAATATAATTATTCCGAATCGGTGACCAAACCTTAATCATGGTTATAGAAAGCAAAACTGTTTTGTTTTACATTTTATTTAAAGAGGCAGAAGTCTTTACCACTTCAGTTAGGATTGGATTTTTTATTACATCGGCCGAACTAGGGTTCGTTATGCTTTGCGTATTACAAGCACCTGCAGTCTCTAAAATGGGAAGATTTTCCGACTGCGAACTTGGCGAAATATCTTGGTCTGGCGAATTTTTTCCATACAAGAAATTTTTAGTTTCAAACCGACATAATAGATAATTGTGCTTTCCTTGGCATAAACGGCAAAAATATTTGGATTTGCATGATTCACGCTTATGTTTGTCACTTAAACAGTTTATACAAAGTGCATGTTTTTAACGATATTAAATCTTTGCAATGGAGTAATTTTTAAAAATAAGGAACAACTATACACAAAATGCGACTGTTTACACAATACGCAGGAATTACTGTTTGACTTTAACATGAAATTTCTGGTTTTATTTGTATAAGAAGTTTTAGTTTTTTTGACGGTAATTGAACTCCAAGTAAATTTTCTAACATTTGGGTATCGTTTTTCTAATACTCCATTCACTTTCCAAATTTGGTTATTTTTATCGATGTTACCCTCATTTCATATTGTTTTCTTGTTTCCTTATATAACTTTTGAATGACAATATTTATTAGGAATTGATGCTCATTAGCTTCTAATTTCATTAAATTTAAACCTCTTAAGTTTTTGTTCAAAACATCAACTAGATTTCTAAGACTCTTATGAGATTCAACATGTATTTTCTCAAAATTTAAAATATTCATAATATGAGAATTAACAATCAACCATTTATTTTCATATCTATCAAATTAAAATCTCAAATAAAGACTGAAAGCTGTCTTCTGGAGTTTCTACAGCTTTCGCGTCTCCTTTTAATGCAGAAGTCAAATAGAACAATTTTTGAATATCATTTAAAGAAGAGCTATTTGCAATCAAACTATCAAATTGTTTTTTTTTTTTAAATTTTTTCAGTTTTCAATGCAACCATCAAATTCTGGTAAGCTTAAATCAGGTAACTTAATAGAGACAGAATTCGGATCCTTAATATTATTCGTTAAAGATTTATCAATTAAATCAGAATTTAATAATAATGTTTGTAAGCTTACCTTTATTTCTTCTAAACGGTCTTTCATTTCTTCAAATTCTAAATCCACACTCGATAAATATTCATCATCAATGGCATCATAATATTCCAGTTGCAACAATTTGATCTGAGATAACATGTCCGAAAACATGTTTGAAGGCGCATCTTGTCAGCATTCAAATTTGAATCTTTCAAAAAAGTTTCCAATTTTGTGATCCTAGTTTTAAAGTTTCGACGACGTCGATTAAGCACTTTTAGTTTTTCATCTGATTATCTTTACTGTTCAGTTCATCGTCTGAGTTAGCCATTTTCTTTTTTCGCGCACAATCAAACTAAAGTTTTTACTGCTTTTAACGTTCGAAAGAACAATTTATTTAGCCGATTCTGCTCCGATTATTAAAGGACCATAAATATGTTATTTTCAATTGGCCTGTAATATAAATTTAAAATACAAACACCACTTAACATTTTAATACTTTTATTTAACTTTTCAAATTTTTCTTCCGATCAAGCAGCGAAACAAACGAACGACTAAAGTTTTTATAAACTACATTACCGAAATAACATAGCGTTGCCATATTAAGAAATACAAATATAACCACTTTTAACGGCGCAAACGATGAGCTATTTAACAGAGTGGCGTTAACAATGAATAAAACATAATAATATCGTTAGTTTTCATAAATTAAACTTACACATATATAAAGTAATGTTTACTTTTATGCAATAATAATACTATTTTTCATTCGCATCTTGTCTGTTTTTAATGTCAAATGATTAATGTATTATGAATGGGGTATTTTAGTCATTTATTGAGGTTATGGGGAAAGGAAAGAACTATTTGGTTAATTTATAAGGTATTTCTCCAGCCTTCCTAGCGTGCCTTCGTGGTGTAGTGGTTCTGCACGCTGGGACGGTATTCCAGAGGTCCGTGGTTCGATTCCAGGTTTGCTAATTTTTCATCTCTCCGACTTTTCCAATTAACCTAATGTCTCTACAGTTACGCCCGAACTAAAACGGGTGTTGGAATGATGATTCTCCTCACCCAGGATTTGGTGATTGGGTCCCCTAAAAACTCCAGTCGCCCTTTAAAAGGCCCTTTAAAAGAATATATAAGGTATTTCTCCCGCCTTCTTAGCGTGCCTTCGTGGTGTAGTAGCTCCGCACGCTGAGCCGGTAATCCAGAGATCCGTGGTTCGATTCTCGGCGAAGGCGTTTGCTAATTTTTCATCTCTCTGGCTTTTCCAGTTAACCTAATGTCTCTACAAATTCAATGCAAATTTTTTTTCAATATCGCAATTTTATCATTCACTTAAAATAAAAAGTTCTTTCGCAAAACGACTATTATATTTAACTTCAGATCTACTACTATATTTTACATGAAACTTAGTAATGAATTAGAGGATATGAAATTCCTTTCATCTGCTGGAGTTTAAAGCAATAATGTCTTTTAAATGCTTGATTTCTAAAAACTTGCATATTTTTATTTAAAGTAATTCAAAAATATAAATTCCGAAAAACTTATAATTTAAATGCGCTGTATTTTTGCTAGATAAACGGACTTGTTGTGTGACGTTTCGTAGACTTATAACTAAATGAATACAAACCAATATCTCATATAAAATTCTCTACGAAGGCGGACAGGGCCGAGCGGTAAAGACGTTGAACACTGGTAGTTCAGTGCGAGGTTCGAATCCCGCGAACTGGCTGGCTGCATGGGTGCTTTCGTGGTTTTCTCCATGTGAAATGTGTGTACTAGCCAGTTTTCCTTAGAGAGTCCTCCACGAAGTCATCCCTCCTCTTAGGCAATTAGCCCTAGTGTGCTTTGCCATAATTAAATACACTTTTCTGCTAACAGAATGGTTACTTAGAATTTTTCTAATTATATAACGTGAAGAAGCGTTAATTTCTGGTAAAAAGCATTCCCTGAAGACAATCCCGTTAGGCTGATAATTTTCTTGCACTTTTCAATCAGTCAAATACGAGGGCTGTAAATTAAGTAATGGCAACATAGGTATAAATAAATTTTAATGAACTTACAAGTACAATTGCATTACATTCCTTCTATGTAATCACCAGCAAAGCTTATAACTTTTTGCCAAATGTCGGGAAACTGCTGTAGACCAGTGGCAAGGTGTTGATTGTTGATGTGAGCGACCGACCGCCCTACTGCGGGGAGTACAGATGAAACGTCATGAAATCGGTGACCTCATAGGGGTTCCTTCAACTTCGGAAACAGATCGAAGTCAGAAGGACTCATGTCGGGTGAGTAGGGAGGGTGTTCCAAGATTTCCCACTGCCACCATCGCCCGTCGCAAAAGGAGAGTGATATTGTTTGCGACCTGGCAACGAGCGTTGTCATGCAATACGATAGGGAGAATGTTGTGCAATAAACGTGGACATTTGCGCCGCATAGCCGGACGCAGATGGTGCTGTAGAAATCGGCAATAGTAATCTGCGTTGACAGTTTGTCCTTCAGGTACAGCATGTGTAAGAATCACACCGTCCAAGTCGTATGCCATAATCAGCATAACCTTCAACCGACTGGATTCCTGTCGAAATTTCTGTGGACGTGGCGAACCTATCTGACGCCATTCATTTGATTGACGCTTTAATTCAGGCTCATAGGCTCGTGCCCATGTCTCATCAATGGCGACAATAATCTGCAGAAATGCGTCTCCTTCCTTGCGGTATCTCACCAAGTGGGTGCCAGCCAGTGCATACCGGTGCCATTTCTGTACTTCGGTTAGTCGATGTGGAATCCAGCGGGAAGCAATTTTCCTCATGTTGAGAGATTTCTTCATTATTTGCGCCACACCGTTTGATGACTCAGACCAACCTCTAAGGATAATTCTCGGAACGTCCATCGGCGGTCTATGGTAAGGAGACCGCTCAGGATGTGAACTGCTCTTGAGGAATGGAGGGCCGACCTGTGCGTTGCAAATCCGCAGTCTCATTCCGACGCGAACGAAATGCTATCCCATCGTGCCCTATACGGTAAAGCATTAGTGCCACAGGCTTCCACTAATCCTCGATAGCATTCTCTTGCATTTTTGCTACGGGCAACCTCGATTTTAAGCCATGATCTCTGATTGCGTTTTGAAAACAAGCTTTAGAGTGATGAAAACGAAACTTCTCACTTTAACGCCACACAACAACGACCTTTCTAAGCAGATCGACTGTTTTTTTGCACTCTACACATCGACAACAGCGCCACCTCACCGCTCCCATATCGTATTTGCGCATGCCCGCCCTTCTGCGAGTTTCAAGGTTAAGTTACCACTATTTAATTTAAACTCCCGTATTCAACCTTGCTCAAAGATCAGAAGCCTAAACAAAAATGTGATACCTTAATCGAAATTCAGTTTTCAAATTAAATATCTGATCAGATCCCCATTCGCCTTCTCAGTCATTATTGAATAATTATTTCTGTACCTCTAAAATATGCATAAAGGAACATAGTCTGCAAAATATCTTAAATTTTTGGTTCTATAGAAAATAATGATTATCGCATTTTAAAAATACTCAAATTTATAATACATTGTTCAAAGCTGTTTATAAACATTTTGTTTTACTAGAAATTTAATTTCGAATTCATTTGACGTTATGAATATAGACATTTTTATACGTGCCTAATATAACCCTTAAGTCCATACAAGTCCTAAAATTGCTTTAAATAGATACGTAGGAAAAAAAAAAAAAAAAAAAAACTTAACATTTTAGACTATTGCAGATCTTTATTGAGTTTTGTAATAATCATATAAATGCATTACAATACCACATAAAATGTAATTTACTCTGTATTGTTATATAGCATATTTTATGCAAAGAAGCTGTAAGGAACATTTAAGCAGAAAGCATCTTATTGGCTATAAAAAATACAGCGAAATCTGCAGAACAAGGGTCAAGATCCAAGATGAGGTATCAATTTTGAGAATTACTGTGGTGGGTTCAGGACCAAAGCATAGAAATCTGCACATTTTCGCGGTCTTCCAAGCCATTATACTGTTAGACTCTCATCAATGGAACTGAGAAAGAATCTATATACAAACATTACAGGTACATGCCATTACATAAGCAAAAGTGGTACTCCAGAATAGGACTCAAAATATGGTTGTACGCGTGATTTGTTAAAAGTAACGCGAAGTGTTTGATGGAACGTTCAAGGGGCTATTGTGATTGAATTACTTCCACTGCTTGTATCACCACAGTCTATTACTTCCACTGCTTGTTATCACCACAGTTTACTACTATGAGCCTCTTAAGCCTCTCAGCTTGGAATTTGAGAGCATGCTTTGTACTGCATTCACGTATATGATCTAGTGGTATAAGTTGTTAACGCGTATAACTAATAGTCAGTGTTTCTTATGAATGGTTAACACGTACAGCAAGCAGTCCAGCTAGCAAGGTCCTAATGCCGATGAGAACATGTTTGCTTTATCAAGTTTTTCGTTTCAGAAATTCCAAATAACTCTGTATGGGCACCCAAACTAAACATGGCTGACGGCACTTCGCCGGTATCTAGACTTAGAAGATTGTAGCTCGTGCTCCTCTCCTATCGCTCTTTAATTGGTGAGAGTGTAAGGAATTATCGCGTTCCTTTTTGTGTGTTGTGTGGAGTAAATAGTTAATGCGGTTAACTAGCAAAGTGAAAAATCGTAACTCAAATCCAGCAACAGCATAACTGACTTTTCAAGTTCCTTGCTGATATCTCTATACATTTTCAGTACAATAATACTCCCCAGATTCAGAAGAGTTCTCATCCATATATGTTAAGGTTCTCTTCCAAATTAGTTTGATCTTGGATTGGAGGATAACCACATCTGGAACACTTTGCACGTTAAACGTCTAAAAATTAACATTAATTGCGGACACTTCGGAATTACTTTAGTGTGAAGATAGATTTTGAAACGTTTTCCATCATAGTCAAAAATGTTCAATGGCAACGGCATTTCCAAGTTACCTAAATTTCAACACAAAGGCATTAATGACAATGCAAGTAGTTTGGTGCAAACAGGTGCAGGAAGGGGAAAAGAAATGCCAGCACAATGCTCGCTACCATATGGCAATGCTTTCATGTTTACTTTTGTTTCAGAATGACGTCTGACTAATCATCATATCATCTAAAGAGTAACTAGTAAACTGTGCTATAAATTATTTACATTTATCTTACTGTATTACTAAAAGACTATAGAATTACATACCCAGGAATCAATATGTGATGACTCAGTTATGATATTAACTACTACTTACTTACAGCACATCGCAATCCGCAGGGAACTGATCACGTATTGTAAGCGGTAGAAGCTCATCCGAGACCAGTTCGGGCTTGGCCATAGCTCGCAAAATGTACTGACAGTGGATAAGACCATAGCAGCAATCGCGTTTACTAGCAAATGTAACATGGTCTGATTAATCTAGGGCATGGAGAAGGCTATTTTTTATTATTAAGTATTTTAGAGACTAAATTAAAATGCAATAGCTAAAATGCTTGCCTATAAAACCAAAAGTATGTAATTTGATATTAGACGTTGGGAAACTTCGAGTTCTTCGATAAATGAGGCCTTTAGAGTAACTTATCATAAAACTCTACGACAACTTTAACATTAATATTTTTCATTAAAGAAATACATACGATAGTTTAGTATCATTGCTTTAAATGTCTAAATTATAACTTTTGTAATAATATCTCATCTGACATTTTAATATTTACTTTTGTATTTTTTTTTAATTATTATATTGTGATAAGTCTGATACTACCAAAAATCTATGTGCTTGTGATATTAATTACCAAGTTTAAAGAAGCAAATTATTTATCACTCTGAAAGAAGTGCTTTAGACTATTAGCTTTGAGAGAAATTGGAGAGAAGAACATGCCTTTTTCTTCTTTCCCAATTTAATGCATTATCTTGTGGTAGTTTGACTGAAAATCTCAGTACTAGATTATTCTAGTAATCTCTGAGATCCTAAGAGACTATTTAAAGTTTTAATTATATAAATTACTTAATTTATTTAACAAACTTTTTAGCAGATGTTAAAGATAAGTTACTAATGTGTTTAATAAACTTAAAGTTCATCACATTTGTACATGTATAAATTACTTTCTCAGTTTCCTACATAGTTTCTCTTCACTTCCGTGCATACTCCTCTGTTAAGCAACAGATCAGTATTTGAGGACATGTTATAACGGTGGAAATTACTTTTGCTCTTTTTTTAAGTTCCTCTATGCATTATAATATTAAGCAATTGAGTAAAATTTGCGTTATACAATAAAATAAGTACTGTAACACAACAACAACGATAAATAGCCTTTTAATAACAGCCCCAATTAAAATTATTAACTAAAAACAATAAACGTGGAGACATTTCTATTATATAGTAAAGTAAGCTTTAAAATATTTTGGAAGAACTTGTCAGAAATTATGTTAAAAAAAGGGAATCCAATTTTCATTTTAAAAAATTTTCGTATAATGTGTCAGTTAAGCCAATGCAGCAGAAAAATGTGTATCGTAACAGCTTTGAGCTATTTCTGAAGTGCATCTTTCAAATCATCATCATAAAACGTAAACCACGCCAAATGCGGCTTCAATTTTTTAAACTAAACGAATTCAATCGCGGGTTAAGGTTAAATATGATAAATGGAGAAGATCAAATCCACACTGCTGAATAATAGTCTGGGAAATCTGAAGTTTTTGTGCTGGAATGATCTCTCACAAGAGCAACAATTTTCTGCTGTCTTCCTATGGCTTGTCAGAGTTAAGGCCAGAGATCAGCATAGTAAATCCTTGTTACCATGTAATTATGTGATATATAATTGATAAATAGTGTTCTAAAAACAATGATGCTTAAAATCTTCTCATCAGATATCTGAGTTCTGAAATTTGGAGCTCCGGAAGATATTTTGTGTTGCCCGAATATGCTATTTTGTTTCGTTTCTGGATTACAGTCGTAAATCCATGTTGCGTCTCTTATCGATTCGTAGATATTTGTCGGCGTTATTTTCAATAATTAGAAGTATCCCTGATTGATATCATTTAAAGGTCCTCAAATAATAACACTTGCTTTTGTGTGTGCGTTCCTTTTTAGATCTCCAAAGAAAGATGTAATCATTTTATTCTAACTTGTTTTGTTATCCTATAATTATTGCATCTTATTTAGGTTTATATCTTATTGACTAATCGTTGTAGAAAAGCAACTTAAATTTTTATTTTTATATTAGCTCTAAACCGGAACGTAACATATATTCCTGATATTTTAAATCATTATTTGAGTGAGCTATCATTTCTTTTCAAGAATGACAAGCGTCAACGATTTGTAAAGCTTCAGGAACTATACTTATTGACTGTCAGAGCCACCAATAGGCTAAAAAAAGCAAAACTATAAATTTAATTTAGAAAATGCTTCAAGTTAAAGCTGCACGGGCTATGTAACATGGAACCTTTACTGTGCGGATAATTACGAAAAAAAATGCCATCGTAAGACAATCCTTAATATGAAGCTACAAATTTTACTTTAGCAAGTATTTTACCCAGCTGCACTCTTGTAGAGTAATTATGTTATTTTGAAGCAGGAGACAGGGAAAATGTGCTGTGCGTTTGCCGTGATTCGAACCCTGGGCCTCTGGAATACGCGTCGAATTTGCTTCCAATTACACCATAAAGGCATGCGAGAAAGGGGGGAGAAATTAACTTATATACTCAACGAAAACAATGAGAGATTTTTTTAAATAAGTAATATATACTTTAAGAAAACCTGTTATGCATTTAAACATTCTTTACAAGTAAAGTTTTACATTATGCGTAGGACTAGACTATAAGAGCCGCTCATATTTCTTTGGGCACCTCAGTCAGAGGCTAAGCGATGTAAATAATATCTTTATATATATAAGCGGCTAAAGTGTGTGTCGCCGATAGTTTATTGTTGCCACTCGGAAAAATGAGTGCGGAAATTAACGTTTTCGCAGTTTTTAATTAATGTCTCGGCCGATTAAAGTCGTACGAAGATGAGAACGGTATGGATTCGGAGAATTTTTTGGAATCCGAGGATACGCGTCTCGAATTTCAACTCGGCGCCGTTCCGTAGATATTCGAGAAAAAAGAATTTGGCGCGTAGCCAAATCCCTCTAATAGGGAAAACCCAAGAAAGAAAGTGGAAAATGTAGGAAAACGTATTTACATATTTGTCAGATACTTTTGAAGCACCAAGCAGAAGATTAATTATCTAAGCAGAAAATTAATTATCTACATTATTTTATCTACGGGGTTGCTTCTAAAACGGTGCTCGAAGGAGGTACAGAGAATGGTTTCCAAGTGTAGTGCATTCTCGATTATCCAGGCTAATGCCTGGAAGGCAAGTCACGGATAACTAAAAAAACACCAACTACCAATTTTCATGCATACTGTATGTGTTTCTTCTTTAAAAAAACCTTAATTTTACTTTGGTTTAGAGAACTTTTAAATACTTGTCAAATTTCACTGAATATTTTTGTATTCATATCGCCTTTAGTCGACTAAGTCTAACAGGGTTTAAAGTCATTGCTGTCTCGCATCTAATGTAATACTCTATCTTCTCCCCTGATATTTTCAGTATCACTTTCTCTCGCTTCTATTCTTGCAACATTTGAAGTGATATCCTTATCATTCAAGTATTGAAAGCTCGGCTCAATCAAATAGCTATTACTCGATGTTTTCCCAATCGACAATTTCGAAGAATTTTTCATTTTCAATTTTTTGGCATACATCTTCACTCAATTCGATTCTTTACAGTTAGGTAAATCTCCGAATTCGAATTCTATATTAGGAAAAGTGCACATGATTGGGTAAAGGACAATATGCGGTCAAAATTTGGTGGCTGTAGGTGATCCCATTTTTCCGCAATGCAAGGAACACACATGCATAGAATTTTCATGTTTTGTATCTTTATTTTCTGGGAGATTAATTCTTAAACTAAAAGTTCTTTTGTAACTACTTAGACTGAGATTATTTCAGGTACTAAACTGATATCTTATTTGATTTCAGATTGAAACATCTTATAGATTTAAACTGATATCTGCATGTCAAGGTGTAATTTGTGATTTCTTTATAATCATACGTTTGTAGAGACATTAGGTATTTTTTGAAAAACCGGAGAGGTGAAAAATATGCAACGCCTTAGCCTGGAGTCAAACCACAGACCTCTGGAATACCGGCCGAGCCTGCAGAACCACTACACCACGAAGGCACGGTAGAAAGGCAGGAGAAATACCTTATACGTTTAACAGAAGCGAAACTTTCTTGAAAGGATATCACGCATTGTCGATGTGTTACGACTCTCTTGCGATCAAGTATTGCAATCGTATTATTTTACAAGCCATAATTTAAGCCACCTATGGCCAAAAAGAGCGAGGAAGTTCAGTGCTTAAGAGGATAGTAAACACTGAAATACTTAAAAAAAAATTGTCTTTCAGATGTGAAGTTTTAAATGTATGTATATTTTAACATTAGTAAATAAATTAAATATTTTAAAATATTGTTTCAAATTAGCTGCACTTTTATACTATCGTAATTATATTCTTTTAATTTTCAAACTGCTACAACCCATTTAATTCCCTACATTATTTTTTAAATTTTAATTTATTATGACTGAAGTACATTTTATGCAAAATCTGAGTACTATTAGGTTATGAATTTCATCAAAAATTAACTTTTAATAAATATTTTCTCATAGTCATCTAAATTTCTGTCAATTATTCGTTCTATAAAAGATTTTAATTATGTTTTATAACTTTTAAGAACTCATATTCTAAACAAATTAAATTTTATTATATAAATATATAGATGATCATAAATGAAAATTTTTAATTTTGTGTGCTTTGAATAAAAAATTAAAACGCTTGATTCTTTCTCAAGATGTGAAAATAGTCAATAAGTCTTTCTCAAAAGAAAATCATTTAATTAGATTTTTACTCTCAACCTTCATATGTGACCTTTCAAGACCTCTTTTAAGAAAACGTCTTCTTCAACATCAAGTATTTTTACTCTATTATTACTTTACGTAAATATATTTATCATGAAGTCACAAAAATCCACTATCTTCTTTTCTTCCCACTTACACTGCTTCCGAAGGACATTATCATACGTACTTGCGTATGTGTTACATTAATACATTTCCACACGTCCTCAATTGTTATTCACAATGTTGCAGGTTTAATAACCAGTGGTGTGTATATGTACACAACTAGTGTATATCGGGTACGGATTACAGATTAGAGCCTGCTTTTATTCAACGTCTTACAGATTTAAACTGCAACAGTAATAAATAATGCGATGTGTATTAGCAGGAAATAATCGGATTTTAAAGAAAATTTCTCTCCACCGCAAATATCGTCTGCGCAAACTTGCTTTAAAACAATGTGTTATGGAATTTGTGAAACAATATCGTTATCATTAAGTACAAGGCGTCACGTTACCAGATCAGAACCATCATTTACATCCAGTTCTGTTGTAAAAAAGTCGGCTAGAGAATGTCAACAAGTCATGTGTGCAGATTTAGTTACTAATGTTGTATTATATGACACTGTGAAGGTTTGTTACCGAAAGTTCAAAAACAAGGGCTATGACATTCAAGGAGCAGAGCGCTCTGGCCAGTCTACTGTTGTTGATGAGGCTCGTCTTCGGAAACTTGTGGAAGAAGATCAGTATGCAACCACTCGAAAGTTTGCTAAGAAATTGGACATTAGTGTTATGTCCATTAGTCGCGATATGCATCCTGTAAACTTGACCTACAAATTTAATTGGTGGGTGCCGCATGAGCTGACTCAAGCAGATAAGGACAAACGTTTTCAGGCCTGCACTAATCTGCTCGAATATCATCACAGGGACAAAATTCTGGACTCGATCGTCACTTGTAATGGCAAGTAGATTTACTACAACAATAAAGGCCGAAAACGACGTTGGTCTGCGGGACTGGCCCGTCGGCAGCGTTGCAAAGCGCAGTTTGACTAACAGAATAATCATGCATTGTATCTACTGTGATTTCCGTAGTATTATCCACAAAGAGTAACTGGGAATGGTTAAATACTCGAGAGTAAGGTGTACAGCGAGATTCTAGTCCGTGGCTGACGCTGCTATTAAGGAAAAATGTCGAACTGATTCTCGGCGCTAAAAGGTAATGTTCCATGGAGATAATGCAAGACCACATGTATCTACATTAAGCCGCTGGACTCTGTATGGACTAGAATGGGCTCTTTTACTACACCTACTATATAGCACCTTCATCGTTCCTTCGGACTTCTACATTTTTACACTTGCATCGAGATCTTGCTGGAGCTATTATCCTTTCTGCACAGGACGTCCGAAATGAGGTTGATCTGTTTTTGCAATCGTGGCCACCAAGTTTCTGGGCCGAATGTTTGAGAAACTACCAAAACGTTTGCAGAAAATCATAGATTTGGTTTCTGATTACTATCTGCACTATAGATACTGCTTTCACGCATTTTTTATAACTTTATTTAGAACGCTCTTTTGGCGGAAAACTTTCGTCACAACGAGATATTTACACACATTCAGGAAAATAAGTGTGTTTCTTATTTACATCCAAACACTAAATAGCTGTTTAAGACAACCATACTATATAAGTTATAAATTTAAAATAAACGACCATTTTTTTAATATTAAAAATTTAAATCAACAACCGCAAACAATGTAACTTGTATAATGATGCACTTTGAGGCATACTTCTATTTTGCTTTGTTGCAACTTTCTATGATATATATTTCATTACGCTTAGTACGCCAAATCAGTGTTAAATTTTTTATTTAAACATAAAGAATTTAAATCAGCAACCGCAGTAGAGTAACTTACATAATTGCAGGCTTACTTATTACTTTTCTTTTGTTTCTAAATGTTTGTCTTACCAGGCTATAAATTGTATTATTCTAACTACGACAATGCAATGCTAGGGCTAATTAAAAAAATCGTTTCAGCGAGTTATACCTCAAGTGGCCTTGAACAAAGAGCTAAACACATTTTTTACGATCTAACAAAATAATTTTAACTTTTGCTGTTGTAACCTACAAATGTGCCGTGAGCAAAGAAATAAACAGGAATAATCATTTCTCAGTGTCATAATTCGCTTCTTATCAGGTTTTCTCATTAACATTCGTTCTGTGTAAGGAAGTTTAGTAACGTTTTTATAACGTTTCTTAAGTAGGCTGAGGTCGCTTTAGCTAACCTCGACACGTGAAGATGTAACACATTTTACAGAGAAAAGAGAATCTAGAATCTTACTATCTTTACATCCATTTCGACATGTTAAAATCTACATAAAGTAAATATTTTAATGAGCTAAACTGAATGCTTTGAAATTGATCAGATCTCTCACAAAATATGCAACATAGAGGTGGTTAGTTAATTATGGCAATACTTAAGAAAGTTATGTACTTCAGCAGAACACTATTACCCTCCCCCCCCCAGTTCTCTAACGAATCGAATAAACGAACTGTTTGAAATTAAATCGTTAGTAAATTTAATCATTAAATTAATTCATCTCTCAAACCAAACGATTTCTTTTTGATTACTCTTATTTTCGAAAACATTATTAAGCTAAACATTGATCAGCGTCCCCGTCACACACAAAGATTTTTCTTCGCCATTTGTTTTCCCCCTCGCCTTACTGAATCATATCAACACTCAAAATATTAACTGAAGAAGAAAATAAACAATAACTTTCTTTTCTCTCTCTTCGCCTACAGAAGAGCGGTTGATCCACTAGGGTATTAGCTAATACGCGGAAAAGCCCTACCTTTGTAATTATCTGTAACGCAATGACTACGATGCACAAGTTTAGAACAGTCTTTTTCAAAGACAACATAAACTCGAACTGTAGAAATTAGAGTAGTGGAATGAACAAGATTGTAACAAATTTCTAAAAACTGATGTTCTAAAGGCGGATGAGAAAAGAAACAAAACTAAATAACAGCTAAAGTAGATAACTCATGCCTTAAAACTTATCCGTCTCATATTTTAAAACTAACATCAAAATAGTTCGCAAAATGCAAATCATAAAATTAGATCGTAATAATAATGTATATATATTCTATTGATTGCATTACTGGAATCTAAAAACTCAAATTTTAAATACAAAAAATAACATTGCACTGTTTTAAAAAAAATCCTGCCTTAAAATTTAGAATTAAATTTTAAATTGCTAACATCAAAACAAAGAATAACTGAATTAAACATTTTGGTATTTTCCCTTGTTTTCATATATTGAGTTTGTATTTTTGTGTGCTAACAGTTCGCTTCACTTAACGAATAAATAGATCAGAAGCGCAAAGTAAGCTTGTCAAAATTTTTTAACTTTTTTTACAACTCAAGCATTAACACTTTTTACGGGTGAAGATATCCGGAGCAAATCTTGATACCTTTATCGTCAGGATATCTTTATCAATTTATATCCAAATATAAATAGTATAGGGAATAAAAAAGACAATAGCAAAACTTAACAATCGTATAAACATAAACATTAATCAGTTCAATCCGTCCGCGTAGCACATATTTTTTCTTTTCGCGTTTTCTAACGCAAGATTATGGCAAAAGTCTTTAAGACAAGCTGAATTGCATTTTAATGACATACTGTGAACAAACAGAAAAACGTTTTTGCAACCACCTTTCCCACGAAACATCACAAAAATATCAGTTCATTTCAGTTGACGCTAAATGGGGAAAGCTGGTCTTCAACAGTGATTAACGAACAATAGTCATATCCATTTTTAACTGCTAGTTTTATTATTATAAAAACAGCATTTTTACATTTTTCATATTTCAATACATACACTGGGGACCAAAATTAAGGACGAAGTCAAAAAATTATCATATCAGCAGAAAAAAGAGGCAGAGCGGACAGAAAGACCAATCAGGAGATTAAGTAAGGTGATGTACGGTAGCACATGCGCAGATATGCAGGTAGACGTAATAGGGAGTGTCTGAGTAGTATAAAGCATGTTGTCGGTGTAAGATCAGTATTTCTGGCAAAGAGATTTCACGCCGTATAGAGTTAAAATCACACCGAGTTGCTGCCTCAGCGAGAAATGGCGAATAATCAATCTGTTAGACGACATCTGGATGCTTTTACCCGAGGTCGAATCATTGGGAAGTTGGAGGAAGGCCGCAGTGTGACAAGTGTGGCTGCAGAGTTCGGAATTGCTCACAGCATCGTTTCACGACTTTGAAGACAATTTCAAACTACAGGAACAGCTATCCGGGGGTTTAGTAGTGGTCGTCCACGAGGAACCACACCCTCAGATCACCGGTATATTGCCTTACAGGACAGAAGAAACAGGCGGCAGACAGCGGAAGAAATCGCTAGACACACGACACAGGCGACTGGACGACCGATATCGCGTTTTTACCGTGGCCAGAAGAGTGCACAGTGGTGGTCTGTTTGCACGACGCCCTGTACGGTGTGTACCTCTAAAGCCTGTCCATCGGAGAAGGCGTTCTCTGTGGTGCCGGGAACACCGGAATTGGAGAGACAATGAATGGGGACGAGTACTCTTTACAGATGAGAGCAGATTCAGTCTGAGTAGCGATTCTCATCGCATACTCATTTGGAGAGAGCGGGGAAGCCGCAATCATCCGTCGAACATCATTGAAAGGGACAGGTATGGAGGTGGCGGTGTTCTCGTTTCGGGAGGCATCATGCTTGGTAGTCGTACAGAATTTCACATCTTCGACGCAGGTTCAGTCAACGTTACCCGTTATTGTAACGAAGATTCTTCTTTTATATGTGCGTCTTTTTAGAGGCGCTATGGGTCCGCAGTTCCTTTTCATGGACGAAAATGCACCATGTCATCGCACAGTAGGTGCCGAAAAGCTCTTAGAGAGTGAGAATATTGAACGTATGGATTGGCCGGCACGATCTCCGGATCTCAATCGCATCGAGCATGTATGGAATTTTCTAGGCAGACGCTTGGCAGCTCGTACCTTACCACCAGTAACGATTCCGGAGCTTCGATTGGCGCTGCAAGACGAATGGGCTGCAATGCCTCAACAACTCATTGACACCCTCATTCTCAGCATGGGCAGACGCTGTGAAAGCTGCCTAGCAGTCAGGGGAGATCATATCCCCTATTAAAAACCGGATGTTTCTTGCTGGACACCCATCACAGGGATGTTTCGGCCTTCAGTCGCATTGCACTCCATGCTACTTTTTCAATAAAGCTTCTTTTTATCCCTCTGATTTCTCTTTAAGTAAGTGTTGCTTACATTACTCATGTCCATACGTATTGGGGATCTTACGGTATTAAATGTGTTGATTTGGAAAGCTTTTGTACTAAGTTATATTGAAAAAACCGTCTCGTCCTTAATTTTTGCACACCAGTGTAATTTAAATGCATAAATTTTGAGAAAGTATATATATATATGACATAATAAAAGCAAGGAAAAGACGGAGCACTGTTGATGCGTAGCTATCCTATATTGAAGAGGAAGTATTCTGATTGCGTCGTAAGCTAATATGTTGACTTCGTAAATAAAACTTGGCAGTCGAGGCGATTTTAATTCCATTTTTATTTCCAATTGACATTATGTGGCCACAGATATGTCAACATTCACATAGTCGCTTGGTGTATGTGCGAAATATTTTCCAAATACTCTCATTTCTGACTTACACCGGTCAATGTCGACATTCACCATTTTATAATAGTGAATGTTGAACATATAAGAATATTATATATTCTTCTCCGTAATTCAGTCGCGAAAAAACGCACTTGAGACTTAAAATAAGAATATAAGAACTTAAAACACACAGTACATTCAAAATGAGAAAGGAAAATAATAGAAGTTAAAAACTTACTAAATTATGTGATTCAAATCTTATTTATTATTGCAACAACTCAAAATGTTATGACACTTTGAATTGCATAAGAGGCCCTTGCTTTTACAACTGTATTTATTAGTACAACAGTTTCTTTTGCAATGACAGCGTGTACATATACTCATCTCTTTTCGACCTACACCCAAGCATATCTGTGATCGTCGACATACACCGGTGAGGGTCTGAATGTACAAGAATGTAATGCAATATTCGATTTTTCACCGACGTATTTGGTGAATGTTGACATTCTCCGGTGAAAGTCGACATTCTCCAATTTCGGTCTTTCACGGTAACATATATACCAGTAAAGAATAATAAACTGGAATTAAAGAAACTAATTATTAAAAGTATAAAAGAAAAGTGCATTAAGTCCATCCTTCATATGTTCGTACATGTCATAATGTCTTAATATTAAGCCTTTACAACTTATGCCCGTAAAGCACAGCTACTATATGTGAAATTATACAAATATACAAATATAACATTTTTAAAGAAGTAGGTAAATATGGTATTATTATATCCCTATTTTTAAATTTGTTAGCCAATATTTGCCCCAAAGCAGAAAAGCTTAAAATTTTACAAATTTTAAGATCTTTGTTTAGGAAAAAAAATTCTAAAAGAAAATACAGCAAAACAGGAAATTTAATATGTATAAGTGCTGAATTTAATATGATACTTTGTCTTGAAGGGACACTCCATTTCCCTGAGATTCAATGTCTTCACAGATGCAATGATTAATATTAGGAAATCCATGTTTAATTTAAAATTTTGCGATATACCAAAATATTTCACAAGTCCCTTTTTGCATGGAAAATTAACATTATCAATGTCTTATCCATTCAGCCACGTTCATTAAGGCCAATTGAATAATATGAACTATTAAACCATAATAGGCTAACCATCCAGTAGAATCGCTGAGCTCTGTTAATTCAGTTCGGGTTCCAATCTTCGTGAATGAATTTTCATATGAACCAATTTGCCTTAAAGAAATCCTCAACAAAGGCATCTCGCTCCTTAGACAGATAGCCCTTTTCCACTGCCTAACTTAAATAATTTGATCTTGGATAGGCTTTTGAGCTTCTTAGCATTTATCTAAGCATAACATGAGTGCGATATACTTTCAGAAAATCTTCTACAGAGTCACGTTTACCCCTAGGTACACAATTATGTGTTTTGCGAAAACTAAGCAAACAAACAAACACAGAAATCAGTTAGCCACTGATAAAACCTAAAACAACGTCTACTGGAAAAAGTAAAGAGTCATCATCTAATGAAAGAAAGTTTACTGAAATAAAATCGTTGAATATAAGATTATATGATTTCCATAGTAAAGCTATCATTAATGGAGGTCTACATGTTTGACCACAACTTGTTTTGCAAATGCATGCAAACATAAGTGTTATCATATCCGTCATAACATAAATCAACACAAACAAACTTGAATTATTTTGTAACCTGATTATAGGACATTGAGGGCTTCAATTAACCTTGAAGCTGCAGTATTAAGTTAGGTGCATAATTATGATTCAGAGCATAATTATGATATAACTTGCATAATAATTAATTACGAAATTGAAATTAATTTTTGAAATAGTAATGTAATATTTATTTTCCATATTTAGTAACAGACACTTAAAAGCTATGTAGAAAAACTACAAATAAAAACCTTTCACTAGATTAACAAGATGTGTTGAAAAAAACACAAAAATAATTCAGTAGCCGTAGCAAACAGAATTGTTTTTTTTTTACATCAGCAAATCGTGTTGAAAATGGAAACATATTACGACATGATTATTTTAACAAAAAAAGACATTAATTTAAATATTCAAATGATATAACTTTTAAAACCTTATTCTACTCAGTTTTTTAATTAAAGCCACATAGGCTTCAAGAAAGCAAAGAATGCAATTAGGAAAAAGTTTCGCTATAAAGGGAAAACTATTAGTAATACTATAGTTTTATAGCACAGCAATGTCGTTATGAAAGCCTTGTAGGATTACTCTCAGCTAATAAGTTGAAACATTTGATAAAAATTTAAAAAAAAAGTCTTAGCGATAACTTCTATTAATAAGCATACTATCTGGAATTAAATTAAAAGCGTCACATTCTGATTCATAAATTAAATTTTATCTCATTATAGCAAAATCATTCAGCTAAAATCTATTCATATACGGACAATACTAAATTACAAAATTTTACGTTCTTCTTTCATGCGTTATCATTACAAGATTTAGCGTGTATAAACACATAATTAAAGTGAACATAGTCCATAATCATAAAATAAAAGATAAGTTTTAATCGGCACTCCAACAGCTACCGAGGTATATGATACATCAATATGATATACTCTGTAACGAAGTAAACATTAAATAGCAGAAGTAATCTATTTTATTAATTGCAATACTGGTAAAAATGTTTTAAAAACTATCAGATTGATATATAACGAATTATATTAGTAAAATTATTAAATGCAAAAGAGAGGAATTATTTTATAAAGTTCATTTACTGCTTTTATGTTTCTCAATTTGTTATGCAATTACTCTTGCATCTTGAAAAATAAATTACATACATTATGTCCCAGATAATGCAGTATCCTGAGAATACCTCTCCGAATGCGTAGATAATAAATTAAAGATCTTATTCCTTCCTTAATAGGAATACTTGACTTCAAGCTTAGATAATATATCGTAATATAACGAATGTATTTTTATTTCTTTTTACCTAACTATAATAAGATCTTCATGAATGGGTAACATTGAAATGAGATCTCGAATATCGACAAATACAATTTGGCATTTTATTGACTAGAAAGATCACTTGTAAAAAAAATCATTTGAAAAAGAAGATATTAAGAATAGGAGAAGTCCTACTAATGACATTCTAAAAAATACTGAAGCTACAGCCTACTGAAAATTATTAAAGCAAAATATTAATACATAATTAATACAGAATGTCAAGGAAAAAGCCATTCAAAATAAAATTGACCGTATATTTGTTATACATACTTTTAGTTAACGTAATCATGTAAGCCGAAAGTAGATTTATATGATCACGTGAAGACGCAAGTCTTACCAGTTATAACTGTTCTCACGTGCATGAAACACGTGCTCATAAGATTATGCAAAAATGACAACTTACATACTACTGTTAGAACTACTATTTTATAGACTTACTACCGTTTATAGATGAGTTCTTATTTATAAACATGGAAAGCAAATCAATGAGCATAATTATGACAAATAATAATTAATTTAAATTTTATGTATCACCTAGAATATTTCGGTACCAATATTTAATAAAATTCTAAGAAATTAAGACTTCTGACAAGATTATTTAAAAATAATGCTTGCCATGCAAATATGAGTTTGAGAATTTGTGCACTGTTCAAAAGAAATTTTAAAAAATTTAATACTGTTATTTAATTAAAACTTTATATCAGTACCTTATAACAAATGCGGTTAGCCAAACACTACCACAAAACGCTTGGTTTTGTGAAAAAATAAGTGATCCAACTTGCACACAAAACGCTTGGTTTTGTGAAAAAATAAGTGATCCAACTTGCATTAGTGGCGTACTCTTTGAATACTTATTCGAAAATGGCAAAGCAGACGAGGTCTATTTGCTAAGGGAAGAAGGGTTTCGTGAAGGCTTTCTAATGCAAACTTGCTTTTATTCACATTACTGTAGAAACAACCACGAAAATAGCCTACCTATTCACCTGGATTTGAACCCGGGAGGCAAAAGAACTTAGAATGCAATTTACAAAGCAATGTCTTATTTAAGTTCGGCTTATTGTAAGTTTTGCCAAAGCAGATTCAAGTGACTCTAAGAACTAGGCAAAAATAATTCGGAGACTGCCAGCTGTTGCTGCAGAAATTTCTCCTTTAACTTTAGGAAATTTGTTGCTATATACCTTAACTAATTTACATCCTAAATGGAGTCGACGAAAGCAGAAATGACATTAAAGATAATAAGAGTTAATAAACATCAAAGCTCTACATATTAATGCATTCGGTTTTATTTTATGCTAAAAAAACTTATTTCTTTATCTTCTTTTCAGTGGTTGATGCAACAGGCAAGCCGCCAAGTGGTGTCTTTCAAGGTACGAGTATGTCGCTTGGTGATTTCGATGAGTGTGTTGATGTCACGGTTGGCAGAAGAAATAAATCCACTTTAGTTATTGAAGAAGAGTTCTTCCATGGTAAATACTGCACAGTAGAATGTAAGCTTCCCAAAGGGATCACCGATGCCATCGATGAGTACGAGAACGCCCCTGCTATGAATCGATCTCGAACAAAAATAGCTAAGTCAAAAACGGTAAGCTGGAAAGAATTAAAGTACCATAACTATGGTTTGATACTCTTAACGTAAACAAACTTCATTACATCAAGAATAACCATTTTGTTTTTTTAATGCTTGCATATAATGTACAGCGGTGTATGTAATTATTTAACGTTTCTGTATAAAGTCTCATATTCATAAAAATATCACTATAGTCAAAAATATGAAGTGAGAATAGGGAAACAAAATTATCCAAATAGGTACCTTTGATTATACAGCGATTCAAATATGTTATTTTGATTTGCAATCATTACTCATTTTGATGACCTTAATTGCAAATTTTATAGAAAAAGGAAGAAATTGAAGTGTCTGACACATTTGGTCCGTAAAGCAAATTAACGAAAAGGCCTTTGCGTTTTGTTTCTGTGACGTATCTCACTTTTCAGACCAATTAGCACAAGTTCTTAGCGTAAGCTTTGAGCGCCATAGAGGCGAGAGTACGACTTTGCCTAGCTCCATGCTAACTTGGAAGAAGAATCTCGGGCAATGATTCCGAGGGTCTCTCTTATTCTGCCACAAAACCACTTGTGAGGACTTTGGCTTACAATGCATTTTGAGTGCCTTCCATGCTGTACAAGCCCTGTAAGAAATTTTATGTGGAAATATATTTTAATCGCCAAAGAGGGCGTAAATATTCATGATGTATACTTCATGTTCTTGGATCTGGCAGCGCCAGTTGAATGCGTGTTAGACGTGAATAAAGTTGGAAGTTTTAAAACCTGATTCGTAATGTTCATTTACCTTGATGTTATGTGTGATTTGAATTAGTGTTTCTTGAACCAGGATAACTTGAAATTCTTGACGGTTAATATAATATTTTATAAGCCCTATATCTTTACAAACATCCTTGCTTTCTCCGGGGTTCAAATCTGAGAGCAACGAATGGTACGAGTACAGCAGTTAGGGCACTAACCACTACACCGATCACGCAGCGAATATGTGTTTAAACGATACCTTAAGAATAAATCATTTAATTTAATTTAATTTATTTCAGAATTCTAAATTATTCATAGCGTATATCTGCAAAAATAAAGATTGTGTCAATTGAAGGAGTGCTTAAAACTAAGTTACGATAACTAATTGCTACTAATGTGAAATTCTAATGAAACATAATTAGAACATAACAGTTATGCAGTTGTTAAAGTTATGCACTTTGCTATACAGACTTGGCGTTTTCAGTAAACTTTGCTGTCTTTACATTTATGCATTGTAGGATTATGTTAATTTTATTAACAGTTAAATTTTGAGTTAAAGTTCCTTTTCTGTCGATTCTTAACTTCAACTTACTACTTCCGGCCAGAACGTAGTTTTAGAATCACGCCTGAATAATGAGGAAGAGCGGTATTTAACCGTGAAGTTCTTCGGTCTTAGGGAGACAGATACCAGGTATTATGGTTGCACGCGTTCGCCTTTTTAGGCTACTCTCTCGTAAGCTATTATCACGCTCGGCCGTACTTTAGGCCCTTGATAGCTTCACAGTCTATTAACGTTAAGGGGTACCCTCGGATAGAATCTTGATAGCTTCGGCTATACCTCTTTAGTTTAGATTAGTTTAGTATTATTCTTAGTCTCTTAAGTTCAAAGCCCAAGTGTCAGCTTTATTGTACACTCGAAGACGGAGTTTCGTTAAACTTTAGTTGGAATAATAAAGGGCTAGTTTACTCTTCTATCTTGTTATTTCCTGTCACACGATCTCAAGAGATTATTCTGTTATCAGTTCTTAAGATTCTTCACTTCCAACAGTAACTTAGGATTACAAAATGAGGAACTGTACAGCATTATGACTTCATATTATGTTTTAAAGATTTATATTAATCGCTGGTATGTAGTGTATTTTAAACTGAGAAATAAGGCATAGAAACTACATTTTATGAGAGATTGATTTAATAAAGTAACATAATAAAATTCTAACGATTGTCTGGTATTCGCTTTACAAGATTAAAATAGAATTAGATTTTTTATAGAGAAGAAGATAACAACATAGTATATAATTTATCTATGTTGTTATCTGTTTCGTCTATAACATAAGATTTATATCTCTAACATAATTTATTTTATCTTGTTTGGGATTTAACCGTTTGCATAAGCATTTTTCCTGTACTCTTGCATTTGAAAACATTTCGCCCTTGTGATTGCCTTCATTTTTTTTTTTTTTTTTTTTTTTTTTTTTTTTTTTTTTTTAGTTTACATTGTTTAAAATGGACGTTCACAAGTACAATGAACTGTTATTTGCTGTCTTAGAGGAAAATAACAACCAGTCAAAAATTTAGATGCATATCTCGCAAGACAAAAGGAAGTTCATGTATGTGTATAGTATGAGAGTTTTACAGAAAAAGAAGAGTTACTTGATAATGAGGCTTAATTTTGATAATACATTGCATTTCATAAATCAGCATAATTTCTTAAAGTTAACTGGAGTTAATATAAAGTCATTTCAATTGCATGTTGTTTGAAATTTAGAACTTCTAGAAAATTAAATTCTAGAGCAAAATTGTCATATTAGAATACGCAATCAAAATCAAAATTCTAAACTTTTGTAACACTAATGTATAAAATTTGAGTAATGGATGTAGACAGATCATACTGAAGATTGTATAGGTATACAATGATAATATAATACTAGCTTTGCTATTTATGCTAAATATTTTCTCGATAATTCTAGAGTAAAATTTTCATATTAGAATATGTATTTCTGTTGAACAAAATTCAACTCTTATGGCATTAATACATAGAATTTGAGTAATGGATGTAGACAGATCATAGGGAAGATTTTATAGATATACAATGATAATACCAGCTTTGCTATTTATGCCAAATATTTTCTCGATAAAATTTAAGCTTTTATTACTTATTCTCTGATTACTTAATTATTTGCATTTTCATGATTAAATCCATGAAAAATATTTAATTTGTATTAGTTCAGTTCATGTTTTATAAAATTAGCAAGATTTTACAAAATTGTTTGAAAATGATAAATATTCTTCTAGTTTTGTTTCATTATTACAAATGAATACGTCATATCAAATACTAATATATTTCGGACAAAATTCGATACAGCATAGAGAGTTATATTTTAGAAGGATAAAGGAAGTCTTTTCTCTAGGAGTACACACGTAATGCAAGAAGAAAAATCCTACGAAATGTTATACCATTTGTCGTTAACCAAACAGAAAGTGAAATTTTCTAATTTCTGTATCAGACGACAGTTTAATGAATGCAGTCACAATAACTTGATTATTGTTATTACTATTTCAACATTATCAGCATTCTTTTCTGCAAAATGGAAAAAAAGTATACAAACTCTTCAGGTATTTGAATTCCTCATTTCATTCCTTCCTTTATCTAAATTATCATTTTATTAACTAAGTATTCTGTTCTTGATTTTAATTATAGCAAAAGATACGACTCTTCTTTCCAGTGCAGTATATTATCCAAATATCCAGGTAGATATTAAAATTTCATACAAAAGATGAAAATGAGTTATAAAATGAAATTCACAGTAAGAAGTTTTTATTCTACACCTACCTTTGTGACTATGCATTCAATTTCTTTTCATAAAAATCATTCAAGAAATATTGCTCCCTTTATGAATTTCATTTTCTTGCATTCTTTCACAGCCATAAAAATATGCCTATTTTTGTAAGTATATGCTACGTCTTACTATATAGAGGTTTTTAGCAAGTAATTTAACTTTATTTTTTTAATCTCCTTTAAAGTAACTTCTGCACATAGCAACTTAATTTTAAATGCTGATTCTTTAGTAATGTTTAACTTTTCATAAATGTACGTAAATAACTATATTAACAATTAAAAAAATGCTAATCAATGCATTGATATAGGAATTAGAAATAATGCATATTTAAAATTAAATACAATAGCTAATTATAGAAATTTATTTACAGTTTCTTAATATGCTTTTAAAATATGGGCAATATCTGAAGATTGCAGCTTTCCGCTTCGGTGTTTGCATTCCTTCTACTTGCGATGTGGAAGATCTGTCTAGTATTGTTGCAACCAGTAAGTATTTTTCCAGCTTTTATTATCTTTCCTTCTACCCCTAAAAATAATAATAAATATTCATAATGCTCTCAAGGGTAATGTTGTTATGAAAGCAGCTTAAAAGAATCATATTTAAGTGTGATTGCATTATTAAATGCAAATCAAGACGGTTAATAGTTAAGCCGATCTCTAATTAAAATGCTTTCAAAAGTATTTCTCACCCATAGCTCTCCTGCAGATGATGCTGGTATTTAAAATCATCAATTAAGAATTTTAACAAAATTCAAACAGTTCTTATACAGTCTAAAAAATAATTAGCAAATATGTGGTATTATACCTGCAGAAAGTAAACTTGCTTCTTCATAGGCATCTAAATTTATGCTGGAAATGTAAAAAGCAAAATTTTGAGTTTTTTTTACTTTTCTTCCATTAAAACGGATTTCAGCACCATAATGTGAAAAAGGTGTAAAGCAATTTGAAATCTAAATTTAGGAGACATTAAAATAATATTAACATTTATTTTGTAGACATTTTCTAAGTTTTGTGGAGAACATAGGCTCAAACAAAATTATTCTGCAGTATGATATGATCGCTTATGCAGTAAAATAAAAGCAAAATGAGAGAATATAATAATAAAGAAGCAGCGTTTGAGGGAAAAATAGCAATTATCGCAAAGCTAACTATGCAATATAAAAGGTGAAAAACAAATATTGGGTAATAAAGTTTTTCAAAATTCCACGGACAAGCAAAATTAGAACTCGAGTCATATAATGCTGACAAAGATTTTAGACATTTTTAGCGAAACTCAAATTAAAAGAGTTACAAGGTATTTCCTTCCTCCTTTAACCGTGCTTGCGTGAGGTAAATAGAAGCACGCTGGACCGGATTCGAGAGGTCCGGAGTTCGAATCACGGCTAACGCACTGCAGATTTCTTTAGTTTTGCTGACAGCGAAAAAATTCTAAATGACTCTACAAGGGGCTCCCGAACTAAAATTGGGGGCCAATAATTCGTCGCCACCAGGATCTGACGATCCCCAAACTCCGTTTAAAAGGCAGCGGCTCTCAATCTTTTGAATAACGCGTAGCATCCAACAAAAATTGAAAACCTTTAGTACCACCACTACAAAGTACTACTACCACCACCACTGTTGAAGAAAGCTCAGATCGCATAAATTTACGAGTGTTAGAAAAAAAACTCAATCAGGGTATTGGGGTTTTAGTTTTTGATTTAATAGTTAAAAATATTTCGCTGCTTTGCGTACCACCTAGTTTTCTCTTGCGTACCACCGGTTGAGAAGCCCTGGTGTAAGGCATTTTCTCCCTTCTTTCAGCATGTCTTCGTGGTGTAACTAAAAGCACTCTTGACGCATCTTCGGAAGGTCTGCAATTCGAATTCTGGAGACGGCATTGCACATTTTTCATGTTCCTGCATCGATATAACCTAATGACTCTACAGAGTGATTAACATAATAAGACTGCTTAGTTATGGAAGGTTTACTTCTCATTGTCTGACTCAAGGTTGTATCCTTTAATTCAAATTTCTAATATTGTCTTAGATAGACCGTGTATGATAAATCATATTGAAAAGTAATGCTACAGATTTCTCAAAACCTAAAATCTGAAATAAGGTCTAATCCTCTAAGCAATGAATTGTATTAAGTTATATGAGAGAAAATCATTCGGGCGTAGAATTTGTGAAGAAGAGGACTACTTTAACATTAATGTTAAAGAAATAGGGAATGACAGTAAAAATACTGAGATTATTTATACAAAAAGTATGTTGTTTATAATGGTAGTCATGAAAATTAACTGTTTTTGTTAATAGCCAATAAACATAGAAAAATCTCTCTCATATCCTCAGCTATCAAATCAGGATATTTCTGAGGAAGATGAGATAATATATAATAAAATTCAGATCCTAAACACGCTATGTTATATGAACGTTTATGTGCACTAACGACGTTATGAAGCATATTTTCATATTAAAAAAAATAGTATTGTATTTTCATTCCATTTTATTCTTCGATTAGTTATAAAAGTACAATGGATTTTCCGCACGTACAGCTTTCAAAATATGTTCTCTATGCTTAATAAAATAACTTGTTCAGTCTTTAATAATCCTATTATCATTATTATAGAATTTAGTTCTTGGAAGATAATGGCATTTCATAAGAGGGTAGTAACTTATATTGACCAAATCAAAAGCTTCAAAATTTCGTAAAGAACGTCAATTTTGTTTTACAGAATGAGAAATATAAAAGTCTTTCATTACTAATCACTGTTGGTTCTTTTATGAATCTTTTAAATTTAATTCCTCTAAATTTATCTAAGTTGTTTGTTTGGTGAGTTACATTTCCTTGAGGCCTCCTGTATTTATAAAAATCTCTAAAGTTGATATTTACAGTTGATATTTATTTTTATTACTTGATATTTACAGACACCATCTAGGTTTTTCTAAATATCTTAAATACTGTATTTAAAAATGTTTTATTTTTTGATTGATAGGTTTTTTACTTCCTTGTAACTGTAAGAGAGTACTGTAATAGAGAAACATTTCATATCATACATTTATTTTTATATCTTGATATCTGTACGTACGGACAGAATAAAGGATTCTTTTATCCAAAACGGATTGTAAAATGAATTTAAAATTGGTTCAGAAAGAAATTTTTTCGTTACATTTGTACGTATGTACGTACATACGTATGTATGTATCTCGCATAACTCACAAATGATTAGTCGTAGAACGTTAAAATTGTGTATGTGGGCTTTCTATAAAACTCTGGCAGACCTCAGTACTGACGCACAACCAATTTATAATATTATTTTCATCAATTAAATGCATGATTATAATTTAATGAATTTTTGTGCAATTATTAGATTATGATTCTATTGTAATAAAATTACACGAATGCATTAATAAAGTTCTTTTAGAATAAACTATTTTTTAAAACGTCATAAACTGATAGAACTAGTTTTCGGAAATTTATGACAATTCTAAATCATATTCTAAATGTAGCGAGAAAGAAAAAGAAAAAAGAATATAAGCTTATAAGAAGCGGTAATAAAGTGTTCTTATGTTAGATATTAAAAATACGCTCTTGATTAAGAACATATTTTTCAAATGGCAACTTTATTATAAAATGATTGCAAACGCATTTAAAGGAAAACTTTGACGAAAGTTTAGTTCAACTGTCTGCTTATGCATTCCCTAAGTACTCTTTCAAGGTAATCTACAAATCATTATGCAAATCTGATTTTCTTCGGCGATATGATTTGTTGCTAAGAACAACTGCTGGCTCTAATTAATAAAGTTTTGTAATTATTTGGATAATATTATTTATTTTCTCATTACATTAACATTTCCAAAAAATGCGTATATTTTATACGCTTTAAACAAACCTTGAGAAGATAAAAAAGCAAATTTCTTTTTTACCATTTCTCTTGGAGTTAACCGCAACGTTTTGTAATGCAGGTAATTCCATTTCTTGTACCGAAAATTGTCCGTATAAAACTGAGCTATTATTAACGTTATTACTGTCAAAATGTAGCAATTTAATTACCAATAAAAGAATCACATTAAAGCATAAGATAAAAACAGTTGTGTAAGTTTGTATGATAATTTCGTAATAAGAAAGCGAAAAGAATATTAAAAAATAGCCTTGATAGAAACGGTTAAATGTCTCAAAGTAGTGAGGAAGTCTTATAGCATGCTTAATCTAAACATGTAGTGCTTATACTATAAAATAATCCAGGGAAAGAAAACTGGAATGAATTTGTTAACTACAGCAAATCACACTAAACTATATGCCTGAAGGATGAGGAGTTTGAGAGGACCTTCCAAAAGAAACTGGAGATTCTTTTCGTTGCGAATGGAAAACACCCTCCATTCGTCCGCTCATCACGAATTGAATGCGGAGAAAATTACCAGTGTCCATGCTATACCGATAAGCGGACCGAGAAATGTTACGTTATTTGAATATGGCAACGCATACGATTGCTTAAGGAAAATGACATGCCTTGGTAACAGACTATATTGGGTAAACTGCCTCATAATCACGTTGCACATAAAGAAAACTACAAAAAACATTCTTGGACACACTCCTTTCAAAACTAGGTTCGAACCTAGGTTGAACTATCGGTATTCAGCGGTCTTAACCACTTGGATATTCATAAAGCTTGAGAAGGAACAAGAAAACTGCTCTAGAACCACTTAATTGAACTATTTAGGTCAGAGACATCACGAAACTCTCTTTCAGCTAAACTAAATTCAATCCTCCTCTGCCATAAAATAGACAAATAATTGTACTTAAATTATTTTCATTAATACTGTTATAATGATTTTCATGACCTTTTTCAAAAAAATTAAACTTCAAATTTTCTTCAGTACTTCATTTTCAGTTAAATTACTCAAAGGAGATACTATTATATTAATTTAGTTACAAAAGTTACAGTTAAAATTTACCGATTTTCCTGTTAAAATATTAAACTAATTTCTCATTTACAAAGCTCTACACATTGTATACTGATTTTTAATAATAATGTTATTTAAATGCTTAAAACTTTTAAAATGTGAATCATGTGAAAATCACGAAATAATAATAATAAACTGTCCTACTATCTTACAAATAGTATAATTTTTACAACAGAATTTATGTTTTCTAGAACTGTCAACATTAGTGGTAACTGATTTTTTATTACTTATAAGGAACACAATACTATACAAAGAGTACAAAATAATAGTAATAACACATCATCCCACAAACAGCACAAGTTTTCATATTTAAGAAATTTTCTTCTGAATTTTTGTCAACAACAGTAATAAAGAATAGGCAAATTTTATCATGGAATGACAAAAACTCACTAGGAATGTATTTAAAAATATTTTGCTATAATTTAATATTTTCGTATCTTTAATTCTGCTTCATTTTTATGCTTTACTCTCTCAGGGAACAATTTAATGCAGAGCAAATTTAAGCTGATATAAATTATCAAAGAAAGTTTAGACACTTAAAAATAATTTTCTAGACAATTAATTAACAGTCTAATTATTTAGGATACAGTATTGCTATCACTCGTTGACTTTCTTAACATAAAGTATTTATCTCTAAGAAACAATTCACTGCTCAGTTGATGATTACCAGGTCTAACTACCATTAAAGTTCGCAAAGCCTAGGCCTGAAGTTTCATGAATTAAGAGCAACGACACAAACCAAAGCTTTCTGTCAGTGAAGATTTTTACCCATGAAATATGAGAATGGGGACTGAGGAATCTCGAAAAATTACGTTGCTAAGACTCTGATATTGCCTTAATCGGATATTGAAGATCGATAAGTTTCAAATTCAATATATCAAATGGGAAAAATGACACACATTTGTAAAAGTACAAAAAAAAAAAAAAAAAAAAAAAAAAGAATAAAAAACACAAACAACTCTTGTGAAGCTGAGAAAATGGAAACGAATGATGTGTTAAATAAAAGTGAAATGCAAGAGCTACGAAGAAAAAACACAAACAGCTAATTTGAAGCTGACAAAGGGAGAGAAAATGGTACACCAAGTACAGTTGAGTGCAAAAATACATTAATTTATTATTACTTTTCTGGGGATAGGTTTTTGAGCTCATTAATTGTTTTTTCGTAGTTTCAGTTAAGTTGTACGGAACTTATCTACATTTTTTAAATCGTATAGACAGTCGTATAGACAGTCGTATAAACTTATAGCTCCGTCCTAAATTGTTCCAGGAAAGAAAGAGCAACCCAAGAGAAGGTTTAAAAGTTTTAAAAGTTTTAATAAGATCTAATAAAATGGTTTAAACAAACCTTTTTATTAGATCTTTAGTTTAACGATTTACGAAGCCCGTGTAGTATTAGAAGGCTTTGCTGCTTGCAAGATAAATAGAACACAAATGTTAAAGTATAACGTAAGTACACTAGAATATGAAATTCTCAAGATAAATTCCGCCATTTTGGCTCTGTCATTCGATTCACATGAGCAAATGCGTACTGCAGTAGCTGAAGCCGATTCAAGTAAGTACAGAAGCTGGGCGAAACAGTATTGAAACTGTCCTCTGTTGCTGGTAGAAGCTCTCTGCTAAATTCAAAACTTCTGTCCTTGTATACATTATACAGAAACGGTCCTCTGTTGCTTCTAGAAGCTCTCTGCTAAATTCAAAACAACTGCCCTTGCATACATTATATTGAAATGGTCCTCTGTTGCTGCTAGAAGCTCTCTGCTCAATTCAAAACTTCTGCCCTTGTATACATTATATTGAAACTGTCCTCTGTTGCTGCTAGAAGCTCTCTGCTAAATTCAAAACTTCTGTCCTTGTATACATTATACAGAAACGGTCCTCTGTTGCTTCTAGAAACTCTCTGCTAAATTCAAAACAACTGCCCTTGCATACATTATATTGAAATGGTCCTCTGCTGCTGCTAGAAGCTCTCTGCTCAATTCAAAACTTCTGCCCTTGTATACATTATATTGAAACTGTCCTCTGTTGCTGCTAGAAGCTCTCTGCTAAATTCAAAACAACTGCCCTTGCATACATTATATTGAAATGGTCCTCTGTTGCTGCTAGAAGCTCTCTGCTCAATTCAAAACTTCTGCCCTTGTATACATTATATTTAAACTGTCCTCTGTTGCTGCTAGAAGCTCTCTGCTAAATTCAAAACTTCTGTCCTTGTATACATTATACAGAAACGGTCCTCTGTTGCTTCTAGAAGCTCTCTGCTAAATTCAAAACAACTGCCCTTGCATACATTATATTGAAATGGTCCTCTGTTGCTGCTAGAAGCTCTCTGCTCAATTCAAAACTTCTGCCCTTGTATACATTATATTGAAACTGTCCTCTGTTGCTGCTAGAAGCTCTCTGCTAAATTCAAAACTTCTGTCCTTGTATACATTATACAGAAACGGTCCTCTGTTGCTTCTAGAAGCTCTCTGCTAAATTCAAAACAACTGCCCTTGCATACATTATATTGAAATGGTCCTCTGTTGCTGCTAGAAGCTCTCTGCTCAATTCAAAACTTCTGCCCTTGTATACATTATATTGAAACTGTCCTCTGTTGCTGCTAGAAGCTCTCTGCTAAATTCAAAACTTCTGTCCTTGTATACATTATACAGAAACGGTCCTCTGTTGCTTCTAGAAGCTCTCTGCTAAATTCAAAACAACTGCCCTTGCATACATTATATTGAAATGGTCGTCTGTTGCTGCTAGAAGCTCTCTGCTCAATTCAAAACTTCTGCCCTTGTATACATTATATTGAAACTGTCCTCTGTTGCTGCTAGAAGCTCTCTGCTAAATTCAAAACTTCTGTCCTTGTATACATTATACAGAAACGGTCCTCTGTTGCTTCTAGAAGCTCTCTGCTAAATTCAAAACAACTGCCCTTGCATACATTATATTGAAATGGTCCTCTGTTGCTGCTAGAAGCTCTCTGCTCAATTCAAAACTTCTGCCCTTGTATACATTATATTGAAACTGTCCTCTGTTGCTGCTACAAGCTCTCTGCTAAATTCAAAACTTCTGTCCTTGTATACATTATACAGAAACGGTCCTCTGTTGCTTCTAGAAGCTCTCTGCTAAATTCAAAACAACTGCCCTTGCATACATTATATTGAAATGGTCCTCTGTTGCTGCTAGAAGCTCTCTGCTCAATTCAAAACTTCTGCCCTTGTATACATTATATTGAAACTGTCCTCTGTTGCTGCTAGAAGCTCTCTGCTAAATTCAAAACTTCTGTCCTTGTATACATTATACAGAAACGGTCCTCTGTTGCTTCTAGAAGCTCTCTGCTAAATTCAAAACAACTGCCCTTGCATACATTATATTGAAATGGTCCTCTGTTGCTGCTAGAAGCTCTCTGCTCAATTCAAAACTTCTGCCCTTGTATACATTATATTGAAACTGTCCTCTGTTGCTGCTAGAAGCTCTCTTCTAA
Source organism: Stegodyphus dumicola (assembly GCF_044657685.1). Lineage (NCBI taxonomy): Eukaryota > Metazoa > Arthropoda > Arachnida > Araneae > Eresidae > Stegodyphus > Stegodyphus dumicola. Next base: position 132,625,648 of record NC_140776.1, read on the forward strand.
ATTCAAAACTTCTGTCCTTGTATACATTATACAGAAACGGTCCTCTGTTGCTTCTAGAAGCTCTCTGCTAAATTCAAAACAACTGCCCTTGCATACATTATATTGAAATGGTCCTCTGTTGCTGCTAGAAGCTCTCTGCTCAATTCAAAACTTCTGCCCTTGTATACATTATATTGAAACTGTCCTCTGTTGCTGCTAGAAGCTCTCTGCTAAATTCAAAACTTCTGTCCTTGTATACATTATACAGAAACGGTCCTCTGTTGCTTCTAGAAGCTCTCTGCTAAATTCAAAACAACTGCCCTTGCATACATTATATTGAAATGGTCCTCTGTTGCTGCTAGAAGCTCTCTGCTCAATTCAAAACTTCTGCCCTTGTATACATTATATTGAAACTGTCCTCTGTTGCTGCTAGAAGCTCTCTGCTAAATTCAAAACTTCTGTCCTTGTATACATTATACAGAAACGGTCCTCTGTTGCTTCTAGAAGCTCTCTGCTAAATTCAAAACAACTGCCCTTGCATACATTATATTGAAATGGTCCTCTGTTGCTGCTAGAAGCTCTCTGCTCAATTCAAAACTTCTGCCCTTGTATACATTATATTGAAACTGTCCTCTGTTGCTGCTAGAAGCTCTCTGCTAAATTCAAAACTTCTGTCCTTGTATACATTATACAGAAACGGTCCTCTGTTGCTTCTAGAAGCTCTCTGCTAAACTTAAAACAACTGCCCTTGCATGCATTATATTGAAATGGTCCTCTGTTGCTGCTAGAAGCTCTCTGCTCAATTCAAAACTTCTGCCCTTGTATACATTATATTGAAACTGTCCTCTGTTGCTGCTAGAAGCTCTCTGCTAAATTCAAAACTTCTGTCCTTGTATACATTATACAGAAACGGTCCTCTGTTGCTTCTAGAAGCTCTCTGCTAAATTCAAAACAACTGCCCTTGCATACATTATATTGAAATGGTCCTCTGTTGCTGCTAGAAGCTCTCTGCTCAATTCAAAACTTCTGCCCTTGTATACATTATATTGAAACTGTCCTCTGTTGCTGCTAGAAGCTCTCTGCTAAATTCAAAACTTCTGTCCTTGTATACATTATACAGAAACGGTCCTCTGTTGCTTCTAGAAGCTCTCTGCTAAATTCAAAACAACTGCCCTTGCATACATTATATTGAAATGGTCCTCTGTTGCTGCTAGAAGCTCTCTGCTCAATTCAAAACTTCTGCCCTTGTATACATTATATTGAAACTGTCCTCTGTTGCTGCTAGAAGCTCTCTGCTAAATTCAAAACTTCTGTCCTTGTATACATTATACAGAAACGGTCCTCTGTTGCTTCTAGAAGCTCTCTGCTAAACTTAAAACAACTGCCCTTGCATACATTATATTGAAATGGTCCTCTGTTGCTGCTAGAAGCTCTCTGCTCAATTCAAAACTTCTGCCCTTGTATACATTATATTGAAACTGTCCTCTGTTGCTGCTAGAAGCTCTCTGCTAAATTCAAAACTTCTGTCCTTGTATACATTATACAGAAACGGTCCTCTGTTGCTTCTAGAAGCTCTCTGCTAAATTCAAAACAACTGCCCTTGCATACATTATATTGAAATGGTCCTCTGTTGCTGCTAGAAGCTCTCTGCTCAATTCAAAACTTCTGCCCTTGTATACATTATATTGAAACTGTCCTCTGTTGCTGCTAGAAGCTCTCTGCTAAATTCAAAACTTCTGTCCTTGTATACATTATACAGAAACGGTCCTCTGTTGCTTCTAGAAGCTCTCTGCTAAATTCAAAACAACTGCCCTTGCATACATTATATTGAAATGGTCCTCTGTTGCTGCTAGAAGCTCTCTGCTCAATTCAAAACTTCTGCCCTTGTATACATTATATTGAAACTGTCCTCTGTTGCTGCTAGAAGCTCTCTGCTAAATTCAAAACTTCTGTCCTTGTATACATTATACAGAAACGGTCCTCTGTTGCTTCTAGAAGCTCTCTGCTAAATTCAAAACAACTGCCCTTGCATACATTATATTGAAATGGTCCTCTGTTGCTGCTAGAAGCTCTCTGCTCAATTCAAAACTTCTGCCCTTGTATACATTATATTGAAACTGTCCTCTGTTGCTGCTAGAAGCTCTCTGCTAAATTCAAAACTTCTGTCCTTGTATACATTATACAGAAACGGTCCTCTGTTGCTTCTAGAAGCTCTCTGCTAAATTCAAAACAACTGCCCTTGCATACATTATATTGAAATGGTCCTCTGTTGCTGCTAGAAGCTCTCTGCTCAATTCAAAACTTCTGCCCTTGTATACATTATATTGAAACTGTCCTCTGTTGCTGCTAGAAGCTCTCTGCTAAATTCAAAACTTCTGTCCTTGTATACATTATACAGAAACGGTCCTCTGTTGCTTCTAGAAGCTCTCTGCTAAATTCAAAACAACTGCCCTTGCATACATTATATTGAAATGGTCCTCTGTTGCTGCTAGAAGCTCTCTGCTCAATTCAAAACTTCTGCCCTTGTATACATTATATTGAAACTGTCCTCTGTTGCTGCTAGAAGCTCTCTGCTAAATTCAAAACTTCTGTCCTTGTATACATTATACAGAAACGGTCCTCTGTTGCTTCTAGAAGCTCTCTGCTAAATTCAAAACAACTGCCCTTGCATACATTATATTGAAATGGTCCTCTGTTGCTGCTAGAAGCTCTCTGCTCAATTCAAAACTTCTGCCCTTGTATACATTATATTGAAACTGTCCTCTGTTGCTGCTAGAAGCTCTCTGCTAAATTCAAAACTTCTGTCCTTGTATACATTATACAGAAACGGTCCTCTGTTGCTTCTAGAAGCTCTCTGCTAAATTCAAAACAACTGCCCTTGCATACATTATATTGAAATGGTCCTCTGTTGCTGCTAGAAGCTCTCTGCTCAATTCAAAACTTCTGCCCTTGTATACATTATATTGAAACTGTCCTCTGTTGCTGCTAGAAGCTCTCTGCTAAATTCAAAACTTCTGTCCTTGTATACATTATACAGAAACGGTCCTCTGTTGCTTCTAGAAGCTCTCTGCTAAATTCAAAACAACTGCCCTTGCATACATTATATTGAAATGGTCCTCTGTTGCTGCTAGAAGCTCTCTGCTCAATTCAAAACTTCTGCCCTTGTATACATTATATTGAAACTGTCCTCTGTTGCTGCTAGAAGCTCTCTGCTAAATTCAAAACTTCTGTCCTTGTATACATTATACAGAAACGGTCCTCTGTTGCTTCTAGAAGCTCTCTGCTAAATTCAAAACAACTGCCCTTGCATACATTATATTGAAATGGTCCTCTGTTGCTGCTAGAAGCTCTCTGCTCAATTCAAAACTTCTGCCCTTGTATACATTATATTGAAACTGTCCTCTGTTGCTGCTAGAAGCTCTCTGCTAAATTCAAAACTTCTGTCCTTGTATACATTATACAGAAACGGTCCTCTGTTGCTTCTAGAAGCTCTCTGCTAAATTCAAAACAACTGCCCTTGCATACATTATATTGAAATGGTCCTCTGTTGCTGCTAGAAGCTCTCTGCTCAATTCAAAACTTCTGCCCTTGTATACATTATATTGAAACTGTCCTCTGTTGCTGCTAGAAGCTCTCTGCTAAATTCAAAACTTCTGTCCTTGTATACATTATACAGAAACGGTCCTCTGTTGCTTCTAGAAGCTCTCTGCTAAATTCAAAACAACTGCCCTTGCATACATTATATTGAAATGGTCCTCTGTTGCTGCTAGAAGCTCTCTGCTCAATTCAAAACTTCTGCCCTTGTATACATTATATTGAAACTGTCCTCTGTTGCTGCTAGAAGCTCTCTGCTAAATTCAAAACTTCTGTCCTTGTATACATTATACAGAAACGGTCCTCTGTTGCTTCTAGAAGCTCTCTGCTAAATTCAAAACAACTGCCCTTGCATACATTATATTGAAATGGTCCTCTGTTGCTGCTAGAAGCTCTCTGCTCAATTCAAAACTTCTGCCCTTGTATACATTATATTGAAACTGTCCTCTGTTGCTGCTAGAAGCTCTCTGCTAAATTCAAAACTTCTGTCCTTGTATACATTATACAGAAACGGTCCTCTGTTGCTTCTAGAAGCTCTCTGCTAAATTCAAAACAACTGCCCTTGCATACATTATATTGAAATGGTCCTCTGTTGCTGCTAGAAGCTCTCTGCTCAATTCAAAACTTCTGCCCTTGTATACATTATATTGAAACTGTCCTCTGTTGCTGCTAGAAGCTCTCTGCTAAATTCAAAACTTCTGTCCTTGTATACATTATACAGAAACGGTCCTCTGTTGCTTCTAGAAGCTCTCTGCTAAATTCAAAACAACTGCCCTTGCATACATTATATTGAAATGGTCCTCTGTTGCTGCTAGAAGCTCTCTGCTCAATTCAAAACTTCTGCCCTTGTATACATTATATTGAAACTGTCCTCTGTTGCTGCTAGAAGCTCTCTGCTAAATTCAAAACTTCTGTCCTTGTATACATTATACAGAAACGGTCCTCTGTTGCTTCTAGAAGCTCTCTGCTAAATTCAAAACAACTGCCCTTGCATACATTATATTGAAATGGTCCTCTGTTGCTGCTAGAAGCTCTCTGCTCAATTCAAAACTTCTGCCCTTGTATACATTATATTGAAACTGTCCTCTGTTGCTGCTAGAAGCTCTCTGCTAAATTCAAAACTTCTGTCCTTGTATACATTATACAGAAACGGTCCTCTGTTGCTTCTAGAAGCTCTCTGCTAAATTCAAAACAACTGCCCTTGCATACATTATATTGAAATGGTCCTCTGTTGCTGCTAGAAGCTCTCTGCTCAATTCAAAACTTCTGCCCTTGTATACATTATATTGAAACTGTCCTCTGTTGCTGCTAGAAGCTCTCTGCTAAATTCAAAACTTCTGTCCTTGTATACATTATACAGAAACGGTCCTCTGTTGCTTCTAGAAGCTCTCTGCTAAATTCAAAACAACTGCCCTTGCATACATTATATTGAAATGGTCCTCTGTTGCTGCTAGAAGCTCTCTGCTCAATTCAAAACTTCTGCCCTTGTATACATTATATTGAAACTGTCCTCTGTTGCTGCTAGAAGCTCTCTGCTAAATTCAAAACTTCTGTCCTTGTATACATTATACAGAAACGGTCCTCTGTTGCTTCTAGAAGCTCTCTGCTAAATTCAAAACAACTGCCCTTGCATACATTATATTGAAATGGTCCTCTGTTGCTGCTAGAAGCTCTCTGCTCAATTCAAAACTTCTGCCCTTGTATACATTATATTGAAACTGTCCTCTGTTGCTGCTAGAAGCTCTCTGCTAAATTCAAAACTTCTGTCCTTGTATACATTATACAGAAACGGTCCTCTGTTGCTTCTAGAAGCTCTCTGCTAAATTCAAAACAACTGCCCTTGCATACATTATATTGAAATGGTCCTCTGTTGCTGCTAGAAGCTCTCTGCTCAATTCAAAACTTCTGCCCTTGTATACATTATATTGAAACTGTCCTCTGTTGCTGCTAGAAGCTCTCTGCTAAATTCAAAACTTCTGTCCTTGTATACATTATACAGAAACGGTCCTCTGTTGCTTCTAGAAGCTCTCTGCTAAATTCAAAACAACTGCCCTTGCATACATTATATTGAAATGGTCCTCTGTTGCTGCTAGAAGCTCTCTGCTCAATTCAAAACTTCTGCCCTTGTATACATTATATTGAAACTGTCCTCTGTTGCTGCTAGAAGCTCTCTGCTAAATTCAAAACTTCTGTCCTTGTATACATTATACAGAAACGGTCCTCTGTTGCTTCTAGAAGCTCTCTGCTAAATTCAAAACAACTGCCCTTGCATACATTATATTGAAATGGTCCTCTGTTGCTGCTAGAAGCTCTCTGCTCAATTCAAAACTTCTGCCCTTGTATACATTATATTGAAACTGTCCTCTGTTGCTGCTAGAAGCTCTCTGCTAAATTCAAAACTTCTGTCCTTGTATACATTATACAGAAACGGTCCTCTGTTGCTTCTAGAAGCTCTCTGCTAAATTCAAAACAACTGCCCTTGCATACATTATATTGAAATGGTCCTCTGTTGCTGCTAGAAGCTCTCTGCTCAATTCAAAACTTCTGCCCTTGTATACATTATATTGAAACTGTCCTCTGTTGCTGCTAGAAGCTCTCTGCTAAATTCAAAACTTCTGTCCTTGTATACATTATACAGAAACGGTCCTCTGTTGCTTCTAGAAGCTCTCTGCTAAATTCAAAACAACTGCCCTTGCATACATTATATTGAAATGGTCCTCTGTTGCTGCTAGAAGCTCTCTGCTCAATTCAAAACTTCTGCCCTTGTATACATTATATTGAAACTGTCCTCTGTTGCTGCTAGAAGCTCTCTGCTAAATTCAAAACTTCTGTCCTTGTATACATTATACAGAAACGGTCCTCTGTTGCTTCTAGAAGCTCTCTGCTAAATTCAAAACAACTGCCCTTGCATACATTATATTGAAATGGTCCTCTGTTGCTGCTAGAAGCTCTCTGCTCAATTCAAAACTTCTGCCCTTGTATACATTATATTGAAACTGTCCTCTGTTGCTGCTAGAAGCTCTCTGCTAAATTCAAAACTTCTGTCCTTGTATACATTATACAGAAACGGTCCTCTGTTGCTTCTAGAAGCTCTCTGCTAAATTCAAAACAACTGCCCTTGCATACATTATATTGAAATGGTCCTCTGTTGCTGCTAGAAGCTCTCTGCTCAATTCAAAACTTCTGCCCTTGTATACATTATATTGAAACTGTCCTCTGTTGCTGCTAGAAGCTCTCTGCTAAATTCAAAACTTCTGTCCTTGTATACATTATACAGAAACGGTCCTCTGTTGCTTCTAGAAGCTCTCTGCTAAATTCAAAACAACTGCCCTTGCATACATTATATTGAAATGGTCCTCTGTTGCTGCTAGAAGCTCTCTGCTCAATTCAAAACTTCTGCCCTTGTATACATTATATTGAAACTGTCCTCTGTTGCTGCTAGAAGCTCTCTGCTAAATTCAAAACTTCTGTCCTTGTATACATTATACAGAAACGGTCCTCTGTTGCTTCTAGAAGCTCTCTGCTAAATTCAAAACAACTGCCCTTGCATACATTATATTGAAATGGTCCTCTGTTGCTGCTAGAAGCTCTCTGCTCAATTCAAAACTTCTGCCCTTGTATACATTATATTGAAACTGTCCTCTGTTGCTGCTAGAAGCTCTCTGCTAAATTCAAAACTTCTGTCCTTGTATACATTATACAGAAACGGTCCTCTGTTGCTTCTAGAAGCTCTCTGCTAAATTCAAAACAACTGCCCTTGCATACATTATATTGAAATGGTCCTCTGTTGCTGCTAGAAGCTCTCTGCTCAATTCAAAACTTCTGCCCTTGTATACATTATATTGAAACTGTCCTCTGTTGCTGCTAGAAGCTCTCTGCTAAATTCAAAACTTCTGTCCTTGTATACATTATACAGAAACGGTCCTCTGTTGCTTCTAGAAGCTCTCTGCTAAATTCAAAACAACTGCCCTTGCATACATTATATTGAAATGGTCCTCTGTTGCTGCTAGAAGCTCTCTGCTCAATTCAAAACTTCTGCCCTTGTATACATTATATTGAAACTGTCCTCTGTTGCTGCTAGAAGCTCTCTGCTAAATTCAAAACTTCTGTCCTTGTATACATTATACAGAAACGGTCCTCTGTTGCTTCTAGAAGCTCTCTGCTAAATTCAAAACAACTGCCCTTGCATACATTATATTGAAATGGTCCTCTGTTGCTGCTAGAAGCTCTCTGCTCAATTCAAAACTTCTGCCCTTGTATACATTATATTGAAACTGTCCTCTGTTGCTGCTAGAAGCTCTCTGCTAAATTCAAAACTTCTGTCCTTGTATACATTATACAGAAACGGTCCTCTGTTGCTTCTAGAAGCTCTCTGCTAAATTCAAAACAACTGCCCTTGCATACATTATATTGAAATGGTCCTCTGTTGCTGCTAGAAGCTCTCTGCTCAATTCAAAACTTCTGCCCTTGTATACATTATATTGAAACTGTCCTCTGTTGCTGCTAGAAGCTCTCTGCTAAATTCAAAACTTCTGTCCTTGTATACATTATACAGAAACGGTCCTCTGTTGCTTCTAGAAGCTCTCTGCTAAATTCAAAACAACTGCCCTTGCATAACATTATATTGAAATGGTCCTCTGTTGCTGCTAGAAGCTCTCTGCTCAATTCAAAACTTCTGCCCTTGTATACATTATATTGAAACTGTCCTCTGTTGCTGCTAGAAGCTCTCTGCTAAATTCAAAACTTCTGTCCTTGTATACATTATACAGAAACGGTCCCTCTGTTGCTTCTAGAAGCTCTCTGCTAAATTCAAAACAACTGCCCTTGCATACATTATATTGAAATGGTCCTCTGTTGCTGCTAGAAGGCTCTCTGCTCAATTCAAAACTTCTGCCCTTGTATACATTATATTGAAACTGTCCTCTGTTGCTGCTAGAAGCTCTCTGCTAAATTCAAAACTTCTGTCCTTGTATACATTATACAGAAACGGTCCTCTGTTGCTTCTAGAAGCTCTCTGCTAAATTCAAAACAACTGCCCTTGCATACATTATATTGGAAATGGTCCTCTGTTGCTGCTAGAAGCTCTCTGCTCAATTCAAAACTTCTGCCCTTGTATACATTATATTGAAACTGTCCTCTGTTGCTGCTAGAAGCTTCTCTGCTAAATTCAAAATCTGTCCTTGTATACCATTATACAGAAACCGGTCCTCTGTTGCTTCTAGAAGCTCTCTGCTAAATTCAAAACAACTGCCTTGCATACATTATATTGAAATGGTCCTCTGTTGCTGCTAGAAGCCTCTCTGCTCAATTCAAAACTTCTGCCCTTGTATACATTATATTGAAACTGTCCTCTGTTGCTGCTAGAAGCTCTCTGCTAAATTCAAAACTTCTGTCCCTTGTATACATTATACAGAAACGGTCCTCTGTTGCTTCTAGAAGCTCTCTGCTAAATTCAAAACAACTGCCCTTGCATACATTATATTGAAATGGTCCTCTGTTGCTGCTAGAAGCTCTCTGCTCAATTCAAAACTTCTGCCCTTGTAATACATTATATTGAAACTGTCCTCTGTTGCTGCTAGAAGCTCTCTGCTAAATTCAAAACTTCTGTCCTTGTATACATTATACAGAAACGGTCCTCTGTTGCTTCTAGAAGCTCTCTGCTAAATTCAAAACAACTGCCCTTGCATACATTATATTGAAATGGGTCCTCTGTTGCTGCTAGAAGCTCTCTGCTCAAGTCAAAACTTCTGCCCTTGTATACATTATATTGAAACTGTCCTCTGTTGCTGCTAAGAAGCTCTCTGCTAAATTCAAAACTTCTGTCCTTGTATACATTATACAGAAACGGTCCTCTGTTGCATCTAGAAGCTCTCTGCTAAATTCAAAACAACTGCCCTTGCATACATTATATTGAAATGGTCCTCTGTTGCTGCTAGAACGCTCTCTGCTCAATTCAAAACTTCTGCCCTTGTATACATTATATTGAAACTGTCCTCTGTTGCTGCTAGAAGCTCTCTGCTAAATTCAAAACTTCTGTCCTTGTATAACATTATACAGAAACGGTCCTCTGTTGCTTCTAGAAGCTCTCTGCTAATTCAAAACAACTGCCCTTGCATACATTATATTGAAATGGTCCTCTGTTGCTGCTAGAAGGCTCTCTGCTCAATTCAAACTTCTGCCCTTGTATACATTATATTGAAACTGTCCTCTGTTGCTGCTAGAAGCTCTCTGCTAAATTCAAAACTTCTGTCCTTGTATACATTATACAGAAACGGTCCCTCTGTTGCTTCTAGAAGCTCTCTGCTAAATTCAAAACAACTGCCCTTGCATACATTATATTGAAATGGTCCTCTGTTGCTGCTAGAAGCTCTCTGCTCAATTCAAAACTTCTACCCTTGTATACATTATATTGAAACTGTCCTCTGTTGCTGCTAGAAGCTCTCTGCTAAATTCAAAACTTCTGTCCTTGTATACATTATACAGAAACGGTCCTCTGTTGCTTCTAGAAGCTCTCTGCTAAATTCAAAACAACTGCCCTTGCATACATTATATTGAAATGGTCCTCTGTTGCTGCTAGAAGCTCTCTGCTCAATTCAAAACTTCTGCCCTTGTATACATTATATTGAAACTGTCCTCTGTTGCTGCTAGAAGCTCTCTGCTAAATTCAAAACTTCTGTCCTTGTTATACATTATACAGAAACGGTCCTCTGTTGCTTCTAGAAGCTCTCTGCTAAATTCAAAACAACTGCCCTTGCATACATTATATTGAAATGGTCCTCTATTGCTGCTAGAACTCTCTGCTCAATTCAAAACTTCTGCCCTTGTATACATTATATTGAAACTGTCCTCTGTTGCTGCTAGAAGCTCTCTGCTAAATTCAAAACTTCTGTCCTTGTATACATTATACAGAAACGGTCCTCTGTTGCTTCTAGAAGCTCTCTGCTAAATTCAAAACAACTGCCCTTGCATACATTATATTGAAATGGTCCTCTGTTGCTGCTAGAAGCTCTCTGCTCAATTCAAAACTTCTGCCCTTGTATACATTATATTGAAACTGTCCTCTGTTGCTGCTAGAAGCTCTCTGCTAAATTCAAAACTTCTGTCCTTGTATACATTATACAGAAACGGTCCTCTGTTGCTTCTAGAAGCTCTCTGCTAAATTCAAAACAACTGCCCTTGCATACATTATATTGAAATGGTCCTCTGCTGCTGCTAGAAGCTCTCTGCTCAATTCAAAACTTCTGCCCTTGTATACATTATATTGAAACTGTCCTCTGTTGCTGCTAGAAGCTCTCTGCTAAATTCAAAACTTCTGTCCTTGTATACATTATACAGAAACGGTCCTCTGTTGCTTCTAGAAGCTCTCTGCTAAATTCAAAACAACTGCCCTTGCATACATTATATTGAAATGGTCCTCTGTTGCTGCTAGAAGCTCTCTGCTCAATTCAAAACTTCTGCCCTTGTATACATTATATTTAAACTGTCCTCTGTTGCTGCTAGAAGCTCTCTGCTAAATTCAAAACTTCTGTTCTTGTATACATTATACAGAAACGGTCCTCTGTTGCTTCTAGAAGCTCTCTGCTAAATTCAAAACAACTGCCCTTGCATACATTATATTGAAATGGTCCTCTGTTGCTGCTAGAAGCTCTCTGCTCAATTCAAAACTTCTGCCCTTTATACATTATATTGAAACTGTCCTCTGTTGCTGCTAGAAGCTCTCTGCTAAATTCAAAACTTCTGTCCTTGTATACATTATACAGAAACGGTCCTCTGTTGCTTCTAGAAGCTCTCTGCTAAATTCAAAACAACTGCCCTTGCATACATTATATTGAAATGGTCCTCTGTTGCTGCTAGAAGCTCTCTGCTCAATTCAAAACTTCTGCCCTTGTATACATTATATTGAAACTGTCCTCTGTTGCTGCTAGAAGCTCTCTGCTAAATTCAAAACTTCTGTCCTTGTATACATTATACAGAAACGGTCCTCTGTTGCTTCTAGAAGCTCTCTACTAAATTCAAAACAACTGCCCTTGCATACATTATATTGAAATGGTCCTCTGTTGCTGCTAGAAGCTCTCTGCTCAATTCAAAACTTCTGTCCTTGTATACATTATACAGAAACGGTCCTCTGTTGCTTCTAGAAGCTCTCTGCTAAATTCAAAACAACTGCCCTTGCATACATTATATTGAAATGGTCCTCTGTTGCTGCTAGAAGCTCTCTGCTCAATTCAAAACTTCTGCCCTTGTATACATTATATTGAAACTGTCCTCTGTTGCTGCTAGAAGCTCTCTGCTAAATTCAAAACTTCTGTCCTTGTATACATTATACAGAAACGGTCCTCTGTTGCTTCTAGAAGCTCTCTGCTAAATTCAAAACAACTGCCCTTGCATACATTATATTGAAATGGTCCTCTGTTGCTGCTAGAAGCTCTCTGCTCAATTCAAAACTTCTGCCCTTGTATACATTATATTGAAACTGTCCTCTGTTGCTGCTAGAAGCTCTCTGCTAAATTCAAAACTTCTGTCCTTGTATACATTATACAGAAACGGTCCTCTGTTGCTTCTAGAAGCTCTCTGCTAAATTCAAAACAACTGCCCTTGCATACATTATATTGAAATGGTCCTCTGTTGCTGCTAGAAGCTCTCTGCTCAATTCAAAACTTCTGCCCTTGTATACATTATATTGAAACTGTCCTCTGTTGCTGCTAGAAGCTCTCTGCTAAATTCAAAACTTCTGTCCTTGTATACATTATACAGAAACGGTCCTCTGTTGCTTCTAGAAGCTCTCTGCTAAATTCAAAACAACTGCCCTTGCATACATTATATTGAAATGGTCCTCTGTTGCTGCTAGAAGCTCTCTGCTCAATTCAAAACTTCTGCCCTTGTATACATTATATTGAAACTATCCTCTGTTGCTGCTAGAAGCTCTCTGCTAAATTCAAAACTTCTGTCCTTGTATACATTATACAGAAACGGTCCTCTGTTGCTTCTAGAAGCTCTCTGCTAAATTCAAAACAACTGCCCTTGCATACATTATATTGAAATGGTCCTCTGTTGCTGCTAGAAGCTCTCTGCTCAATTCAAAACTTCTGCCCTTGTATACATTATATTGAAACTGTCCTCTGTTGCTGCTAGAAGCTCTCTGCTAAATTCAAAACTTTTGTCCTTGTATACATTATACAGAAACGGTCCTCTGTTGCTTCTAGAAGCTCTCTGCTAAATTCAAAACAACTGCCCTTGCATACATTATATTGAAATGGTCCTCTGTTGCTGCTAGAAGCTCTCTGCTCAATTCAAAACTTCTGCCCTTGTATACATTATATTGAAACTGTCCTCTGTTGCTGCTAGAAGCTCTCTGCTAAATTCAAAACTTCTGTCCTTGTATACATTATACAGAAACGGTCCTCTGTTGCTTCTAGAAGCTCTCTGCTAAATTCAAAACAACTGCCCTTGCATACATTATATTGAAATGGTCCTCTGTTGCTGCTAGAAGCTCTCTGCTCAATTCAAAACTTCTACCCTTGTATACATTATATTGAAACTGTCCTCTGTTGCTGCTAGAAGCTCTCTGCTAAATTCAAAACTTCTGTCCTTGTATACATTATACAGAAACGGTCCTCTGTTGCTTCTAGAAGCTCTCTGCTAAATTCAAAACAACTGCCCTTGCATACATTATATTGAAATGGTCCTCTGTTGCTGCTAGAAGCTCTCTGCTCAATTCAAAACTTCTGCCCTTGTATACATTATATTGAAACTGTCCTCTGTTGCTGCTAGAAGCTCTCTGCTAAATTCAAAACTTCTGTCCTTGTATACATTATACAGAAACGGTCCTCTGTTGCTTCTAGAAGCTCTCTGCTAAATTCAAAACAACTGCCCTTGCATACATTATATTGAAATGGTCCTCTGTTGCTGCTAGAAGCTCTCTGCTCAATTCAAAACTTCTGCCCTTGTATACATTATATTGAAACTGTCCTCTGTTGCTGCTAGAAGCTCTCTGCTAAATTCAAAACTTCTGTCCTTGTATACATTATACAGAAACGGTCCTCTGTTGCTTCTAGAAGCTCTCTGCTAAATTCAAAACAACTGCCCTTGCATACATTATATTGAAATGGTCCTCTGTTGCTGCTAGAAGCTCTCTGCTCAATTGAAAACTTCTGCCCTTGTATACATTATATTGAAACTGTCCTCTGTTGCTGCTAGAAGCTCTCTGCTAAATTCAAAACTTCTGTCCTTGTATACATTATACAGAAACGGTCCTCTGTTGCTTCTAGAAGCTCTCTGCTAAATTCAAAACAACTGCCCTTGCATACATTATATTGAAATGGTCCTCTGTTGCTGCTAGAAGCTCTCTGCTCAATTCAAAACTTCTGCCCTTGTATACATTATATTGAAACTGTCCTCTGTTGCTGCTAGAAGCTCTCTGCTAAATTCAAAACTTCTGTCCTTGTATACATTATACAGAAACGGTCCTCTGTTGCTTCTAGAAGCTCTCTGCTAAATTCAAAACAACTGCCCTTGCATACATTATATTGAAATGGTCCTCTGTTGCTGCTAGAAGCTCTCTGCTCAATTGAAAACTTCTGCCCTTGTATACATTATATTGAAACTGTCCTCTGTTGCTGCTAGAAGCTCTCTGCTAAATTCAAAACTTCTGTCCTTGTATACATTATACAGAAACGGTCCTCTGTTGCTTCTAGAAGCTCTCTGCTAAATTCAAAACAACTGCCCTTGCATACATTATATTGAAATGGTCCTCTGTTGCTGCTAGAAGCTCTCTGCTCAATTGCAAAACTTCTGCCCTTGTATACATTATATTGAAACTGTCCTCTGTTGCTGCTAGAAGCTCTCTGCTAAATTCAAAACTTCTGTCCTTGTATACATTATACAGAAACGGTCCTCTGTTGCTTCTAGAAGCTCTCTGCTAAATTCAAAACAACTGCCCTTGCATACATTATATTGAAATGGTCCTCTGTTGCTGCTAGAAGCTCTCTGCTCAATTCAAAACTTCTGCCCTTGTATACATTATATTGAAACTGTCCTCTGTTGCTGCTAGAAGCTCTCTGCTAAATTCAAAACTTCTGTCCTTGTATACATTATACAGAAACGGTCCTCTGTTGCTTCTAGAAGCTCTCTGCTAAATTCAAAACAACTGCCCTTGCATACATTATATTGAAATGGTCCTCTGTTGCTGCTAGAAGCTCTCTGCTCAATTCAAAACTTCTGCCCTTGTATACATTATATTGAAACTGTCCTCTGTTGCTGCTAGAAGCTCTCTGCTAAATTCAAAACTTCTGTCCTTGTATACATTATACAGAAACGGTCCTCTGTTGCTTCTAGAAGCTCTCTGCTAAATTCAAAACAACTGCCCTTGCATACATTATATTGAAATGGTCCTCTGTTGCTGCTAGAAGCTCTCTGCTCAATTCAAAACTTCTGCCCTTGTATACATTATATTGAAACTGTCCTCTGTTGCTGCTA
Source organism: Stegodyphus dumicola (assembly GCF_044657685.1). Taxonomy (NCBI): domain Eukaryota; kingdom Metazoa; phylum Arthropoda; class Arachnida; order Araneae; family Eresidae; genus Stegodyphus; species Stegodyphus dumicola. The sequence goes on from NC_140776.1 coordinate 132,640,696, forward strand.
GAAGCTCTCTGCTAAATTCAAAACTTCTGTCCTTGTATACATTATACAGAAACGGTCCTCTGTTGCTTCTAGAAGCTCTCTGCTAAATTCAAAACAACTGCCCTTGCATACATTATATTGAAATGGTCCTCTGTTGCTGCTAGAAGCTCTCTGCTCAATTCAAAACTTCTGCCCTTGTATACATTATATTGAAACTGTCCTCTGTTGCTGCTAGAAGCTCTCTGCTAAATTCAAAACTTCTGTCCTTGTATACATTATACAGAAACGGTCCTCTGTTGCTTCTAGAAGCTCTCTGCTAAATTCAAAACAACTGCCCTTGCATACATTATATTGAAATGGTCCTCTGTTGCTGCTAGAAGCTCTCTGCTCAATTCAAAACTTCTGCCCTTGTATACATTATATTGAAACTGTCCTCTGTTGCTGCTAGAAGCTCTCTGCTAAATTCAAAACTTCTGTCCTTGTATACATTATACAGAAACGGTCCTCTGTTGCTTCTAGAAGCTCTCTGCTAAATTCAAAACAACTGCCCTTGCATACATTATATTGAAATGGTCCTCTGTTGCTGCTAGAAGCTCTCTGCTCAATTCAAAACTTCTGCCCTTGTATACATTATATTGAAACTGTCCTCTGTTGCTGCTAGAAGCTCTCTGCTAAATTCAAAACTTCTGTCCTTGTATACATTATACAGAAACGGTCCTCTGTTGCTTCTAGAAGCTCTCTGCTAAATTCAAAACAACTGCCCTTGCATACATTATATTGAAATGGTCCTCTGTTGCTGCTAGAAGCTCTCTGCTCAATTCAAAACTTCTGCCCTTGTATACATTATATTGAAACTGTCCTCTGTTGCTGCTAGAAGCTCTCTGCTAAATTCAAAACTTCTGTCCTTGTATACATTATACAGAAACGGTCCTCTGTTGCTTCTAGAAGCTCTCTGCTAAATTCAAAACAACTGCCCTTGCATACATTATATTGAAATGGTCCTCTGTTGCTGCTAGAAGCTCTCTGCTCAATTCAAAACTTCTGCCCTTGTATACATTATATTGAAACTGTCCTCTGTTGCTGCTAGAAGCTCTCTGCTAAATTCAAAACTTCTGTCCTTGTATACATTATACAGAAACGGTCCTCTGTTGCTTCTAGAAGCTCTCTGCTAAATTCAAAACAACTGCCCTTGCATACATTATATTGAAATGGTCCTCTGTTGCTGCTAGAAGCTCTCTGCTCAATTCAAAACTTCTGCCCTTGTATACATTATATTGAAACTGTCCTCTGTTGCTGCTAGAAGCTCTCTGCTAAATTCAAAACTTCTGTCCTTGTATACATTATACAGAAACGGTCCTCTGTTGCTTCTAGAAGCTCTCTGCTAAATTCAAAACAACTGCCCTTGCATACATTATATTGAAATGGTCCTCTGTTGCTGCTAGAAGCTCTCTGCTCAATTCAAAACTTCTGCCCTTGTATACATTATATTGAAACTGTCCTCTGTTGCTGCTAGAAGCTCTCTGCTAAATTCAAAACTTCTGTCCTTGTATACATTATACAGAAACGGTCCTCTGTTGCTTCTAGAAGCTCTCTGCTAAATTCAAAACAACTGCCCTTGCATACATTATATTGAAATGGTCCTCTGTTGCTGCTAGAAGCTCTCTGCTCAATTCAAAACTTCTGCCCTTGTATACATTATATTGAAACTGTCCTCTGTTGCTGCTAGAAGCTCTCTGCTAAATTCAAAACTTCTGTCCTTGTATACATTATACAGAAACGGTCCTCTGTTGCTTCTAGAAGCTCTCTGCTAAATTCAAAACAACTGCCCTTGCATACATTATATTGAAATGGTCCTCTGTTGCTGCTAGAAGCTCTCTGCTCAATTCAAAACTTCTGCCCTTGTATACATTATATTGAAACTGTCCTCTGTTGCTGCTAGAAGCTCTCTGCTAAATTCAAAACTTCTGTCCTTGTATACATTATACAGAAACGGTCCTCTGTTGCTTCTAGAAGCTCTCTGCTAAATTCAAAACAACTGCCCTTGCATACATTATATTGAAATGGTCCTCTGTTGCTGCTAGAAGCTCTCTGCTCAATTGAAAACTTCTGCCCTTGTATACATTATATTGAAACTGTCCTCTGTTGCTGCTAGAAGCTCTCTGCTAAATTCAAAACTTCTGTCCTTGTATACATTATACAGAAACGGTCCTCTGTTGCTTCTAGAAGCTCTCTGCTAAATTCAAAACAACTGCCCTTGCATACATTATATTGAAATGGTCCTCTGTTGCTGCTAGAAGCTCTCTGCTCAATTCAAAACTTCTGCCCTTGTATACATTATATTGAAACTGTCCTCTGTTGCTGCTAGAAGCTCTCTGCTAAATTCAAAACTTCTGTCCTTGTATACATTATACAGAAACGGTCCTCTGTTGCTTCTAGAAGCTCTCTGCTAAATTCAAAACAACTGCCCTTGCATACATTATATTGAAATGGTCCTCTGTTGCTGCTAGAAGCTCTCTGCTCAATTGAAAACTTCTGCCCTTGTATACATTATATTGAAACTGTCCTCTGTTGCTGCTAGAAGCTCTCTGCTAAATTCAAAACTTCTGTCCTTGTATACATTATACAGAAACGGTCCTCTGTTGCTTCTAGAAGCTCTCTGCTAAATTCAAAACAACTGCCCTTGCATACATTATATTGAAATGGTCCTCTGTTGCTGCTAGAAGCTCTCTGCTCAATTGAAAACTTCTGCCCTTGTATACATTATATTGAAACTGTCCTCTGTTGCTGCTAGAAGCTCTCTGCTAAATTCAAAACTTCTGTCCTTGTATACATTATACAGAAACGGTCCTCTGTTGCTTCTAGAAGCTCTCTGCTAAATTCAAAACAACTGCCCTTGCATACATTATATTGAAATGGTCCTCTGTTGCTGCTAGAAGCTCTCTGCTCAATTGAAAACTTCTGCCCTTGTATACATTATATTGAAACTGTCCTCTGTTGCTGCTAGAAGCTCTCTGCTAAATTCAAAACTTCTGTCCTTGTATACATTATACAGAAACGGTCCTCTGTTGCTTCTAGAAGCTCTCTGCTAAATTCAAAACAACTGCCCTTGCATACATTATATTGAAATGGTCCTCTGTTGCTGCTAGAAGCTCTCTGCTCAATTCAAAACTTCTGCCCTTGTATACATTATATTGAAACTGTCCTCTGTTGCTGCTAGAAGCTCTCTGCTAAATTCAAAACTTCTGTCCTTGTATACATTATACAGAAACGGTCCTCTGTTGCTTCTAGAAGCTCTCTGCTAAATTCAAAACAACTG